>NC_083446.1:5876432-7176432 GCF_020745735.1 Hemiscyllium ocellatum
GGGGGGGGGAGGGAGCAGAGAGAGAGTGTGAGAGACAGAAAGACAGAGAGAGAGAGAGAGAGAGACAGACAGAGATAGAGAGACAGAGAGAGAGAGAGAGACAGAGATAGAGAGCGAGAGAGAGAGACAAAGAGAGACAGACAGAGAGAGAGAGCGAAAGAGAGAGAGAGAGACAGAGATAGAGAGAGAGAGAAAGAGATAGACAGGGAGAGAGAGAGAGGCAACGACAGAGAGAGACAGAGATGGAGAGAGAGAGGCAGAGAGAAAGAAAGATACAGACAGAGAGAGAGAGAGAGACAGAATGAGAGCAAGAGGGAGAGAGAGAGAAAGAAGAGACGCCGAGAGAGAGATCGAGAGATGGAGAGAGAGAGAGAGAGAGAGACAGAGATCGACAGAGATAGAGAAAGAGAGAGACAGGAAGAGAGAGAGAGGCAACGACAGAGAGAGACAGAGATGGAGAGAGAGAGGCAGAGGGAAAGAAAGATACAGACAGAGAGAGAGACAGAAAGAGAGCAAGAGAGAGACAAAGACAGAAAGACAGAGAGATCGAGAGAGAGAGATTAAGAGATGGACAGAAAGAGAGAGACCGAGAGAGACAGAGACCAAGACAGACAGAGACCGAGGGAGAGAGAGAGAGACCAAGGGGGGGGAGAGAGAGAGAGAGAGAGAGAGAGACAGAGAAACAGGGAGAGAGAGAGGGGGAGGGGGAGGGGGGGGGGAGAGAGAGAGACAGAGACAGAGAAAGAAACAGAGAATGTGAGTTCTTGTTGGATCTGCGATATCGAAACCGAAAAGTCAGCAAGCCTTCCCAGACACCCGCGGCCAAGACAAACTGTTTTGTGATGTTGTGGGGCATGGGACAGCTGACATACGCACAGTGAGATCCCACCAAACAACACTTCAATAATGAGCCAGATAATTCTTTTCGGGAGTTGATTTTTTCCAGCATTGAGGGAACAAATCCAGAGTGTTGGAGGCTGAGGGGCGAATGTACGGAGCTTTATAAAACCATGAGGGGGCCTGGATGGGATAAATAGACAAGGTCTTTTCCCTGGGGTGGGGGAGTCCAGAACTAGAGGGCATAGGTTTAGGGTGAGAGGGGGAAGATATGAAAGGGACCTGAGGGGCAACATTTTCACACAGAGGGTGGTACGTGTATGGAAGGAGCTGCCAGAGGAAGTGGTGGAGGCTGGTACAATGACAACATTTAAAAAGCATCTGGATGGGAACATGAATAGAAGGGTTTGGAGGGATATGGGTCAAAAGCTGGCAAATGGGACTGGATTAGGTTGGGATATCTGGTCGGCATGGATGAGTTGGACCGAAGGGTTTATTTCCGTGCTGTACATCGGTACGTATAACCCCTCCCCCACACCGAAAACAAATAAAATGGCGGCCCCAGGGGCACGAAGCAGGCGTTTACGTCTCAAAGTGGCTCTTCTGACAGCGCAGTATTCCCTCGGGACGGCCCAGGGAGTGTCAGCTCCCATCAGTGTGTCTGAACCCCAGAACCCCCGTCATTCAGAGAGAATAGGGTCACGCACAGAGCCACAGGTGATGCCAACCGGGATTGAACAAACACAGAGACCTGACCGACGCTTAGATTTCGAGTAGGTCTTAAAGATGGAGAGAGAGAGAGAGAGAGAGAGAGAGAAAGAGGGGGAGAGAGAGAGAGAGAGAGAGAGAGACAGAGCGCGCGCAAGAGGTTTAAGGAGGGAATTCCGGGGCTCAGAGCTCCTCAGTGGTGAGCAACGGGAATCAGTGTTAGGGAGGGGGTGTAGGGGCCGGAGGGGGTTATAGAGATAGGGAGGGGGTGTAGTGGCCGGACAGGGTTACAGAAATAGGGAGGGGGTGTAGGGGCTGGAGGGGGTTACAGAAATAGGGAGGGGGTGTAGGGGCTGGAGGGGGTGACAGAGATAGGGAGGGGGTGTAGGGGCCAGAGGGGGTTATAGAGATAGGGAGGGGGTGTAGGTGCTGGAGGGGGTTACAGAGGTAGGGAGGGGGTGTAGGGGCTGGTGGGAGTTACAGAGGTAGGGTGGGGATGTAGGTGCTGGAGGGGGTGTAGGGGCTAGAGGAGGTTACAGAGATAGGGAGGGGGTGTAGGGGCCGGAGGGAGTTACAGAGATAGGGAGGAGTTGTAGGGGCTGGAGGGGGTTACAGAGATAGGGAGGGGGTGTAGGGGCTGGAGGGGCTTACAGAGATAGGGAGAGGTGTAGGGGCTGGAGGAGGTTACAGAGATAGGGAGGGGGTGTAGGGGCTGGAGGGGGTGACAGAGATAGGGAGAGGTGTAGGGGCTGGAGGAGGTTACAGTGATAGGGAGGGGGTGTAGGGGCTGGAGAGGGTGACAGAGATAGGGAGAGGTGTAGGGGCTGGAGGGGGTGACAGAGATAGGGAGGGGGTGTAGTGGCTGGAGGGGGTGACAGAGATAGGGAGGGGGTGTAGGGGCTGGAGGGGATTAAAGTGATAGGGAGGGGGTGTAGGAGCTGGAGGGGGTGACAGAGTTAGGGGAGGGGGGTGTAGGGGCTGGAGGGGCTGACAGAGACAGGGAGGGGGTGTAGGGGCTGCAGGGGGTTACAGAGATGGGGGGGGTGTAGGGGCTGGAGGAGGTGACAGAGATAGGGAGGGGGTGTAGTGGCTGGAGGGGGGTGACAGAGATAGGGAGGGGGTGTAGGGGCTGGAGGGGGTTACAGAGATAGGGAGAGGCTGTCGGTGCTGGAGGGGTGACAGAGATGGGAAGGGGGTGTAGGGGCTGGAGAAGGTGATGGAGACAGGGAGGGGGTGTCGGGCATGAAATGGTGGAGGAATTTGAAAGCGAGGGGGACAGTTTTATAATTCAAGCGTTGCCTGTGTCTGTGTGTCTGTGTCAGTGTGTGCGCGCGCGTGTGTCTGTGTCAGTGTGTGTGCGTGTGTGTGTGTCTGTGTCAGTGTGTGTGTGTGTCTGTGTGCGTGTCTGTGTCAGTGTCTGTGTGCGTGTGTGCGTGTCTGTGTCAATGTGTATGTGTGTGTGTGTGTGTGTGTGCGCGCGCGTCTGTGTGTGTGTGTGTCTCTCTGTATGTGTGAGAGGGGGCACAGTGCTGCCGAGCGAGCTGGCATTGAGCTGTGAGTCAGGGAGGTGCCCGACTCTCACTGGCACTGACCTGCCCAAGCGTCTCTGGGTGCTGCTGCCGGCGTTCGGCCTGTATATTGCTCCCAGGCATGAGGGAGGAGTAGGCCCCAATCCACAGGCCATGATGTAATGCGGGAGAGGAGGTGGGGGAAGTGGGGGGGGGGGGGTACAGTTTGCCACTCACCGGCCATCAGCTGAGCAAAAGGTTCTGGGCAGGTCGATGGAATCGGAAGTGTCAGTTTATTGACCGCAACTCCATAGGCCACAGCCAAGCCATCGATCCCCCTGTAAGGGACCTCTCCGGTTAACAGCTCCCACAGCAGCACACCGTAACTAGGGAAAGAACAGGGATCCCGTCAATCCACCGGACACCGCTGGCATTTACATCGCGTCTTGGAGCAGACCGACGGACCCGCTCAGCAAAGTCAGCGTAAAAAACCCCGACACCGAGTCCCGTAAGGAGATACTGGGCTCGCCCTGTCACCCAGGTCGGTTTCAAGCAACGTCTTAATGGACGAGAGAGAGAGAGAGAGAGAGAGACCCGAGCTCAGGGTGGCTCAGGCACAGCCGCTGATTCAGGGAGCAGCGATAAGATCGCTCGTTCTCTCTGTAGTGAGAACTCGGAGCGGCAGTAGGCCATTCCACTTCGGCCTCAACTCCACTTCCCTGCCCGCTCCCATAACCCTTTACGAAGGAAAAGTCTATCCATCCCTCCCTCCTTGGATTTATTCCGTGTCCTGGCATCCACTGCACGCCGGCGGAGTGAATTCCACTGAGCCGTGGTCCTCTGAAAGACCATCAGACACAGGAGCAGAAATTAGGCCATGCGGCCCATTGAGTCTGCTCCGCCATTCAATCATGGCTGATAAATTTCTCAACCCTATTCTCCCACCTTCTCCCCGTAACCCTTGATCCCTTTGATACTCAAGAACTTATCTATCTCTGTCTTAAACATACTCAGTGACCAGGCCCCCCATAGCCCTCTGTGGCAAATGAATTCTATAATCTCTAGTTGACGAAGTTTCTCCTTATCTCTGTTCCAAAGGATCTTCCCTTTAATCTAAGGCTGTGCCCTTGGGTCCTAGTCTTTCCGACCAATGGAAACATCTTCCCAATGTCCGATCTGTCCAGGCCATTCAGTATTCTCTAACTTTCAATTAGATCCCCCCCGTCATCCTTCTAAACTCCATTGAGTATAAACCCAGAGTCCTCAAACGTTCCTCATATGTTAAGTTTTTCATTCCTGGGCCCAGTCTCGTGAACCGCCTCTGGACCCGCTCCTGGGCCCAGTCCAGCCTTCCTGAGATATGGGGCCCAAAACTGCACACAATACTTCAAAGACATCACTCCTTCTCATTTCTGTCTTAAATCTGCTGCCTTTTTAATCCTAAAAGTATCACGTCTCGTTCTGGACCATCCCAATTGAGGAAACGTCCGCTCCGTGTCATTTCCTTTCAACAGCTTCGAAGGTCAATAAGATCTCTCGTTCTTTCCAAAGTCGACCCAGTGCCTCCCTTCACAAGGCTCATCTCGGGAGTCAGTCCAGTGAATTTTCTCTGATCCACCTCCAACGCCATCACATCCCTCCTCAAGCGAGGAGGCGATGGCCTAGTGGTTAATATAAACGTCTCAGGTTCCGAGTTCAAATCGTGATGGTGGAGTTTGAATTAATGCCTGGAATTAAGAGTCTAATGGTGACCACAAACACATCGTTGGAAAAACCCCAGCTTGTTAACCTTAGGGAAGGAAATCTGTCATCCTTACTTGGTCTGGCCTACATGTGACTCCAGACTCACAGCGATGTGGCTGATTCTGAATTGCCCTCTGGGCAATTAGGGATGGGTAATAAAGACTGTCCTAGCCAGTGACACCCCCGTCTGGTGTAAATATAATCTGCTCCAAGTGAGAGATGTCTTTGGTTTGTTTGAATAGAATCAAACTTTGATACGCAACTGTACAGAACCAAACTGCGTCTGTGACTACGCATATCAAAAGACACTTTTTCATGAATAAGGTATATTTTGAAATAATGTTTTAAAAAATTAACGAAGTTACAGGACCCAAAATTGTAAGCAATTTTTTTTTCTCTGTATTAAATTCCCCTATAGTGTGGAAACAGGCCCTTTGGCCGAACCAGGCCACACCAACCCTCTGAAGAGTAACCCACCCAGACCCATATCCCTCTGACTAATGCAACTAGCACTATGGGACAATTTAACACGGTCAATCCACCCTAACCTGCACATCCTGGACACTATGGGACAATTTAACACGGTCAATCCACCCTAACCTGCACATCCCTGGGGACTATGGGACAATTTAACACGGTCAATCCACCCTAACCTGCACATCCCTGGGCACTATGGGGCAATTTAGCACGGCTAATCCACCCTAACCTGCACATCCCTGGGCACTATGGGACAATTTAACACGGTCAATCCACCCTAACCGGCACATCCCTGGGCACTATGGGACAATTTAGCACGGCCAATCCACCCTAACCTGTACATCCCTGGACACTACGGGACAATTTAGCACGGCCAATCCACCCTAACCTGCACATCCCTGGGCACTATGGGACAATTTAGCATGGCCAATCCACCCTAACCTGCACATCCCTGGGCACTATGGGACAATTTAGCATGGCCAATCCACCCTAACCTGCACATCTTTGGACTGTGGGAGGAATCCCCACGCAGACACGGGGGAGAATGTGAAAACTCCACACATACAGTTGCCCCAGGGTGGTATTGAACCCAGGTCCCTGGTGCTGTGAGGCAGCAGTGCTAACCACTGAGCCACCATGCTGCCCCAATATTCTAGCAACGGTCTGACTAATGTGTTGCACAGTTCGGCACGACTTTCTGACTTTTATACTCCAATTTTTTATATACTCCCGGTGGGGGGGGGACACTAGAGACTCCCTCCCAGTAAAATGCTGTGAATAACAGAACGAGCACAACACCAGGTACAAATTCCACCTCCTTTCCCTGACATTGTGTCCATGCCCAGGTGCATGCCAGCTGGGTACAGTCTGGGCACCATAACCCCCTCCTGCCCAAGGGCACCAGTTGAAGCCGCAATTCTGGCTACCTGATAGTGCCA
Source organism: Hemiscyllium ocellatum (assembly GCF_020745735.1). NCBI lineage: Eukaryota > Metazoa > Chordata > Chondrichthyes > Orectolobiformes > Hemiscylliidae > Hemiscyllium > Hemiscyllium ocellatum. The sequence continues at coordinate 5,882,644 of NC_083446.1, forward strand.
CTGCCACACACACACTCCCCCACCCACCTCAGGCCGCCCTGACCAGCAGGCGGGATCCTGCTGTGGGTGACGCTGACCAATGGAGGAAGGTACCCGTTCTCTCCTGCACCGTTTCCGCCCCCTGGGCGACGGTGAGATTTTACCAACCCACACCCGAGGGGGGCTGGGCACAGGTGAGTCCGTAGCGTTGGCACCCCCTCCCCTCCCCCCCCTACCAAACCAGGATGGAGGTGCCTGGCATCGTGTCATCTCACCTCCATACATCACTTCCCTTGGAGAAAGTGGAGGTCTTGATCACCTCAGGCGCCATCCAGGCGTAGGTGCCCGCTGTGCTCATTTTGGTGGTCTTGTGCCACTCCCTGGCAAGGCCAAAGTCGGTGATCTTCAGCGTGTTGCACTGCATGTTGTCATCGTTGATGGGCTGGGATAGCAAGACTGCCGACACAGAGAGAGAGAGAGAGAGAGAGAGCAATCATCAGCCACAGTCTTTACAATCTACAGTCATAACTTCGATAGAACAACAGAGCTTAAGGTCACCAGGACAACATATGGTTAGGCTGGACTGTTTCCTCTGTACAGTGGCTGCAAAGACAGAGAGAGAGAGAGAGAGAGTGAGAGAGAGAGAGAGAGAGAAATTAAAGAGAGCAGGCAACGCTTAATGGTAAGGTCCTGGGCAGTGTTGCTGAACAGAGGGATCTTGGAGTGCAGGTTCATAGCTCCTTGAAAGTCACAGGTAGACAGGATAGTGAAGGAGATATACTTGCCTTTATTGGTCAGTGCATTGAGTATAGGATTTCGGGGGGTCACGCTGCAGCTGTACAGGACATTGCTTAGGCTGCTATTGGAGTACTGCTTTCAATTCTGGTCTCCCAGCTGTAGGAAAGGTGTTGTGAAACTTGAAAGAGTGGTGAAGAGGTTTATAAGCATGTTGCCTGGGTTTGAGCTATAGGGAGAGGCTGAATAGTTTGGGGCTATTTTCCCTGGAGCTGAGGGGTGACCTTATAGAGGTTTATAAAATCATGAGGGGCATGGATAGGGAGTATAGCCAAGGTCTTTTCCCTGGGATGGGGGAGTTCAAGTTTACAGGCACCTTTTTAAGATGAGAGGAAGATGCAAGGTGCTATCTGTGAAGAGAGGGTGAGTAGGTTAGGATTGTTTTCATTAAATAAAAAGGAGGTTGAGGGGGGACCTGATTGAGGTTTACAAAATCATGAAGGGTATAGACAAGGTGGATAAAGAGAAGCATTTTCCCAGGGTGAAGGATTCAATAACGAGAGGTCACGCATTCAAGGTGAGAGGTGAAAAGTTTAGGGGGGTTACAGGCGGCAAGTACTTTACACAGGGGGCGGTGGGTGTCTGGATCGCGTTGCCAACAAAGGTGGTAGAGGCAGGCACTGTAGATTCATTTAAGTTTCATCTGGACAGATGCATGAGTAGGTGGGAAGCAGAGTGATACAGATGCTTAGGAATTGGGCGACTGGTTTAGACAGTAGATTTGGATCGGCTCAGGCTTGGAGGGCCGAAGGGCCTGGTCCTGGGCTGTAAATTTTCTTTGTTCCTTGTTTTTCTCCAGGGTGGGGGAGTCCAAAACTAGAGGGTATAGGTTTAGGGTTGGGAGGGGGAAAGATTTAAAAGGGACCTGAGGGGCAGCTTTTTCACACAGAGGGTGGTGCGTGTGTGGAATGAGCTGCCGGAGGAAGTGCTGGAGGCTGGTACAATGACAACATTTAAAAGGCATCTGGATGGGGACATGAATAGGAAGGGTTTAGAGAGAAATGAGTCAAATGCTGGCAAATGGGACGAGATTAATTTGGGGATACCTGGTTGGCATGGACAAGTTAGGCCAAAGGGTCTGTTTCTGTGCTGTACATCTCTACGACTCTAGAACAGTGGGAGTACAGTCCTTGGAGAAAGAGGCAGGCCACTAGGATTGACAGGAGGAGGAATCTCTTCACTCAGAGAGCGGTGAATCTTTTAAATTTCCCACTTTAGAATTGTGCACCCTTCATCATTCAATATATTGAAAATAGTTGCCCTGCTACAGGAAGGATTTTATAAAAATTAGAATCCCTACAGTGTGGAAACAGGCCTTTCAGCCCAAGTCACCCAGACCCATTCCCCTACATTTACCCCTGACTAATGCACCCAACACTATGGGCAATTTAGCATGGCCAATTCTCTTGACCTGCACATCTTTTGGATTGTGGGAGGAAACCGGAGCAAACCCATGGAGAATGTGTAAACTCCACTCAGACATTCGCCCGAGGCAGGTCCCTAGTGCTGTGAGGCAGCAGTGCTAACCACTGGGAATATTATTAAGCTGGAGAGATTTACCAGGATGTTGCCGGCTATGGAAGGTTTGAGTTAGAATGAAAGGCTGGGACCTTTTTTCACTAGACCTTTATAGAGGTTTATAAAATCATGAGGGGGATAGATAGGGTGAATAGCCAAGGTGGGGTGGGGGAGTTCAAGACGAGGGGGCACATTTTTAAGGTGAGAGGAGAGAGATTTAAAAAAGACATGAGGGGGCAACATTTTACACAGAGGGTGGTTCGTGTGTGTGGAATGAACTTCCTGAGGAAGTGGTGGATGTGGGGACAATTACAAGATATTTGGATAAGGACATGAATAGAAAAAGGGTTTAGAGGGAGCAGACAGGTGGGATGAGTTTAGTTTGGGATTATGGAGCAGTTGGGCTGAAGGGTCTGTTTCTGTGCTGTATGACTCTATGGAGGAGGTTAGATTGGTCCCTCAGGCAATCAGCTGGGGTGTGGGGAATGGGCAGGAAGGTTTAATCGAGTACTTAGTGGTGGAGCTGGTATAGGATATTCAACTTTATGCATCACAATTATTTCTGTCCTCTCCCTCGCTGGGCCTGTTTAGCCACTGCGCTGTTTGTCAAAAGGGGGAACTCCCCGAACTTGTCTTTGTTTTTCAATGAAGGTTCTCTCCCTCCCTTCCCCTTCCCTCAAACTCCGGTTTCCAGTCAGCACAGTGGATCTGTTCCAGCCCTTGCAGTTCGCAGTCCCGCCACCAGGCGTCACCCTCCCTCAGGGCCCGGGGCCTCACCAGCTCTTGAGTCTGTGGGAGGGAGGAGGGAGAGTTGACAGAACTCCCATCCAGCCCCGAAGGCCCAGTGCCAAGAGCAGCCATTCGGCCCACACCTAGCCATTCCACACCGGTCACAGCCTCCCAACTCTTGTCCAAACAGGTCGTTTCAGTCACCAGGCCGACCTGAGTCCACACTCTGATTTCCCCAGTCCCCCATTCTGAGACTCTCATTACAAATGGGCGCAGCACGGTCTCTCAGTGGTCAGCACTGCGGCCTCACAGCACAAGGGCCCCGGGTTCAATTCCAGCCTCAGCCGACTGTCTGTCTGTGTGGAGTTTGCATGTCCTCCCCAGTTCTGCATGGGTTTCCTCTGGGTGCTCCGGTTTCCTCCCACAGTCCAGGGATGTGCAGGTTAGGGTGGATTGGCTGTGCTAAATTGCCCCATAGTGTCCAGGGAGGTGCAGGTTAGGTTGGATTGGCCGTGCTAAATTGTCCCATAGTGCCCAGGGATGTGCAGGTTAGGGTGGATTGGCCGTGCTAAATTGTCCCATAGTGTCCAGGGATGTGCAGGTTAGGGTGGATTGGCCATGCTAAATTGTCCCATAGAGTCCAGGGGTGTGCAGGTTAGGGTGGATTGGCCGTGTTAAATTGTCCCATAGTGCCCAGGGGTGTGCAGGTTAGGGTGGATCAGGCATGGGAAATGCAGGGCTACAGGGAGAGGGTAGGTTGGTGTTTCTGTGTGGGCTGCTCTTCAGAGGGTCAGTGTGCTCTCAACGGGCTGAATGGCCTGCTTCCACACTGTAGGGTTTCTATGATTTTGTGCCTCATTTCATGTCTTTCTCTTTCTCCCCAGGGTGGTTAAGAGATATTTAGCATATTTGCCTTCATTGCTCAGTGTAGGAGTTGGGACGGGGAGAAAGTGAGGACTGCAGATGCTGGAGATCAGAGCTGAAAATGTGTTGCTGGAAAAGCGCAGCAGGTCAGGCAGCATCCAAGGAGCAGGAGCCCTTCTTCAGGAAGTTGGGATGTCATGTTGAGTTTGTACAGGACGTTGGTGAGGCCCCTTCTGGAATACTGTGCCCAGTTCTGGTTGCCCTGTTATCGGACTGATGTTATTAAGCGTTCAAAAGAGATTTATCAGGATGTTGCTGGGAATGGAGGGTTTGAGTTAGGAGGAGAGGCTAGACAGGCCGGGACCTTTTTCACTGGAGCGTAGGAGGTTGAGAGGTGACATTACATAAGTTTATAAAATCATGAGAGGTATAGATAGAGTTAATGGCAGGTGTCTTTTTCCCCAGGATGGGCGGTGTCAAGACCAGGGGACAATTTTTTAAGGTGAGAGAAGAGAAATTTAAAAAAGACATGGGGGCAATTTTTTTTTAACACAGAGAGTAGTTCGTGTGTGGAATGAACTTCCTGAGGAAGCGGTGGATTGTGGGTACAGTTACAATATTTAAAAGACATTTGGATAGGGACAAGGATAGGAAGGGGTTTGGAGGGATATGGGCCAGGTGGGACAAGTTCAGAGTTTGGGATTGTGCTCGGCATGCACTGGTTGGACTGAGGGGTCTGTTTCTGTGCTCTATGGCTCTCTCTATCTCTCTTTCTTCCCCCTCCCCCCACCCCCCCACTTTCTTAGCGTTCCCTGCACTCGCAAGGCAACTTGAAAACTGACACGGGCTCCACATGCTCGAGACTGGCCAATCGAGAGGCTGGGACATGTAAAAACACGCTCGAAAACAGGCATCTACAACAAATACATCTCAACTTGTCTCTGGAAAAGAAAACAGAGTCAGGAGGAGATGGACGGTGGTTCTTTCAGTAATTCACGAACTGGGTCCAGCATTTACTGCCCTGTTTACTGAGGGGGCAGTAAGGAGTCAACCACATGGTCAAGGATCTGGAGTCACACGTAGGCCCGACATGTAAGAATGGCAGATTTCCTTTCCGAAAGGATGTGAGTGACCCAGATGGGTCTTTACAAGTGCCACTGTTTTATTCCAGATTTTGACAGAATTCAAATATCAGTATTTGACACCGTGTCCCGAAAACATTAGCCTAAGAGTGACATTACAACTCCTCCCAGATTAGGATTCTGCGGAGAGGGCCCTTCGCACAGCCCTCAATACATTCAGAGACACAGCAGAGATCTAAGAGACCCTTCAGCCCATCACGTATACCTCAGAAACGACCCACCTATTCTAATCCTGGTCCAAGGGTGTGGACATGGCAGGTTTACGTGTACAACAACAGGTCTGAGAGTTAACCGACCAGTTCAGAGATGCTATGACACACCTTCGAGATAGGAACACTACCACTGCCCCACAAGAGCCCCTTGTTAACAATTCGTATCAGCAATTGGAGCACTCTCCCCTAAGGAGATGGTGGAACCTGTGGATTGGGGGTGGGTGGGTGGGGGGGGAATGCATTCATCGTAACAAAACTGGGACCTGCAACATTTTTCTCAGGGACAGGTTATTGAGAGACTTGGGAGCAACACGCAGTTAAAATGCAGATTAAGCTTGATTAAACAGATTGGCAGGAACCAAGCCAAGGGGTCAAATGGCCTCCTTCAGTTGGGGGAAATAAACGAACGCCTTTCAGGTTTTGAACTGCGTCAGATACTGGAGAAAGGGGGCAATTTTCTTCACACACTCTCTCTCCTTCACCTGCCCGCTCAACCCCTCTGCTTCTCCCAGACAGGAGGGACCAGAGGGCAGCGGCGATAGAGGAGGCTGTGCCCGATCCCACTGGACTGGCAAACATTTGCTGCTTGACAGATTTAACCGGACCTGACAGAAGCTGATAGTGCCCGAGTGACAGAGTTTCAGTCAAACCAGCAGAGTGAGTTTCAGGGAGCTGTGAGTGTGCCCTCAGGGGGTTCCAGGCTACACCAACCAATCTGACAAACACTTGTTTCCTGTTTTCCACACGAGAGGAAGAAGTATTTAAAACGTCACCAGAGAGGAGGGAGAGGCAGAACCTCACAGAATGCCTGTTAAACCAAGTCTGTTCCTGTACAGTACTGAGATGCAGTTCTACTAGGGACAGGCCTGTCGCTGTATAACACTGGGGTACAGTACTGGTAGGACAGGTCTGTCACTGCATAACACTGGGGAAGAGTACTGGTGGGGACAGGTATGTCACTGTATAACACTGGGGACAGGACTGGTGGGGACAGGTCTGTCCCTGTATAATACTAGGGAACACCATAATAATGGTGGGACAGGTCTGTCACTATATAACACAAGGGTACAGTACTGGTGGGGACAGGCCTGTCCCTATATGACACTGGGGTACAGTACTGGTAGGGACAGGACTGTCACTGATCAGGCAGCATCCAAGGAACAGGAAATTCGACGTTTCGGGCTAAAGCCCTTCATCAGGATTTTCAGCTCTGATCTCCAGCATCTGCAGACCTCACTTTTTACTACAGGACTGTCACTGTATAACACTGGGGTACAGTACTGGTGGGGACAGGTCTGTCGCTGTATAATGCTGGGGTACAGTACTGGTGGGGACAGGTCTGTCCCTGTATAACACTGGGATACAGTACTGGTGGGGACAGGTCTGTCACTGTACAACACTGGGGTACAGTACTGGTGGGGCAGGTATGTCCCTGTACAACACTGGGGTACAGTACTGCTGGGGACAGGTCTGTCACTGTATAACCCTGGGATACAGTAGTGGTGGGGACAGGTCTGTCCCTGTACAACACTGGGATACAGTACTGGTGGGGACAGGTCTGTCACTGACACTGCAGTATAGTAGTGATGGGGACAGGTTTGTCACTGTATAACACTGGGGTACAGTACTGGTGGGGACAGGTCTGTCGCTGTATAACACTGTGGTAACTGTACTGGTAGGGACAGGTCTGTCCCTGTATCACACTGGGGTGCAGTACTGGTGGGGACAGGTCTGTCACTGTATAACACTGGGGTATAGTACTGGTGGGGACATGTCTGTCCCTGTACAACACTGGGGTACAGTACTGGTGGGGACAGGTCTGTCACTGTACAACACTGCAGGATAGTACTGGTGGGGACAGGTCTGTCTCTGTATAACACTGGGGTACAGTACTGGTGGGGACAGGTCTGTCACTGTATAACACTGGGGAACAGTACTGGTGGGGACAGGTCTGTCTCTGTATAACACTGGGGTACAGTACAGGTGGGGACAGGTCTGTCCCTGTACAACACTGGGGTACAGTACTGGTGGGGACAGGTTGGTCACTGTACCACACTGCAGGATAGTACTGGTGGGGACAGTTCTGTCTCTGTATAACACTGGGGTACAGTACAGGTGGGGACAGGTCTGTCCCTGTACAACACTGGGGTACAGTACTGGTGGGGACAGGTTGGTCACTGTACCACACTGCAGGATAGTACTGGTGGGGACAGTTCTGTCTCTGTATAACACTGAGGAACAGTACTGGTGGGGACAGGTCTGTCCCTGTCTAACAATGGGATACAGTACTGGTGGGGACAGGTCTGACTCTGTATAACACTGGGGTACAGTATTGGTTGGGATAGTTGTGTTGTGAGATTGTGCTTTTGAAGTTAGTCCATTAAGCATCAGAAGAAAGTGTAATAAATCATTAAGCTGTCTCCTGTCATGACGTGAGAGTGATGCCAAATAAATTCTTCTCCACAACAGCTGTGATACCCAATAATCTGACATTGTACAAACCAGACACAAGTATATGGTTTATACCCAGTCCGCAAGGGTATCTGTAACTCCCAAGCAGTTCTGATCAACACTGCAGTGACTTGGACAGTGAATCCTGACTGACGCTCCCGGGTTCCAGGACTGTGGTAGGTCTATTATGTCACTCTGTCAAGTGAATGTTAATGGTCCCATTCTGGATAGGGCTGGGACCCAGAAGGGGTTTTATTCTCTCGGCCCACCTGGGGCTGATATTGAACCCTGGGCCGACGCTAGAAAGCGAAACAGGCGATCTGACTCATTCCCGGTTGTGGGAACCTCCGCACAATCGCAGCTCCCCGTGATTCTTGACAACGCCTCCACGCTTGTCGTGGCTTTCGGGATGCTCTCAGGCGGTGGCAGACTCTGAGCTGCCAGGATACCAGCGCCCCTTTTGATTCATCTCTGCCCCTTGTGCCAGGGGGTACAGTGAGCCATTGGCTACCCTGACCTGTCGATAGAGGTAACCCCAGGCTTTGGTGTCTGATCTCAGCACATTGACTGCCTCACTCCCCCCACCCCACCTCAGCCTGAGTGGGAAATGACACCTATATCAAAAACGAAGGGAAGTTCCTATCCCAACCTTTGGATGGGTGGAACTTTAGGATATGGAGGGTATGTGCGAATTGGGATCAGATTCACCTCCTTCAGGCTTAATGAAGGGCCTACTCCCCCAGTCTACCAGAGAGAGGTTTTGGAGCGAATATTAAGTTGCATTCAACAGGATACTAGACAGGTGGATAGAGTTACGGTGTCAGATTTGGGGTTGGAAAGATGGCCTTGCATAAACCCCTCCCTCCCCCACCGACGCTCAGTTGCAGCAGTGTGTACCATCCACTGTGCCATCGCCCAGTCTCCTTAGACAGCACCTTCCAAACCTCCCAGAAGGTCAAGGGAACACCAACTCCCTGAAATATCGCCTTAGCATCACTGCTCCGCCAACACACACACAGATACAGACACACAGACAGACACACACACACACAGATACAGACACACACACACAGACACGCATATACAGACACATACACACACACAGTCACAGATGCAGACACACACAGACAGACACACAGATACAGACACACACAGACACACAAATACAGACACACACACAGATACAGACACACACAGACAGATACAGAGAGACACACACACACACACAGACAGACACACACACACAGATACAGACACACACACACACACACACACACCGACGTGGAGTGTCAGTGGTCATTCCCTCAGCTCACAATCCTGGGATTAACTCCCTTGCAGCACTGCGGGTGTCTCCTACGCTGAAATCCGTGGATGTGGGCACAATTATAATGTTTTAAAGACATTCGGATAAGGTTTGGTGGGATATGGCCCAGGAGCAGGCAGGCGGACTTGTTTATTTTGGGATTATACTCGGCATGGACTGGAGTCTGTTTCCATTCTGTGTGAATCTATTAAGAAGGCAGCTCACCCCCACCCCACCCCCCCACCTCATCTTCTCAAGACAGTACAAATAGATGTAACCCACATCCACCAAATAATACATTTTATATACGTTTTAAAAAAGCACTGGTATGGATTGGAGGGGCCGATGGAGGCGTGCAACAGGCTTGTTCCTGTGGTATGAATTCAGTCAGTGAACCAAATGGGTTGGGTTGGTTACCTCAACCAAGGCTGGTTCCCTAGAGATTGCCTCAAACCACCAGCGCAACAGGAAGGAGAGCCAAGCTCTCGAGTCCTGCACACCCCTGGCCTGTACGTTGTGACATCTGCAGAGGGCAAAAGGGGGCGCAGTCTCCCCAGAGACGGGTCAATCACAGCCCCCTAACCAGGCCCATCTCCACAGGGATGCTCTGCTCTGGGACCCTTCTGTCAGTTTGGGGGGAGGAAAGGGGGGGGGGAACAGGCTTCGATTTTTGAGGTGTTTGTTGGAGGCCGAGGGGTACGGAGGGCGGCGTTTGGATTGGGGGGGGGGCAGGGAGCGGTTTGCGGGCAGTTGCTGACGCACTCCCCACCGCCCTGGGGGCCTCCGGGTTAGCCACACATCAGCCTTCCGTCTGACAGACAGCCTGAGGGGGGGCCTCCCACACACACAGCCGCAGTTCTGAGAGAGATGGATCCACAACAGGAAACCAAGAAACAAAGTCGGGGTTGGGGGAGGGTTCAGGCTACTTCTTTTGTGCAGCTCAGCGAGTCAGGGTCGGAGGTCAAAGCCGAACAAAAGCCAGTCCTTCCTGTCATAGTGGTGTGCAACTCAAGACTGGTTGGGTTGTCAGCACGAGTTGTTTTGAGTGCGTTTGTGTGCGTGTGTGTCTCTCTCTCTATGACACAGACACATTTCTTTAAAGCAGTAATCAAAAAGTCACGTGTTTCGGACAGCCCTCACCCTTCCCACCCCCGCCAAACAAGCTCCTTCATCAAAGATGCAATATTTACACAGCTTCCAGCTGTGCTCCTGTTGTGGTTCTCACATCTCTTTACTCCAAATATCTTCCTGGGCCGTGGCTCTAAAGTCACTCCAGCACTGGAGAGAGGGAAAGATTACAGCCAGAGATCCTGCTCCTGCATGTTATCAGGGAGTGTGTCTGTGTGTAAGCACTGAGAATATTCTGACAAATCACCAGATTCTACATTCCTCTGTATCTAACCCTGTGCTGTCCCTGTCCTGGGAATGCTTGATAGAGGGACAGTGTAGAGGGAGCTTTACACTGTATCTAACCCCGTGCTGTGCCTGTCCTGGGAGTGTTTGATAGAGGGACAGTGTACAGGGAGCTTTACTCTGTATTTAACCCCGTACTGTCCCTGTCTTGGGGGGTGTTTGATGGGGGGACAGTGTAGAGGGAGCTTTACTCTGTATCTAACCCCGTGCGGTCCTGTCCTGGGAGTGTTTGATGGGGGGACAGTGTAGAGTGAGCTTTACTCTGTATCTAACCCAGTGCTGTCTCTGTCCTGGGAGTGTTTAATGGGGGACAGTGTAGATAGAGCTTAACTCTGTATCTAACCCCGTGCTGTCTCTGTCCTGGGGGTGTTTGATGGGGGCAGTGTAGAGGGAGCTTTACTCTGTATCTAACCCTGTGCTGTGCATGTCCTGGGGAGTGTTTGAGGGGGGGACTAGTGCTAGTGTAGAGAGAGCTTAACTCTGTATCTAACCACATACTGTCCCTGTCCTGGGGAGTGTTTGATGGGGGGACAGTGTAGATAGAGCTTAACTCTGTATCTATTCCTGTGCTGTCCCTGTCTTGGGAGTGTTTGATGGATGGACAGTGTAGAGGGAGCTTTACTCTGTATTTAACCCCGTGCTGTCCCTGTCCTGGGGAGTGTTTGATGGGGGGACAGTGTAGAGAGAGCTTTACATTCAGTTTATTTTTAATTTAAAAGACAGAGAGCTTTAACTTCAGGTTAAGTGAGTGGAGGAGGCTTTACTCTGTACCTACCCACATGCTGTCCCTATCTGGGAATGTTTGATGGGGGAACAGTGTCGAGGTAACTCTACTCTGTATCTAACCCCGTGCTGTCCCTGTCCTGGAGTGTTTGTTGGAGTAGATGGAGTTGTACCCTGTGTCTAAACCCTCTGTTGTTCCTGTCCTGCATTTGACGGGACATTCCCTTCCTTCCTTTGTTGAGCGCAAATTACTTAGAGACTGGGAACTGCTAACAGCAAGTTGGGGGATGGTTCAGTCTTTGGTGTCTGGTTGAAATTCAAAATTATCTGTCCTCAATGTCAGAATTTGTTCAGCCGGGCCCATTTTGTCAGTTCAATCCCCGATCGTTGTAGTTGGGACTCTATTTATGAACTTGATTTAGACGGGGAATCTTCAAAACAAACAAACCAAATGTGGTGAATACAAAGGGAACCTTTATTTCCAAGTGTTTTTTGGCTATACTTGACTTCCCTTTTGGAGCACACACGCACTTCCTATCATTGTTATCACTGTGTATTGCAGTTTGGGTTTGACTGCAAGGGTTTTTGTTATTGGCAGTTTCTGGCCAGGATGCCTGCGTTATTGTTTAATTCCTTAGTTTTTCTTTTCCATCACATTTCTAACATTTCTTGAAAGAAGCAGGGGACACCCTGTAACCCGAAAAGGACCAGGGTGTTCGCCAATGCGACAGGTTGACCTTCTGAGGCCTACAGGAAGGCTTCAGGCCTACCCGCACCTCAGGTATCGTCAGGTCTTGTTTGGTTGAAGGTCCACTCCCATCACATCTTTTTACTTGAAAAAAGACGCACGCCCTACAATTTTCCTTCAGGGATTATCTCCCAGCTGTGCCTTGCCTAACCAGGGTTTCTCAGAACTCAAAAGGGCGGTCTCTGTTTTGTCAAGTCTTACCAAGCCTACTTTCTAGGCCCAGACTGAAGCCAGAAAACACCCAGTGTTGCGGTAGGGGGAGGAGAAGGAATTAAAAATGAAAAGACAACTCCTCGTGTGATGGTAAAAGGAAACAAACGCGTAGCACCACAAAGCCTTGGGCTGTGCTGACAACAAAATTTCATCTGTTGAGAAAGAATCTACAGCGTGACTGGCCGATGCCAAAAATAGCATCAGTGCAACACCCTCCTGTAAGTGGTCAGAGATTCACAACCTCAACAGCAGCTAAACTAAGGGGAACGGCAACAGACACCCACACAATGAGGCTGCAACGCCTCATTGCCAATCCCAGCAGCCATTGGGGAGCTACCCATTGCAGTCCTTCGTTATGACACTTATGTTCTCTATGACTGCCATCCACTTATTTCCCCAGCAACTTCCAGCACTAAATCTCAGATTTTCCATGGCCCTACCTCATCAGTGCTCCTAAGGTGCACACCGAAATACTGAACGGTTAGAGACAGAATTGTCACTGTATAACACTGGGGTACGGTACAGTACTGGTGGGGACAGGTCTGTCATTGTATAACACTGGGGTACAATACTGGTGGGGACAGGTCAGTCGCTGTATAACACGGGGGGTACAGTACTGCTGGGGACAGGTCTGTCACTTTATAACATTGGGGTATAGTACTGGTGGGGACAAGTCTGTCACTGTATAACACTGGGTGACAGTACTGGTGCGGACAGGTCTGTCGCTGTGTAACACTGGGGTACAGTACTGGTGGGGACAGGTCTGTCTCTGTATAACACGGGGGTACAGTCCTGGTAGGGACAGGTCTGTCACTGTATAATGCTGGGGTACAGTACTGGTGGGGACAGGTCTGTCCCTGTATAATACGGGGGTACAGTACTGGTGAGGACAGGTCTGTCCCTGTATAACACTGGGGTACAGTACTGGTGCGGACAGGTCTGTCCCTGTATAACACTGGGGTACAGTACTGGTGGGGACAGGTCTGTCACTATATAACACTGGGCTACAGTACTGGTGGAGATAGGTCTGTCCCTCTATAACACTGGGTTACAGTACTGGTGGGGACATGTCTGTCCCTGCATAACACTAGGGGACAGTATTGGTGGGGACAGGTCTGTCACTGTATAACACTGGGGTACAGTACTGGTCTGTCACTGTATAACGCTGACAATACTGATAGATGCTTAAATTGTTTCTGCTCATAGCAGTTATACATATAACCGATACATCATTTACTGATGGCTACTGATGACAACACTGTGTGAACTTTGCCTTGCTGTGCCCTACCTGACATTTTTAAGCAGTAAGGGCATTCAAGGGGTATGGGGAACTGGCAGGAAGGTGGAGTTGTGGATTACTTAATACACTCAAGGCTATGGGCCAGCCACTGGAACTAGTGGGAGGGAGTGTAGGTTTAATGATAGCTTTTCTCAGTGCAGACTCAATAGGCCAAAGGGCCTCTTCCGTACCGTTTGGTTCTATGACACTATTATCAGATCAGCCACGACCTCATTGAATGGTGGAGCAGACTTGGTGGGCTGAATGGGCTACTTCTGTTCCTCCACTGTACGGTCTGACGGGACAGTTAACACTGTTCTCAGGCAGTCAAAACTGGTCACAAATGCCCTTTGGGTTTGCGCAGAAGTCATGGAGCAAGGGGGAGAGTCAGGGGATTGTAGAGTCAAGGTGGGATGTGATGGCCTCTTGCCAATGCTCAGATGCTGCCCAAGATGGCGGCAGGGTAGAGAGTGTTACGGATCCTGAATTTGTATGCTTCAGGCCTGTTGCTTCCTTGTCTCTTGGTCTCCTTTTCCCTATTTTTCTTGCTCTTCTCTTTCATCTTCCAGCGTCGTGGGGAGCCAGAGCTGTGTCAGAGGGTCATTGTTGGTAGCAGCAGTGGTGCTGCCCTGATCAAGGGCTCCTGGCTTCAGTAGGCCCACAGCCTGGACCTAGGATCTCGATGGGCCGTCAGGTGTGGTGGAGCTTCAGTAGGTGCCTGCAGTGGGTGTGCGGTTGGCCGACAGAGGGCACTCAAGGGGTGGGGGAGGTGAGGCCTGGAGGCAAGGCCTGGCATGGACTGAGGCGAGGCCTGGCGTAGTCTGAAGTGAAGCATGGCGTGGTCTGAGATGAGGCCTGGCGTGGTCTGAGACGAGGCCTGGTGTGGACTGAGGTTTGGCCTGGCGTGGTCTGAGGTGATGCCTGATGTGGTCTGAGGTGAGGCCTGGCATGGTCTGAGGCGAGGCCTGGTGTGGTCTGGAGTCGAGGCCTGATGTGGTCTGAGGTGAGGCCTAGCATGGTCTGAAGCGAGGTCTGGAGACGAGGCCTGGTGTGGTCTGGAGACGAGGCCTGGTGTGGTCTGGAGACGAGGCCTGATGTGGTCTGAGGCGAGGCCTAGCATGGTCTGAAGTGAGGCCTGGTGTGGTCTGAAGCGAGGCCGGTGTGGTCTGGAGACGAGGCCTGATGTGGTCTGAGACGAGGCCTGGCGTGGTCTGAGACGAGGCCTGGTGTGGTCTGAGGTGAAGCCTGGCATGGTCTGAGGCAAGGCCTGGCGTGGTCTGGAGGTGAGGCCTGGCGTGGTCTGGAGGCAAGGCCTAGCATAGTCTGGAGGTGAGCCCTAGGACAATCAGCCTGAAGGACTGCAATACAGACCTTTTTATTGATTTATTTTATGATTTATTCTCAAGATATCTTACCTAGGTACCTCGTACCAAAGATGGCACAACGGGCTGTAATGCTGAACTTTTTTTTTGTTTCCTAATGTACTCCTAAGATCCTGTACTTCATTATCTTTGTAGCTAAGACAGCGCAGGTAATGGCGACTTTGTAAACTTTTCTCTCCACGCTTTACAACAAGCTGAATTCTAATTGCCAAATGGGCTTATTCCAGATGGAGGGGGTCCTCCGATTTAGGCGTCAGACAGAGGCCTACTCTGCACTTCCCTCTTCCTCTTCGATGAGGGACGGTATTGACCCAAGTAGGGTGGCAGCTCTCGGGTGGAGACAGCAGAGTTTCCTGGTGTCCCTTGTAGATCCCTGGACCTTCAGTGGTGCCCCTCTCAAGCAACTGGGCCCACATATTAGGACAGACGCAAAGGCCTTGGAGAGGCCGCCATGTTGATTCATCAGAATGGTGGCTGCACTAGATGGGGTAAAATTACGAGGCCTGACCCCTCAAACTAGGGTTGTTCTTGGAATTGTGAAGGTTAAGTGGGTGGGGGTGGTGCGTGTGTGGAATGAGCTGCCAGAGGAAGTGGTGGAATTCAATGGCAATGTCAAAAAGCCATTAGGACAGGCACACGGATAGGCAAGGTTTAGAGGGATTGAGCCAAAACACGGGCAACTGGGGCTAGTTTGGTTTGGGAAGTTGGAGCGAAGGGTCTGTTTCTGTGCTGTCATGCGGAGGCTGCTTCCCAGCATGGATATCAGAGCGGTGATAAGGGAGCTGACAGCAGAATCTCATCAGTCTTAACAACGTTATGCCCAAGTTGAACAAGCAACAGCTTTCTTCCTGAGGACTGGGCACCTCAGCTCGATGGGAAGCCTTCATTCCTGGTGGAGTCTTTCACAGCCTTGGGACCTTCACCCTGTCTTTCCTCAAATTCCTTTCCTTAAAAAAAATCAGGCCTATACAGCAAGGTCCCACAAACGTCAACCTGATCACGACCCAGATCATCAGCTTCCTCCGGTGCTGGTTTGGAAATAAATATTTATCCGGGGTAGAGGCTGAGAACGCTCCACTCCCTACTCTGCTCCGACACCCATAGGAAGGGTCCCTTAGGTTTAAGGAGTCTCAGAAAGACGGGCACCTCTAACAGCTTAGCCCTTGCCGGTGTAAGTGTGCTAGGAGCCTCAGTCCCGGAGTGCGGAGCGCATTCCTCCCAAATTGGGATGAAACATTACAAATCCTGATGGGACGGGACGGGCTAGATGAGGAAAGAATGTTCCCGATGTTGAGGTAGTCTCGAACTGGGGGGGTGTGACAGTCTGGGAATAAGTGGGTAAGCCATTCAGCACTGAGGTGAGGAAATATTTCTTCCCTGAGAAAGTTGGGAATCTGTGGAATTCTAGATTACTTACAGTGTGGAAACAGGCCCTTCGGCCCCAACAAGTCCACACCGACCCGCCGAAGCGCACCCAGACACGGGGAGAATGTGCAAACTCCACACAGTCAGTCGCCTGAAGGGTCTGTGGGGTCCGGCTCGTTAGATATATTCAAGAGGGTGCTGGAAGTGGCTAACGGGCGATGGAGGGAAAGCATAAGTGGGGACACTGAGATTGCAGGATTAGCCACGATCATGCTGAACGGTAGTGCAGGCTCGATGGGCCAAACGGCCTATCACTGCTCCTATTTCCTATGATTCAAGCTCACGATTTATCCTTCGGGGAGGGAGAGGGGCGTACTCCCTACTGAGCCGAGAACGGATTCCGTTCCCACGATCCCCCAATCGGAATTCCGATCTTCAATACCCGAGCGTGAGTAGGGAGACGGTAGAAAGGGAACGTGAAAAGGGGGCCCAGGGCGCTCTGCGTATCCGCTGTATGACATCCCGAAGGGTTAAAGCACGTGAGGAGACTTAGTGTGTAGGCTAACCCTCGAACAAACAAAGCTCTGGTGGGAAGTGGTTGCCAGTGACAACACAGCACTTTTTTGACGTCCGCCCACTCCAGGATTTGGGAACGCTGTTTCAAATCGGGACTCGGACTTTGGTGAGGAGGTGGAGCGTCCCGTTCAAAGAGCTTGTGGGTGCCAGGCCAGCAAGTGAAGCATCAAACAGAATACTGGTGGTTTTGCATAACACCCTCTCACCCCACCATGAGACCAACGTGACGCAGAAAGGAGATTCCTGCTCGAGCGAGCTGGAGTCTGAAATGAAAGGCACCTTGAAAATTTGCCCTGAACCCCGATCCCTGGACATTCCCAGCCCCTCTGAAGGTGCTGGTCCCTAGGACTCTCCTGCTGCCTGGAGGTAACTTGCAGTTGGTCATTCTACACCTCGGTGTGGGACTATAGGCAAGGTGTGGTTTCCGAGGGCCCCAGTTATCAGCTCAGTCTGACTCAGCGCTCTCTGCTCCAGATTTAAGGATTCCAAAGGAGGAAGTTGATTTCAACAGCAGCGACCTTGTGGAGGAGGACGTCATCAGAGGCAGTTTCGACACAATTAAACACCAGACGCACACATCAATGCACCCAACACCATCTGATAAATACCCCTTGGTTTAAGGCTCTCTGGTACACCCACCACTCTGATATACCCCACACCTCTCCCTGTAACTCACACTGATATACCCCACACCCCTCATTGTAACACTCTCTGATATACCCCACCACCCTCATTGTAACACTCTCTGATATACCCCACACCTCTCCCTGTAACTCACACTGATATACCCCACATCCCTCACTGTAACACACTCTGATATACCCCACACCCCTCACTGTAACTCACACTGATATACCCCACACCCCTCATTGTAACACTCTCTGATATACCCCACCACCCTCATTGTAACACTCTCTGATACACCCCACATCCCTCACTGTAACACTCTCTGATATAGCCCACACCTCTCACTGTAACACTCTCTGATACACCCCACATCCCTCACTGTAACACTCTCTGATATACCCCACACTCCTCACTGTAAGACTCTCTTGATATACTCCAAACCCCTCACTGTAACACTCTCTGATATACCCCACACTGTAACACTCTCTGATATACCCCACACCCCTCACTGTGACACTCTCTGATATACCCCACACCCCTCACTGTAACATTCTCTGATATACTCCACCACCCTCATTGTAACACTCTCTGATACACCCCACATCCCTCACTGTAACACTCTCTGATATACTCCAAACCCCTCACTGTAACACTCTCTGATATACCCCACCACCCTCATTGTAACACTCTCTGATGTACCCCACACCCCACATTGTAACACTCTCTGATATACCCCACACTCCTCACCGTAACACTCTCTGATATACCCCACACCCCTCACTGTGATACTCTGATATACCCCACACCCCTCACTGTAACACACTCTGATATACCCCACATGCCTCACTGTAACACACTCTGATATACTCCAAACCCCTTACTGTAACACTCTCTGATATACCCCACACCCCTCACTGTAACACTCTCTGATATACCCCACACCCCTCACTGTAACACACTCTGATATACCCCACACCCCTCACTCTAACACTCTCTGATATACCCCACACCCCTCACTGTAACACTCTCTGATATACCCCACACCCCTCACTCTAACACTCTCTGATATACCCCACACCCCTCACTCTAACACTCTCTGATATACCCCACACCCCTCACCATAGCACTCTCAGATATACAGTACTACTGCCAATCGCACCTCTGGCCTCAGTTCACTGGGGTGTTGTCTGCACTGGTGTATGTGTATGTGTGTGTGTGGTGTTTGTGTCTGTGTTGCTGTGTCTGGTGGAGGCAGTGGTATTACCAGGATGGAATCTCTGAAGGTGGAGAGCTGATCGTCTCGGGAAGGCAGCCTGACAGGTTAGCTGCCTCATTGCAGAGTGACGGAAGGAACGTTGCCGGGAGGTGTCTGCTGACACTGCCTGCCCTTCCAGTCTTAAAATGCGTCAGCGCAAACTACACAGCGTCAACTCGAAAGTCCCACAACATCCCTCCCATCGAGTACAGCTGCAGACAGCACAATGAGATTGTTATTGCTGCACACTCTGTCCTTTCTGAGTTTCCTGTTATTTTACAGAAGTGGTGTATGACTCTCACACAGACACACACACAGACACACACACTCACAGACACACAGACACACACACTCATAGACACACAGACAGACAGACAGACACACACAGACACACACACACAGACTCACACACACAGACACAGACACGCACACTCATAGACACACAGACAGACAGACACACACACAGACACACACACACAGACTCACACACGCACACTCATAGACACACAGACAGACAGACACACTCACAGACACACACTCACAGACACACTCACACACAGACTCACACACACAGACACAGACACGCACACTCATAGACACACAGACAGACAGACACACACACAGACACACACACACAGACTCACACACACAGACACAGACACGCACAGAGACACACACAGACAGACACGCACACACAGATGCACACGCAGACACAGACAGACACACAGACACATACAGACACACACATAGATGCACACGCGCACACACACACAGACACAGACAGACACACAGGCACACACAGACACAGGTAGATATACAGACACACACACAGATACACACACACACACAGACACAGACACACACACCCTTGCGAAAAAATAAAATCACAGATCCGCAACCTCTCCACTTGGGACTGTTCCTGCCCTACCGCGGGGTGTGCGATTGTGCGGGCCAAAGGAACGGATTCTAACAGGATTCCTGACACCTGGAGGGGCACACTTTGTACTTCAGTGGGTTTTCAGGAATACCGCGATCAGAACTTCGTAGGAAGCCAGCAGGCCATTCACCAGTTCACAGGCAATTCCTGGCTCATTGAACTAACTTCGGAATTCTGCCATTGCTCTATAACCCTTCCTAAATTTGGATAACGGAAATCAAGTTAAAAATCACACAACACCAGATTGTAATCCAACAGGTGTCTTATGCTCGTACACTCCACAACCACCTGATGAAGGAGCGTCGCTCTGAAAGCTAGTGCTTCCAAATAAACCTGTTGGACTATAACCTGGTGTTGTGTGATTTTTAACTTTGTACACCCCAGTCCAACACCGGCATCTCCAAATCATGGAGAAGACAAATATTGTTCATCTCACAGACTGAAAACTAATTGACCAAGTATCAACGAGAGTTTGTGAAGATAGAATTTAAATCAGGAAGAAGGAAATAAGAGTTTGGTTCCGATGTTTAGACTTCGCTCCTTAGTGCTGAACTCCACAGCCCAAGCAATTAATTTATTTCACAGACTCATAACGGTTTCCCCTGAAAAACTTAAAAACGTCGGTAAAACAGAATCCCCACAGTGTGAAAGCAGGCCATTTGGCCCATCAATTCCACACTGACCCTCCAAAGAGATTCCCACTCCCCCGCCCATCCCAGTAACCCTGCATTTCCCAGGAGTAACCCACCGAGCCAGCATATCTCTGGACACTACGGATAATTTAGCACGGCCAATCCAGACTAACCTGAACATCTTTGAACTATGGGAGGAAATGCATGGAGACACAGGAAGACCGCGCAAACTGTACACAGGGTGGAATCGAACCCAGGTCCCTGGTTCTGTGAGGCAGCGGTGCTAACCACTGAGCCACCGTGTCACCCCTGAGTTCATGTGAGTTTATGGGGTGAATTTGTTTTTGCAGAATTGCATTTTATTTGGCTCAAAAGTTGCACGAATCCATGTAAGACTTCTGTAAAACTATGCAGAGGGATCGTCAGTCTGACTAAACATTGGGAGCTGAAAATGTGTTGCTGGAAAAGCGCAGCAGGTCAGGCAGCATCCAAGGAGCAAGAGAATCGACGTTTCGGGCATGAGCCCTTCCCCAGGAATGAGGAAAGTGTGTCCAGCAGGCTAAGTTCTCCAGGTTCCGAACTCAGATTTCTCCAGTTTCCTCATTTCCCCTCCCCCCACCTTGTCTCAGTCTAATCCCTCGAACTCAGCACCACCTTCCTAACCTGCAATCTTCTTCCTGACCTCTCCGCCCCCACCCCACTCCGGCCTATCACCCTCACCTTAACCTCCTTCCACCTATCGCATTTCCAACGCCCCTCCCCCAAGTCCCTCCTCCCTACCTTCTATCTTAGCCTGCTGGACACACTTTCCTCATTCCTGGGGAAGGGCTCATGCCCGAAACGTTGACTCTCCTGCTCCTTGGATGCTGCCTGACCTGCTGCCCTTTTCCAGCAACACATTTTCAGCTCTGATCTCCAGCATCTGCAGTCCTCATTTTCTCCTAAACCTTGGGATGCAGACAAACTCCACACCTATTGTTAGAAAAATGTGGGGTGGCACGGTGGCTCAATGGTTAGCACTGCTGCCTCACAGCACCAGGGTGCTGGGTTCGATTCCCGCTTGTCTGTGTGGAGTTTGCACATTCTCCCTGTGTCGGCATGGGTTTGCTCCGGTTTCCTCCCATAATCCAAAGATTTGCAGTCCAGGTGAACTGGCTGTGCTAAATTGCCCACAGTGTTCGTCAGGGGTAAATATAGGGTAGGGGAATGGGTTTGGGTGAGTTTCTCTTCGGATGGTCGGTGTGGATTTGTTTCCACACTGTAGAGAATCTAATCTACTTTGAGAATATAAGATTCCCTACAGTGTGGAAACTGGCCCTTCGGCCCCACAAGTCCTCACCGACCCTCTGAAGAGTAACCTACCCAGACCCATTCCCTTCTGACTAATGCACCTAACACTATGGGCAATTCACCCGACCTACACATCTTTGGACTGTGGGAGGAAACGGGAGCACCCGGAGGAAACCCACGCAGACGCAGGGAGAATGTGCAAACTCCACACAGTCAGTCGCCTGAGTCAGGAATTGAACCCGGGTCTCTGGTGCTGTGAGGCAGCAGTGCTAACCACCGTGCTGCCCCAAGACCATCCATAACCACATCACCTCAGGAGATCTCCCATCCACTGCCTCCAACCTCATCGCCCCACAACCCCGCACCGCCCGTTTCTACCTCCTGCCTAAAATCCACAAACCTGACTGCCCCGGCCGACCCATTGTCTCAGCCTGCTCCTGCCCCACCGAACTCATCTCTGCATACCTCCACACGGTCCTGTCCTCCTTAGACCAAGAACTCCCCGCCTATGTTCGGGACACCACCCATGCCCTCCACCTCCTCCATGATTTTTGCTTCCCCGGTCCCCAATGCCTTATCTTCACCATGGACATCCAGTCCCTGTACACCTCCATCCCCCATCACGAAGGACTCAAAGCCCTCCGCTTCTTCCTTTCCCGCCGCACCAACCTGTACCCTTCCACTGACACCCTCCTTCGACTGACTGAATTGGTCCTCACCCTGAAAAAGGGATGAACTCAGATTTCTCCAGTTTCCTCATTTCCCCTCCCCCCACCTTGTCTCAGTCAAATCCCTCGAACTCAGCATCGCCTTCCTAACCTGCAATCTTCTTCCTGACCTCTCCGCCCCCACCCCACTCCGGCCTATCGCCCTCACCTTGACCTCCTTCCACCTATTGCATTTCCAACGCCCATCCCCCAAGTCTCTCCTCCCTACCTTTTATCTTAGCCTGCTGGACACACTTTCCTCATTCCTGAAGAAGGGCTTGTGCCCGAAACATCAACTCTCCTGCTCCTTGGCTGCGCTTTTCCAGTAACACATTTTCACCCCATATTTCTCTTAGGCTTTCCTATCTGTGTACCTGTCCAAATATCTTTTAAATGTTGTAACAGTTCCCACCTCTACCACTTCCTCTGGCAGCTCGTTCTATACATGCACCGCCCTCTGTATCACCCACGTAACCTTCTCAATTCCAAGAACAGCCCTAGTTTGTGGAATCTAGTCTCGTAATGTAACCCTTTGAGTGCAGCCATCGTTCTGATGAATCTACAGTGCTGCCTCTCCGAGGCTGTTGTGTCTGACCTAACATGTGATCCAGGTTGTCTGGGATGGTCCAGAGATCCACAAGGGACCCAAGGAAACTCTGCCCTCTCTACTTGAGAGCTCCCTCTCCACCTGGGTCGATACCGTCCCTCAAGAGAGGAAGGGGGAGCCGCAGAGTAGGCCTCTGAAGATGTTTAGACTGGCCTCTGTCTGATGTCTAGACTAAAGATTGTTCTCCATTTGGGTTGAGTCCCTTTGAGCATTGGCAAGATGGCTTCACGTCCCACCTGGACTTTACAATCCCCTGACTCTCCCCCTTGTTCCATGACTTCTGTGCAACCCCAAAGGGCAATTGAGACCAGTTTTAACCGCCTGAGAACAGCGTTAACTGTCCTGTCAGACCAAACGATGGAAGAACAGAAGTAGGCCATTCAGCCCATCAGGTCAGCTCCACCATTCAATGAGATCGTGGCTGATCTGTTAATAGAACCAGAGAATCAAACAGTACAGAAGTTACTATTGGAGTATCGCAAGGCTCTGTTTTGGGTCCACTGTTGTTTGTCATTTATATAAGTGACCTGGATGAGGGCATAGAAGGATGGATTAGTAAATTTGTAGATGACACTAAGATCGGTAGAGTTGTGGATAGTGACGAAGGATACTGTAGGTTACAGAGAGACATAGATAAGCTGTAGAGCTGGGCTGAGAGGTGGCAAATGGAGTTTGATGCGGAAAAGTATAAGGTGATTCACTTTGGAAGGAGCAACAGGAAAAAAGAGCATTGGGCTAATGGTAAGATTCTTGGCAGTGTAGATGAGCAGAGAGATCTCGGTGTGCAGGTACATAAATCCTTGAAAGTTACCACCTAGGTTGATAGGGTTGTTAAGAAGACGTACGGTGTGTTAGCTTTTATTGGTAGAGGGAGTGAATTTCGGAACCATGAGGTCACGCTGCATCTGTACAAAACTCTGGTGCAGCCACATTTGGAGCATTGCGTACAGTTCTGGTCACCGCATTATAGGAAGGATGTGGGAGCTATGGAAAGGGTTCAGAGGAGATTTACTAGGATGTCGCCTGATATGGAGGGAAGGTCTTACAAGGAAAGGCTGAGGGATTCGAGGCTGTTTTCGTTACAGAAGAAGAAGGTTGAGAGGCAACTTAATTGAGATATATAAGATAATCAGAGGGTTAGATAGGGTGGACAGGGAGAGCCTTTTTGCTCAGATGGTGATGGCTAGCATGAGTGGACATAACTTTAAATTGAGGGATATAGGATATATGTCAGAGGGAGTTTCTTTACTCAGAGAGTAGTAGGGGTGTTTAACTATTGCTTGCAATAGTAGTAGACTCACCAAATTTAAGGGCATTTAATGGTCATTGGATAGGCATATGTATGAGGATGGAAGAGTGTAGGTTAGATGGGCTTCAGATTAGTTCCACAGGTCAGCTCAACATTGAGGGCCAAAGGACCTGTACTGCACTGTAATGGTCCATGTTCTAAGAGGCCGTTTGGCCCATCAAGTCTGTGCTGACAAAAGCTATTTTTAAACCTACACTAGTCCCACTAGTTCCAGTGGCTGGACCATATACTTGAACATGTTCAACAGGATAATCCACAACTGCACTTTCCTGCCTTTTCCCCTTGACCCCCCCTTGCTAATTAAAAATCTGTCTACCACACCCTTAAATATCCTGAATGATTCAGACTCTGCAACCGTCTACAGTAAAGAGTTCCATAGATTCACTACTCTCGATTATAGGACCTGGGAGGCCCATATTGCAGCTGTCCAGGACATTGGTGAGGCCACTTTAGGAATACTTCATTCGGTTCTGGTCTCCCTGTTCTAGAATGTTGTCAAACTTGAAAGGTTCTAGAAAAGATTTTCAAGGACATTGCGGGGGTTGGAGGATTTGAGCTATTGGGAAGAGGCTAAACAGGCAGGAGCTGTTTTCCCTGGAGCGCTGCAGGCTGAGGGATGACCTTATAGAGGTTTATAAAATCACGAGGTGCATGGATAGGGTGAAGAGACAAGATCTTTTCCCCAGGGGTGGGGGAGTCCAAAACTAGACAGCACAGGTTTAAGGGGAGAGGGGGGATGATTTAAAAGGGACCTAAGGGGCAACTTTTTCATGCATAGGGTGGTACGTGTGTGCAATGAGCTGCCAGAGAAAGTGGTGGAGACTGGTACAATGACAACATTTAAAAGGCATCTGGATGGGTTTATAATTAGGAAGGGTTTAGAGGGATATGGACTAAATGCTGGCAAAAGGGACTAGATTAATTTAAGATATCTAGTCGGTGTGAACGCGTTTGACCGAAGGGTCTGTTTCCGTGCTGTACAGTTCTATTACTTATAAGACTAGAAATTCTTTTCATCGGAGTCTTAATTTTGTAACTTCTTATTCTGAGAGTTGGCCCTCTTGGTCCTAGACCTACCCACAAGGGGAAACATCCTCTCTATATCTACCCTGTCAAGTCCTCGAAGAGTCTTGTATGCTTCATTAGAGTCACCTCCCATTCTGCTAAACCTGAATGGGTACAGGCCTAACCTATTCAACCTCTCCTCATCAGACAGTCCATCCATCTCTGGCGAACTTTCTCTGGAATGCCTCTAATGTCAGCACATCTTTTCAAAAATTCATTCACAGGATGAGGCCATCACTGGCCTAGCTCAGCCCTAATTGACCTGAGGGCAGTTAAGAATAATTGCTGGGGGTCTGGAGTCACATGTGGGCCAGACCAGATAAGGCGAGCAGTTTCCTTCCCTAAAGGGAAGGAAATGTTGAGGGCCGAAGGGCCTGCTGTAATGTTCTATGTTCTAAGAGGCCCTTTGGCCCATCGAATCTGTGCTGACAAAAGCTATTCTTTGTGGGAAACTCAGTGGTTAGCACTGCTGCCTCACAGTGCCAGGGGCCCGGGTTCAATTCCTACCTCGGGCGATTGTCTATGTGTCTCCCTGTGTCTGCGTGGGCTTCTTCCGGGTGCTCCGGTTTCCTCCCACAATCCAAAAACGTGCAGCTTAGGTGAATTGGCCATGCTCAATTGCCCATAGTGTTAGGCGCGTGAGTCAGTGGTAAATAGGGCGAATGGGTCTGGGTGGGTCACTCTTTGGAGGGTCGATGTGGACTTGTTGGGCCGAAGGGCCTGTTTCCACACTGTCGGGAATCTAACCTAAAGGGGGGAACCAGATGAGATTTTTCCGACAATAGTTTCCTCGTCTTTATGAGGTTCTCATTTCCAGATTCTTATTGAATTCAAATTCCCCCATCTGCTGTGGCTGGATTCAAACCTGTGTTACCAGAACATCACCTGGGTCTCTGGATTAACAGGCCAGCGATAATACCACCAGGCCATCACCTCGCCATCTCTCCCAGGGATCACGGGCCCAAAAATGTACACAGTATTCCAGCTGCAGTCTGACTGGTACCTGGCGTAGTTTGAGCAAAACCTCCTCACTTTTGTGCTTCATTTCTTTTAGAAATAAAGGCCAACGTTCCATTTGCTTTACTGACACAGTGAGGGCCTCGATTCCACTGCCTGAGCCTCTGGGACTCAGGCGATGGAACCTGTGAAAATGCCAGTGTGATGGTGAACCCCGGGCTGCACCCTCACCAGGTCATGGTTGGCATCAAGAGAAGGCACAACCAGGGCAGGTGGGTGGGGGTCAAGAGCAGGAGCAGGGTAAGGGCAGAGAGGGCCATCGGGTAAGAGGGGAACAAGGATGAACAGCTCCTCCAGTCCCTGGGATTTCTGTTAAAAATAACCTGCCGGCCACAGGAATGAAGGAACCTTCCACTCTGAAAGATCAATGGTCGAAGAGTCAGACAGCACAGAAAATGACCCTTCATTCCAACTAGTCCATTCGACCAGAATGCCACACTCTACTAGCCCCACTTTCCTATCTCCCTCCAAACTTTTCCAACTCATATACTGATCCAAATGTCATTTTAAAGTTGTGACTGTGTCCACACCCACCGCTTCCTCTGGAAGTTCATCCCACCCACGAGCCATTCTGTGTAAAACAAATTGCCTCTCTTGACTTTTTTAAAAAATCTTTCACCTCCCACCTTAAAAATATGTCCCCGAGTCATGAAACCAGAGGGAAAAGACATGTACCTTTCATCTGATCTATGTCCCCCGTTATTTTATAAAGTTCAAGAAAAGGTCACTTCACAACCACCTAGGCTCCAGAAAAACAGTTCCAACCTATCCAGCCTTTCCGTATAAATCAAACACACCATATCTGGCAACCACCTGACGAAGGAGCAGTGCTTGAAAGCTAGTGCTTCCAATTAAACCGGCTGGACTATAACCAGGGGTTGTGTCATTTTTAAATTTGTACACCACAGTCCAACACCGGCATCTCCAAATCATGTCCGGGAACAGCCTGGTGAATCTCTTCTGAACCCACCCCAGCAGAGCATCCGGAACACCACACATTACTCCAGAAGAGCCTCACCAATGTCCTAACATCTCAATTCCTAAGTTCAAAAGATGCCAGCAATGAAAGCAAGCGCTGTATCTGTTTGACATCGTCAATGTGTAATACTGGTGTACAGTACTGGTGGCATTCCTGATGAAGGGCTTATGCTCGAAACGTCGAATTCTCTATTCCTGAGATGCTGCCTGGCCTGCTGTGCTTTGACCAGCAACACATTTTCAGCTGTGATCTCCAGCATCTGCAGACCTCACTTTTTACTTACAGTACTGGTGGGACGGTTCAGTCACTGTATAAGACTGGGTACAGTACTGGTGGGGACAGGCCTGTCCCTCTATAACACTGGGGTAGAGTACTGGTGGGGACAGGTCTGTCACTGTATAACACTGGGTACAGTACTGGTGGGGACAGGTCTGTCCCTCTATAACACTGGGGTACAGTACTGGTGGGGACAGGTCTGTCACTGTATAAAACTGGGGGACAGTACTGGTGGGGACAGGTCTGTCACTGTATAACACTGGTGGACAGTACTGGTGGGGACAGGTCTGTCCCTATATAACATTGGGTACAGTACTGGTGGGGTCAGGTCTGACACTGTATAACACTGGGGTACAGTACTGGTGGGGACAGGTCTGTCCCTGTATAACATTGGGTACAGTACTGGTGGGGTCAGGTCTGACACTGTATAACACTGGGGTACAGTACTGGGGGGGACAGGTCTGTTACTGCATAACACTGGGGTACAGTACTGGTGGGGACGGGTCTGTCCCTGTATAACACTGGGGTACAGTACTGGTGGGGACAGGTCTGTCCCTATATAACACTGGCGTACAGTTCTGGTCGGGACAGGATGTCACTTTATAACACTGATGCACAGTTCCGGTGAGGACAGGTCTGATCCTGTATAACACTGGAGTACAGTACTGCTGGGTCAGGTCAGTCACTGTATAACACTGTGGTGCAGTACTGGGGGGGACAGGTCTGTCACTGTATAACACTGGGGTACAGTACTGGTGGGGACAGGTCTGTCCCTATATAACACTGGCGTACAGTTCTGGTCGGGACAGGATGTCACTTTATAACACTGATGCACAGTTCTGGTAAGGACAGGTCTGATCCTGTATAACACTGGGGTACAGTATTGGTAGGGACAGGTGTGTCGCTGTATAACACTGGGATACAATACTGATGGGGACATGTCTATCCCTGTATAACACTGGGGTACAGTACTGGTGGGGACAGGCCTGTCCCTGTATAACATTGGGGTACAGCACTGGTGGGGACAGTTGTGTCCCTATATAACACTGGGGACAGTACTGGTGGGGACAGGTCTGTCCCTGTATGACATTGGGGTACAGCACTGGTGCGAACAGGTCTGTCCCTGTATAACATTGGGGTACAGCACTGGTGCGGACAGGTCTGTCTCTGTATAACATTGGGGTACAGTACTGGTGGGACAGGCCTGTCCCTGTATAACATTGGGGTACAGCACTGGTGGGGACAGGTCTATCCCTGTATAACATTGGGGTACAGTACTGGTGGGACAGGCCTGTCCCTGTATAACATTGGGGTACAGCACTGGTGGGGACAGGTCTGTCCCTGTATGACACTTGGGGACAGTACTGGTGGGGTCAGGTCTGTCACTTTATAACACTGAGGTACGGTATTAATGGGGACAGGTCAGTCACTGTATAATGCTGGGGTACAGTACTGGTAGGAACAGGTCTGATCCTGTATAACACTGGGGCACAGTACTGCTGGGGACAGGTCTGTCCCTATATAACATTGGGATACAGCACTGGTGGGGACATGTCTGTCCCTGTATGACACTGGGCTATAGTACTGGTGGGGACAGGCCTATCCCTGGATACCACTGGGGTACAGTACTGGTGGGGCAATTCTGTCACTGTATAACACTGGGGTACAGTACTGGTGGGGACAGGTCTGTCACTGTATAACACTGGGGTACAGTACTGGTGGGGACAGGTCAGACCCTGTATAACGCTGGGGTACAGTACTGGTGGGGACAGGTCAGTCACTGTATAACGCTGGGGTACAGTACTGGTAGGGACAGGTCTGTCACTGTATAACACTGGGGTACAGTACTGGTGGGGACAGGTGTGACACTGTATAACACTGTGGTACAGTACTGGTGGGGACAGGTGTGACACTGTATAACACTGGGGTACAGTACTGGTGGGGAGAGGTCTGTCACTGTATAACGCTGTGGTACAGTATTGGTGGGGACAGGTCTGTCCCTGTATAACACTGGGGTACAGTACTGGTGGGGACAGGTCTGACACTGTATAACACTGGGGGACAGTACTGGTGGGGACAGGATTGTCGCTGTTGAACATTGGGACATAGTACTGGTGGAGACAGGTCTGTCCCTGAAATAACACTGGGATACAATACTGATGGGGACATGTCTGTCACTATATAACACTGGGGTACAGTACTGGTGGGCACAGGTCTGTCATTGTATAACACTGGGGTACAGTACTGGTGGGGACAGCTCAGACCCTGTACAACAATGGGGGGTATTCCCCACCAATACTGTACCACAGCGTTATACAGTGACAGACCTGTCCCCACCAGGACTGTACCCAGTGTTATACAGGTACTCCCTGTATAACACTGGAGTACAGTACAGTACAGCTACACTGGCACCACCCCTCACGTTTTCCTCCGCTACAATGATGACTGTATCGGCGCTGCCTCGTTCTCCCACGAGGAGGTTGAACAGTTCATCCACTTTACCAACACCTTCCACCCCGACCTCATATTTACCTGGACCGTCTCAGATCCTCCCTCCCCTTCCTAGACCTCTCCATTTCTATCTCAGACACGGACATTTACTATAAACGGACTGACTCACACAGCTACCTTGACAACACTTCCTCCCACCCTGCCCCCTGTAAAAACGCCATCTCATATTCCCAATTCCTTTGTCCCCGCCGCATCTGCTCCCAGGAGGACCAGTTCCAATATCGTACAACCCAGATGGCCTCCTCCTTGAAAGACCGCAATTTCCCCCCAGACGTGATCGACGATGCCCTCCACCGCATCTCCTCCACTTCCCGCTCCTCCGCCCTGGAGCCCCGTCCCTCCAATCGCCACCAGGACAGAACCCCACTGGTCCTCACCTACTACCCCACCAACCTCCAGATACATCGTATCATCCGTCGTCATTTCCGCCACCTCCAAATGGACCCCACCACCAGGGATATATTTCCCTCCCCTCCCCTATCAGCGTTCCGAAAAGACCACTCCCTCCGTGACTCCCTCGTCAGGTCCACACCCTCCACCAACCCAACCTCCACTCCTGGCACCTTCCCCTGCAACTGCAAGAAATGCAAAACTTGCGCCCACACCTCCCCCCTCACTTCCCTCCAAGGCCCTAAAGGATCCTTCCATATCCGCCACAAATTTACCGGCACCTCCACACACATCATTTACTGCATCCGCTGCACCTGATGTGGCCTCCTCTATATTGGGGAGACAGGCCGCCTACATGTGGAACGTTTCAGAGAACACCTCTGGGACACCCGGACCAATCAACCCAACCACCCCATGGCTCAACACTTCAACTCCCCCTCCCACTCCACCAAGGACATGCTGGTCCTTGGACTCCTCCATCGCCAGACCATAGCAACACGATGGTTGGAGGAAGAGCGCCTCATCTTCCGCCTAGGTACCCTCCAACCACAAGGGATGAACTCAGATTTCTCCAGTTTCCTCATTTCCCCTCCCCCCACCTTGTCTCAGTCCCAACCCTCGAACTCAGCACCACCTTCCTAACCTGCAATCTTCTTCCTGATGTCTCCATCCCCACCCCGGCGTAACACCCTCACCTTAACCTCCTTCCACCTATCACATTTCCAACACCCCTCCCCCAAGTCCCTCCTCCCTACCTTTTATCTTAGCCTGCTTGGCACATTTTCCTCATTCCTGAAGAAGGGCTAATGCCCAAAACGTCGATTCTCCTGCTCCTTGGATGCTGCCTGACCTGCTGCGCTTTTCCAGCAACATATTTTCAGCTCTGATCTCCAGCATCTGCAGTCCTCACTTTCTCCTACAGTACTGGTGGGGACAGGCCTGTCCCTGAAATAACACTGGGATACAATACTGGTGGGGACATGTCTGTCACTGTCTAACAATGGGGTACAGTACTGGTGGGGACAGGTCTGTCCCTGGATACCACTGGGGTACAGTACTGGTGGCGACAGGTCTGTCCCTGTAATAATACTGGGGTACAGTACTGGTGGGGACAGGTCTGGCACTGTATAACACTGCGTTACAGTACTTGTTGGGACAGGTCTGTCACTGTATAACACTGGGATACAGAACTGGTGGGGACAAGTCATTCCCTGTGTAACACTGGGGTACAGTACTGGTGGGGACAGGTCTGTCCCCTGTATAACACTTGGATACAGTACTGATGGGGACAGGTCTGTGACTGTATAACACTGGGATACGGTACTGGTGGGGTTCAGATCTGAAACTGTACAATACTGGGTTACAGTACTGGTGGGGACCGTCGAACACTGATTCCCTGTCTGAGGTCAATGTCTGCTGGGAGACAATCTGCCGTAGTTATGTGCTTGTGCAGATAATCCTGCACTCTCCTCATGTTCCGTTTGTGCGTTAGTGACTTTGAAAATGCTCGTCAATAGGGCTGATCTCCCAACGAAAGAGATGGTTAGCAGTGGTTTAACGTGAGTGTCACTATGCCTCAGGGAAGACTGAGAAGGAGAATCCTTCACAATGACCTCAGGAGATGTGGGAATTGAACTCCATGCTGCTGACATCACTCTGCATTGCAAACCATCTGAGCTAACTGACCCCCTTTTTGCAAATGATACCAACTCACTGCTACAGGTCCAGTGGGTAATAAGGAAGGCAAATGGAATTTTAACCCTTCTCACTAAAAGAATGGAGTCCTGAAGCAGGGATGTGTTGCTGCAACTGTACATGCCATTAGTGAGACTGCACCTGGAATACTGCATACAATTTTAGTCTCCTTACTAGGGATGCATTGGAGGCAGTTCAGAAAACGGTCACTCGATTGATTCCAGAGATGAGGGGTTGTTTTTATGAGAGATTGAGAAGTTTCAACTTGAGTTTAGAAAAATTAGAGAGAGACTTAATTGAGGTATAAAAGATGCTAAAAGGGGGTTGACAAAGTAGACTTGGAGAGGGTAGTCCTCATATGCGGGAATTCACGAATGAGAAGTCATCATTTTAGGATAAGGGTAGCAGATTCAAAACAGATGAGGAGGAATTGCAGGATGATATGGGTAGGGTGGGTGGGTGGGGGTGGGGTGGGGGGGGTGGAGGGAAATGAGTCTGGGTGAGATGCTCTTCAGAGAGTTGGTTTTGATTAGATTCCGTACAGTGTGGAAACAGGCCCTTTGGCCCAACCAGTCCACACCGACCCTCCAAAGAGTAACCCACCCAGACCCATTTCCCTCTGCCTAATGCACCTAGCACTATGGTGCAATTTAGCATGGCCAATCCACCCTAACCTGCACATCTCTGTGACTGTGGGAGGAAACCAGAGCACCCAGAGAAAACCCACGCAGACACGGGGAGAATGTGCAGACTCCACACAGACAGTTGCCCGAGGCTGGAATTGAACCTGTGACCCTGGTGCTGTGAGGCAGCAGTGCTAACCACTGAGTCACTGAGCCACCCCTAAACTTGTGTAGACTTGTTGGGCTGAATTGCCTATTTCCACACTGTAGGGATTCTGTAATTCTAAGAATGACTTCAACTCATAGGGTCAGAATCTACAGACCAGAATGCTGTGGAAACCGGGACATTGAATACATTTAAGCAGGCCATAGACAGATATTTAATTAGTAAGGGGTTCCAAGGGTTTTGGGGAATGATGCAGGATGGTGGAGTGGAGGGCGAGATGAGATCAGTCACGATCATATTGAATGGCAGAGCAAGATCGAGACACTGAATTGCCTACTCCAACTCCTAAATGTTATGTTCAACTCCGAGGGTCAGGTCAGAGGAGAGCTTGAGAAGGAGGGACATTCATGGTGACTTCAGCCAGTCCGGGAATCGTACCTGCACTGTTGTCATCACTCTGCATCTCAATTCAGCCACTTGGACAATCCGAGCAAGCAGAACCCCTCTTTACTCCATAAGGAGCCTCACCAACCTCTACAGATGCACCACAGAAAGCATCCCATCCGGATTCATCATGGCCTGGTACAGCAACTGCTCCCTAAGAAACTATAGGGAGCTGTGAACACAACCCAGTCCATCACACAAACCAACCTTCCATCCACTGACTCCATCTACAATCCCCACTGCCTCAGGAAGGCAGCCGACATCATCAAAGACCCCCTCCCATCCTGGTTATAATCTCTCCCACCCTCTTCCCTCAGGCAGGAGGGACAAAAGCTCAAACACACGAACCGACAGGGTCAAGAACAGCTACTTGCCAGCTATTATCAGACTTCTGAATGGGCCCCTCAAATTTTCAAATGATCTTACTCCCTGTGCACCTTCTGTGCAGCAGTAACACTGTACTCCTCACTCTGTTCACTCACTCTACCATCTTTCACTGCACCGAGGTAGATGTGGAAATAATAAGCCAAGTCACATACGTATATCCCCTAGCACCCCTCTGGTTACCCTCACCCCTGGGTCCCTCACAGGGGTAAGGGGTGGGAGAGGTCACTGCTGAATCACACGCTCATTCTTACCGTTGTTTGACTTGAGGTCACGGTGGATGACGGGCACGATGGCCCCATCGTGGAGGTACTGCATGCCCTTGCCAATCTGCACGGCCCAGTTGACCAGAACATGCGGAGGGATGCGGCGCCCGGCCAGCGCCCTGTTCAGCGGCCCCCCGGAGGCGTACTCGATGATGAGGCACAGGTTGGGCTCCTGCAGGCACACCCCCAACAGGGCGATGATGTTGGGGTGCCTCAGCATGGCGAACAGCCGGGCCTCCTGCATCACGTTCTGCGCTGTGGCGCTAATGTCCTCGTCGGGGTCCTGCCGGGCCGCTTTCACCGCCACCAGCCGCCCCCTCCAGGTGCCGCGGTACACCTTGCCGAATCCGCCCACCCCGATCACCTCCTGGAGGGTCAGCTCCCGGAAGGCGACCTGGGCCGGGGCGGCCAGTTCCTCGGCTCGGCCGGGGGCCAGCTTGCCGTAGGCTGCCGGCAGCGGTGGCTGCGGCGACACGTAGTTGGCGGGGAAGATGCCCACCTGGTTGCGGAGCTTGCCGGCCCACCAGCCCTCGTCGCCGGAGATGGCCGAGTCCCTGGACAACACCTCCACCAGGTCGCCTTTGCGCAGCGTCAACTCGTCCTTGCCGTGGGCCTCATAGTCGAACAACGCCGTCCAGATGGGGTTGGTGAAGGCACCCTCCGAGTCGAGGGGCTTGGCCGTACCCCAGGAAGCCCTGCCAAAAATGGTCTTCCAGTTCGGCTCCACCATGGCCACGGCCAATCTGCTCCTCCTGGCCTTACCTGGGGAGCAGCATCGTCATTGGAAAGCCCACCTGGGCACCCGAGAACCCCTCCGGCCAACAAGGCAAACGCTGGATCCTGGAAAAAAAACTCCGGCCTTCTCTCTCACACCCGCTCAGGGAGAACAGGGGGTGTCCAGCCGCAAGAGAGGTCCACGAACCACAGGGTTGGGAACTCCAATTCGGTGCAGATGGCCAGAGAAAGTTGTGTCTCAGTCTCCTGTTGGGGTGTGTGTGTGTTCAAACGTTCCCGCAAAAACAAATCTCACATCCGCACAGTTAAATAATTTACTAAACCAAACTCTAGTGGAGAGAACTTCCAAAAGAGGGAAGTTAGAACAACATATTGTTGCAGATTTCCAAAGTTGCCTCTTATTTGGTTTTTTTCTTTCGCCTGTGTTTCCTGTGCCGGTTTCTCTCTCCTTGTTAACTTAAGAGTTGGACTGCACACTCTGGGTGAGTTTGCACCCCGAATTCTCTCTCCTGTATGATTCCCGAGTCAGTTTCTTGCTACTTTCTGGGGAAGTTTCTTGCCCTCAGTTGCGAGTTAGACCTCAGTTTCCGACTGTGTTCCTTGCGCGACAAGTTCCTCTCAAGCCTCCTTCCGCCAAAAACTTTTCGAGGAGTTTCACTCCTGGGAAAGTTGGGAGTGCGTAAAATGTCCAGGCGGTCTGCAAGTCATTTCTGGGGAACTTGACTCTGTTGGATCCTGTGTGTGTGTGTCTCTCTCTCCGCCATTGACCCTCAGCAATTCTCAGGATCTCTGCACTTCAACCCACACTCCATCATACACCGACCGGGGTGTGGTTTTAATCTCTCTTGTGATTTTTTTTTCCGACACACAGGAAAAGGGGCCGGCTGACACACAGCGCGACAATTTCGGTCTCCGGACTGAAATTACAGTGTCTACAATTGCCCCAGTTGGAAGACTGTCCCTGAGGCTTCAGACAAGGGGGGGGGGGTGGTATGTCAGAAATGAGAAAGGCCTGTTTGTTTGCACGCCTGGCTTCTTTGGAGTGTTGCTTTCCAAAAGATGCCTGCAAACTTTTTTTGGGGGGAAATTAAGTTTTACTACAACAGTGTCCTTAAAGGTGGACTGTGCTGACTGAAGTTTGAAAAGTTGGGACTATTGGTACATCCCGCCACCTGCTGGCTGCTACTGGGACTCTTGCTAGACACCAAGGACTTGCATTTCATCACCCCCCAGGACTGTCCACCAACTCCCACCTCAGACAAAAGGGCAACTGTGCAGAAGTGGGGTGTAGGAAAGGTTGGCGGTTTATCCATGCAGAGCAAGATCGCACCAATCGCCAGTTGTCCCTCAGCGCGAGGAGGTCCGAGGGTCGCAGGTTTGGGCTGGCGGTGGTGGGGTTGTCCGTAGAGTCATCACAGCATAGAAGCGGGCCATTCGGCCCATCGAGTCCGCACCGACCCTCCAGAAAGGGCATCCCACCCAAACCTGCTACCCTAACCCTGTAACCCACCCGGCCTGCACATCCCTGGGCAATTTAGCACAGCCAATCCAATTCACCTAACCTGCACGCCTTTAGACAGTGGGAGGAAACCCATCCTGTCAAGGAGGAAGAACATGCAAACTCCATACAGACAGTCACCCGAGGGTGGAATCAAACCTGGGTCCCTGGCGCTGTGAGGCAGCAGGGCTAACTACTGAGCCACCGTGCTAACTTTCAGGAGGTCGACTAGACCAATTCCCAGCTGGTAGACCTTTGGGCACATGT
The DNA here is from genome assembly GCF_020745735.1 of Hemiscyllium ocellatum. Taxonomy (NCBI): domain Eukaryota; kingdom Metazoa; phylum Chordata; class Chondrichthyes; order Orectolobiformes; family Hemiscylliidae; genus Hemiscyllium; species Hemiscyllium ocellatum. The sequence goes on from NC_083446.1 coordinate 5,919,016, forward strand.
TCGGGGAGGGTTGGGGGAGCCTAAGGGGCATGGAGATTGGGAGTTGTTCTTCACTGTGTTTCCTTCTCTCCATCTACACTCTTATCCCCATCCTCGATGTACCTGAGACAACGCAGTGATGCAGGCAGGTCATCGCCGTTCCGAACACCTGGCTACAGGCTTGTCCCGGTCGTTCGGACCAATCCCAGCAGCACTTCGGACAGTCTTTGTGGATTTCCATTGTCCTCTTGTAGAATGCTGCCATTTTGAGATTCGAGCTCACACCACCTGGCAGGGGGAGATGGCTTTTGGCCATCATGGGACAGCGCCCGGTCCACCGTGATTGCTTCTGTGAGGGTTTGCCTGAAATGGTTGCAGTGTCGACTCTGAAGAGACAAATGTTTGTTCGACTGTTCTCCCATACAATTTGGAAAGCATTGTGGAAGCTGAACAAATTTCTCTCTGTGATGTGTTGCTGATGCACAGATCTCGCTGGTGACAACAACTACTCTCTGTCCACTTGGTTTTTTTCATTGACTTTGTGGTCAAATACTCCCAGCCTTTACTTGTAGAAGACTGATCTGATACAATGTTGGCCTTTTGAGAGAGATGAGCTGTCGGACGGTACAAGGGTGGGCCGTTTAATACTCCCTTTGAAAGAAGGTGCCTCCGACAGTGCGGCACTCCTTCAGCATTGACCCTTTGACAATGTGGCGTTCCCTCAGCACTGGCCCTCCGACATTGCAGAATCCCCTCAGTACTGACCCTCTGATAGTGCAGCACACCGTTACTACTGACCATCTGACAGTGCAGCACTCCCTCAGCACTGACCCTCCAACAGTGCAGCACTCCCTCAGCACTGACCCTCTGACAGTGCAGCACTCCCTCAGCACTGACCCTCTGACAGTTTAATTCTCCCTTGGCAATGACCCTCTGGTCGTGCAAAGCTCCTTCAGTACTGACTCACCAACAGATTGGTGTTTCCTCAGCACTGACCTTCCGACAGTGTAGCACCCCCTCAGCACTGACCGTCCGACAGTGCGGCACCCCCTCAGTACTGACCCTCTGACAGTGCGGCGCTCCCTCAGTACTGACCCTCCGACAGTGCTCGCTCCCTCAGTACTGACCCTCCAACAGTGCGACACCCCCTCAGCACTGACCCTCTGACAGTGCAGCACTCCCTCAGCACTGACCCTCCGACAGTGCAGCACTCCCTCAGCACTGACCTTCCGACAGTGCAGCACCCCCTCAGCACTGACCCTCCGACAGTGCTCACTCACTCAGCACTGACTCTCCGACAGTGCGGCACCCCCTCAGCACTGACCCTCCGACAGTGCTCACTCACTCAGCACTGACCCTCCAACAGTGCCCGCTCCCTCAGCACTGAACCTCCAACAGTGCCCGCTCCCTCAGCACTGAACCTCCAACAGTGCCCACTCCCTCAGCGCTGACCCTCCGACAGTGCGGCGCTCCCTCAGCACTGAACCTCCGATAGTGCGGCACCCCTCAGCACTACCAAGCAGAAAAGTCGAGCCGAATATGATGCTCAAGTTTCTGGGATGAGTCTCAAATGCACAACATGCTGGCTCAGCTGGCGAAGGTGGCATCCACTGAATCATATGCCACCCAGTGACAATGTCTGGCTCCCATGAAAATGTACTAAAATGAAAAGACTCCTTCATCTTCCTGGTGCATGGCCTCAATGGCCCTTTGACCTGAATGAAGGTCGACTATCGAGAACATTGCAGGGAGACCCAGCCTTGGTTCCCCTCTCCTGGGGGAATGCTTTGCCCACCCCACCAATAGGACACTCCCTAACTCTGGGGACTGTTCTCTCTTCCCACCCTGCACCTTCCCCCAGGAAGATACTGCCCCTTTAAATAAAGTTCAGTCAGGTGCACTAACCTCACTTCCCCTCTAAAAATACACTCAGGAAACTCCAGGCTAGCTTATGTGGACTAGTGCAAAAGCTGTAATTCAGGAGGACGCCGTTACTGAAGTAAACAGCTAACTAGCTATTTCCAGGGCTAGTTATTACTTCCCATAAAGTGTGGCAACCACCACCCATGTAAGAGGCTGCCTCAGCAGGGCAGAAGTCTATGTCTTTAATCTCAATAACAACGAGGTGAAATTCAACTTGTCCTATTCCTTGCTGGAAAAGCCCCTGTGGGAAGAGAAGACAAAAAACTGACTGGTCTTAAAGAACCTAAGGTTGGGGGTGATGTCAGTGCAGGGTGTTTCTGCTCTATGTAAGCCTCCTCCTCACCTCAGTCCTTTGACTGCATGTTTAGCCAGCTCTGCCTTCAGTGTATCAGCATTGTTCACCGCAGGTTGAGAGCTCCAGTCTCTCTGGGTGAAGGGGTTTCCCGATTAAATTGATTAGTGACTGTCTTACATTGATGTACGGGAATGAGAGTCAGGAGCAGGAGGAGGCCACTCGGGCCCTCACAGTGCTCTGCCTTTCAACAGGACTGCACCGTGGCTCAGTGGTTAGCACTGCTGCCTCCCAGCACCAGGGACCTGGGTTCAATTCCAGCAGAAAGCATTCTATCCAAATGCTGTGTGGAGTTCAACCATTCTACCAGTGTCTGATGAGAGTCCCTAAACAGGCCCTTTGGCCCAACCAGTCCGCACTGACCCTCTGAAGAGTAACCCACCCAGACCCATTTTCCTCTGACTAATGCACCTAGCATTCCTGAAGAAGGGCTCATGCCCGAAACGTTGACTCTCCTGCTCCTTGGATGCTGCCTGACCTGCTCCAGCAACACATTTTCAGCTCTGATCTCCAGCATCTGCTGTCCTCACTTTCTCCTAGCATTATGGGCAATCTAGCACGGCAATTCACCTGACCTGCACATCTTTGGACTGTGGGAGGAAACCGGAACAACTGGAGGAAACCCACGCAGACGGGGGGGGAGAATATGTAATCTCCACACAGACAGTCGCCCGAGGGTGGGAACAAACCTGGTGCTGTAAGGCAGCAGTGCTAACCACTGAGCCACTGTGGTGGTGGTGGTGGTGGTGGTGGTGGGTGGGGGGTGTGGGGGGTTTCCTCCAGGTGTTCCAGTTTCCTCCCACAGTCCAAAGATGTGCAGGTTAGGGTGGATTGACCGTGCTAAATTGTCCCATAGTGCCCAGGGATGTGCAGGTTAGGGTGGATTGGCTGTGCTAAATTGTCCCATAGTGCCCAGGGATGTGCAGGTTAGGGTGGATTGGCCATGCTACATTGTCCCATAGTGTCCAGGGATGTGCAGGTTAGGATGGATTGGCCGTGCTAGATTGTCCCATAGGTTCCAGGGATTAGTGAGTTTTTAGAAGATTTGTCCAGGGATGTGCAGGTTAGGTGGATTAGTCGGATGTAAACGTAGGATAATAGGGGAATGGGTCTGGGTGGGTTGCTCTTCGGAGGGGTCAGTGTAGACTTAGTCATAGAGATGTACAGCACGGAAACAGACCCCGCAGTCCAGCTCGTCCATGCCAACCAGATATCCTAACCTAATCTAGTCCTATTTGCCAGCACTTGGAGACTTATTGGACCGAAGGGCCTGTTACCACACTGTAAGGATGCTATGATTCTATTCTATAATAGAACAAAAGGTGTGCGCCTTTTGGCACTTTCAGCCTGCTCCACTATGCAATATGACCATGGCCGATCATCCAACTCATCCTGGTTACCTCTCTTACTCCCATATTCTTTGATCCTTTTAGCCCGACATCTTGAAAACATTCAATATTTTGGCCTTGACCACTTTCTGTGGTAGAGAATCCCACTGGCTCCCCACTACTATCTTTCCCGGAGCAAGCAAGGGATTTGGAATTGGCGGATGCTACATCGGCAGAGGCGAGGTAGGCCCAGTGGCAAAAGATGGCGCCCGAGGATTGACGGCTTTCTCGTCGGTTGGGTCCGGTGCTGGCCGTGGGGCATTATGGCAATATTGATGGGATGGGTCCAAAGGCGGGAGATGTGACTCAGTTGGTCCGCTGCAGGCAGTGGTGGTGGTGAAGTGCCCAACGTCTCAAGATGGCACCTGAAAGTTGGCGATTTTAATGTTTCAGTCTGGCATCGACAGTGGCAGAGCAGTCACAGAAGGATGACAGAGCAGGCATTGTTGACGGTGATGAGCTGTCTCAGGACTGACTGATGCATTCTCTTCAAGCTAAATCTTTCTATATTTTCTGTTAATTTCACATTATTCAAAATGACATTATATTGTGGCATCAAATGAACACTTTTCACTGTACTTGTATTCTTAAGTAAAATACATGTGACAATAAAATCAAATCTTTGGATGAAGAAATTTCACCTCACCTCAGTCTTATCCAGTCACCCCAGGTTCTGGATTCCGTGATCATCAGGAACACCCTTTCCCATTTACCCTGTCTAGTCTTGTTGGAATTTTACACTTTTCGATGAGATCCCACTGATTCTTCCCCTTTGATGCACAAGGTTCCAAAGACTCACGATCCTCTTTGAGAAAACAATTCCTTGTTTTAAACAGGCGACACTTTACTTTGAAGATGTTGAACCGTAGTTCTACCTTCTCCCATAAGAGGAAGCATCCTCTCCCACATCCACCCTGGTCAAGATTCATAAGGATCTTATATTTTTCAACCAAGTCACCTCTTCCTCTTCTGAAGCCCAACTTTCCTTCATAAGCCAAACCGCCCATTCCACAGATCAATCTGGCAAACCTTGCCTTAACTGCATCGAATGTATCCACACTGTTGTTTTAATAGGAAGACCAACACTATGTGGTACTGGCCTCAGATTTGAGGAATATAAAGGCAGTGGAAGGATTTCAGAGAAGGATTGATAATGATGGTCTCTAGTTCTGGACTCCCTGTTCCATGGGAACATCTTCTTTCGGTTCATACCATCTTCCCTGTGCATCACACCGCCAATTTTGGTGTCATTTGCAAACTTACTAACCATTCCTTGTATAATCACATCCAAATCATTTATAGAAAAGCAGTGGACCCAGCACAGATCCTAGTGGCACACCACTGGTCATAGGCCTCCAGTCCCAAAAACAAGCCTCCACTACCAGCATCTGTCTCCTACCTTCAAGTCAAATTTATATCCAAATGGCTAGCTCTCCCTGGATTCCATGTGATCTAACCTTGCTAACCAGTCTTCCCCTGGGTACATCATCAAACGCCTTGCTGAAGTCCATGTAGACAACATCCACCTCTCTGCTCCATGAGGTTAAACACCCAATTAGAAAATGGGATTTGTCATCCTGGACAAGTTCTTCAGTGTCCTGTAGGAAATGGCTGTTCAGTTGTATTCAACAGAGGGAAGTCCACCTTCTCAGGAAAACTGAGGATAGGCAGAAACACCAGACCATATCCTGACCACAAACCTGAACAATAACCAGAAGTTCTGATATTTCACAAGATTTAGGAGATGAATCTGTAGATGCGACCCCAACTCAGGATACGTTGTGGAACCTTGGACATGTCCAATACTTGCATAAATACTGAAAGAACTGCGGATGTTGTAAATCAACAAAAAGCAGCATTTGGTTTTTGCTCCCAATACTTGCATGCTTTCTGAGAGAAGTCAAATTCGAATTCAGGTGAAGGAAAAGCCTTGGGTTGTTGTTCCCAGAATGAATAAATTTCTCTTCAGCTGCTGGATAACACAAGATCCTATTGTTCACATAGACCGGTGACTCTTACCAACTGTTCCATCGACATTATATTTATATATGCTTGAATCATAGTGGTTCCAGCACTGGAGGTCACTTGGTCTCTCATACCCATGCCGGCTTTCTGCAAAGGTCACTCACCTGTTCCCCTTCTACTGTCTTTTAGTCAGCCCACTCGTTCAATCCATTATTCAGTTCCTTCTTGAAGGCCGCGATCAAACCTGCCACCACCCCACTCTCAGGCAGTGCAATCCACACTCCCTTATCACTTGCCACACGAAATAGACTTTCTCAATTTTTCCATCACTCTGATTACCATTCATCTTAAATCTGTGTCCCCAGTTCCCCACTCTTCAACCCGTGGGAACAGTTTCGTCCCATCCACTTTGTGAGGACCCTTTATGGCTTTGACTACCTCAATCAAATCTCCTCTCAAACCTCTACAAGGAGAACAGTCCAAGCTTCTCCAACCTATCCATGTCATTGATGCTCCTCATCCTTGGAACCATCATCAGGAATCTATTCTGCACCCTCTCTAACGCCTTCACACCTTTCCTGAAGTGCAATTGCCGAGTTGCATACGTTACTCCAGTTTATGCTAAACCAACGTTAGAACATATAGAACATTACAATGTAGTCCAGGCCCTCAATGTTTTATAGTTTTGTGATAACATCGTCTCTCTATGCCGCTATTTATGGAGCCCACGATAGCCATATACATAGGAATTGGGACTTTACGTCAAGATTGTACAGGACTTTGGTGAGGCAGTATTGTGTACTGGTATAGGAAGATATCATTAGGCTGGAGAGGATTCAGAACAGATTTGCCAGGATGCTGCAGAGTACAGCAGGTTTGAATTATAAGGAGAGGCTGGATAGGCTTGGACTTTATTGACTGGAGAATAAGAGGTTGAGGGGTGACCTTATACAGGTTCATAAAATCATGAGGGGTATAGATAAGGTGAATGGAAGGTGTCTTTTTCCTTTGATGGATGATCTCAAGATTAGGTGGGGCATATCTTTAAGGTGAGAGGAGAGAGATTTTTTAAAAAGACATGAAACAGAGTTACGTATGATTAGATTAGATTTCCTACAGTATGTAAACAGGCCCTTCGGCTCAATAAGTCCACACAAACCCTCCGAAGAGTAACCCACCCACACCCATTGCCCTACCCAATGCACCTAACACTGAGTAATTTAGCCAATTCACCTGACCTGCACATCTTTGGACTGTTGGAGGAAACCAGAGCACCCAGAGGAAACCCACACAGTTACCCAAGGCAGGAATTGAACCTGGGTCCCTGGCGCTGTGAGGCAGCATTGCAAACCACTGAGCCAACATGCCATCCATCCAGAGGGTGATTCACATGTGGAATGAACGTTTTGAGGAAGTGGTGGATGTGGGTAAAAGTACAATGTTTAAAAGACACTTAGACACGTACATGAGATCATTTAGGGATGTCTGGTTGGCACGGCCGAGTTGGACCAAAGGGTCTGTTTCCATGCTATACATCTCTATGGCTTTTCCAATCACCCTATACCAAGGTCAAAGATCCTGCCAACACTGGCCATCAAGGCATAGTCATTTATGCAATTTTATTAGAAGACAGAGGAGTGAATTGGGATTCCAGTATGAATGAGTCCTGCAGAAAGGGAAAGTTGTCTGTCTGGTGCTGTCAAAGATGGGCCAAATGGCCTCCACGCACAGTTTAAGTGCAAGATAAAGGAAATTAAAATGACTGCATGTGCCAGTGTGGACAAGGAAAGTCATTGCAATGTTAATGGTGATGGGGTGTGGGGTTTGAAGTTGGCAGAAACAGGGAAAGTCCCAGTCACCTGTGCCCCCACCTCTTACCATAACAAAGTCGACCCGCTTTAAGAAGCCATTCGCTCAGGTTCGATTAAGTCTGCCTGAGACTCGCCCTTTGTCCCACCCTTTTGGTGTCTTAGCAACGGTCGCAAAGTGACACGTTTGATGGACAGTCACTTTGACCAATAGGGACTGTGGATTGGGTGACCGGCAGGGATCCTTCCAATTGGCATAAGACATTCCGGAGGTGGGGTCTTCCGGTAGCGCACGAATAACAGCGCCCACAACCAATAGAGAAAGCCCTCCAGGTGATGGACAGATGGTGCCGACCGATCCCCGAGAGGACACCGACAGTATTCGTATTAGTACAACCAATCAGGCATCGCAAAAGGGCGCGTGCGGGCTACTATTAAATTTCGACTCTCAATCTTAACTTCTAAAATAAACACATCCCCAGTTAGAAGACGATGAAAGAAAATCAATCCCTGTCAGTTCCCTACTAATTTGTTCTTCGACAAAAATAAGCTGCGAGCGACTTGCAAACTCTCAGACTGCGCTCGGGAGCTGACTAACGGCTATCCGCGCGGGGCGGGCTCGCGCTCCAAGGACAAGCACAGTGTGCGACCAATAGATAAACGAGATGAAGTGGATGGACACGGACTGTGACCAGTCAGAGCGAAGGGCCCGCCTTCAGCTTAGCACAATACGGCCAGTGAGAGCCGGCCCAGCGGGGTGGGCGGCCCTTACCTGACGATGAGGTCAGACGGACTGAGAGCCAATGGATAGGAAGGGAACCGGAATGATGGATGTAGGCAACAACCAATGGGCGCCGGAGAGAGGCGGGCGTTTCTGTTCTATGAGGTCAGTCAGACTGGGGGAAATACCGCTGATGATAGACGTGGACGTCGGCCAATCAATGCCTTCAGCAAGGATTCGTATCCGGCAGTTGAGGTCAGACGATCGGCGAAACAACGGAAAGGGCGGGACGTGGGATGACGGACATTCCCGTCGCCCAATGGACGTGTCGGGATCCGCCACCCTCTCTCGGGCCTGGACCAACGGGTGCGGTCGGGGGCGTTGGTTTCCGGTCAGTGAGGGCAGGGGGTGGGTTTTGGAAAGGGTTAGTGGGGGAGGGGTGGGCTTTGGGAAGATGGGTACCTGGAGTCAGTGAGGCCGCGGTGGCGGCGGCCGAGCGGTGTCTGAGCCGCTCCCCCCCGCCCACCCCCCCTCTCCCCGCCCGCTCGCCCCCCTCTCCCGGACGGGGGCGCAGGGTGGGGTAAAGGAAGAGGCCCGGGCCCAGGCCCCGGCCCCGGCCCCGGCCCAGGCCCAGGCCCAGGATGGGCTCCCAGGTGCTGCAGATCCTCCGCCAGGGAGTGTGGGCCTCGCTGACCGGCGGCTGGTACTTCGACCCGCACCAGAGCAAGTTCTCCAACTGCTTCCACCTCTACGTCTGGCTTTTCCTGCTCTGCTTCCCCTTCCTGCTCTACATGGTGAGAGGGGCCAGGCCCCATCCAACATCAACACCCCCCCCCCCCCCCAACCCCGGCTCTAGGGCTGGAGAGACCGCATCGGGGGAGGGGGATGGGGGGGGAACCCCGATTAGGGATGACATGGGGGTGGGGGGGGAGACTCCATCCTTTCTCTCCACAAACCCCCCCCCCCCCCCCCCCCCCCCCCCCCCCCCCCCCATCATCACACCCCCCCCCCCGATCATCCCCCCCACCCGGATCATCACCCCCCCTCCCCCCTGATCATTCCCCCCACCCTCCCCCTGATCATTCCCCCCACCCTTCCCCCCGATCATCCCCCCACCCTCCCCTCTGATCTTCCCCCCACCCTCCCCCTGATCATCCCACGCACCCTCCCCCGATCATCCCCCGCACCCTCCCCCTGATAACCCCCCCACCCTCCCCCTGATCATCCCCCCCACCCTCCCCCCATCATCTCCCCCTCCCCCCTGATCATCACCCCACCCTCCCCCCTGATCATTCCCCCCACCCTCCCCCTGATCATCGCCCCCACCCTCCCCCGATCATCACCCCCTCCCCCGATCAGCTCCCCCCTCCCCCCGATCAGCTCCACCCCCGATCATTCCCCCCACCCTCCCCCGATCATCCCCCGCACCCTCCCCCCTGATCATTCCCCGCACCCTCCCCCCAGATCATTCCCCGCACCCTCCCCCCTGATCATTCCCCGCACCCTCCCCCCGATCATTCCCCGCACCCTCCCCCCGATCATCCTCCCCCCACCCTCCCCCCGATTATCCCCCCCACCCTCCCCCATCATCACCCCCTCCCCCGATCATCTCCCCCCTCCCCCCTGATCATCACCCCACCCTCCCCCCGATCATTCCCCCCACCCTCCCCCTGATCATCGCCCCCACCCTCCCCCGATCATCACCCCCTCCCCCGATCAGCTCCCCCCGATCAGCTCCACCCCCGATCATTCCCCCCACCCTCCCCCTGATCATTCCCCGCACCCTCCCCCCTGATCATTCCCCGCACCCTCCCCCCCGATCATTCCCCGCACCCTCCCCCCCGATCATTCCCCGCACCCTCCCCCCCGATCATCCCCCCCACACTCCCCCCTGATCATCACACAATACACATAATACAGCCATAGTGCCTGGACTATCTGTATCAGAGGGTCAACACTGCAGGAGCACTGCACGTGGTCACTGGCGAAGAAACCCTGCTTTATCAGACTTGCCATCTTTCAGATGAGATTTAAACCCAGTCCCCATCAGTCACTGCTCAAAGAGACGCTGTGCAGTTCGGTCAGGTTTCCTAGGACCAATATATATCCTTCAGTTAGTGTTACTGGAGTCATTTCATTTGTTGTAGTTGGTGGGCTCTTGCTGGGTGGTAATTGGTTGCTATAATTTCTGCATCACAGAGACCACCCTTCCAAAGTACCTAATTGGTTGTCAGGGGATTTTGGAAGATCTGAGACTGTGGAAGTTGCAATACAAATGCAGGAATTTCTTTCTGTCATCTGTGTTGTTATTCAGTCTTGGGTTGGGTGCGTCTCTCTTTTACCCCTACCCACCCCCATTCTTCCTGCCCCGTTCACGTGGGTGCCTCCCATTTGTACTTTGTAGTTTTTTTTCGAAAAGAATATTGCCAGGATTGGCGGGTTTGAGCTATAGAGAGAGGCTGAACAGGCGGGGACTGTTTTCCCTGGAGTGTCAGAGGCTGAGGGGTAACCTTATAGTGGATACCTACTATAAGGGACATTGGATAGAATAAATAGGCAAAGTCTTTTCCCTGGGGTCGGGCAGTCCAGAACTAGAGGGCATAGGTTTAGGGTGAGAGGAGGAAGATATAAAGGAGACCTAAGGGGTAACTTTTTCACGCAGGGGGTGGTACGTGTGTGGAATGAGCTGCCAGAGGAAGTGGTGGAGGCTGGTACAATTGCAACATTTAAGAGGCATTTGGATGGGTATATGAATAGGAAGGGGTTTGGAGGGATATGGGCCGGGTGCTGGCAGGTGGGACTAGATTAGGTTGGGATATCTGGTCGGCGTGGACGGGTTGGACCGAAGGGTCTGTTTCAGTGCTGTACATCTCTATGACTCTAAGGCATAAGGTGTGTTAGCTTTTATTGGTAAAAGGATTGCATTTCGGAGCCATGAGGTCATGTTGCAGTTGTTCTTGGAGTATTGCATACAGTTCTGGTCATCGCATTATAGGAAGGATGTGGAAGCTTTGGAAAAGATTTAGCGGAGGTTTACTAGGATTTTGCCTGGTATGGAGATAAGGTCTTAAGAGGAAAGGCTGAGGGACTTGAGGCTGTTTCTGTTAGAGGGAAGAAGGTTAAGAGGTGACTTGATAGAGACATACAAGATAATCAGACACTTAGATAGGGTGGACAGTGAGAGCCTTTTTCCTCAGATGGCGATGGCTAGCACGAGGGAACATAGCTTTAAATTGAGGGGTGATAGATAAAGGACAGATGTCAGAGGGAGTTTCTTTACTCAGAGAGTAGTAGGGCGTGGAATGCCCTGTCTGCATCAGTAATAGACTCGCCAACTTTAAGGACATTTAAGATCATTGGATAAACATATGGATGATACTGGAATAGTGTAGGCTATTTGATTGGTTCCACAGGTTGGTGCAATCGAGGGCCGAAGGGCCTGTACTGTTCTATGGATCAGTGTGTCAGTAATGCGATCAGTTAATGGGAACTGCTTGCTCTGGGGAGCAGTGAGCCCACACGAAGGAGTCTGAACCCCTCACCAGGAGAGCCAAACTGCTCATGAGTCATGTTCGGAATCCTAGGAAGGAGGGCAGGGATTTAGTTCTGGCACTTGCTTCCAGCTCCGTGAGAAACTGAAACTGTCAAGGTCCGGACAGGATTTGGGAGCGTTGTGAACTGCATTAGATGAGTAGAGGTGGCACTGCGGATAGGTGAGGTGGAGTTCCGATGCAGCCGTCCTGATCAAATCAGCTGATTCAAGGCACTGAATGGTATCTGTTTGCCCATAATGTCGCACAGTTATACAGATAGAGAAGTAAGGTCCAGTAAACTGTGTGTGGGGTGTATGTTAGGATTGGCATTCCTGACGAACAGTGTACGCTCGAAGCGTTGACTCTCCTGCTCCTTGGATGCTGCCTGACCTGCTGAGTTTTTCCAGCACCACACCTTCTGACTGATGTCCAGTCCTCCCTTTCTGCGATGCTAGTGTTGGTTGGTAATTGAGAAACGTGACATCTGATACCTGACCCATCCTCCATCCCCTCCCTCAGTCTGCAGCTGAAACTCTCACCCGCATCTTGTTTCCAACCTCCCGGAAATCTGCTGGCCCGTCTCCTAACCCCCGCTGAAACCTGTGTCCTCATCACCCCCTCAAGTGGCTGACAACAAACTCGATTTTAAACATTCTCATTCTTTCTTTCATATCCCTCTGCTATGAAGTACTTGTGTTTCCTCGGGTGTAATCACTTACACGTCCCAGATTTTCACCACTCCACACCAGGTGACTGTGCATTGACGCCCTCTGCCTCTGAACTTCAACCTCTTACCCTGCCCCCACCTCGGTTGTCTCTCCTTTAAAACCTACCTCTTCAACTAAACCGTTGGCTGTCCCTTATTAATATCTCCCTCTGTGTTAAATTTTGATCAAACAGCTCGGGACGCTTTGTTATGTTATGTTAAAAGTGCTAGAGGAATGCAGGGTGTTGTTGTTGCTAGTGCAGTGGTTTCTCGGAGAGGAGTCCCCTTCTGAGGGGGAGGGTGGGGGTGTTGTGCGCGGCACGATGGACAGGATTTGCCCGGCACTCACGTTTCGCTTGTCTTAAACTCTGCCCGTGCCAGGCTCTGCCACCCAGCACCTCGGTTGCCGGGATCTACTGTGCCATCGTCGCCCTCTTCTTTACCGTGGTCAAGTCCGTCAACTACCGCCTGCACGCCATGTTCGATGAGGGGGAGATCGTGGAGAAGAGGAACCCGCAGCTTGAAGTGGACGGTGCCAAGCTTGAAGAGTGCGAGCCAGGAGGTGGCGCAGACAGCACCCTCCGGTGAGTGGGGAGAGGGTGGGGGGGGAAATCCCTTCCTTTGAGGTGACACCCCTCCTGCTAATTACCTCCTTCCCAACTCAGTTGGGGGTCAAAGTCTCCTTTTATTGAGCAGGCTGGCCATTCGGGGAAAAGCGGAGGAAGTGAGCTCGCAGCAGCAGCTGCCCGGAGGTCGGGTGTAAACGCCTGGGCCTCCCGCCTGTGCCCACAGCCCTTAGGCTGACTACCCGTGTCCGGGCTGGGCGATCGTACCCATCAGGGAGCCAACTGCAATCTCTGTTGCCCGCCTCCTCCAACCCCCCTCAACTTCTAAATCGGGGCGGGCAATCAATGTGAGCCAACGTCCCACGAGTGATTTGTTAGGAGAGAGGAGCTAACAGAGGCAATAACCCTTATACTGATTGTATCAGGAGCCCAAAAATACACCGGAGGAGCCCGTTCAACTCATCGAGCCTTTGGTTTCTCTGAGCCAGTCTTCAATTAACCCCCAACCCTTCCCGGATTGAGCTGCCACATATCTCACCTTAGAGTGTTCCTCCCCTTCTCTTTTCGAAAACAGGCACTGAGTCTGCTTTCACGACCCGTTTGGGTAGCATCTTCCTGATCAGCGCAGCAAGGTGCTTGTCTTTATCACGGTCTTGATGTGCCGAAGGGCTTTGTTCTATGCTCTAAGGGGAAAAAAAAAGTGTCCCCTCACCACCTCCTGTTTTGCCAATTCTCTTTAATTGGTGTCACTCTGGGTAGCGTCCCTCCTGGCACTGCGAGCGGTTTCTCCCGAGTTTAACCCTGTCGAAACCCCCCTTGTGACTTTGTGGTCCTCTGTCCAAGGTTCCTTGCTCTGGAGAATAGTCCCATTTTCTCCTGTCTCTCCGTGTGGAACCGAGTCCGCGGGGTGGATTTGAGGCACACTGGGATCTTCGGGTCTCAACGTTGGGTCGCGTGGTTCTCAAACGTTCCTCCTCTTCCACCCCCCCCCCCCCCCCCCCCGTAACTCCCCCCACAGGGACCCAGGGGGAGGAGTGGAGATGACCGTCTTTCGGAAGAATAACACCACGCCGCCCGTGAGATGCAGCTCGCAGCATTCCGTCTTCGGCTTCAACCAAGTGTCGGTGAGTACTTTCGTGTGGCAGGGTGAGCGGGGGACAACTGTGCACGTGTGGCAGAGGAGGGTGTCAGGGACCGTGTCATAGCCGGGGGGGGGGGGGGGGGGGGGGGGGGGGGCAGCTGTGCTCAGGAGAGGGGGAAGGAGGTGAAGGGGAAACGGAACTGTTAATGTTCGGCAAGTGTCTTCTGCACTGCCGTTCTGTCAACTCCTGCAGTACTACCAATCCCTGAATGTGGATATTGTTTTCTTCCGTCTTGTAGGAATTGTTGCCTCACCTGGAAGACAGTGGAACCTCTAAAGGTAGGTGGGCCATCCTGCCAACTCAGTGAGACGGCCGGGTGGTGAAGTGACTGGTCTAGTGATGCAGAGTCCCAAATCCCAAGGGGTACCCTGGCTCCAAATCCCGGTCGGCAGGGTTTAAATAACACTTGGGATGCTTAGAAAATATACCCCGTCCGGTTCAGAGTCATCCCTTTCCAGTCTGACCTCCAGATCCACCCACACACATGGCCTGGGCCCTCTGACATGAGCCTGCTGCTCCATTTCAGGGGCAGTTAGGGATGGGTAGCACATACCAGCCCTGTACGTGACACCCGCACTTACCAAATAATTTTTTTTAAACAATTGGGCGGCACGGTGGCACAGTGGTTAGCACTGCTGCCTCACAGCGCCAGAGACCCGGGTTCAGTTCCCGCCTCAGGCGACTGACTGTGTGGAGTTTGCACATTCTCCCCGTGTCTGCGTGGGTTTCCTCCGGGTGCTCCGGTTTCCTCCCACAGTCCAAAGATGTGCGGGTCAGGTGAATTGGCCATGCTGAATTGCCCGTAGTGTTAGGTAAGGGGTAAATGTAGGGGTATGGGTGGGTTGTGCTTCGGCGGGTCGGTGTGGACTTGTTGGGCCGAAGGGCCTGTTTCCACACTGTAAGTAATCTAATCTAATCTGCCATTCTGCTTCCTTCTCTTGGCGGGGTGGGGGGAGGGGGTGCATTTCACGAGTTGCCGGATTGTAGCCGATACATTGTCCATCAAAAGGATGTAATCGAGACGCGAGTTGGGTTGTGTGGGCATGGGCCGTCACCAAAGTTCCCCCGAAACGGCGGGTGTTCGGCTGTTCCTGTGTATCGGTGCGTTGACGTGGATCATGACGTGGACCTCCGGTTCTGGAAGTTGCTGGCAAGCACGGACCTCAGAACCAAAAACAAAATTAAAGGGAATGCTGGTGACCAAGTACAGAATTCTATCCTGTTCTCAGTGGTACTGAGTCAAGGTTAGAGTGGTGCTGGAAAATCACAGCAGGCCAGGCAGCATCTGAAGAGCAGGAAAATCGACGTTTCGGGCAGGAGCCCCTCATGATTCCTGATGTCGATTTCTGAAATGTTGATGCTGCCTGACCTGTAGTGCTTTCCCAGCACCACTCTAATCTCCAGCATCTGCAGCCCTCACTCTCGCCTCTGTGGTACTGAGATGAGTTAGCTCCATGCAGACTGAGAGTTTGAAGTGGTGTGTTTTGTGGTGACTTTACTGCAAATTGTAGGGGGGAGCGCGGTTGCATTGTCTGAACAGAGCAGTTTTGGCTGTATTTGGACTCTGTTTCTTGTGCGTCAACAGGGATCAGAGACCTGGTCCGTGAACAAGGCAATAAAAATGTAATTGTCACATCAGCTGACAGAGAGTTACTGAAACTGAACATGCTAGATACAGCAGGTGAGTCATTGGCATGAGTCCTTTTCCTGCCACTGTCTAGTGCTGGGTTAGTTGGCTTTTGTTGATAGAAAGCAAATAAAAGCCACACAAGGGCTAGGCAGTTACCATCTCCTGAGTATCTCTCCTTGATGTTTGACATTGCTGTTGGTGAATCCCTCACTAGTAAGCTGAGGGTTAACACTGACCCAGAAACCGAACCAGACCAACTCCTGTCAATACTGTAGTTGTGAGAGCAGCTGGGAATTCTGTGGTGAGTAACTCATTTCCCGCCCGTCGTCTGCAAGGTACACCCTGCAAATGCAATGGTGTGCTGACCACTTGCTTGGAGGGATGAGGGCAGCTCCAGCTGTGCTCAGAAAGCTCGATCCCATCCAGGGTCAGTGAGCCTGCTGCAGTGACTCCCAATTCACCATCTTCAATGTGTAACACCGCCTCCCAGAGGTTGCCCTCCGCACTGCGTGCTACCCCGATCTACAACCGCATCGGCCGTTCCTTCACTGCTGCTGGGTCAAAGTTCTGGAAACAGTGGTTCGCAAAGTTTGTTCACCGCCATCACCGTCTCAGGGGGTGGGCAATAAAAGTTGGCATTATCAGTGGCACTGTGGTCCTGTGACTCAGTAAGAAAAATAGTTGTTATCCATTAGGCAGCCTGACCCAGCCTAGATTCTCCAATCACCGGCCGTATTTGACATGCCCATAAAGACACTTACCAATCTTTACTGACGCACCACAGAAAGTGTTCTGTCCGGATACATCACGGCTTGGTACAGCAACTGCTCTGCCCAGGACCGTGAGAAACTCCAGGGAGCTGGGAACACAGCCCAGTCCATCACACAAACCAGCCTCTGACTTCATCTACATTTCCCACTGCCTCGGGAAGGCAGCCAACATCATCAAAGACCCCTCCCACCCCGGCTTTAATCTCTCCTACCCTCCTCCCTCAGGCAGGAGGGACAAAAGCTTAAACACACGGACCGACAGATTGAAGAACAGCTTCTTCCCAGCTGTTATCAGACTGCTGAATGGACCTTTCAAATTTTAAATCTCACGTTGATCTCGCTCTCTGTGTACCTTCTCTGCAGTCGCAACATTGCATTCCTCCCTCTGTTCTATCACCCTGAGGCACTTTGTATGGTATAGTCTGCCTGTACTGCACGCAAAACAAAACTTTTCACTGTCCCTAGGTACGTGGGACAGTTATAAATCACATCAAATCAAATTGCTACCCTCTCTCTATCTCTCTGTCTCACTCACAATGAGTGTTAAATAAACCCTATTTGTTTATTCCCTATTCCATTCCACTTACTGGACAAACTCTTCCTCCCGTCTGCCTCAGATCATTGTCAGCCTTTGCTGAATGTGATAAAGAGCATCAGTTTTCAGTGTGTTGGTGCAGGTGATAAATATCAGCAGTAGAATGGCCATAAGAACTTGCCTGCTCTTCCATTCATGGCTGTTGGGATCTCCCACAACCAGCCGAGAGAGCAAACATTTCAACACCTCTCCTCTGCCAGTACATTTCCCTCTCGGTACCGTAGAGTCGTAGAGATTTACAGCACAGAAACAGACCCTTCGGTCCAACCCGTCCATGCCGACCAGATATCCCAACCCAATCTAGTCCCACCTGCCAGCACCCGGCCCATATCCCTCCAAACCCTTCCTATTCATATACCCATCCAAATGCCTTTTAAATGTTGCAATTGTACCAGCCTCCACCACATCCTCTGGCAGCTCATTCCACACACGTACCACCCTCTGCGTGAAAAAATTGCCCCTTAGGTCTCTTTTATATCTTTCCCCTCTCACCCTAAACCTATGCCCCTCTAGTTCTGGACTCCCCAACCCCAGGGAAAATACTTTGCTTATTTACCCTATCCATGCCCCTCATGATTTTGTAAACCTCCTATAAGGTCCCCCCTCACGCCTGAGAATTGGAGTTTAGTCCTCAGGCACGCGGACTTGAACCCAGGGCTGTCTGACTTTGGAGAGGGAGAGAGAGAGAGAGAGAGAGAGAGAGAGAAAGTGTTGCCTGTGAAGCCATGGCTAGTACCTACATAGAGAGACAACTACTTTATCCCAATGTCACAGCGGGAAAGAGACAAAACAAGTGATGAGGCAGATACTTCAATCCTGTGTGCACGATGTCAATATAAGATCGTCTCCAGAAACTTCAATGGGGATTTCAGGAAATGTGGAACAAGGGGCGGAGATGGCCTACTGGTATTATCACTCGACTATTAATCCAGAGACCCAAGCAATGTTCTGGGGACCCGGGTTTGAATCCCACCACGGCAGGTGGTGGAATTTGAATTCAGTCAAACTCAAGAATTAAGAGTTTAATTGTCTATTGTCAGGAAAATCCGATCCGGTTCACTGACGTCCTTTAGAGAAGGAAACTGTCGTCCCTTACCTAGTCTCTGACTACATGTGACTCTAGACCCAGAGCAATGTGGTTGGCTCTTAACTGGTCGTTTAGAAATGCCCAGTTCATGCTGGCCTAACCTACAACATACCGTGAAGTAATAAAATAAAACAAATTATTGTTGATCTGTTTAAGGGGGAAACTGGAGAAAGGATTAGAAGGATCGAGTGATGGTGGGGCGGATGATGAAATACCATCACAGGATGGACGGAACGCAGGAGGGCTCTTTGGCTCATTGCGTCTCGATGCTGCCTCTGTGTAGGATTGACTCCGCCAGCCCCTGATTTTTCCACACATCGCTCACTAATTCCCTTTCTTCAGATAATTATACCAATCCCACCTGCGTGCAGTGCCTCACTTGAGCCAGCCTTCCCCCCCCCAAGCTCCTGGGCAGTTTGTTCCCGACCCCGTCCACTTGCTCAGTCCGTGAAATCGAAAGGTTTCTCACTCTGCTGTCCTTCTGCTTTGCAAACTCAGTGCAGGATGGGGTCGGTCTCCCTCTGCTCACTGTGTCCAGGCACCTCATGGTTTTGCAGTACCTCTGTTAAATCCCCTCTCCCCTCGCGCTCTCTGTTGGCCATGCCAACTGGTATGGTTCGGTGGGGCCTCTGAGCTGTAGATATGATGAGCTAGGGGGCTAGGTCACTGCCTGACTCAGTATTTTTATCGTTTCAGATTCACCGGCGCTGCATGCCACCAGTGAGGGCCCTCTGCCCCTAGAGACGACCCAGCAGCTGGACACACAGCCTTCGGTGAAGAGACTACCCTCGCTGCCCGTCCAGCAGGTGCTCCCCTCCAGCCGGGGCCTAGCAACGGCCACATCCACGTCGCCCTGCGTCACGGTGGTGCCCGACCTGCGAGTGCACCCCTTGCACCTCGGCCTGTTGGAGCAGCTGGGCGCCTGGCACCCTGGGGAGTCCGAGAGCCTGTGTAACGCCCTGCTGGGCCCTTTGCTGCGCGACCGCCCGGTGGGAGACCAGGCCGGGACGGAGGAAGGGGGCAGCGGCAGCGGGCAGGAGGGAGCCAGGGAGCTGCCCCCGCCACCAGAGGAGGAGGAGGTGGGGGAGGGGATGCTCCAGGCGATGGGCGCCAAGGCGGCCGGCTCCACCGACAGCTGCTTCAGCGGCACCGACCGGGAGACGCAGAGCACCGTCAGCAGCTACAGGAGCGAGAAGACCAGCTCCACCCGCCTGGAGAGCCCGTCGCTCACACCGCAGCCGGACCCAGAACCCCCACCGGGGGTCAAGCCAGGCAGCGACACGGACAATCTCTCGGACAGCGAGGCTGTCACCACCCCGGATGCCGGCGCCTCGGCCGAGGGGGCCCTGCGGTTTGCCTTCGCTGGCAGCGAGCGCCTTGCTGGGGCGGGGGATGACCCCTTGAGCTCTTGGCTGAGCGACAAGCTGAGTGCCCCCCAGGCCGTAGGCCTGGCCGAGCCTTCCCAGCATGCCCCGCTGCAGGCAGAGAGGGCAGTCCGGCCCAAGGAGCTGAGCCTGCTGGGCCGGGGGCCAGGCCGACGCTCCGGCAGGAGGAAGGGTGCCAGGAGGCACGGCGGCAGCACCGGCAGCTTTGATTACCGGCGGGACTACGCGCCGGTCAGGACGGCGCTGGGCGCCAAGGCCTACAGCCAGGGCTTCTTCGAGGACGAGGACTCGAGCGACCAGAGTGACCTGAGCCATGCCTCCAGCCTGCGCTCGCAGCCCAACTACAGCAGCTCCTCCAGCTCATCCAGTGTCACCTCGCAGTCCTGCTCCTCCCCTGATGCCCAGAGGCCTCAGGGGACCAGGCGGCGCAACGCAGCCCGCTCCGACTCGGAGCCGGGTCCTGCTTCCACCATCGCCCTGGCACCTCCTCCCCCCTGCGAACCGCCTGCCAGCGTCAAGACCCACGCCCGGATGCTGAGCGTGGGCGGCACCGGGCAGCTGGAGCCCGGCCCAGGCAGCACCCGCACCCTGACTGCCTCCAAGTCTGACCTGGAGGCCCGGGACAGCGAGCCGCGCTGGCGGGAGCGGTTCTCCCGGAGGCTGGAGTCCATCGGCAGCGCCTGGAGCCAGTCGGAGGGGGCAGTCGGCGGAGGTAGGTCACGGGGGGCGGGGGACTGGGGATTCCATGGGTTTGCTGGGAGTGGGGTAGTGGTGGGCGGGGGTTGGGGGGGTGGAGACGGCAAACACACACCTGTTTACGATCCTGTCAGAGTGTGATCTCTCTCCACAGCTTGTCTCGCCAGCCATGCCCGCCACTTCACTCTCTCCCTCCCTCCCTCCACTTGCCCTCTTTATTTCCGCCTGTTCTGTCAGATTTCTGTGTAAGCCCCCAACCCGCCCCAGTTCCCTCCTGCTCTTGAAACTCCCATGAGGTTTTGCGAAGAGGCGTCTCTTTCTGTTCTTCCCGCTGTAAGTGATTGACAAGGCACATTCCCATTTCTCCGGCAGTTCCCCCCTGGGGCGAGGGTGACTTGCTTTTGGGTGATGGAGGGGTGATCCTCCATTAGAGAATCCCTACAGTGGGGAAACACTTGGCCCATCGAGTCCGCACCGACCCTCACCAACCAGACCCATTCCCCTGCCCTATTACTTTATATTACCCCTGATTAATCCAACCTAACCTGCACATCCCTGGACACTATGGGACAATTTAGCACGGCCAATCCACCCTAACCTGCACGTCCCTGGCACTATGGGATAATTTAGCACAGCCAATCCACCCTAACCTGCACATCCCTGGGCACTATGGGACAATTTAGCACGGCCAATCCACCCTAACCTGCACATCCCTGGGCACTATGGGACAATTTAGCACGGCCAATCCACCCTAACCTGCATATCTTTGGACTGTGGGTGGAAACCAGAGCACCCGGAGAAACCCCGCAGACACGGTGGGAACCTGCAAACTCCACACAGTCACCTGAGGGTGGGATCGAACCCGGGTTCCTGGCGCCGTGGGGCAGCAGTGCTAACCACTGAGCCACCGTGCTGACCTAAGTGCGTGCTGAGGCATGTGATTCCCATGGGGATGTTACTTTTTGTTCAGGATGTCCCTGGTCGTTTCCTCTGCTGTCCTAGTGACGATTACGGAGCAGGGAGTAGAGAGCACTTGCTTCAGGAGTCTTTAAAATCTGATTGAAGATTTGTAGCTCGGGTATCCGTTGTTGTGGTTCTGCTCGCCAAGCTGGAAGTTTTTGCTGCAAACGTTTCGTTCCCTGGCTAGGGAACATCATCAGTGCTGTTGGAGCCTCGTGTGAAGCGCTGCTTTGATGTTTCTTCCGGTATTTATGTTGGTTTGTTCTTGCTGCTTCCGGGTGTCAGTTTCAGCTGCAGTGATTTGTATGTGGGGTCCAGGTCGATGTGTCTGTTGATGGAGTTTGGGGATGAATGCCATGCTTCTAGGAATTCTCTGGCTGTTCTCTGTCTGGCTTGTCCTATGATAGTGGTGTTTTCCCAGTCAAATTCATGTTGCTGGTTGTCTGAGTGTATGGCTACTGGAGATAGCTGGTCGTGTCATTTTGTGGCTAGCTGATGTTCATGGATGCGGATTGTTAGCTGTCTTCCTGTTTGTCCTATATAGTGTTTTGTGCAGTCCTTGCATGGTATTTTGTAAACTACGTTAGTTTGGCTCATGCTGGGTATTGGGTCCTTTGTTCTAGTGAGTTGTTGTCTGAGCGTGGATGTTGGCTTGTGTGCTGTTATGAGTCCTAAGGGTCGTAGTAATCTCGGGACTCATAGCAGAGGCAGTTATGCAAAGGTTAGAACATACAGCCATACCACAAATCCAACCCAAACTCTGGATCAGATATGTTGATGACACCTTTGTAATCATCAAAAACACAGATATAGAAAAAACACACCGAATCATCAACGCCACACTCACAGGAATCCGATTCACACGAGAAGAGGAAAAGGATAGCCAACTCCCATTCCTAGACGTGTTAGTAGAGAGAACACCCAACGGAGAATTCACCACAAGGGTACACAGGAAACCAACACACACAGACCAAGTCTTAAACTATGAAAGTAACCACCCCAACACACACAAACGAAGCTGCATCAGGACACTATTCAACCGGGCCACAACACACTGCAGTACACCAGAACTGCGAAAAGAGGAAGAGGAACATCTATACAAGGTATTCGCCAAAAACGGATACCCACGCAACTTTATCACCAGATGCCTAAGAGATAGACCGAGGAACGAGGACATGCCACAACCAAAAGGACTAGCCACACTACCATACGTCAGGAGCGTCTCAGAACTGACAGCCAGACTACTGCGACCCTTAGGACTCATAACAGCACACAAGCCAACATCCACGCTCAGACAACAACTCACTAGAACAAAGGACCCAATACCCAGCATGAGCCAAACTAACGTAGTTTACAAAATGCCATGCAAGGACTGCACAAAACACTATATAGGACAAACAGGAAGACAGCTAACAATCCGCATCCATGAACATCAGCTAGCCACAAAACGACACGACCAGCTATCTCTAGTAGCCACACACTCAGACAACCAGCAACATGAATTTGACTGGGAAAACACCACTATCATAGGACAAGCCAGACAGAGAACAGCCAGAGAATTCCTAGAAGCATGGCATTCATCCCCAAACTCCATCAACAGACACATTGACCTGGACACCATATACAAACCACTACAGCTGAAACTGACACCCGGAAACGGCAAGAACATCCATCAACAGACACATCGACCTGGACCCCACATACAAATCACTGCAGCTGAAACTGACACCCGGAAACGGCAAGAACATCCATCAACAGACACATCGACCTGGACCCCACATACAAACCACTGCAGCTGAAACTGACACCCGGAAGCGGCAAGAACAAACCAATATAAATACCGGAAGAAACATCAAAGCAGCGCTTCACACGAGGCTCCAACAGCACTGATGATGTTCCCTAGCCAGGGCACGAAAAGTTTGCAGCAAAAACTTCCAGCTCAGGAGTCTTGTCGCAGGCACGCAGGCAATATTTGCCATCATTCCCAAATTATGGAATTGCTCCTGTCCTCCAGGCAGCAACAGAGTTTGCCAAAGTGGGGATGGGGTTGAGAGCGCTGGGGCAACCATTATCACTGTAGAACTCAGATTGGATCCGAATGGGATGAGGTTTGGGAAGCAGCCGCCTCCAATTTCTGTCAAGGATTGTGATGGTCTTCGTGTTGTCTCAGAGGGAACCCTGTGGGAAATTGTCCTCCGGTCTCGAAGCAACATTACGCTGCTCTCTGCTTCCTATCGCTCAGCTGTCCTCTATTCGGTGCTGACTCTGTCCCTTTTGTTCTCTGGGATTCAGTTTTGCTGATGAGCCTGTAGTTTCAAATTCCTCATACATTTGATGAAGAGAGAGAGTGGAGAAACATGGAGGGTCCGCGCTGTCAGAGGGTCGGCGCTGAGGGAGCTCTGCGCTGTCGGAGGGTCGGCGCTGAGGGAGTTCCGCGCTGTCGGAGGGTCAGCGCTGAGGGAGCTCCGCGCTGTCGGAGGGTCGGCGCTGAGGGAGTTCCGCGCTGTCGGAGGGTCAGCGCTGTCCACATCAAAAGATTGATGAACCATTGAACTTACTTCAGTGTGAAGTTAAGCACAATCCTATCCGTCCTGTGAATGGAGCTTTGGGGGAGGAGGGGATTGTTGAACTGGGTTTGGTTTAAACGCTGCTTGTGACGTTGGACTTTTGGTGTGTCCTCCTCACCTGTCCAGCACCAGCTCTGGAAGAGCCTGGGAGACGGGAACTTACCAGCAGTGTGAAGAGGACACAGGCAATGAGACGAAGACACAACGCAGGCAGTAATCCAACACCGCCTCCCTCCATCATGGGCTCACCGCCAAGGTACCGTACTCTGTTACAGCATGGTGGGAGGGGTGCTGGATTGTGGGTGGACTGCTGTTACAGATGCACTCTGGGGCGAGCGAGTCTATTCAGTAATGCAAGTGTGAAGGGACTGCTATAAGAATTGGCATAATCCTGGGAACACCCCTCACTGGGAGTCCTTGACACACAGGGACAACATAGAGTTAGATACTGTGTATAACTACCGTATGGTAAGCAACTAGAGTAGGCTGCTTGACCCTTCAAAACTGCTTCACCATTCATTAAAATCACAGCTGATCTGATTTTAACCTCAAATCTATGTTTCCAGCATATTCCCAATAATGGTTCATCCCCTTGGTCATCAAGAATCTATCTATCTCGGCCTTAAAAATATTTATAGCTTCCTCTACTCTTTTAAAACTGAAAGCAAATCTCCCTTTACTCTCTCAAATGAAAATTAAAGATCCTACCACACTATCGCCATTTAACACTCCCAGGACATGGACAATATAGAACATTACAGCGGAGTACAGGCCCTTCCGCTCTCGATGTTGTGCCGACCTGTGGAACCAATCTGAAGCCCATCTAACCGACACTATTCCATTTTCATCTGTATGTTTATCCAATGACCATTTAAATGCCCTTAAAGTTGGCGAGTCTACAACTGTTGCAGACAGTGCTCTCCATGTCCCTACTACTCTCTGAGTAAAGAAATTACCTCTGACATCTGTCCTATATCTATCACCCCTCAATTTTAAGCTATGTCCCCTCATGCTAGCCATCATCATCTGAGGAAATGATCCTCTGATCATCTTGTATGTCTCTATCAAGTCACCTCTTTACCTTCTTCCTTTTAATGAAAACAGCCTCAAGTCCCTCAGCCTTTCTTCATAAGACCTTCCCTCCATACCAGGCAACATCCTAGTAAATCTCCTCTGAACTCTTTCCAATGCTTCCACATTCTCCCTATAATGTGGTGACCAGAACTGTACACAGTACTCCAAGTGTGACCACACCAGAATTTAGTACAGCTGCCACATGACCTCATGGCTTCAAAACTCAAACCCTCTCCCAATAAAAACTGACATATCGAAGCCTTCTTAACAACCCTATCAACCTAGGTGCCAACTTTCAGGGATCTATGCACATAGACTCCAAGATCTCTCTGCTCATCTACACTACCAAGAATCTTATCATTAGCCCAGTACTCCTGTTACTCCTTCCAAAGTGAATCACCTCACACTTTTCCACATTAAATTGCATTTGCTACCTTGCAGCCCAGCTCTGCAACTTATCTATGTTCCACTGTAACCTGCAACATTCTTCCACACTATCCACAACTCCACCGACCTTAGTGTCATCCACAAATTTACTAACCCATCCGTCTACACCCTCATCCAGGTCTTTTATAAAAATGACAAACTGAACTCCAGGATGAACATTTCCCATCAACCATCACCCTCTGTCTTCTTTCAGCTAACCAATTTCTGATCCAAGCCACTAAATCACGCTCAATCCCTTGCCTCCATATATCGCACAATAGGCTACCCTGGGGAACCTTATCAAACACTTTACTGAAATCCATACGCACGACATCCACCATTTTACCCTCATCCATCTGTTTGGTCACCTTCTCAAAGAGTTCAATAAGGTTTGTGAGGCACGACCCATCCTTCACAAAACTGTGTTGACTAATCAAATTATTCCTGTCTAGATGATTATAAATCCCATCTCTTATCTTTTCCAACACCTTACCCACAACCGAAGTAAGGCTCGCTGGTCTGTAATTACCAGGGCTGTCTCTACTCCCCTTCTTGAACAAGGGGACAACATTTGCCATCCTCCAGTCTTCTGGCACTGCTCCTGTGGACAATGACGACATAAAGATCAAAGCCAAAGACTCGGCAATCTCCTCCCTAGCTCCCCAGAGAATTCTAGGATAAATCCCATTTGGCCCAGGGGACTTTTCTATTTCTGCACTTTCCAGAATTGCTAACATCTTCTCCTTATGAACCTCAATCCCGTAATAGCCCGTATCTCAGTATTCTCCTTGACAACATTGTCTTTTCCCTGTGTGAATACTGACGAAAAATATTCATTTAGCACCTCTCCTATCTCTTCGGACTGTATGCACAACTTCCCACTACTGTCCTTAACAGGCTATAATCGTACTCTAGTCATTCTTTTATTCCGGACATACTGAAAGAAAGCTTTAGGGTTTTCCTTGATCCTACCTGTCAAAGACTTGGCATGTTCCCTCATGGCTCCTCTTAACCCTCTCTTTCGGCCCTTCCTGGCTAACTTGTAACTCTCAACTGCCCTAACTGAGCCTTCACGCCTCATCTTTACATAAGCCTCCTTCTTTCTTTCGACAAGAGATACATCTCCTTCCATAAACCGTGGTTCCCTCACTTGACCACTTCCTCCCTGCCTGACAGATACATATGTATCAAGGAGATGCTGTAGCTGTTCCTTGAACAAGCTCCACATTTCAATTATGCCCATCCCCTGCATGGCGTTAGATAGAGAGTAAGTCTGTCTCTATGCTTTTAAAATGGGAGTAAAGCTGCCACATTTACATTGTCCCCATCAAAGAGCCCCAGGACAGGTATAGCATGGGATTATGTATAGCATAAAGCTCCCACATCTGTGTTGTCATGTCGGAGAGTTTTGGCCCTATCTTGTCCTTTTGTCTCATAGTCATACAGCCTGGAAATAAACAGTTTGGTCCAACCAGTCCAGGCTGACCATAATCCCAAACTGAACTAGTCCCACCTGCCTGCTCCTGGCCTATATCCCCTCCAAGCCCTCTCCTATTAATGAGCTTACCCAAATGTGTTGTAACTGTACCCACATTCACCACTTCCTCTGGCGTTCATTCCACACACAAACCACTCTGTGTTTAAAAACAGAAAAGTTGTCCCTCGTGTCCTTTTTAAGTCTACCTCCTCTCACCTTAAAAATATGCCCTCTAGTTTTGAAGTCCTTGCCATTCACCTTATCCCTGCCTCTCATTTAATTAACCTCATTAAAGTCACCCCTCAATCTCCTAGTCTCCAGTGGAAAGAAAAATCCCAGCCAATCCAGTCGATTTTTATAACTCAAACCTTACATTCCTGACTACATCCTGGTAAATCTTTACTGACCCCTCTCCAGTTTAATAATATCCTTCCTATAGCAGGGTGACCAGAACTGCACAAAGTATTCCAGAAGCGGCCTCACCAATGTCCTGTACGACCTCAACATTACGTCCCAACTCCTGTACTCAAAGGACTGAGCAATGAAGGCAAGCGTGCTAGATGCCTTGCTAACTTCAAAGAATTATGTCCCTGAGCCCTTAGGTCTCTCTGTTCTCCACCTCTACCCAGGGCCCTACCATTAATTGTGTTCTCTGCGACTATCTGCATGGGATTGCTGTGAACTGTTGTACTCTGTGGAGGCTTGAACTTTGGGCCCAGACCCACAGATGTGAACCTGCCCTTCATTCAGTATCCTGGCTGACTGGGGAGAATGTGGGTGACCTTTACTATGTAACTGCACAATGCATCACCAGTGCTTCAGATTTAAAATCCTCCGTCTTGTTTTCAAAGCTGTCCATGGTTTGCATCTCTCCCATTCACCGTGACCTTTTTGCAGTCCCAACAGACCCTTTGTGGTTGATGTTGCTCCAATTCTGGCAAACGGTGAATTACTGTACCCTTGACAGCGATGCTTTCAGCTTCCTAGACATTAACATCCCCTCCGAAACCCCCTGCTGATATTTAACACACGCCTTCCAACCAATCCCTTTGCCCAAGCTTGATCACTTGACCTGATATTTCAGTACATAACTCCACTTTAGAATACTTTGTATAATTCTGGTCACCCTGCTAGAGGAAGGATGTTGTTAAACTAGAAAAGATTTGGCACGATGGCTCAGTGGTTAGCCCTGCTGCCTGACAGCTCAAGGGACCCAGATTTGATTCCACCCTCAGGAGACTGTTTGTGTGAAGTGCACATTCTTCCCATTATCTGCCTGGGATTTCCTTCAGGTGTTCCATTTTCTTTTTAGATTATATTCCCTACAGTGTGGAAACAGGCCCTTCGGCCCAACAAGTTCACACTAACCCTCTGAAGAGTAGCCCACCCAGACACATTCCCCTCTGACTAATGCACCTAACACTATGGGCAATTTAGAATGGCCAATTTACCCATCCTGCAAATCTTTGTTTCCTCCCACAGTTCAAAGATGTGCAGGGTTGGGGTGGATTGGCCATGATAAATTGCCCATGGTGTCCATTGATGTGGTGGTGAGGTGGCTTAACCATGGGAAATGCAGAGTTACAGGGATAGGGTCTGGGTGGCGTGCTTTTGGAGAGCTGGTGTAGATCCGATGGGCTGAATAGTCTGCTTCCACACTGTAGGGACTCTATGACACATTTTTAAAAAAAATTCACAAATATGTTGCTGGGAGTGGATGGTTTGAGTCATTAGGAGAGGCTAGATAGATTAGAACCTTATTCCCCAGAACATCACAGGCTCAGGGCTGACCCTGTAGAGGTTTATAAAAACATGAACTGTGTAGCCAGGCCTTTTCCCCAGGGTAGCGGAGTCCAAAACTAGAGGGCACAGGTTTAAGGTGAGAGGTGTAAGATTTATAATGGAACTAAGAGGCAACTTTTTAACGCAGAGAGTGGTGCGTGTCTGGAATGAGGCAGTGGTGGAGGCTGGTATAATGACAACATTTAAAAGACATCTGGATGGGTACATGAATGGGAAGGGTTTAGAGGGATATAGGCCAAATGGGAGTAGATGAATTTAAGATAGTTGGTCATCATGGACGGGTTGGATCGAAGAGTTGGTTTCTGTCCTCTATGACTTTCTGCTGAAACCCCTGGGAAATGCCTCTGATGTGAGATGCTGTGTGTTCGCCGGTTTAATGTTGTGTTGAATTCTCCGTGCAGCCTGCAGGACATCCAGAGGAACCGGACAGCATCACAGTCACGGACACACGCGCTCCCTGCTGCCCTGCACTTTGCCAGCTCGCTGCTGCTCTCTCGGGGCCCTGTGCACGAGGCTTCCAACTTTGACGACACCTCAGACGGAGCAGTTCACTACTTCTATGACGAAGCCGGTAGGTGCTGGTCCATCTCTCGTGGCTTTTTATTCCCGATCTGCTTTTACGGTACCTGAGAATTGTAAGTGCAGCACACATTGACTTGCTTTTTGATATAAGAACCACTACGTGGCAATTTACTCCAGGACCCCTGACTAGGGATGGGGGTTAAGTGTATTGGGTTAATGAGTACACATCAAAATCTACAGCTGAGAAATGCACCATTTAATTGAATAGGTCTATGTGGGGATTTATGTACCATACTGAGCACCTCCCAACCTCTTCAATGCACCTATCAACTTGTCCATTCCTTCCTCTGTTGTGTGTTTATCCATCTTTCCCTTAAATGTATCTATACTGCTCACACCCACCTGTGGTAGTGAGTTCCACATTCTCACCACTGTGTGAACAGGTTACTCCCAAATTGGCCGCCCTGCTATCGGAAGGATATTATTAAGCTGGAGAGGGTTCAGAAGAGCTTGCCCAGGATGTTGACCAGGAATGGCGGGTTTGAGTTATAAGGAGAGGCTGGGACTTCTTTCCCTGAAGTGTCGAAGGTTGAGGGCTGACCTTGTAGAGATTTACAAAACCATGAGGGGGATAGGTGAGGTGAATGGCAGGTGTCTTTTCTCTAGGCTGGGGGATTTCCACATTAGGGGGTATATTTTTAAGGTGACAGGAGAAAGATTTATAAAGGACCTGGGGACAATTTGTTTTATGTAGGATGGTTCACGTGTGGAATGAACTTCCAGAGGAAGTGGTGAATGTGGGTACAGTTAGAATGCTCAAAAGACAATTGGACAAGACATGGATAGGAAAGGGTTTGGAGGGATAAGGCAGGGGCAGGCAGGTCGGATTAGTTTGGTTTGGGATTATGGTCAGCATGGACTGGGAGAGCTGAAGGGTCTGTTCCCATGCTGTGTGGCTGTATGACTATAATCATTCAGTGACTGTCAGTCTTGATCTCCCTCAAAAACTCAACAATATCTCCAATTCTAGCCCAATGCTTCCCAACCTTGTGCACTCTCCCTCTCTGACTCCAAAGAGCCCTCAGTGAGGGTTAACAGAGCGGAAGAGAAGAGAACAAGACCTACTGGGGGAGAAATTGCTTCAAAATACAAGCCTAAAATTTCAGCCTCTGACCTTCTCTTGGGCTCCTGACTCCCTCTTGGGAAGCATTGTTTTGAAATCGATCAGGTCAGCTCCCTTCCTACGCTTCCCTAGGGGTAAAAGCCTGAGTTTGTTCAGTATTTCCTGATAGCTGCTCAGTTCGGGAATGATAATCTTAACCCTTGCACCTGGCTCAATGTTTTCACGTACTTCCCTCAGTCCTTGGCTTAAAGCAGTGTCTTTTCCCAATTTCCCACGTCCACAATCCAGAAACGAAAACGGGTGGTCTTTCCGAGGTGTATGCTGGGTGAATTCCCAATTATTAAAACACTTCTCTCCTCAGATTTAAATCTGCACATACGTGCTGGTCAGGTGAAGGCAGCAATTTGAGATGTACCATGGCAGATGATCGCATTAAGACAGGTCTGCCATGATTGGGTTGAATTGTGGGGCAGGTGGTGAAGTGGAGAGGCTGAATGGCCTCCGTTTATTGCTATAGAAAGATACCGCTGGTTTTAGAGCTGTGACCCCATAAACAAACGGTGGGGCTGTCCCTCTATCTTACTGAGCCACTGATCCTTTGCACTATTAGTCACAATTTACTGACTGCTGTCCCCCTTCCTGTCCTCCCGTTGCAGGCGTCCGCAGGTCCTACACCTTTGGCCCGACGGGTGGTGGCTACGAGAATCCAGTGGGCCAGCAAGTGAGCCTGGAGCATATCTCCAACAACGCATGGCAAGTTACACACCGTCTCCCGTGTCCTCCTGCAATGTCACCCACTCAGATCTCCTGTTTCCTTCCCCCGTGCCTTGTCCTCAGGATTTCCTGAGTGAGGTGCCGTGATTCCGTGTGTGGGCGATTCAGCCCCTCGAGCCTGCTGGGCCGTTGGATAAGGGTGTAACCGATCTGGCTGTGATCCCAGCTCACGTCCTTGGCCATTGCCCAGTCTGCCCTTTGCTTCTTGGCTGACGAGGGGGTACGTCTGTCTCTGTCATAAGTGTGTTCCACTCACCTCTCTGTTGAAATCCCAATGGACCCAACTTGTCCCATGAGGTGACCTTCCTGCTGTTTCCATCCCCCTCCAACCGCCTCCTCCACCAGATATTCGTTGCAGATGCACAGCAGGATCCCACAGCATGGGGGCAGTTCCAGCAGCAGAACTGCTGGCCCTGGGCTCTGCGAGAAAACTCCCTCTCCCCTCCTCCTCCGACAGTTGTGGGATATTTGAAGCTCTGTTCAAAGTTCCATCTGACTTGCGGCACCACCAACCCTAACCCGACGGCCTAGTGACGTTACCGGTGGCCTGTTAATCCAGAGACCCAGTTGGCGTTCTTAAGGACCCGGTTCAAATCCCGCCACGGCCAATGTGGAATTTGAATTCAGTAAAAATCTGGAATTAAGAATTTAATGATGACCACGAATCAGTTATCGATTGTCAGGGAGAAACCCATCACTGATGTCCTTTAGGGAAGGAAGCTGTCATCCTTACCTGGTCTGGGCCTACATGTGACTCCAGACCCACAGCGATGTGGTTGATGCCGAACTGCCCCCCTCTTGGATGGACAGTAAATGCCAGCTCAGCCAAGGACACTGTCACCTGGTGAATGAATGACAGCCCGTCCCCACCCCTCCAACATTTTGGCACCATTCATGTTCCAGAAATCTGCTGAGTATTAACTGCGCTTTCTCTTTTCTGTGTGATCCAGGGATCATCAGTCCCACTCTTCCAGCTTCACCTCTGCCGACGCTCCAGAGGGAATGCCAGCGCTGTCGCTCCTCCAGCCCCGGCCTGTGGTACTCCAGGGAATGCAGGTCCGTAATGTGCCCTTGGAGATTCCTGAGGTAATTGAGGTTCAGTGCAGATTAAAAGTAGCCTCTTTCACATTGCTTTCCTCCTTTGTGTGTCGCAGCGTGACGTGTTGACCTTCTGTGTTTCCTTGTTTTGTGAGCCGGATAGGTTATTTGACTGCAGTGGGTATTACGCCATGGTATAGATAGTCTCTCCCCTCCACCGTCCTGGTGATCACGCGCTGGCCCCTAGGTAAGGCAAGTACGGTAGCATGTAATTGTGGCAAATGGAGCAACAGTCCCTTTGATCTCCTGCACTTTCCAGTTCAACATAAAGTTGCTGGACGTTGGAGATCTTGGCATTCCTGAGCAACGTGGCCATCCATCACAACAGAACGGGAGGGGACCCCTACAGCGCCTTCCTCCTGTTCTGCCATTCGGTTTGATTAGAATCTGAATTCAATCCACACGCCTTTGTTTAATAACTCTCAACTTGTCGTTGGACAAGGCTATTATTTTGTTTAATCTGGGCTTAAATTTTCGGTTAATGGCCACCCCTAGTCACTCCTCTATATTGGGGAGACGGGCCGCCTACTTGCAGAACGCTTCAGGGAACACCTCTGGGACGCCCGGACCAACCACCCCGTGGCTCAACACTTTAACTCACCCTCCCACTCCACCGAAGACATGCAGGTCCTTGGCCTCCTCCATCGCCAGAACATAACAACACGACGGTTGGAGGAAGAGCGCCTCATCTTCCACCTGGGAACCCTCCAACCACAAGGGATGAACTCAGATTTCTCCAGTTTCCTCATTTCCCCTCCCCCCACCTTGTCTCAGTCGATTCTCTTGAACTCAGCACCGCCCTCCTAACCTGCAATCCTCTTCCTGACCTCTCCCCCCCCCACCCCACTCCGGCCTATCACCCTCACCTTGACCTCCTTCCACCTATCACATCTCCATCGCCCCTCCCCCAAGTCCCTCCTCCCTACCTTTTATCTTAGCCTGCCTGGCACCCTCTCCTATTCCTGATGAAGGGCTCCGGCCCGAAACGTTGAATCTCCTGTTCCTTGGATGCTGCCTGACTTGCTGTGCTTTAACCAGCAACACACTTTCACCCCTAGTCACAACAGTGTTTAGGGTGGAGGTTGTGGCTTGTGGGTGGGCCAGTATTCATTGCCCTTTGAGAAGGTATGCCCCTGACCATACCCCTGCCTCTAACAATTAGGTCACTGCCTCCACTCAACCATGCGCCCATTTTGACTCTCCTCACCAAAGGGGAAATAGCTTCCCCTTTCTCGATCAAAGCACCTTTTAAACCTCGTGTACTTGAGAATCCACGGTCAGTAACGTAAACCCAGTGTAGCTCAGTCGCATGCTGTCAGATTGAGTGGCAAATGTCTCTCTTCCCATTTCCATTTCATCCCAGGATAAATCGCTAAGCACAGACAGCAGCATGTCAAATAATCTCTGCTCCTTGTTTGTTTTTCTTTCTTTCTTTCTTTCTTTCTTGTTTTTCTTTATTTTTGGGGGAAAAAAATAATTCCCAGTTGGATTTTCTGGATCAGGAATCTCTCCACGAATCCCAGGAAAACACGCTCATGATTGAAGAGAAGAGCAGGAACAAGCAGTACTACAAATTCTGGCTGCTGCCCTGGAAGTGGATGCGAATCCGTTACGACAGACTGGCACTGCAGGCTTTGTTGGACAGGTTTGGTGGGAAGGGAGGGGAATCGCGACCTGTACTGAGTGCCTTTGAAACATATAGAACATAGAAAAGTACAGCACAGAACAGGCCCTTTGTCCCACGATTTTGTGCCGAGATTTAATCCTAATGTAAAATATAGTAACAGCCTACGCACTCCTCAACTCGCTGCTACCCCTGTGCATGTCCAGCAGTCACTTAATTGTCCCTAATGACTCTGCTTCCACACCACAGCTGGCAACACATTCCATGCATTCACAACTCTCTGCGTAAAGAACCTACCTCTGATGTCTCCTTTATACCTTCCTCCTAATATCTTCAGACTATGACTTCTCGTACCAGTCAATCCTGCCCTGGGGAAATGTCTCTGGCTATTGAGGACTTGGAGAAGCTGGCAGACCCAGTAGTTTGTACCCCACTGCCCAGCCATTGATGCTAATTTCAAACACCCGCTCTTGCGGGAATTGCGGCTGGATTTCCATCTCTGAATCCCTAATGGAAACCACTTATTTAGTCACTCTCTCCGACTTAGAAGTGCTGCGTCGGCCTCAAAGGCCGATGGAGCATCTTGTGGACGTGAAGGCCGCTTTAGCAATGCACGTCTTGCTCCACATTAGGACGAACCCAGCTCTGAGCCTCTCGATGGAAGACCCTGCATTTGTGTGGCACTCCTCCAGACTGCCCACGGTGCCTTCGCAGCCAAAGTGGCATTGTAATGTCAGAATCACAGGAGTGCAGCAGCTAGGAGGAGGCCATTTGGCCCACCGTGTGTGTGCTGTCTCGCTGAGGCACTCTCTCTGTAACCCTGGATATGTGTCCTTTTCAAATAACCGTCAAATTCCCCTTTCAAATACCCCACAGTTGAATCAGCCTTCACTAAACCTCCCAACCCTGAACTTGTGTGAAAAATATTTTCCTCATATCTTTATTTTTGTTTCTTTCATTAATTAATTTGAAACCGCGCTGTCTTAAGACCATAGGAGTGGAAGTAAGGCCATTTGGCCCATCGAGTCCACTCTGCCATTCAATCATGGCTGATGGGCATTTCAACTTCACTTACCTGCATTCTCCCTGGAGCCCTTAATTCCTCAAGACATCAAGAATCTATCAATCTCTGCCTTGAAGACATTTAGCGTCCCGGCCTCCACTGCACTCTGCGGCAATGAATTCCACAGACCCACCACTCTCTGGCTGAAGAAATGTCTCCGCATTTCTGTTCTGAATTTACCCCCTCTAATTTTAAGGCTGTGTCCACGGGTCCTAGTCTCGTCGCCTAATGGAAACAATTTCCTAGCGTCCACCCTTTCCAAGACCGTTAACTTGTAAGTTTCTATTAAGTCTCCCCTTAATCTTCTAAACTCCAATGAATACAATCCCAGGATCCTCAGCCGTTCCTCGTATGTTAGACCTACCATTCCAGGGATCATTCGTGTGAATCTCCGCTGGACACGTTCCAGTGCCAGTATGTCCTTCCTGAGGTGTGGGGGCCAAAACTGAATACAGTACTCCAAATGGGGCCTAACCAAAGCTTTATAAAGTCTCAGTAGCACAGCGGTGCTTTTATATTCCAACCCTCTTGAGATAAATGACAACATTGCATTCGCTTTCTTAATCACGGACTCAACCTGCATGTTTACCTTTAGAGAATTCTCGACTAGCACTCCCAGATCCCTTTGTACTTTGGCTTTACGAATTTTCTCACCGTTTAGAAAGTAGTCTATGCTTTTATTCTTTTTGCCAAAGTGCAAGACCTTGCATTTGCTCACGTTGAATTCCATCAGCCATTTCCTGGACCACTCTCCCAAACTGTCTAGATCCTTCTGTAGCCTTCCCACTTCCTCAGTACTACCTGCCTGTCCACCTAACTTCGTATCATCGGCAAACTTCGCTAGAATGCCCCCAGTCCCTTCATCCAGATCATTAATATATAATGTGAACAGCTGTGGCCCCAACACTGAACCCTGCGGGACACCGCTTGTCACCGGCTGCCATTCCGAAAAAGAACCTTTTATCCCAACTCTCTGCATTCTGTCAGACAGCCAATCCTCAATCCATCCCAGTAGCTCACCTCGAACACCATGGACCCTCACCTTGTTCCATGTGGCACCTTATCAAAGGCCTTTTGGAAGTCTAGATAGACCATATCCACTGGGTTTCCCTGGTCTAAC
The DNA here is from genome assembly GCF_020745735.1 of Hemiscyllium ocellatum. Taxonomy (NCBI): domain Eukaryota; kingdom Metazoa; phylum Chordata; class Chondrichthyes; order Orectolobiformes; family Hemiscylliidae; genus Hemiscyllium; species Hemiscyllium ocellatum. The sequence continues at coordinate 5,954,893 of NC_083446.1, forward strand.
CTACTTGTCACCTCTTCAAAGAATTCCAACAGGTTTGTCAGGCATGACCTCCCCTTACTAAATCCATGTTGACTTGTTTTAATCAGATTCTGCTCTTCCAAGAATTTAGAAACCTCATCCTTAATGATGGATTCTAGAATTTTACCAACAACTGAGGTTAGGCTAATTGGCCTATAATTTTCCATCTTTTGTCTTGATCCTTTCTTGAACAAGGGGGTGACAACAGCGATCTTCCAATCATCCGGGACTTTCCCTGACTCCAATGACTCCTGAAAGATTACAACCCAATGCCTCTGCTACTTCCTCAGCCACCTCTCTTGATTGCTGTCACTTAACAAGCGGTAACCTTTCCTCCCTTTTACTTTGTCCCCATGATTTTTGAATACTTTGATCAGATCTCCTCTCAGCCTTCTGTTGTAACTGAAATTCCTCACTCAGCCATTCCTGTGAACTCTCCTGCACTCTTTCCACGCCCTTCTTGTATCGAGGCATTCAGAACTGAATACGGTACTCCAGTGGCCTTTTCCTCCATGACTATAAAACAGCAATATGGTGTTGGTTGAGAGATGGATATCAGTGAGTGCTCTGGTGTGGATGCAGGAGTGCAGCATTCCCTCATTGCCAGCGTACTCCCCTCCTGCTGTGCAGTAAAGTGCGATCCTGGAGGGGAGAGAGCTGCTGCACTGTTTGAGCGGAGGTTGGCACAGTCGCTGAGACTCCTGGTTTCTCACTGCGTGGGTACACTACTTGGGCCTTGAAGCTGTCCGGCTTACCAGTCTGATACCGGCTTTCAAAAACACAATCCCAGCATTTCCCTGCTGACCTCTGGTGCCGGGCAGGAACGGCACTCCACTCCTTGGTGCCCACACTCTCCAGGGCTGGCTGGCACCTCAGGAGTCTGGCTGGTGAGTGTGTCTCGTTCACAAGCCTGACCCTAGCACTGTCCCCTCCCCGCACCGCCAGGGAAAGGGGCTGAAGCTCGTTTCCATTTCTACCCTGTCCGTTCCTTTCTGTCCCCCTCCGCCCAGCAATTCTCCTTGACCTTCTGTATGTCGTTCTGTCTCTCTGCAGAAACCGTCAGGCCCATGAGAACGTGGTCGCTGTCAGCCTGGCTGCCTTAGTGGCTTTCCTGGGCTTCATGCTTCTCCTCGAGGGCTTCTTCAGGGACATCTGGGTGTTCCAGTTCTGCCTGGTCATTGCCAGCTGCCAGTACTCCCTGCTGAAGGTAACGTCCCCAACGCGGGTTGGATCGACGCGTAGAGACAGATCCCGACTCCCTGACCAGCACCTCTGTCCTTGGCCAGCTTCCTTCCAAGATGGCCGACCTTCCACTCTTGACGCAAGGCAGAAGCATTTCACAGGGCAGGACAGCAAGGCATCTTGGGATCAGTGACCAGAGGGGCAGAAAGATGGCAACACCGAAGTGGTGAATTCTCCAGAGGAATTCCGGAGCTCAGGACCGTGTAATTGTTACGTCCCCCAATGGAGGAGTGATTGTGTAAACATCCGGAATTGGGGGTGTGCAGAGACCTATGGGGCTGGGTGAGGTTTCTGAGTATCTGCAGTACAGGATGTTCTGCTGTACCACACACTTTGTCAACACGACTTCGCTGTGACACGATTGACAAATTGGGGCTGCTGTTTCTGTAGCGTGAACCTCTAAAAAGGCGTGTTGGCTGTAACGCAATTGCATCAGCAACCCTTTTAGCACTGTTTCTAAAGCGCGATGTTTCTATAACGCGGGGTTGTGCAAGAACACGACCGTCATGTTATAGAAGAACTGACTGTATACGTTTCCAGCTTGCCTTTTGAGTTTGCCCTAGTTGTTGAGCTGGTGCCTCTTGAAAAAGGCTGTTTTATGTTCCCTTTGTTTTGATTTTGAAAGAGCCAAGGGGGGCACCTTTCGTTTCAGTGAGAAGCTTCGGGGAGGGGGGCGGCGGTTACATGAGCAATTTGGAAATGAAGTATTTCCAGATTTCAAGTCTGTGAGGAAAGCAGGTGATCAAGATTAGGTGCAAGTCAGAATATGGGGCAGTAGAGGTTTATCTGGTCTCAAGTTTGCCAATGATGAGGGATTCCAGGAAATTCTAACTCCCGTACCCAACGCGATGTTGTTTATCTCTGTTTATTTCTTCTTTTGTGAGGAAGATTGTGAGGCTCTGTTAGCAGGCAGTCCACAGAGTGACTGGTACAGTCTGGATTCCAAAGGAATTCTAGAACTTGGATTCAGTGATGGAGGAGGAATGGGCACGGTGTATTACCATGAGCTCGCTCGCTGCCGTTAGCCTCCTTGTTGGCATCCTGAAGGTAATGCCTGTAGCAGCCATGTTAGATACATTGCCTGTTACGCTGTACATGGGCCCAGCTTGGATGTGCATCTCATCGTCACTGGGGCAGATTTCTCCCATGGACTGCTCACCACACAGGAGTGACTGGGAGAGATGCTAAACTTGGGCATCGCTAGCAACATCCATATCCCAAGTCTGAAAGACCAGAGAAAAAGCTGTCTGGTAGCATGGAGGTAGAGCTGCACCTCATTTCTCCTGCAGTAAATCAGTCTGATGAATTGTCAGTGCTGTTGGTTCTCTGTGTTTTTATTCAGCACACAACCTGCTGATGTGGGTTTGACCGATCAGTTTTCTCAATTTTCTATGGCCTCTCTCCCGATTAATTTTATTCTTGATCGAAAAGTGTGGTGCTGGAAAAGCACAACTGGTCAGGCAGCATCCGAGGAGCAGGAGAGTCGGGATGAAGAGATTACGCTCGAAATGCCGATTTTCCTGCTGCTCGGATGCTGCCTGACCTGCTATGCTTTTCCGGCACCCCACTCGACTCTGATCTCCGGCATCTGGAATCCTCACTTTCTCCCTGTTTATTCTTGATGGTTTGAAAATATATCCTCTCGAGCTGCAGGGGGACCCTGCTCTCCCTTCCTCTCTGTCTGCAAACGTGCTTCAAGGAGTATACATTTATTTATGTTTAAAACTGATGGTCATGTGCTTTTATTTTTATTTTCCAGAGTGTTCAGCCTGATGCAGCCTCTCCGATGCATGTGAGTAATGTGAATCAAACTTGCATTGCTGTGGCGCCTTTCACAGCCCCTCGATGTGCCTTACAGCCAATGATGTTGGAGTTATTAACACATGACTGCTGTAATGTAGGAAATGTGGCAGCATGTTCCAACAGACAATAATGTGACCATTCCCCATATCATCCGTTCTGGATGTTGATTGAGGGATAAATATTCCCAAGGGGAAATTCTCCTTTTCTTTGGAATGCAGGCCAGAGCATCTCCCTCACAATCCCGAGAGAGTGGATTGCAATCTTCAGCATCTCACCTAAAAGACAGTGCCTCTGACAGTGCCATTCTCCCTCAGTGCTGTGTATCAGTTGCATGTAGAGGTCTCTGGAATGGGATTTGAACACAGAACTCAGGGATGCTACCCTCTGAGCCACAGCTGACCTTCGGGCGTGAGTCAGGAATTTGAAATGATTTGAGGAATTGTGCAGCTTTCCCTCAATTCCAGAGTCCTGCACTCCTTCCCATTGATTATCCCAGCGCTGTGCTGTTTGCGATCGTTCGTGCTGAACTCTCACTTTGAGCAACCCACTTGCTGTGCGGCTCAGTCTGGCCCCTGGGGTTGGGACACCCAGCGATGTATAACGCGGAGGGTGGGGCTGGTGGAGTTGTCCTGTGATTCGGTGTTTGCACATGAGAGAGAGAGAGAGAGAGCTGTGATCTGATCTGATCTGTGAATCTCCCACAGGGTCACAACTGGATCATCGCATACAGCCGGCCAGTCTACTTCTGCATGTGCTGCGCCATGATCTGGCTCTTTGACTTTGGCAGCCAGAGCAGCCACCTCCAGCCCATCAGCCTGTACGGGATCACTCTCTTCTCTGCTCAGTCCTTTGCCTGTGCTCGGGACGTGGTGATCGGTGAGTTTATCTCTATTTATTACTGTATTGGGTTAACCGGGTGTTCAGCCCAACCGGTTCATGCTTCCCGCGAACCTTCTCATAGTCTTGTTGGTGCTTCCTCCCACGCGTGTTTGTCCAGATTCCAGTTCCTGTCCTTGGGCGATTAACTACACTGTGGTTTATGGAGGTGGGTGTTTACACAATCTCTGGCCTCAGGCTGGTATTTGGACCCCCCTCTTCATTGAGATGAGGAGCAGGGATGATCAGTGAACAGCGATTGGCCATCTATCCCATAAGTGCCCACTGTAATAACAGGAGCCAGGAGAGGGCAGTCAGTCTGTTGATCATGTTCTGCCATCAGTTGTGTGAAGGATGATGTACACCTCCCCTCCATTTGACCTACACCTGCCCTCCACATTCCTCAATACACATACCCAATAAAAAAAATCAATCCAGCTCCAACTCAAGAGCTCTAAATGATAATTTCCCTCCTCCACCTCCCCCAATTTCAGATTGCCACTCCCTTCTTTTTGAAATGCTCACATTGATTAATTTTCTTATGACCCCAACTTTTAACAGTTTATTGCCTGCTCCTTTAAGTCTAGGCTCCCCTGTTCTGAACAGGTTTGTTTCATTTTCTTTAAAATGTTGGAAAATTGGCTGCTCAATGATTGTGTGTACCTCATTAATGACATTGGCAACCGATTTGGGCTTGTCATTAGGGCTCATGATGTAGTGCACTTGAGCATCCTGGGATCCTGTGTGTATTAATGAATAGGGCGCTGTTGTTTGCAGACAGTAAGCTCATGTAGACGCACTTTGCCCGTTTCAACTCTCACCAGTAGGTGACGGCCATTCTCTGGTTAATTCCTCAGTACAATGCTTTGATGAACCTGAGTCATTGAGATGTACAGCACGGCAACAGACTCTTCATCCAGCTCGTCCATGCCAACCAGACCTCCTAAGTTAATCTAGTCCCATTTGCCAGCATTTGGCCCATATCCCTCTAAAACCTACCTACTCATATACCCATCCAGATGCCTTTTAAATGTTATAATTATACCAGCTTCCACCACTTTCCCATTCTTTGGGAGTTGTTCTGATGAGTGCAGAACAGGCATAGACAAAATGTCTTGTTCAGCAATACTATCAAACATACTCAAACTATGGAGTTCCTCTAGAATTGACAATATAATCCATTTCATAAATGGGGATTAAATGTGCAACCTTTGATATCCTTCACCATCTTCCACACACTAAATTACTGGTAACATATTTTCCCATCCCCTCCCCAGAGGGAAGTATTACTCTCTGCATCTACTGTCTCTGATATTAGATTAGTGATTCTGCACTGCTCACTCTCAATCCATCCAAGGCTAATATTTCCTTTCTGTAACGTGGTGGCCAGAGGTAAACACTGGGCTGTTTATACCTTCCACCTGGTTTTTAGGTCCTGCACTAGCTCGAAATAAACTAGGCGACATTCCACGTCATTAGATCCCTATATTTTCCACCCTTGCCTTTTTTTTTGAAGCTTTGCTTTGCTTCTTGATATTAATGATGGTTCTCAGGGTCTAGGAGAGACCACAGAGGAGACCTAGCAGAGCAGGCCTGGGGTTGAGGGACTTCTCATGGGGGGAGGGGAAAGAATCTTATCCAAGATGAGAAGTTTAAACGGGCGATTTAATCGAGCTGTTGTGAATCATGAGGTTGTTGGGGTGGGAGGGCAGGGGTTTTAATTGAGTAATAAAGTGAGAAACCTTTTCCAAAGCCAGGAGGGTCAGTAACCAAAGGGGCCCTGGATTGAAGAGAATTGGTGAAAGGGCCAGAGGAGAGGATGGTCATTGCTTTCAGGCTGGGAGGAGTTGTGATCCAGAATGTGCAGCCTAGTGGAAGCTGATTGAGTGTGAATTTTCAAATAGGAATTGTGGAAACACTTGTAAAGGGTATATTTGCAAAGCTGTGAAGCAGGGTGGGTGGGACTAATAGGGCCCCTTTTCAAAGAGCTAGCCAGACTAAGGGCGAAATAGCTGCCTGTGCTTTACGATTTTTGGCAGGGTCGGGTCGGGTCTTGACGCGCGTGATTGCTCGATGTTGAGCTGTGTCTGGTTCTCTTTGCAGTTTTCACGCTGTGTTTTCCGGCCATTTTCCTCCTTGGCCTCCTGCCTCAAGTGAACACTTTCTTCATGTACTTGTTAGAACAGCTGGACATGCATGCCTTTGGAGGCACTGGTAAGTCCTGTCACTTTCAAGCCCACCTTTATGTTTCACGTCTTGTTTGAGCCCTGCGTGTATTGGCTGAGAGCAAGGAGAGAGAGAGAGAATTGCACAGTCCTTTACCTTGCCTTCCACCTTGCTGTTTCCCCTTTGAATTTCTTTCTCTTCCTCCGTCACTGAGATACGAGTGGGATGTCTAACGTCATGACAGAAATGCGCAACTCCGAGGTAGCGCCAAGCCAGCTGGCTGGGAATTGTCACGTGCAGCGTTCTGTTCTGGAGACAAGTTCCAGAGCTCGGCACCTGACCCTAGTTCACACTCTCTCTCATTCTGTTCACAGCTACGACCAGCCCCATGTCTGCTTTCTACAGCTTTGTCCGCAGTCTGCTGGTCGCTGTCCTCCTGTACGGATTCTGCTTCGGGGCTGTGAAGGTAGGTAGGTGGGAGGGAACCGGCTGAGGGAAGGGATTGGGCTGAGCAGTGGGGGAAGTTCGTCCATCACTGGTTGTGTTCATACCTAGCACACAGGAAGATGGTTGAAATTTTTGGACGTTCCGCAGATAGATTCCTCAGGGTAGATGACCTCTAAGTCAGAACCGGAGCTGTTCTCTGATTGCGAATGTTCTGTTTCATTCTCAACTGCTAAAGTTTCGAAGCAGCCCCTGTCCCTGCACTGCAATACTTGAACTGATGAGAGTCAGGTAATGTGCCCACAGGTGCCATGCAGTGATGTTCTCAAACCAGAAAGAATCAAACCATTTACCTTCAATGAATCCCTTACTGTCAACTTCCTGCAAGTTACCAGTAACCAGAAACTGAGCTGTGAACCCCCTCCCCCATAAAAATACTGTGGTTGTAAAAGCAAGTCAGGGACTGGGAATTCTGTGGTGACTGGCTTTCCTCTTCACTCCCAAAGCCACCTCCAAGGCACCGTTCAAGAGCGTAATGGAATGTTCCACTTGTTTGGATGGGTGTGGCTCAAGAAATCCAAGATCAGGCAGACCACTGGGTCCACACCCTATCCACCACCTTCAGCATCTACTCCCTCCACCACCAATGCGCAGCAGCAGCAGTGTGTGCTGTCTACAAGATGCACTGCAGCGACTTAACCAGGCTCTTCGGGCAGCTTCTTCCCAGCTGGTGGCCTTTATAACCTGGAAGGACTGGCTGCAGATTCACCAAGTGCAGGTTCCCCTCCGAGGCCTGTACCACCCAGATGGTAGCTTGATGAATGTCACTGCTTCCGAATCCTGATGCTGAAACCCAGCTGTGGGTTTAACTCCACTCATATGAGATGGTGGTTCCCCAGCACCTTCGCAGAGGCAGCTAGGCAAATGCAGCACATGCAGGCCCTACCAGTGATGCACCAGAATGATAAGCCACAGACAACCGCTTCCACGATCGCCAGGAAGATCACCGACGGACTCGCGACCCCCGCGGCTACCGGGAATGACTACGGTTCTTTCGTCGCCACAACCATTTCCGCCCCTTCGGTTGCCGTCGCCGCAGCCACTTCCGCCCCCACTGACATCACTAACCTGCAGGACCACAACGCCTCAGGTTTCTCCGCCCCCCACGCCGTCTTTCGTCACTACACGTAACCCCGCCCCCACGCTTATTTCCATCACGATGCTTGACCCCGCCCCCACACCGAGCAACGTCACCACGTCCAACCCCGCCCCTACGCCGATCTCTGTCCCCGCCCCTAACCCCGCCCCCACCCCCAGCTCCAGTCCCACACCAGGTCCTAGCTCCCAGCCCTGCCGTGTCTTCACCATCCCTCCAGATCTCCCCCTCTCTGAGGATGAAAGATCAGTCCTCAGCAGAGGCCTCACCTTCATTCCCCTACGCCCTCAGATCAATGAGTTCAACACACGGCGAGATATTGAACAATTCTTCCGCCGCCTTCGCCTCCGTGCCTACTTTCACAACCAAGACTCCTGCCCACCCTCTGACGACCCCTTCTCCCACCTCCAACGCACCCCATCCACCTGGACACCCCGTGCTGTCCTCTTATCCACCCTCGATCTATTTATAGCCAACTGCCGCCGCGACATTAACCGACTCAACCTGTCCACCCCTCTTACCCACTCCAACCTCTCACCCTCAGAACGTGCAGCCCTCCACTCCCTCCGCTCCAATCCCAACCTCACCATCAAACCGGCAGACAAGGGAGGCGCGGTAGTAGTTTGGCGCACCGACTTTTATACCGCTGAGGCCAAACGCCAGCTCGCGGACGCCGCCTCCTATTGCCCCCTTGACCACGACCCCACCTCCCACCACCAAACCATCATCTCGCAGACCATCCATAACCTCATCACCTCAGGGGATCTCCCATCCACCGCCTCCAACCTCATAGTCCCACAACCCCGCACCGCCCGTTTCTACCTCCTGCCCAAAATCCACAAACCTGACTGCCCCGGCCGACTCATTGTCTCAGCCTGCTCCTGCCCCACCGAACTCATCTCTGCATACCTCCACACGGTTCTGTCCCCTTTAGTCCAAGAACTCCCCACCTACGTTTGGGACACCACCCACGCCCTCCACCTCCTCCAGGATTTTCGCTTCCCTGGTCCCCAACGCCTTATTTTCACGATGGACATCCAGTCCTGTACACCTCCATCCCCCATCACGAAGGACTCAAAGCCCTCCGCTCCTTCCTTTCCCGCCACACCAACCAGTACCCTTCCACTGACACCCTCCTTCGACTGACTGAACTGGTCCTCACCCTGAACAACTTCTCTTTTCAATCCTCCCACTTCCTCCAAACTAAAGGACTTGCCATGGGCACCCGCATGGGCCCCAGCTATGCCTGTCTCTTCGTAGGATATGTGGAACAGTCCATCTTCCGCAACTACACTGGCACCACCCCCCACCTTTTCCTCCGCTACATCGATGACTGTATCGGCGCTGCCTCGTGCTCCCATGAGGAGGTTGAACAGTTCATCAACTTTACTAACACCTTCCATCCCGACCTCAAATTCACCTGGACTGTCTCAGACTCCTCCCTCCTCTTCCTAGACCTTTCCATTTCTATCTCGGGCGACCGACTCAACACAGACATCTACTATAAACCGACTGACTCCCACAGCTACCTAGCCTACACCTCCTCCCACCCTGCCCCCTGTAAAAACGCCATCCCATATTCCCAATTCCTTCGTCTCCGCCGCATCTGCTCCCAGGAGGACCAATTCCAACACCGCACAGCCCAGATGGCCTCCTTCTTCAAGGACCGCAGATTCCCCCCAGACGTGATCGACGATGCCCTCCACCGCATCTCCTCAACTTCCCGCTCCTCCACCCTTGAGCCCCATTCCTCCAACCGCCACCAAGACAGAACCCCACTGGTTCTCACCTACCACCCCACCAACCTCCGTATACAACGTATTATCCGCCGCCATTTCCGCCACCTCCAAACGGACCCCACCACCAGGGATATATTTCCCTCCCCTCCCCTATCAGTGTTTCGCAAAGACCACTCTTTGTGACTCCCTCGTCAGGTCCACACCCCCCACCAACCCAACCTCCACTCCCGGCACCTTCCCCTGCAACCGCAGGAAATGCAAAACTTGCGCCCACACCTCCTCCCTTACTTCCCTCCAAGGCCCCAAGGGATCCTTCCACATCCGCCACACGTTCACCTGTACCTCCACACACGTCATCTCTTGCATCCGCTGCACCCGATGTGGCCTCCTCTATATTGGGGAGACGGGCCGCTTACTTGCGGAACGCTTCAGAGAACACCTCAGGGACGCCCGAACCAACCAACCCAACCCCGTGGCTCAACACTTTAACTCTCCCTCCCACTCCACCGAGGACATGCAGGTCCTTGGACTCCTCCACCGGCAGAACATAACAACACGACGGCTGGAGGAGGAGCGCCTCATCTTCCGCCTGGGAACCCTCCAACCACAAGGGATGAACTCAGATTTCTCCAGTTTCCTCATTTCCCCTCCCCCCCACCTTGTCTCAGTCGGTTCCCTCAACTCAGCACCGCCCTCCTAACCTGCAATCCTCTTCCTGACCTCTCCGCCCCCACCCCACTCCGGCCTATCACCCTCACCTTGACCTCCTTCCACCTATCACATCTCCATCACCCCTCCTCCCTACCTTTTATCTTAGCCTGCTGGACACACTCTCCTCATTCCTGATGAAGGGCTTATGTCCGAAACGTCGAATTTCCTGTTCCTTGGATGCTGCCTGACCTGCTGTGCTTTAACCAGCAACACATTCTCAGATGCACCTGAATGAATAAACATAAAGAGGAGATAGGGGAAATGGGGTGCCAGCAATGATGATGGGCTGAGCGGCTTCTTTCTGTGGCATCCCATTGTCTGTCTCTCTCTCTTCACCCCCTTGCCCTCCCCTGCACAGGTTCCTTGGGAAGCCCAGCATGTGCCAGTTTTGTTTTCCGTCTTCTGTGGCCTTCTAGTCGCACTTTCGTACCACCTGAGCCGACAGAGTAGCGACCCCACCACCCTCTGGTAAGTGGGCAGCTGGCGAGAGTCCCCTTCGCCAGCAGAATGCGATTGGGGTGCTGTCTGTGACAGGCAAGGTCAGTGGTGTCACCAGTGTAGACTTGCCAAGCCTCGGGAGAGCTGTGCTGACGGGAGCTGGCAGCAAGGGTTGTGGGGGGTGGAGGGTGGAGGGTGGAGGGGAAGGGGAGAAGAGAGTTGAGGCCAAGGGGGTATGTTTAAGTTCTTGTGACAGCTGTGAGAGATCTTCCAGCCTCTGTGGGAAGAACAGCAAGAGTGTTCTCAATGTTTATCCCTTGAGCAACACCTTTTGATTTTGTTTTTAAAAAGGCAGTCTGGTCATTAGCTTATTGCTGTTTGTGGGAGTTTTCTGAGCACCAGAGGGGTAGCTGAGTGACCTGCACTGCCCAGTGGCTCAGTGGTTAGCACTGCTGCCTCACAGCACCAGGGTACCTGGTTTGATTCCAGCCTTGGGTGACTGACTGTGTGGAGTTTGCATATTCTCCCCGTGTCTGCGTGGGTTTCCTCCGGGTGCTCTGGTTTCCTCCCACAGTCCAAAGATGTGCAGGTCAGGTGGATTGGCCATGCTAAATTGCCCCATAGTGTTAGGTCAATTAGAGAGAAATGGGTCTGGGTGGGTTACTCTTCGGTGGATCGGTGTGGACTGGTTGGGCTGAAGGGCCGGTTTCCACACTGTAGGGAATCTAATCTAATGGCAACAATTGGGCAGTGCATCGTTGACTGTAACCCTGAGGGACATCCTGAGGTTGTGAGGGCGCTACATAGGTTTAAACATGAGACCTCTGCTTTACTACAGCACCACGCGATTGGGAGGGGTGTGATTACAGCATGATCCTGTTCACGTAGACTGCCCTCGTAAGCAAAGACACACAGGGTGTTGGGAAGCTGCACAAAGGGTCTGAGCGTAAGACATTGCTTTCCCTCACTCGACAAGGGAGCCCAGGTCATTAACACTCTGTGATCCTTCCCATAACCGCAGGGCCCTGATCCGGTCCAGGCTTTCCCCCCAGTTGGACAATCGTAATCCTGAGGATCCGCTGTTGGAAATCCAGGACCCACTGCCAGCGAAGCTCAAGAGCTCAGTGGTAAGTCCCTCAGACTGCAGGATCGCTTTCTCGCTCTTTCTCGCTCTTTCTCTCTCTTTCTCTCTCTCTTTCTTTCTTTCTCTCTCTCTCTTTCTCTCTCTCTCTTTCTCTCTCTCGTTCTCTTTCTTTCTCTCTCTCTTTCTTTCTCTCGTTCTCTTTCTCTCTCTCTCTTTCTTTCTCTCTCATTTTCTCTCTCTCTTTTTCTTTCTCTCTTGTTCTCTTTCTTTCTCTCTCGTTCTCTTTCTTTCTCTCTCTCTCTCCCCCTCTCTCTCTCTCTCTCACACAGTCCGGGCTGATCCGCGTCCCTCGAGTGACTCCCATGAGATATGATTGGAGAAGTATCCCACAGTTCTCTGCCCACAAGTCCGGGCGTGGTTGTGATGCTTCCTGCAGTTGGGCGGCTCCTTGGCCAGTGCTGGCAAGGATCTCCCAATGGGGTGGGCAGGGGTGTGCTGCATGGCTTCTTGTCTACCCCATTTCCCTCCACCAACCAATACCATCTCTGCCCACCCACCACTACCTGTTCTCCTGCCCCTGGCCTTTAGTGATTAACATTAGAGCTTGTGAGCAATCCCCATTCTGCTTTGGAATTTATTGTCTGTCTCTTCTGCCTCCATTTCTAGAGAGAGATCCTCCATTCAGACCTGGTCATGTGCCCTGTAATCGCCATCATTACCTTCGCAATCAGTGCCAGCACGGTCTTCATTGCACTTCAGGTGGGTGTTCTGTATCTCGCACCTCACTTGGCTGGACAGAGATCTGATGTGCCTCACTCATTCAGCCCAACAAGGAATACACTTTTCCAAGATTTTATTAGTACTGTATGGCAGATTTATATACACACACCTGTCCCCACCAGAACTGTACCCTAGTGTTACACAGTGACAGACCTGTCCCCACCAATACTGTACCCCAGTGTTATACAGCGATAGACCTGTCCCCACCAATACTGTACCCCAGTGTTATACAGCGACAGTCCTGTCCCCACCAGTACTGTACCCCAGTGTTATACAGGGACAGGCCTGTCCCCACCAGTACTGTACCCCAGTGTTATACAGGGACAGGCCTGTCCCCACCAGTACTGTACCCCAGTGTTATACAGCGACAGACCTGTCCCCACCAGTACTGTACCCCTGGGTCCCTGGCGCAGTGTGACAGCAATGCTAACCACTGTGCCACCCTAGAACATCTGTCAATGTTCTGGCAGAAAACCTTCGCATCTAGTGACATGCAATCCTTCTTAAATATTGCTGATGTGTTTTAGCAGCATGACAGCTGGAAAGCAGTTGGGATTTCCTGTTTGCCGTGTTACAGTCCTGCTGAGTGTAAACACAAGAACTCCTTTACTTTGCCCACTGTGGGGTTTACTTTGGAAGGCAGGAACCAGCTGTGCTTTCATTGATGCTTCGACTAACCACACCCTCAGCATTATCAATCCTCCACCACACTGCAGATCTTCCAACTACAGACTCCTTCAGGCCCTGTGGTAATATTCAAGATAGTTAAACCCCAAACATTTCCACTGAAACTCGGCTGGGTGTGTTCAATGGAGGCGTTCAAAAGGGCACTGGATGTTTATTTGGATAGAAATGGTGTGCTGAGATATGGGGGTGGGGTAGATTTATATGAGGTGATAGAACCGGTGCTGACGTGATGGGCCAAATGTGCACTAAGAATTCTGTGAATTGTACAAGGCAATTGACCCCAGTCGGATGGTGATGTGATCGGGTCTCCCTCCAGATTGTGAACATATACTCCAGGCTGGTGCTTGCACTGTCACTACTGAGGGAGTACAGTCTTTCAGGGAGAGAGTTTGGTCTGAGACCCCATTTGGCTGTTTGGGCACTGTTGGTAAAGGAGCAGGGTTGGAGGCTAGCTCTCTCACCCTCTCAGCATTCTGGGTCTGACCCGTCTTCCTCTGTGACCACCTTCAGGAACTGGTGACTGGATTGTTGAACTGCAGTAACATTTCACTGCCACTGGGTGGGGCACCAAGCTAGGTCTTGCTCATTGAACCAGTATCTCAAGTGGCTTCTAGCCTCCCATTCCCTGGCAGCCTGCCACTTTAACCCTTTGCCCCCTGAGACACAGGGAGCAACTGTTCTACCCTCAACTCAATAGCACACAAGCCATCTGAGACAAAGTGGTGACATTGTCACTGCTGCAGTAATCCAGAGTTTCTGGGGACTCGGGTTTGAGTCCCACCAGGGAAGATAGTGTAATTCGAATTTGCAAACAGAACTCAAGTTAAAAGCTGTCCATTGATGTCAATTGTCACAAAAACTCATCTGGCTCACCCAATGCCTTTTCAAGGAGAGAAATCTGCCATCCTTACCCAGTCTGACCTACATATGGCTCCAGGCTCTCAGTGGTATGATTGACACTTAACTCCCTTTGGAGATGGCCAGCCAGCCAGCCATTCTGATGTATCATAGGATGACTACCAACAAGGACCAGGCCATTCAGCCCTTCTAGCCTGCTCTGCCATTTGCATGTGGCCGTGGCTGATGTCATCTGTGCCCTCAACTCCATTGTCCTGCCCAATCCCCATAACCCTGCAACCCATTACTAACGGATGAAAAAGAAACTGTCTATCTCCTCCTCAAACTCGCTGCATGTCCCAGCGTCCACTACACTATGGGGTAGTGAATGCCACAGATCAAACTACTGAAAAGTCAAAAGAAGGCAATTAAACTGTCTGGGCCGCCCTGCATCAACGTTGGAAACCACAAACATTGCAAAGCCCTCTTTATTAACTTCACAGGGGCAAATGTTGTAATTGGGAAAGCTGTCTCACAGAGTAGTCAGGAAACAACTGGATGTAATCTTGGAATCTTACTTTATACACACTGTCCCGGACAGTAAAGTCACCTTCCCTGTGTTTAATCGTCCCAGAAGAAATGGCGGTGCACTCAAGGGAGCTCCTCTGGGATGTCCCAGCACTGACTCCAGAGCCTATCAGCTCTTAGGGCATCAGGTCAAACGGGGGCAAGGAAATGTACTGCTTACCACATAAACCCCAGAGCCCCCTTGAAGAAAAGCTGATGAACCGGGACTCCTCTGTGTTGAATTTGACTTGGAGGGAACACTGCAGGTAGTAAGAGCAATGGAACAACTCATCAGTACTATCAAGCAGCAATATTTTGCTCAATGGCACTCAGTTCCGTTCTGCCAGGGCCCACTTCGCTCCTGATTGTGGTTCAAACATGGACCAAAGAGCTGAATACCAGAGGTGATGTCAGAGTGACAGCTCTTGATATCAAGGGCATTTCTGACTGTGTAGCACTAGCAAAACCGGAATCGCGGGGCGGGGAGAATCTCTGATAGTTGGAGTTATACCTGGCACAAAGGAAGATGGTTGGCGGTCAGTCATCTCTGCTGCAAAACATCTCAGCAGGAGTTCCTCAGGGGAGTGTCCTAGACCCAGCCATCTTCGGCTGCTTCATTAATGACTTTCCCTCCATTATGAGGTCAGAAGTCGGGGGTTTCCATCAGTGTTCAGAACCATTTGGGATTCCTCCGATTCTGAAGCAGTCCATGTCCATGGACAATATCCAGGCTTGGGCTGACAGCAGGCAAGTGGCATTCATGTTACACATACCAGGCAATGACCACCTTCAAAAAGTCATTTCTCATTGACTCCCAAAGTCACTCCATTGCTGAATCCCCCACTATCTACATCCTGGGAGTTACCATTGACCTAGAAACTGGACTGATACAGCCAAAATGACTGGATGTAAATTTATTAGTGAGAGTGAGACCGAGAGCTTGGAAAACCGCCTGGACTGTAGCAATTCACGAAGACAGCGCAGTACCATGTCTGAAGGACATTTCAGGATAGTTTATACGTGCCAGCCCAACCAGCATCACCCGTAATCCTCTAAATGAAGACAATTTCACATAAACCAAGCAACATCACACCAACACAGTGCCTCTGACAGTGCTGCACTCTATTATCAGGGGAGCAATGCTCTAGTGGCGTTAATGCTGGCCTGTTAATCCAGAGACCCAGGTAACGTCCTGGGGACCTGGGTTCGAATCCCACCATGGCAGATGGTGGAATTTGAATTCAATAAACTTATGGAATTCAGAATCTAACGATGACCATGAATCAATTACCCTTTAGGAAAGGAGACTGCTGTCCTTACCTGGTCTGGCCTACATGTGACTCCAGACCCACAGCAATGGGGTTGACTCTTAAACTGCCCTCTGGCTAATTAGGGATGGGCAATAAATGAAGGGCTAGCCAGCGACGTTATCATCCCATGAATGAACATTTTTTAAAAATTCCCCAGATTGTGGGCTCGAGGCTCCAGATCTGAGCTCAAACCCATGAGCCCGTGTGGAGGGAAACAGTTATTTCATTGAAACAAAGCAACCAGTTGTGAGAAGTAGACCCACAGCGGTAATCGGTATCCTGCTGTTTCTCCTCTCATTGTTGTTTTCTATTCCTTCCTCTCGGTCTCGGTCTCGGATGCAGCCGGTTCTGAGTTACGTGCTCTATGCCCTGGCTGGCCTGGTTGGCTTCCTGACACACTACCTCCTTCCGCAGCTCCGTAAGCAGCTCCCGTGGTGCTGCCTGTCCCACCCGATGCTGAAATCCAGGGAGTACAGCCAGTTTGAGGTCCGAGGTGAGTCCGATCATTGTCCCTGAGATCTGTGGTATTGCTGCAGGACCCAGACCTGGACTGGCAGCAGTTTGGGGTGCGTGTGTGTACAAAAGCGTGCAAATACGTTTGGACAAAGGTGGGGTTTTCATTCTTGCATTGATCACTAGACGGGGTGTGCGGGGAAATTTGAGTCACGGGCTTGTTTGACCTGAAGCCACCAGACCATGTAGTGTATGGAGTGAACAATGAGGTCTCTCTCAGGGCCACTCGCCCTATCAATGGGCCCTCACCCTCTGGTAGGGTACGGCAGGGCAGGGTATCCTCAAAGGATGGTATTTGAGGAGTCTGGAAAGTCTGTCAGCTGCCATTGAGTTGGAACCATTCCTCCATGATGCTGTGATTTGAGCCCGTCTGTGGGGCTGCTGGCAATTCCAGGTTCCACACGTTGGTGAGGAGTTGTTTGCAGCCCGACCACCCCCACCAGTGACATCACTCCCAGCAGTCCTTGGGGCAGTTGTTCTCCAAGTGAACTTAGAGACGTGCGGGAAGGACCAAAACTAGGGGCCCGAAATCTGTTTTAAAAACTCCTAATAAGTGGCATGCAGGAGTTCAGGCAAATGCTCGTTGGCCGGGGAGTAGTGAATGATCTGTTTAACAGGGAAGTTGGATAAAAATAAGGGAGAAAGATATAGAAGGAAGGAGTGGAATCACCAGAGGATGGGAGGAAGCTGAAATGGACACCAGTATGGAATTGATGGGCTGAATAGCCTGTTTCTGCTCTGGAAATACTCGAGCACGAAGCTCATCTGGTCAGGGGAATTTAATAACCCTAAATCCAGTTAATCTTTCATGCCCTAACTCTTTTTACTAATTAATTCCTTTAGGTTTTCAGTTACACCAATCCCTTGGTTGCCTACCATTCCTGGAAGGTTTGCTGTACCTTCTGGCTGCTGCTCTCTATTATCAATGGGGCTTGCCCTGGCCCGTTCCCATTATTCCTGACTCGGTGAGAGGGGTGTGGGTTGCTACACCAGACTCGTACCCGGTCCGACTCTGGGACATTCTGACTTGTTATTTTTCCCTTTTGAGCTTTTTCTTGCAGCCTGCTCATACCAAACAACGCCCCCCCCCCACCCCAACGCAATCATCACTATCAAACAGTGGCCTCTGCTGACAGATTCGACCCACTGTGCCTGTGATAGTCCTTTGATATAATTGTCCACATTGACCCACCTCACCTTCATGGCAGAGGTGATACATTTCAGTCCACCGTCTTGGCACTGGATGATGTCCTTGCCATCAGATGCACTGAACCTACTTTAGCTTTGGTTTAAAGTTTTATTTGTAACAGATTTCACTGTTGGGGTAGCCTGACTTTAAAAGGGGAATGTGTATTAAAGTGGCTTGGGTCGGTAGGGTTTCTGCACAATTCCTTGTCCCCCATTTTTGGTTGTGGCTATTCCAAGGGCCGGTCAGTGACTGCCTCAGAGTGAAGAGTGCACTGAAACCACCCTGTGCACCAGTGGGGAGCAGAATTCACCCAAAGAGACTGTGGTGTGAGTTACTTCCCTCTTCTGTGGCCCAGTGCAGGGTGGAGAGGGTGGAATGTCAGCCCACAGCACGGCTGTGTCTCTGACTGCGTGTTACAGATGAATGAAGAGGCAGTGTGGAATATGACTATTATCTCTGTCAGACCTCGAGTGGCAATATTCCACATAAACCCACTGGGAACAGAGTGGAGTGGGATGGTCAGGCCACGTGGGGAGCCTGTGATAGTCGAGTGCCGAACATCAGCGTGAATTTGAGAATGTTCAGTGTTGGTATGGGGGGAGGATGTGTCAGGTTTGTTTTACCCAGTGCTTTTCCGCCTCACTGCTTCTCTCCCCTCTGTCAGATGCAGCCCAGCTAATGTGGTTTGAGAAAGTCTATGCCTGGCTCCAGTGCATGGAGAAGTACTTCATCTACCCAGCAGTCATCCTCAGCGCCCTCACCACCGATGCCAGTGCAGTCAGCAGCCGTCACAAGCTGGGAAAATAGTGAGTAACGGAGCCCGGCAAGGGTTTAACAGAAGAGAACGTTAGTTGGCAGCTCCTGGTGCAGTTCGGAGGAGGAGAGTGACCCAGGGTTCCCATCTTTGGAGACCTGGGCTTCCCTCCCATGATAGTCCCACAAGGCGCCTGACACAGTCTGTGAACCATTTCCCAAAGTCTCACATCTTGTACCCCATTGGCATTGTGGGCAGCAATCTGTCTCTTGGTTTTACTTGGGAAGTTAAGGGCGTCCCACTCCAGATTTGGTGTGTAGTTCAAACTGATGACACCCACCCACTTGAGGGCAGGGGGCTGTCAGAAATTGCAGTTTTCCAGGTGAGATATTAATCCGAGGCATCTGTCCACCCTTCCAGAGCGGCTGGAAGAGGAACCGGGTCCCATCTGTCCTTAGTTGTCTGAGATTGATTAGTTTTCCTGGCATTTATTCCTCAAGTGGCATAGTTGGACAGAGTAAAAGAGATCATTTGGTGATGTCACATTGTGGGATCTTGCTCTGCCTAACTTGGCTTCCGTGTATGCAGCAGTGCCCTCCCATCGCTGGCTGTACAGTGCCCCATGACACCCTGAAGTGGCGAAGGGAGTGACAGAGTGGGAGTTCTGTTCTTGTCATGTCGTGCTGCTCTCCAGCAGTGCTGACCTCTCAAGGGTGCGTTCCCTTTCTGACTCTCAATGCCCACCTCGCCCCCTCCCCTCGTCTTGGTCTTGTTCAAGATTGCAGATGATGTTTGTGACCACCACGCCCTCTGCTCTCTCTCCCTGTTTCAGCAGCGACCCGCTCTTTATAACGGTGGCCGGGATGAAGCTCCTTCGCTCCTCCTTCTGCTGCCCTTGCCATCAGTACGTCACCCTGAGCTTCACCGTCCTCTTCTTCCGCTTCGACTACAGCCACTTCTCCGAGACCTTTCTGCTCGACTACTACTTCATGTCTGTCATCTGCAGCAAGGCAAGTAAGAAGACAGACCTGTCAGCCCCGGGCTGTCACCTTCTGTGGCAAATCTCTGATTCCCCGTCTACCCTGTTAGAGCGTCGGCTTTGAAAGGGTAGAAACGGGGTTGTTAAACTTGCTGGGATCTGGGGAGAGACCGTGGGTGAACTGGATTGCCCTACACCTGGCGGGTTGTTTCAATCTGCAGTCCGGACGATTTTCACGGGGCTGGACCGAGGGCATTATTGCATTGTTAGCTAAGGGACCGAGGCATTCAGAATCCTCAACTTGGTGAGTAGAGGCACAGGGTAAAAAAGCGAAGGGGTAAAGCAAAACCTATTTTAACCCCTGGTTAGGCTGGAATGTTGCGTCCAGATCTGGGTCCCACCTTTAGGGTGGATTTCAAGGCCTTGGACCCGGGAAGGGTTAGCGCTTGGAGGCCCCAGTTATTCCCCATCTTATTGGTGATTTGGGTACGGCGATGAAAGGGTATGCTTCCAGGTGACACAAAACTGGGTGGAACTGAGGGTTGTGAGGAGGCTGCCAAGAGACATGAAAAGAGGCTATGTGAGAGGGGGAAGAACACGATGGATGGATGGATTTACTGTGCTCCTCCAGGAGTAATTTGACTTCCTGATTCCCTTCCCAAACGATCCTGCAGAAGTAGGTCCAGGCTGCTGTAAAACCAATCAATCAGCTGCCTGTCTCCACTTGTCTTTCCTGTTAGTTAGCACATTGTCATGCGGGTGATATGTATAACAAGTACGGGAGCTGTTCTGGGCATCTGTCATGTTGCGGCTGTACAGGACATTGGTTAGGCCACTTTTAGAATACTGCATTCAGTTCTGGTCTCCCTGCTGTGGGAACAATGTTGTGAAACTTGAAAGGATTCAGCAAAGTTTTACAAGGATGTTGCCAGGGTTGGAGGGTTTGAGCAAAAGTAATAGGCTGGGGCTGTTTTCCCTGGAGCGTCGGAGGCTGAGGGGTGACCTTATAAAGGCTTATAAAATCATGGGGGGGCATGGATAGAGCAAACAGTCAAGGTCTTTTCTCTGGGGTGGGGGAGTCCAAAATTAGACGATATAAGCTTAACATAAAAGGATCCTGAGGGCCAATGTTTTCATGCAGAGAGTAATGCGTGTATGGAATGAGGAAGTGGTGGATGACTCTACAAACCCTACCTTTCACTATGTGGAGAATTTCCTGTTTGCCACGCTCCCCTGTCCACGAACACTGTGCCTCAGTAACGAGAGCACGTCCCTCAAACCCAATTTACTGTGTTACTCCAGGAGGAATTTGACTTCCTGATTCCCTTCCCAAACGATCCTGCAGAAGTAGGTCCAGGACCTGTGAATCTGCTGTAAAACCAATCAATCAGCTGCCTGTCTCTGCTTGTCTTTCCTGTTAGTTAACACATTGTTGTGCGGGTGATATGGATAACACGTACGGGGGTTGTTCTGGGCATCTGTCATGAGAACGTGCAGGAGGAGCTGTATTCTGGCTATAACCCATGTTTCCTTCTACCTTGTTTAATAACTGCCCTCTGGAAGATAATTCCCTACAGGACTCATGAACAAACCTGGTAACTGTTGTAAAGAAGGAGATTCTCTGTGTGTTCTGCTGCACTGTATATGTGGATGCTGACTCTGATTTCCTTGCGTCCAGCTCTGGGACCTGCTGTACAAGTTACGTTTTGTGCTGACCTACATCGCCCCCTGGCAGATCACATGGGGCTCAGCGTTCCATGCCTTCGCCCAGCCATTCGCCGTGCCACGTATCCTTTTCCTCTCCCTCTAGCTTCGGGGCTTTGTGAAAACGGTTTTCAATTAAGATGCGATCTTTTAGCGGTGGGGGGGGGGAGAAAACAGACTTTGGAGAAGGGGTTTTGGTGGTCGTGTTGGTTGGCTAGCAACTCCGAGATGGAGGCTCTGGGTGGGTGTGTTCAATCCCAATGCCTCTGCTGATGGAATTCAAAAATGAAGCTGTTGAATCAAGGATCCAAAGCTCGTCTTTGGTGTTATAAACTATTACCAATTGTCACAAAACCCATCAGGTTCAACTCCTGTCCCTGAGGGGAGGAAATCTGTCATCCCTGCCCAGTCTGGCCTCCATGCAACTCCAGGCGCACAGCGATGAGGTTTCCCTCTGAAATGGCCCTGGCAAATCAAGGGGCGACTAGGGATTGGCAACAAATTGCTGGCCTTGGCACTGATACCCTCATCCCATGAAAGGGCAGAGAGAAGAAAGCAAGGATGTACAGACGCCTGTAAACTTTCGCAGACAGAAGGAAGTTTGGGTATGTTAATGACTCAATGCTGACACCATTGAGAGCTGCCTCCTGTCAGCGCTGGGCTGGTATATGGCTATCCAGTCATGTCCTTTCCTTAACCAGATACAACGTGCAGACTCTGCAATGCTGTTTGTCCAAGCTGTGCTCTCGGCCTTTGTCTCCACCCCTTTGAACCCACTCCTTGGCAGTGCTGTGTTCATCACCTCCTACGCCAGGCCGGTGAAGTTTTGGGAACGAGATTACAAGTAAGGATCTCCACCATCTTAAGCTTCGCTTTGTGAAATCACTTGTTCGTGGTTCGGGGAGTGTAGTGAAGGAGCACTCTGTCCTGTGCAGAAGCAGCGACGGTGAGAGTCAGGGGGGT
This sequence comes from Hemiscyllium ocellatum, assembly GCF_020745735.1. Lineage (NCBI taxonomy): Eukaryota > Metazoa > Chordata > Chondrichthyes > Orectolobiformes > Hemiscylliidae > Hemiscyllium > Hemiscyllium ocellatum. The sequence goes on from NC_083446.1 coordinate 5,976,853, forward strand.
GAGATCACCCTGGTTCTGTCCTGCAGTCAGGACCTGGGTTAGATTTCAGAAGGTGATGTGTCCTCTGACAGCTGGGTTTGGCATCACACTTGTGTAACTCTGTAGCATGCTGCAGTTCACCCGATCTGCAAGGCTGCCTCTACGGTTTACCTTTCAAGGGTGCTTCAAGTCCTCTGTCAAGTTCTTTGGGTCATTCATTGGGTCATGTCTGCATTATATCCCATGGCCATGACTTGCTTCTCTCTTTGTCTCCTTCCCTCCAGCACCAAGCGGGTTGACCACTCGAACACTCGGCTGGCCACGCAACTGGACAGGAACCCAGGTACCCTTTGCTTAACTCGGTAGGGCTGTGGGGGTCGTGGGTGAGGGAGCGCTTTGTGGTTGTATTCTGATTTCCTGCTTTTTTAAATTTTTGTTTTGAGGGGTTTGACCGATGTGTGCTGTCCTCCCAGGCCCGACCAACCTGCAGGTTGACCCCGTCCCAGTTTCACCGGCCTTTGTTTGATTCTCCTTCACTTCCTGGACTGGGTTTCACTGCCTGACATTTTTATTGCCCCCTCTCCAATCCTGTGCCCTTTCCCAGGCGATTCTATGGCTGTAGGAGGAGTGTTCAGTCACTGAGTTCCATCTTGGTCTGGACAGGCTCCATAGGACAGTCTCAGCTGCTCGTTTTGTCTGTTTGGAATTGTGGCCTGGAGGTTAAGGTGGCTTTTGGACAAAGGACAGAAGCTGTTCCCATTATCCCGCAAACGTAAGGGAGGGCAGGGGATAGCAAACTCTCCCATCCTCAGCCCTGTGATCCAGCACCTCGCTACCTGGGTTACAAGGAGGGAGAGAATGTCTTCCACATCCCCCCCTTGGGAGGTGGAAAGGGGAGGAAGCGAATGAGTGGTTTATCTGAAAATACTTGCATTTCAGGAGCGGACGACAATAATCTCAACTCTATCTTCTACGAGCACCTAACGCGCTCGCTGCAGCACAGCCTGTGTGGGGACTTGCTCCTGGGCCGTTGGGGCAACTACGCCATGGGCGACTGCTTCATCCTGGCCTCGGACTACCTAAACGCACTGGTTCACCTGATCGAGATAGGCAATGGGATTGTCACCTTTCAGCTGCGAGGCCTGGAGTTCCGAGGTACTTCACACAGTGACTGCTTGTGTTAAAAATTGCCCTCCTTCCCTGCTGCTGGTGTTTACAGTCAACGTCTGCTTTATGGCTCACCAGACAGTATTGGAACTTAACTCCCTCCCCAAACACCCATTCCCTCCCACCAGATTTCTCACCGATCGCCCTCTTTTGATGTGTGTGTGTGTGTCTCCCCCACCCCATTCCAACAGGTACCTATTGCCAGCAGCGGGAGGTGGAGGCCATTACTGAGGGAGTGGAAGAAGACGAGGGCTGCTGCTGCTGTGAGCCTGGCCACCTGCCCCACATGCTGTCATTCAACGCTGCCTTTGGACAGCGCTGGCTAGCCTGGGAGGTCGCAGCCACCAAGTATGTCCTGGAGGGCTACAGCATCAGCGACAACAACGCAGCTTCCATGCTGCAAGTGTTCGACCTCCGCAAGATCCTCATCACGTACTATGTCAAGGTACTGGGCTGCTTGGTTTAATCAGGGGTCCTAACATGCTGCCGCAGAGAACCAGACCCCCCCTCAGGCTCCTGTACACAGATTGGACTCTCACCCAAGAGCTGCACTGAAATAATAGAGTTACAATAGATTTTATTAACCTCAAGCTTCCCTTTAGCTTAACGTTCAAAAAGCCCAAGTACACAGTGTACCTCCAACTGATTGCGTGAAAGTATCTATCCATTGGAATTCTTGTGTGGAGCTTGCTGTTGGGGATGTTGATGCTATGCTGGTTTGTAAACAGCTTATTTGTTTCCCTGTGCTTGGGTCACACTCCTATGTCAGATACCCAGTCGCAGAATGAAACACATTCGCTGAACATGGTAAGGTGTCACATATATTAGGTGCAGAATTGATATTTTCTCTATTTTAAATAGCAAGTAAAGCTCCCTCTGCACTGTCCCCATCAGATACTTCCAGGACAGGGACAGAACCAGGTTAGTTACAGATTAGGTGTGAAAGCTTGGAGATTATAGAGTCATACTTCAATTATACAAGGCATTAGTGAGACTACTGCAATACACTATACAATGATAGTGGTCATCTTATTAAAGGAAGGATGTCACTGAGTTGAAGCCGTTCAGAGAAGATTTACTTGACTTATATCTGGAATGGACAGGCTGCTTTATGAATAAACGTTAGGAAGTAAGAGTTAACTTTATTGAAATACATAACATCACGAGAGTTGCTGACTGAATGGCTGTGAAGAGATTGCTTCCTCTCATGGGAGAATTTAGAATGAGGGATTACCCTTTCACAAGCAAGAGTCACCCATTTAAGATAGGCAAGAATATTTTTTTCGAAGTCTTTGAGATTCTCATCCTGAAAGGGTGGTGGAAATGGACTCCTTGAATATTTTTCAGGCACATTAAATGGATTCTTGGTCAGCGAGGGGTGAAAGTTGATCGGAGGTAGGTGGGAATAAGGAGTAATCTGATCTGTCATGATTTTATTCCGTGGCCTACACTCCGACTTACATGTATACTTGTAAAATTTCCTCTATAATGGCCCATCGAGCACTCCCAAGGACAGGTACAATATCTGAAGGGGTCTTTTACATCCATCTGAAGGGACACAGCTGAGTTGGTCTGAAAGACTGTGAATCCAGCAGTGCAGCTTTGCCTTAGTACTTACACTGGAAATATCAGCCTGGATTGCAGCCTGACTTCTTTGGAGTGGGAGCCCCCCTACTGTGTGAGTACAACACAGCAATGGGTAACTTTGAGGTGGCAGAGACATTAATGTTTGTCATGTGGTCCTAACTCGCTTTTCTCTTTTTCTCCCCCACACACTCTCTCTCTCTCTCTCTCTCTCTCTCTCTCTCTCTCTCTCTCTCTCTCTCTCTCTCTCTCTCTCTCTCCTTCCCCATTCTCAAATCTGTTCCACCCTCTGAGCCCTGTTCCCCACCTCCTCTTCCCCAACCTCTCCATCCCTCTCTCCCATGTCTTCCCCACTCCATCCCTCCCACTTACCCCACCCTCTTGTCTCTGCTGGTTCCTCTCTCTGACAGAGTATTATCTATTACGTGATCCGCTCTCCGAAGTTGGAGGAATGGGTGAACAATGATGCGATCCAGGAGGTGCTCCATCCGTGCTCCAGCCCCAGCTATGCTGACAGCGATCCCACCTTCAACCACAACATTGATGACGACTACGACCACCGCATGCAAGGCATCTCCCTGGCCTCCTTCTGCAACGTCTACCTTGACTGGATCCAGTACTGTGCCAGTCGGCGGGACAAGGTGGGCCACAGCAACAACATGGGCACAAAGGCATAAGGAGCCTCCTTCTCCACTCTGTCTTTTGCGAGATGCAGCAGGAGGCCATTCAGTCCCTCCCACTTACTCCACCATTCAGTTACACTGTGGAAGAAGTAGAGTCATGCAGCATGGCAATAGACCCTTCAGTCCAACCAGTCCGTGCCAACCATAATCCCAAGCTAAACTAGTCTCACCTGCTTGCAATTGGCCCATTTCTCTCTGGACCTTTCCTATTCATGTACAGGACCTCTCAACTCTTCTACTCAAAGGTCTGAGCAATGAAGGCAAGTGTGCCAAACACTGCCTTAACCACCCAGTCTTTATGTGAGGCAAATTTCAAAGAATTAGGTACCTGAACCCCTTGGTCTCTCTTCTCCAACAATACCCAGGGACCTACCATTAATTGAAAAGTCCCGCCCTGGTTTGTTTTACTAAATTGCAGTATTTCGCATTTGTCCAAATTAAACTCCATCTGCCACCCCTCGGCCCATTGACCCAATTGATCAAGATCTCTTTGTAATCTTAGATCACCACCTTAATTGTCCACTATCCCACCAATTTTGGTGTCATTCGCCAACTTACTAACCACGTCTCCTAAATTCTCATCCAAATCGTTTATGTAAGTGACCAACAAACGTGGACCCACTGCCAATCCCTGTGGATCACCTGCTGGTCACAGGCCTCCACCACCACCCTCTGTTTCCTACCTTGGAGCCAATTTTGTATCCAGCTGGCAAGCTTTCCCCGAATCCCATGTAATCTGACTTCACTAATTAATCCACAGCTTGTTGTCCAAGGCTTTACTAAAGTACATGTAAGCAATGTCTATCACTCTACCCTCATCAATCTTTCTCGTTACCTTCTCACAAACCTTGATCCTATTCTCAATCAAAACTCAATCAGTTCACATCTTAGTCAGTCCAAGGATGTGCAGGTTAGGGTGGATTGACCATGTTCAATTTCTCTGTAGTGTCCAGGGATGTGCAGGCTGGCTGGGTTAGCCATGGGAAATGCAGGGTTATAGGGATAGGGTAGGTGGGTGGATCTGGGTGGCATGCTCTTCCTAGGAGTGTAGTGGACGCATTGGGCCCTATGACCTGTCACCACACTGTAGGAATGCTGTGAAGTTTGTGAGACATGACTTCCCTCCTACAAACGTAATATAACTATCCTTAATCAGTCCTTTCTATCTTGACTCTGTTTTACCTGGCTTGGTTCCATGTCCCTTAATGTCCAACCTCATCCTATTAAAGTAATACGTTGGGTTTACAGCACGAAACAGGCTAGTGACTGCCTAGTGACTATTTGTTGATGTGCATGGTTCGTGCAAACAACACAGCCTTTGCATTTTTCACTTCCTCTTTAATGTAGCTAACTGCCTCAAGCACTTCCTGTGGTTGCAAGTTCCACATTCTTTGCTCTCTGGGTAAAATATTCTGGACTGCTGAAAAGTGGAACCACTGAGCCCCTCAGCTCAAAGGCGATATTAGCCTTGGAGAGAGTGCAGTGTCACCTTACCAGATTGATACCAGCTCTCTGAGAATTTAATTCAGAGGAGAGAGTATATGAACTAGAGCTGTGTTTCCTGGAACTTAGTTGAGGGGAGAATTGATCAAAGTTTTCAAGATATTAACTGGAACTGGAACTGGAAACAGAAACTATTCCCATAAGTAGCGGAGCCTCAGACCAGGGCGCTGATTCTCAAAATTAATCAGGAGTGAAATCCGGGAGCACTTTGACGCACAGAGTGGTTAAGGTTTGGATCTGTCCTCTACAATGGCAACTAATGCTTCACCAGTTGTTTAATATTACAACTGAGGTTGCTACCTTTACTTAAGAAAAACCTACAATCTGAATGCCCCACTCTAAGCACCCTATACACTCTCTCTCACTATGTCCTTGCTTACTGTGATCTACCTGCACTGCTTGCAAACCTGTCAGGGCAGTACAGTGGCTCAGTGGTTAGCACTGCTGCCTCACAGTGCCAGGGACCCAAGGGTCTCTGTAGAGTTCCGCCCGTATCTGCCTGGGTTTCCTTCAGGTGCTCCGGTTTCCTCCCGCAGTCCAAAGATGTGCAGGTTAGGGTGGATTGGCCGTGCTAAATTGTCCCATAGTGCCCAGGGATGTGCAGGTTAGGGTGGATTGGCCGTGCTAAATTGTCCCATAGTGCCCAGGGATGTGCAGGTTAGGGTGGATTGGCCGTGCTAAATTGTCCCATAGTGCCCAGGGATGTGCAGGTTAGGGTGGATTGGCCGTGCTAAATTGTCCCACAGTGCCAAGGGATGTGCAGGTTAGGTGGGTTAGCCATAGGAAATATGGGTTTATACGGATATGGTAGGGGTCTGGGTGGGTTCCTGTTCGGAAGGTTGGTTTCACTCGATGGGCCGAATGGTCTCTTTCTGTACTGAACCGCATGCTTGGGGTGTTGGTCTAGTGAACCTTCTCTGTACTTCTTCTTCCAATGCATTTGTATCCTTCCTTAAACAGGGTGACCGATACTGTATACAATACTCTCGATGTGATCTCACCAATCTCTGAGGAATAACCTCCCTGCTTGTATATTCATTTCCCTCCATTCCATTAGTTTTCCTAATTACTTGCTGTACCTTCCCACTCAGACACTCCACTCCTTCTGCTTTTCTCCAGTCTCTCATCATTCAGATACTTCCTTTTTATTCTTGATGGACAATTATAGATTTTCTTACATTATATTCCACTTCCACATTTTTGCCCACTCGGTTAACCTAACTATATCTCTCTGTTGTCTCACTATGTTCTCCTCACAACTTGCCTTTCTACCTGTCGTTCTGACATCGGTAAATGTGACTTAAACTTTTACTCCTTTCATCGAAGTCATTTATCTAAATTGTAAAAGTTGATGCCACAGCACTGACTCTGGAGGCCCGCCACTCGGAACATCTTGCCAACTGTCATGCCTACTCTCTGGCATTAAGCTGCCAATTGTCTATCCACCCAAGATGTTGTCAAACAGCATAAGCCTCGATTTTTCTACAGTACCCTTTGTGGCACCTTATCAAATGCCTTCTGGAAATCTGAACACATCAGATCCCTCTTTTGACCACAATTCCGACAAGAATTCCGACAAATTGGTTCAAAATGGTTTCCCTTTCGCAAAATCATGTGGTCTCTACTGTGAACTTTTCCATGTGTGAATGTGTTTAATAATAGTTCCTAACATCCTCCCTGTTAGAGATGTTGAGCAAATTGGCCTGTAGTGTCCTCCTTTCTGTCTCCCATCCTTTTCAGAATAGAGCTGTTACACTCACTATGTTCTACGTTCGCTAAGTCTAAAGGAACCATCCCGGGTAAAGGGAGTTTTGGAAACTGAAAGCCACAGCATCAGCTATCTCACTCACTATTCCTTTTAAGACCCTGGGATGAAGCCCATCAGGGCCTGCGCACTTGTCAGTTTGCCCTTACTCTGTACCATTTCCCAGGGGTTCGTAATTCTCTTGAATTCCTCCTCATCTCCAATTTCCTGTTTTACAGCTATTTCTGGGATGTTAGTGATAGCCTTTATAATGAAGACTGATGCCTGCTCCAACCAGAAAGAGTATTTTCTCTGTCTTCTCTTTGTCTCAAAAACCTTGAAAAGATCTTTCCTTAATTGTCTACACTTGAGGGAATAAAATTCAATGTAAACTGTCCTTTGTACTTCGTCCTTTAGGCCTGGGATTCTGAGATCCCTCCCATTAGGATTCTGTTCATTGTTTTGTCCTTCTATAATTACCCCGGTTGGTTTGTGGATGTATTTAAAGTCACATTCCTGCAATGATGTTGCACTTGTATTTGTGCTGGGCTGTGAGTTGTGTTTTTTACACAACCATCCCAAATTGGTTACCTTGAAAGCAGTCACTTGTTTGACCTCCTCTTCTGTTCTTTCCCTCAGTCACCCCAGTCCCAGCACAGACAGATGTTATGTTCAATGGTACAATGCTGGATACTGTCAAAGTGAAATTCAGTCCTGAGTTCTTGGTCCAACTCAGTTGCCTAATGTAACTCTATCTTCCTCTCTGTCTAATTTCCGCCCACCGCCATCTTATGAAGTCTGTGGAGAGTGACAGGACCTCTCACCTGGTGACCTTGTGTTTCGGACTCTGCATCCTTGGCCGGAGAGCCCTGGGGACAGCTTCCCACAGCATGTCAGCCAGGTAAGTGAGCGAGCGGAGAGGGCCCAACCACCTTGCCTGCATACGCTGGCTCCTTCATCTCACTGTCCGCAGCTCAGCAGAGCAGGGGGTGGTGTGAGCTGGGGGGATTGTGTCAGTGGTTATGGAATGCAGTGACAGCGGTTTTAGGGCGAGTGTTGGTGTTGGATGGAAGGAGTGCTTCTTGCTGACCTGCTGAGTTCAGTGTTGATCAGTCAGGTTGGGCCTCACGGTAAATACACAATGAATACTCAAAGCCAGAAAAGCCCGAGTCCACGTCTGGGGCCAGAGGCCCTTTGTCCAGAGGATGGGTGAATGCTGAGGTTCCATGACCACTCTGGTACGGACTGTCCAGTGCAGTCAGCAAACATTGCAGTGGGACTGCAGCTTTATTGATCTGCCATGAGCTCAGATTACACAGATATTTATGTTTCCCTTCAGCCCAATGTCAGCTAAGCTCCAGACCAACGAGGAAGCCAAAGGCTTGGTTAAAGAGGCTGGTTTCAAGGAGGAGAGTGAGAGAGAGGTTTTTGGGGGAGGCCTAGCAGATGAAGGGCTGCCTATGGTGGAGTAATGAGAATTGGGCGATTGTACATTCCCCCATTTCAGGTCCCTTGCACAGAGATCCCAGATGAGCGTAGGACTCTGAGGTAGATACAGAGATAGGACGGGGATGAGTGGGATTTGAAGAAGGGATATGAATTTTAATATCAAAGTATTTGTTGGGGCCTGTGTTGGTCACCCTGCTCAAGGTGTGTGAGAAATGTTGGTAGGTCAGGGTGAGCCGGAATGAATTGGGATATGGTCCAGGAGAGGTTAGATTCACGGTATTTCATGTATCCGAGTGGGAATTCCACCACAAGCATCAGGAATCTGGGAATGCTAAACAGGTGTTGAAGGATCTTTGACATTAATCTTACCGTGCCATTGTGTCTCTGCCCTCCCCCTGCCTCCTCTCTCTTTCCCCCCCTCTGTCTGTTTCTCTCACAGCAGTCTGGAGCCATTCCTGTATGGGCTGCACGCCCTGTTTAAAGGTGATTTCCGGATCACCTGCCCCCGGGACGAGTGGGTCTTTGTCGACATGGAGTTACTGCAGAAAGTAGTGGCTCCCGGGGTCCGGATGTCTCTGAAGCTGCATCAGGTATGGAGTGGGTCTGCAGCAATGGAGGGTGTTAGGTACTGTCAAACAGGGTGCAGGTGGGCAGAGGACTGTGCTGTCTAGGCATCTCTGGGCCACAGACCAGTCTCAGTGGTTCTGGTTTGCACTGGCTGTTTTTTTTTCTCTCCCCTCTGGTACACTTGCCTGTATTGGTCAATGCATTGAGTATGGGAGTTGGGAGGTCACCTTACGGCTGTACAGGACATCGGTTAGGCCACTTTTGGAATACTGCATTCCATTCCGGTCTCCTTGCTGTAAGAAAGATGTTGTGAAACTTGAAAGGGTTCAGAAAAGATTTACAAGGATGTTGCCAGGGTTGGAGGGGTTTGAGCGACAGGGAGAGGCTGAACAGTATGAGGCTGTTTTCTCTGAAGCGTCGGACGCTGAGGGGTGACCTTTATAGAGATTTATAAAATTAGATATGGTGAATAATCAAGGTCTTTTCCCCAGGGTAAGGGATTCCATAACTCGAGGGCGTAGGTTTAAGGTGAGAGGGGAAAAATATAAAAGGGACCTAAGGGGCAACTGTTTCATGTAGAGGGTGGTGTGTGTATGGAATGAGCTGCCAGAGGAAGTGGTGGAGGTTGGTACAATGACAACATTTAAAAGGCATCTGGATGGGGACATGAATAGGAAGGGTTTAGAGGGATATGTGCCAAATGCTAGCAAATGGGACTAGGTTAAGATTAGATTACTTAGTGTGGAAACAGGCCGTTCGGCCCAACAAGTCCACACCAACCCACCGTAGAGCAACCCACCCAGACACATTCCCCTACATTTACCCCTTCACCTAACACTACGGGCAATTTAGCCTGGCCAATTCACCTGACCTGCACATTTTTGGACTGTGGGAGGAAACTGGAGCACCCGGAGGAAACCTACGCAGACATGGGGAGAATGTGCAAACTCCACACAGACAGTTGCCTGAGGAGGGAATTGAACCCAGGTCTCTGGCGCTGTGAGGCAGCAGTGCTAGCCACCGTGCCACCCTTATTAATTTAGGATCTCTGGACAAATTAGGCTGAAGGGAATGTTTCCGTGTTGTACAGTCCTCTGACTCTATGACTGTTGTCGCCCAGGATCACTTCACATCCCCCGATGAGTACGATGACCCTGCCGTGCTCTTCGATGCCATCACCAACAATGACGAGAAGATGGTGATCTCCCATGAGGGTGACCCAGCCTGGCGTAATGCTATACTTACCAACACCCAGTCACTGCTGGCGCTGCGCCATGTGATGGACGACGGCAGCGATGAGTACAAGATCATCATGCTCAACAAGCGATACCTGAGTTTCCGTGTCATTAAGGTAATGGGTAATGTCATCTTACACAGCATGGGGGGGGGGGGTGGTCCACAGCTCCCAGTGCACTCTGAGAACTTTGCGTCAGGAGGAGCACGTTCAGCTGACATGTGACCTAAAACCAAATTTAACCCCACCTCCTCCATTTGATGAAAACTTCAGTTTTTATTTTAACTGGCTTCGTTCCCGCATTGGTCACTGTTTGCAGAAGAGAGTTCTAAACCTTTGTGCCAGGATGTTTCTTCTCTTTGTTCCCAAAGGCCAGTCTCTTATTTTTTAGTCAGTGCGGCCTAGTCCTAATCTATGCAGTGAGCAGAAAAGTTTTCTCTTCACTAACTCTTCTGTTTCCCTTAAAGTTTGACCAAATCATTTTTTGTGTAACTTTCAGGGATTAAAAGCCTCACTTTTGCCTCAAGTTAACTTTTTGAGTCCACGTATCGCTATGCTTCACTTTTCCAAAGCGAGAGAGGAATGGGAGTAGGCCATGGAGCCTGTCCTGCCATTCAACATGGTCATTGCATGGATACACTTCACGATATAATCAAATGGACAATGCAGGAAAGATTCGGATAGCTTGCTTGCCTTTTATTTCCTCTCTGTTTTGTTTGTCTCGGCTGCAGGTGAACCGGGAGTGCGTGCGCGGCCTGTGGTCAGGGCAACAACAGGAGCTGGTGTTCCTGCGCAACCGGAACCCAGAGCGTGGCAGCATCCAGAACGCCAAGCAGGCCCTGCGCAACATGATCAACTCATCGTGCGACCAGCCCATCGGCTACCCCATCTACGTCTCACCGTTGACCACCTCGTACGCAGGCCAGCACACTCAGCTCCGCAGCATCTGGGGAGAGCCGGTCAGCCTGAGGAACATCTCCAGCTGGTTCATCTCCAGCTGGGAGAGGTGAGGCCCTGAATCCGCAGGGCACGCCGTTCAGGCCAATCCCGATCTTAGTGCCGCCTTAATTTGTCGGCTCACGTAGCACCATTCCGATCCGGGAATTGCCACCCGAAACGGTGATGAGGCAGAGTAAGTTTGTCAAGGTGATCCGCTAACTGTTGTGAAGGTGCTGGATTAACAGGAAAAGACAAGACTACAAGACCCGACCCTCTGATGTGGACCGTGGAGGCCTGGGCTTAATGAACAGAAAAGCATTGTGCTTAAACTGGCTTGGTCCCAGTTGGAATATTGTGGGGAGGGGGTACCACCACATCTTAGAAAGGATTTCCAAGAGGTGGTGCAGGAGAGATTTGCGAGAATGGGAGGGGATGGCCTCGTGATACTGATTGTTGAGAGAGTGGTGCTGGAAAAGCACAGCAGGTCAGGCAGCATCCGAGGGGCAGAAAAATCGACATTTTGGGATGGAGCCCTTCATCAGCTCCGGCCTGAAACGTCGATTTTCCTGCTACTCAGATGCTGTCTGACCTGCTGCGCTTTTCCAGCAACACACTTTCAACTCTGATCTCCAGCAGCTGCAGACCTCACTGTGTCCTGATGATATTTACTGCCAGGCTATTCATCCAGAGGATTTGAATCTATCCTGGCAGTACGTGGAATTGAGTTCAACAAAATATCTGGAATTATGAGTCTAATGATGACCATGAAACTATTGTCAATTTTCAGGAAATCCCACCTGCTTCACTAATGTCCCTTAGGGAGGGAAAATCTGCCATCCTTACCTGGTCTGGCCTACATGTGACTCCAGACTCTACGGCAGTGTAGGTGACTCTGAACTCCCCCCTGGGCAATTAGGGTTGGATAATAATTCCCAGCAATGCCTATGTGAATAAATATAGAGAAAAGTGCCACAGTAGAGGGACTGGAGAAGTTGGGAGTTGTTGTTTTGAGATCAGGGAAGCTGCAGGAGAGGTTTAATCAGATGTTCCAAGTGTTTTTATGGATTTTTTAATGGGAAGGTTGGTAACCACAGGGACACCTGTCCAGGTTTTGACTCCTTGTGTCTCGGGGTGACCCTGCCGAGGGAGAGAAAGTGAGTGCAGCTCTGTCGTACCCCTCTTCCCACTCGTGTCTTTGTGTGTTCCTGCTAGGCTGCAGAAGGGATGTGGTGCAGGCTGCAACAGCGGGGGCAACATCGAGGACTCCGACTGCGGAGGGGGCTCTTCATCCATCAGCAACAACCCGACAGTACACGTGATCCACAGCAGCACATCACAGAGTGGAGTTGGAGCTGTCAACCCTCAGGGGCCTGTTGCCACAAGCCAGCCTCAGTCAGGTGAGCTGCTCCTAGCCCCTCTGCCAGGATTCATTTAGTGTCACCTCACCTTTCAAACTGAAAACGATTGGTCTCACTAAACACAGTCTCGCTGCTCTCCTGGCTGGGATCTTCCCCAGCTCTCCTCAAATTCAGTTTATCCAAAACTCTGCTGTCCCGACCCCAACCCTCAGCTCCACCCATTAGCTCACCCATACCATTCCCCATTTTCACTCCCACCCCTTTAACCTATTGGCTTCCAGACCGGCAATGCCTCGAATTTGAAATGGTCAGTTTTGTTCTTGACTTCCTCTGGAGCCTTGCCCCTTCCTGTCATTGTAACCGCCTCCAGCATCTCGAGATCTTTGCACTCCTCCTCAATTTCCAGCCTCTCAGCGCCTCCCATCGCTCCATCATCCGTGGGCTGTGCCTGATCCCGAGTTCCATGTCTTTTTTTTTCTTTCTGTCTCTTTCTAAGATGCTCCTGACACCAACCTTGCAAGTTTTCAGTCGCGCGCACTTGGTTTCTCTTTCATATTTAGTTCCTGTGAAGCACCTTTGGAGTGTTTGCGAGATGCTAAATGAATGCAGGTTGTTGTTGTTGGATGGATGTCAGCACCTAATGGAAGTGTTTCCCACCCTCAGGAAGTGATGCAAGCTCTCAGCCTGGACTGGCCTGGTCTACTCGGCCGCAGCCACTGCAGCTTTCGCTCTTAACCCAGTCGGAGCCTCGGCGGGAGAACAGCCATTCCTTGCAAAGGACTTCCTCCATCCAGGGGCTCCTCAGTCAGAGGCTGTCCTCCAGCCAGCTCTCGTTCAACAGCTCGCTGGTGTCCACCACGTCTCAGGCAGACCGCTTCCCAACGGGCACCCAGCTGGATGGATCCGGGCCGGTCCGGGTCCTCCACCGCGCCGGCTTGACCTCCTCCGTCAACTTCACCTACGAGGGGCCTCACGGCAAGTGGAGCTTGCCGGGCCGGAGAGGGGTCAACGGATTGCCAGGCGCCGACTGGGACACCGGTTCTGGGACCCAGTCCAACGGCAGTGCCGTGGGGACGCCAGCCAAAGGAAGCCTGCCACGATCCCAGGTACGGTTAGAATCGTAGAATCCTTGTGGTGTGGAGGCAAGCCATTCAGCCCATCGAGTCCGCTCTGACCCTCCAAAGAGCCTCCCCTGCAACTCCAGTGTTTCCCATGGCCTAGCCTACATATCCTTGAACACTATGGCCAATCCACCCTAACCTGCACATCTTGGGACTGTGGGAGGATACCGGAGCACCCGGAGGTAACCCACACAGACATTACAGAAAGGATGTGGAGGCTTTGGAAAGGGTACAGAGGTGTTTACCAGGATGCTGTCAGGACTAGAGGGTATGAGCAAAAGGAGAGGCCAGCAAACCTCTGGTTGTTTTCTCTGGAGCAGCGGAGGCTGAGGGGAGACTTGATAGAGATCTATAAAATTATGAGATGCATCGATAGAGTTGACGGTTAGAAGCTTCTTCCCAGAGTTGAAATGTCTAATGCTGGGGAGCATGCACTTAAGGTGAGAGGGGGAAAAAGTCAAAGGAGATGTGAGGGGCAACTTTTCTTTTGAAAGAGTCTGGAATGCACTGCCAGAGGTAGATACGATAAGGGCATTTGAGAGACTTTTAGATAAGCACATGAAGAATGGAGGGATCTGGACCAAGAACAGGCAGGAGGGATTAGTTAAACTTGGGGTCACGTTTGGCACAACATGGTGGGCTGAAGGGCCCATTCCTGTGCTGTACTGTTTTATGTTCTCATGTGCAAACTCCACGCAGTTGTCCAAGGCTGGAACCGAACCAGGATCCCTGGTGCCATGAGGTAGCTGCTCTCAGCACTGAGCCACCCCGGTGGCAGGAATTGGGTCCCACCAGTCCTGGGAGCAGCAGGAAGGATTGTGTGTCTGCAGAGAGGGTCTCGCACCCACTGATCCTCAGCTGACAGAGGGGACTGGATCGATGGGAGGGAGGCCTTTCAGCCACTTGAGATTGAACTACCTCATTCTAGTGGAATCATGGTTGACCCGCAACCTATCTCTGAATACACAGCCGCCTGCACTCTGTATTCCTGAAAATATCCGTCACTGTTTCACAATTGACTCAGCACCAGTCGCTGTTTAAAGATAGCCCGGCAGAAAGCGGCCCATCAGCCCACCTGCTCCTACACCTCCTACACCTCCTACACCTCCTACACCTCCTACACCTCCTACACCTCCCACACCTCCCACACCTCCCACACCTCCTACACCTCCCACACCTCCTACACCTCCCACACCTCCCACACCTCCCACACCTCCCACACCTCCCACACCTCCCACACCTCCCACACCTCCCACACCTCCCACACCTCCCACACCTCCTACACCTCCTACACCTCCCACACCTCCCACACCTCCCACACCTCCCACACCTCCCACACCTCCCACACCTCCCACACCTCCCACACCTCCCACACCTCCCACACCTCCTACACCTCCTACACCTCCTACACCTCCCACACCTCCCACACCTCCCACACCTCCCACACCTCCCACACCTCCCACACCTCCCACACCTCCCACACCTCCCACACCTCCCACACCTCCCACACCTCCCACACCTCCCACACCTCCCACACCTCCTACACCTCCCACACCTCCCACACCTCCCACACCTCCCACACCTCCCACACCTCCCACACCTCCCACACCTCCCACACCTCCTACACCTCCCACACCTCCCACACCTCCCACACCTCCCACACCTCCCACACCTCCTACACCTCCCACACCTCCCACACCTCCCACACCTCCCACACCTCCCACACCTCCCACACCTCCTACACCTCCTACACCTCCTACACCTCCTACACCTCCCACACCTCCCACACCTCCCACACCTCCCACACCTCCTACACCTCCCACACCTCCCACACCTCCCACACCTCCCACACCTCCTACACCTCCTACACCTCCTACACCTCCCACACCTCCCACACCTCCCACACCTCCCACACCTCCCACACCTCCCACACCTCCTACACCTCCTACACCTCCTACACCTCCTACACCTCCTACACCTCCCACACCTCCCACACCTCCCACACCTCCCACACCTCCCACACCTCCCACACCTCCCACACCTCCCACACCTCCCACACCTCCTACACCTCCCACACCTCCCACACCTCCCACACCTCCCACACCTCCCACACCTCCCACACCTCCCACACCTCCTACACCTCCTACACCTTCACCTATTGGCATTTCCTTCTGTTCTTTCTGCCCTCGGATGTACCTTTAACTCCGTCTCTGTATAGCCACAGTGAGTTTACCCCTGCCCAACCAGGTTGTCCTGAAGTTCCTCCTCCAAGTGTCTGTATTCCCAATTAGATTTATTAGTGACCCTGAGTTCCCCTAACCTGATGGACCTTCGCAATTTTAAATAGCTCAATCAGACCGTTCTTCAGCTCCCTTAGCTATGATCACGTTAAATAGGAGAGCCAGGCTCAAGGGGCTGAATTCCCTACTCCTGCTCCTGGTCCGTCTATTACAGAAAGAGATCGTCCCGTCTGCTCAACCTTTAGTGCGACTTGGATCCTTTCAGTTCACAGTTCATCCTCCACCAGTGCCTCTGCATTTCTTATTGTAATAATTCGATTCAGAGTTCATTGTTTTCGCCCTCTCTGTTCTCCTCAAGGTGCCTTGTCATCCACCATGCGACCTCAGTCAAGTCCCTGAAGGGGATGCCTTTTCGCTGAGATTGGAACAGGTGCCCGTGGATGCCATCCCACTGTCAAGAGGAGGGGGCCATGAATCGAAGGAATGGGAGCCAAAGGAGGAGCCAGAGAACACGGCAGTGCAGTCGCTACTGGACCACCAGTTCTAACTGAGGAAGCACCGTTGAGCTGTGGTAGACCCTCTGGTTTATGTGCTCTCCCTCTCTCTCTCTCTCGCTTTCTCTCTGTCCATCTCTCAAATCTTCCTGTGTGTGGCACTTTCGAGCAGTCTTTAAAGATGACATGGTGCTTAGGAGGGTGGCTGGGGAACAGGTTGAGGAGTGTCTTACTGATGGCTAACGAGGCGGCCAGCTCTAGCTCAAGGGATGACGCTCACATCCAGACAGCCAAGTTCTGGAAGAGTCCTGAAGAGTTTGGCCAGCTCAAGGTGTACCCTACATCTCTTGCAATCCAACCACTGAGTGGATCGAATGGCCTCGTGCCCAAGATGTGTTGAGCCCAGCAAGGTTCGAGGTGGAACAGCCTGAGTTAGGTCAAGGTGGGCATTCTATGTTTCCTTCCTTTATTTCACCTTTTTTATTAAAGAAGAGACCTTTTAAACTGTCCCTCCCTCCCTCCCTCCCTGGGATTGTCAGTCAGTTAGCACACTCACAGCAGGCCATGGGTCCCATACAGCTGGGCTGCGGTGTGTGGCAATGTGGGGCAGTAGCTGTTTTAATGCCAGCTGTGACGGTCTAACTCGCTCTCTGGTGGTCTCCTGCACTATCTTCTTCCACCTGAAGGCTGACAGAACCTCCTCGAAGCTATAACACCGTGTGAGGTGACCGGCTGCAAGTCTCTGGGACAGTTCTTACCAACCCTTCAGACTAAGCACAATTCTATAGACACTAGCTCTCTTACTATTGCGAATCCACTTGGACCAGAAGCTTTGTAGAAAACTTGCAGGAGACCTTTATCCCTCAGACAGTGTGGAACTGGAGTCGAGGATTGGTCATTCTTTGTGCCACAGATTAAAATCTAACCAGGTCCCTTCATGTTTCCTTTCTCTCTCTAGCAGCTTGTTGGCATGGCCAAGGTGGCTGGCCTTTAATGTTAGCGGATGTGTCACCATATTGGTGCGTCCTGGTGGGGGGGTGGTCTGAGCTCCATGCAAAGGAGAGGCCAGAGTCCGCCCCATTTCTGGGGAGGGGAAAACGGTTAGTCCATGACCGATTGAAAGCTCCTTGTCAATGATTCTGGTTTGTTGGCACTGTGGAGGGTCAAACCCAGAGGTGGGGAATGGAGGTGTGGTCCCAGGGTTTTGGCCCCTATCTCTCATGCTGCGTGGGTGAATGTCTCCTGTGGTTAGTGATCTCTTGGAGTAGCAAGCACACTGTTGCTGAGTTTATAAGGGTCTGCCAGGCACTCTGTTGGCTTCTTACTTTGGTGCCAGTTTTGTTAGTGTGAGTGAATGATATATGCCTGTGCCCTCGCACATCACAATTGTGCCCATGACTACCCCTGCCTGTAACTGTAGCCTAGGTGAGGAGAGCAAGGGCACTGAATCCAAGTCCCTCCAGATGATCAAGAGTAGACCAGACTTCTCAAATATTTACCCATTTTGAATCTTAAAAAATTGTCCTGACCCCTTCCAGAAAACTAAGAAGCCTGGGGGATGGGAGTGGGGGCAGGCGGCCGGGGGAGTGGAGCAGGTGACCTGTGGTGGAGGCTAGCTGCTGGGGGAGTGAGGGGGGAGTGGAGCAGCTGACTTGTGAGTGTGGGGGTAGGCGGCCGGGCAAGTGAGGGGGTAGTGGAGTAGGTGACCTGTGAGAGTGGGGACAGGCGGCCAGGGGGGTGAGGGGGGAGTGGAGCAGGTAACCTGTGAGAGTGGGGACAGGCGGCCAGGGGGGGTGAGGGGGGAGTGGAGCAGGTGACCTGTGAGAGTGGGGGCAGGCGGCCAGGGGGGTGAGGGGGGAGTGGAGCAGGTGACCTGTGAGAGTGGGGACAGGCGGCTGGGGGGGTGAGGGGGGAGTGGAGCAGGTAACCTGTGAGAGTGGGGACAGGCGGCCGGGGGGGTGAGGGGGTAGTGGAGTAGGTGACCTGTGAGAGTGGGGACAGGCGGCCAGGGGGGTGAGGGGGGAGTGGAGCAGGTGACCTGTGAGAGTGGGGACAGGCGGCTGGGGGATGGTGACGGGAGAGTGGAGCAGGTGACCTGTGAGAGTGGGGGCAGGCGGCCGGGGTGGGGGCAGGCGGCCAGGGGTGTGAGGGGGGAGTGGAGCAGGTGACCCGTGAGAGTGGGGGAAGGCGGCCAGGGGTTGGTGAGGGGGGAGTGGAGCAGGTGACCTGTGAGAGTGGGGGAAGGCGGCCAGGGGAGTGAGGGGGGAGTGGAGCAGGTAACCTGTGAGAGTGGGGGAAGGCGGCCAGGGGAGTGAGGGGGGAGTGGAGCAGGTGACCTGTGAGAGTGGGGGAAGGCGGCCAGGGGAGTGAGGGGGGAGTGGAGCAGGTGACCTGTGAGAGTGGGGGAAGGCGGCCAGGGGAGTGAGGGGGGAGTGGAGCAGGTGACCTGTGAGAGTGGAGCAAGTGGCCGGGGGAGTGAGGGGGGAGTGGAGTGGGTGACCTGTGAGAGTGGGGGAAGGCGGCCAGGGGAGTGAGGGGGGAGTGGAGCAGGTGACCTGTGAGAGTGGAGCAAGTGGCCGGGGGAGTGAGGGGGGAGTGGAGTGGGTGACCTGTGAGAGTGGGGGAAGGCGGCCAGGGGAGTGAGGGGGGAGTGGAGTGGGTGACCTGTGAGAGTGGGGGCAGGTGGCCGGGGGGTGGTGACGGGATAGTGGAACAGGTGACCTGTGAGAGTGGGGGCAGGCAGTCTGGGTGGGTGGTCCTGAGCCCGTTGCCCCTCCGACCAAACTCTGGAAAGCCTATGAAATTAAACCTGTAACCACCTTCATCAAGCCTGGGGACCTACCTGATCGTTTGTAGATCCAACCTCTCCCTCTTGTTGGATCTGTGATGTTCTGCATCTTCTCCTATCGGTCCAATGGTGTTTAGGATACCTGGCATGACTGAAGAGGCCAGCATTGGCTGCTGGTCCCGAGGTGACGGGAATGGGTTTTGTCTAAAGGGACTTGCTGCCCAGTTGTGTCTCAGAAGTGTTGGTTCACAGCTCGTGTGCAGTGTTGAGAGGGGGGTGTGGAAGGAGCCCAGAGAGAGCCTGCTGTTTAAAGGCCACCACCTACCACTTACCAACCACATGTGACAGTCTCGCTTACTGTGAATCTTGCACCTTAGCCAACGTTTTAGTTGGGGACTTACGATGGGCATTTGATTGAGTATTTTGTTTTAAAGATTGCTTTCTTATCAAGCGCAACTTCAGCAGAAGGGGGTTTGGGTTTTTTTTTGAGTTTTACAAAAAAAAGACGTTAATTTCTGAAAGCATTTGGTTTATGATGACATTGGAATTGTCGTTGACTGTTGTTAGTGATCGGCCTTTGTGCTGGCGTCTGAGTCCAGGTCAGTGGCTCCCTTGTAGTGAAAACCTCAGTAAATTGGAGGTTTGCTCACTGTGGAAGGGTGGTGACGGGATGGGGGTTTTGGGTGTTTCATTGTTTTAAAAGATTTGACTTTGTATGTATTTTATTGGGGATCCCAGCTAAGTGTACCTTGTACAGTAGGCAGCTTTCATTCTTGAAGGTTGACAAATTGGAATCGTAAAAGGGAATGCAAGTCCCGCAGGGGAGTTCTGTACGCTTTATACCTTTTCTCTTCCACATTAACTAGCTGAATAAAAAGTTCTTGTGCAGGGCTGTGCATTCCTGTCCACACCTCCTGGGTCATTTCTTTTTTATGATTTGGAGATGTCGGTGTTGGACTGGGGTGTACAAAGTTAAAAATCACACAACACCAGGTTATAGTCCAACAGGTTTAATTGGAAGCACTAGCTTTCGGAGCGACGCTCCTTCATCAGATGGTTGTCCAGGTGTTGTCCATCTGATGAAGGAGCGGCGCTCCGAAAGCTAATGCTTCCAATTAAATCTGTTGGACTATAACCTGGTGTTGTGTGATTTTTAACGTTATCCACCCCAGTCCAACACTGGCCTCTCCAAATCATTTTTCTTGTCAGCTGTAACAGTGTAGTTCTGGGTGTTAGCCACAAAGTGGCTCTGCAGAGTAAATTTCCGAAGGCTCTCCCACAGCCCTGTATCCAGCCGGTGTGTACAGAAACATTTACTTCTGAGTGCCCCGTGACCATTTATCAGTGTTTTGAAAACACAGGCACAGTTGAAAGCAACTTCAGCATCACAATTCGAAAGATTCTCCCAAACCCTGTGTTCGTGGATGGTCTCACTGCCAAGCTCCTCAGTGATGGGATCAGTCAAAACTATCCTTGAAATCCAACTGATCCTTAAGCATTTTAGCAACCGGGAAGATGAAGAGCAGATTGCATCTGCCTCTTTTTATGTTTGATTTCTCTTTCTTCCTGTCTGCTTATCTAACAGTGACATGGAATAATGTGGTATCCATTGAGCCACTGTACTACTGCTTTTCACAAAAGCTAGAGAGTTGATCACGCTCTCTGCTATTCCTTATAGCCCTGCTAATTTCCTCCCGGAAACTGAACTCTGTGTGCAGAGCTCTCCAGAGTTAATTTCCACCCTCATGCAGAATCCCAACCAGAAGGAGCTGTCGGGGAATATGCAGTCAGGTCGTCTTCCCCTAAAGGGTGAGCAGCTGGCCAGGACTTGTCTTTCCTACATTGCAGTTGATCTGCCCCACTCATGGCCTGTTTGTCGATGGCAGTTCCATTCTGACGTAGGTCCCCCTGCAGCAACATGTCCTTCCATTTGGGAGAGATGTAGGTATTTTTCAGGGTGCGCCCCTCCCCACCACTCAGGACAAGATGCAGCATGGGAGCTTCTGGGACCTGGTCACGTACATCCATTGAGAAACCTCAAGAGGCCCTTCGAGCACTCTGCAGGCCAGAAAGGATAAATCACTTAGTAATGCCACCTCCTTATCAGCAGACAGCTGCTTTCTAGGGCAGGACTTCGTGCTGGAAATGGCAGCCATGCTTTTATCAGGCGAGTGCACAGGGCTTCTGAGGTCATCACTGGTGACCTTGCCCTTCTCTCTGACCTTCCCTGGCAACTATTTCCCAGCAAAAGCACCCACTGCTTTAAACAATACCCTCGGGGCACTGTCGCTAGATAGTAGTGGGTGTGGGGGCGTGGGTGGCACTTGGCCCCAGGTGCAACTGATCATTCACTCCTTCACTTGGAGCTGCCCAGAGAGGGGCTGTTCTTGTCATCCATCCTTGTCCTTGCAGGAGGGGAACGCTCGAGTCCGTGGGGCTGGGGAGGGAAGCCTGCTGTTAGGCGTCTCAATGTCTTGGGGCAGGTATTCCATTCAGATCCAGACAATCTTTTTTTTTCCCACAATCTATGTATACGCTATGGGGCTGGGTTTGACCCCTCTGCCTGATCTTGATGCAGAATTCTGCTTTATTTATGTTTCTATTCTGAGGTGAAGAATTTGTTCTGCCTCCTTTTCTGTTGATTTGTAGAAAATGAAGTTTGACAATTTTCTGTACATATCTTTGAAAGAAAAAAATATTGTCCTGTAAACTTTGAAATGACAACTTGTTTTATACGGTATCGTAAAGAGAGCTTGTACAATATGAAGCATTGTTCACAGTACTGTAATAAAAGTTGATTTATAAATTTTAAAAATGTTCTCCACTACTCTTGTACTTCAAGCTTTGAGGATCCATAGGCTCTTTTTCAAACTCATGAGCACTGTCCCCATCAAACACTCTCAGCACTGAGGCAGCACAGGGTTCGATACAGAGCAGATACTGACGAGGAAGCCCCTGTGTCTGAGAGACTAGAACTTGTGGGCTTTGTGGGTCAACCCACAGCACATGGACTGCAGCGGTTCAAGAAGGCAGCTCACCACCACTTTCCCAAGGGGGTTACTAGGAGAGGACAATAAATGCTGTCAGCTAGTGACACCCACTTTCCACAAGTGAATAAAAGAAAAGTCGGTTAAAAGCAAGGAATTCTCCAATTTAACACTTTTTAAAAAAATGATACAGGAGCAAATTACTGCAGATACTGGAATCTATTGAAAACAACAAAAAAAATGCTGGTGATCACAGTAGGTCAGGCAATATCCATGGAGAGAGAGCAAGCTAACACTTTGACTCTTCAGAACGGCCGTGGAGGGGGCAGCATTATGCAGTAGGTGGGGGGGAGTGGGAAACAAAAGGTGCAGATGAAGTGACTGGAATATGAGAATGGCAGAACGGCAGTGTGTCTTACTGCCAGACTGGAAAGAACAGAGAGTCCCACTGGGGTGGGGGGAGGGGAGAGTTTTTAAAAAAATGTTGGTTGTTAGTCTGTCGAATTCTCTTTGCTAAAGAGCATTAGAGACAGGATCATTAAATAAGGAGATTGTTGATTGGCATGGGGTTAAAAGGACAATTGGGGTGGATAGGAAAGTGAAATTGAAGCCACAATCCTACTGAATGAGGAGCTAAATGGCCTCCACCTGCTACTGTATTCCTACATGGAGTAAATCTCCATCAACACTACAGTAATGCTAGTCTCTGGTAATTACACCCATCCTTGCTGTCTGCATTCACCATTCTGTGGGTCGAGAGTGAACTGTCCACTCGTATTAA
Organism: Hemiscyllium ocellatum; assembly: GCF_020745735.1. Classification (NCBI taxonomy): domain Eukaryota; kingdom Metazoa; phylum Chordata; class Chondrichthyes; order Orectolobiformes; family Hemiscylliidae; genus Hemiscyllium; species Hemiscyllium ocellatum. Next base: position 5,999,471 of record NC_083446.1, read on the forward strand.
CAGACACTTGGAGGCCATTCATGCTATGGGCCCTACTCTGACACTAGATGACGGCTGATCTGTGACTTCACTCCAGAACTTTGGCACCACGCTATACAAACCTCTTCCCAAACAAATGCTGGTTTCCAGGTAATTTTTACTCGCTGAGGCTTCAGGTCACAGAGGTCCTTATGAAGTGTCGAACCTTGGGGAGCCTATAATGGCATTTTCTATCCTACTTGGGCCTGTATTGCTGATTGTCTCCACCGCTAATCAAGTTTCTGAGCGGGTTAAGCCAAGGAATGAGGGATATTTGTAACGTGGGAAGTTGCAGGTGCACACTCGGGTAGCTGGGTGTGAGCATCTGCCCTCTCCACAATCACGTGAGCATTTTTCAATTTCTCAACCTTTTATCCTCTTCCCTTAGATTTTTGGCTGCAGTTCAGTAGGTAGCAGTCAGTCAGATGATGATAGATTAGGGCCCCAGCCAAAATGATGGATATCACCTACACTGATCTTTCCAGTTGGCAGTACAGAGATTGCACAGCACCAGCAGAGTTAGCCTTTTTGAAATGCCAAATGGAAGGCCTGACTTCCCTCTCTTGGTTGTAAATAATCCAGGGGCCATGCCTGAAAGGAGGCCAGACTTTCTCTCGCCAGTGCTTGAGGGCAAATGTTTGTCCCTGCAAACACATGATCTGGGTTTCTTATCCCACTGCGACCTGTCAACCACTTCCTTTGCACTGATCCTCTGACAGGACACTTCACAGGAATATGGACTTACAACACTGAGCCACGATTTTTTTTAAAAACTCCAGGTCAAAGAGGTACGTTTTAATCAGTATCTTAAAGGAGAAGGGTGAGGTGAAGGGAGGGAACTCTAGATACTGGGATCAAGGCAACTGGAACAGAGCTGAGAGCCAGAGCGGAGCGGGAACGCTTGTTGCTCTGGAGTCCATTGCAGGCACTCACCAGCTTGAGAGTCCAGTCAGACCACACGCGGAAGCCCCTGCACTGATCTGCAATGTACTGTCTATCCATTTATCTGGCTGTAACGTACATTCTTTTAACTAGGAGAAAGTGTGGACTGTAGATGCTGGAGATCAGATCAGTGGCGCTGGAAAAGCACAGCAGGTCAGGCAGCATCCGAGGAGCAGGAGTGTCAACATTTCGGGCAAAAGCCCTTCGGGCCCATTCCTGAAACATTGACTCTCCTGCTCCTCGGATGTTGTCTGACTTGCTGTGCTTTTCCAGCGCCACACTTTTTAATCCTTTTAACTATGTTGTATTTCTAACTTATAATATGCATCAAGATGGTAATGCAACTTTTTATTCTTTTTGTATCCAAGATTTGTACTTTGTACCTAAGTTGATGCCATGCGAGGTGACATTGAACACCTTTCACTGCCTTTCTGTACTTGAGTACATGTGACAATAAAACACAACTCTAATGTTAGAACAGTCAGAATTGGGAAGGCACAAGCAGCCAGAATTAGAACACAGAGATCTTGAAGGGCTGAGAGACTGGAGGTTAAGAGTGTGTATCTGTGGTGCTTGTCTGCATTTGGGTGGGTGCAGATTGTCTGTATATGTTTGCATGCACATGTGTGTGTGGATGCAACCAGCACTCGCTGTCCTAGGATGTGCGGCATGGTTTGAGCCGGAGTGGATTTGGACACATTTCGTAGACTCCACTGAGACCAATTCACTTCAATAAGATTAATGTTTAAAATTGCAAATTAAATGCTTTGAACGGGAGCCACAATCATTTGCAGCATCTCTGAGTCTTTTTGCTTAGGCTTGAAAATCAGTTCCTTCAAGAAACGGCTGTATATGGCTTCCTTCCCTTAGACTGGTCTCTTTCACGTAACCGATGTAGCAGCAGCTTGCAGAGAATGGTTTTCAAACAGAAGCAGCTCAGATGCCTCTCGTTTTGCTGCTGCTGCTACTGCTGCTGGTTAAATTAGCTGGGTCTGAAGACCTGACACACACTGGAGACCTGAGCACAGGAACAGCCAGGTTAGCACTTGCACAGCTGTTCTGTTGGAATGCTGCACTATCACAGGAGAGCTCGGATGGTTGAGAAAAGGAAAATAAAGGCACCTTCTACTCTTTGCGGTGGATAGGATAGAGCTGGTATTCTGAAAAGGTGCAGGGGAGACACACAAACATGACACGTCACATGCTCTGACACATACAACCAACAGCATCTGTATTTGACTTTAACTCATTTGGAACACAAATTGTTTTTTTGAATAAATTGGCACCGCCTCAATGTTCCTGATGAAGGGCTTATGCCTGAAATGTCGTCTCTCCTGCACCTCGGATGCTGCCTGACCTGCTGTGCTTTTCCAGCACCGCACTTTTTGACTCTGATCTCCAATATCTGCAGTCCTCACCTTCTCGCTGTCTCAATGTTGTACACCCTGGTAACTGACAAGTTCCAAAGTGGTAAGACCTGGTGATAAGCAGGTCTGAGGTTCTGATTCACATTGCCCCAGAAACTAGAGAGAAACTACAGTAAGATACTCCACCTACACTTCAACAGGAGATTATTGGCTGAATATCGTTTAAATGGAGAAAGATTGCAGAAAGCTGCGACACAGAGAGATTTGGGGCTCCTCGTTCACTAATTAGAAAAGGCTAGCATCCAAGTTCAGTAGTATTATGGACCAGAACTAATCTCCTCCAAATATAATATGAAGACAGTCTAGATGCTAACTTCTGCTTATGTTAAAGGTAAATGTGAGGCATTGTGTCCCAGATGCAATTTGATTGGTCAAACTATCAAGCAAAATACACTTTATTTTAAAATACAAAAAAAAATTGGCTTACATGTAATTCCATCGAAACACTTGACAAAGCAATATATATATATAAACTACTACTATATATAACATCCCATAAACACACTTGGCAAATTCAGTAAAATCGATTATCTCAGGCAATTCTAGCAGCAAGGAGAGAACTTCAGCTTTCAGCTGTAACAGAGAGAGCAATAAGAGCTTCCACATCCAGCTTCAAGATCCCAGCAACTGCTGAAAGCTAAAACTCGGTTAGAGACGAAACAAAACTGCAGATGCTGGAATCTGAAATACACAGGCAGGCGGCTGGAAGAACACAGCCAGCCAGGCAGCATCAGGAGGTGGAGATGTTAACCCTTCTTCAGGGTTGGGGATGGGTGTGGGAGGGGCTGCAGATAAAGGGGGTGGCAGGGGCAGGGTGGGGAAGTGGGGATAGGTGAGGATGGGTAGAGGGTACGACCTGGTTGGTCAATACGAGGAATGAATCTGGTTGGTGGCAGGGAGCAGTGGAAGGCACGGGGAGGGGCTGGGAAGGGAGTCGGGTGATGGGATGGGAGTTTATTTGAAATTGGAGAACTCAATGTTGAGTCCTCCAGGCTAAAGGCTGCCCAGGTGGAAAATGAGGTGCTATTCCTCCAATTTGCCCTGTGGTTCATTTTGGCATTGGAGGAGGCCAAGGATAATTTGTTGGGGCTGACTGGACCTCCCAGTCACCACCCATTTTAATTCCCCTTCCCACTCCCTTTCCGACATGACCATTCATAGCCTCCTGCATTGCCACAATGAACCACAGCACAAATTGGAGGAACAATAACTCATCTTCAGCCGAGGTAGCCTACAGCCTGGCGGACTCAACGCTGAGTTCTCCAATTTCAAATACCCTCCCTCCCCATCCCCCAACTCCCTTCCCAGACCCTCCTCATCCCTTCTACTGCTCCCTGCCACCAACCAGATTCATTCCTCCCATTGACTAACCAGGTCATACCCTCTACCTGTCTTCACCTATCCCCACTAGCCCACTCTGCAACCCTGCCATCCCCTTTATCTGCAGCTACCCCTACACCCGCCCCCAGTCCTGAAGAAGGGTTATACCTGAAACGTTGACTTCTCCACCTCCTAATGCTGCCTGGAAAGCTAAAACTAAACATCCTGGTTCTGTGGGAGCCTGGCCCCACCCATTCAGGCTGCTGCTTTTGTTTCAACATTTTAAAAAGAAACCCAAGGGCTCACAAGCTGTTTACTGGTTTTGAGCAGACTGCTCAGTACCTCTATCTCAATTTCTCTTAATTTTAAAGAAAAGGACAAAATACACCACTTCAAGTCATAGTATCATCACAAGTTGGTAACAGGGAAAGCAAATGAACTGTTGGCCTTTGTGTCAAGTGGAAACGGGATATAAAAATAGGGAGGTTTTGCTTACAAGGTGCCAGTTCCACCATGGCTGGAATACAGTGAGCTGTTTTGCTGTGCTTACTTGAGGAAAGATATATTGGCACTAGATGTGGTCCAGAAAAGTTTCCCAAGGTTAATTCTGATAAGAGATTGGACAGGTTGGACTGACACTCATTGGTGTTTAAAAGAATGAGGAGTAATCTTATTGAAAAGGTGAAAGCATTAGGGGCTTGACGGGGAAGATGCAGGAAGATTGCTCCCCCTTGTGCGAGAGTCTTGTACTGGAGAGAAATGTTTCAGTGTAAGTGAGGGGTGGGGTCACCCATTTAAGGCAGATCAGGAATTTCTTCTCTCTTGAGGTTAGTGAATCCATTGAATTCTTTTGCACTAAGATTTGTCGAACTTCGATATTCAGGACTGAGATATAGAAGTTTCTGTCTACCAGGGGTCTTGAGGGAATTAAGGGAAATAGGAAAGTGTTGAGGATTATCAGATGAGCCATAATGATCTCATTGAATAGCAGAGAGACATGATGGGCTGAATGGCCTATTTATGCTTCTATGTCTGGGAAGCACTTTGAGAGCTCTGGGTATAATTGAGGTGGCTCTATATAACTGAAGAAAGATGACACTGAGTGAAAGGAGAAGTGAAGAGCTGGGATTCCAGGAGGGTCTCAAGGCTGAGAAGGCTTGAAGCTGAACGGTTTATGTGTTTACACACACTGCATACAAATGTTTTTGTATGCTGAAGGATGTGAGAGACTGTGTACACAAGTTCGTTTGTGTGGGTGTTAATTATGTTGTACAGACTGCTGTTTATACAGAAATAATTCAACATTGTTTTATTTGCATCGATCATGTAAATACTTGACTAGATTTTCACAGCCTGTGTCACAAATAACCATCTGAAGACAATACTGTACCTCTGTGCTGGCTAATTGTTTAGGTGGGAGATATTCTGTGTCTCTTTTTAGACAATTCTGCTGAGGTGATTTTGTCTTTGAGTCGGAGGCTGCAGATGTTCTGGTTCCTGTTTCAAAAAAGTGAGAATGTATCTCTTGTCACTTGATGGACCCAAATGGATTGAACTGTTACTTAAAGCAGCTTACTTAGCTTTTTAACTCATGCTGTTTTGTCAGGGTTACTTATGCACAAACTGAGTAGATGGTTCAGTGGTAATGTCACGGGACTCATAATCCAGAGCCTCAGCTAAGGGCCTGATACATAGGTTCACATACATAGGATGCTGATTAAAATTTAGATCCTACGAACAAATTTGGAATATAAGGCTTGTTTTCACAATGGTTACCAGGACAAGTATTGTTGATTGTTGCAAATAATATGTCTGGTTCACTAATGCTCTTTAGGGATGGAAAATAGATTAGATTAGATTACTTACAGTGTGGAAACAGGCCCTTCGGTCCAACAAGTCCACACCGACCCGCCAAAGCACAACCCACCCCTACATTTACCCCTTATCTAACACTACGGGCAATTTAGCATGGCCAATTCACTTGACCTGCACATCTTTGGGCAGTGGGAGGAAACCAGAGCACCCGGAGGAAACCCACGCAGACACGGGGAAAATGTGCAAACTCCACACAGTCAGTCGCCTGAGTCGGGAATTGAACCCGGGTCTCTGGCGCTGTGAGGCAGCAGTGCTAACCACTGTGCCACCGTGCCGCCCACTAATCTGCCATTTTAACCTGATCCAGCCTACATGTGATTCCAAACCCATGGAAATGTAGTTGCAGATAGACAGGATAGTGACAAAGGTGTTTGGCACATTTGCCTTTATTGGTCAGTGCAGTGAGTTGGGAGGTCATGTTGCAGCTGTACAGGACATTGATTGGGCCACTTTTGAAATACTGCGTTCAATTCTGGTCTCCCTACTATAGGAAAGATGTTGTGAAACCTGAAAGAGTTCAGAAAAGATTTATGAGAATGTTGCCAGGGTTGGTGGGTTTGAATTATAGGGAGCGGCTGGAAAGGCTAGGGCTGTTTTCCTTGGAGCCTCAGAGGCTGAGGGGTAACCTTATAAAGATTTATAAAATCATGAGGGGCATGGATAGGGTGAATAGTCCAGGTCTTTTCACCAGGGTATGGGAGTCCAAAACTAGAGGGCATAGGTTTAAGGTGAGAAGGGAAAAACATGAAAGAACCTAAGGGACAACTTTTTCACACAGAGGGTGGTATGTGTATGGAATGAGCTGCCAGAGGAAGTGGTGGAGGCTGGTACAATTACAACATTTAAAAGGCATTTGGATTGTTCCATGAATAAGATGGGTTTGGAAGGATATGGACCAAATGCTGGCAAATGGGACCAAATTGATTTAGGATATCTGCTGGACATGGACAAGTTGGACCAAAGGGTCTGTTTCCATGCTGTATACCTGCATGACTCTGTGACTCAACTGCCATCTGATATTGCCAATTGAGGCAATTAGTTCAGGACGATTAGGGACAGGTGACAAATTGAAGGTCTTGCCAGTGATACGCACATTACCACGCAGGAAGAAAAATAAAGACTGCCCTATTTCCTGATATTTAGTCATTCAACTCCCTTCAAAACCTCAGAGATTAGAGGAACTCGATATTCTCACTGTTCATGCTGCGTCGGTGAGGTATGGCAAGGCTGCCCTGTTTAAAATAGGGTAATGTGAAAATCTAAGCCTCATACACTGAAACAAGGTTCTAAAAACCAGCTGATTTCATTTGGAAACCACTTTGCTTCCTCTTCCCAGTCTCCCCAGAGACCCATGCTGAAGGACTGCATGCCTATGTGTCCAAGGTATCCTGTGTGAGACTAGATTGCAACCTCCTGTCACCACCACTTCTGCTCCACTTGCCCATAACTGTGCTCTGTCACCAACAAAGACATCCAGTTCAGCCTTGGGTTTAAAATTCTTACCCGTGTTTTCAAATCCCTTCAGGACCTCCAATCCTCCCAATCTTTGGAACCCCATTCCTGTCCCTGTAACGTTCCTGATCTCTGCTAACTCAGCTAACCCCTGAAATCCACTTTGTCTCGGTAATATTCTTAAACCCCTACACTCTTATCATCTCCATAACTCTATTTATGTTTCGTAATGCTTTTGTGAAGGCCACTGGGATTTTAAAAATTTTTTAACTCTATGTAAATGTGAATAGCTATTGCAAGAGATACATGGCAGAATGGGGTAAATGGAATGCAACACCAGATGGCGCTGCTGAGCCCAGTACCAATGACAGTGAAGGGCAGTATTGTGATGGGTGTCTGTTATGTTTTTGTAATCTGGGATTGTTTTTTTCAAGAGATTAATGGTATTTCTTGCATTTGAGCATACTTGTGTATGTCCACCGTGGTCCAGTAGTTACAACTTTTATTTCTGAGTCAAAGGTTTATCACTGAGCCTGATTTGAACCTAAAATGCAGGCTAACACTCCCAGTAAAGTGCCATACTTGCAGCAGAACATGCTTGTAATGTGAATCTGAGGCAATCACCTACCTTCTCAGAGGTATAAAAGATTCCACAGACATGATATATTAAAGAGTAATGAATGTCACCCCAGTAATTTGAGCAGGACCTTTCCCCTGACTAAGATCACAAACATCAGGTAATGTACCCATTCAAAGTTTGCAGCTTGTGGGAACTTCCTGCCTCAAAAGTTAACTCCTGTGATTCCAACATTACAACAGCGACAACACTATAAAAAGAATTCTCTGGCTGTAATTGGCTCTGGGATGACCCGAGGTTATGAAAAATGCTGGAGAAATGGAGGCTATTTGGGTGTTTACAAACTGGAATAAAATATCACAGTGGAAAGTACTGTATTGTCCTCTAGCTGGAAGCTTTACTCTGTATCTAACCCCGTGCTGCCCCTGTCCGTGGGAGTGTTTGATGGGGACAGTGTAGAGGGAGCTTTATTCTGTATCTAACCCTGTGCTGCCCCTGTCCGTGGGAGTGTTTGATGGGGACAGTGTAGAGGGAGCTTTACTCTGTATCTAACCCTGTGCTGCCCCTGTCCGTGGGAGTGTTTGATGGGGACAGTGTAGAGAGAGCTTTACTCTATATCTAACCCCGTGCTGCCCCTGTCCGTGGGAGTGTTTGATGGGGACAGTGTAGAGAGAGTTTTACTCTGTATCTAACCCCATGCTGTCCCTGTCTGTGGGATTGTTTGATGGGGGACAGTGTAGAGAGAGCTTTACTCTGTATCTAATCCCGTGCTGCCCCTGTCCTGGGAGTGTTTGATGAAGGAACAGTGTAGAGTGAGCTTTACTCTGAATCTAACCCCATGCGGTCCCTGTCCTGAGAATGTTTGATGGGGGACAGTGTAGAGGGAGATTTATTCTGTATCAAACCCCGCGCTGTCCCTGTCCTGGGAGTGTTTGATGGAGACTGTGTTGAGGGAGAAAGTGAGGACTGCAGATGCTGGAGATCAGAGTTGAAAATGTGTTGCTGGAAAAGCGCAGCAGGTCAGGCAGCATCCAAGGAGCAGGAGAGTCGACGTTTTGGGCATGAGCCCTTCTTCAGGAATGAGGAAAGTGTGCCAAGCAGGCTAAGATAAAAGGTAGGGAGGAGGGACTTGGGGGAGGGGTGTTGGAAATGCGATAGGTGGAAGGAGGTTAAGGTGAGGGTGATAGGCTGGAGTGGAGGTGGGGGCGGAGAGGTCAGGAAGAAGATTGCAGGTTAGCTGCGGAAGATGGACTGTTCCACATATCTGAAGAGGCAGGCATAGCTGGGGCCCATGTGGATGCCCACGGCTACTCCTTTGGTTTGGAGGAAGTGGGAGGATTGGAAAGAGAAGTTGTTCAGTGTGAGGACCAGTTCAGTCAGTCAAAGGAGGGTGTCAGTGGAAGGGTACTGGTTGGTATGCTAGGAAAGGAAGAAGCGGAGGGCTCTGAGTCCTTCGTGATGGGGGATGGAGGTGTACAGGGACTGGATGTCCATGGTGAAGATAAGGCATTGGGGACCGGGGAAGCGAAAATCATGAAGGAGGTTGAGGGCGTGAGTGGTGTCCCAAACGTAGGTGGGGAGTTCTTGACTAAGGGGGACAGGACCGTGTCTGGTGTAGACTTGATGGTCGCAATGGCCTGCTTCCACACTGCAGGGATTCTATGATTCTAGGTAAAAACAAGGACTACAGATGCTGGAAACCAGAGTCTAGATTAGAGTGGTGCTGGAAAAGCACAGCAGGTCAGACAGCACCAGAGGAGCAGGAAAATCAACGTTTCGGGCAAAAGCCCTTCATCAGGAATAGAGAATTCTATGATTCTATATGATCCAAGCTGTTTGTTGGAGATTAGTGAGGACTGCAGATGCTGGAAAGTCAGACTCAATAAAGTGTGGAGCTGGACACAGCCACAGCAAGTCATGCAGCATCAGAGGAGCAGGGGAGTTAATGGGATGAAAGATCCCAACCTAAAATATTGACATCCACCCACCCCCAACCCCCCTCACTCCTGTGATGCTGCTTGATCTGCTGTGCTTTTTCCAGCTCCACACTTTATTGACTCTGGTCTGTATGTGGATTGTGCCCCTGAATGATGGTACCAGGACTACCCTCTGACAGACAGACCCCCTTCCACCTCTGACTAGACTGAGGATTAGCTCCCACTCACTTTCAGACATGGCCATTTGGTTGAATGCATGCACATTGCGTCTGAGGTGTAGCCACCTGGCACATGTTGCAGATGGTAACTGATGTCTTGGTGATGTGCCTTTCACCAAGATGATCCCCCCATGCCATTGACTGATTCCTACTGATAAACATGACAAGTAGCCCTGTCTGTTTGTATGAAAGAGCATGTTAGTATGGCATGATTCCCAGCCTTTGGATCTAACAGAAGTGCCAACGTGCTAACTGACAAGACAGGGCAGGGCTAGTGTTAGCATGCAGGAAGTGAGTGCCACCTGCAGCTTTGAGGTGCAGCTTGCTTAGGGTCACACTGCAACCTTTCAATGGTAGCTCTTAAGCCTCTCCATGCAAGTCTTTGCTTCCTAAATTTGATTTATTATTGTCGCATGGACCTAAGTCCAGTGAAAAGTTTTGTTTTGTATGCAGTACAGGCAGATCACACCATACAAAGATCACAGGGTGACAGAACAGAGCGAGGAATGCACAGTTACAGCTGCAAAGAACGTGCACGAAAAACGAGATCAGCATTAGATTTGAAGTTTCCTGGGAATGAAATATTCTGGAAGTGGATGAAAGATTGTCGGGAATAGGTAGGCAGAGATGAAGTTAAAATCAGATCAGCTGGGATCTTGTTGAATGACAGAGAAAGCTCAAACCACCTCCTATGGTCCCTTGTTTGTATGGATCAGACAGATGTCCATAACGGCTGGCAAATGCCAGACACCAATGTCCATGGGCGAGGGGCTGGTGCTGTGAGTTGTGCCCTGAGATGCTATTTGGTCGTACACAATGTGGAGGTCCTCTTCCCTGTTGTCACCAGGTACCAGCTCCAGTTCCCACGTCGACATCTCTAGCTTGTTTGGTGAACGGATTTGGGGGGGAAGGTGGAAATTCTGTTCAGTTCCTGGCTTGTCCAGTAGTTTGTATTTCCAAATCTGCTGCAGGGGATGATGAGAAAGTGCAATGGGAACAAGAAAGGTGAAGAGAGACAGAGTGGACAAGAGGAAAGGAGAGAGGCAGAAAGGATGAGGGGGGGGATAGGAAAGAGAAAATGATGGAGATAGGTGGACAGAGACAGTGAAAGAGAAGGGCACACAGAAACTGACAGGGAAGAGAGAGAGAGGCACCACTGCAGAGGTTGAGATAGATTGGAAGGTAAAAGATTTTGCTCAGACCATCACGTTGGCATGTCGTGTTGAGATCATGCAGGACATTAGTGATGCCTCTTCTGGAGTACTGTGTATTGGTCTCCATACTATAGGGAGATCTTATTAAATTGAAGAGGGTTCAGAAAAGATTTACCAGAATGTTGCCAGGAATGGAGGGTTTGAGCTATAAAAGCAGGATGGATAGGCTGGAATTTTTATCATTAGAGCATAAGAGGTTGAGGGGTTACCTGATGGAAGTTTATAAAATCATGAGGGACATGGATAAGGTGATTCCCTACAGATTCCCTACAGTGCAGAAGCAGGCCATTTGCCCAACAAGTCCACCTTGAATCTGTGAAGAGCATCCAGCCAGACCCACCCCCCACTCCCTATAACCCTAAATTTCCCATGGCTAACCCACCTCACCTGCACATTTCTGTACCCTATGGAGCATGGCCAAACCACTCTAACCTGCACATCCTTGTACACTACGGGGTAATTTAGCATGGCCAATCCACCCTAACCTGCACGTCACTGTATACTATGGGGTAATTTAGCACGACCAATCCACTCTAACCTGCACATCCCTGTACACTATGGGATAATTCAGCATGGCCAATCCACCCTAACCTGCACATGCATGTACACTATGGGGTAATTCAGCATGGCCAATCCACCTAACTGCACACCTTTGGACTGTGGGAGGAAACTCCACACAAATACAGGGAGAATGTGCAATCTCCATACAGACAGTCACCCGAGGTTGGAATCAAACTTGGGTTCCTGGGACTGTGAAGCAGCAATGTTAGCCACTGAACCACTCCAGGGTCTTTTCCCCGGTGGGGGAGTTCAGAATTAGGGAGCATAATTTTTAAGGTGAGAGGAAACAGGCATGAGAGGCTTTTTTTAAATATAGGATGTGGTTCGTGTGTGGAATTCTACCCTACTGTTGTTAGAATACTGAATGGACTCACGAACTCTGAACATTCACCTGTACCTGTACCTTTGTTTTTGCTGCTGTTTACCTCTAATTTACTATCGATGTTAATTACCTCTGTGATCTGCCTGTATTGCTCACAAGACAAAGTTTTTCACTGTGCCTCGGTACACGTGACAATAAATTCAATTCAATTTAATGAGCTGCCAGAGGAATTGTTGGGTGTGGGCACAGTTACAACATTTAAATGACATTTGAATAAGTACATGAACAGGAAAGGTTTGGAGGGATATGGGCCAAATGCAGATGAGTGCAGCATGGTGGCTCAGTGGTTAGCATTGCTGCCTCACAATGCCAGGGAACCAGGTTCAATTCCCGCCTTGGGTAACTGCCTGTGAGGAGTTTGCACGTTCTGCCCGTGTCTGCGTGGGTTTCCTCCGATTTCCTCCCACAGATCAAAGGTGTTCAGGTTAGGTCAATTGGTCCATGCTAAATTGCCCATAGTGTTAGGTATGTTAGTCAGAGGGGAATAGGTCAGCGTGGGTTGCTCCTCTTCGGAGGTCAGTGTGGACTTGTTGGGCCAAAGGGCATGTTTCCAAACTGTAGGGAATCTAAGTGTGACTAGTTTAGTTTGGAAACATGGACTAGTTGGACCAAAGGGTCTGTTTCTGTGCTGCATGATTGTATGACTCTGAACAAATAAACAAAGAGGAAGGGACACAGTTGGAGATAGGAACAGTGAGAGAGGCAGGATAAGAGAGGGGGATGGGGGACAGATGAGAATGACATATAGTTGGAGACAAAGCTAGATAGGGGACGATAGAAAGAGAGAGGGGAAGAGCCAAAGCCAGACAGTTGGAGAAAGAAACAATGAGACGGACAAGTGAGACACAGCGACTGAGAGAGAAAGACAGATGGTGGGAAGAAACAGATGGAAGAGAAAGACAGAGTAAAAGAGAAATTGAGAAGCAGGGAGGGAGACAGTCAGTAGGAGGGAGAGGGAGTGACAGAGGGTCAGATAGGAAACGAGGTGCATTCAAATAAAGAGTTAACGCTGGAAATTCTCAGCAGGTGCAGCAGCATCTGTGGAAGGAGTTTCAAGTCGGTGACCTCTCCTCGGTTAAGAGAGAGTGTGTGTATCTGAGAGGAAAGTCAAACCCCAGATCACAATGTTGGGAGCGTGGACGCAGTAGCTTTAATTGAGGCGAAGTGTCACATGGCCTGTGTATGGGCCCTGGAGCAGAAGCAGGCAGTGTGTATGAGAGAGAGAGAGAGAACATACACACAGACAGAACAGCATCTGGTAACATCTGAAACCGGGCTGCATGAAACAGTAGGTAAGGAAGAGGACTAACATGTCCCTCTGAGGAGAGGGAGAGGAGGAGGAAGACGAGACGGCGGGGAATGAAATGTAACCATGTGTTGGAAATGTATCGCTTTTAATCTGGGTCATTTTGTTTCTGGCTATGTTGTGTTGTCTGTGCGCGTTCAATGTGTCACTGCCTGACTTATCAGGACCCTCCACCCCCCCAGAATATAGCTCCTCTGTCTTCGGCAACCACCAAATATTTGCTTTTGAGACAAAGTTATTTTGGGGTTGGGATTTTCCTTGGGTGGATCGCAGGTTTTTAAATGGGGGACCGTGCAGAGGGATTTAATTCTTTTGTCACCTGGGAATTTGAGTGTGTGTGTGTGGATTTTAATCAATAATTGTGTAACGCGATCTGCCTTTTTATATATATTTTGTGAAGGGTTTCACAATATGAAACTGACATGACATCTGGGGGATGTCAGTTTCTGGGGTTTTACTGCGAGATTTCCGCTCGCTTCATGAAACAGAATTTGCCTTCGAAACCCAGAGGGTAAAATCCAGTCCAACCATCTTCTGTTGGTGCCTTGTCCCTCTCGCTCCAATCTCTCTGTCCACCCTTGTCTAATTACCGCGGAATCGGTGGCGATTTGATGGTGTTTGTTTTCCTCCACTTCCACACCCCCCCACCCCCCACAACCTCCTCACTCGCCCCGAAGCTAAAACGATACTGCAGCTCTTAAAGGCGCCGACTGCAGCCAAAGTGTAGCTGGGATTAATATTTCTTTGCCGACGAAAAATTGCAAAGTTTACAGCTGTCCTGATCTCTCAAAGTGCCAACCAGAAGCAGTCAGTCCGACTTTTTAATAACAAATGTTATAAGGATGATTTGAATCTGTTTAGAAAAGGATGTTTAAGATCCCCTGTTTGTGAGTCTCACAGGGGTTATGTCTATAAGCTGTGCAGAGTTATTACTGTGCAGAAGGGGGCTGTTTGGCATCCTGTGGGCTATTCTCTATGTATTGTCACATAGCTTGTGTTTGTGATTGGATAAGGTGCGCTCTCTCCCTCTCTCTCATTCTCTGTGATGCCGACAATGTTGTATGTTCAAGTGCTGCTCCCACTGTGGTCATGTTCCAAGCTGACCATCCCAGCTGGTACTACTGAGGGACCACTGCACTGTGAGGGAGCACCGCACTGTCGGAAGCTCAGTGCTGAGGGAGCGTCACACTATTGGAGGGTGAGTGCCGCACCGTTGGAGGGTGAACACTCAGGGAGCACCGCATTGTTGGAGAGTCAGCGCTGAGGGAGTGCCACACTGTCGGAGGTTCACTGTGCAGTGTCGGAGGGTCAGTGCTGAGGGAGCACCGCATTGTCAGAGGGCGAGTATCACACTGTCAGAGGGTGAGTGTTGAGGGAGGGCACACCATCACAGAATCAGCGCTGAGGGAGTGCCGCACCATCGAAGAGTCAGTGCTGAGGCGAGCCACACAGCCGGAGAGTCAAAGCTGAGGGAGTGTCACACTGTCGGAGGGTCACTGTGCACTGTCGGAGGGTCAGCTCTGAGGGAGCACCACACTGTTGGAGGGTCAGTGCTAAGGGAGTGCCACACCGTCAGATGGTCAGTGCTGAGGGCATGCCAAGGCAGCGCGACATTGTCGGAAGATCAATGCTGAGGAAGCGCAACACTACTGGAGGGTCAGTACTGGGGGAGTGCCACATTGTTGGAGGGTCACTGTGCACTATTGGAGGGTCAGTACTGAGGGAATGCTGCATTGTTGGAGGGTCACTGTGCACTATTGGAGGGTCAGTACTGAGGGAACGTCGTATTGTCGGAGGGTCACTGTGCACTGTTGGAGGGTCAGCGCTGAGGGACCACCGTGGGAGCGCCGCACTGTTGGAGGGTCACTGTGCACTGTCAGCAGATCAATGCTGAGTGATCGCTGTGGGAGTGCCACACTATCGGAGGGTCAGCGCTGAGGGAACATCACACTGTCGGAGGGTAACTATGCACTGTCGGAGGGTCAACGCTGAGGGAGCGTCACACTGTCAGAGGGTCACTATGCACTGTCGGAGGGTCAACGCTGAGGGAGTGTCTCACTGTCAGAGGGTCACTATGCACTGTTGAAGGGTCAGCGCTGAGGGAGCGTCACACTGTCGGAGGGTCACTATGCACTGTTGAAGGGTCAGCGCTGAGGGAGCGTCACACTGTCAGAGGGTCACTATGCACTGTTGAAGGGTCAGCGCTGAGGGAGCGTCACACTGTCAGAGGGTCACTATGCACTGTTGAAGGGTCAGCGCTGAGGGAGCGTCACACTGTCGGAGGGTCACTATGCACTGTCGGATGATCAGCGCTGAGGGAGTGCCACACTGTTGGAGGGTCAGCGCTGAGGGAGCACCGCACTGTTGGAAGGTCAGCGCTGAGAGACTGATGGATAGTCAAAGTGTCAGTGCTGGGAGAATGCAGCACTGTTGGATGGTCAGCGCTGAGAGAGTGCCACTCTGTCGGAGGGTCAGCGCTGATGGAGTGCTGCACTGTGGGAGGGTCAGCGCTGAGGGAGTGCCGCACTGTGGGAGGGTCAGCGCCGAGGGAGTGCCGCACTATCAAAGATGCGCTATTTGGGATGAGATATTAAACTGAGATCCCTATCTGTCCTCCCATGTCAAAGAAGCCAGTATTTTGAGGTAAGTTGAAGGGGCTAGAGTGGTTGTTCATGCCAGAGTCCTTGGTCTGATATTTATGCTTCAGCCAGCATCACTGGAAGATCTGTGTCATTATCACTTTGCTGTTTGTGGGAGCTTGCTATGTACAAAATGACTGCTGAGTTTCCAACATGAGGATAGGAGCAACATTTCAATAAGTGGTTCTTGGCAGCAAAGTGCTCTGGGATGTTATGAAGCTGCTTTACACAATAATGTTGAGATAAGGCATTTCACAGGGGGGCAGCTCAGAAATTTTAGTTAAGTGGGGCTTCAAGAGGACCTGGTTTTTCCCTACAAGCACTCCACGTCAGGAAAAGAAACAAATTAAAACAGTGAGTACACTGTTAAGTACATTGAAAATGAAAGATTTTTTTTCTATTTGTTCTCCCCTTACAATGGCCTGACCTTGTACAGCAAAAGACATTGCAAAATGTAGGGAGTTGGCTCTTAAAATCACAATCATCTTTTTCTATTTACATACCAGGCTGTCTTTAGACAAATGCAGGACAATCTGAAATGTCAGTATAGTCAGATAAGTTGTCCACGCTTTTGTGAGATTTTGGAACCTCTCCATGGCTTCAGCTGGGGATGCAGGCGGGTGAGCAGGGATGCATTTGTAGGATGCTCCTCAGCCTTATTTGCAGGTCCTCCAAGACTGATCATGAAGCCCAATGATGGGCTGCCCGGTCACTGGTACAATACTCTTGATGAATTCTTCTCCCATCAGTTGGCATGGTGATACAACAAGCTGATGTGGCTCTGGCCTATCCATAGTTACCAAATTGCAGATATCACAGGGATCCTTCTGTGGCATTTCGTATTCTGCCGCCAGGAATGGCCCTCAACTTCAATACCATCGGAGTTTGGGGTTTTCCAATTCTTGACATGTCACCATCTTTGTTCTCCACAACAAGGCTATCAGAACCAGACATGAACTCACCAGGTTTGACTCTTCGGCCCCTGTCATGGTCCATCAAAGCCCTTTATGGTTACTGCTTATCTCATCCGAAGTTTGGCCTTGTGACCAATCTGTGCTGGATGAGAGTCAGCCTGAAGTTTGGGCAGTTTGTTGCTGCTCCTAATGTGATACACTTCACTCAGCTCATTCCACCTTGTTTCCTAGTTCCCAGCCTGCAGCATGTCTTGCTCAGCCTCTTCCATTTGTGCCTCCTGATCTACCTTAGTTCTCATTCCAGAAACATCTTCATTGTTCCTACCTCCAGTATCAAGTACTTTGGCCCTCACCTTCTACCTACCTCCATAACCTCCTCTGATCCCTACATCCCTCCCTATCTTTGTAACCTCCTCCAGCCCCTACACCCCCTCCCAATCTCTGTCACTTCCTCCAGCCCCAAGACCTGTCCAGCCCCTACACCCCTTCAGCCTCCACAACTCACCCTACTCTGTAATGTCATCTGGCCTCTGCATTTTCTGAGATCTGTGTGCTCCTTAGCTTCCAAACTTTTGCTCATTTCTGATTCCCATCGCTCTCCCATCTGCCTCCATCCAAGCAAACCACTCTGTGTCTGTCAAACCCTGCTGCATAGAGCCTTGGGGGCAGTTTACTGAGGTGGAGATGCATGATCAGAATGCATGTTGTTGTGGTATTTGCCAATTTCCTCAAATCTGTGTCCTCTGCCTTAGTCAGCATTTATTTATTTCCTTTTATCATTTCCTCCTTATTAATTTTGGACACTTTCTTCTGGTGGATGTGTTTGTCACTGGTTGGGCCAGCAATTATTACCCATCCCTCATTGCCCTTGGGAAGGTGAGCCGCCCCCTTGAACTGCTGCAGTCCATTTGGTGTCGGTAATCCATGCTGTTAAGGAGGGAATTCCTGGATTTTGACCCAGCGGCACTGAAGCAACAGCAATATATTTCCACGTCAGGATGGTGTGGCAAGGAACTCTGCAGGGGGTGGTGTTCCCATGTATCTGTTGCCTTTGTTCTTCTAGATGGAAGTGCTTTTGGGTTTGGAAGGTGCTGTCTGAGTAGCCTTGACAAGTTGCTGGAGTGCATTTGTAGATGGCACCCACTGCTGCTGGTGGAGAGGGAAGACTTTTGTGCATGTGGTGCCAATTAAGCGGTCAGCATTAGTCTGGATGGTGTTGAGCTTCCCAAGCATTGGTGGGGCTGCACGATTTCAGGCAAGTTAGGAGTATTCCATGACACACCTGACTTGTGCCCAACTTCACCTGACGAAGGGGCTGTGCTCCAAAAGCTTGTGATTTCAAATGATCGTTTAGGACGATAGCCTGGTGTCGTGTGACTTCTGACCTTTGTAGGTGGTGGGATAGACTCTGGGGAGTAGGGAGGTGAGTTATTCACTGTAGGATTCTTAGCTTCTGGCTTTTTTTTTGTGTAGCCACAGCATCTATATGGCTAGGAGAAAATGAGGACTGCAGATGCTGGAGATCAGAGCTGAAAATGTGTTGCTGGAAAAGCGCAGCAGGTCAGGCAGCACCCAAGGAGCAGCAGAGTCGACGTTTCGGGCATTTATATGGCTAGTCTGGTTGTACTAAATCTGCTCTGAAATAAGAACAATTCTGGATTCGCTCATCTCTCTATGTAATTGTTTATAGGTTGATGTCTGAGCAGATTAATAATTTATTATCCAGCTGAATGATTGAGCAGTTTAATTTGGAAAAGAACACACACAGAAATAAAAATGAATGCTTCCGATTAACTCCTCAAGCATATAATTCCAAAAAGCACTCCGTCTCCTTCCCCCTCCTTTATTATGATTATAATTCGCGGAGGGACTTGACCATCCCATAATCCTCTGCACAATGTGGTCCCCAGGCTAATCTATGAGAACACAGCCAGTGAAATGACTTTGTCACTAGGAGGAGGGAGGGAGGGGGCAGAGGACAAGCATCTGTCCTTGAGATCTCTCAGCACTGTTTCCTGTCTGACGTAGTGTGTGAATTGGACAAATGGACAGGTTGACATAGAGAGGGAGGGATAGAGAGGGGGGTAGGGAGAGAGAAATGGGAGAGGAGCAGTCAGGAAACAAGACTGCAATCTTCTTTCATCCTCTGGTTGGCTGGACACTGAACATCTTGTACAATAGGAAAGATAAACAGACTAGGGAGCAATTTCTATGGCTCTTCTTAACTCCCATCAGTTTGCCCCTTGCTCACTCCCCTGTCAGATAGTTCTTTCACTCAATTGTGCAGTCAGTCTCTCCCTCTCTTTGTGCCTCTCACTCTTGCCCTGTCTGCCTTCCATTCTCGCTCTAACTGCTCTACTGTCTCCGTCTCCCTCATTGTTTCTCAAACCCCCTCATGCTCTGTTCCCCTCTTTCTCTGTCTCCCCATTTTCTCGCTCTCCCTTTATCTCTCTCTTTCTCCATGTGCTCCCACCTTCCCCCTTTGTGATCCCCCCATCTCTCTGTCTACCTCTCTATACTTCTCTTTTTCTCTGCATCTCTCTCTCTCTGCCCTGTCTGTCTCACATTATTTCCTGCTCTTTATATCCCTCACTCTCTCTCTTACTGCATCTCGCACTCTGTCTGTTTCATGCTTTCCATATCTCTTTTTCCTCATATGTCTTTCCATGCTTTTCCCTTTGTTTTTCTCTCTTTCTCATCTCTCTTTCTCATTTTCATCCGTCTCTCTCTGTCTCCCCCCCTTTCTCCCAACTCTCCCTCTCTCTCACCAGTGTCTCTATCTCTCTCTCTCTCCCCATCTCTCTCTCTCCCCATCTCTCTCTCTCTCTCTCTCCCTATCTCTCTCTCCCTCCCTCTTCTCACACTCTATTTCTCCCATCTCACTTTCTATCTCCCCCGTCTCACTCTCTCTCTCTCTCTCCCCCCCCGTCTCACTCTCTCTCTCCCCCGTCTCTCTCTCTCTCCCCCCGCCTCACTCTCTCTCTCTCTCCCCCCGCCTCACTCTCTCTCTCTCGCCCCCCGTCTCACTCTTTCTCTCTCGCCCCCCGTCTCACTCTCTCTCTCTCTCTCTCTCGCCCCATCTCACACTCTCACTCTCTCGCCCCGTCTCACACTCTCACTCTCTCTCTCTCGCCCCCGTCTCACACTCTCTCTCTCTCTCGCCCCGTCTCACTCTCTCTCTCTCTCTCGCCCCGTCTCACTCTTTCTCTCTCTCTCTCGCCCCGTCTCACTCTCTCTCTCTCTCTCTAGCCCCGTCTTTTACTCTCTCTCTCTAGCCCCGTCTCTTACTCTCTCTCTCTCGCCCCGTCTCTCTCTCTCTTGCCCCGTCTCTCTCTCGCCCCGTCTCTCGCCCTGTCTCTCTCTCTCTCACCCCATCTCTTACACACTCTCTCTCTCTCTCTCCCTGTCTCTTACACTCTCTCTCTCTCTCTCTCGCCCTGTCTCTCTCTCTCGCCCCGTCCCTTACTCTCTCTTACTCTCTCTCTTTCTCCCTTTCTCTCCCCGTCTCTCTCTCTTCCCTCCCTCTCTTCCTCCGTTTCTCTCTCTCTAACCCCCCCGTCTCTCTCTCTCTTCCCGTTTCTTTCTCTCTCTCTCTCTCACACCCCCGACTCTCTCTCTCTCTCTTTCTCTACCCTGTCTCTCTCTCTCTCTCTCTCTCTCGTCTCTTTCTCTCTCGTCGCCCCCCCCCCGTGTCTCTCTCTCACTCTCACACACACCCACTCTCCCCATCATGTCTCTATCTATCCCTCTCACCCCTGTCTTTCTCCCTCCCCATTTCTCTCTCTCATATCCTCATTTTTTTCTCTCTCTCCCTCTCTCCCCAGTCTCTCTCTCTCTCTCTCCCCAGTCTCTCTCTCTCTCCCCAGTCTCTCTCTCTCTCCCCAGTCTCTCTCTCTCTCCCCAGTCTCTCTCTCTCTCCCCAGTCTCTCTCTCTCTCTCTCCCCAGTCTCTCTCTCTCTCCCCAGTCTCTCTCTCTCTCCCCAGTCTCTCTCTCTCCCTAGTCTCTCTCTCTCTCCCCAGTCTCTCTCTCTCTCTCTCCCCAGTCTCTCTCTCTCTTCCCATCTCTCTCTCTCTCTTCCCCTCTCTCCCCGTCTCCCTCTCTCTCTTTCTCTTCCCCTCTCCCCATCTCTCTCTCTGTCTTGCTGTCTATCCATCTCTCTCTCGCTTTCTCCTGTCTCTCTTCCAATTTATTACACCCCCTCTCTCTCTCCCCACCACCCCTTCTTTCCCCACTGTATCTCTCTCTCTCCTCCTCCTGCCATCCCATCTCTGTCTGTTTGTCTCTCTCCTTCCCCATCTCTCCCCTCCCCTTCTCTCCCCCTCCCCACCACTCCCTCTCTCCCCCTCCCCACCACTCCCTCTTTCCCCCTCCCCGCCTCTCCCTCTTCCCTCTTCCCCCTCCCCGCGTCTCCCCCTCCCCATCTCTCCCACTCCTCCTCCCCCCCCATCCCTCATTTCCCTGTCTACCTCTTTCTTCCCCAGCTCTCTCTCTCATTGAGTTATCTCTCCTTCCTGTCTCTCTTTCTCTCTCCACCCCAACTATCTCTCTCGCTCTCTCTCCTGTCTGCCTTGATCTCGTCCCTGTCTGTATATGTCTCTCCATCTGTCTCTCTCTTATCTATCGCCAACCCAAAACTATGCCTCTGTCTGTCTGTTTCTCATTTGCTATTGCTCCCTTCTCCTTGCCTTTCTGTAACTTCTCCTTCTCTCTCGTGCAGGCTGAAAGAGGTGGGTGAACGAGGAACCTGTTGTTACTCAGTACGATAATGATATTATTTGCCAAAATAGAGGCTGCCTTAACACGACTGACTTCGACAAATTCATTGAATTGATCATCTGAAAGTTTTGGACAGGAGATCACCACATGCACATTACCTAGCCTTCATTACACATGGTCAATACAAGTTCTAGTGGGGCAGATGGGACCCAGTGAATCAAGAATGTTATTAATGCCGACTTTCATAGTCTGGTGAATAGAGATTTGTTTGGTGCAGATAGTTATTGAGCGCAATGGGCTTGGGGATTAATTGAGATGGGTGGTCACAAGGCTCGGTTTTTCATAGCTCAGTTCAACCTGGCTGTCACTGGGCGTGGTTATTCAGGGCTTGATTGAGGCAGGCTGTCGCCGGGCGGTGTGAATCAAGGCTCGATTGAGGCTGGCTGTCGCCGGGCGGTGTGAATCGAGGCTCGATTGAGGCAGGGCTGTCGCTGGGCAGTATGAATCGAGGCTCGATTGAGGCAGGCTGTCGCTGGGCGTTATGAATCGGGGCTCGATTGAGGCAGACTGTCACTGGGCGGTGTGAATCAAGGCTCGATTGAGGCTGGTTGTCGCCGGGCGGTGTGAATCGAGGCTCGATTGAGGCTGGCTGTCGCTGGGGGGGTGTGAATCGAGGTTTGATTGAGGTTGGCTGTTGCCATGCTGTGTGAATCATGGCTCGATTGAGGCAGGCTGTCACTGGGCGGTGTGAATCGAGGCTCGATTGAGGCAGGCTGTCGCTGGGCGGTGTGAATCGAGGCTCGATTGAGGCAGGCTGTCACTGGGCGGTGTGAATCGAGGCTCGATTGAGGCAGGCTGTTGCCATGCGTTGCTAATCGAGGCTGGATTGAGGCATCCTATCGCCAGGCGGTGTGAATCGAGGCTCGATTGAGGCTGGCTGTTGCCATGTGTTGCTAATCGAGGCTGGATTGAGGCAACTTGTCGCTGGGCGGTGTGAATCGAGGCTCGATTGAGGCTGGCTGTTGCCATGCGTCGCTAATCAAGGCTCGATTGAGGCAGGCTGTCGCCAGGCGGTGTGAATCGAGGCTCGATTGAGGCAGGCTGTCGCCGGGCGGTGTGAATCGAGGCTCGATTGAGGCAGGCTGTCGCTGGGGGGGTGTGAATCGAGGTTTGATTGAGGCAGGCTGTCGCTGGGCGGTGTGAATCGAGGCTCGATTGAGGCAGGCTGTCACTGGGCGGTGTGAATCGAGGCTCGATTGAGGCAGGCTGTTGCCATGCGTTGCTAATCGAGGCTGGATTGAGGCATCCTATCGCCAGGCGGTGTGAATCGAGGCTCGATTGAGGCTGGCTGTTGCCATGTGTTGCTAATCGAGGCTGGATTGAGGCATCTTGTCGCTGGGCGGTGTGAATCGAGGCTCGATTGAGGCTGGCTGTTGCCATGCGTCGCTAATCAAGGCTCGATTGAGGCAGGCTGTCACTGGGCGGTGTGAATCGAGGCTCGATTGAGGCATCTTGTCACCGGGCGGTGTGAATCGAGGCTCGATTGAGGCAGGCTGTTGCCGGGCGGTGCGAATCGAGGTTTGATTGAGGCTGGCTGTCGCCATTTGGTGCAAATCGAGGTTTGATTGAGGCAGGCTGTCGCCGGGCGGTGCGAATCGAGGCTCGATTTGAGGCAGGCTGTTGCCATGTGTTGCTAATCGAGGCTGGATTGAGGCATCTTGTCACCGGGCGGTGTGAATCGAGGCTCGATTGAGGCAGGCTGTTGCCGGGCGGTGCGAATCGAGGTTTGATTGAGGCTGGCTGTCGCCATTTGGTGCAAATCGAGGTTTGATTGAGGCAGGCTGTTGCCGGGCGGTGCGAATCGAGGTTTGATTGAGGCTGGATGTCGCCATTTGGTGTGAATCATTGTTCGATTGAGGCAGGCTGTTGCCGGGCGGTGCGAATCGAGGTTTGATTGAGGCTGGATGTCGCCATTTGGTGTGAATCATTGTTCGATTGAGGCAGGCTGTCTCTGGCTGTGCTCGATTGAGGCAGGCTGTTGCCGGGTGGTGTGAATCGAGGCTCGATTTGAGGCAGGCTGTTGCCATGTGTTGCTAATCGAGGCTCGATTGAGGCATCTTGTCACCGGGCGGTGCGAATCGAGGTTTGATTGAGGCTGGCTGTCGCCATTTGGTGCAAATCGAGGTTTGATTGAGGCAGGCTGTTGCCGGGCGGTGCGAATCGAGGTTTGATTGAGGCTGGATGTCGCCATTTGGTGTGAATCATTGTTCGATTGAGGCAGGCTGTTGCCGGGCGGTGCGAATCGAGGTTTGATTGAGGCTGGATGTCGCCATTTGGTGTGAATCATTGTTCGATTGAGGCAGGCTGTCTCTGGCTGTGCTCGATTGAGGCAGGCTGTTGCCGGGTGGTGTGAATCGAGGCTCGATTGAGGCTGGCTGTCGCCATTTGGTGCAAATCGAGGTTTGATTGAGGCAGGCTGTCGCCGGGCGGTGCGAATCGAGGCTCGATTTGAGGCAGGCTGTCGCCGGGCGGTGTGAATCGAAGCTCAATTGAGGCCGGCTATTGCTGGCTGGGCTCAATCGAGACTCGATTGAGGCAAACTGTCGATATGTGATGCAAATCAAGGCTCGATTGAGGCAGGCTGTCGCCGGGCAGTGCGAATCGAGGCCCGATTGAGGCAGGCTGTCGCCATTTGGTGTGAATTGAGGTTTGATTGAGGCAGGCTGTCGCTGGGCGGTGTGAATCGAGGCTCGATTGAGGCAGGCTGTTGCCATGCGGTGCTAATCCAGGCTGGATTGAGGCTGACTGTTGCCGGGCGGTGTGAATCGAGGCTCGATTGAGGCAGGCTGTCGCTGGGCGATGCGAATCGAGGCTCGATTGAGGCAGGCTGTTGCCGGGCGGTGTGAATCGAGGCTCGATTGAGGCAGGCTGTCGCTGGGCGGTGCGAATCGAGGCTCGATTGAGGCAGGCTGTTGCCGGGCGGTGCAAATCGAGGCTCGATTTAGGCTGACTGTTGCCGGGCGGTGCGAATCGAGGCTGGATTTAGGCTGACTGTTGCCGGGCGGTGCGAATCGAGGCTCGATTTAGGCTGACTGTTGCCGGGCGGTGCGAATCGAGGCTCGATTTAGGCTGACTGTTGCCGGGCGGTGTGATTTGAAGAAAGGCTGCCGGCAAATGCCAGGGAACTACAGACTGGTCTGCCTAACATCAGTGCTGAGTAAGGTGTGAGAGGTAATTCTGAGAGACAGGATCTACAGGCATTTGGAGAAGCAAGGACTCGTTTAGGATAGTCAGCATGGCTTTGTGAGTGGGAGATCGTGCCTCACAAATATGATTGAATGTTTTGAAGTGATGACCAAGAAGGTAGATGAAAGCAATGCGTTCGATGTTGTCTACATGGATTTTGACGAGGTACTGCATGGTGGGTTGGGGAGTCAGGTTAAATTTCACAGGATCCAGGGAGAGGCAGCTAATTGGATACAAAATTGGTTTATAGAGTCATAGAGGTACAATACAGAGGATGGTGGTGTAGGGTTGTTTTTCAAACTGGAGGTCTGTGACCAGTGATGTGTCACAGAGATCAGTGCCGGGTCCACTGTTATTCATGATTTATACAAATGATTTGGTTGAGAACTTAGGAAGTACGGTTAGTAAGTTTGCAGCTGGCATCAAGACTGGTGTGTAGTGAAGGAGATTATCTCGGAATGCAGCAAGATCTTAATCAATGAGGCCAGTGGGCTGAGGAATGCCAGCCAAATGGAGCTTGATTCAGATAAATGTGAGGTGTTCCATTTTGGTAAGGCAAATCAGGGCTATGCTTAATGGTAAGGCCCTAGACAGTGTTACAGAGCAAAGCGATCTAGTGGTACAGGTTCATTGCTCCTTGGAAGTGGAGTCACAGGTAGACAGGGCAGGGAAGAAGGCTAGGTTTCATCAGTCAGAGCATCGAGTACAGTCGGTTCTGCTATAACGCGGTAGTTTTGTTCTTGTGCGACCCTGTGTTATAAGAAAGTTGTGTAATAGAAGCACTGTTTAAACTAATGGGGCTGGAATTGTTATAACACATACACGGCTTAAAAATTTGCTTTAGAAACAGTATCCCCAATTCATCAATCACGTTACAGCAAATTCACATTATAGCAGAACGACCTGGATGGGATTTGAAATGTTTTGTTGCAGCTGTACAAGATGTTGGTGAGGTTACATTTGGAGTACTGTGAGCGGTTCTGGTCGCCCGACTATAGAAAGAATATTATTAAACTAGAAAGAGTGCAGAAAAGGTTTACGAGGAAGCTACCTGAACTGGAAGGTTGAGTTATAAGGAAAGATTGGATAGACCAGGATTTCTTTCCCTGGAGCGTAGGAGACGAGGGGTGACCTTACAGAAAAAATCAGGAAAGGCATAGATAAAGTAGATTGCCAACGGCTGTTCCCCATGGTAGGGGTGTCCTGAACCAGAGCGCATAGGTGTAAGGTGAGAGGGGAGAGATACGAAAAGGTCCAGAGATAGGGGTGGGAGTGAGTACAATTTAGCATGGCCAGCCTAACCTGCACATCTTGGATTGTGGGAGGAAATCGGAGCATCCAGAGGAAATCCACACAGACATGGGGAGAACGTGTAGAATCCACACAATATTCACCCGAGGGTGGAATTGAACCCAGATCCCTGGCGCTGTGAGGCAGTAGTGCTAACGATTGAGTTACCATGCCATCCAACTCCCATCTGCTGGGTAGAGATCTTCTACACGGGTCTTGTTAAGCCATGGTTAGTGATAGTGGTTGAGTATGGCGGCCAGGTTAGGGACTTGGTGAAGGAAAATGAGCTTTAAGCGTGATGGCTTAGGGGGCCATGTTGCTGATGGAAACTGACGATCATGAACTGAAACAATCTGCTATTCAATTGCAATGGGATTTGCAGCCAGCTTTGCCGATGTCCCTGTCAATGCCTGGCCATCTAGTAGCACCTGCCAAAGGCAACTAGAGCAACCTCTCGCTCCTCCAAATCTCTCAGCAAAGCTTTCAAGAATGACATGTTTACATTTCAAAACTGAAACTGACAGATTTATGTTGGGCAAAGACTTCAGAAGCGAGGTGGTTAGGGTAATATCTGGATCAGCCAAGATCTAATAGGAACATGCTGGAGAGCCTTCTTACATTCCTCCGTTAACAACAGTTAGCATTTATAAAGGGGTAAACCAAAGCATAAGTGAAAGAAAGGGCAAGGTTGAAGTGTATAATCCCCAGAAATTTGGAAAGGGTTTGGGGAGCCTTCAGAAAAAGTACACGAAGAAGAAAGGAAATGACAAGGATATAGGGAAAGAGTGAAACTAAATGGATTGTGCTTCGAAAGAATTGACACTGATTTGATGGGCTGAATGGCCACCTCCTGTGCTGTAGTGTCCTGTGATTGTCTGAACATTTTGCAACCATGCAGTGACAACTCACAGGTAGACCATATCTTTCCATATAAGCTTCTGGTCTGAAAGTGCAGTTATTTTTCAGGGCTCAGCACTCTAATATTGATGCTGCCTCTTGTGCTACAGCGGACAGCAGGTGTGCAGCCAATGTGAGGGCTTTCACAGTTGAATAGATATATGCATTCATCATTGTTGCTGTCTTCCAATCCCCCATCCTAACAATCTCTCTTAACCTTTCGCAATCTGCATTGCGCTTTGAATGTACTGTCTCTGCTTCAAGTAACTAATGTTGACATCAGACCTGACAGAGTGAGAGGAGTTCAGGTGGGAGGAGATTTCTGTGGTCTATAAATCCAAACGTTCACTGGTTAGGTCACACAGTCTGTTCTTTGGTTGTAAGTTCAATGTGCAAATTTAGTGTAATTTGTGGGGAAGGTACAGCATGGAATTGGGTACAGAGCAAAGCTTTCTACACTAACCCCATCAAACATACTCAGGTCAGGTACAGAATGTGGTTAGAAACAGAATAAAACTTTCTTTACTCTTTTAAACTGCAATGAAAGCTTCCTCAACACTGACCCCACCAAACACTGCCAGGACAGGTGCAGCATGGTATTGAGTAAAGCTCTCTCTACTCTTCTAAAGTGAATGTAAAGCTAGATTTCCACTATCCCCTCAAACACACTCCAGGACAGGCACAGCAGAGGGGTAGACACAGAATAAAGCTCTCTCTACTCTTTTTTTTTAAATAAACTAAAATTTGAGCTTCATTCACCCTTTGAAATGTAAAGTAAATCTTCCCTATTTTTGTCCCCATCAAACATTCCCATGACATGTACAACATGTGATTAGATACAGAGTAGAATTCTCTCTACTCATTCACTGTTATTTTAAACTAAAAATTAAGCTACCTCCACATTGCCCCATCAAATACTCTCAGGACAGGTGCAGCACAGTGTTACATACAGAGAAAAGCTCTCTCTACACTGTCTCCATTACACACTCTTGGGACAGGGACAACAACACAGAGTTATACAGTAAATCTCTCTCCACTGTATTAAACTGAACGCAAAGCTCTCTTGACACTATCCTCATTGAATGCTCCCAGGGTAGGTACAACATAGTATTAATACAGAATGAAGCTCTCTCTACATCATCCGGAACAAATGCTCCAAGGACAGGTAGAGAATGGGGTTAGATACACAGTAAAGATCCATCTTCACTGTCTCCATCAAACACTCCCAGGACAGGTAGAGCATGGGGCTACAGACTAAAACACCTCTGCCTATGTTCTAATCTGAAAGTAAACTGTAAGTGAAGCTCTCTTTACACTGTCCCATCAAATACTCCCAGGACAGGGACTGCACGGGTTAGATACAGAGTAAAGATCCTTCTCTTTTAAACTGAAAGGAAATAGCTCTTCATTTTTTAAACTGAAAGTAAAGCTCTCCCTACACTGTCTCTATCACACACTCAGGACAAGCACAGCACAGTTAGATACAAAGTAAAGATCCCTCTACACTGTTCCTATCAAACACTCTCTGGATAAAGTTAAAAATCACACAACGCCAGGTTATAGTCCAACAGGTTTAATTGGAAGCACACTAGCTTTCGGAGCGTTGCTCCTTCATCAGTTGGTAGAAGGAGCGATGCTTCGAAAGCTAGTGTGCTTCCAATTAAACCTGTTGGACTATAACCTGGCGTTGTGTGATTTTTAACTTTATCCACCTCAGTCCAATACCGGCATCTCCAAATCACTCTCTGGATAGACATAGGACAGGGTTAGATACAGTTAAATTGTACCAAGTTAAGCAGGAACCTGCCAGGAGGGAGGAAGGAGATCTGGTGGCCTGTTGACGTGGAAAGGAAGTGGTTAATGAGGAAACTCTTCTGCAACAACACAGGAGCTAAGAAAGAGGAAGCTTCTCTTCCCCTACTCACTCCCCAACCTGTTTAGAGCTCTCCAATAGTTAGTCTCATCACATAGCTTGTGGCCACATCCCTCCCTCTCCCATATTGTTATTCTAGCACAACAGACCTCTGAAATCTCTGCCTTCCTCCACATCTGGCCTCTTTTATTTCTACGGTTTTAATTACTTCACTATTGGTGGCCATGCCTCTAGCTGCCTGGAGCCTTGTGCTCTGGAGCTCCCTTCCTTAACCTCTCAACTTCTGTCTCTCCTGAGTTAAAAAATGAGGTTTTGGTCAAGCTTTTTGGATACCTAACCTACAAGCTCCTCATGATCATACACATAACAAACAAATTAGGAGCAGGAGTAGGCTATTCATCCCCTCGAACCTGCTCCTCATTTCAATAAGATCTGATCTGATTACTTCACATTCCTGCCTACCCTGATAACCTTCAACTTTTACATACCAAATATCTACCTCTGGCTTAGAAATACCCAATATTCTCTTTCCAATACTTTGACAATGAGAATTCCAAAGAGTACAACCCTCAGAGGAAGAAAAGGTTCTCCTTAACTCTGTCTCAAATGGAAAATCCTTATTTGTGAAAATGGACACTTAGTTCTAGGTTTTCCACAAGAGATAACATCCTCTCCATATACTTTAAACCTTAAGTATTTTTTTTTAGAATCTCTACAGTGTGGAAACAGGCCCTTCAGCCCGACAAGTCCACACCGACCCTCTGAAGAGATTCCCACCCAAACCCATGCCCCATTATTCTACTTTTACCCCTAACCTACACATCCCTGAACACTGGGCAATTTAGCATGGCCAATTCACCTATCCTGCACACCTTTGGATTGTGGGAGGAAACCCACGCAGACACAGGGAGAATGTGCAAACTCCACACAGACAGTTGCCCGAGGCTGGAATTGAACCTGAATCCCTGGTGCTGTGAGGCAGCAGTGCTAACCACTGAGTCACTATGCCGCCCCCTTTCAATTAATTTGCCTGTTGCTCTTCTACAAGCCGAGCCTGTTTAATTTTTCCACATAAGGCAACCTACCTTTTAGTGCTGTCATGCTTCTCTGAATTGTTTCTAACACTGTTATATCCTGCATTAAATGAGAATACCAGTACAGTACACGGTAATCTAGATGGGGGTGTCACCAACACCATGTACAACTGAAGCATGATGTGGGGATCCTGGTGTTGGACTGGGGTGGGCAAGTCACATGACACCAGGTTATAGTCCAACAGGTTTATTTAAAATCACAACGCTCCTCCTTCATCAGGTGAAGTGAAGCCTGAGCTCCTTATATTGATACTCACTTCCCATTGCAATAATTTCTCTAATTACTTGCTGTATCTGCAAACTAACCAAGGTTCCTCTGCATCTCAGCTTTATAGTTTCTCAATATTTAGATAATGTGCCTCATTTTCATTCTGTCAGTCAAAATGAAACATTTCACACTTTCCCACCTTATACCTCAATTTGCCAAGATCTTTTCCCACTCATTTAACCGATTCGAATTCCTTGGTGGCCTCCTTCCATCTTCTTCACAACTTACTTTCCTATATCTTTGTGTCATTAGCAAATTTAGCAATCACGTATTCACCTTATTCATTTGTATAAATTATGAACAGGGTTGATGTCCCAATATAGTGGGCGGCACGGTGGCACAGTGGTTAGCACTGCTGCCTCACAGCGCCTGAGACCCGGGTTCAATTCCCGACTCAGGCGACTGACTGTGTGGAGTTTGCACGTTCTCCCCGTGTCTGCGTGGGTTTCCTCCGGGTGCTCCGGTTTCCTCCCACAGTCCAAAGATGTACGGGTCAGGTGAATTGGCCGTGCTAAATTGCCCTAGTGTTAGGTAAGGGGTAAATGTAGGGGTACGGGTGGGTTGCGCTTCGGCGGGTCGGTGTGGACTTGTTGGGCCGAAGGGCCTGTTTCCACACTGTAAGTAATCTAATCTAATCTAAAAAAATAGACTGTTATGGTACAGCACTCATTTGTCAACTTGAAAACAAGCATTTTATGCCTATTTTCTGTTTTTAATTATCCACACAATCTTCCATTCATGCCAAGATTACCCTTATACCATAGGCTTTTTTTTCTCTTTGATGTGGCTTTCTGGAAATCTGCATATATGTCCACCATAGGTTCTCATTTATGTTGTTCTCTCAACAAACTCCCAATAAATGAATTAAACATGAATTCCCTTTCGAAGGGGAGGTGATGGCCTGGTGGTATTATCGCTAGACTCTTAA
The DNA here is from genome assembly GCF_020745735.1 of Hemiscyllium ocellatum. Taxonomy (NCBI): domain Eukaryota; kingdom Metazoa; phylum Chordata; class Chondrichthyes; order Orectolobiformes; family Hemiscylliidae; genus Hemiscyllium; species Hemiscyllium ocellatum. The sequence goes on from NC_083446.1 coordinate 6,030,566, forward strand.
TGTAGAAATGTAACTAATGGAGACCCAGGGAGAATTTGAATTCACTTTTTAAAAACAAACTCTGGAATTATGAATCTACTGATGACCATGAAAACGCTGTCGACAGTCGATTGTCGGACAAATCCATCTGGCTCACTAATATCCTTTCGGGAAGGAAATCTGCCATCCTCACCTGGTCTGTCCTGCATGTGACTCCAGAGCCACAGCAATGTGGGTGATTCTCAACTGCCCTCTGAAATGGCCTAGCAAGCCACACAGTTGTATCGATCATATGATTTCTCAGCAATGAAATAAAATGGGACAGACCACCTGGCGTCAACCTAGGCAACAGAAAAGACAGCGGCTGAAACAGCCCAATCAAAAGTCTTCTTTACTAACATCTGGGACGAATGCAAAAATTAGCACTCCAGACAATTTCCCAGTCACCACCATAACTATCCCTGGATATGTCCTGTCCCAAAAGTGGGAGAAACCCAGCAGAGGTGGCAACACTGTGGTATATAATCCAGAGACAGAGAATTCCCCAGGAGTCCTCAACATTGACATCAGACCTGGTGAAGTCTTTTGGCTTAAGGTCAAACACTGGCAGGGAAACCTCCTGCTGATTAGTATGTACATCCTCCCTTGGCTCATAGAATCAATACCATAATAAACAACAATTGGAGAAAGCACTGAGGGTGGTAAGGGCACAAAATATGCTCTAGGTGGGGATTTCAATGTCCACCACCAACAGCAGCTTGACAGCAGCACTACTGATCGAGCTGCTAGAATGGGTCTGTGTCACTTGGTGACGGAACCAACAAGAGATAAAAAAAACATACTTGACCTTATCTTTATCAATCTACTGACTGCAGATACATCTGCCAATGATGGTATCAGACAGAGTGACTACTACTGTCCTGTTGGAGACATTGATAATACCCGCCATTGTGTTGTGGCACTATCATGTGCTAAATGGGGCATACTTCAAACAAGTCTAGCAACCCAAGACTGGGGGCGGGGGGGGAGGGAAGTGGTGAGAAGCTATGGGCCATCAACATCAGCAGAATTGTACTCCACTACAATCTGCAACCTCATGGCTTGACATAACCCTCACTTAAACATTACCATCAAGCTAGGAGATTGACTCTAGTTTAATGGAGTGTGCAGGAGGGCATGGAAGGAGCAGCATCAGACATACCTAAAAATGAGGTGCCAACCTGACGAATCTACTAAACAGGACTACTTGCATGCCAAACAGCATTGACAAGTGATAGATGGAGCTAAGCTATTTCACAACCAACGGATCAGATCTAAACTCTCCAATTCTGCCACATTTAGTCATGAATGTGGTGGACAATTAAACAACTCACTGGAGGAGAAGGCTCCACAAATATCCTCATCTTCAATGATGGAAAAGCCCAATACATCATTAAAGATAAAGCTGAAGAATTCGCAGCAATATTCAGCCTAGGCACCAAGTGGATGATCCATCTCAGACCCTCCAGTGGCACCCAGTATCATAGATACCAGTCTTCAGCCAATTTCATTCACTCCATGGGATATCATGAAAGGTTGGAGACATTAGATACTGCAAAAGCTTTGTGTCCTCTCAACATTCCAGCAATAGTACTGAAGACTTGTGCTCCAGAACTTGCTGCTCCCCTAGTCAAGCTCTTCCAATACAGTTACAACACTGACATTTGGAAACAATATGGAAAATTGTCAGGTATGCCCTGTACACAAAAGAAAAAGATCAGGACAAATAAAAACTGGCTAATTACACCCCCATATACCTATTCCCGATCATAAATAAGGTGACGGAAGCTTGATAGTAAGGCTATCAAGCTGTGCCTGCTCAGTGACACCCAGTCCAGTTTCCCCCAGGGGCAGTCAGCTCTTGACCTTAGTATAGCCTTGGTTTAAACCTGGAAAAACAAACTGAATTCCAGAGGAGAGGTGAGAGTGACAGCCCTTAAAATCAAGATCTCACAAACAGCGCTGTAGTACTGACAAGACAAGTTGTTTGTGGTGATGATCGTTGAGGGATAAATGTTGGCCCCAAGAAACCTGGGAGAACATTCTTACCATTCATCCAATAGTGACACTGGGCCTTTTCCATGTCTACTTTAGAGGACCATAGTTTAACATCCAGTCCCAAACATGGCACCCCTACAGGGCAGTGCTCCCTCAGCATCGAAACTGTGAGGAGTATCAGCTAAGATTGTAAGGTCAAGTCTGTAAAGTGGGAACTGAAATCTGTAACCTTTCGGCGTATACGTAATCCATACCTCTGGCATGTTGTGACCATCTTTCTTTGGAGAATTGATTCTGCTTATGCTTCCCTGGGTCAGGGGGAGGGGAGAATCAGCCAGAACTCCTTGAGTTCCTAGTTTTGCAATATTTGTCTGCAAATGTGAGAGGAAGTGAGGGAGAGAGAGAAAGAACATTGTTGAGAGCAAGATCAAGCTATGTGTGATGCTCCCAGCAGTAGAATATTTACACAGGGTGACTGGATATGAAGCCTGTTGGACAGGTTGACACCACAGACTTGGCTCTTTGCTGTTTGGGTGGAAAATGGAACCTATCTTCCTGAACGGATTCTTAGAATTATAAAGAACTTAGAGTAGAAATAGAATTGTGGCGGTTTTGCTCCGTACAAGCCTCCTCCATCCCTAAAAGCATACTATTTCTTCCTTTTGTGTTCAATTGGCTTCCTCTTTAGCTTCCCTGTGCTATTAACCTCAGTCATGCCTTGTGGGGAGTGAGTTCTACACTTTTGTCATCCTTTTGTGTGAAAGAGATTTCTCCTAAATTTCCTAATTGAATTTATGGATGACTAATAACAAGTTTGATAGAATTGTTTGAAAATGTGATCAAGCGTGTAGATGAGGGAAGTTCAGCTGATGTAGTAAATATGGACTTTAGCAAAGCTCTTGACAAGGTCCCATGTGGGAGACTGAGAAGGTTAAGGCACGTGGAATTGAGGGAAACTTGGTGAGATGTATCAGAAACTGGCTTAGTAATAGGACACAAAAGGTAGCGGTAGAAGGTCATTTGTGTGACTGGAGGCTGGTGTCCAGCGGTGAACGACATGGATCAGTACTGGGACCCTGTGGGAATAGGTGAAGCAAATTTGCAGACTACACCAAGATTGATTAGATTAGATTACTTACAGTGTAAGAAACAGGCCATTCGGCCCAACAAGTCCACACCGACCCGCCAAAGCGAAACCCACCCATACCCCTACATTTGCCCCTTACCTAGCACTACGGGCAATTTAGCATGGCCAATTAACCTGACCTGCACATCTTTCGACTGGGGGAGGAAACCGGAGCACCCGGAGGAAACCCACGCAGACACGGGGAGAACATGCAAACTCCACACAGTCAGTCGCCTGAGGCAGGAGTTGAACCCGGGTCTCTGGCGCTGTGAGGCAGCAGTGCTAGCCACTGTGCCACTGTGTCACTCCCCACAAGGCATGACTGAGGTTAATAGCACAGGGAAGCTAAAGAGGAAGCCAATTGAACACAAAAGGGAGAAATAGTATGCTTTTAGGGATGGAGGAGGCTTGTACGGAGCTATTGGTATAGTGGTTAATAGCAAAGAGGATGGTTGTAGGTTACAGGAAGATATAAATGGGTTGGTCAGATCAGTGGCAGATGATATTTAACCCTGATAAGGGCAAGGTGATGCACTTTGGAAGAACAACAAGATGGGGGAGTACTTAATGAATGGCAGGATATTGGGTAGCTTAGAAGAACAGAAGGATCTTGGGATAATTATTCACAGATACCTGAAGTCAGCAGAACACGTGAATAGGAATAGTTAAGGAGGTATGTGCTTTCACCAGTTGTGGCACAGAGGAGGGACTAAATAGGCTTGGATTGTTTTCTTTAGAGTAGAAACAACTGAGGGGAGGGACATGATAGAGGTGAATAAGGTTAAGAGAGGTATGGACAGGGTGTATAGAGAACTGCTGTTCCCCTTGGTTGATGGGTCAATCATGAGGAGGCATAGTTTTAGGGTGAGGTGCAGGCAATTCCGAGGGGATTTGGGGGAAAAACCTTTTTCACCCAGTGGGTGGTGGGAATCTGGAATGCCCTATCTGGGAACTTAGTGCAGGCTGAAAACCTTACAACCTTTAAAATAGTACTTCACATATTAGAACATTCAAGGATATGGGAGAAGTGCAGGAAATTGGGATTAGCATAGTTATGTCGGTGCAGAATCGATGGGCCAAAGGCCCTTTTCTGCGCTTTGTGAACCTATGAATCTATGCTAGTTCTAAACTCCCGTACACCTATCACCATCATTTCCTACATTATCAAACCCTTTCATCACTTTAAACACAGCTCTCACCACTTCTCCTTTCTAGAATCTGATTTGTCTTTCCTGATAAATTACAACTTCTGCCTTCTGGTATTACTCTGTCAAACCCATTTTATGTTTTGCACCCCCTCCAGTCACTTGGCAGCATTTTGTTTTGTAATAGGTGGGTCAGAATTATGTGTCCAATATTTTCCAAGTATGGTCTGGCTAGTTGGTGCGTATTTGACATAACATCTCCTGGCGTATGTGTCTAAACATCCTGACAAAGAGGACCAAACCAATTGTACTTGGGCACATTAACAATCTACTCCTACCTGAGATTCAAGAATCACTACGTTTGAGATTCAACAGCCTCATCCTGCACATATGGACTTGATCTCTCTCTGAATCTTGATCTCCATTTACACTCCCAAGATCGCATCCTTTCATCTGTTTTTCTTTTCCACCATACTCTCTTTTTGTGGTGGCTAACATGGCTCAACTTGAACAGCTTCCTATGTCCATAGGTTGGCTAAATAAGCTCAACTGCAGCAGACTTAACAATTACCCGATAGCCATTTACACAATTTGGAAACATGTCCAGATATACAGATCTGAGAGTGTTGAAGTGTGAGGTATCTCAGTGTGTTACTGTGAGTGGTGAGAGGTATTTCAGAATGTTACAGTAAAGGGTATGGGGTAAGATGAGAGAGTATAACAGAGAGGTGTTTGGGGTATATCAGAGAGTGTTACAGTGAGGAATGTGGGGTATATCAGAGAGTGTTACAGTGAGGGGTGTGGGGTATATCAGAGTGTTACAGTGAGGGGTGTGGGGTATATCGGAGAGTGTTACAGTGAGGTGTTTGGGGTATATCAGAGAGTGTTACAGTGAGGAATGTGGGGTATATCAGAGAGTGTTACAGTGAGGGGTGTGGGGTGTATCAGAGCGTGTTACAGTGAGGGGTGTGGGGTATACCAGAGAGTGTTACAGTGAGGAGTGTGGGGTGTATCAGAGTGTGTTAGTGTGGGGTGCATCAGGGAGTGTTACAGTGAGGGGTGTGGGGTGTATCAGAGAGTGTTACAGTGAGGGGTGTGGGGTATACCAGAAAGTGTTACAGTGAGGAATGTAGGGTATATCTGGGAGTGTTACAGTGAGGGGTGTGGGGTATACCGGAGAGTGTTACAGTGAGGGGTGTGGGGTGTATCAGAGAGTGTTACAGTGAGCGGTGTGGGGTATACCGGAGAGTGTTACAGTGAGGGGTGTGGGGTATATCAGAGAGTGTTACAGTGAGGAATGTGGAATGTATCGCAGAGTATATAGATAAGTTGCAAAGCTGGGCAGAAAGGTGGCAAATGGAATTCAATGTAGCTAAGTGTGAAGTCATTCACTTTGGTAGGAGTAACAAGAAGATGGATTACTGGGCTAATGGTAGGCTACTTGGTAGTGTGGATGAGCAGAGGGATCTTGGTGTCCATGTACACAGATCTCTGAAAGTTGCCACCCAGGTAAATAGTGCTGTGAGGAAGGCATATGGTGTACTGGGCTTTATTGGCAGAGGAATTGAGTTCCGGAGTCCTGAGGTCATGTTGCAGTTGTATAAGACTCTGGTGCGGCCTCATCTGGAGTATTGTGTGCAGTTTTGGTCGCCATACTATAGGAAGGATGTGGAGGCATTGGAACGAGTGCAGAGGAGGTTTACCAGGATGTTGCCTGGTATGTTAGGAAAATCGTATGAGGAAAGACTGAGGCACTTGGGGCTGTTCTCATTGGAGAAAAGAAGGTTTAGGGGAGATTTGATAGAGGTGTACAAGATGATGAGGGGTTTAGATAGGGTAGACACTGAGAACCTTTTACCGCTAATGGAGTCAGCTGTCACAAGGGGACACAGCTTTAAATTAAGGGGTGGAAGGTATAGGACAGATGTTAGGGGTAGATTCTTTACACAGCGGGTTGTGAGTTCATGGAATGCCCTGCCAGTAGCAGTGGTGAACTCTCCCTCTTTATGGTCATTTAAGCGGGCATTGGATAGGCATTTGGAAGTTATTGGGCTAGTGTAGGTTAGGTAGGATTCGGTCGGCACAACATTGAGGGCCGAAGGGCCTGTACTGCGCTGTATTTTTCTATGTTCTATGTTCTATGTATATGAGTATCACTACTTTAAAACTAGTTTGAATCTGGTGTGAAATGAGAAGTGGTCAGACATAAGGTTTGGAGCTGCACTCAGTGAAGGAGAATGTGGATGGATGCCAAGATAACAGAGCGTTATGAATCCCACATTCCCTAATCCCCTGTGCCTGCTGTAAGGCATGCATGTGTGCACACATGGATATGTGTATGCTGTTCGAGGTAGCATGTACTTTTGGCGACCATTTTGTTTGAGTGCAGCATTTGTGACTTGCTGAGATTGCTGCATTATGTTGACTCCATTACCTTGGTATAGTGATCACACTCTGATAAAATACAACTGACTATAAGTCGCTGTGGGATTTCCTAAGGTCTGACGAAGCAGAAAAGCAAAGTCTGTGAGTTTGAATCCCACCAAGAACCAGTCGCAGCAATCAAAAACGTTTTTGCACAGTCTGCAGGAATCTCTCAGTCAGATATTAAAGGTCACATGAACAGCAAGACTCTGGTCTCCTCCCCAACTCACTGTGCCACAGCCCGGCAGTGATCAGTCACATCTCTATCTTTAGCGAGCTGGGAAATGTAGCCACCGGTTCCTGAGGATGTCTGACCACCACTGACCTCTGAAATGACTTGTAGGAGTTGGCAACACTTGACGGGAACAAATTCTCACTCATTCTTCCTGAAAGTCCCTGATGATTGGTCATTATGATGGTCTTTCAGAGCACAAAAACAATGTAATACAGAATATTTCTCAACAGTGCAGAAAATATCGCTTCGTATCATCTCCATGATGCACCTGTCCCGAGTCAGTTTAATGGGAGACAGGGCAGAAGGAGCTTTACTCTGTACCTAACCCCACGCTGTCCGTGTCCTGGGATTGTTGGATAGGGACAGTACAGAGGAAACTTTACTCTATATCGAACCCCAGACTGTCCCTGTCCCTGTCCCTCGGAGTGTTTGATGGGGGACAGTGTGGAGAGAGCTTTACTCTGTATCTAACCCTGTGCTGTCCCTGTCCTGGGAGTACTTGATGGGGGACCTTGTAGAGGGGGTTTCATTCTGCACCTAACCCTGTGCTGTACCTGTCCAGGTAGGGTTTGATACGGATGATGTAGAGAGAGCTTTATGCTGTATCTAACCCTGTGCTGTAGCTGTCCTGGGTGTTTTCCGTGGGGACAGAGGGAACCTTAGTTTCAGTTTAAAAGACTAGAAAGAGCTTTCCTCTGCATCTCATCCAGTCTGTACTTGTCCTGGGAGTATTTGATGTGGACAATGTAGAAGAAGCTTTATTCTGCTTTTAATCCTGTGCTAGCCTTGTCCTGACAGTGTTTGACGTGGACAATGTGGAAGGAGGTTTACTTTCAGTTTAAAAGAGTAGAGAGAGCTTTATTTTCAGCTTAAAAGAGCAATGGGAGCTTTATTGTGAATCTAACTCCATGTTGTCCCTGCTTTGAGAATGTTTGATTGAGGCAGCGTAGAGAGAGCTTTACCTTCAGTTTAAAAGAGCAGAGGAAACTTTACCTTCAGTTTAAGAAGCATTATTCTGTATATAACCCCAATGCTATACATGTCCTGTGAATGCTTGGTGGGGACACTGTAGAGATAGCTTTACTTTCAGTTTAAAATATTAGAGGGAGCTTTACTCTTAATCTAAATCGGAATTAAATCTAGCCTTTGTCCTTCCTGATTGCCATCCCTCTTCCCTTTAAACAATTCAGAGTGCTACATTCTCCCCACTCTCTTGATAAAGAAATTTCTCTTGAATTCTATTTCATTTATTATGATTGTGCATTAAATTGATTGACCCCCTAGTCTGATCTCCACAGGGTTCCCCACATGTGGCAACATCTTCTCTACCTCGAACCTATCGAGTGTCTTTGGAATGTTTAAAGTCCTCCTCCAGATCACCCCTCCACCTCAGAATTGCAGCCTGTTCAATGTCTTGATACACACATCCTCTCAGTTCTGGTATCCCGCTGGAAAATCCTTGTTTTAAATTTTACATATTGTCCAGTGCCTCTTGGAGGTTGGACCTTGCTCTGCGAGGTCCAGTCAAGTTTTGACCTAATCTCAAGAAGACTCAATGGGGCTCAGTCTGGGGCCTTGCCTAAAACTGTGGCTGTAGTACACGACAGGTGTCACATTCCCAATCTGGCTCCTGCTGAAGTTAAAGCAAGATACCCTTCCACCACAGAGTGTAAACTCTGCCTGGAAGTTCCTTTTAGACTGATGCTTCAGAGGGCGGGGATGTCGTTGCTATGGCAAAGCAGCTGTACAAGGCCTTGATGTTGTACTCTGTTGGTGCAGGCCCCTAATGTGCAAGGAAGTTATCAAGGGCATTGCACTTCCAGCTTGTTTGTTCTGTGTGAGGTGGGGAGTATTGTAGGGGAGGGCAGGGAGGAGGTAGTGGTATTGAGTTTGTTGGCTTGGGACAGGCAAGTGGCAGGATGTCCTCTCTCCGTCAGTTTACAACCTACATTACGCAGCAGCTAGCAGTTGTGTGTATGTGTGTAATGGTATTGTTCACTAGGTTTGCTGGGTCATAGGTCACCAGGTCCCTCAGGCCAGCTGCCAATAGTCTCTTCCTGCCTCTGGAGCGTCCTGCGCTCATGGACTGACTGCCAAAACATAAAGGCATTTAGATTTACAATGTGGGAGAGTCATTTCTCTTAAAGGATCCAGGCTGTATAGGCAGCAAGTGGAGGTTGTACAGTAAGGCAACAAGGCTGCAGAAACAGCAACAAGGATTTTTAAGGAGGAATGTTGACCAAGGGATCAAATTGTCAGATAATGCTCCTCTTGTGAAGTACCTTTGTTAAATACAGACTTCTGGTCATAGATCTTTCAAATCCATCTGAAAGGCCAAGAAATCTCAACTGAGGGTCAACACTTCTGACAATCCGGCATTTCCTCCATACTATATTGAGTCTGGACTGACACTGACATCCACCACCTGATTCTGAGGACATTGAGAAAATCAGGCTGGGATACAATAAAAATGAGAGAAGTGCTTATAAATTTAATTTTGAATTGTGTACTGATCCAAAACCACAAGGGTTAAGAGAAACTTCCCTTTGTTCCTCTCGCGCTCTCTGCGTAAACCCAGAGGGCCAGAGAAAAAAGGAAATAAAACATCTTCCTTCACTGGCTTTGGGGAGCAAATTGGGACATCAATCCTGAGGTTGTGAAAAGTGCTAGATAAGTCCCTCCTCCCATCCTTTGACTGCTCTCTGTTCTGCCTGTGTGTCTTGTGCCTGTCCTCCTTGATGCTTTCTTTCTCCCTCTCCCTATTCCCCATGCCCCTCAACCAACATGCTTCTTTCTGATTATTTGAAAACATCCCCCGCCCTTCTGTATTGTCCCTATCTCTTTGTTTCCTGTTGATCTTTCTCTCTCCCCCTCTGTTCCATCCCCATCTCCTTCTCTCTATTCCCCTCTTATACACACTGTATTCCCTTCCTCATTTTCTTAGCACAGTGTCTCCCTCCTCTCTCCCAATCTGCTCCATTTTAAGGAAAATTCATTAAATTTGCAAATGTCATACAATGGTCCATCCCATCTTGTGTATTTCCAAATAGAGCTCTGGTATGTTCATTTCTAAGTATGATTTTTTAAAACTTCTTTTCCCCCTCTGACTGTTGTAAATTTCTATCCCTCATTTCTTTGTAAAGAGTATTCTCCTTATAGCCCTGAGGTAATTGGTGACCTGCTTATTCATTCACCGTAGTTTCAGCTCGATCACCAGTTGTCTCAGAGTGATGTGCTTTTTATTTAATTCAATAAAAGGAAACCAAAAAGCAAATCTCATTTTTCCTTCATTTTGTTTGTTTCCTCTTTGTCACCCTCCTCAATTACTGCTCTGTTCAGACTCCAGAATCACTCTTCCTCATTCAACTAAAGCACTACATCAGCATCCTCTATATCTGCGTCAGGTGAAGGCTTTGTCTACAGTGCTGTCTGTGCTAAATGTCCTGATCAACACCCAGACTTGGAAGAGGGAGGGAATGTTGACCATTTGTTTAATAATGACCACCCTACGAAAGTACCTTGGAATGTCTCAATGTGGAAAAAGAAGTAAATGCAAGACTAACTATCTGTGCAGTGCATCTGTCTTCCTACTGCGTGGTCTTAGGATGCTGCTGTAATAATGTGAGCAGCAGACAGGGATGGTTATCCCCCTAGGCATTCAGAAGGGAGAAAGAGAAAGCGAGTGGCGATTCAGTGGAGTGTATGGAACAAGGTTCTTGACCATTCTTTAATGCTTCTGGCCCTCTCTGGCCTCCTCATTAATAATCTGGCCTGACAGCAGAGACTGCTATGTTCCAAATGGAGACTTTTTAAAAAGAAATTAAATTCTTCCTTGGCACACTGGAGGATACATAGAAGAATGCGATTAACAGAAGACTTAGACTACAGGAAAGATGCACTTTGATATGCTGAATGGCCTTGCCTTTCCCTTGACTGTCTTATGTCCTTTCAGGTCACTTTTGTTAATCTTTCCTTGGACAGAATCTGTGCTGGAATTGGGGATATTGTGCCAGTCATGTAGAACCACCTGTCTAATCTCCCTGTGTCCTAACCCACTTGCCAATTAAAAACACTGATTTAAGCAGCAAGTTGTTTAGGAGCAGGGTGACCTATTTACAGCATTTCTTTTCCCAACTCCCATGTCAACGAACTGTTAAATCTTTGGAGTCCAAGAAATGTGAGTGAGTGAGTGTGACGTTCCATTTCAATGGCATGGGGCCAGAAAGTGAGGGAGGCCATTTGACTCATGTAGCTGATCCTGCCTTCCATCAGCCCAATTGCTCAACTCTCTTGTGAGTTTCTCAAAGGTTTGCCCCTATCTCTTGGCCTTCTGCTCCCAGCTATCTGTTTGTCAGGAAATGTACCCCTCTTCTCTCCCATCTGACCATAAGGTATAGGAGCAGTATTGAGAACCATTTGGCCAATCTGCTCCATTGTTTGATCATGGCTGATGGTTTTCAACCCCATTCTCCTGCCTTCTCTCCATAACCATTGATTCCCTTATTAACCAAAGAACCCATCCATCTCTGTCTGGCCCACACTGACTGGGCAATGAGCCAGAAAAAAAGGGCATTCAATGTGTTGAATAAGAATCTGGTTGCCTGTCTTCATGTCCTGCTTGACCATGTGAAATCCTTGTCTGAAAACATTCCTGTCCAGTGGCGTGGAATGTTTCACTGCATTAATGATGCTATTTAAATGCAGGTTGTTGTTATAAAACAATGCCTTTGACAACCTCAAAATGTCCAAGAGCTATAAAAGATACTCAGGCAAGAATTCCCCTGCTCTTCAAAACAATTACCTGTGAAACCATTTTCGTCCACCTCAAAGGGCAGGTGGGGTCTTAGTTAAATGTTTCACCCGAAATATAACATCTCAGACAGTACAGCACTCCCTCAATATTGTATGAGGACTGACTGTCTAGACTTTGTGCTCAAGTCTCTGGCTTGGGATTTGTATCATAATCTTCTGTCTGAGATGCCAGTGCTGCTGCCAACTAAACCACAGCTGACGCTTTTAAATTTTAAAAAAATTGGTCATAAAAAATAAGAAGCATTTAAGATGTAAGTAAGGATTAAATCATGGGATATGTGGCTTTGGAAAAAATTTCTTCATGAACGGATAATGGGTATTTTTAATTAACCATCAAGGCATTAGAGAGGATACGGAGGAGGTTTACCAGAGTGCTTCCAGAAATGAATGATTTCAGCTACATAGACAGACTAATTCTGGGATGGATTCTCATTAGAGCAGGAAAGGCTTAAAGTGTGATTTAGAAGTGGGGTTCAAAATCATGTGATCAAGTTTAGAAGAGGCAGTGGTGCAGTGGTATTGTCACTAGACTAGTCAACTTGATCCAGGCTGAGGGTGTATGGGTTTGAATCCCAATACAGCAGATGGTGAAATCTGAAATTCAGTTAAGAAATCTGAAATTAAACCAATTGCTATAAAACCCAGTCCAGTTCACTAATGTCCTTACCTGGTCTGGCCTACATGTGACTCTAGATCTGCAGCAACGTGGTTGAAGTTTAAATGACTCAACAAGCCATTTGCTACGCTGCATACTACACTCAGTTATGTCTAACTGCTATAATGTCTGTTAAAAGGAATGAATCGGCCAGTTTCAATGATACTTTACTGATCTTGCAAAGTTAGCCATCGTTAAAAAAAAAATCTGGGGCTAGTGCCTAAATTGAAAGAGCTGTTTCACAGACTCCTCAAGCAACAGCCTGATGGAGTCATTCTCACATAATCATACTGACACACACCGTCTCATACGACACCATCAATAACATAGGGTGGCAGCACAGAATATAGACTCAGAAGAAAGTTGCTCTGGAAGTCCCCTGTATGAATTCTGGATCGATGAAGTCTCATGGCATCAGGGCAGACATAAGTAAGGAAAATACATACTGATTACCAGCTATGTCATCCCCAGCCCCGCTGATGGATTAGTTTTCCTTCAAGGTACACAACACTTGGAAGACTCACTGAAGGTGGCAAAGGATGGGGATGGGCTGGTTGCATTCTAAAGGCCATAGCTGCTGATCTGACTTGTGGCAAGTGGTGAGAGAGCCAACAAGATGAGAAAATGTACTTGACCTCATCTTGACCAACCTATTTGTAGCAGATACAACTGCCCATAGAATGGGTAGGGGTGATCATTGCACATTGCTTGTGGAGACAAAGTCCTGCCTTCATGATGAGATGCTCTCAGGACTACCCACAGTGCTGAATGGAATAGATTTCAAGCAGATCTAGCAACTCAAGACTAGGTGTGTAGAAGGCATCTTGGGCTATTCGAGGCAGCAGACATCTGTAGCCTTGTGGCTGATATGACCCTACTCCAGCATTACCACCAAGTCAGGGGATGGACCCTTGTACAATGGAGAGTGCAGAAAGACATGCCAGGCGCAGCACCAGGCGTACCTAAAAATAACATGTTAATCTGATGAAGCCATTGGACAGGATTATTTGCTTGTTAAGCAGCATGCGATAAACAGGGCTAAGTGACCTACAATCAACTGATCAGATCTAAGCTCTCCAATCCTGCCACATCAAGTCAAGAATGGTAGTGAATGACTAACTCATTCGAGGAGGAATCTCCACAAATGTCTGCATCTTTAGTGATGGGTGAGCCCAGCATCTCAGTATTTACACCCATCCATTACAAGTACCTACAGCCAGACAAGATGTGTGGGACCCAGTGTCACAGGTACCAGTCTTTAGCCAATTTGCTTCATTCTGCATGATTAAAGAAACAGCTGGAGTTACTGAACACTGCAAAGGATAGGGGTCCTGCCAATATTCTGGCGTAGTGTCAAAGACTTGTGCTCCAGAACTAGCCATGGCCCTCACCAAGCTGTTCCTGCAGAGATACAGCACTGCCATCACTGACATCTACCAAGCATGTAAAATGCACTGGTACATCCTGTACACAAAAAAGGACAAATCTGACCATCAGTCTACTCTCAATCAATTAGCAAAGTGATGGTGTTGGGCTGGTAACTAACAGGTAACATTTGTGCCGCACAAGTTCCCTGACACGATCACCAACAAGAGAGAACTCAATCATCAACCTTTCTCATTCAATGGCATTACATCACGGAATCCTCTACAATCAATATCCTAGGGGATTACCATTGACCAAAAACTGAATGGACCAGTCATATAGATACAAGAGCAGGACAGAGACTGGGAATTCTACAATGTGAAACCATTCTCCCCTCTCCCCAGAGCCTGCCCATCATCTGTCAGGCACAAGTCAGGCACGTGATGGACTACCCTCCATTTGCCCTGGATGGGTTAAGCTCCAACAATACTCAAGAAGCTCGACTCCATCAAAGATAAAGCAGCCCATTTGTCTATCACCATATATAACACCTTCAGCATTCACTTCCTCTATCATCGAACCACAGTGGCAGCAGTGTGTACCTTTTACAACTCATGAAGACTCCTGCAACAGGATTTCCAAATCCAGTACGTCTACTACTGAGAAGAACAAGGGGAAGCAGATCTATGGAAATTTCCCTGCCATGCTCCACTGTGGTGTGGACCTACGTCACTGTACTTTCACTGTCACTAGGTCAAAATCCTGGAGTTCCCTCCCTAACAGTATTGTGGGTGTCCCTACACCACACAGAATGCAACAAGTCCGGAAGGCAGTTCGCCACTATCCCCTTCTCGATGGGCAATTAGGGATGGACAATAAATGTTTGTTTAGCCAGTGATGCATACATCCTGTGAATGAATAAAAATGATGAAAATGTTGATAGACTAAATAAGCAGAAGCTGCTTCCACTGGCAGGACGGTGGTAACCATAAAAAGACAGATTTATGACAACTGATAACCAGAGGGGAAGATAAGAAGGAACAGTGTAACGTTGTGATCTGATAGGGGCTGCCTAAAAGAATGTTGAAGTTCAACAGGAAATTTGAACAGGGAATTGGATAAAAACAGAGGAACAGGAGAAGGCCCGTTTAGCTCATCAAGCCCCCCCCCCCCCCCCCCCCCCCATTAATATAATCATGGCTGATCGAATACTTCAGTATCTTTTACTCAACACATCCCCACAACTCTGTACATCACTGGTAATCAGAAAGTTATCAATCAGTACCTTAAATATGCTCAAAGACTGAGTTTACACAGCTCTCTGTGGTAGAGAATTCCAAAGGTTCACCAGCTCAGAGTAAAATAATTTACCCACATCTCAGATCTAAGTAACATTCCCCCATCCCAATCTTTCAATGGTGCCCATAGACTCTCTAAACTAGACTCTCCAAATTGACTTAGACTCTCCAACCGTGGAAGTTTATCGACCTGCATCTATCCTTTCTATCCTTTTAAATATTTTGTGAGTTTCAATGGGACCATCTGTCATTTTTCAAAGCTCTAGGGAATACAGGGCTGATTTTCCCACAGTCTCACCATCCCAGGAATAAGTCTGGTGCACCTTTGTTCCACTCCCTGTAAGGCAATAATAACTTTGCAGGTGTGATCTAACTGAACTCCTATCCAGACAGGAAAAAGTTGCAAGGCCTCAGTGAAAGAGTGAGTTGAATGGGACTGTCCGGACTGTTTATTCAAAGTGCTGTCATAGGTGCTATGGGTAAAATGGCCTTGTTCTGTGCTGTATCGCTCTTTTTGGTTCTGTGCATCAAGTTGGTTGAGAGGGAGGGAGCAAGACAGAGAAAGGAATTGGTCTGACAACGCAAGCAGCTTGCTGAGAGAGGAAGTGGTTTAATGAAAAAAAACGACAACTTCTTCAGCTACGCAAAACTGCTTTTAAAAAAAAATTTCCAGCCACCTCGGAGACTTCCGCGCAGAAGGCGCTTCGTTTCGGTCAGGCCTTTTTACCGTGGGAACTAACGTGAGTATCTGCAGAGCTCAAGGTAGGATGGAACCCGGTCATCCCGTAACTAAATCAAACTAAACTGTCTTTGCTCTCAGTTAAAATAAATTAAACTCACATCAGGATTAAAATTACGGGTCTTTCTTCATTGTGTTGCCATAGGTAATCCAGGTGATCAAGGCCTACATGCAGGTCAAAGCCAAGCATATGGGCTTTTTGAAGACCTGTGAAAGGAGGGTGCTTGCATGGGGTGGGGGAATAATGAGCGAGAAGTCCCGAAGTTTCCTTTGACCACCCGACAGAACAGATTCAGTTTGCAATCTGACACAGTGAGGATGTGGGGATGAGGAGTATGGGATGGAGAGTGCCCTTGGAGGGTGGATGAGATTAAGCATTTAACAAGGTATAGAGAGAGAGATTCAGAGCAGATGGAGGTAAATACCACAAGAGGAGAGGACTAAATTTTCTGATTGGGCAGTATTCCCCCTGAACGGGTGGATGAATATAATTAAAATCTGTACAAGGGAATGAGAGGAAGTGAAGGTAAGATAGTTAGGTATCAATTTATATTTGCGATTTGCATTAGCCGTAACCCTCCATTACCACAATTATATTTCATAGGGAACTTTAAATGTAATAAAATGTACATGGGAGCATTATCAAATAAAGTGCAATCTGAAGCCACCAAAAGAGAGCTGACAATAGGTGATCAGTAGCTTGGTCAGGGAAGCAGGGGAATTTAAGAGGCATGTGAAAAGAGAGTGAAAAAAGATTCAGGAAATGTACGATTTAATGGCTTATAAACCTTGTTTGGTGTATATATAACAACAGCAAAAATAAAACTCCCCCAGTTTCTATTGCAGGTGCAAAAATACTATTTGGTATCTGTTGTTAAATATGTCTTCCATTTCAGTTTGACTGCCTGTTTTGAATTCAGGTCAGGCTCGATTTTGTTACCCCTACACACCGTTTTATTAGAACTGTCTGGTGGCGGATTCTCTATCTCCAGGTATTCCCAACTGGTCTTCCTCTTCACTCTGCCATTTTCATTTTTGTTTTCCAGCCATCTTATCTGCTAGCTTATCATTGTCCACGCCTTATTCATCTACCCCTTTCCAACGGGTTCTAGCAAATTGGTCCCATTTTCATGCCTGAGCCCAGATAGCAAGTGTCAGTGGGATATTTGACCTTGGGCATCATTGCAACACTTTTATCCCCCATATTGCATGTTGCCACTTACTGGCATATATCTGGAAGAAGAATGGGGCACACTATAACAGACTTTTGTTTTATTTCAGTACAAAGATATGGAAAACAGTTGTAGCAAACCTCCTCCCCCTTCCCAAATTGGTTTGGACAATTCAATAATATTCACCAGTAGCAAAGATCATTGGAACAGGAGAAAGCCATTCTGTCCCTTGAGCCTGTTATATTATTCAAAGTGATAATGCCTGATCCATATCTCAACTCTGCCTGACCATCCTTGGCTCCATATCCCTGACTATACTTGGCTGGCAAAAAAAAATTATCGATCTCAGGTTTAAAATGATTAATTGGGCTGGCAACTACTGCTTGTGGAGCAGAGTTCTGCATTTCTAACTGTAGTCTGTGAGAAAGAGTGTTTTTATTTTTTAATGGGATGTGGGTATAACTGGCAAGGCTGATATCTCTAATTGCCTTAGAATTAAATGATAGGAGCAGTTGAGAGTCTGGCACATGGCTGTGGGTCTGCATAGCTGTCCCTCTGAGTTTCTTATTGGCTGTGCAGGTCTCCAAGTCCTGTATGTGGCAACGACTTCCAGGACAGGAGGTCAATGCTGCGATCAGAATGCCGGGGCCAATCACCAAGCATGGAACCTTGGAGTGGTAGCCTAGAGGGAATGTTGTTCTGGAGTTACATGTAATTGACACTGGGCAATCGCTTTCTTCCCTAAGGGCTTTCGTGACTAGATTGGTTTTTGCAATAATCAATCTTAAGTTCCTGGTCACCATTACTGAGACTACTTTTACATCTCTGATTTATTGAGTTAAATTTAAATTCCATCAGCTACCATGGTGAAATTTGAACATGTGTCCCTGGAGCACTTGCCCTGGACCTGTGCGTTATGGTTCCAGTGACATTACCATTACACCACCATCTCCCTGCTTCCCAACCTCTCTGCTGGCTCTGGTTTTAAGGTTATGTTCTCTGATCTAACCTTTTCCCAACAACTGAAATAATTTATCTCTATTCAGCCTGTTAATTTCTGTTAAAGTTTCAAAGTTATAAATTGAAATATCCCTTGAGTTTTTGTTACTCCAGGGCATATAAATTTTGTTTACATAATTGCTCCTCATAACTTGACTCTTGGAGTCCTGGTAACATACTGGTGACTCTGTCTTCATTTTTGCTACGGTCAATAACTCTCTGCTGAGGTATAGTGCCCAGAACTCTCCAGTTACTCCAGGCATATTCAACCAGGCTGTAACTCAGTAAAACCAGCAAGAAATAACTGTCTCTATTCAGCAGTTTTAATGTTTTTGTAAATTCATTGATGGGATGTGGGCAATGCTGGCTGGACCAGCATTTATTGGCTGTTTCTCAGGGTTCTTGAAAAGGTGATGGTGAGATATCCCCTTGAGTGATGCAAGGAAACTCACAATATTGTTAAGGAGGAAGTTTCAGGTTTTCAATCAGCGACACTGAAGAAAAAATGATATATTTCCAAATCAGGATGTGGAGTTGTTTGGTGGGGAACTTGCTAATGGTGGTGTTCCCATGTATTTGCTGTCCTTGTCCTTCTAGATGAATAGTGGTTATGGTTTTGGAAGGTGCTGCCTGAGGAGCCTTGGTGAATTTCTGCAGTGCCTCTTGTAGATGGTACACATTGCAACTACTGAACGTTGATGATGGAGGGTACGAATGTTTGTGGATGTGGTGCCAATCAAATGGGTTGCTTTATCTTGGGTAGTGTCAAGCTTCTTGGGTGTTGTTGGAGCTGCACTCATCCAGGCAGGTGGGGATTGTGCATTGTAGATGGTGAGTGGGCTTTGGGGAGTCAGGAGGTGAGATAATTGCTGCAGGATTTCTAGCTTTTGACCTGCTCTTGTCGCCACAGTATTTATATGGCTAGTCCAATTCAATTGCTGGTCAACATCCTTATAACTGAAGTAAAGCCTCCTCCCATTTATAATCCAGCTCTCCAGTTAGAGACCAATATTTTATTTGCATTTTGATTATTTATTGTACCTGACTTACTACATTTTTGTGAGCTGTGTATATGTACCTCAAAATATCTTTGGAGCACCACTACTCCTAGCTTTAAACCTTTTAAAAATACATGCAGTTGTCCTTTTTTGGCTTAAAAGGCAAGTGATCAGGGTTTGGATCATCTGTGTATGTTAGAGAATAACATACCACAGCAGACCCAATACACATCATAGACAATTGCAGATTCTGTGTATGCTAATTGAGACTGGTAGACCCTGTGTATATTACTGAGAATGGCAAATCCTCTGTGAGTTGTTGAGAATGCCAGTTTCTGTGTATTTTATAGAGAATGGCAAACTCTATGTATGCCACAGAGAGTGGTAGCCTGTGTACATTACAAAAAAAAACGGGCAACTCCTGTGCATATTATAGGGGATGGTGACTCCTGTGTATATTGTGAGGAACAGCAGCTTCCATGTATACTGTGGGGAATGGAGGCTCCCTTATACTGTAGGGAATAGCATCTACCATGTATATTGTGGGGAATGATAGCTCCCGTGTCTACCTTGGGGAATAGTTTTTCCTGTGTACATTATAGAGAACAGCTAATAGCGTGATTAAGCAGGCCAATATTTCAAAATATAAAGTCTAGTTGCTGTGAATCCTGAGGTCAAATTGGGGTTAATTTACTGCACGGTTGATTGGCAGGTCCTTGTGAATACCAGTGAAAAACAGCAGGAAGTAACTATCTCCTACCAGCTTCTTTTTCTAATATCCTTCTGAAGCTTTGAAGTGTGGTGATGCTTTCAGAACTCACGGATAGATAAAGCGATGATCAAAGCAGATATTTGTCAATGGATTGTCACATTAATCCAAATGTAAACTTTGCTTGCCAGGATTTACAGAGAAGGGTTCCTGTGTCTTGTGCAGAGAACAGCAATCCCTATCTATATTGCAGAGAAAAGCAGTCCATTGTATACTACAGGGTGACCCCTGTGTCCGCGGAATCATTTTCTGTGATTTCAGTTATCTGTGGTTTACCACAGCCCAAACCTGTTATAGGGAATCTTCTGGAACCAGGGACCAGGACACTGCTGGGAAGGTATTTGTCCATTTAAAGGAATGGGCTCGCTCCTATGCATGGTTTCGGGCTTCCATGGCAGGTCTTGGAACATATCCCCCGCAGGTACGGGGGGGCAACTGTATGTAGAACAGATGACTTGGTGAATATTACATAGAACAGTGATCAAAAATTATGCTCTAACATCAGGGCCATCTCCTTTCTCCCCCCCCCCGAACAATCCAATAATTCTGTATTATGCAATATTATTTTATTAGCAATTAATATTTAAAGATGAAGGGAGGACTTACATTTCTATAGTATCTTTTATGACCTGAAGGTGTTCCAAAATGCTTTACAGTCAGCAAAGTATTCTTGTTACGTTGAAAATGCAGTTCCCATTTTGCTCACAGCAAGCTCCCACAAACAGCAGTGCGATAATGAACAGATCATCTGTTTTTCAATAATGTTAATGAAGGCTAAATATTGCTCCAGGGCACTGGAGAGATTTACTCTGTGCTCCGAAACATGTCGCTCTTGTGAAGGCATATGAGTCTGTGGGTTTAAAGTCTTGTCCTAAATTTGATATGCTCCCTCAGTCCTGGGATGAACCTAGTTTGTGCTGAGGTCTCTGAGGGTCTCTCAAGCCCCTGCCTTGCTGATTTAGTTAATGGCGACCTGGCGAGAGAGACATTATCATCTACTGAGCCATGATCTCTGTGCATTTTGTCCTACCCCTTTTTAACAAGGTGCCTCATCCTATTTTTAAAAAAATGATAGCACTTCTCTTTTACACCAAGTGATTAAGATGAGAGCATGATCTTGGTTGGCTCTTATTTTATATAGGGACAATTACTATGACTGTAGGCATTACTTAATCAGAGGTTAAAACCGACTGCCTGCTCCTTGCCTGAAGTAATTAGAACGAGGTCAGTCAGGTGGACCTCCTAGATTATGAGACAAAAATAGAAATTGATGGAAAAGCTCAGCAGGTCTGGCAGCATCTGTGGAGAGAAATCAAACTTAATGTTCAGGTCGAATGACCCTTCCTCAGAACTGGACCTGAAACATTAACTCTGATTTCTTGCCACAGATGCTGTCAGACTTGCTGCACTTTTCTAGCAATTTCTGTTTTTGTCTCTGATTTACAGCATCCCCAGTTCTTTTGGCTTAATTCTCATAGTGTATGAGTTCCCTGATTGGGGTTCTTAAACTGGTCCAATCAGGGAGTCCTGTCTGATGGATGTAAACAGGAGTGTCAGGGTTCTGTGCACTCTAGAAGCTGGCTCTGAGCAAGTTGGGCCAGTGTCATGACTATGTAAATAAAGGGGGGACTTGGTGACGGGATGCCAGCCTTCATGGAGTTATTTCAGTGGTAATAAGAAAAACACACCCCAAAAGAGATTCGCTCGCAACAATCTTCTTTGCATTGGAGTAAGCGTTTCTGGCAGCATGTCACTATTTGGGAAGTTACTCAGCAGTTACAGAACCAGGGGAATCCATGTTGGGATTTTTTAATGAGGTTACGATGACTGGCAGAGGCATGTGATTTTGATTTAATCGTAAGTGAGATAAGGAGAGACTGGTATGTGGGATTAATGATGTGACCGTGCAAAAGTGCCCATTAGCTGAAGCCCAACTGGACTTGAAATAGGCACTACAACTAGCTCTGAAAGGAGAAAGTGTGGCAAGTGGAGCATATGAGTTACATAGTATTCCAACAGAAGTGGACACCCTTGACAGGCTGACTGAGCTTGGGGAACACCACTTGAGTGAAGGCAAGTGTGCAGCCTCACTCAGGACATATCTTGAATAGAGGGACCCTAGGCAACAGCAAAATGCCAAAACAAAGCCTAGCCTTGGCTGAACGGTTAAAATTTTCTTGAGGATCCAGGTTGGCAGGCCATTGCAGTTGCTGCCAGCATGAAGACTTGAGGCAGCTAAAGCGCTCCATTGGGCATGAATTGAGTGAAAGAATTCATATGCTGGTATCCAGAAGAGTGCACACCCTAAAAAGACTACCTGCAGCTGATTTGGAACAGTTAAATTGCATAGCAACGTCCTGATCATAATCAATCAACATAAACATTTGGTTAAGTGGTCAGCCAATTCTAACGGAGGTTGATACTGGTGCAGCTGTATCAGTGATTACCAAAATTCATTCTGGACTCCAATCCTTAAGTTTGTGTTAGTCCTCAGCTAGGATGAGAACCTATTCCGAGCAACCGCTACAGATTAAGGGTACAACTTCGGTTCCAGTATGATTGTAGTGAAAAGCTTGGGTCCAAGCTTGAGGGAGTGAAATTTGTTGAGAAAGATTCAACTTGATTAGCTCAATATCTTTTGACTAGAAAATGGCTGCCTAAGGGAAGTCCTAATTAAATACCCTGAAATTTTTCAGGAAGGTCTAGGGGCTATCAAAGGGGCCAAGGCCACCTTGCAAGTTGACCAAGAAGCAATTCCATGATTCTGCAAGGCCTGCCCAGTGCTATTTGCTCTATGTACAAAAGTAAATGCAGAAATCGGGAATCATCCAACAGTACAGTTTGTGGAATGGGCAGCAACGGTCGTACCAATAATGAAGCCTGACGGCTCAGTTCACCTTTGTGGGGATTTTAAGCAAATAGTAAACCACTTTTTTGCAGCTGCATAGATACCCAATCCCTACATGGAGAGTTGCATGCAAAACTGGCTGTCCTTCACGAAGCTGGACATAAGCTATGTAAAGCTACAACTGCGATTAGATGAGGATTCCCAGAAGTATGCTACAATTAATACCCATAAGAATTTGTACCAATATACAAGACTGCCTTTTGGTTATTATCAACTTGTTACAACATTCCAGCAGACCATGGAGAACAGGTCACCATTTATCTGGATGACGTGCTAATAACTGGGAAGGCTAATAAAGAGCATTTAGAGGACTTGGGCATAGTGTTTAAACATTTCTCCAAAGCGGGGCATACTTTTGAAGGGAAAAATGTGTGTTCCAAGCACCCCAAATGACTCACTTGGGCTGCAGAGTCAACAAAACTGGGTTACACCCATTGGAAGATAAAGTGAGGGCAATCAAAGGTGCCCCAGCTCCCATGTCTGGATCAAAGCATTGGTCTTTCCTTGATGAATTATGGAAAATTCATTCATAACTTGACCTCCATCCTGGCACCCTTACATCTGCTCTTGAAAAAGTCTTGGAAATGGTCTCGTAGCCAAGAAGTGAAGAAGCAGCTTTTGTTGTCTAAGGTTTTGGGCACACCACAATCCCACACAAGATGACATGCTGACACATGATGCCTCTCCATATGGTATCTGGGGTAGTGTTGGCTCACTGTTGGCCCAGTGGAGAGAAATGCCTGATGGTGTATGCTTCCCAGACTTTGGCTGAGATTGAATGGAAATAGCTAAAAATGTGTTGCTGGAAAAGCGCAGCAGGTCAGGCAGCATCCAAGGAACAGGAGATTCGACGTTTCAGGCATAATCCCTTCTTCAGGAATCCTGAAGAAGGGCTTATGCCCGAAACGTCGAATCTCCTGTTCCTTGGATGCTGCCTGACCTGCTGCGCTTTTCCAGCAACACATTTTCAGCTCTGATCTCCAGCATCTGCAGACCTCACTTTCTCCATTGAATGGAAATACACCCAGGTAGAGAAGGAAGGTTTGGCAGTCAACTTTGTTGTGAGAAAATTCCACCAATACCTTTTATGGATGTAAATTTGTGATAGTAACAGACCAGAAACCCCCAAGGCAACTTAAAGAGGACAAGGTCATGCTGCCCATGGTTTCAGGTCAAATTCAGCAGTGGGTTCTTATTCGGAGTGTGTACAATTACAAGTTGGAACACCATCTGGGAGGCCATGTGGCAAATGCAGATGCATTGAGCTGCCTCCCATTAGTGGACACCCCACCAATGGTGCCATCACCATTTTTTCAGGACACCCCTCTGGCCATTGCTGACAATATCAGACTGTTGACACAAAAAGATCCCGTCCTGGCAAATTTAAAATAGCTGCTGGTGGTGAGTTTTGAGAAGATTTGTAGCCTAGGTTGAGGTTCTGGATGTAGCTTTGTCCGCTGAGCTGGAAGGTTCATTTCCAGACCTCACCACAGGAAATGACATCATCAACACAAAGAAACCCATACATATAAATGGAAAGCAGGAATCATGTACACTGCTTCACCTGGAGGCCCACTGAAGATGTTACCTAGAAAGGTGATGAAATGTCTGGAAATGAACCTTGCAGCTCAACGAGCAAACCTACATCCATAGCTGGTGGTAATGGGAGAAACAAAAGGGCCATCACAACCAGAACTGAAACCTTTCTGTATCTGGTGAGATCAGATCACAGTAGAGGATGGTATATTATTACAGGGAGCCAGAGTGATTGTTCCGAGCAAAGATTGCTGTCAGAACTCCATCAGGGTCATCCAAGGTTTCCAATATGAACATGTTGGCGAGAAGTTATGTCTGGCAGTCAGGATTGGATGCTGACACAACTACGTTGGTGGGGCAATATCCAGAATGCCAACAAGGACAAAAATTACTGCCAGCAGCACCCCACATTTGTGGGGATGGCCGGGTAAACTCTGGACTGAGTTAAAGGCAACTATACAGGTCCTTTCATGGGCTCAATGTTCTTAGTCATTGTAGATACCCATGCAAAGTGGAGGAATGCACAGAGTTCATTTGAAAAAGCACAGGGATGATTGAAAATCTGCGAGCAAAATCTGAATTTGCAATACACGGACTCCCAGAGGTGTCAGTCACAGACAGTGGGCTAGTGTTCACCAGCAGGAAATTCGGAATTTCCTAAAGTTGAATGGCATGAAGCATGTAAGGACAGCTCCATACCATTCATCATCCAATGGTCAGGCAGAAAGAGCAGTCCAAACTTTGAAGGCAGGCTTAAAGAAACAGCCTACATTCGATAGCCAACTGTCCTGGTTCTGTGTGATTATAGAACCACCCCTTACAAAACCACAGGGACAGCTCCAGCAGAGTTCCTAATAGGGAGAAGACTGTGCACCAGGTTAAACCTGATCATCCCTGACCTGACAGGAGGGAGTGAAACTACATCAGGAACGCCAATGCTGGACGTAATGCTCCTCTAAACAAGATAGACAGTTTACTTCAGGGGATGAAGTTTGGTGTCAAAATCAGGGGAACATCCCTGCATGGGTAAGAGGCACGGTCAAAACGAGGTCACATCCCATGGTGTACAAAGTTTGAAGCGATGAGGTGGTCTTGAACAAGCACATGGATCGCATGACATCCACAATCTCACAAATGTGGCAGGACCAAAACATCGCCAGTCCCTCAGAACATCCAGCAAGGATGTCAGAACCCATGAGTTCTCCCCCTCTGCCTAGCGTCGAAGAAACCTCCCAGGACAAGATGGAAAGGGCAGATGCTGCAGTCTTGATGCCATCACCACCTGAAGAAGAAGGTGAATTTCTTCCAAGACACTCCGGGCGCAAGAGGTGGACTATGGTCCGACACACGCCAGCAGAGTCGGAGCAACTGGACCTTATTGAAAACTCCCCAGGAGAAACTACAGGAAAAAGAACAGGTCTATGACCCAGGACTTAAAGAGGGAGAGGTGTGATTGGAATGAGGTCAGCCAGCCATTGAATGAGTTCCTTGCTTGGGGCTGTTAAGCTGGTCCAATCAGGGAGCCCTGGCTGACAGATATAAACAGGACTGTGAATAAAGATTCATGCACCTTGTGTGTCTCACAAAAAAAGATAAACTGGGGATCTGGGTACCGCAAAAAAAAAATTAATAAACAGGAGTGTCAGGGAGCCAGTTCTGAGCAAGCTGAGCCAGTGTCATGTATTATGCACATGTAAATAGAGGATGACTTGGTGATGGGACACCGGCCTTTGTGAAACTGTTTCATCATCCACAGTTATGTCCATGCCTGGGTGTCCTTAGAGATGGAGTAAATCATGCCCACTAATATCCTTGATGTCTTTAGAGAGAGAGAGGTGGGCACCACAGGGGATGCAGTGCTTTATTTCCTCATCCTGGTTTAATCTATTCTCGCTCTCCCGACCTCTCCCTCACCTTCTAATGATTTGCATTGACAATAATAGGCTTTGCATGTAAACATTCAGCTGGCCAGATGATTTACTGGTGGTAATTAGTAATTAAAAACAAAAAGTAAAATCACAGCGGTTTGGTGATAGGGACAAAACTGTTTGATTGTGTGTAATTGTGTAATGTATAAAAAAACAAAAGCTAGGCCCATCTGTCTCTGTTGGGAAATGAGAGACTTCAATGATGTTATGCCTAGTTTGCAGAATGGATCTTGTCCCATGAGGGGGACTGAATGATCAATCACAGCCATTAGGCCTTTGATAGATAGTTGTGGGTGTGAGTAGGAGAATGGGGGTCACCTGGGGGTGATAGTGAAATTGCTAGGAAGCGTATGATAACTCATCTACAAAGCTTTGGAGCCAATTCCCTCATCTCGCAGGAAGGTGTGGGCTTTCAATCACTTCTGCATAAGTGGTTGCAATCAGAATTGGCAGGCTACTTCACATCATCAAACATACAGCTCGGAGGAAGGCCATTTGGCCCATTGTGCCAATTCTTTGAAAGAGCGATCAAATCAGAGCCCCCCTCTGTCCCCACTATCCTACAATTATTTTCCTTTCAAGAATCTATCCACTTTCCTCTTATTATTGAGTCCGGTCCCATTGTCCTTTCAAGAAGCACATTCTAAGTCATCATAACTTGCTTACTTTAAAAAAAGACTTTTTTTTTTGTTCTTTTGCTAATTATCTTAAATCGGTGTTGAATTGTTTCCAATAACAGGAGGTAAATAGTTTTGTCTCGTCTACACTTTTTTTAAAACCCTTCTGAATTGTGTACGCCTGAAAGACCTTGTGTACCCCGAAGTGACGTCTTTTTGGATCCCCTCTCGCTGTGCCCTTACACATGGTGCAGCCCTAAAGCTGCCTACGTTTTGGGTGAGATGCTGTTAAGCTGGGGGATGGTCGGGGGGCGGGGGGAGAAGCTGGGGAGTGATTCAGCAAGCAGGATCCATCAGTCAAGAGTTCTGATCTGATTAAATATTGAGTGCCCAGGGACCCCGGGTTACTGGAAAACGTGAGCTTAATTAATGCTAATGAATGTTTCTAATCACACTGTCGTTCTATTCAATTAATTATTTAACTCTTCAAGTGGTGCCATCTGGTGCAGAGTGAAGGGGAAAGGATTCTGCCTATTTGGTGCAGTATGGAGAGGACAAGGGCACCTTAACGATCTGGCTTCTACTCACTCTCTGTTTGCGGCTCCTTTCGGTCTTTGTGCAGAGATCTGACTGAACAGTCCATGGCAAAACAAAAGCACACTGCTGTTGTCAGTTCTGTGAAGACCATGTGCAGAGCTTTTCATCTTTTACTCATCCTCCAACTTTTCTTCTCGTTGCAATCCCCCCTGACGTTTCATTACTTTCTTTCAATTTCCACATCCAATTCCAGCCTTTAATTAGATTACTTACAATGTGGAAACAGGCCCTTCGGCCCAACAAGTCCACACCGACCCACCGAAGCGAAACCCACCCATACATTTGCCCCTTACCTAACACTACAGACAATTTAGCATAGCCAATTCACCTGACCCGCACATCTTTGGACTGTGGGAGGAAACCAGAGCACCCGGAGGAAACCCACGCAGACACGGGGAGAACGTGCAAACTCCACACAGTCAGTCGCCTGAGTCGGGAATTGAACCCGGGTCTCTGGCGCTGTGAGGCAGCAGTGCTAATCACTGTGCCACCGTGCCGCAGTAATACCGCTGACTTTAATACTGCTGACCCTATGTATTGGAACACCTTCCCTATAACTCCCTAATTCTCTCCTCCTTTATGATGGTCTTTAAAGCTGACTGTTTTGGCCAAGCTTTTGGTAACTAATATGGTTAAATGTGTGTCAAGTTGTTTCTGGGATTAAAGGACTTTAGGGACATTTTACTATGTTAAAATTGCTGTATTAAAAGCAAATTTTCCTGTATAGTTGCTTCCTCCTTATTTTCATCCACAAAGTTTTGTCCCCCTTGACCTGTGACCTGTGGGTTTCAAAATGGCCACCCTTGCTTAAGAAGCCTGTTCAGTCCTGTGGACTTTGTTAGGGATGGTGGTCGTAACCAGGTGGTTGTGGAGCGTGAGTGGGCAGACTGGGTCTCCGTTTAAATTGGGAGTTGGAAGTGGGAAGTTGAGGGACAGCAAGGGGGATTGGAGAAGCCATGGCACATTGGAAGCTAAGCATCAGTCTATTACAGTAACAACAGTTTACCTTCAGTGGAGACAGCTCCCTCCATGTGTATTAGGCCCAGCCAAACTATTGTCATGACCCTTGTACTGTTGACCATCTGTAGGTGGATCATCACTTGTGGGTAAGATCAAACATAAGACATTGGTTTAATTCCAGAAGCCTTTCAATTATTCAAAGCCTCTGATTTTATTTTTGCTCCCCATCCACTCACAAGGCCTTCTAGTGGTGTTTTTAAGCATTGTTTTCTTTTAAGAATTGCTTTATAGGATTTTGTTATGGTCCTAGTTTCTTCTGCCCCATTACCCCTTCAGCACTTCTCTAAAACATTCCACACAGCATCTCAGTCATTGGCCGCTATTGTCATGACTGAGATCCCCACCTTGCTCCGGTCTCCTATTCAACAAGCCATTTCACTGAGGTCAGAAGGCAGTTACAGCAGCCACACTCAATTTGCTGACTATTCCCATCTCATCCTGTCTCATCTAGACTTTCAATACAGTTCAGTTCAGTTCAGCTCAGCTCAGCTCATGTCAGAAAGATTGGCAATAGGACCAGTCTCCTTTCCTATCAGGCCATTCTCATCAGTAAAACTCTGGCAAAAGCAAAAGGTATATATTTGTGTAACAAAGCCTTCAATGTAACTAATTAAAGGGTGTTTTTATGGGACAGGGTTGTAGTACATGCTCTGATTCTAACCCCATGCTCCTCTGTCCCGGGAGTGTTCACTGGGGACTGTGTAAAGAGATCTTTACTCTGTATCTAACCCTGTCATATACCTATCCTGGGAATTATTCTGTATCAAACCGTCCATCGCAGGAATGTTTGATGTTGCTGATGTAGAGGAAGCCTTACTCTGCATCTAACCCTGTGTTGTAGATTTGATGGGGACAGTATCGAGGGAGCTTTACTTTTGAAAGTTTAAAAGAGTGGAGGGGAATTTGATTTTTATTTAATCCTGTACTTGCCCTATAAATTTTGTTTTGGACAGTATGGAGAGAGCTTTACCCTTTATTTAAGTCTTGCCTTTTCCTTGTTTTCTCCAGGTCATGTTGATTTTGACCATGCAAAAATTCATACTCAACAGCCAGAAATGAAGGAAACCAGCACGAGATTTGATCTGCAAGGCTGAAGATATTCGATGTAGGTCTGTGATTGAAAGCACCATTATGCTCCCTTAATTATTGAACTGTTGACCTTCACAATTGCCTCACTGTTCTATGTCACTTCTCCTGTCCCCTGTAATGGCCTCCGCCTCTTCAGTGATTCGGTGCTGTTTGGGACGAAGGGAGCAGTTGTTCTGAGGATGTAAGGTACCTATGCGGAGTCCTCCAATTGAGTTTCCATGCAAGGGGAAGAGATGTTCTTTCCCCAACCAACCAAGGCTCGTGCCCGGCAATCTCGGGCACTCTCAAGCCAGTAACTCACTCCCCCAACACGTGGGTGCCGTTGTCCTGTGCGTGAGGAACTGCAAGGGAGGGAGGATCCCACTTTAAGGGGTACAGGACATGCAGTCGGACGATTTTTTCTACAGGAAGTTCAAGAGGAACAACCACCGGCCTTTGCTGTCGGCAGTGAACTTTGAAACCAAGGCAACTAGGTCAACTCCTGAGCCTGTCGGGACGACAGTGCGGGCCAGGATTTCAGAATGGCCACCCCGGCGGGAGTCGCTGGAGGATGGGGCTGCGAGGAATCATGGCAGTGAAGATAAAGGGCCCTGTCGACCCCTTGACGAGGCTACTGGCACCAAGGGCAACATGAAGGAGGAGACGCAGGAGTGTGAGACTGTGCAGCTGGTGGCCAAGATGACAGCACAGGGACGCAACCCGGTGATCCAGCGCAGCAACAGTGAGGTGACCATCACGGATAGCAGCTGCAGCCAGGACTCAGACCAGCGGGCTGCTCACCCTTCCCCTGGGGCAGCCCTCCACCGGGACTACGGTAGTGCCTCCTCTATTGAGCGTCAGCAGTCGCGGGATGGAGAAGGTGAAGCCAATCGGTCAGGGTCAGAGGTCACCAGTGCCGCTCGATTCCAAGACCCCTACTTGCTGCTGGGCCTGACAGAGAGCCCTGGTGCCGAGGAGAAAGCAGCAAAGTGGAGGCCAAAGCTTGCGGTGGAGCCACCCGCTGAGGCCTCAGTGTTCCGAAAGCTCAAGACCCAGAAAAGTGACCCAGAGAGCCCAAGGTCACCACCCCCAGCATCAGCACTGGTGCCGAGCCAGAACGACACTTGCCAACCCTGGGCCAGTGCCAGGAACGTGGTCCACTATGACGTGCAGAGCATCCTGTTTGACCTGCACCGCGCTGTCTCCAACCGTGACAGCACTGGGCGGCGCAAGAACATCATCACCGGCGCCTCTGCCGCTTCCCAGCTGCCCGCACAGCCTACCTCGCCCAGCAACAGCGGCAGCACCGAGGAGCTCCACCAGTTGTTGGCCAAAGGGGTCGTGCCAACAGCGGCCGGTGGTAGCACCGGAGGAGACCAGGGTGATGGCAAGGACACCCAGCTGGTCCTAAGCTGCCCACATTTCCGCAATGAGGTGGGTGGCGAGGTGGAGCCACAGAATGCCAGCCAGTGCCCCAATGCTGCTGTGTCTGTGCTGGAGGAACCCCGGGAGAGCTATCTGGCTCGGCAAGGGACGGCTGCTTACTTCATCGAGCATGCAGACCTGGGCGCCAACTATTACCGAAAGTATTTCAGCGGCAAAGGTAATAGTTTAAGAATTAAAACTGCATTCAGGTTATAACTACAGCTACTCGCTAATTACAGAAGCTTTACTTCGTGTTTGCTTCCAGGTGCAGAGTAATGCTCCCTCAGCACTGACCCTATCAAACACTCCCCAGGTCAGGGACAGCATGGGGTTAGATACAGAGATAAAGTTCTGTCTACACTGTCCCCATCGAATGCTCCCAGGACAGGGACAGCTTGGGGTTAGATACAGAGATAAAGCTCCGTCTACACTGTCCCCATCGAATGCTCCCAGGACAGGGACAGCTTGGGGGTTAGATACAGAGTAAATCTACCTCCACAATATTCCCACCAAACACTCCCCAGGACAGGGACAGCACAAGGTTAGGTACAGAGTAAAGTTGCCTCTACACTGTCTCCGTCAAACACTCCCAGGACTGGGACAGCACGGAGTTAGATACAGAGTAAAGCTCGCTCTGCACTGTCCCCATCAAACACCCCCCAGGACAGGGACAGCACGGGGTTAGATACAGAGTAAAGATCCCTCTACACTGACCACCAATCAAACATTCCCAGGACAGGGACAGCACGGGGTTAGATACAGAGTAAAGCTCTCTCGACATTGTCCACCATCAAACACTCCCAGGACAGGGACAGCACGGGGTTAGATACAGAGTAAAGCTCTGACTATACTGTCCCCCCATCAAACACTCCCAGGACAGGGGCAGCACAAGCTTAGGTACAGAGTAAAGTTCCCTCTACACTGTCCTCATCAAACACTCCCTGAGTTGTTACAGCGTGTACAGAAAAAAACTCCTAAATAGAACCTGTCTGAACCTTGTTTACATCGCACTTAATAATGCAGAACACCTCTGGAAGATGCAAATACAATTGAGCAGAACTGGGAGGTTATACGTGTCAGGAATAGTTGAACAAGTTGGAGCTATTTTCCTTTCTTCTCACAATGACCTGACAAAGGTCTTTAAATGAAAGGATTTTGATAATGTGAATGTTGAGAATGTATTTCCACTTGTTGGAGAGACCAGAACTAAAGGCTAAAAACTTAAATATAAGCATGACAATAATGAATCCAAAAAGGATGTCAGGAGAACTTCTTATTCCAGATTTGTGGTTACCATAGGGTATGGTTGAAGTGATCAGTATATCTGCACTTCAGGAGGAGCCTGATAACCATATGAGGGGGAAAGGAATGAAAGAATATGTTGAACTAGTGAGATGAAGAGGATTAGGAGGAGACTCGAGTGGTACGTGAACATACCGCTCTGTTGGGTCAAATAGCTTATTTCGGTGTTGTAAGTTTTCTATGTTAACAGCAGGTATTTGCAGCACAACTGAGTCTGTTGCTGTAATCCACCCCACGCCAGCTCTCTCCAGCATGAGCAATTGATGAGGAGTATAAGACTTGGCTTTATTTCCCCATGGCTGTCACCTATTAAAAGAGTATTTTGCATTGGCCTGTGATATTGAGCTTGTCCACTCATATTGAATGAGAGGAAACCCTCAAGGTTTTGACAGGAAAAGCAAGCTGCTGAGAGAGATATGACAATCAAAACCTCGTAAGGTGTCATTGTAGACCTGGGCTTGGAAGAATCTTGCTGTTCAGCTTCAATTGTTTTATCTTTCCTGTACTCAGTCTCATTGTAGAGGGTTGCATTTTACCTCTGTTTTTAAGCTGTCAGCACCTTGGAGACCTGTGCTGTTTATTTCCCCATGTGGTTATATGTCTTGAAACATTTCCTGTCAGTGCTGCAAGCAGTTCTTTCTCTTACAACGTTTTGTTGAGGCCATCGACCAGTGTCCCCAAATTGCATGAGCTGACAAGAGGATATTGTGGTCAGGCTGTAGCAAGCGCCTAGGCAGTCAAAAGCCCCTGTTCTGGAGCCAGCCATCTTGAGTGACAAGCGAACATAAACAATTGCTAGGGAAGGAAGTGTTGGTTGCTTTGCTCCTGGCTGTCCCTTCCTGATAGTTACCCTTGCAAGTGTGCCACAGCTGTCTCGTGTCTGGCATGGCAGCCGTCTTTTGACAAGGACAAATTTGGGCTATTTGGAAAGGGAGAATGTTGGGTGTTGAAAATTGGACCTGAATGTGTCGCAATCCAAAGATGTAACAAAAAGTGTACGCTCATAGAACAAGCCGCCCACTCTGCAGTTCTTAAAATGGCCCCAGTTTCCATCCTGAAAGGAAAAACATTTACCTTGTCTTGTATACTTCAAAATGGAGCTTCTGTATAATCAACATACTCATTTCCAAATATTATTGTTTTGTTTCAACCTGTTTTATTGATAAACCTCTCCAACAATCTTGTGATACTGTCTTTCCCACTGTACATGAATATTAGCTGTGCACTCTGCTTTCTATTCTCACTGAGTTAGTAGAATTCGATCTCCATTCTGTTGGTATTTGTCACCACTGACCTCAAAAGTGATCATTCTGCTTTGATTTCTACAGAACATCAGAACTTCTTTGGAACAGACGAGACCCTTGGGCCAGTAGCAGTGAGCCTCAGGCGAGAGGACAAAGACAAGGATGCAGGGAGCAGCTCGCAGTATTACTACAGGATCATTGTCAGGACCACAGAGGTGAATGCACTTAGATGGTTAGGGAATGAGGAATGGAGGGATTGACTGGAGTGGGGAGCAAACTGTCGGTCAGATGTGATGTACTTCATCCGTAGGTTTGTGGTATTTCTCTAACCTTCTCCTGCCCTTTAATCCAGGAAGATTGTCTCCTCCAATTCCAGCTTCTTGTGCAGCCCTAATTTTCATCACTGCCCCATTCCCAGATGGAACTTTAGCTACCCAGACCTTCTGCTTTTCAATTCTCTCCCTAAATGTTTCTAGCATTCTCCCATTTTAAGATGCTTTTTAAAACTGACCAATTTGTTTTGATCACGTGTCTCAATATTATCTACAGTGTCTTGCTTTCATAATCTCAGATGTTCCAAAACACTTCCCAGCCAATTAAATACTTATTTGTTCACAGGATTCTGTTGTACCATGTCTCCCAGGTTGTAACCGAATTAATGTGTTTATTCCTGTTTTGAGGCTCTGTTCCAACTTATTTGCATATTGCCAAACACAAACTCTGCTGTGTACCATTAGAATGTAACAACAGATAGAGGATTGGCCATTTGGCCCTTCAAATTTGCCTTGCCATTTGACAAGATGATGAGCTTTTAAAATTCGATTTTAAAAAACCCCAAATCACTGAAAAATATATCTCGATACACGTAAGAATGATGACTTGCTGAAGTTTGATTAATACAGCTGAAAATGATCTTATCACAAAACCAAGTATTTCAAGTGCCACCTGATGTCAAACAACTGAAATTAATCATTTATTATAGAAACCCTACAGGTGGGAAAGAGGCCATTCAGGCCATCGAGTTACACTGACCCTCCAAACAGCATCCCACCCGAACCTAACCTCGTAACGCTGCATTCCCCATGGCTAACCTGCCTAGCCTGCACATCCCTGGACACTATGAATGATTTAGTGTGGCCACTCATCCTAATCTGCAATCTTTGGATTGTGGGAGGAAACCCACTCAGGCAGGGGAGAACATACAAACTCCACACAGACAGTCGCCCAAGACTACAATTGAACCTGGGTCCCTGGTGCTGTGAGGCAGCAATGCTAGCCACTTATAGAGTCATAGAGATGTACAGCACGGAAACAGAACCTTTGGTCCAACTCGTCCATGCCGACCAGATATCCCAACCCAATCTAGTCCCACCTGCCAGCACCCAGCCCATATCCCTCCAAACCCTTCCTATTCGTATATCCATCCAGATGCCTTTTAAATGTTGCAATTGTACTCGCCTCCACTACTTCCTCTGGCAGCTCATTCCACACGTGCATCACCCTCTGCGTGAAAAAGTTGTCCCTCAGGTCTCTTTTATATCTTTCCCCTCTCACCCTAAACCTATGCCCTCTAGTTCTGGACTCCCTAACCCAGGGAAAAGACCTTGTCTATTTATCTTATCCACGCTCTGCTTGATTTTATAAACCTCTGTAAGGTCAGCCCTCAGCCTCTGACGCTCCAGGGAAAACAGACCCAGCCTATTCAACCTTTCCCAATAGCTCAAATCCTCCAACCCTGACAACATTCTTGTAAATCTTTTCTGAACCCTTTTAAATTTCACAACATCCTTCCGATAGGAAGGAGACCAGAATTGCATGCAGTATTCTAAAAGTGGCCTAACCAAAGTCCGGTACAGCTGCAACATGACCTCCCAACTCCTGTACTTGATGCTCTGACCAATAAAGAAAAGTGTACCAAACGCTTCTTCACTATCCTATCTACCTGCAACTCGACTTTCAAGGAGCTATGACCCTGCACTCCAAGGTCTCTTTGTTCAACAACACTTCCTAGGACCTTACCATTAAGTGTATAAGTACTGCTAAGATTTGCCTTCCCAAAATGCAGCTCCTCGCAGTTATCTAAATTAAACACCATCTGTCATTGGCTCATCTGATCAAGATCCCATTGTAGTCTGAGATAACCCTCTTCGCTGTCCACTACACCTCTAATTTTGGTGTCCTCTGCAAACTTACTAACTATACTTCTTAAGTTTGCATCCAAATCATTTATATAAATGATGAAAAGTAGTGGACCCAGCACCGATCCTTTAAAAAGATACAATTCTGTAATCTAGTTAAATTGGGAAACACTAACTAGTTCCTTTGCACTGTTTTTAAAAGACTTAGGTTAAAACCCCCCCAAAACATTGGTTTTGCACCCAAACGATTGTTTAGTTTTTTGCATACCCATAAGGCCTGTGAGTGAATACAATCATAGGAAACTTACCATAGTGCCTAATTTATCCTGATTCAATGACCTGCTGGGGGTCTCATTTGCCTGGATGAGTACAGCTCCAATAACGCTCAAGAAATTCAGCTCCATCAAGGGCAAAGCAGTTCACTTGAGCAACACCTCATCCACCACCTTTAAAGTTTATTCTCTCCAGCAAAGACACACAGTGGCAGCAATGTGTACCATCTCCAATACACATTGCAGCAATTCAGCAAAATTCCTTCTGAACACACCACCTCTTACCATCTTGAGGGACAAGGGCAGCAGATGAACCATGCAAGTTCCCTTACAAGTCGCTAAGCATTCTAATTTGGAACTATATCGTTCATTCAGTGCTGCTGGGTCAGAATCCTGGAACTCCCTCTCTAACAGCACTGTAGTGCACCTATACCACGTGGCCTGCAGTCATTTAGGAAGGAGATAGGTCATTACCTTCTCAAGGGTGATTAGGACAAGCATTAAATGATACAAGCCTATGATGCCCACATCCCATGCAAGAATAAATCTTTAAAAAAATAATTGTGGTCCGAGTTGAGCCTGCAGCATGAAGTTAGATATCGAGTAATGATCCCTCTACCCTTAAAGTGAAATTAATACTTCCTCCAAACTACCACCTCAAACACTCACATGACAGGTACAAGATTGGGTTAGATACAGAGTAAGTCTCCCTCTATTAGAGTCATAGAGATGTACACTGCAACACAGAAATAAAGAGCAGAATTTGGCCATTCAAATTGATCATGGCTGAAATCTAACTCTATATCTTTAAACAGAAAGTAGATTTTCTTAAACGCTGTCCCCATCAATCACTCCCAGGACAGGGACAGCAAGGGGTTAGACACAGACTACACTGTGTGCAACAAACACTTTCAGGACATGAACATGACAGAGTTAGGTGTACAGAGTAAAGATCCCTCTACTCTTTTGAACTGAAAGGAAAACTACCTTCAGTTTGTCCCCAACCAACACTCCAGGACAGGGACAGCATGGGGTTATATACAGAGTAAAGCTCCCTCTACATTGTCCCCATTAAACACTCCCAGGGCAGGGATAGCACAGGGTTAGACATTGAGGAAAGCAAACTCTTCTCTCTTAAGCTGGAAAGTAAAGCTCCCCAGACGCTGTCTCAATCAAACATTCCCAGGAATTGTACAGTCATGGGTTCATACCAAGTAAAGCTACCTCTATATTTATCATCATCAAACATGGACAGGACTGGTGAAACACAAGATGTGATAAAGTGAAGCTCCTCTTGAACTGAAAGTTAAAAATCACACAACACCAGGTTATAGTCCAACAGATTTAATTAGAAGCACACTAGCTTTCAGAGTGTCCCTCCTTCATCAGATGGTTGTCAACCACCTGATGAAGGAGCGTCGCTCCAAAAGCTAGTGTGCTTTTAATTAAACCTGTTGGACTATAACCTGGTGTTGTGTGATTTTTAACTTTGTACACCCCAGTCCAACACTAGCATCTCCAAATCATTTGAACTGAAAGTAATGCTTCTTTCACACTATCTATCAGACACTCCCAGGACATGTACAGCACTGGGTTCAATACAGATTAAAAGCCCCTCTACACTGTCAGTATCAAATAACCCAGGGCAGGTACAGCATGAAGTTAGATATCGAGTAATGATCCCTCTACCCTTAAAGTGAAATTAATACTTCCTCCAAACTACCACCTCAAACACTCACATGACAGGTACAGGATTGGGTTAGATACAGAGTAAGTCTCCCTCTATTAGAGTCATAGAGATGTACAGCATGGAAACAGACCCTTCGGTCCAACCCGTCAATGCCGACCAGATATCCCAACCCAATCTAGTCCCACCTGCTAGCACACGGCCCATATCCATCCAAACCCTTCCTATTCGTATACCCATCCAAAAGCCTCTTAAATGTTGCAATTGTACCAGCCTCCACCACTTCCTCTGGCAGCTTATTCCATACACATACCACCCTCTGTGTGAAAATGTTGCCCCTTAGGTGTCTTTTATATCTTTCCCCTCTCACCCTAAACCTATGCTCTCTAGTTCTGGACTCCCCAGGGAAAAGACTTTGTCTGTTTACCCTATCCATGCCCCTCATAATTTTGTAAGCCTCTGTAAGGTCACCCCTCAGCCTCTGATGCTCCAGAGAAAAAAGCCCCAGCCTGTTCAGCCTCTCCCTATAGCTCAAATCCTCCAACTCTAGCAACATCCTTGTAAATCTTTTCTGAACCCTTTTCAAGTTTCACAACAACTTTCCAATAGCGTACCAAACGCCTTCTTCACTATCCTACCTACCTGCAACTCCACTTTCAAGGAGCTATGAACCTGCACTCCAAGGTCTCTTTGTTCAGCAACACTCCCTAGGACTTTATCATTAAGTGTATAAGTCCTGCTCAACAGTTTTTCCATCAGGCATCCTGAAGAGGCACAGCACATGGTGAGATACCAAGTGAAGTTCCTTCTACTCCTTCAAACCGAAAGTAAAGTTTTCTCTACTTTTTAAAACTGAAAGTAAGGCATGCTTGAAACTGTCACCAGGATAGGAACAGCACAGATGAAATACAGAGTACATCTGTCTCTACTGTTTTAAACTGAAAGTTGAGCTGTCTCGACTCTATTAAACTGAAAGTAAAGCTCCCTCCACAATGTCCCCATCAACCACTCCTAGGAAATGTACAGTAATGGGTTGGTACAGAGTATTGAAAGTGTGGTGCTGGAAAAGCACAGCAGGTCAGGCAGCATCCGAGGAGCAGAAGAATTGAGCAAGAGAATGAAAGGGTCTTGCTCAAAATGTTGACTCTCCAACTCCTCGGATGCTGCCTGCCCTGCTGCGCTTTTCCAGTATCATACTCTCAACTCTAATCTCCAGCATCTGCAGTCCTCACTTTCTCCTGGTACAGACTATTGCTCCCTCTACTCATTTAAATTGAAAGTAAAGGGTAACACGGTGGCTCAGTGCCAGAGACCCCGATTTGATTCCACCCTCGGGCGACTGTCTGTGTGGAGTTTGCACTTTCTCCCCGTGTCTGTGTGGGTTTCCTCCGGGTGCTCTGGTTTCCTCCCATAGTCCAAAAACATGCAGGTTAAGTGGATGGACCACGCTAAATTGCCTTCTAGTGTCCAAGAATGTGTAAGCTAGATGGGTTAGCTACGGGAAAAAGTCCATGCGGTGTTATGAGGATGGGATGTTGTTCAGATGGTCAGTGCAGACTCTATGGGCCAAATGGCTTCTTTCTGTGCTGTAGGGATACTGTGATTTTAAAGCTGTCTCTACACTGTCTCCAGCAAACACTCCTAGGACAGGGACATCATCCAACTCTTGCTGCATCCTCATACCCTTTGTTCCCTTTAGCCGTTTGAACTATATCTAGCTCTTTGAAAAATAAACTGGTGTAAAAAATTGCAGAAACAATAGATTGTCTAGCAGGTCATTTGTGCTAGCATCAGAGGGAATTGTGCCCCAATTGAACGGTAACTCCAGGCCCACAATGTATGGAATGGAAAAAAATGAGCTTTAAAACTCATGCTTTGTGTCCACAGCTGCGGACTCTCCGTGCGTCAATCCTGGAGGAGTCATTTCCCTCATCCGTCCGTCATGGCACGCAGAGGGGGATTTCGCCAAAGAAACTTCTGGAATATGTGGTACCAGGGCTGAACGTCCAGTGTCTCCGTTTGGCATCCAGTTCTCCCAAAGTGCCGGAAATGCTGCTGAAGTTAGACGAACAAGGGGTAGGCCTCGGGAGATTCCTTGACGCAGCTCTGCACCACTTGCTCCACGCTCACCTGTACAGGGTTGTAGACCAGTGCAAACTCCTTCAGGAGTCTGTCTTCGACCAGCTTCTGTAGGTGTGCTGCACCCAGCCGCTAAAAGCGATGAATTCTCTCATGCCATTACAATACAGAAGATGTGCCCGCTATATAAGTGGGGAAATGGTGGGTAGTTTGCAGGAGGCACTGCAGTAATTGGACAATCACCAAAGCTCAGACCAGCTGCCTTTGCACGGGGCAGGTTGCTGAACCTGTCACCTCACTCAGCTGTCTGCTTCAGTTACCGAGTGGCTAAACGTGTGGAGCCATTTCCTGGCAAGCTCTTTGGCAACACAGCCACAAAACTGGCAGACTGTCCTAAGTGCAGAGCGCCGGTGTGACCAGCCTATGTGCTGTCTGACCGTAATGACACTCAAGTGTCACCAAGATGACAGAATAAAGAAAACATCATCAAAAATTGATGGGGCATGGATGGAAACAAAACTGTTGTTCATTATTAATATGATATTTCAATGGCTGAGTGTGTGAATGTGACCGGTGGCCATGCTACTGAGGCTTGTTGACAGAGAGCGCCTTGGAGTTTCATGTCCTGCATTTGCAGGGATTGGAGGGAGGGAAGATCTATCAGAGCTCAGTAACAGTATATGAGTGTGACTGTGCATGAATTGAGAGTGATTCAATACATATAAATTGTGTGCCTTTGCCCATGTGTATATCTGTGATAGAGGGAGAATGTGAATCTACTCAAAAAAAAATTCAGCAAAATCATCAGTGCTCATTACCTGACAAATATCATAATTACGCCATCCTTCTCTTATTATGCTGACCCTTTTTTTTGCTCTCCCCCTTCTTCATTTCTTTGACTCCCTGTCTCGTTTGCGCTTTCCTTCCCTCTCTATCTTTGATCCCTTCTTGCCTCATGTCTCATTCCTGTCACTCTCTCTATCCTTTGCAATAAGGAGAGGAGGCTGAAGCATCCAGCAATTCTGCTTGTTGAATTATTTGATTGGAAAATGACTGATGAAGATTTTTAACATGCCATCTGAGTCAAATCACTAACTGAAGTATCCAATTAATTATTCAGAACAAGGATACCAACATGTCATAGTTTTAGAGAGACTCAAGTCTGGGTTGTACAGGTTCTGCTCAGAAATGAGGCTTCTTTCTTAAAACAAAACAATGGTCTATATTCCTCCTGTTTTCTGAAGGCACAGAATCTCACAGGGTGATGAATTCCACAGGCATCAATTTACTTGGGGTTCAGGTTCCCGAGGCATTGAGTCTCATTGGGATATGGATTTCTCACACACTGCATTTTACTGGCAACTGTGTTTCTCTCACACTGACTCAAATTGGAGTATGGGTTCCCACATAAACACTGACGCTCATTGGACTACAGGTCCCATATACACACTGACTCTCACTGGGGTACAGGTCCCACAAACACACTGACTGTTGTTGGGGTACGGATTTCCAGACATACACAGTGACTGTCAATGGGATATGGGGTCCAACAGACATTCACTGGGGTATGGGCTCTCATGCATGCACTGACTCTCACTGGGGTACAAACTTCCACACACACACTGATTCTGACAAGTGTGTAGGTTCCACAGGTACTGAATCTCAGTGGGGTATGGATACGACATATGTTGGTTCTCATGGACTACACTGATTGGCATCTAGCATTGTAGCCAGAAGAGAAATGATCTAGCCCAGAGGGAGGATACTCAGCCCATCCTGCTCCTGCTTGGAATTAGCAATCTAACCAGTGAGCACAGCACCAGGAAATGAGCAGGAGTTGACAGCAAATGTTTTATTTTTATCCCAACCTGTCTGACCAGGAATGGTAATCCTGGGGGCAAAGAACCGTTTTGCAAGTTTTCAAAAGGGAACCTGACTGTGACTTGATCAGTTTGAATTTCTTTCTCAAGGTGATTATCCGTCTTTCTTCTGAGGTTGAGTAAATGTTTGCTTTGAAGAAATCCCGAGGCTGTAGGATGCTCTTTATTTGGGATGCTGCTCCTGTGAAGTGAAATTTTATTGTACTAATGTACATCTCGTGTTTCTTCAACCCATAGTTATCCTTTCAGCGGAAAGTGGGGATCATGTACTGTAAAGCGGGACAGAGCACAGAGGAGGAGATGTACAACAATGAAACTGCTGGCCCGGCCTTTGACGAGTTCCTCGACCTCCTGGGCCAGAGGGTGAAACTGAAGGGCTTTGAGAAATATCGAGCTCAGCTGGATAACAAGAGTAAGTAGAGTGTGATGCCAACAGATGAAGGGCTTATGCCCAAAACATCGAATTTCCTATTCCTTGGATGCTGCCTGACCTGCTGTGCTTTAACCAGCAACACATTTTCAACTGTGATGCCAACAGATCAATGAGGGAGGGAGGAGAAGAGGGAGTGGAGTGCAGCCCTTTAGTGAGGAACTGTGTTGGATGAGAGGATGTGTAATCTAAAGGCCGAGTTCAAATCTCACTTCCCTTTAAGATAGCACATTCAGGTAATAATATTAAACAGCAAGAGACAATAACACACTGTCTCAGAAAAATAAAATCTGTGATATTAAATAATAAGAGTTAAGCAAACTGTTTGAGTATGCAGATACAGCGTGAGGTTAGATATGGACTAAAGCTCCCTGTACTTTTTAAAACTGAAAGAAACGAAAAGTGAAGTTCGCTCAAAACCATCCCATCACTCACTCATCATGGGGTTAAATACAGAGCAAAGTTCCTTCCACTCTTTGAACTAAAAGTGAACTGAAAGTAAAGTTTAGTCTCCGTTGTCCTCAAGAAAAACACTCAGGACCGGGACAGTACGGGATTAGATATAAGAGTAAAGTTTTCTTTACTCTTTTAAATTGGAAGTAAAACTCCTTCTAGACTGTCCCCATCAAGCATTCTCGGGACAGCACTGGGTCAGATACAGAGTAAAACTTCCTCTACACTGTCCCCATCAAGCACTGCCAGGACAGGGCTAGATAGAGTGTAAACTTATATCTGTGCAGGGGCAAATTGTTGAGTAGCTGCTAAGTCTTTACTTAATTCCTAAATCTAATTCTGCTTAGTCATTTTACGGGCTAATAATTAAATGCAGGTCATCCTCAGGCCCGTGGATGGCACAGTTCTTGTATCCTGGACAACCACATGTGCAGGAAATGATGTCAACTGTAGTAACTTGAGCTGCAGATTTCAGAGCAGGCATCAAGAGCCAAGTCCGCTGTACCATGCCTGACTTATAGATATATGGATAGGAAGTGGGTAAGGAGGAACAGGAGAAAAGCTAGAAAAGCAATAGCGATAAGGGATTCCGTTGATGCAGTAACAGACAAGCTGTTTTGCACTTGGAAATATGACCATAGTAGTTATGTTGCCTCCTTGGTGTTGCTGAATGCCTGAGTGAGTAGGGTGAACAGTTAGCAAGCTGTGGCTAATATTAATGACATTGATAGTGAGGGATGAGGTCCTGCAGGCACGATCGGCCCTCCCATTGCAGGGAAATCAACTAGAAAGCAGGGCCAATAAAGTGGGGGTAGTCTCTGGATTACTCTTAATGTCATGTGGTGAGTACAGAAATCAGAGGATAGAGCAGATGAATGCATAGCTGGAGAGGTGGTACTGCAGTGATGGCTTTAGATTCCTTGACATTGGGACCAGCTCTTGAAGAGATGAAACCTATACAGACCAGATGGTTTGTACCTGAACAGAGCTGGGGCCACTGCTCTTTTGGGGTAGTTTACTTATGTCTGAAAGGGTTTAAACCAATTTGGCAGGAGATGGTAACTAGTAGAAGACATTAGACAGAAAGAAAATATAGTGTGCAAGGAATTGGGGGAGATAGATGTCACCACAGTAAGAAAGTAAAGTTCTAAGCATGAAGTAGGAGGGAATGCTCCAAGTGCAAAAGAAAGGAAGTTACAATGAAACTTTATAAATTACTGCTTCCACTTCAACTGGAATAGTTTATCCAATACTGAGCACCACACTTCAGAGGGCTGTAGAGAGTCTGCAGAAAAGATTTATAAGAATGCTACCAAGGATGAAGAACTTTGTTTATGAGGGTAGATGTAAAAATCTGGGAGTTTGTTCTCCCTAAAGAAGGGAAGGTTGGAAGGAAACCATGAGTGATCTGTCTGTAGAGGATGGGGAGAAACTGTTCATGTTGTCTGAAGGTTGAGAACAAGAAGATACCAATTTAAAATGCATGGCTAATGAAGTAAAAGGGACATGAAGAAAATCCTTTCTGAATCAGCAGTTGATAGCTGGGAGGTGATGGAAGCAGACTCACTCATGGCTTTCAAAAGGGACATGGAAAATTACTGGACAGAAAAACATTGTGGGGTGACAGAGTAAAAGGGGAGTGGAACAAAGTGCCTGTTTTCTGCAGGTAAACTGACATGGGGCAAATAGCCTTTGAACTAAGTTATTTGCTGGACCATTTCAGAGGATGCTTAAAAATCTGGATTCACACATCGGCCAGACTGGGTACGGATGGCAGAAATCCTTACCTGAAGGATGTTCGTGAATCTGATGGATTTTCACAACAATCGATGATGTTATCGCGATCACCAATGCCTGAAGGTTGCCAGCTTCTGTAGAAGCTAGTGCATCCCAGGAGGTGGACACAGTACAGTGAAAAGAGAAGAGGGGTGGAGTAGGAGCAGACTGGACTGAGGGTCTAAAACCTTCCCCCTTCTCTTGCAGCGGACTCCACAGGCACTCATTCGCTCTATACCACGTATCAGGAGTACGAGATTATGTTCCACGTGTCAACTATGCTTCCCTACACTGCCAATAATAGCCAACAGGTAAGTACCACTTTTATTTCGACCCATAATCCTCTCTTTCGCAGGGTCCACATGCCACTACTTTCAGTAGTCCTAAACAGCTTGGTTTTGTTACCGAACCCATTGGGATAAAAGGTGACAACTTGCTCACATTTGGACCATCATACAACTCCTGTATTGCCAAGACCTGATGACTGAGGATTAGACAACCTCCCATTCTCACTCAATCCAACATCTGCAGCAAATTCTCCCAGAGCAACTACAACACTGGGTTAGAGATAAAGTTCCCTCTACTCTTTTAAAGAGAAAGTAAAGCTCCCTCATCACTGTCTCTATGAAGGACTCCCAGGACAAGCACAGCACAGGGTTTGAGCCAGTGTAAAGCACTTCTACTCATTTGCATTGAAAGTAAAGCTCACGCTACACTGTCCCCATCAAACTCCCAGGACAAGATGCAGAGTAAAGCATCCTCTACACTGTTCCCCATCGAACACATCCAGGA
Source organism: Hemiscyllium ocellatum (assembly GCF_020745735.1). Taxonomy (NCBI): domain Eukaryota; kingdom Metazoa; phylum Chordata; class Chondrichthyes; order Orectolobiformes; family Hemiscylliidae; genus Hemiscyllium; species Hemiscyllium ocellatum. The sequence continues at coordinate 6,075,471 of NC_083446.1, forward strand.
TGTAGAGTAAAGCTTCTACTCTTTTTAAACTGCATGTAAAAAAACCCTTTACACTGTTCCCATCAAACACTCCCAAAACAGGGACAGCATAGGGTTAGATACAGAGTAAAGCTCCCTGTAACACTGCATCAGCAGATTCCAATACCATGAGCTCACTAACTGATAGGGGAAGAAAACTTCCAAAGTATGATATAATAAGGCCTGACGTTGAGCTTCTGTGAGAAAGCTATGTCCCGTTCAAGTATATTGCTTTAGAGTGTGTAACCATTTGCTTTTCTGTACCTGCCTTTATTTTGTGATTCTAGCTTCTAAGAAAGCGTCACATTGGCAATGATATAGTCACCATCGTCTTCCAGGAGCCCAGAGCTGGCCCGTTCACACCAAAAACAATCCGATCGCACTTCCAACATGTCTTCCTAGTAGTACAAGTTCACAATCCCTGCACCGAGGAGGTGTCATACAGGTACGTAGGTACAGGTTTCCTACAGATATATTGGTACCCCAATCTCACAGGTTCGTAGGTACACGCTTCCTGTGTGTACCTGAGCACAGGTGTCCTGTGGGTAATTTAACCGTAGGCCTCCTGCAGATACCTGAAGCCCAATCCTCTAGTCTGCTGTTGAGAACATATGAACAATACCAGACAAATGGCTTTCCGGTCTAGCTAGCCCATGCTATTATATACTTGTGCACACCAGTATATACTTTCCATTCAAAATCATAGATTCAAATTGTGTGCTGGGATCTGTAGAGATTGTAACAAGGTCAGCCTGATTAACCGCATAGAATATGAGTTCCCAGATTGGGGCTGTTAACCTGGTCCAATCGGGGAGCCCTGGCTGACATATTAAAAAAAGGTGAGTGGCAGAGATATTGACACTCTGATACCTGACTCCGAATGACACAGTACAAAAATCAAGGACTGTTTGTGTATAAATAAAGCATGACTTGGTGACTGATACCAGCCTGCATGGTGTTATTTCAGGATCTGTAACATGAAAGGACAGATAAGGTCTTAGAATAATATCTCACCCAAAAGATGGCACCACTGAAAAAGTGTATTGGAAGTGTCTTGAATCCGTCAGTGTGGTGCTCCCCACTGCATCCATCTGACAGGTTCTACTATAGAGAAAGGCAAAAGGCAACTCCGAAACAAAGGTAGAATGAGAACTGAGGTATACGTATTTATCCATATTCAGTGCTGACTGTTGGAGACTAGTACTGAGGGAGCAGCGCACTCTTGGAGATGTTATCTTTTAGGTGAGATGTCAAACCAAAGCTTCTATCTCTCCCTTCAAGAGGGCATCAAAGATCCCACAGTCACTATTTCATCAAAAGTGGTGGGCAGTTCTGGGCCAAACATATCCTTCACCCAGCAGCTGATTTAGTCATTGATCATGTTACTATCTGTGGAATCATGCTGAGTATGAACTAGCTGTTGTGTTAAGTAAATAAAACTGAAAAAGAATTAGTGATGTCCAGAGGTTGTAAAATCTGTGGAAAATACACATTCCTACTTTTTCTTTCCAGTGTTGCGGTCACCCGATCGAAGGATATTCCTGAGTTTGGGCCCTTTTTCCAGAAGGGGGTGACTTTCCCTAAATCGGCCAACTTCCGGGATTTTTTGCTTGCCAAAGTGGTCAATGCTGAGAATGCAGCAGAGAAGTCAGAAAAGTTCCATGCCATGGCCACCAGAACACGGCAGGAGTACCTCAAGGACCTAGCGGATAACTATGTTACCACAGCTACTCTGGACTCCTCCTCGTCCAAACTGGCAGCCATCATCTCGCTGCCTACCAAGAAGAAGGAGAAGCAGAAGTTAAACCGAGCCCCCGAGATGCATAGTGCCGGTGCTCTAGTGTGGAGTGTTACTGCCCGCCTGGCACATGCCCCTGAGGAAGCTGAGTGCATCCTGGGAATCTCCAATGAGTTTGTCGTGCTGCTTGATCAGAAGTTGCGAATGGTTGTGTGGAATTGCTCCTGCCGGGATGTGATTGGTTGGACCTTGTCTCCGGGGACCATTATAATTTATTATGAGCGAGGAGAATTCGCAGTGGTTAAGACTTTGGAAAGCCAGCCAGATGACATCACTGAAATTGTTCAGCGGCTGGAGGTAAGTGTGGGAAGAGATCGCGAGACGTGCACCACCACCGTTACTGCCAGTCTGCTGCCTAAAACATGAGTTGGAGTCTCAAGTCTGTGCCAAAACACTAGAGACTCATTGTATATCCCCCATGCCACATCCAACCTAATAAAATACAGCAATCAATAAATCAAGCAACCCAAACCAACCCATCCAGCCAGCTAACTGGGTCAAACCCAACAGAGTTGATAAAGTGTGGCGCTGGAAAAGGCACAGCAGGTCAGGCAGGACCAAGACAGTCTTCATTTCAGGCAGGACCCCCGATACATTAACTCTCTTGCTCCTTGGATGCTGTCTGATCTACTGTGCTTTTCCAGCTCCTTGCTTCATCAACTCTGATTTCGCCTGCATCTGCAGTCGCCTAGGCCAAACCCAGCAACCTAACCAACCCCAAACAACACACTGCATCTCATCAATTAACCAAGCAACTAGCTAACTCCAAGCCAGCCGTTCTGGTGCAGCACAACAACTGACCCAACTTAAACCCAACAACTTAACTGACCTAAACAATAGAATGCAACTCACCCACCCTATCAAACAAACAATTGACCAATCTACTCAGTCAAGTCCAGTCATCTACCCAATTCAACTCGTCCCACTGATTAATCAAGTGACCCAACTCTAGTCAATGCCCAAACACCCTTTCAACCAATCAATGCAGTCCCATTGCACATCCCACAAATCCAAGCTCCTCCTCACTGATAACTCCATACCCAATGATGCACTTATTGCAATGTCAAGAGATGTCATGTGACAGTTGCTTGGAATCTGTCAACTACATTTCTCCTGCGCAAAGATGAAAAATGATGACCCTTGCTCTCCCCATGCCAGAAGTACCAGCTGCAACCGAGAATGGTTGAATTAGTGTTCATGAGGCAGTTTTCCTGTCAGTGACTTCAGCAGATGACCAGACAATTTCAGTTGTTTTCAACCAGGGAGTGAGTCCTAATTGGCATGCCAGATAGCCAATGACTAGATCTTTGAGTCAAAATGTCGATCACTTAGTCAAATAGTATGAGTGTTAAGCATGGTTTCCAAAACAATCATTATCACAAATGAGTTCAGGTTACGTTGGTGCTTCATGCAGCAGGCGGCAAGGGAGCACGAGTCCGTCAAAATACACAAACCTGATACCTCCGGTCAAAACAAGATCTGGCCAAGGTTGTCTCCCTTTGGCACTTTGGTTGGAACCTTCACATTGACAGTTCAGGGATAAAAAAAACCTACTGGTGCGAAATTTGCAGGCACTTCATTCTGATTGGATAATCCAACAGTTTTACTTGTCGATATGTTGTTATGTGTATATTGTCTTGTGCTTCATTCTACAGCCACTAAAACTTGGAAGGTATTATTCACTTAGATCACTTGGTCCATTGCTTGGTCTATTACTGAGTCACGGGAACAGAGAACATCATCCCTGGTCTGTACTCAGGCTGGAATAACAAATGAAATGTCCTTAGCTATTCTGTGTGAAATTGGGTTGGAGAATCTGTTGGGTCTCCTGGTTCTTAGCGCTCTCCAGCACTCACTTGCCGTAAGGGTGCCAAGAGTGGATGGGCTCAGGATGGTCAGCAGCTTGGTGATGCTTGAGGAGACAACAATTGTGGATCTCTTAAACCCACTGGGGTGAAACTAGGTGGGGCTAGGGAAGTGAAGTGAAACCAGCACCATTGGCTTCTGTCCTTTTTCGGTTAATAATCCAATAATGCTGTGAGAGCTGTCTTCCATTACTTCCTGTGCCATACCAGGAAGGTCGGCAATACTTTCAATATATTACAAAAATCATTGTAATAACATTTGTGTAGGGTTAGTGGAATTTAGACATTAAGTCCATATGAATACAAACTGAAATAATGTATAGATTATATGATACCAGTCCTTCCTGTCTGTAAAGAAGGGAAGCAGAATTTCATATAAGAAGGGAAACAGGAGGTTATGTAAGAGGGAAAGAAATGTTTTTTTTTAATTCTTGATCTCAAAGCGGAACCAGAAATCTACTGATGTGAATAGCTAAGTTTTTTAAAAAATGTTCTTAAAGGAGCAGTGCATTAAAGAGGCTGTGTTATGGATTTAGTTAAGTTTATTGTACATTGGTTATGTATCTAGAGATGAAGTGGAGTGTCCCTTTTAATGTGATAGTCACAAGGTTATGAGGAATATTTATCTGCCTTTTTACCCTTAGACAACTATGCAATCCTAGCATCGCTCACATTTGTAATATCAGCATTTTTTAATTTGTCCTGTCACTTTTAAAACATCTCCTCAGACAGTTCCTCTGGGAAATCATGTTAACTGTAGTTGTAACAAATTTGAGGTCAGTTTCACCTATTGGCATTAAATTGCTGTCTTTTCTTCCAAGAACAAAATAAAGCTTATTTTTGCATCTGTCACAAAGTGTGACATCTCTGAATGTGACAGAAGTGCACTTGGCACAGACCAGATGAGTTAAATTCTGCTAATGAAATATAAAATAATTCAGAAATATATATATATTTTTAAAATATGTAAGTCACAAAGCACCATTTCTGTTTGACAGTACTGGAACTGTACTTGACCGTTAATTGTTGGAGTAGAACACTATGTAGTATGCAGAAAGCTTTAAGGAGGAGTTTACAGATATTCTGGCTTTGGTGTCCAAATCAAATGTTTGCCAGTGTTTCTTCATTCTTTCATAGAAATCAATAGTGATTGTAAAAACTGACATGTTTGTGTGAACTGAATCCTGGTGGCCTGAGGTTGTGTGAGGATTTCATAATAGCTTGAGTAAGTTTTCTAATGTCCTTTAGGGAAGGAAACTGCCATCCTTACCTGGTCTACATGTGACTCCAGACCCATGCAACATGGTTGGCTCTTAACTGCCCTCTGGGCAATTAGAGACAAGCAATAAATGCTGGGCCTAGTCAGCGACGCCCTCATCCTGTGAATGAGTGTAAAAAAGTCAGTGTTCAATTTTTCTTTCAAACGCACATGATAGTGAACGGTTGGAGAAGAGATTTCAAAGACTGACTCACTAACACTACAAGCTGGCCAGCCTGGAAAACCTTGACACACAACTGTTGAACAATAGAGGTTTGTGTTTCTGCAGTACCTTGAATGAAGTAAAAAAATCCAGGGGAGATTCACAAAGAAGAAGAGAACGTGAGAGAGTCTGGGAATAATTTCCAGAATTTGGGGTCACCAATTAAGACTGGGGTTCTTTAAAATTGAAAGGTTGGGGGAGATTATGAATATCAGGAGGGAGCCGAAACCATAGAGGGATTTGAAGACAACAATGAAAATTTAAAATGTCATTGCTGAACTGTGCTTTTAAAATTGCAGTCCAACATAAGCTTAGGACTCCTCAAAGATATGACATCCAACTATACACCGTTTGAAGTTTAGTTATGTAATTGCTGTTGCAATATAGGAAATGTAACAACCAAACTTTCTTTGTCACATTTTATTCAAAAGACAGCATTTTTGTTAGTACAGTAGTCCCTACGTGCTGTCTCTTCATATTCCTTTTCTTTCTCCATTTTTGCTTGGCTTATTTTTTTCTCCTTCTCCATCCTCATTGTGTCCCTCCATAACTCATTCTCTCTCTCTCTCTATTTTCATCCACTCTCTTTCTCTTCCCTTCTCAGTCCTGTCTTCTCCATTTTTGTTTTCACTTTGTCTACATTCCCTCTTTCTTCATGTCCTCTCTATCCTCCTTCCCTCCATTCTAATTCTCTTTCTTTCCAAACTCATTCATCTTCACCATGCTTCTTTTCCCTTTTTCATTTCTCTTGCTGTCTATCTCTCTATGTCTTAATCCTCAATCTTTCCTTTTCTTTCTGACCCTTCTTGTCTTCTCTTTCCATTCCCAGCCCCTTTTTATTTTGTGACTTACTTATTTTAAATCCCTTGCCTTGAAACATAGGATTCCATTTATGTTTTTATGGTTCTTAATCATTTGTGGTGCTGCTTCTAATATATTGAGAAATGGAAACTTAACTATGTTATAAACTCACTATGTTTTGTCAATGCGTCTATCTTACTGACTATATTTTCTAGCTTATTTTCATAGAATCATAGAATCCCTATAGTGTGGAAACAGGCCATTCAGCCCTACAAATCCACGCTGAACCTCAGAAGAGTAGCCCATCCAGACCCATTCCCCTACATTTACCCCTAACTAATGCACCTTACCTACACATCCCTGGACACTATGGGCAATTTAGCTCGGCTAGTTCACCTAACCTGCATATTTTTGGACTGTGGGAGGAAACTGGAGCACCCAGAGGAAACCCACGCAGACACGGGGAGAATGTGCAAACTCACGCAGACAGTCACTTGAGGCTGGAATTGAACCCAGGTCCCTGGCGCAGTGTGACAGCAGTGCTAACCACTAGGCCACTGTGCCTCCTCAGAGTTATTTTCCATACCTTGCATTACTTACAAATTACACCAAAACTGAAGCTATCAGATTCTCACTGGGTGAAGTTAAAATGTTATTTGTGTCAGTATTAATAAGTGGGTTTGTGGCCACGTTGATGGAACATAACACACTGTCACTGCCTCAAATCAGACTCTGCACGGTGACCAACAACCCCAGGAAGCTATGTCAAACATACGTAGGTCCTTGGTTAGACCACACATGCAGTTTTGTTAAAACAGTTCTTGTTTCCATGTTGCAAAATTGGCACAAAGGCATCTGGGAAGGTGCAAAACAAATTTACAAAGATAATACCAGAACTGAGAGCTGACAGAGTAACATGAAAATGTGAACAAACTAGGGTTCCCTTCTCTAGGAAGGGGAAGGTTGAGGGACGACCTGATGGATGTCCTTAAGGTGATGAAAGGATTTGTTGGTGGAAATCTGGCGCGTATGATTCCACCAGTGGGGGAGATTGGAAGTCAGGGTCATAAACTTAAGACAGTTATGAATGAATTTAATAAGGGAATTCAGAAGAAACACCTTTGTTTAGAGGATGGTGAGAAAGGTTGAATCTGCAACCACAGAAAATAATTGAGGTAATTAGAATAAATGCATCTAAAGTGCTGTTCAATAAACACCAGGGAGAAAGGAACATTTAATGGAAAAGCTCAGCAAGTCTGGCAGCATCTGTGGAGGGAAATCAGAATTAATGTTTCAGGTCAAATGACCCTTCGTCTGAACTGTTAACTCTGATTTTTCCCACAGATGCTGCCAGAACTGCTGAGATTTTCCAGCAATTTCTGTTTTTGTTTCTGATTTACAGCACCTGTGGTTCTTTTGATTTTTATAAGATTATGCTGACCGAGGTGAGATAAAATAATTAGGGAATCTTGTTTGGAGTATAACACCAATATGGAGCAGTCAGGCCAAATGCATTATTTCTGTGCTGTACGTTCAGATTGTGAGGAATTGTGGGATAGGGGCTAATACTCAGAGACAGTCCCCAGTTGAATGACCTGATCAGTTAACACCAATCTTACTGAGCAGATGTTGCTGTTCACAGTGAATTGCTGCATAGCAGCAAATCAAAATCTTGAAAAGTAAATATTTTACAAATGGGAATTATCCTGAACATCTTTGTTTTACAAGGTGGCAGCCTGGTTCAGTCTCCTCTTCCTCAGTAGATGCACCTTTCCTAGGCTGGAACCTGTACAGGACACAAGGTGTTGAAGGCTTGGCTAATCACCTCCCCTTTAATAGATGGGCAATTTAGAAGAGTTATCACCTCTTTAATTAGTGTTTGTGGGAGATGTTGGAAACCTCTCTATGGAGGGGTATGCAAAATAGGAAGAGACTAATTTTTTACTAACCTGGTATCTGTCTTTCCCTTTAATTGTTTTCTGTGTGCCATAACAATAATAATACTGTATGGATTACTCTATGGTTGTGCTTTACTTGTTGAATGTCCGTCCAATAGCCAGCCAGTCAAGGAGCTGAACCTGTGTTGTTTGTATGTAACGTAAAGTCACAGCAGCGTGCTGATTCTGCATATTGTCGGTCCGATGTGCATCTCTGTAACCACTGGCTGAAAAAAAGTGAATAAATTGTGACTGTTGCATCCACCTTGTAGCTTGCTGTCTTTTTTCCTTGTGTTTCTCTCAATGTTACTCTGCCTCCCCGCAGTCCTTTGCTCTTGTAATCGCGTCACTTAACACATCCTGTGGCTGAATATCTGGGACGGACACTTAATGTTCTAAACCCATGGCCTTAGCCACATCAGACCCGCTCCTCCACTGCTGGTAAGACCACAAGACATAGCAGAAATTTGGCCATTCGGCTCATCGAGTCTGCTCCGCCATTCAATCATGGCTGATAATGGGGTATGGCTACATGATGGCTCTTGGTGATACCTTTTGGATGATACATTAAAACTTACATCTGCACTCTCCAGTGGGCCGTAAAACATCCTCGGCCTCTATTTCGAGGAAGTGTAGCAGGACTTCTCTCCCCCAGCTCCCCAACCCCCTTAGCGGCTTGCATCCAATATTTATACCTAATGTAATATTAGTGAATAAAGTGCTGTGTTTTTTTTAAATCCTATATATCATTGTAGTTTCAGAAATATATGGAACAGCCTGAGATTGGCCTGTGTCTATATTCACCCACAAAAACACCCTATTTCCTCAGGACAGACCATTACTGGGGCACCCAGGTTAGACAGTCTTAAAACCAGAGGCAGGCCACTCAGTTTAGGTTGGCCTTCCCATTACAAAGGGTGATTTAAATGTGAAAATCTGTCACACAGAAACAGCAAATGCCTGCTCAATACATTTTAAATTTGAGATTGATAAAAAGTTTTATCAGCTGAGGTCAATACAAATCAGCCATAATCTCATGAATTGTGGTGGAACAGGTCCTTCTTCTGTTCCTGTCCTAAACTTTGCAGTGGACATGTGGTTTGATATCACAGGAGGCTGGACAGGGTGGGTCCACCTACACTAGAATTTTAATAGCAAGACATAAACACTCATGGGTCCATAGTTAGTGGAATTTTAACTGTACCCTGGCCTTCCTGTCACCTTCAATTTCCTACTTGCTCTGCCCATGACTTCATAAGAGGAAACTGTAATAATCTGTGAAGGTCAAAAGGAAAGGAGGGCTAGTGAGTAACTGAGCCTCCTGTATTTCAGCTTTGGAATTCTCCCATTAGGAATCCACATCTCCCCTGTAGCTACATCCTCTGTCACTTCAATAGTGAGCAGGAGAAAACAAGTGACTAGTATAGATGCAGTGCTATCCCAGAATAAACAGTGGTGATGAGAGCCATGTGTTGAGCATGGTTTACTTAACAGTTTCCAGAACACAATGAGCTAATTTAGTCTGATTTGAACATACGATCAGGCCAACAGGATATACTGTATAATATTACATTGGATTTACAGCATTGCTGTTGGGCAATATTTATGCTGCTTCTGCATCTTCTCCCATTATTTAATATTTTATGTCAATCTTATTTTCCTTTCTTCCTCATGTGCTTATCTAGACCTTCTTCAATGAATCTAAAATATTTTTTGATAAATCTGTTTGTTGTGAGTTCCGTTCTCTCTACTCTTTGAATAAAGAAGTTACTCTTTAATCTCTCACTGGATTTATTAATGGTCATCTCATGGCCCACTACCTATGCAATATTCCCCCTTAACCCAGCCATCCCACCTGATGAGTCCACATCTACCCATGATAAACTGTTTTGTCATTTTAGAGACCTTGTTCTCCTTACCACTCAATTATAAACACCTTAGAGGGTTCAAAGGATGTGTACTGAGAAGCTATTTTCCCTGACTGGTTAGTCTATTTACTTAGGCCATCTCAGTCTCGAGATCAGGCATCAGCTGTTAGAGACTGAGATAAGGAGAACTCATGTTAGTCAGAGTGGTGAATCTCTGGAATTTTCTACCCCAGAGGGTTGGTTGGACCAAGGTTGAGTGTATTGAAGACTGAGATGGCTGAATGGATGCTCAGGATATCAAAGGCACCATGTGGGGAGGTGAAATTGAGGGAGATTAAATGTGATCTGACTTAATGACAGTGTATGGCCTATTCATGTTCCTATTGCTTTTCTAGGGCACAAAATCTTTGGGCCTCTGTGGCATTTCCTGATAGTTGTCCACCATTGTATTTTCAACAGGTCGTAACCACAGGATGTGAAACGGAAGAGCTTGTCCTCCTCAGGAACAGTGTCCACCATCTGGGCTTTCAAACCAATGGAGAAGGAATTGTGACCCAGGTGGAGAAGAAAGGCTACGCTGATCTGAAGGGCCTAAAGCTTCACAGCCGGTTGGTCAGGATCTGTGAGATTCCGGTGGTGTCCCTGTCATTCAAGGAGAGGGCAGAGTGTCTGAGGAAGGCCAACAGCGTGAGGATAACCGTCATCCCACCTGACAACAAGGGCAAGCCAAGAATGTAGGCATTCTGTCACAGCAGGCAGATGATAAATGAAGTTTGTCCTTATTTTATTGGCTAGATCTACATACCATCAATGTGAGGAGACTCTTGCCTATGGAAACGGATGTGGGAGGATGAAGGTGCAGGAGGATGGAAAGGGTGAACATTTTGAGTGGATAACCTTTTGTCAGGTCCCTTATCAACTTGAAGTGTTCATTTGACCCTCTCTGATCTCCATAGCTGCATAGAGGGTACAAAAGAGAAGCCTAGGGGAGAGCTGACCACTAAGAAAGGGGAATTAGGGTGTTATTGGAGTTGGGGGAAACTGAATGTTTCCAAAATCTTCTGAATTTTTTCTATCTGTCGGCTGACAATGTATATCTTTTAAGGGGGATGGGGTCAAGAAGCTATCGATGGTAATGGAAGCTATGAACGAATAGGTAAGAGCTGTTAACAGTGGGCTAGGAGATGCTTAATGAAGAGCAGAATATGGTGTGGGAACCGCTAACAGTGAACCAGAGTTAAAAATGGGAAGCAAAATGAGGAGCCAATGGAAAGAGAAGGAGCTGTTAAGCGATAGTAGGAGATAGTTGGGGTGGGAGCTCGGGGTGTAAGTGGAGCTCGGATGAGAAGCATGAGTTGTTAATGGAGAAACTGCTTAGCTTAACTTCACAGCTGCATGAATGCAAAATGCAATTTTCTGATTAATGGAAACTTTAGGAGGAAGGGCTGTCATTAATGATGAACCTGCTCCCCTCGCAAATAAGGCCCTGATTTACTTATTTGAAGGACAAAGCTACAAATTGCTGGAAAAGCTCAGCAGGTCTAGCAGTCTGTGGAGAGAAATCAGAGTTAACGATTCGGGTCAAGTAGCCCTTCCTCAGAACTGGAACGTTAATTTTGATTTCTCTCCACAGATGCTGCCAGACCTGCTCAGCTTTTCCAGCAGTTTCTAGTTTTGTTTCTGACTAACAGCATCTGCATTTTTTTCAGTTTTTTTTTCATTTATTTGAGGGAATTGGCATGCCGGACCTGTGTTGAGATATGTATTGTCAACTAGGATAGGGCCTTTACAATAACCATCGAGGGTGATGGGGTAGAAAGGGAAGAACAAAACAGGATTCCGGGATACTGTCCAGTAATCCAGGAAGGATGTGCCTGCATGTGTGACTGTTTCATCTCTAAAGACTGCAGCCTAGAGGCCCACTCCGGGGAATTGAATACTGTACCTTGAATGAGAACAGAGACCCCATCCACCCTTTCAGATGGAAATAAATACGCCACTGTGCTATGTTGGAAGAAGAGCAGGGGCAGTTTCCCTGGTTTTGGGCAGTCCAATATTTATTCCTCAACCAACGTGACTTTAAGAAAAAATATTGATCTGGTCACTATCACATTTCTGTTTGTGAGATCTTGCTGTGTGTAAATTGACTGCCACTTTTACTCAACCTCACAGTAGTGACTGCACTTTGGTGCTTTAAGATGCCTCGAGGAGGTGAAAGGCATAGACTCAATCTGAGTTTTTTCTGTCTCTGAAGGAGTTTTTCTGAGCTGTACCGAAAGTCAATCGAAGAGACCGAGCGAAAGGGTGACAGAGTGACAGACTCAGGCCTGGGGTCTCCTTGCTTGCGATTCCTAAGGACGTCCTCACTCCAAGAAACCCGCAATATCAGTTCAGAAGGGGACCAGTGCCTGACAATGCGTAGCTGCTCTCTGGAGAAGACGTCTGTCCAAAGCCAGAGGTAATTATGAGTGAGTGAATTGAATTTTGAAAGCAAAGCACAGCAGAGGTCCCAAGAAGCATACACAAAAATAATCGAGAAAAGGCTAATGATATTTGCCTTTCTAACTCGTGGGCTCAAATGAAAAGCGGTGGATGTTTTACTGTCACCATACAATGCCCTAGTTCGACCACAGCATAGTTAGAAAGGATATACTGTTCTTGGAAGGAGTGCAGCGTAGATCACCAGTATGTTGCCAAGACTTTTCAAGATGTGGCAGTGCCAGTGATGGACTGGGGTAGACAAGGTCAAAAGTCACACAACACCAGGTTATAGTCCAACAGATTTATTTGAAATAATAAGCTTTGGGAGTGCTGCCCCTTCACCTGATGAAGAGCAGCGCTATGAAAGCTTGTGGTTTCAAATTAACCTGTTGGCCTATAGCCCAGTGGTGTGTGATTTCAAGGATTAGATAAGGAGAGATGACATAATGAGATTTGTTTTCCATTAGAATATAAAGTATTCTGGCATGATTTGAATGTAGGGTTTTGACAGTAATTGATGGCTTGGTGGTGGTGGTGAGTGAATTCTATGACAAAGGAGTGTCATGTAATAACTGGATCAAGCCAGGCCATTGTGAAGAAAAGGTAGGAAAAATGCCTTTGTACTAAAGGCCGTAGATACCAGCTGAGTTTAAATCTAGGATTAAGAGAGCTTTGCTACACTACAGTAATGATGAAGAGCTTATGCCCAAAACGTTGATTCTCCTCGGATGCTACCTGACCTGTTGTGCTTTTCCAGCACCACACGTTTTGACTCTGATCTTCAGCATCTGCTGTCCTCACTTTCTCCTAGACATAAGATACAGACCAGCCATGGGCTCACTGATTTACTGAATAGAAAGCAGGGGCTGACTGGTTCCTGTGAATAGGTGAATAATACAAAACCAAATAAGGGCTAGATTAGGGCAGGTGGTCAAAAGCTCAGGTAGGTTCAAGGGAGGTTTTGTTTTGAAACAGAAGGGAAAAGCAGGGAGCTGCATGGAAGGAATTCCAGAGTTTGGGGCCAAACAGTTAAGGGGCATGTTCATGATAAAGAGATTAAAACGGAGGATCGATAAGACATTAGAATTTAAAAATCATCATTGTAGGGGCTGGAAGAGGTTAGAGGAAAAGCAGATCCTGGAGACACATAAAAACAAAGATAAGAATTTTAAAACGACAACAGGAGAGAATCTAAGTCAGTAAGTACAGAGAAGTGAACAGGACTTGGTGTGAGTTAGAGTATAGGCAACAAGAGTTTTGGATGAGCTGTGGCTAAGTTGTTTTAGATTAGATTAGATTAGACTTAGTGTGGAAACAGGCCCTTCGGCCCAACAAGTCCACACCGACCCGCCGAAGCGCAACCCACCCATACCCCTACATTTACCCCCTACCTAACACTATGGGCAATTTAGCATGGCCAATTCACCTGACCCGCACATCTTTGTGACTGTGGGAGGAAACCGGAGCACCCGGAGGAAACCCACGCAGACACGGGGAGAACGTGCAAACTCCACACAGTCAGTCGCCTGAGTCGGGAATTGAACCCGGGTCTACAGGCGCTGTGAGGCAGCAGTGCCAACCACTGTGCCACCGTGCCACCCCTAAGCAGAAGATCAGCTGAGGTAGTGATTGGTGTATAACAAGCCTTGCATTATAGGAAGGCTTGCTGATGACAATTTTAGCATGGACTTTTATGAACCACTGTTTGACAGCTGGAGTTTCTCTGTTTCAGGACCAAGGAGGACACTGACTTCAGTTCGCTAAAGACATCACCTCCTGATCTCATCTTGGCTGCAAACTCTCAGCATCTGCTGCCTTCTGGAAACCTGCAGCCAGATCCAGGTGACACCCAGGTCAGTAACGCAGCTGAGCTGAAAGCAGAATTCTTGCCCTGTGACGTGTGTGGGGATTTTCGATCTTTGATTTCCGACGCTGCTCAAAGTAGCTAGAGTTAAGTTGGAAGTTGATGTGTTGTCTTCCATGCCCCCACCCCCCCTCCCCCACCACCACCACCCTCTCCCCTCATATCAATGAATGAATCTGAGCTAATGAACTGATTGGTTCTTTTGAAGGAAATTAGGTCATTTATACAGTAACTGCAGCTCCTGCCAATCAGGCGAAGTTATGGCTTCAATGACTTAACAAAAACCCCCCAAAAAACAAAAGGATATTCAGAGTATTAACCTGTGAGGATTGGCAGACTGTGGAATAGTCGAATTTAATTTCTATGATTGCTGATCTACAAAGGGGATTGCTTGGAAGAAGACCATACTGTAGCATCTAGACATTAATATCAAGCCTCTTCTGGTCTGGTACATACACCCATGTTATCAACATGAAAGAAATCCTATGGTACTGATCTCGGTGCAGGTTGCTCATGTTTTTGGTACTGACTGAGGATTTGAACTCTGTGGGTGCACTGAAAATTTGCCTCATACATGTACAACTTTGCTTCGTGAAGGTCGACAAGAAACTCTTTCATGTGCAAGTTGCATTATTTGTCAATCTGTAAGAAGTATGTTCTGATGAGGCTCTTTATCCTCTTTATAGATTTATTCCAGTTTTTAATGGTTTTAAGTATTGTACTCAGTATCTTGCTGTGTTTCACTACTTCTGTATATTACTCAGCCTGTAAATAAATCTGAATATTAGTTTTAGCTGTACCCATTGCTTTAATAGTGTGTTTTATTTTGTTTGGCTTTTCATCAGAAGTTGGAAAATGAGTCAGGCATCCCATATTATTTGGTGAAGTGGGTGGGTAAGGTTTATCCAGTCTACGATATACAGGGACATGGATTTCAGGTTTTAGTGGTGTATTTTCAATCAAGAATGCAAAGTAAAAATGTTCCCCCAAGCTCCAATTTAAGGTTCTACCGAGCAACCTGGCCATAATTTATTTAATAGACTGTGAAAAAACAAGGCACTCAGGCTCATGACTGGGACAAAATGTACAATCTGAGGATCCACCCTGAATTTGATGGAGCTGTAACCTTGATATAAAATCAGGACTGTACAGCATAAAATATCAGAGCAGAATTTGGCCATTCAGCCCATCAAGTTAGCTCTGCCATTCGTCCACAGTTGATAAATATCACAATCCCATTCTCCTGCCATCTCTCCACCGATCCCCTTAGTAATCAAAATCCGATCTATTGTTGTCTTAATTATACTCAACGACTTGACCACCACAGCCTCCTGCAACAATGCTTTCCACAGATTAACCACTCTCCAGCTGAAGAAATTCCTCCTCATCTCACTTTGGCCCATTGTGCTTGTGCTGCACTGTATTCCAAAAACATGCTGCCTTTACTTGGGCCACAGATGGCAGTAAAGCTGACTGTGGCCTGGTAAAACAAATGTTAAAAGACATTTAATGGTGGAATTCTTGAAGGGTTCTCTCAGTACTTTGTACAATCCCGGTATAAATAAATTTGAACTCCCAGTCGAGGTAAACAACCAGGCCGTTGTGACTATTGGCTGGGTGGTGGGAAATTTGCACAATTCGTCTCTAATCCCCCACTACCCTGCCTCAGACTGAATGAACTGATCCAGGAAGTGACATTTTTACTAGATCCCTGTTAAAGTGGGAGGTGAATCAGCATTCACTGCACATGGCAGAAACTTATTCAGTGGGCTGACTGTTCTCGTATGCAATAGGAACTGCTTAATGTTACCTTTACCCTTATTAAACTTATGAATACATTCCAACATGTCTCAGAGAATCACTGAATAATACAATGGAGATGTAGGCCATCATCCCGATGCTGGCACTCTAAAAGAGCTGTTACGATTAGTTCTACCATCTCCCATCCCCCTGATCCTTCTCCTTGGCCCTTTTCTCTCAAATTTCTATCCAATTCCTTTTTGAAAGCTAGTTTTGAATTTCCTACAGTTTGGGCAACTTACTTCAAATGAAAGCCCTCGAATTGAGATCATTTGTTTTGTGGACACAATCCTTGACCTTTGTTATTTTATACAACTTTAAACAAACTGAGTCAAGTTGCTCTAATGTTATCAGACCTAACTGAAACAAACTGATCCTGGCGAGTAAGGTGTTTTGAATGAGGAATCAACCCAGTCACCCTTTTCTTAACCTTCTTCAAAACCTCAATATGATGTCAGGAGACCAGAACGGAAGATTGTATTTTTCATGAAACCTGAACCAAGCTCCGGTAACATCTATTTTAACTCCTCATCCTCCTCTATTTTGAATCTTTTCCCTGGTGTTCTCACCCCCTCAATAACTCTGTAAACTCCTCCAGCCCTCTAAGACCCTGGCAGTTCTTCAATTCCAGCCTTTTGTGCATCCTCCTCCTTGCTTCTTTGTGCTATACCATTGGTGGCTGTGCCTTCAGCTGCCTGACCTTCACATTCTGGAATTCCCTCGGCAAGCTGTTTGACTCTCTTCTTTTAAGAAGCAGCTTTAAAGCAAGCTTTTGGCTACTTGTCCTTATGGAGCTTGGTGTCAAACTTTTTGTCCGATTTATGTTGCTGTGAAGAGCTTTTGCACGTTTTACTATGTTACAGACATTGTATAAAAGCAGGCTGTTGTGGTTGTCTGTTTCAAGGATAAAATGATAGGATCTGTTTACAACCTGTTATATGTACAACAATCAGAATTTGAAATTATGTCCAATTTCAAAGTGGATTGCTCGTGTTATAGATTACACCCTGAGTATCTCAAACAGGCAGCTCTTTTCCTTTGTGTTTCTGCTGAGGACTCAAAAACTGTTCATGCGAAAGGATGAAAACGTCTGGAGGGGATTGCACCATCCTTCACTTTTGGAGGGATGCTCAGAACAATTGTCCTCCTTAAGTATTTTATCAGGAAAAAAATTGCATTGATATGCTCATTTGTTAAGAGATGAAAGATGCATGTAAGAAAAGACCAAATTAAAATTTTAAGCATGTTTTTTACTTTTACTGTAAAAGTCACACTCAAGAAAGATGAAGGGTAAAGTGTTGTCCTTTTATAGTGCGGGTAGGGATGACTTTATCTAACTGCAGTATTACTTTTCATTTTCCACCAGCAAGGGAAATATTATCTGCTTATTTTCCAGGAATCAATAAGGAAAAAAAAAACCTTCTGTCTCTGGTAATATCTTTGACAAATTTATTTCCATATTCCTTCATGGATGAAATGCAGCCTTTTCGCTTAAAGACCCAAGAATCTCAAATCACAGAATATCTGACAACAATGTACTAGTACTATCCATGAACACAGCATGTGTTTGAGTACTGTGCACAGTTCTAGTTTTCATGTGACAAAATGAACATGCGGCACTGGAGAAGATGCAAACAGGATTTGCGATAATGATGCTAGAACTGAGAGGTTATAACCACCAGAATAGTTTGAATAGGCTGGAGTTTTGTTCCCCCAGAGGAAAGAGAAGGCCGAGGGGAGACTTTAGGAGATTGCTAGATGTGGAGAAGGTCTTCCTACTTGAGGTGGGGGAGAGGATGAGGGAAACAAGGGCCCAAAAAATGGGTTGTCATCAAACAAATGCAATAGGAGATTCGGGAGAAACTTCAGTGAATGGTGAGCATGTAGAATTTGCGTGGAAAGGTTTCGGTAAAGAGCACATGGAAAAATTTAAGGGGAAACTGGATAAATACTTGAGGAAGGAATATTGATAAACTGAAGGGTGAAGGAGACTTCTTTGGAGCAGAAATGTGGGCTGAAAGGCCTGTGACTGTGCTGTACATGCTGTGTAATTCTGGAACAGCGCCATATGTTTTGGATAGCAAATGTCTGTTTTTAAATTAAAATGTACTATTGGGGTGAAATGATATTGTGTATGTGTATATGTTTAACTTCACCTTCCCACCTTCTTGCCCTCCCCCTTAATCCCTTTCAGAAACCATCACTGGATCCCATATTGTCTGTATCCATATCCTCCCCTGATACAGAAATCCTATTTTAGATTTGATCACTTTTTCTCACACAAACTGACCCTTTTAGGCCCAACCTCTTCACTCTGTTTCTCCTTGTGTCCACAACATGCTCTAGGTCTCACTCTTCTCTCACTCACCCAGAAAATGATGGGTCCAATTTCTGCTCCATGACTTGAGCCTGTAGCCAGACTGACACTCCTCAGGGAGAGTATCACTGAAGGAACACTGCACTTGTTGGAGAAGTGCCACCTTACAGGCAAGACACGAAAACAAACCCTGCTTCCTTTGCCCCACCCCACTCCACCATCTATCTATATGGGCAGATGTCAACAATCCCAAGCCCAATGCTGGAAGAAGAGTTGTGGGGTGGGAAGGGGTGTTTGGTGGTTCTCCTAATGTCCTGGAACCAATATTCTTCTCTCAGCTACTTCCACAAAAAAGACAGATTAACTGCCCATCAGTCCTATCATGCAAAATGACTGATGCATTTGGCTACATACCATTCTAAAGTAATGTGCTATGTATGACAACGTGTTAAGGTAGTGTATGAATGTAAGTATAACATTATTACAAGTCCAAGAACAATTTCAGTAATGCTACCAGAAGCCCCCATGGTCATGCAACTAATAGCTGTTTCTGATTCCAATCTAGGCTGCTATTCTCCAACACACTCTCTCTGGGACCAACTCTGCAGAGATTTTCTCCAGTTGTTCCAGCGGCTCTGATCCTGACCTTCAGAACCCCCAACAGGCCCTTCGGACAGAATCCATATTGAGCGATTCACCTGCTGGTTCCAACCAAAACTTGCCACCTGGCCTCAAATTAGATGGTAAAGTAACCTCATTGGGGTGAGGAGGGATAATTGGAAAATGCTTGGGTTCCACAGTCATCATGGGAAATTTTATTTTTAGCTCATCCTTCCCCCAGGGATAAAGACTCTGAGCTGTGTTTCTACTCTTGCTTGCTGCTGGGTTTGGCTTGGTGTAAGGTTCCCAACAGTTGAGTAGTCTACTGGTATTCACAGTCTAAACACACATAAGGGGCAATTAGATAAGGTACATCCAATAGCTAGCCCCACACAAAGTGTCATGATGGAGGAGGAAGGGTAAGGAATGATTCAGGATAACACTGGGAAGACATCTCATTCTGTGAGAGTTACGTTATTTCATCTTTCTCTTTTAGATACTGTGACCTCTGATAACTCCAACACTGAGTGGCAGTCACTGGCAGACATAGCTTCATACTGTGATAGCCTGGTACAGTCTCTTTCCTTGGAAGGTGAGTAGGTTGCTGAATGGAACACTTGGTCCATGAAGTGTTTTCATTTGGTTTTGTTCTTAGATGGGAGAGTGAACTACTTGTTTGAAGTATATCACAAGGCGACTGGATTGGTATAAGTCACTGGTTCTGGCAAGCGGGTTGAGTAACACTTCCCCCTTCCAAGGCCACTGACCTCTCGCCTGTTGCCCAGGACTATTGACCCCATCAATATGGCCCAGAACAGCTGACCTTTCCCCTTTGCCCACAGCGTGTTGACCCTTCCCTGTGACCTTGGGCCAGTGCCCCCGTTAAAAAAATTGCAAACTAACAACAGGCAAAATGGTCCGATAACATCACAGTACTTGCCCCTTTGCCCAACCACTGGAGAGGGGCATTGCTCATCACTGGGCATGATTATTTACTTTCTGTAGTTAGCCCTGTGCCCAACACTTGAATAGTGGCATCACAACCTCTTGCAGGTGTCACTTGCTCCAATTAATCTTTTTCTTTTGTCAGATGAGAGCACAGTGGAGCCATCCAGAGCAGATGACAAGGTTGATTTAATGGAAACGGGCAGACCAAGGTAGGTTGATCTTGACTCCAGAGGGGTTACGTTAGATGGTCTAAGAATTCTGCTAGTGTGCCAGAGTTTTTAAGGACTCAGAACTCATCGATTTGACTATAAGACCATAAAACTTAGGAGCAGAAATTAGGCCATTCCACCCATCAACTGCTGCAAATGTGTTGCTGGTCAAAGCACAGCAGGCCAGGCAGCATCTCAGGAATAGAGAATTCGACGTTTCGAGCATAAGCCCTTCATCAGGAATATTAGGGCTTATGCTCGAAACGTCGAATTCTCTATTCCTGAGATGCTGCCTGGCCTGCTGTGTGACCAGCAACACATTTGCAGCTGTGATCTCCAGCATCTGCAGACCTCATTTTTTACATTCCACCCATCAAGTCTGTCTGCCATTTAATTATGGCTGATAAGTTTCTCAACCCCATTCTCCCACTTTCTCCCAGTAACCCTTGATACCTTTTACAATCAATAACCTATCTATCTCTGTCTTAAATATACTCAATGAAGTTTGGATACAGATTGACTCAGTTAGTGGTGCACATTTCAACAGTAGTCTCTGGAGGCCTGGGAGGAGGAACGTAGGGAGGTGATGTATAAGATAGATAAGTGTTTGATGATAGGGTCCCAGGCATTGATCGCAGTGCTTGCACCAGTACTGAGGGAGCGAGCACAGTAAGATATGCCATTTTTTGGTTGAGATCTTAAACCTGAGTAGTTCCAATCTGTCCTTTCAGGTAAACACTGCTTTGAAAAGCAAAACACAGGCATTCTCTTCAGCATCCTGGGTCAATACTTATTGATCATTCAGCATCACTGAAAGCAGATGATGTGGGTCGTTATCACATTGTTATTTTTGGGAGCTTGCTCTACACAAATTGGCAATCCTGCATTTCCTGTGTTTACAGCAGCAAGTGCACTCCAAAAAAAATACCACAGTGGCATTTGAGACATCCAGAGTGATGTGATAAGGCAAATAAAAAATGCTGCAATTTCTTTTCACCAGCCACTAAAAGGTCAAACTCTCAGACATTGCCAGGTCAGGGAGAGGATGGGTGGTGAGCAGGGCTGTAGTACCTCAAGCTGTCTGTCAGTGACAGTGTTGAGGCCGGCCAGTGCTGTTCAACAGCATGATGGTGCCATCTGTAGGCTCCTGAGAGTTAATGATTGCAAGTTGAAGGGAGGGAGGACTGAGTTTTGTAGTTTCCAATGACCTCATCCAGCTCCCCCCAAACCGGGTAACACCACTTTCTTACATCCCTCATCCAAACAAGGGAGATATGGGAAAGGGTCAGAAAGTTTCTCGCTGGGCCAGAACACTGGAACATAAGAAATAAGAGTAAGTAATTTGGTCTCTTGGTTTGTTTCATCATTCGACCAAATCATGATTGATCTTTTGCCTCAATACCATTTTCCCACAGTATCTCCATATTCTTGAAAGTTGCCACCAAGTTTGACAGGGTTGTTAGGAAGGCATACGGTGTGTTAGCTTTAATTAATAGAGGGATCAAATTCCGGAACCATGAGGTTAAGCTGCAGCTGTACAAAACTCTGGTGCGGCCGCACTTGGGGTATTGTGTACAGTTCTGGTCACTGCATTATAAGAAGGATGTGGAGGCTTTGGAAAGGGTGCAGAGGAGATTTACTAGGATGTTGCCTGGTACTGTCTTACGAAGAAAGGCTGGATAACTTGAGGCTGTTTTCGTTGGAGAGAAGAAGGTTGAGAGGTGACTTAATAGAGACATATAAGATAATCAGAGGGTTAGATCGGGTGGACAGGGAGAGCCTTTTTCCAAGTATGGTGACGGCGAGGGGGCATAGCTTTAAATTGAGGGGTGATTGATATCGGACAGATGTCAGAGGTAGTTTCTTTAGTCAGAGAGTAGTAAGGGTATGGAATACTTTGCCTGCAACGTTAGTAGATTTGCCAACTTTAAGTACATTTAAGTCGTCATTGGACAAGCATGGAGTAGTGTAGGTTAGATGGGCTTCAGATTGGTATGACAGGTCGGCGCAACATAGAGGGCCGAAGGGCCTGTACTGCGCTGTAATGTTCTATGTTCTATCCATTGATAAATTTAGTATCTATTGATCTATGATTTGAATATACTCATTGACTGAGGCCTCACTGCCCTCTGAGGAAGCAAATTCCAAAGATTCAGCCCACTCTGAGTGAATAATTTCTTCTGAATCTCAGTCCTAAATGGTCTGTTCTTTGATTTGAGACTGTGTCCCCTGATTCTAGATCTCTTAGCCAGACAGAAGAAACATTCTTTCTGCATCTGACCTATCAAGCCCTTGTATGCTTCAATGAGATCTCCTCTCATTCTTCTAAACTCTACACAATAGTAAGGCCACTCTCTTCAATTTCTCCTCATAAATCCTCCCAGAAATCAAGTGAGTCTTCATTGCATTCCATCTGGTAACGATATCCAGTCATAGGTAAGGGAACCAAAAATGTACACGATATTCCAACTGTGGTCTCATTGCAGCAAGACTAATTTACTCATGAGCTCAAATCATCTGGTCATTAAGATCAGCATATATTTGCTGTCCAAATTGTTTGCTCCACTAGCAATTTCAGTGATTTATACGTGGGAATACCCAGGTCTTTTCCCAAATCTCTCACCATTTAAGAAATACTCTACATTTTTGTTTTAACTGCCAAAGTGGATAGCTTCACATGTTTTCCACAGTATATTCCATCTGCTATGTATATGCTCACTCATGACCTGTTTAAATCACCTTAAAATCTCTTCGCAACCTCCTCATAGCTCACATTCTTGCCTAGTTTAGTGTCAGGATATGCTGAGTTAGCAGGACTCAGACATGACTAAGACTACACTAAGCTTCCATGGGTTAAATAGTGGTGAAATCAGAATGGAGAAGTCTGGATTCTAGCCCTTGGAACTAACTATCAACTTGTTGCTCATTCCCTTCTCCCCACCTTGTCGGCAATATCTGAGTGTTGAAGGAAGGAAGACATGGACCGTATCACGACAGCTTCAAGGTTTGTTTGCCTGCTGGCCCTCACTTCCTGCACTCACCAATCAGTGCACAGCCAAAGCCATACCTCAGTAAAATTCAGTGCCCAAAGCCGAGCTTAAAGAGAAAACTTTCAGAAGTGAGCAGACAATTGAATTTCTGTGATATGGTCTGAATTGGGATTTAGAGTAATAGAGCTGTACAGCATGGAAACAGACTCTTCGGTCTAACTTATCCATGCTGACTAGATATCCTAAATTCATCTAGTCCCACCTGCCAGCATTTGACCCATATCTCTCTATTCATGTATCCATCCAGGTGCCTTTTAAATGTTGTAATTGTAGCAGCCTCCATGATTTCCTTTAGCAGCTCATCTTTTAATCAACTTATTTATTTAATTTTCTTGTTTTTCCTCAGTCAATCCTCAGGCCTCAATGAGAAAGTGGTTCATTTGGAAGCTATTGTCAAGCAACTGCGTGAGAAGTTGATCAAGGTGAGGCAGCAGGATCAAATGGGCCGTGCTGTGAGGTCAGTGATCTGTGTGAAATCAGGGAGGAGGAAACAGGCTCACGGGGAACTGAGGGGAGAAAGCCCCTCACGTACATCATGCAAGCCCCTAAAACTAGTGCAAAAGGGTTAGGGTTAGAAATCAGATGTATCTAACCCTGTAATTTACCTACTCTAGAAGTGTTTGATGGGAACAGAGTAGTGGGAATTTCATTCCGTATCTTGCCCTGTATTGTACCTACAGCAGACTATGGAATGAAAACCTGACAAAGTTTTTTGAAATACAACAGTGGATTTATTTTTGTTTTTGAACATCAGGAGCAAGAGGACAAGGCTTTGCTGGAGACTGAGGTGGAGCAGCTGCGGCAGAACAACCAGCGTCTTCATCTGGAGTCACAGACCACGGTGTGCCACCTCTTAAAAGTAACTGAATTACTGTGCCGTACTGCCCCAAAGCCTTCATAGTGTGCATTAAGTAGGAGGGAGTGAGAATTCGCTGGTTCTCTGTACCTGGGTGGGACCTGCCTCTCAGTGGCGAGAAAGGCCAGCAAGTTGTATCTGGCACTGACTCGTTTTTCTCTGGAATCTTTCGGCACTGGGCTGCTGCTCTGTCAGAGTTCCTTTTTTTTGTGTTGTGTTATTCTTTCTACTGTGGTTTAGTGCTTCTAGCATCATAACACTGACAGCACGTTGTGTACATACATATTTCAGGGAGTACACTTTTTGCCTCCTTTGGTGCTCTGCTAACTTTGGGAACATTTTCGCCATCACTGTATGGGAACAGGAGTTGACCGTTTGGTCTAGCTGGTCTATGCTCTTCATGAGCCTCCTCCCATCTGTCTCCCCCATTTCCACCTCACCCTGTCAGCGTGACCTTGGCAGCTTTTTTAACTGACGTTTCCCTTAATAATTACAAAATATGACTTTTTTTTAAGCTTTATGGAGTCCAACCAGAGAACATGGGGCTTGTAAATGTTAAAGCTCACAGAGGCCAATGGTGTCAATTTCACCTACACCCTCACCTGGACTTTGCTGCATGCTGTGGGTTGGGTTGTGGTGGGGTTGGTGTGATAGCACATGGAATCAATGTGTGGTTAGCATGTGCACCATCTACTGTTTGGCAGTGTGAAGAAAGTGTGCAATTCAATATGGCAGAAGGGATGCAGAGATGCTGGTTTGACCTTGTCGATGAATCCATGCCTTCCAGCCTCTCAGCCCTCCAGTGGCCAGGAGATGAAAGACAGCAAGTGTCACCATTCACAAGGTGATCAGCCTGGGTAGACCCTTCGAAAAGGACCTGGGTTTTCCTTAGCACTTGTGCTGCATCACGTCATATCAAATTAATGTGGAAAATTACGCTGAGTTTTCCCATAGCTTATGTAATACATTCCAAAGCCAAACAGAAAAAATCTTTAAATAAATGATAATCTTTTTAATGTCTTCTGTTTTTTTGTGTGCATCAGTGAAAGGATTGTCCTACTTTGGTCCTGACAAATGTACCCAAATGAAGTTTAGCTACAGTAAGACTGTCTCTACACTGTCACCATCAAAAACTCTCAGGACAGGGGGACAGCACAGGGTTAGATACAGAGTAAAGCTGTGTACCCATCACACACTCCCAGGACAGGTACAGCTCAGGGTTAGATACAGAATACAAAGCTCCCTATATGCTGTTGTCATCATATATTCCCACGGCAGGTACAGCATCAGGTCAGATACAGAGTAAAGTTTCTGTTACATTGTCCTCCTCAAATACACCCAAGTCAGGTATAGCATAGAGTTTGAGAGCAAAGCTTTGTCTACACCGTCCTGATCAAGTACTCCCAGATACAGCATGAAGTTAGATACAGAGTAAAGCTTCCTCTATATTGTCCCCATAAAATACTCTTCGGATGGGTACAGCGCAGGGTTACATACAGAGTAAAGCTCCGTCTGTACTGTTCCCCATCAAAAATTCCAAAGGAAGATCCAACAGGTCCATCTACACTGTCCACATCAAATACTCTCAGGGAAAGTTTTACGCTGCTTAGATACTTCTCCCCATCTGAGGAAATCTTCTCAGTGAAGTGAGGACAGAACAGCATTGACAGGGTCCAAAAAGAAGACCTTGTCGCCCATGTTATCAGTCCTGTTTCACAGAAATGGAATAAATGAGGAAACATTAAAAGAGAAAGGAAGTTAAAGTGCTTTTAAAAAATACAGTACATTGAAATGAAATTCCAGTCAACAAAAATAACTTGTGTGTATGGTTCCTTTAATCTCATTCAATTGTAATAAGACACTTTGCAGATATTTGCGGGCACAAATTGATATTCTCAAAAGCTTGGTTAAAGGAGCAGATTTTAACTGGAGTTTTAAAGGTACGAAGAAAAGTAGAGATTTTTAAACATTTGAATTTCAGAGCTTAGGTTCAAGACAGTTGAAAGCACAGACAATTGTGGAATGGTTAAGATTGGATTTATATAAGAGACCGGAAAGTTTTATACGGGCGGCACGGTGGCTGAGTGGTTAGCACAACTGCCTCACAGCACCAGGGTCCCAGGTTTGATTCCAGCCTCGGGTGACTGTCTGAGTGGAGTTTGCACATTCTCCCTGTGTCTGCATGGGTTTCCTCCAGGTGCTCTGGTTTCCTCCCACAGTGGAGAAAATGAGGACTGAAGATGCTGGAGATCAGAGGCATCCTGAAGAAGGGCTTATGCCCGAAACGTCAAATCTCCTGTTCCTTGGATGCTGCCTGACCTGCTGCGCTTTTCCAGCAACACATTTTCAGCTCTTTCCTCCCACAGTTCGAAGATGTGCAGGTCAGGTAAACTGGCCATGCTAAATTGTCCATAGTGTTAGGTGATTAGTTAGAGGGAAATGGGTGTGGGTGGGTTGCTCTTTAGAGGGCCGAAAGGCCTGTTTCCACGCTGTAGGGAATCTTATCTAATCTAAACATGGAGATTTGAAATACTGGAGGAGGTTTTGCACACACTAAGAATTGAGATCAGACATCATTTCACAGAAGCTGTGTTATCCCTTGATAACTTGTATCTGCAGTAATTGTCAGGAAAATCCTAGTTTGCTTCTGTTTTTGGGAAAATCCTAGAACCTCTTCAGCCATCTTGAAAATCTTAAATCTCTTCAGCCATCAGGAAAATTCTAGGCCACGACTGATATCAAGAAAATCCCAGGTCTCATCAGCAATGATGAAAAGCACAGATCTCTCCTGCCATCTCGAAAATCCTAAATCTCTACTGTTGTCAAGATCATCCCAGGTTTCATCAGCAATCAGAAAATTCCAGATCTTTCAACCAACAGCAAAGTCCTCTAGCTCTCTGGAAAATACTAGGCCTCTTCAGCCGTCAGGAACATCTCAAGCCTCTTTGGATAGGAACTGAAGTTCAGACTATACTTGCTAAAACGTAACTTTGTATGATCACTCTCTGTTGCATTGTCTTTCTATGTCATGTATATTCTTCCTTACCATAGATCCTACAATCCATTGAATTTTCTCCCATTATCAAATCCTCTCTACTCTCACTGACTTTACTGACCATTTAATCTCCTTCCACAGCTATTCCTGTGCATTATTGTTCACATCTGGGCAGTTGCCCTTCATCTATTTGTGTCAAAGGTTCACAAGGCCAGGTTCCCAATATTCCAGAAGATATTTGACTATCTCAATCTATCCTTGTGTTTTAAGCCTCAAGTCATTTTTTGTTCTGCTCTCTATCAATAGGAGGGGCAAGCCAATATATTTTTCCACTTTTATGAATATGCAGCCTCCAAACTCAACATCCTTGACATCTGAAAGGGGACATCAACATTCCAAATCTTGGATGGATTCGATTCAAGGTCCTGAATATCGGCTGTTATATTCTGTTTAACTTTCTCCCCCACTCTACAACAGAGCTTCGTTTGTGGCAACTTTGAATTAGTAATACAGCTATTGGAAAAACACAAATATAATTAAAAAGGCTAATGAAATCTTTACACTCATTCTTTAACATGATGTGAGTGTCACTGCTGAGGCCCAACATTCATCACCCATAATTTCCCTGGAGAATGTGGCAGAAAAGCACCGCAGTACTTGGCATATAGGGACATCTACAATGCAGTTAGGGGGAAGTTTGCAGGATTTTGACCCAGTTATAGTGAAGGAACAGCGATATAGTTCCAAGTCAGGATGGTATGCTGCCTAGAGTGGAACTTGCAAGGATGGCGTTCCCAGGCATAAGCTGTCCTTGTCCATTTAGATGGCAAAGCCCTCCGGTTTGAAAGGTGCATTTAAAGTAGAATTGGTGAATTAATGTTGTGCTTCCTTGAGGTAGTACACACTGCTATCACTGTACGTCAACAAAGGATCGAGTGAATATTTAAGATTGTGGATGGGATGGCAACAAAGCAAGCTGCCATGTCCTGCGTTGTATCAAGCTCTTCGAGTTTGTTGGAGATGCACCCATCCAGTAAAGTAGAGAATGTTCCATCACAAAACTAACTTATGCCTTATAGATGGCAGATAGGCTTCAGGGAGTTAGGAGTCAAATTATTTGCCACAGAATCCCCAGTCACTCACCTGGTCTTATAGCCACAGTTTTACTTGTTGGGTCCAGTTCAGCTTCTAGTCAATAGCAATCTCCAGGATATTGACAGTCAGGGATTCAGCAATGGTGAAAGTGAGGACTGCAGATGCTGGAGATTAGATCGAGAGTGTGGTGCTAGAAAAGCACAGCAGGCCAGGCAGCATCCAAGCAGCAGGAAAATTGACGTTTCGGGCAAAAGCCCTGCATCAGGAATGAGGCTGGGAGTCTTGGGTGGAGAGATTTTAAAAAAGCAATTCAGCAGTGGTAATGCTTTCTTGTTGGAAATGGTCATCGCTTGGCATTTGGTGCAATTGTTACTTGCCAATCGTCAGCCTAAGCCTGGATATTGTCCTGCTCTTGCTCCATTGTCAGAGGAGTCTCAAATGGTGCTGAATACTGTGCAAACATTAACAAAAATGCCCAGTTATGACCTTGTGATAGAGGGAAAGACATTAGTGAAGCTGCTGTCAATGTTTGGGTCTAGGACACCACCCTGAGGAACTGTACAGCGATGTCCTTGGACTGATGTGATTGAGCTCAGAAAACCAAACGAGGCATGACTTCAACTAGTGGAGAGTTCCCCTCTAATTCTCATTGATTTCAGTTCTGCTTGAGCTCTTTAATTGGTAACAATCTACACTGAGTAAAATAATGCCTTGATGTCAAAGGCAGTCACTCTCACTTCACCTCTTGACTTCAACTTTTCTGCCCATATTTGGACCAAAATAAGGACTGAGTGGCCCTGTTGGAACCCAAGTTAAGTGTTAGTGAGCAAGTATAAGTGCTGCTTGATAACACTGGTGCTGACAATTTCCATTGTCTTGAAGATTGGAGTAGACTGATGAGGCAGAAATTGTCCTAATTGGATTTTTTTACTGATTCATCTCAAAAGGACTGGGATACAAAGGATGGAGTATTTATATTGCAGCTTAAAGCTTTGACCACATTTGAGCAACACATCTTGGAAGTGGCACAACACAAGTTCATCAGAATGAAAACTCAGTCATAGAATCATACAGCACCGTGACAGACCCTTCGGTTCAACCAATCCATGCTAAACATAATCCTAAACTAACCTAAACTAGTCCCACCTGCCTCCTCCTGGCTCATATCCCTCCAAATCTTTCCTATTGATGTACTTATCCAAATGCCTCTTAAACATTGTAATTTCCCCATCCACCACTTACTCAGGAAGTTCATTCCTCGTGCAAACCACCCTCTGTGGGGGAAAAAAAGCCTCTCATGTCTTTTTTCAGCCTCTCTCCTCTCACTTTAAAAATGTGCCCCCTAGTCTTGAAATCTCCCATCCCAGGGAAAAAAACACTACCATTAAATCCATTTATACCCCTCATAATTTAGTCAAATGAGTAAAATGATGAGGCTATTATAGAATTGGCTTCCAATTCTTTGAACATAGAAGATTTGAGTGTTTTAAATGACGAAAAGATTTTGAAGGGTCAAACAAGAGAAACAATTGCCTCAAGTAAGATGGTGTAGTTTAAAATTAGAGTTAGTCTGTTCAGGATTGATGTCAGGAAGCACTTAGTCAATCAAAAGATGGTGGAAATCTGTTTTCTCAAAACGATGTTGTGTGTAGCACTCATATAAAAATTTCATAACTGAGAAAGATAGATTTTATTTTGGTTAAAGTATTAATGGTTACAGAACCGAAGCAGGGAATGGAGTCAAGGTATGGATCAGCATGGATTGTATTGTAACAGAGGCTGAAAGACCACCTGTCACCCCATTTTGCTTTTGATGGGATGGTAGAGTATGGATTCTCAATGCCATGTGAACTCAAATTTCTGATCTTCTGGGGACATGTCTATGTCTTTCTCTGGTGATTGTCATGTGAAAAGCTGCACATGGTAAGATTAGGGCAGGCAGCTTCATCCTGCTGAGAGGAAACTGATGGCAATGCCTCCTGAGCCATGGAGGGAACAAACTCTGTCAGGATGGACCTTGCTGATTACGAGTCTGCATCCTCCATCTCCTTCCATGCTGAAAAAGTACATGCATGTGGATTGCAATTGAGCTGTGATGCACCCCGTGTTAGAATAACACATCAGAAGTTTCACACTTCTCTTAAGATTAAATTATTCTATTTATTAGTAGACAAAGGTTCTGAATATGGGTGGGATGTGCTAGGCTTCTAGGGAGAAACTAATGATGGGATAATATCACTGGTGGGGGAGGAACTTTGAGAGGGTCAGGGATTGTGCATGAGGGGGGATAATGTGCCATTATGTATCTGTTAGTTCCTGTTTGATCTTGTCATTTCTCTTTACTTTGCAGATGACAATCCAGGAGGGGGATTCACCATCGTGACAATTAACCCTGATCTCTCTGACTGCAGAGATTAACTGTGATCTGTCTCACCATTGAGGAGTAACTGTGGCCTCATTAACTGATTGGACATTCTCTATACCAATTACTGTGCAATAAACACACTATTCACTCGCTGCACTACACCTCAGTTTCATTCAGTCTCTTGAACACAATGATTGCTGGTAACTTTTCACCCACTGGATGCATCCCAGCTGGGAAGAAAGGATTAATCTGGAAGTGGTGGTGAGTTTGGAGATGCAACAATAAACCTTGGGCATCATTGTGAGTTTGAAGCTACCAGGATTAATCTTGGGGTGGGAGTGAGTTTGGAGGTGCATATCAGGCATAAACCATAAGACCACATAATAAAGGAGCAGAATTAGACCAGGCTGCTCTGCCACTCAATCATTGCCAATATGTTTCTCAACCCTATTCTTCTGCCTTCTCCCCATGCCCTTTGATTCCCTTACTAATCAAGAAATTAAACATATGACTAGCAAATGAATTGGCTGCAGGAGTAGGACATTTGACCACTCAAGTCCGCTCAATCTCTCAAGAGGAGCGAGGGAGACCTGATTACACTGGATTCCTGACCAGCTCTGACAACCTTCTACCTCTTGGTTTGTCAAGGATTTGTCATTCTTTGCCATTAAGATATGATTCCAAGCCACCTCTCAGTCAGGTGGTCATGTAGTCCCGAGAACTAAGCAAAAAACCCAGTCCAATACTTCCAGTGCAGTACTGAGTGTGTGCCCAACTCATGGAAGATCAGAACTGTTGGAATGTCAGTACGGAGTGAGTGCCTCATTGTTGGAAAGTCAGTATGGAGGGAGCGCCTCACCTTAGGAATGTCAGTACGGAGGGAGTGCCTCATCTTTGGAATGTCAGTACGGAGGGAGTGCCTCATTGTTGGAAGGTCAGTACGGAGGGAGTGCCTCATTGTTGGAAGGTCAGTACAAAGAGAGTGCCTCATTGTTGGAAGGTCAGTACAAAGAGAGTGCCTCATTGTTGGTGGGTCAGTACGGAGGGAGTGCCTCACTGTTGGAAGGTCAGTACGGAGGGAGTGCCTCAATGTTTAAAGGCCATTATGGAGGGAGCGCCTCACCTTTGGAATGTCAGTAGAGGGAGTGCCTCACTTTTGAAAGGTCAGTACTGAGGGAGTCACTCACTGTTGGAAGGTCAGTACAGAGGGAGTGCCTCACCTTTCGAATGTCAGTACGGAGGGAGTGCCTCACTGTTGGAAGGTCAGTACGGAGGGAGTGCCTCACTGTTGGAAGGTCAGTACGGAGGGAGTGCCTCACTATTGGAAGATCAGTACAGAGAATCCCTCACTGTTGGAATGAGAGTACAGAGGGAGTGCCTCACTGTGGGAAGGTCAGTACGGAGGGAGTGCCTCATTGTTGGAAGGTCAGTATGGAGGGAGTCCCTCTTTGTTAGAAGGTCAGTACTGAGGGAGTGCCTCACCTTTCAAATGTCAGTATGGAGGGAGTGCCTCACTGTTGGAAGATCAGTACGGAGGGAGAGCCTCACTGTGGGAAGGACAATACGGAGGGAGTGCCTCACTGTGGGAAGGTCAGTATGGAGGGAGTCCCTCTTTGTTAGAAGTTCAGTACTGAGGGAGTGCCTCACTGTTGGAAGGTCAGTACTGAGGGAGTGCCTCACTACTGGAAGGTCAGTACTGAGGGAGTGCCTCACTACTGGAAGGTCAGTACTGAGGGAGTGCCTCACTGTCAGAAGGTCAGTACTGAGGGAGTGCCTCACCTTTGGAATGTCAGTAGAGGGAGAGCCTCACATTTGGAAGGTCAGGATGGAGGGAGTGCCTCAGTGTTGGGTGGTCAGTATGGATGGAGTGCCTCACTGTCGGTAGGACAATACAGAGGGAGTGCCTCACTGTCGGCAGGTCAGTACAGAGGGAGTGCCTCACCTTTGGAATGTCAGTACAGAGGGAGTGCCTCACTGTTGGAAGGTCAGTAATGAGTGAGTGCCTCATTGTTCGAAGGTCAGTACGGAGAGAATGCCTCACTATTGGAAGGTCAGTACGGAGAATCCCTCACTGTTGGAATGAGAGTACAGAGGGAGTGCCTCACTGTCGGAAGGTCAGTACGGAGGGTGTGCCTCATTGTTGGAAGGTCAGTACTGAATGAGTGCCTCACTGTTGAAATGTCAGTACGGAGGGAGTGCCTCACCTTCCAAATGTCAGTACGGAGGGAGTGCCTCATTGTCGGAAGGTCAGTACGGAGTGAGTGCCTCATTGTCAGAAGGTCAGTATGGAGGGAGTGCCTCACTGTTGGAAGGTCTGTACAGCGGGAGTACCTCACCTTTGGAATGTGAGTACAGAGGGAGTGCCTCACTGTCGGCAGCTCAGTATGGAGGTAGTGTCTCATTGTTGGAATGTCAGTACGGAGGGAGTGCCTCACTGTGGGAAGGTCAGCACGGAAGGAGTGCCTCACTGTGGGAACGTCAGTACTGAGGGAGTGCCTCATTGTTGGAAGGTCAGTACGGAGGGAGTGCCTCATTGTTGGAAGGTCAGTACGGAGGGAGTGCCTCACTCTTGGAAGGTCTGTACAATGGGAGTACCTCATCTTTGGAATGTCAGTACAGAGGGAGTGCCTCACTGTCGGCAGCTCAGTATGGAGGGAGTTCCTCATTGTTGGAATGTCAGTACGGAGAGAATGCCTCACTGTGGGGAGGTCAGTACGGGGGGAGTGCCCCACTGTGGAGAGGTCAGTACGGAGGGAGTGCCCCACTGTGGAGAGGTCAGTACGGAGGGAGTGCCCCACTGTGGGGAGGTCAGTACGGAGGGAGTGCCTCACTGTGGGGAGGTCAGTACGGAGGGAGTGCCTCACTGTGGGGAGGTCAGTACGGAGGGAGTGCCTCACTGTGGGGAGGTCAGTACGGAGGGAGTGCCTCACTGTTGGAAGGTCAGTGCTGAGGGAGTGCCTCACTGATGCAAGGTCAGTACTGAGGGAGTGCCTCACTGTTGGAAGGTCAGTACGGAGATTGTGCTACACTGTTGGAAGCTAACTAAGGAGGGAGTGCCTCACTGTCAGATGGTCAGTATGGAGGGAGTGCCTCACTGTCGGAAGGTCAGTAGGGAGGCAGTGCCTCACTGTCGGAAGGTCAGTACGGAGGGAGTGCCTCACTGTCGGAAGGTCAGTACGGAGGGAGTGCCTCACTGTTGGAAGGTCAGTAGGGAGGAATTGCCTCACTGTTGAAAGGCCAGTACGGAAGGTGTGTCTCATTGTGAGAAGGTCATTATGGAGGGAGTGCCTCACTGTCGGAAGATCAGTACGGAGGGAGTGCCTCACTATTGGAAAGTCAATATGTTGGGAGAGCCTCACTGTTGGAAAGTCAGTACGGAGGGTGTGCCTCACTGTTGGAAGGTTTGCACTGAGGGAGTTCCTCACTGATGGAAGGTCAGTTTGGAGGGAGTGACTCACCTTTGGAATGTCAATATGGAGGGAGTTCCTCACTATTGGAAGGTCAGTACGGAGGGAGTGCCTCATTGTCGGAAGGTCAGTCCTGAGGGAGTGCCTCACTGTTGGAAGGTCAGTATGGTGGGAGTGCCTCATTGTGGGAAGGTCAGTACAGAGGGAGTGCCTCACGTTTGGAAGGTCAGTACAGAGGGAGTGCCTCACTGTCGGCAGCTCAGTATGGAGGGAGTTCCTCATTGTTGGAATGTCAGTACGGAGAGAATGCCTCACTGTGGGGAGGTCAGTACGGGGGGAGTGCCCCACTGTGGAGAGGTCAGTACGGAGGGAGTGCCCCACTGTGGAGAGGTCAGTACGGAGGGAGTGCCCCACTGTGGGGAGGTCAGTACGGAGGGAGTGCCTCACTGTGGGGAGGTCAGTACGGAGGGAGTGCCTCACTGTGGGGAGGTCAGTACGGAGGGAGTGCCTCACTGTGGGGAGGTCAGTACGGAGGGAGTGCCTCACTGTTGGAAGGTCAGTGCTGAGGGAGTGCCTCACTGATGCAAGGTCAGTACTGAGGGAGTGCCTCACTGTTGGAAGGTCAGTACGGAGATTGTGCTACACTGTTGGAAGCTAACTAAGGAGGGAGTGCCTCACTGTCAGATGGTCAGTATGGAGGGAGTGCCTCACTGTCGGAAGGTCAGTAGGGAGGCAGTGCCTCACTGTCGGAAGGTCAGTACGGAGGGAGTGCCTCACTGTCGGAAGGTCAGTACGGAGGGAGTGCCTCACTGTTGGAAGGTCAGTAGGGAGGAATTGCCTCACTGTTGAAAGGCCAGTACGGAAGGTGTGTCTCATTGTGAGAAGGTCATTATGGAGGGAGTGCCTCACTGTCGGAAGATCAGTACGGAGGGAGTGCCTCACTATTGGAAAGTCAATATGTTGGGAGAGCCTCACTGTTGGAAAGTCAGTACGGAGGGTGTGCCTCACTGTTGGAAGGTTTGCACTGAGGGAGTTCCTCACTGATGGAAGGTCAGTTTGGAGGGAGTGACTCACCTTTGGAATGTCAATATGGAGGGAGTTCCTCACTATTGGAAGGTCAGTACGGAGGGAGTGCCTCATTGTCGGAAGGTCAGTCCTGAGGGAGTGCCTCACTGTTGGAAGGTCAGTATGGTGGGAGTGCCTCATTGTGGGAAGGTCAGTACAGAGGGAGTGCCTCACGTTTGGAAGGTCAGTACAGAGGGAGTGCCTCACTGGTGGCAGGCCGTATGGAGGGAGTACCTCACTGTTGGAAGGTCTGTACTGAGGGAGTTCCTCACTGTTGGAAGGTCAGTACGGAGGGAGTGCCTCATTGTCGGAAGATCAGTACGGAGGGAGTGCCTCACTGTTGAAATGTCAGTCCTGAGGGAGTTCTTCACTGTTGGAAGGTCCGTACTGAGGAGTTCCTCACTGTTGGAAGATCACTACAGAGGGTGTGTCTCACTGCTGGAAGGTCAGTAGGGAGGGAATGTCTCTCTGTTGGTAGGTCAGTATGGAGGAATGCCTCCCTGTTAGAAGGTCATTACAGAGGGAGTGCCTCACTGTTGGAAGGTCAGTACGGAAGCTGTGCCTCACTGTTGGAAGGCCAGTACGGAAGGTGTGCCTCATTGTGAGAAGGTCATTATGGAGGGAGTGCCTCACTGTCGGAAGATCAGTACGGAGGGAGTGCCTCACTATTGGAAAGTCAGTACGGAGGGTGTGCCTCACTGTTGGAAGGTTTGTATTGAGGGAGTTCCTCACTGATGGAAGGTCAGTTTGGAGGGAATGACTCACCTTTGGAATGTCAATATGGAGGGAGTTCCTCACTATTGGAAGGTCAGTACGGAGGGAGTGCCTCATTGTCGGAGGGTCAGTCCTGAGGGAGTGCCTCACTGTTGGAAGGTCAGTACGGAGGGAGTGCCTCACTGTTGGAAGGTCCGTACTGAGGAGTTCCTCACTGTTGGAAGGTCAGTACAGAGGGTGTGTCTCACTGTTGGAAGGTCAGTATGGTGGGAGTGCCTCATTGTGGGAAGTTAGTACGGAGAGAGTGCCTCACGTTTGGAAGGTCAGTCCAGAGGGAGTGCCTCACTGTTGGCAGGCTGTATGGAGGGAGAGCCTCACTGTTGGAAGCTCAGTATGGAGAGTGTGCTTCACTGTTGGAAGGTAAGTACGGAGGGAGTGCCTCACTGTCAGAAGGTCAGTACGGAAGAATGCCTCCTTGTTGGAAGGTCATTACAGAGGCAGTACCTCACTGTTGGAAGGTCAGTACGGAGAGAGTTCCTCACCTTTGGAATGTCATTACGGAGGAAGTGCCTCACTGTTGGAAGGTCAGTACGGAGGGAGTGCCTCACTGTTGGAAGGTCAGTACGGAGGGAGCGCCTCATTGTTGGAAGGTCAGTATGGAAGGTGTACCTCATTGTTGGAAGGTCAGTACAGAGGGAGTGCCTCATTGTGGGAAGGTTAGTATGGAGGATGTGCCTCACTGTCAGAAGGTCAGTACGGAAGAATGCCTCCTTGTTGGAAGGTCATTACAGAGGCAGTACCTCACTGTTGGAAGGTCAGTACGGAGAGAGTTCCTCACCTTTGGAATGTCATTACGGAGGAAGTGCCTCACTGTTGGAAGGTCAGTACGGAGGGAGTGCCTCACTGTTGGAAGGTCAGTACGGAGGGTGTGCCTCACTGTTGGAAGGTTTGTACTGAGGGAGTTCCTCACTGTTGGAAGGTCAGTATGGAGGGAGTGACTCACCTTTGGAATGTCAATACGGAGGGAGTTCCTCACTATTGGAAGGTCAGTACGGAGGGAGTGCCTCATTGTCGGAAGATCAGTACGGAGGGAATGGCTCAATGTTGGAAGGTCAGTACATTGGGACAGACAGTGCTAAGAAAGTGCTGCACTGTCAGAGAATCAGTGCTGAGGGATTGCTGCATTATGGTGCAATTAATAGTATTGGCGGAAGCGGCTATTGGTTTGCTCAGTTGACTGGACAGCTGGTTTACAATGATGCCAACAGGATGATTTCAGTTTCCATACTGGCTGAGGTTACCATGAACGATTCTGCTTCTCAACCTCTCCCTTTGTCTGAGATGAGGTTATCCACACGATAAAGCAATCACCCATTCTCCCTCTCCCTCTCCCTCTCCCTCTAATAAGAGAGCAGCCCCAGGGTCTGGTAAGATTATGGTGACTTTACTTTTGTTACCGAGGAAGTGCTGCACAGTTGGAGGCGCAGAATTGCAGACACTATATTGTAAAGGGCAACAGTATTGAGGGAATGCTGAAAGATTGGAGGGACAGTAAGTAAGCACCGTTTGAGAGCTCTGTACTGTGGGAACACTACACTATCAGAGGGACAATACTGATGGAGCACTGTACCATCAGAGGAACAATATTGAGAAACCTTTGCCTTGTCAGAGGGAAAGTACTGAAGGAGCACCACACTCTCGGGAGCAGCTATACTGCATGTCAGAACCCAGTACTGAGGGAGTACTGCACTGTCAAAGGGTCAGTACTAAAGGAACATTGCAATGTAATGAGAGGTTGTACTGAGGGAGTGTTGCACTAACAAAAAGGGCAGTACTGAAGGAATGCAATACTGTCAGAATGCCATCTTTTAGATGAGATGTTAACTGAACCTCTGCCTGTCTCCTCAAAGTGAGTATTAAATATGTCATTGTATGATTTGGAAGAAGAGAAAGATAGTTCTCTTTCGTTTCCTGAGTTCATATTTATCCAAATATGAACTCAGGAAGAAACTCCCTTTTATTCTTCCTGGAATCTTGCTGTCGACATAGTACCTGACATTTTGATGTGAAGCATGTTGAATGTTTTCTGCAAAAGGTCGATTTTGTTTTAGAAATTGCATATCCTGCTAAGTGCAATTCCCTGTTCACCCCAGAAGGTGGCACTTGCAGCCAACCTCAGGAAAATCTAATGACAGTGCTTTCACCTGTTTTAAAAAGACAAACTGGATTGTTTTGTAAAATAAAGTGACATAGATCTTTCTTTTGCAGCCTTCTGACCCCCAGAACAAACTAAAGCACTTCACAGCCAATGCAGTACACTTAAAGCGTAGTCTCTATTGTAATGTAGGAAGAGAAAAATTATCATGTTCTTCTTCCTGTGTGTGTCATGAGATCCTTTAAATTAGCTGCAATTAAACAGCCTCAATCTAATAGCTCAATCTGAAACAAAGGATCCTCCAACAATGGAGCAGTGCCTCAGCACTGCACTACAGTTTGGATCACTTGAATCTCAGTCTGCACTTCTAAAACTGACAACACAGGATTCAACATGAGACATGATTCTTCAATTGGACATGTTTAATGATAACCCTGAGTGTGTGAAGAATTAAACTAACAAACAGATCAGAATTGTCAGTTGGGCTCACAGTGTGATGCACTTACGTGGATTGGAAGCTACATAAATGAATATGCAGGGCACTGTTTTAGTAGATTAGATTACTTACAGTGTGGAAACAGGCCCTTCGGCCCAACAAGTCCACACCGACCTGCCAAAGTGCAACCCACCCAGACCCATTCCCTTACATTTACCCCTTCACCTAACACTACGAGCAATTTAGCATGGCCAATTCACCTAACCTGCACATTTTTGGATTGTGGGAGGAAACCGGAGTACCCAGAGGAAACCCATGCAGACACGGGGAGAATGTGCAAACTCCATACAGAGAGTCGCCTGAGGCGGGAATTGAACTCAGGTCTCTGGCGCTGTGAGGTAGCAGTGCTAACTGTTCTTTGAAGACAGAAAGAACATGTCTATTGACTGTACCCACACAGTTTCAACTCAATAAAATCAGTGACAACCATTTGCTGGTTCATTTCTCAGGGCAGTGCCTTGAGCAATCTGCAGGTTTAAAATTAAATAAAAGCCTGGCAGTCATCTGTCAATCATCATTGATTGTTGCACTCTCCATAATATTTCCACCAATCAGAGTTCACATAGAAACCAATTGGCACTCTCCTCTCATGCAGAATAAATGTTGTTTCCCCTTGAATTGGTATTCTTGCTAATTGTCCTGATGTGTACAAAATGAAGAGCTTTAACAAAATGTATATTATTTTCTGCAATACTCAAGTTCTGTACTACCAAATGATTATTTGTATTTGCCATTCTATATATAAATCCCACCCTTGAACCCCTTGATTAGCTGTCAGCCCCATAATTCACATTTGGGTAGCTATTATTCCATAAACAAATCACACAAATTGTCTCAATTAGATTCCAGCCTGTAACTCATTTTCCATTAACTCTTTTCTATGTATAAACTACCCAGAGTGTCTATCTTACTGTCTGTGCTTATTTAACTGAGCACTGCAAAGACAACTATAGTGACAATTTGCCTAAGGACCCTGTGTTAAGGAAGTTTAGAACTTGGAGATTTCTGTCACTGATAAGTTTCTAGCAAGCTTCCTTACTGGTTATTGGGAGGTGTCTGTGTCTGGCAGTGAGTGCAACGTTCTTGACTTTTGACATATTCTTGAGCTGGTTGCAGCTCACTGTCGTGGGCTCACACAGGTGAGGTGGGGAAAGCATCTATCAAATCTGTGCCTCACTGAGAGATACCAAACTCCTAGCTTATTGTCTGCAGCAGCAGCCAACAAAGCAGCCTACCAAATCAGTGACAACCTACACAATTGGACTTACAGCAGTTGATGTACTGATGCCAGGAAATTATGGAGCCCTTCTGCCACAACTGTGGTTGAGAGAAACCTCTAATGTTATCTCTATTGTCCTGAGTTAGAAAAGCCAGTTCCTGTTGGTCTGCCTACCCATTGGGATTCCTCAGGTAGGAATTGGGACTTAAGAAAATGGTCTTGGCCCCCAGCTTGGTCACTGGCAGGGTCTAAATTCTGTTTCTCTCACTAGGACATTGTGGAAATAGGCTAAGGCCCTAATTCTGAGTTTCTTAAAACACTTTTTCAAATTTTGAACTATTATTTATATGGCAAGCTTGAGGTACAAATGTCCCAAGATGCATCATAGGAGACATTACCAAAGAAAAGTTGACATTGTGTCACAGAAGGGGTGATTAGGACAGATGACCAAACACCTAGTCAAAACAGTAGGTTTAAAGACATGTCATCAAGAAAGGAAACAGACAGAGAAGGTTAGGAAGGAAATTCCGGAGTTTAAGGCCGAGAAAGCTAAAGGTACAACCACCAAAGAGAAGTGGCAGAAGTCAGGAACATGCAAGAGGCTGCAATTGGAGGTATGTTGAGATTTCAGAAATCCAGATGACTGGGATAGAGAGGGCAAGACCATGGTGGGATTTGAGGAGGAGGGTGAGGAATTAAACTTCAGATATTGGCAGAGCAGGAACCAAGCAAGGTAGGTCAATGGTCAAAAGGATCTGCTTTTATTATAAAACTAACTACACACAATTTAAATAAGCAATGGGCCAACTGAGAAAGAAAAGAATTCTGACTGTTCGTCAACTGAGTGGGGGAAAGAGATGAGACCATTAGAAGTTTTTTTTAGCAGAGGATGAGGCCTAAGGGGCCAGGCATGCTGGTTTTGGTTAAATAATAGTCTTGAGTGATAGAATGTGAGTCTCCTCAGGTTTGCTGTTCAACATGCCTCCAATAAGGAAGACTTCCTCAGTTTTCTGGTGATTCTTGTTGGGATATCATTCCTGACAGTCCTGACCTTCGGAGTATGTGTGAACTTTTCAACGAAGGTAAACATCACAACCGAGCTCCAGCATCTTGTCAAATAGACTTCCACAATAGGGGCTAGTGATATGGATTGAAATCGGATTGTCGTTGATTCCACCGCATCTTCCCACATTTGCCTCACCACAACTCATCCAAGGGCACTGAATCTTATTCTAGCCTGCCCTTAGCAGCATTGGGATGAGAAGGAGGCCACTCAACACCTCAAACCTGTTCTACCAATAATTCTGATCACCGCTGAACAGTAACACTCAATTGCATTTTCTTGTCTTTGCACACAATTTCCTTCAAGTTTTTGCCCAACAAGAAAAATCTACCAAAATTAAACATTTCAACTGACCACAGGAGATATGGTTCCAAGTTTCCTGCCCCATGTATGTTTAAAAAAACTGAATGACCTGGCTATAATTTTAAATTGCTTCCCTTTGGTTCAGATTCCTCTGACCAGAAGAAATCTGCTATCTTGAATATTTGTAATGGTTTTAAATACCTTGAAAGATCCCTCCACCTAGCAAACCCGCCCCCCCGCCCCCAACACGCCATGCCCCCACTCCAAAAAAAATCTGCAGGACTCACTGGGAGGGAATAACAGCTTGACTTAAAATTGGCACGAACATTCAAACAAGTACATTGCCTCAGCGAGATGATGCTATGTGTTTTTATCCATTTGTCTGAAGATAAAACTCTAAATGTTCCTTGTCGTGAGTCTGTAGCCGTCAGTTACTTGGCATGGTTACTGTCTCTGTCACTGAACTTCCTCACAGACAATTAAGTGAAACTGCTATCAGTACAAATTATAAAGTTTAACTCCATCTCCTGCCACAATTTCCCTCCCAGCCCCCACTTTAATTTTTTGTAGCTTTGCAAGCCAGGGTGAAAAGCATTTTGAATACTGCTCCCACCCTCCAACTTCCCAGCTGTATCAATGTACAGTCAGGTTCCTGATTAACTGTACTCAGCAGGCCATTCCATGTCTCCAAACTTGCCCTGAGCTATGCAAAACGCTTGCAGCTGTATGTTAATGAGAACAGACAGGACGCTACATGCACTGGGCAACTCGCAGGCAATCTAACATCACGCATACCCTCTCTCTTTCACTATCTTGTTTTTCACTGTTTCTTCCTTTCTTTATTCTACTCTTTTTCACTCTGCTGCTGTTCACTTTCTTATTCATTTTTACAGTTTCTACATTGCTTCTACTTCCACTTTACCTTACTCTCTAACTTTTCTTTCACTCTTTCCATTATTTCAACACCATCTCTCCTTCGCCTGGCTCTCTTTTTAAGATGGAGATGAGGAGACTTTTTTTTTCTCTCTCTGAGGGTTGTCAGTCTGTGGAACTCTGTTCCCTGGCAAACAGCAGAGGCTGAGTCATTGAATTTATTCAAGACAGAGTCAGATAGATTTTTTGATGGACAAGGAAGTCAAAGGTTATGGATGACAGACCAAAAAGGAGTTAAGACCACAACCAGATCATGCTGAATGATGCAGCAGGTTCAAAGGAACAAATGGCCTACTCCTGATTTTAAGTTCTGTATTCACATGTTCACTCACTGTCTATCTCTCCCTCAGCTCTCTTCAATCCCTCTCTCCGCAGCCCATTATGAATTCACATGATTGCATCAAAAGCAGAGGCTGAAATTAGTACAGATCCACCCTTAGGTTGTAGACTGATCAACATCCGACCACTCCTTACCCTAAGCAGTGAAATCTTTAATAAATCCCTTTAATAATTGTCACCCAATGTTGGTAATTAATGTCATTAGGTGGAGCGGGGAGGTGGTTAGGGGTCTCAGACGATTGCTTTGTAGAAGAGTCATGTAAAAAGGGGAGGGGGAATTGATTAAAAATCTCCTTCATCAATAAAAGGATTTCAAACTCCTTCTCCTCCTCTCCCTCCACCCCCCCCAGCTCCCCACTCCCCTTTCTTCCTCCCATCACGCCTCCTCTTCCCTCTGTTCCCCATTCTCCTATTACCTCTTTTCTCCCCTTTCTCTCCTCCTCTACATTCCATTCTTCTTTCACCTCTATCCTCTCCCCTCCATTTGCCTCCACTCTCCCCTCATGTCATTTATCACCTCACCCCCTTTTCCCCTCACCACTCAACCCTCAAATTGTCCCTCTACTTTACCTCTCCACTTTTTCCTTACCTATCCTTCTTTCCCCTAACCATTCTCCATCACCCTTTCCCTCATCTCTCCACTTCCCTCAATTCTCACATCTTTATCCCACTCTCCCTTTGTCTCGTCTCTTTTTTTCCAACTCTCTCTACATTCCCAGGCCACTCCTACTGCCCTCTCCCTCTACCAATCTTTCCTTTCCTCACCTACCTATCAGACTGAAAGACATAGGCCAATGGCCTACTTTTGTTCCTATCAAATCAGCTCAGCTATTTATTAAGATCATGGCTGGTCTGATCATTTTCAACATCATTTTCCTGCCTGTTCCCCATAACCCTTGACTCCCTTACTGATTAACAATTTAGCTCAACTATGAACATTCAAACAAACCACATCCTTCTAGAGTAAATAGTATTGGCCTGACCTACACAACTTCTCATAAGAAAATCCTTCAATACCTGAGATCAACTACTGAACCTTCTGTGGACTCCCTCCAATGACAGTATATCTTTCCCTAGGTAAGGGGACCAAAACTGTTCACAGTATCCCAGGTGTGGTCTAACTCATGCTTTGTCTACATTTAGCAAACTTTCCCTTCATATACAGCAGGTCTGGCAGCATCTGTGGAGACAAAGCTGAATATAAGTTTCAGGTCCAGTGACCCCTCTTCTTTAGTTCTGAAATATTGATTCTGCTTTCTGTCCATAAATGCTGCCAGACCTGCTGAGTTTTATCCAGCAATTTCTATTTTTGGTTCTGATGTCCAGCATCTGCAGTTCTTTGTACTTTCCCATACCTTTTGAAAT
Source organism: Hemiscyllium ocellatum (assembly GCF_020745735.1). Lineage (NCBI taxonomy): Eukaryota > Metazoa > Chordata > Chondrichthyes > Orectolobiformes > Hemiscylliidae > Hemiscyllium > Hemiscyllium ocellatum. The sequence goes on from NC_083446.1 coordinate 6,118,878, forward strand.
AAAGTTCAGCATTACAGTAGCCTTCAATATTACCTGCTCACTTGTACTGTATGCGAGCTTCTTTGTGATTCCTGAATGAAGACCCCCAAATTCCTCTGTTCCGCAACTCTTTGCGGCCTTTCTCCACTTAAATAATATTCAACTCCTTTATTCTTCCTGCATAACCTCACATTTTTCCACACTATATTCCAGCTGCCAAATATTGCACACTAACTTAATTCATCTATATCCCTCTGTTCACTTTGTGGCATCCTCACAAATTGCCCGCTCACCTATTTTGTTCATCCAAAAATGTGGCTATAGTACATTCACTTCTATCATCCAAGTCATTAATATATATTGTAAATGTGGCCCCAACACTGATTCCTATGGTATTCCACTGGATAAAGTTTGCCATCTTTCTTTAAAAGACATTTTCTTCTTTTTACCTGGAGGTGCTATTGCATTCAACTCAGCAACTTTCCCACCAGCAAATCACTGTGACTTATTTTGTTGTTTTAACTACTAACTACCAACAATAATCACCCATATAGCCAATTAAATATTCACAAGCAAAGCCTATTATGGGCAAAGTGAACCATCAAAAGTGAGGGCTGGGTAGGGAAAAAAGGAAAGGAATAAATAAAAATGGATTTGGAGGGGTAAATAATGTAGTGTGTCTCCTGCAGTGCCCACACCTTTCTAAAGGCATCAAGAGCATTGATCGACACCACGTGCCCCCTCTCCAAAGACACCCAAACAGGAACATACCCATTGGAGGTTGCTATCTTGAAAACTTCCCCTCTCTTTATCCCAATTCTCTTGTTTTCTATTAGTTAGCTAATCCTTATCCATGCTAATCTCCCATCTCCAACAACATGGTTCCTAATTTATTAAATAATCTTATAAACTGTACCATATCAAAGGCATTTATCAAGGATTTTATAATACAGCATTTTGAAAGCAGTGGCAGAATCAGACAGAGTCAGCATAGATTTGTGAAGGGGAAATCATGCTTGACAAATCTGTTGGAATTCTATGAAGATGTAACCAGTGGAGCTGACAAGGGGGAGCCAGTTGAAGTGGTATGCTTGGATTTTCATAAAGCATTTGACAAAGCCATGCATAAGAGATTATTGTCAAGATTACAATGCATGGAATTGGGGGATGTATATTGAGATGGATAGAAAACTGGGTGGCAGAGAGGAAACAAAGAGTAGGAATTAATGGGCTCTTTCAGTTTGGTAGGCAGTAATGAGTGGGGTACCACAGGGATCAGCGCTAGGATCCCAGCTGTTGACAATATATATTAATGATTTGGATGAGGGAACAAAATGTAACATCTCAAAGTTTGCAAATGATACCAGGTTGGGTGGGAGGGTGAACTATGACAAGGGTGCAGAGATGCTTCAGCATGATCTGGACAGATTGAGTGAGTGGGCTAATCAATGGCAGATACAGTATAATTTGGATAAATGTGAGATTATTCACTATGGAAGCAAAAACAAGAAGGCAGATTACTACCTGAAGGGCTGTAAATTGAGAGAGCAGACTGTGCAGCAGGACTTGGGTGACCTTGTGGACCAGTTGCTGAAGGTAGGGATGCAGGTGCAGCAAGTGGTAAAGGAGGCAATGGTATGTGAGCCGTCATTGCAAGAGGTTTCGAGTAAAGATTAGATTACTTACAGTGTGGAAACAGGCCCTTTGGCCCAACAAGTCCACACCGATCCGCCGAAGCGCAACCCACCCATACCCCTACATTTACTCCTTACCTAACACTACAGGCAATTTAGCATGGCCAATTCACCTGGCCCGCACATCTTTGGACTGTGGGAGGAAACCGGAGCATCCCCACGCAGATACGGGGAGAACAAGCAAACTCCACACAGTCGCCTGAGTCGGGAATTGAACCCGGGTCTCAGGCGCTGTGAGGTAGCAGTGCTAACCACTGTGCCACCATGCCGCCCACTAAAGGAGCAGGGATGTGTTGTTGCAGTGCTGCACCTAGAATATTGTGTGCAGTTTTGGTCTCAATTACAGAGGAAGGATGCTATTGCTCTTGAGGGAGTGCAGCGAATGTTTACCAGGCTAATTCCAGGGAGGGCAGGACTGATGTATGAGGAAAGATTAACAAGGTTAGGACTGTTTCTGCTAGAGCTCAAATGAGTGAGGGGGGGCTCTCATAGAGACTTATAAAATTTTAACAGGCCCAGACAGGATAGATTCAGGGAGGATGATCCCAATGATGGGTGCATCCAGAACCAGGGGTCCCACTCTGAGATTCCATTTAGGACAGAGATGAGGAGATATTTCTTCACTCAAAGAGTGGTGGGCCTGTGGAATTCATTGCCACAGGAAGTAGTTGATGCCAAAACAATGAATGTATTCAAGGGGTGGCTAGATATAGCAGTTGGGGCGAATGGGACCAAAGGTTATGAGGAGAAAGCAGGATCAGGCTGTTGAGTCGGACAATCATCCATGATCGTGATGAATGGCGGAGCAGGCTCAAAGGTCCAAATGGCCTCCTCCTGTTCCTATCTTTAATGCCTATGTCTTTGTCATTTGGAAATCCAAATATGTTAGATCTAATATTCCTCTTTATCTATCATGTTTGTAACCTCCTCTAAGAATTCTAATAAATTTGTCAGGCATAAAATCCCCTCTTCGTGAAGCCCTGCTGATTCTGTTTTGATTCCATTATGTATTTTCAAATGCTCTGCTATTACATCCTTTAGAAAAGATTCTTAAAATTTTCCAATGATGGATATCAAATTAGGTGGCTTATAGTCATCTGACTTCAGTTTCATTCCTTTTTTGAATAAGGGTGTTATATTGTCAGTATTTCAGTCCTTTGGGACATTGTTAAGCATTTTTGGATGATTGCTGTCAGTGCATCCAATATTGCTGTAGCTACTTTCTCTTATTATCTTAGGATGCAACCCACTAGGTCCCCGTGACTTATCAGAGCTGAAAATGTGTTACTGGAAAAGCGCAGCAGGTCAGGCAGCATCCAAGGAGCAGGAGAATCGACGTTTCGGGCATGAGCCCTTCTTAGGAATCATGTAAGAAGGGCTCATGCCCGAAATGTCGATTCTCCTGCTCCTTGGATGCTGCCTGACCTCCTGCGCTTTTCCAGCAACACATTTTCAGCTCTGCTCTCCAGCATCTGCAGTCCTCACTTTCTCCAACACCTCTGCCATTCCCTGATTTCCCCACTATTATATTACCAGCCCCGTTCTCTAAGGGGCCTAATTTCAATTGGCCTCTCCTTTTCCTGTTATGTATTTAACAATGTTCTTATTGTCCATTTTTATATTACTCGCCAGTTTACCCTAAAAAAATTATTTTCTCCCTTTTTATTATTAGTAGTCATCTTTTGATTAGATTAGAATAGACTAGATTCCCTACAGTGTGCAAACAGGCCCTTCAGCCCAACAAGTACATACTGACCCTCCGAAGAATAACCCACCCAGACCCATTTCCCTCTGACTAATGCACCTAACACTATGGGCAATTTAGAATGGCCAATTCACCTGACCTGCACATCTTTGGACTGTGGGAGGAAACCAGAGCACCCAGAGGAAACCCACGCAAAAGTTTTTTAAAACTTGCCCAATCCTCTGGTTTACCACCAATCTTTGCCACATTGTATTTTTTTAATCTTTCAATTTGTTATTATCCTTAACTTCCTTGGCTAACCATGGTTGGTTTATTATCTTCCTCAAATCCTTCTTCCTCACTGGAATGTATCTTTGTTATGAATCATGAGTTATTTCTTAAAAGTCTGCCACTGTTTTTCATCCATCTTTTCAGCTAAACTCTTTTCCCAGCTCCACTCCAGACAGCTCAGCTCTCATTTCTTTGTAATGACACTGAGTTAGGATTGTACAACTGATCCAAGTTTCTCACAGTGGTAGTGTCTCTACCCCTGCACCAAAAGGCCTGGGTTCAAATCCCACCTGCTCCAGAAGTGTGTAATAATATCTCTGAACAGATTGGTTAAGAAAATAGGACAAATTGAAAACTTACACAAAGGTCTATACTGGTGGTGTGAGCTAGTTTAAAAAAAAAGCAAAATACAGTCACAGTGATTTTGGCAGTGGGAACATGCTCAGTTTTAGCACTTTTGGATAGAGAGGAAAAAAATAAGACATATTGAAAATTAGAGTAAATAAAAAACAAATGCTGTGCGGATGCTGTAAATCAGAAGCAAAAATAAAAATTGCTGGAAAAGCTCAGCAGGTCCAGCAGCATCTGGGGAGAGAAATCAGACTTAATGTTTCGGGTCTAATGACCCTCAGAATTCAATTCATTAGAAGTCACTGGACCCAAACATTAACTCTGATTTCTCTCCACAAATGCTGCCAGACCTGCTGAAATTTTCCAGCAATTTGTGGTTTTGTTTTTGAAAGTTGCATGTGGCACAGTGGTGGCATCCCTATCCTGGGAGCCAAGAAGCCTGGATTCAAGCCCCACCTCCTCCAGGGGTGTATAGTAACATCTCCAAAAGCATTGATTAGAAGATGTCATAGATGAACACTGAGGTATACTATTAAAAGAATGACAAATTGAAAGCTAGGGTGCTTGTGACACAGTGGAGTTTCACTACCTTGTAGCCAAGGAGGGCTGGGGTAAGTCCCACCTGTTTTAGATGTTTGTCATAACATCTTTGATCAGGTTGATTAAAATATCAACAAATTGAAAGCTAAATTCTACCATGTTATGGTCGCTGTTTCCTTGGGAGTTTGTTTTACTCTAAGACCATCTATTAATCCTGCCTCATTACATGTTACCAGATCCAAAGTAGCCTGAAATATCTTTTCCATGCACTCCTTTCCTTTCTCTTCTTCCCATTCTTCTTCTACATTCCTCTCCTCTGTTCTCCCACCTATTCCCTTCCCCTGTGCTTCTCTAACCCCACTACACTACACCACACTCCAGAAATCCCCCTTCTCTCAGCCACCAGTCCTGACATTATTAATAACAATCCATGGAGCTGAATTCAATCCTCACTAGCCAATCTAATCCCCAGATCAGAAATTGAGGCCAATCAGTTTTCTGGAAGCTTTTAGTTCATTGTTTCGCTTATAAGCTACAGGGAGAGACTGAATAGGCAGGGACTATTCTCCCTGGAGCACCAAAGACTGAAAAGGGTGACCATATAGAAGTTTATAAAATCATGAGGGCATGGATAGGGTGAATAGCCTAGGTCTCCTCCCTGGGGTGGGCAAGTCCAAAACTAGAGGGCATAGGTTTAAGGTGAAAGGGGAAAGATTTAAAAGGAGCCTAAGATGTAACTTTTTCACATAGAGGGTGGTTCATGTATGGAATGAGCTGCCAGAGGAAGTGGTGGAGGCTGGTACAATGACAACATTTGAAAAGGTATCTGGATGGGCACATGAATAGGAAGAGTTTAGAGGGATATGGGCAAAATGCTGGTAAATGGGAGTAATTAGTTTAGGACATCAGATCGACATGGACAAGTTGGATGGAAGGGTCTGTTTCCATGCTGAACAGCTCTATGGCTCTAAATGGCCAATCAGAGACCAGAATCTTTCAGGTCTGGTTCCTTATTGAGTGTACAAAAAAAAGGAGCCAAAGCTCAGATCCTCGATGCTAAACTGACAATCATACATACTAGTGGAATCGGGCCCTGTTGTGATACTCACTCTGGTAAAACAACTTGTGCCCACACCATTGTGACTTGACAGTGACCACTGGATAGCATATGTCAATAAAACCCCACACCCGAGCAAGAGTTGGCAAAATCAAGCCAGTGAGGGAGAAAACAGCAAAGTTTATTTTTTTGTTCAGCTAACATGGACTCCATTTCGACACAGACTCTGTATACACACAAGAACAGCGTGGTGGCATCCTGCACTTTGCATAATCCAGACTGACCTGTGTCAGGGTATGCTGTCACTCAGAGTATGCAGTGTTCTCTCTGCATCAGAAATTCATGGGTTCATGTTCTTGAGCCCCATAACCTGGGTTGACATTCCCTAGTGCCATTATGAAGAGAGTCCCGAATTTTGGAGGGGGTCACTTTTGGAAAGGATATTAAATCTCTCTCGAGTTCCCACAGCACCTCTTTCAGTATGGAGCCAGGGAGTTTTCAGCTGTGCACTGGTCCAATACTTATCCTTTATTACTAAAATAGATTGCAGTCTGTAGAATCTTGGTGTACAGAGTTGGCTGCCATATTTCTGAAATTATAACAGTCACAATACCTCAAGTAAAGTACTTCATTAGCTGTTAAGTGCATTGAAACAATCTGAGGTTGTGAAAGGCACTAGAACACAAATCCACTCTTTGAAAGACACCACAAAACTTGCTGCATTCAATTAACTAATTATATTTTTCCTGCTAAATACAGGAAGGGGGATATAGAAGGGGAATGCAGGAGACAGGCAGTTGAGAATAGGGAGAAAAAGAAGACAGGATAGAGAGGTTGGGAATGTACATTCATTACTGATTGATCAGGACTGTTCTTTCAATACTGCAGCAGGGGTTAATAAGATGTGCAGCTTTATGGTAATACAAGAGAGCTTGGAATGGATGTGTGTCTGTTGGGCCCTTGTCCACATGAGCCAGTCCCTGGGGTTGGGGGACGGAGGAGTTGCAGGGGAGGGTGGTTGAACAGACTGTCGTACAGCCTCTAGCCAGATGCAAATCAGCCAAAACACACAGGAGGGATGAAAGAGGTCGTGTGCCATGCAGACTTTTTATTGTGTGTATGTGTATGTGTGCGCATCAAAGCAGCACTCCATTTAATCGTCTCTCCTTAAGCCATGGCGAAGTGAGGGTCTTGTCAACACTTCTAATCGACCAGACTCTTATGTTTGAGGTTGTTGAGCTGTTTCATAGGTTATAACGTTCCCTCCACCCCCAACCAACCCCATCCACTGCCTTGCGTCCCACTGTATTTACTGACAAATTAAATCCACATAAATAAAATTTATTTTACTGCCAGGCTTATTCAAATTCACAATCCATGCCCTGTGTCTAATGGAGTGACAGGATATATTTACACTTCACGGGGTGAGGATGGAGGTGGAGGGCACTTGTAGAATCTTGATATGCACACAACAAAAGAAAGTCTTTTATTTAGATAGTGCATTTCATAACCTCAGGATGTCCCAAAGCGCTTTACAACCAATGAAGCAGCTTTGTTTCTGGATGCGTGGCTGCTCTTGCAGTGTAGGAACTGTGACAGTCAATCTGCATACCACAAACTCCCACAGTGATGTGATAATAAGCAGATAATCTGTTCTTGGTTGAAGGATAAATATTGGCCCCAGGACACTGGGGAGGACTCCCTGCTTCTCTTCCAGTAGCGGCATGGGATCTTTTACGTGCATGTGTTGAGGGCAGGTCTTGGTTTAACATCACATCCGAAAGATGGCACCTCCAACAGTGCAGCATTCCCCGAGCACTGTCACTGCTTGGATTGCTTCTGAATTGAGGCTTGAGCCCATGATCTCAGAGTGGGAGACAGAGAAATCAACAAATTCATTCATAAACAGTACATCTCGATACTTATCTTATTTTACTTTGTGAGTTCAAGTTGACTCTTTTGCAATCTCTATTAAGATTTTTTTTGTCACCTTATGGAATGTCTGGTACTTGTTTCATAACAGAATTGTACATGAACGGTGCAGGAATGAATTGAATACAGCACTGGGGAGAGATTTCCGTACAGACTTTATGGGCTGCTGTCAAGCTCATTTGAGACACACAAGTCTTCCAGAATTCAAAAGTAAATCAGAATGCAGTCTTGGGTTGGGCTAGACTTGTATAGGATCCAGTTGCCCTGCTAAAGTATTCTGAGCTTACTCTCTCTTGCTGCTCAGATTTAGGAGGTCCTGGGTTTGAGTTCCACTTCAGAGGTTTGAGGACGCAGGGTGTGCTGCATCGTAGGAGATGCAATCTCCTAAATAAGGCATTGAACCCAGATCTCCTCTACCTTCTCAGACAGATGTAAAAGATATCCATCACACTGAGAAGAGCAGGAATTCTTCCAGGTGTGCCGGGATAAAGCACTTTTCCCTCATCCAACTTCATGGAAAGAAAAAAATACATAGAAATTGCTGAATAAGCTCAGTAGGTCTGGCAGCATCTGTGAAATCACAGTTAACATTTTGGGTCAAGTGATGTTTCCTCAGAGCAAGCTGGGGGGTGTTGCTGTGCACAATATGGTTAACATGTTTCCTGCACTTCTACAGTGAACATGATGCAAAAGGACTTAATTGGCTATAAAACACTTGCGAGCCATCCTGAGGTGGTGAAAGGTGCAGCATAAATGCATATTTCCTCCAATCCCACGATAAAATGTTTTGTTTTTGTGCCTAGAATGTTCTGGAAGCCTAACTTTATCATGTCCAGAGTTTTTTTTTAATCCTTCCACAGGAGATACACCACATTGGCCTAATGCTCGTCCATTCCCCAGTTGCCCGTAAGTTAATGCTGAGCAACCTTCTTGAACTGTTGCAGTCTATGTGATGTAGGTGCACTCAGTGCTGCTAGGAAAGAAGTCTTACAATTTTTACTGACTGAACTCAGGATGGAGTGTTGCCTCTCATTAATCAACTCTCACATTTTGGATAAAAACAAAAAAAACTGCAGGTGCTGGAAGTCTGACACAGGCTAATCAGGGATGGGTGGATTACAAAATGGTGGTGAACAACCACAGGAAAGGATCTGAAAGGGATCTTGGCTTGAAGGTTAGGAGGGAGGTGGAGATGTGAAGTGAATTTGATGTAATTTGTTTTCACATATATTTAAGTACAGTGAAAAGTTTTGTTATGCATGTAGTATAGGGAGATCATCATATACAAGGTCTTACAGATCATAGGGCGTTTAAACAGAGCGAGGCATACAAGCTTACAGTGCACAGGAGGTGCACAAAAGCAAGATCAACATTAGATGTGAAATCAGACAGGTGACAAAGGTTGCTGAAGATTTGAGTGAGGGGTGAGGCAACCAGTTGCCTGAAGTTTGAGCATTCGCTGGAACAGAGTGGGTCTCTTCTTGATCTTTGCCCTCAGATTCTTAAAAAGGGCCAGCACAGAAAGCAAATTAGGTAACCAACTATTAGTTATTTGACAGTTCAGTGTAAATTATATACATTAATGGGATATAAATATAGATTCTTAACATTTGTCTATCAGCCAAAACATTTTCTGATTTTTTTCTCAAATGTTCTCAATATTTATCTCACTCTTTCTCCAACTATTTATTCTCTTTCTTTGCATTTGTCAGTCTCTTGCTTGTTTCTTACTGTCCTGTCTTTCTCTTCCTCGCGTGTACTCTCTCCCCCCTCTGTTATTCATTTTCTATCTCCCTTTCTCCACTCCTTAGAAATAAGTCACTCTCTCCTCTCCTTACTCTATCGCATGTGCTTCCTCTCTCCATCTCTGTAGTTTTGTATCTCTCTGTTTCTGGTTGCCTGCCTGCCTTTTCTTGCCCTCTCTGTCAGTCTCTGTCAGTCTCTTTTTCTCGTTTCTCTTTCCTTTCTTTCAGAATGTGCTATCTCAATTTCTCTATTTCCTCTCTCGAATTCAATCAGCCCCTTTCTCTCTCTCTCTCTTCTTTCAGACTGTTTTACCGCCATCTCTGTATTTCACTCTAATTCTGTCATTCCCTTTTTCCTTTCTTTCAGCGTGTGTTATCTCTTTCGCTCTATTTCCTCTTTAATTCTGTCAGTCCCTTTCTTTCGTGTGTGTAATCTCCATCTTTATTTCCTCTCTAAATCAGTCAGTCCCTTTATCTCTCTCTCTTCTCTTTCGGTGTGTTATCTCCATCTTTCTATTTCCTCTCTCTAATTCTGTCAGTCCCTTTCTTTCTTTTTCTCCTTTCTATCGACGTGTGTTAACTACATCTCTCTATTTCCTCTCTAATTCTGTCAGTCCCTTTCTCTCTCACTCTCTCTGTCAGTTTCTCTCTCTCTCGCTCGCTCTCGGCTTTGTGTGAATCAGACAGCCTGGGGTCTCAAGTCTGATCTGTTGCAAACAAAAGAGCCACAGAGTTGGCTCGGGCGCATTTGGAGACGCGAAGGGACCCCTCTCCATCTCCCCCTCCCCCAGAAGGAGGCCTCTTCTCTCTCTCTATCTTTCTTTCCCTGCCTCTATTGAATTAGGACAAAGCCCCGGCACGTGTGCTATGAATAGGAGCAGGACAAAAAAGAGCAGGCCGGACGTGTGGCTCCCTTATCGTCATTTACATAATGGGGAGCAAACACGCGTCAGAACAGGTACATCTGGCGCCTCCTGGGAGACTCGACAGTCCCTCTTGGATCAGATTACCCTCTTTGTCTGATTGGTTCTTCATCTCAAGCCATCTGCTTGAGATGGACCAGACAATGGGATCTTGCAGCCTTTAAATAGCCCGAACAGTGCGGCGATTGAACACTTCCAAAGTGGGAAAGATTGCTGCTTTTGCCCACGCTCCTGTTCTCCCTGGCAGCACAGAGTACAGTGCTCACTTGCAGGCTGCTGGGGTTTTTTTTGTTGTTGTTGGTTTGACAAGACACGAACTTCCTGAGCCAAGATGCCCCGAGGCTTTCTGGTGAAGAGAACCAAGAGAGCTGCCCCTGTCTCATACAGGGTACGCAGCGTCGAAGAGGAATGGGGCGTTCCAGAGGCAGTGCCGTCCCTATGGGGGCAGGGGAGGGCCTCTCTACATCCCACCTCCTCCACTGACATTAGGCCGGGATACTGTGGAATGCCAAGCTCCCCCTGCGCCCCGGACCGCAGCCCGAACCGGCCAGTCAGCAGTTGCCCTGGCTCCCCAGGTCGGCCAGGCAACTCCAGCTCGCCTATCCTGGCGGAATCCTTCCCCAGCCCCTTGGCTCTGGCTTCATCGCTGGGGCGAGCGGTCTTCGTGGCTTCGGTGTCAGATGAGGAGGTGAAGATGGGCTCCAATTGTACCAGCATCCACGCGGTCAAGAGGCAACTGCCTCCGGCCAAAGCCAAGGTGCAGAGCAAGAAGCCCCGGGCGGACAGGAAGCCTTACCGGGACGAGGTGACCACTTCGCCGGTCTTGGGGCTGAGGATCACCAAAGAGCTGACGGACTATCAGCAGCACAAGAGCTCAGGCCAGCCCCTGGGTGAGTTCATCTGCCAGCTGTGTAAGGAGGAATACGCCGATGCCCTGTCCCTCGCCCAGCACCGGTGCTCCAGAATCGTCCGGGTGGAGTATCGCTGCTCCGAATGTGACAAGGTGTTCAGCTGTCCGGCCAACCTGGCTTCTCACTGCCGCTGGCACAAGCCCAGGAACCCCAGCGGCCTGCAAGGGCAAGAGGGGGCCAAGGAGAGCAACAAGAGCAAAGCCAGGAGTGAGGAGCAGCCGGCCAGCCCCTCCGGCCGGCCTTGCGAGTCGCCTAGCCTGGAAGAAGAGCTGTTCGACTGCCCGCTCTGCGGTAAGAAGTTCCGCCGCCAAGCCTACCTCAGGAAGCACATGGCCACTCACCGAGGCTCCATGCTGCTGTCAGGCGGCCAGGTCTACCTCCAGCGGCCCCAGAGGAAGCCTGAGGTCAGCTCGCACTCAGGACTCGCCTGCTCAGGTCCTGAGGCATCCTTCTCTTCCTGCCAGGTCCTCAGCAATGGCAAGTGTCAGCCCTTGGAGAACAGGCAAGTGATGCTGCTGCAGCTGTCCACGGCGCCGGCGGTGATGTGAAACGAGAGCGGAATCGAAACATAAACTCCGAAACCCCATCACCCGGTCTTGGTCTTATTTATTGTGTGTGTGTGTGAATGAAGAGTAAAGGAACTTCCAAAATAACGCGAATAAAACAGTCTCGAAACCAGGAGAGAGAAGCAAGGGCAAAGTTCACTAGCCTGGTACTTGTAACAGTAAAAATGGTTTAAATACAAAGTATAAATTATATAAGTTATTTATATATTGCTTTTTTTGTTAATCTTATATGTATATAGAATGCTTTTTTGTACAAGATCTTCCTATGACTGTTTAGAAACTTTTTTTGTCCGGTTGGGGTGGGTTAACAAAAGAGTAATTTTTTGTACAGCTGAATTTTGTATTTTTCTCAATGATTGAAAGTGACATTTGCGCCTCAACAGAAACGGAAAGTTTATATTCTCTTACGGTTTGCGAAGGGACAGCTATCACCTGTCACAGCTTTCAATGTTGTTTATTCCTGAGGTGTTTCAAATAAAATGTCAACACATCCGTTTGCGTGCGGTCGATGCTTCTTTGGCAGCGGAGGGTATCTGTGCGGGGCGCGCTGAACATGATGGACAGGAGGAGGCCATTCGGCCCCTCTCGCCTGGTCTAACTTTGACCTGCCTTTGCTGCACACCGCTCGTTACGTTTCCCTCACAGTGATCGATCCCCTTCAGTTCTGAAAGCTCAGACTGCAACCCGACGTCGATCTCCCCAGGCCTTTTACAACTGGGAATAGCGTGGCTGTAGGTTTAAGATGGTGATACCTCTTTCCTTCCGGTAGAGGAGATAATTACTCCGTATTCCGTTGGAATCCTTTTTTTAGCCCTTTAACTATCTCGAACCGATCAGCTGCTGATCTCTTAAACCGAAGGGAGTGCGAGGCAAGTTTAGACAGCCCGTCCTTATAAATTAACTCTTTTGGTTCTGATATCCTGACAAAGTTGTAATCAAGATGCTTAACCACACGTCCCAACAGCTTCAAGACAGCTTCTTCCCTGCTGTTATTAACGGACTTCTTTAATTTCAGATCTAATATTGATCTAGCTTTTGTGCGCTTCCTGTGTAGCGGTAACCCTGTATGTCTGGCTCTGTCTAAACACTCTATGATCTGCATGTCCTTCTTTGTTATGATCTACCTGTACTGCTGGCAAAACAAAACTTTTCATTGAATTTAGGTACGCGTGACAACAATAAATCAAAACTAAGGCCACTATATATTTTCTGAGAGACCTAGGCACTGAGTTCTAGTGTCTTGAACTGATGGCAGCTACTCTAAATGGAGTCTGAGAAGACACTATCTGAAATATAATTTCCTTCCCTTACAGATTTCACAATTCCAAGAGCCTTTCTGACTTTTTTTTAACCTGTTCACCAACTTCAGATGGCACTTGCAATTCTCTTTCCTAATTGGAGTACTAACATATCTTTTACATTCTAATCATTCCAGACTTTCTGAGTTTTTCTCTTTGTTAGATTGCTGGTAAGTCAACTTAAATCTCAAGACTCTTCCTTTCCATTGCTAAAAAGAAAGAAATTTCCATGCACCACACTCCAAGATCCATATCTAATACACAGATACATCATTCCAATTTGGACAATATATCACCAGGATATATTCCCTAACAGCCCATCTGTATCCTCATCACAGACTGCAGTTGACCTCTTAAGAGGAAACTTGGGATGGGTAATAAATATGAGTCTTGTCAGGAAAGGCTTCATCCATGAATGAAACACCCTAGGAATGATTTTCTGAAATGGAGTGGGGAGGAAGCGTGAGAAAGGAGGAATTGGGACGAATTATTGAGTTTGAGGGTGGAGGGGAAGGGGAACAACTGCCAAACTCTGTAATTCCAATAGCAAGTTCTGGTCAGCCTACAGTTAGGCCACTACTTTATGAAATCAGCTGATAGCTTAAAATATTTTCTTATCTTTAATGATAATTGTATTAACAGGTGACCCCTTTAACAGAAAGATGTTTGATCATACATAACTTGAGTATTACTGAAAAATATTTGATTGAAGTTTTTTGTGTGGTGCTGATCAGGACAATTTGCAAGAATACAAGTTAACAGGGAAAACCAATACTTGAACTCTACGACTGGAGAGTCCTCATGGTTGGCAAGTCAATTCTGGTTGATAGAGGTGTTCACATGGAGGTTACATGCTTTCCCCTTAAATTGGTATTCTTACAAGTTATCCTGATGCATGAAAGATGATAAACTCTGACAAATGAGTCGTTTACCAGCAAGACTCAGTATCAATGGGATAATGCTTTAAAAATTAGTGGCAAACACTCCCAGCTCCACTGATCATGTGACCTGCATCAGGCTCAGCTGAAATACTGCCCTTACAGTTGAATAAGTCTAGCAGTATTCATTAGAGGCTCTTGTCTTCTTGTACTGGAGGAGTGAAGGGTAGCTATGGAAACTCAAAGATAAAAAGGGGATGGAAATTTGATGGTGAGGAGATGTTTAAGGACCCTCCTACAATCCATCCAATGGGCCACACAGATTATTTAAGTAAATAGTCTGGGTTATTTTCTCTGGAAAAGGGAAGGTTGAACAACCTAAAAGAGGATTTTAAAGTCATGAAAGCATTAGTGAAGTTGGATGTGGCACTGTTGTATCTGTTTGTACAGAAGTCCAAAACTAAGAGTAATGAATGTAAAATAGTCACCACTAATCCCAATTTGAATTTAACAGAATTTGATTTGGTGTCCATCAACCTTCCATTGCCTCATATTCCTTAATACCTTCAATTAACAAAAAATGGTCACCTTCCGATTTAAACATTAAGCATCAATTACCACCGGCAGTAATGTGTTCCAAACATTTACCATGCTTTGTGTGAATAAATGTTTCCTGATTTCACTCCTGAAAGATTAAACTCTGATTTTTACACCATGCCTCCTAGTCCAAGATTCTCTAACTAATAGAAATAGTCTCTCTGCATTGACCCATCTCTTCCCAATATTATGTTGAAACTTTCCATCTTACATTCTGAATTTTCAGGAATAGACTGTAGTTTGTGGATTTTTTTTCCCCTCTTGCCAATGAAGGGTGAGCGGAATCTCATATGGAGCATAATCACCAGCATGCATCAGTTGGGCTGAATGGCCTGTTTCTTTGCTGTAGATTGTATCCATCCAAAAATGAGTTAACACAATTCTTGCTCCAAGCCTTCTCATTAAAGTCCAGGATTTCCAGCAGGTGAACTGATTTTCCAACAAGTGTGACAGGCTGTGAGGCTCTCCCTGTAATGAGCAACTAGCAGTTTCATACTTAGGCTGCAAAATTGGCAGGAGGGACATATGAAGCCTGTACCACAGGGTGGCAGTGCCAATGAGGCAGTTTCTAGGCACTGTGTTGGCATCACCGTTATTGTGAAACATGCAAAGACATTAAAGATGTCACCTGCTAACTGCCAGTGCCAAGTCTGTGTAAATCCCTCAGGCAAAGAACACAGTGGGCAAAAGTTACTGCTGACTGGTATTGCATAGCCTGTGTGCATCCCAGTGTTAGCTCCTGCACATGTAAAGTACATATAACAGAGAAACATAACAAATAAAAGTGAACAATTCACTCCTGCCCTGTATAGTATAGCTTATATGCATCTCTATGACAGGTCCTGTGCATGTACAGTACAGGTCCTGTGCAGGTAAAAGGAAATGATTCACTCCCATCTGGCTCAAAATTGTCCTTGAGCATCTCAGTATCAGCTCCAATATATGTACAGTACACTCTAGAAAAAAGCGAACAATGCACTCAGACTTGTACGGTGTGTGTCTCAGTGTTAGCTCCTGTACATGTACAATATACACAGCAGCTAAATGGGAATGATTCACTCTGCCTAGTACTGCACAACACCTGTGTGTGCCACATACGTTAGAACAGGTGTCATGCACACAGCAGGTAAACGGGAATGATTCACTCTATTTATTACTGTACAGCAT
This sequence comes from Hemiscyllium ocellatum, assembly GCF_020745735.1. NCBI lineage: Eukaryota > Metazoa > Chordata > Chondrichthyes > Orectolobiformes > Hemiscylliidae > Hemiscyllium > Hemiscyllium ocellatum. The sequence goes on from NC_083446.1 coordinate 6,134,491, forward strand.
CTGAGTGTGCCAGATATATTAGATCGGGGTTAACACACATATAGAAGATAAATGGATTGATTCACTCCAGCTAGTACTGTACAACACCTGAGTGTGCCAGCTACGTTATTACAGGCGTAGTAAACACAGCGAACGAAAAGAAAAAAAATGCTCCTAATTGGTACTATATAGTCCATCTTTCATTACTCTATCCATTAATGATAAGGACTGGAATGTTAAACGCGATGAGGTGGGGTGGTGTTGGGAGAGGTTAGTAGTACCATGAAACAGGAACTCTGATTGATAGTTTCACTGGTTCATCGTTAACAGGGCACGCAGAACATTTCACCGCAGCAGTGCTGAGATCTGCTTCAGGAGATTTGCTAGTGGGACTGAAACAGAGAGATCAGAAAACCCCGAGGCTCAAACTTCCCACTTCCTTTGCTCACATCACCGACTCCTGGAGCAACCTCAAACGTGATGCCTTACTTAGTTGAATTTCCACGTGTCACTGATTTACAATCAGAGGCAAACAAACAATCTGGTTACTTGGACTAGGAGAAAAGAGACAGTGGTAAAAGAACTGGGAACAAAAACATGTATTGAATGAAAAGAAGGAACTTGCGTTTATGTAATGCCTCTCACAATTTCAGGCTGCTCCGAAGCGCCTTACAGTCAATGAAGCATTTTTTTTGGAAAATAAGTCGTTATAATTTAAGAATTGAAGTAGACAGATTTTGCACACACAGATGGAACAAATAGACAAATAACCTGGTTTGAAAATTTGAGGGATAAAAATTGGCCAGGATATCAGAGAGAACTCCCCTATTCAATCTTCAAAATTATTGCCACAGCATATTTTATACAACATGGTGAGACTTGGCGGATGGTGCTTAATTCGCCTTTCACTTCACCTGTGAGCACATCTCTGACTTCCCTTCCGCCTTCCCAGTGTGAAAGCTATCACAGGAATCTATCGCAACGTGAATTAAATTAACATTGTAAAATCACAACATTAATTCGTTACTTTTGCTCATCTCCACCCTCCTTCCCTTCCCATTCCTTCTGCTCATTGCACTCGCCACTACCTCCACCCTCAGCTTCCCCTTCCTATTCCCTCCAGTCCATTGCCCCCTGCGAGTTGTCACTCCAGAAACTCGGCCCATAATTAATTCGTAATTCTCGGAGCGAGAGAGAAAGCAGCCGAACAATATGAGATGTCTAGGCACTTTTAATTTCTCGGCATTATCGAGGAGCTACTGAGCAACTGGTTGCTGTGTAACGGACACACATTCTCGGATCGTCAGTCTTTGTTGTTGGTTGTACAGGGCCATCTGTCAGCTCGTCCTTACACCAGCCCCTCTCCCGCCTCCCATCCCCTTCCCCAAGCCTCTCCCTGTTCCTGGCTGCACGGGGCTTCTTGCATCTTGCAGCTCCGCAGACACAAAAGCCACATGTTCCGAATTTTTGACATCAGCATAGATTAATTCTGAATTTTGAAAGCATAAATCCCCAGACAACGGCCTTTCTAATCCTGCCGCCGGTTGGAGCGTTTCACTTCTGCTGCTGACCCTCAGCGTTTGTATTCTGTTCCAAGTACTCACACACACACACAACGCTTAAACATTTTCACACATGCACCTCTAACACTCCGAAATGCAGACACACTTTCATCTCACACACATAGACACAAAATCAGACACATTCACTGCCACACACCCTCCCACTTAATCTTAAACAATCTTGCTCATCCCGAAACACACTCCCAAACGCGCACTCTCACATTTTATCAGCATACTCTATTTCACACTTGCACACACATTGTTCCGTGCACTCTCATTCACTTTATTTCACATTATCCCACACAGTATTTTCACACACACATACACGCGCTCCCAATCTCTCACTCAAAATTAATAAAGAAATGGTGGATGAAATATATTGCTTCGGTCTTATAGACAATAAAAGTCATGGCTGTAAACCAGAAGACAGAGGGGAGACAACAACTTAACAAAATTACAATAATGAGGGAAGCGGTACTAAGCAAACTGATGGAACTGCAAGCTGACAAGTCCCTGGATCCAAGGTCTTAAAAGAGGTTGCCAACAGTATAGAAAATGTACTGTTGTTAATTTTGCATAATTCTCTTAGATTCAGTAAAGGTTTCATTGGATTGGAAAGTAACAAATATGATCCCTCTATTCAAGAAGGGATGGAAACAAAAAGCAGGAAACTACAAATTGGTTAGCTTGATGTCTGCCTGGGGAAAGGTATTAGAATCAGTCATTAAAAAGATTATAGCTGCACACTTAGAAAACTCAAGGCCATCAGGAAGAGTCAACACAGTTTTGTCAATGAGAAATTATGTTTAACCAATTTGTTGGAATTCTTTGAAGGAGTAATATGTGCTGTGGATAAGGAAGGGGGAAGGGGTAGATGTAGGTCATTTGATTTCCAGAAGACATTTGATTAGATGCTACATCAAAGGTAATTGTGGAAAATAAAAGCTCACTTTGTAAGGGATATTATATTGACCTGATTAGGTCAGTGGCAGAAAACAGAGTGTGTCCATAATTGAGTCCTAGCCTGATTGGAAGGATTCTGGGATTTGCATGATTCAGGGTGGCACAGTAGCTCAGTGGTTAGCACTGCCGCCTCACAGCACCAGTGACCTGCATACATTTCCACCCTTGAATGACTGGCTGTGTAGTTTGCCTCCCTGTGTCCATGTGGGTTTCCTCTAGGTGCTCCAGTTTCATCCTACAGGCAAGGTGGATTGTGTAAGTTAGGTAGATTGGCTGGGGGTGGGGGGGTTGTAGGAATAGGGTGGGGGGGTGAGTCTGGGGGGATGCTCTTCAGAGAATTGGTGTGGACTTGTTGGCTGAACGTCCTGTCCCCACACTGTAGGGAATCTGGGCCTCAGCATTTCACAATTTACATCAATAACTTTCACAAGGGAGTGGAGGCATGGTAGTTCAATTCACAGCCAACACCAGGAAGGGTAGGAAAGTGTTTTGTGAAGATATAAGGAAGTTTCAGAAGACATAGATAGCCTAAGTCTGTCAGATGGTGTATAATGTGAAAAAAATGGAAGTTGTTCACTTTTGCAGGAAGAATAAAAATGCATGACTTGAATGTATTATTTACATGGAGAATGACTGCAGAATTCCAAGGTGCATAGGGATTTTGGCAGCCTGGTATTATGACCCATTTTGGAAAGTGCCTGACTCTCAAACTTTGTTATTCGTGGGTCACCACAAAACTTAAAGCACCCAAAGTCCTCAGTTTACCAGTCTGTTGGAATCAGGTCAGCAGGAAACACTGACTAGGTTCCTGTACTCAATACTCAGACCAATAAAGGAAAACACACTGAATGCTTTCTTCACTATCCTATCTACCTGCGACTCCACTTTCAAGAAGCTATGAACCTGCACTCCAAGGTCTCTTTGTTCAGCAACACTTTGTTCAGCAACAGGTCCTGCTAAGATTTGTTTTCCCAAAATGCAGCACCTCGCATCAAATGCTTTGTACAATTTTGGTCTCTTACTTAGAGAAGGATGTAAATGAATGGAGGTATTTCAGATGAGGTTTCCCAGATTTATCCCCAGAATGAGTGGGTTGTCTTATGATGAAAGGTTAACAGACTGAGCTTGATTTCTTTGGAGATGACTGAAGTTTTTATGCTCCTGAATGGTCTCAACAAGGTTGACATGGAAAGGTTATTTAACTTTGGAATTCTCTGTCTTAGAAGTGTGTGTAGGTAGATCACTGAATGTTTTTAAGACGTAGGTGGATAGATTTCTATTAGGCGAGGGAATCTAAGTTATTGGGGATATGGGAACCTAAGATTTGAAACACAAGCATTTCACCATGATTTTATTGAATGGTGGAGTTAGTTTGAGGGGCTGAGTGATCTGTTTCTATTTCATATGGTTGCACTCAGATTACACACACACACACACACACACACACACACACACACACACACACACACACACACACACACACACACACACACACACACACACACACACACTTGTACTTGCATCCAGACTCATGCACTCACTGTCACGTGGATCCACTCATTTTCTTGAGGGCTATTTGTACTCTGTTCGCAATCTGGCGCTCTGCTGTGTCGTGATTAAGATATTGTGATGGATTGGTTTTCTCATCTCCTCATCCCTGTCCGGTGAAAACAGCGTGAAGGTAACAGTATTTTATACTCCCATATCTCTCTGTCTCACCATTATTACTTAGCTGTGCCTACAGCTGCTTGAATCCTAAGCTTTGGAGTTCCCTCTTTCAACCTCTCCTGTCTCTCGCACCTTTTAGGTTTTGCTTGAAACTGACTTCATTTATCTGCCTTTATATTTTATGTGGTGGTTTAATTTGGTTGTTTTTGGCACTGTGAAGCAGCTTTGAGATGGTTTACTCAGCTAAAGGCATATTATAAATTGATACTTTTTAAATTTGTTCACAGGATGTAGGCACCACTGCCAAGGCAGCATTTATTAGCCATTCTAAATGCTCAAAGGGCAATTAAGAGTCAATCATATTGTTGTGGGTCAGGAGTTACATATAGCCCTACTATGTAAAAATGCAGACTTCTTTCTCTGGAAGGTCATTAGTGAACCAGATAAGGGGGTCAGATAGGTCAGTTAGTTGGATTTGCGATATAGATGCCAAAAGCGTAGATCCCACTGAGGTTGCCATGAAAGATTTTCCTTCTCACCAATTCCCTTAACAGAAGTATGGTGACCCTCAGGTTAAACCACCACCAATCCTCTATCTCTCTCCGGATTGAGAGAGCAGCCCTATGGTCTGGTAAGATTATGGCGACTTTACCTTTAGTGAACCTGTTGGATTTTTATGACAATCAGCAGTGTTATATGGTTGCTATTAGCCCAGACCTTTTCAATTCCAGATTTTTATTAAAGTCAAATTCCCCCAACTGCCACAAGGGATTCGAACCCAGAACACATCTCCATAACATTAGGCAGAGGGTTACTGGTCCTGTTGTACAGCAGGCATCTGGATAGATTGCTGTTGGGGTGAAGCAGAATGCAACTGGAAGACAGATCTCCATTCGGATGGACTGACAGTGACCGAGCGGTTGATTCTGATGCTTGGAGCAACATTTGCCATCCTGGGACTACAGAATCCAGGTTGAGAGCAGAAGAAGTTTCAACCTGGAAAAGGGGGTCATGCAGTCAGTGAATCAAACCCATATGAGATAAGGTTAATAATGGACACATGCTCCTGACTGGCTGGTGAAAAGTCGAGAACAATGCTGGCAAGAGTGAGTGTCGAACAGTTTCACTAAACTTCTAAACAGCAGTGACAGTGGGAACTGCAAATATTCACCTGAAAGACAGGCCTGGATTTAATATTTCATTTAGCACGGCAGTGATAACCTCAGATTGGTCTCCGGACTCCGGTTCTCTCACAATGGAGCTCAAACTATCAAGCTCCTGACCGAGAGGTGGATCGGAGCCACGGCTGCCAGAGGTGATGGAAATAGGTAAACGATTCTTGGTATAACAGAGACCATACACGGGAAGTCGACAGAAGCTGGGGGAGTTTGGGACCAATTGAGTTATAAATGCCTCTGGTTTTAACGGTCGCCTTTGACATGTGGAGAGCTGCTTCGGTGACATTCAACGGTTTCATCACTCCTGGGACCAGGTTTCAGAACCAGCCCAGCAGATGGCTAGTTACGTTATCACACAGACGGGAAGGGTCACATCCCAGTGGACAAAAGCTCACTGCTCTCACCCGAGCTTCAAATCATCCGCTCTGCATTCGCATTCACTGAAGGCCCTTATTACTGAAGGCAGAGAACGATCACAATGTTCATTGTAACACTAAGGTCTGCACACCTCCTCACTGTAGCACATACAAATATAAAAATCCCAACCCTAAAATGCTGACGTATTTCCTCACTGTAACATTGATATACATACATCACACCCTCACACTGATATACACACCCCACACTCTCATTGTAATACTGACATACACACCCCCCGCACCCTCACTGCAACACTGATATACACACCCCGCACCCTCATTCTAATACTGACATACACACCCTTCAACCTCACTGTAACACTGAAATACGTACCTCACACCCTCACACTAATATACACACCCCACACATGCACTTGTAGCACTGACATACACACTCCAAACCTTCACAGTAACACTGACATGCACACCCCGCATCCTCACTGCAACACTGACGTACACATAGCACATCCTTACACTGATATACACAGCCCACACCCTCATTGTAACACTGATATACACACCCTGCACCCTCACTGCAACACTGATATACATACCCCACACCCTCATTCTAACACTGACATACACACCCCGCACCCTCATGCTGACATACACATGGCACGTCCTCACAGTAACAATGACATACACACCCTGCACCCTCATGGTAACACTGATATACCCACTCCACACTCTCACACTGATCTCCAAACCCCACACCGTCACACTGATAAACACACCCCACACCCTCACTGTAACACCGATATACACACCCCAAACCCTCACTGTAACCGTGATATACATGTCCCATATCCTGATATGGATATGTACACCCCACACCCTCATTGTAACACCAACATACACCTACTGCACCGTTACACTAATATACACATTCCGCACCCTCACTGTAACACTGATATACATACCCCACATCCTCACACTAATAAACACACCCCCCACCCTCACTGTAACACTGACATCCATATCCTGTACCCTCACACTGACATACGCACCTCACACTCTCGCTGTAACACTGATGTACACACTCCACACCCTCACACTAATATACACAGCCCACATCCTCACTGTAACACTGACATAAACATCCCACATGTTCACTGTAATGCTGATATACACAACCCACACACCGATTCTAGCACTGATATACACACCCCACACCCTCACTGTAACACCAATATACACACCCTCATTGTAACACCAATATACACACCCCTCACTGTAACACTGATTTACACACCCCACATCCCTCACTGCAATATTGATATACACACCTCACATCCCCACTGTAACACTGATATACATACCCACACCCTTACTGGAACACTGATATACACAGCCCAAACACTCACTGTACACACCCCACTTCCCTCATTGGAACACTGATATGCAAAACCCGCACCCTCACTGTAACATTGATTTACACATGCTCACTGTAACACTGATATATACAACCTCACAGTAACACTAATTTACACACCCCACACCCTTACTGTATCACTGATATACACAGCCCACAAACTCACAGTAACACCGATATATACACACAACACACTCCAACTGCAATACTGATATACACAACCCACACCCTCACTGCAACCGCTGATATACACACCCCACACCCTCACACTTGACATACACACATACTGATATACACACTCCATACCCTCACTGTAATACTGATATACACACTCTATACCCTCGCTGTAATACTGGTATCCACACCACACACCCTCGCACTGATATAGATACCGCACACCCTTACTGTAACATTGATATAGATGCCGCACACCCTTACTGTAATACTAATATACATACCCCATTCCCTCACGGTAACACATAACACACTCTACACCCTCACACTGACATACACCACCACGCACCCGAACACTGACATACACATTTGGCACTCTCACTGTAACATTGATATTCAGACCATACACCCTCATACTAACATGCACACCCTACACCCTCACACTAACATACACACCCCACACCCTTACACTGACATACACACCCCACTTTCTCACTGTAACAATGATATACACACCCCATACCCTCACTGTACCACTGATATACATACCTCAGTCCCTCACTGTAACAATAATATACACATTCTCACTGTAACACTGATATACACACCTCAAACCCTTCATCTTCATGGTAACACTGGTATACCCACCCCGCACCCTCACATTGATATACACACCCCACAGCCTCACTATAACACTGATATACACATCTTAGAGCCCACACCATCATGGTTTTGCTGATATACACACCTCGCACCCTCACACTGACATACACATCCCACACTCTCACACTAACACTGATACACACACCTCACACCCTTACACTGACATACACACCACACACTCTCACACTGACATACACATCCCACACCCTAACACTGACATACACATCCCACACCCTTACAGTGACAGAAACACCCAACATCCTCACACTGACTACACACCACACACTCTCACTGTAACACTGATAAGCACACCCCACATCCTCACTGTAACACTAGTATGCACATCACACAGCTGAAAATGTGTTGCTGGAAAAGCGCAGCAGGTCAGGGAGCATCCAAGGAGCAAGAGAATCGACATTTCGGGCATGAGCCCTTCTTCAGGAAGGGCTCATGCCTGGAACGTTGATTCTCCTACTCCTTGGATGCTGCCTGACCTGCTGCGCTTTTCCAGCAACACATTTTCAGCTCTGATCTCCAGCATCTGCAGTCCTCACTTTCTCCATACACATCACATACCCCTACACTTATACAGACACCCCTCACCCTTCCTGTAACACTGATATACAGACCCCACACCCTCACTTTAATACCGATATACACAGCCTACACCTTCACTGTAACACTGATATACACACCTCGCACTGATATATACACCCCAAATCCTCACACTGACATACACATCCCACACTCTCACAGTATCACTGATATACACACCCCACACCCTTACACTGACATACTGACCACACACTCTCACACTGACATACACACCCCACACCCTCACCCTTACTGTAACACTGATATACAGACCCCCACACCCTCACTTTAATACTGATATACACACCCTACACCCTTACACTGATATACACATCCTACACCCTCACACTTACATACACATCCTGCACGCTCACTGTAAAGCTGATAAAAACACACTCCACACCCTCACTGTAACATCGATATGCACATCTCACACCCTCACAGGAACACATAACGCACTCCACACCCTCACGCTGACATAAACACCCCACACTGACATACACTCCATGCACTCTCACTGTAACACTGATATACACACTCCACACCCTCACACTGACATACACACCCCACACCCACACATTAACATACACACCACACACACTCACTGTAAAGATGATATACACACTCCACATCCTCACCGTGACACTGATATACACACCCCACGCCCTTACAATAACACATAACACACTCCACACACCCTCTAACTGATATACACATCTCAAACCTTCACACTGACATAAACACCTCACACCCTCACACTGACATACACACTCGCACCCTCACTGTAAAACTGATATACACACCCTACACCCTCGTATTGACATACACACCCTGCACCTTCACATTGACATACACACCCTACACCCTCACACTTACACACACACCCTGCACTCTCACTGTAATGTTGATATACACCATCCACACCCTCACTGTAACACATAACACACTCCACACCCTCACACTGATATACACACCCCATACCCTCACACTGACATACACATCCTACATCCTCGCACTTACATACACACACCACACTCTCACTGTAAAGCTGATATACACACTCCACACCCTCACTGTAACACCGATATACACACTCCACACCCTCGCAGTAACACATAACACTCTCCACACCCTCACACTAACATACACACCCCACACTGACATACACACCACGCACTCTCACTGTAACACTGATATACACACTCCACACCCATACACAGACATAAACACCTTACACCCTCACATTGACATACACACCACTCACTCTCACTGTAACACTGATAAACACACTCTACATCCTCACTGTAACATTTATATACATACCACATATTCTCACACTTACGCAGACACCCCTCACCCTTACTGTAACACTAATATACACTGCCTACGCCCTCACTGTAATAGCGATATACAAACAATACACCCTTACACTGATATACACACCCCACACCCTCACATTAACACATAACATACCCAACACCTTCACACTGACATACACATCCTATACCCTCACACTTACATACGCACCCCGCATTCTCACTGTAAAGCTGATATACACACCCACATCCTCACTGTAACACCAACATACACATCCCACACCCTCCTGGTAACACAAAACACAGTCCACACCCTCACATCGACATACACACTCCACACCCTTTCACTGACATACACACCACGCACTCTCACTATAACATTGATTTACACACTCCACACCCTCACTGTAACATGTAATGCACTCCACACCCTCACACTGACATACACACTCCACATCCTCACTGTAACACAGGTATACACATCAGACACCCTCACTGTAACAATGATATACATACCCCAACCCTTATAGCAACATTAATATATATATGCCATACCTAGCACTGTAACACTCATGTACATTCCCCATATTCTTCACCATAATAGAGACATATAAGATAATCAGAGGGTTAGATAGGGTGGACAGGGAGAGCCTTTTTCCAAGTATGGTGACGGCGAGCACAAGGGGGGCATAGCTTTAAATTGAGGGGTGATAGATATAGGACAGGTGTCAGAGGTAGTTGCTTTACTCAGAGAGTAGTAAGGGTATGGAATACTTTGCCTGCATCAGTAGTAGATTCGCCAACTTTAAGTACATTTAAGTCGTCATTGGACAAGCATATGGACGTACATGGAATAGTGTAGGTTAGATGGGCTTCAGATTGGTATGACAGGTCGGCGCAACATCGAGGGCCGAAGGGCCTGTACTGCGCTGTAATGTTCTATATTCTATATGTTATAATATTGATGTACATACCTTGGACAACAGTACATCTCTATCTGATGAGCTCAATGCATTGAACAGAAAGTCAGTAAAACAATGTCACATGTCCCAACAGTCTCAGGTTGCACCCATGGTCATAATAGATTGGCCTCCTTGAACGTGAACCCATGGAAAGGCACCTGGCCTGGACGGAATTCCTGACTGTGCACTCAGACCCTGGCAAGCATATTCACTGACATTTTTAACTTTGATACGAAGTTCCCCTCTGGCTTCAACAAGACCACCAAACATCATGCAGCATGCCTCAATGACTGTGCCCAGTGGTTCTGACCTCCATAATTGTGAAGTGCTTTGAGAAGTTAGTCATGATTCACATCATCTCTAACCTACCAGATTGCCTTGATCCTTTGCAATTCACCAACAAGCACAACAGGTCCATAGCAGACACCATCTCCCTGACCCTATACTAATCCCTGAAACATCCGGATAATAAGAATGCCTTGTCAGGCTCCGACTTATTGATTACAGCTCTGCCTTCAACACCATAATTCCAAACAAACTCATCTGCTGACTCCAAGACTAGGTCTTGACTCCCCTTCTGTAACTGAAACCTTGACTTCCTGACCCATGGACCACAATCAGTACTCAGCCCAGTACTATACTCCTTATACACTCATGACTGTGTGGCCAAATTCCACGCCAACTCCATTTACAAATTTACAACAAATGGTTGTAGATCAGATCTCAAACAGCAATGAGACAGAGTATAGAAAACAGATTGAGTGCTTAGCAGCATGGGGTAAAGATGACAATTTCTCCATCAACATCAGAAAAACAAATGAGCTGGTCGTTGGCTTCAGAAAGCAGAGTGGAGGGCACACCTTTGTCTGCAGCAATGGTACTGAGATGGGGATAGTCAAGAGCATCAAATTCCTGAGAGTGATGACCACTAACAATCTGTCTTGGTTCACCCACATAGACGCAATGGTCAAGAAAGCACAACAACACCTCTACTTCCTCAGGCAGCTAAGGAAATCTGGCATGTCCACAAAGACTCTCACCAATTTTTATAGTTGCACCACTGGAAGCATCCTATTTGGATGCATCTCAACTGGTATGACAACTGCTATTCCCAAGACTGAAAGAAACCGCAGAGAGTTCTGAACAGAGCCCAGTTCATCACGCAAACCTGCCTCCCAACCATTGACTTCATCTGTACTTCCCGCTGTCTTGGGAAGACAACCAACATAAACAATGACCCCTCCCACCCTGGTTGTACTTTCTTCCACCCTCGTCAGTTGGGCAAAAAATATAAAAGTTTGTAGACAGGTAGGATTCAAGAACAGCGTCTTCCCGGCTTTATCAGACTTTTGAATGTCCTTTTTAATGTCAAAATTGGATCTCTCTGCACCTTCTGGGCAGCTGTAATATTGTATCCTGCACTTTGTTCTGTTACCCTGATGCACTTGTATCGTATGAAGTGCCTGTAAAGCGCGTAATGCTTCACTTTACACTGTACCTCGGTAGACGCGACAATAATAAATCAAATCAAATCCTCATACAGCGCACACCGGCCGGGGTTTCAGTCATCCCCACAGCCAGTGTAAGCAGGATGTGCTGGGTCTCGGGACAGGCAGACAAGGCCTGGAAGAAACAGAGACAGAACCTGGGCACAGACTGGGCCAGGATAATCAGAGACTGTCATTGAACTTAAGCAAAGTAATCAAATAAAGGCCGGATTTTCAATGCCTATTTATTTCCTATAGTAATTCAGCCCAAATGCGTTGTTTTCTTTTTCCATCGGCGATTATACACAAAGGGAGACAGAGAGGGGATTTATTTCAGCATTTACACAGCCAATGTTAAATATGACACACGGGCTGGCTTGGTTGCTTTTGAGAACGAACTTCTTTACATTTGAGAGGGTGATGGTTGTTTGGGGGTGGGGGAGGGGGGATGTAGGCGGCGAATGTGAACAGAATAGCCTCCTAGCAACGCGGACTGCTTTCTTGGGTGAATCAGCTCCGGCCAACAGCTGCCAGTTCCTTAGCACTATGCGTGTGTGTGTTTGAATCGTTCTATTCAGTGGGAGGGGGAAGGAGCTGGGCGGGGGGCGGTGGAAGGAGCTGTCTGGGTGAGCCTGCAGGGCAATGTGCGAGCACAGGAATGTGCTCTCGAAAGCCATCGCCTGGTGGAATGCTAAGCAGCCTGCACCTGTCAAGGCAGGAACAAGCCTGGATACTTGGACACATAATCGGTTCAGACAAAAGGGGCTGCCAGACTGACAAAGTACAAGGAAGCTTACACCACCCCCAACAACCCCTACACTGTCACCATCTTTTGACATGCAGGCTGTCCGGCTTCAGCTTTGTTCGTCCTCCAGGATTTGAGCTTTTAAACCAGCGTGCGATTGGGGGCAATTCCAAGCCGACGTTACATCTCTCATTCCAGTTCGTACCTGACTATTTTACCACTCCCCCTGCCCCCAAAGTCTGGTTGGGTTCCCCTGTGATGCAGCACTCCCCGCCCCCCTCCTCCACACCCAATGCTGGCCCTCTCTCTCTCGAGATGACGATGATGATCCGTATCCCATCCTAGAGAGTGACCAGTGGAAGGCTACTCAACTGTGAGGGGCATCACAATCAACAACCACAGCAACTCCCTTGGATGTAGTGCGGTTAATGTGGTAAGTAAGACACCCCAAAGTGCACCAATCCAAACGTGCGTTTCCTGCAATGATGGGTAAGGTAAAGGGAGGTTGTGGGGGTGGGGAGCGACTTCAAGCAGTGAACTGGAGTGATAACCTCTCAATTCACATTTCCCTCGTTTTCCCTTTGCCGAATTCTGGATGGCAGGCTGTAACGTACCTGCTAAAACACTATCTGGCCTGGGGCGGGGACGTGCACATTCATCTGAACAATGTTGGCACCGGAAAGGTAAATTTACAAGGAACCGTTGCATAGATTAAGCTTGTATTTCATTGAGTATAGAAGAGAAGTGTTGAGATGTTTTAAGATGACTAAAGAAGTCAACAGGACAAACGGAGAACCCCTTTGGAATGGTTGGGGGTGATGCAGGTCTATAACAAGGTGGAACAACCTTTAAATTAGAACTGGAACATTTAGATGTCAGGAAACACTGTGTCACACAAATGGTAGGGGAGATTTCAAAGTCACCACCACCCCACCTCCCAAAAAAAAGAAAACGATTGAGCGTGGGAATAGATTGAAAATGTGAAAAGTGAGCGTGTTTTTTTGAAGGATATTTAGATTTATGGAATGAAGGTCGGTGAATAGACCAGACAATGACCAGATATAATCTAATTTTATTATGGGAGAGGCTCGAGGAGCTGAATGGCCTCCCGCACTTTGTACATCTCAACATAGCTATTTTAATCACTGTTCAGTCATATTATAACATACCTTGGGGGCCAAGTGGGACTGAAATCTGGACCTTCTGATCTAGAGATAGGAACACTACCACGGCATCTCAGCAACAACTGAATTCTATCTGAAGGGTTGGGAACCTGAGGTCTACAGTGGTCAGATCGCATTATAGATGGCCAAATCTAACTCAAAGTGGCGTGTGACACTACCGACATAGCCACTGCTATACCAAAATGGTTATCAAAGGAATTGTTGCAGTTGAGAGCCCCCTTAAGGCTGAATTGCTTCTTGATAAGGTGGTTGAGCTGCCTTCTTGAACCATGCAGTCCTCAGGACAAAGGAACACCCACACTGCTGTTCGGAAGGAAGATTTAAGATCTTAACCCAGCGACACTGAAATGCTGAAGTCCGTTCAGTTCAAGTTAAAACGATGAGTGGTTGGCAGAAGATCTTGCACAAGACAATGTTCCCATGTACTTGTTGCCCTCATGGTACAGGCCATGGGTTTGGAAGGTGCTGTCCAAGCAGCCTGACTGACATGTTGCTGTGCAGTTTCTCAGGAAGGTTTGATGTACATAACCTGTGAGCCACCGAAACTTTAATTCTAGTTAAATTGACACGGATACCAGAAGACTTTGCAATTCGGAACACCCAAAGCCGGAGTAAGCTGAAGTTACTCTGCAGCGAACCAGATCACTCACAATCTAAGGGTTATGACCCATCTGTCAAAGCTGCTCGGGGATCACCATGGGAAGGGGTAACTTGGTTCTGATCCCTAACCAGTGACCTACGGCTGCATGCGAACATCGTGTGAGGGCATCCCTAGGCTTAACCGTCATGTCATGTCCCTCAGCTTGAGGCACTTGGGAGGAGAGTGAGGAAGGGGGATGGGGAAGTTCCACAAGTAGGTGCAGAATGAGGATGACCCCTCTACGCGAGGGAGAAACCGCCATTCTCAAAGGTAGGTGGGGGGGTGGGGGGTGGGAGGAGGGGTGGGGGGTGCTACAGATCGGCGAGGAGCCTGCCAGGGAGAAGTGTACTGCACTGGACGTGTAACCCGATCCCAACCGCAGGCAGCTGGTCTGACAGCTGTCTCTGTCCCTCTCTCCTTCTTTTCTCGCCCTTATTGCGGGCACAATGCTAAATAAACCCTGAAGCCCTCGCACTCCTTTTGATTAATAATGAATGACGGCAGCCAGCAGCAGGGAGGGAGAGGCGCTCCGGAGGTCGGTTAGGCTGGCGGTGTTGTAGTCAGTCAGTTCCCTGTGGCCCTCATCGGCATCTGGTGGCATTCAGCTTTTTAACCGGATTCTCCAGCACCAGCCCGCGTTTCATTAAATGACTGGCGGCTGCTGAATCTGAACAAAAAAAAATACACAAGAGCATTTCTTCCAATCATGTTGGCTTGCGAACACAAGTTAGCCAATTTTTTTGTCCTCCATCCTCTGCTCTTGCTGAAGATCCTAACGAGCATGAGTCCCGTTTTGGAACCCCATCCTTAACATTTAACAGATGGGTTAACCTAGAAGTTTGAAGGAAGAATCTTGGCTCCAGATGAACTCCGTTGCTCTTTTAATCTGGGCGATGCCAATGCTTTATCAGAGATGACTGCACTGTCACACGTACGGTTCTTCCTGTTTGACCTCTTGGTATTTTCAGCAGACGTCCACCTAAGAGGCCTGAATAGAGTGGATTTGGAAAGAGTTTTTTTTACACCACTGGAGACTCGAGGACCTGAGGGCACATACTCAGAGTGAAGGGGCAACTCTGTAGATCTGACATGAAAATGCCGGGATTGGACCGGGGTGGACAAAATCAGAAGTCATAGGACACCAGGCTACAGTCCAACAGGATTATTTAAAATTGCATGCTTTCGGAGTGCTGCTCTTTCCTCAGGTGAAGTCTCTCACCTGGTGTCATGTGACTTTTGACTTTAGAACTGAGTTGAGAAGGAATTCCTTAGACCAGAGGATGGCGAAGCTGTGGAACTCATTGCTAGAAGGTTGTGGAGGCCACGTCATTGAGCGTATTTAAAACAAAGATAAAAAGGTTCTTGATTAGGAAAGGGATCAAAGGTTATGGGGAGAGGGCAGGGAATCAGGTCCAGAAATATATCTGCCATGATGGAATGGTGGAGTAGGCTCAATGTGCCAAATGGCCTAATTAAACCCCAAATTTATGGATTTATGATAAACTGAGCAGGATAGAGCGGAATTCTAAAAGACTTAAATTAGCTGGTGGAGTTGGTAGATAGTGAGCAGATGGTGTTCAATGAGTGCGGTCATAGAATTAACAGAGCATAGAAACAGACCCTTTGGTCCAACACATCTGCACCAACCAGGTATCCTAAACTAATCTAGTCCCATTTGCCAGCATTTGGCCTGTGTCCCTCTAAATCCTTCTCATGCAGATGCCTTTTAAATAGTGTAATTGTAGGTAATCAGTAGAAAGAACATTGAAAGACATAATAAAAGGATACTCTTCTAAAGGGTGTGCATGAGCGGAGAGAACTGGATGTATATTTGCATATGCCATTAAAGGTGGCAGAACAGCAGAGAGAGCTGTAGTGAAGCATATGGCATTCTAGACTCCTTTCATAGGAACATAGAAATTAGAAGCAGGAGTAGGCAATTCAGTCCTTCGAGCCTACTCCACCACTTATCGTGATCATGGTTGATCTTTTCCTGGTCTTAACTTCGCTTTCCTGCCTGTTCCCCATAGTCCTTTATCCTTCTTTTCATCAGAAACATATCTATTTCTTTCTTGAATCATAGGTGCACAGTGTACAAAAGCAAGAGATAATGCTGAATATATGTAAGACACCAGTTAAACCTTAGCAATTTTGGTGGCATACTTTAGGAAAGATGTGAAAATTTTGGAGAAAGTACAAAAGAGATTGACAAGAATGGATGTGGGGATGAGAATCTGCAGTTACAAGGATAGATTAGAGAAGTTGAGACTGAAGAAAACAGAGGGGAGGAAAAGCTCAACGTGACGAGCCCATGGAATTCTCTGACACAGAAAGCAACTGAGGTCGAAACATTGAATGCTTTCAAGAAGGAGTTAAATATAGTTCTTAGGGCTAAGGAGATCAAAGGATATGGGAGAAAGCAGAGACAGGGTACTGAGTTAGCTGATAAGGCATGATCAAATTGAATGGCAGAGCATGTTCAAAGGGCCTAATTGCCTACTCTTGCTCATATTTCTATGTTTTCTATGCTAAAAGGAGACTTAATATTTTTGAGGAAATGACAAAGAGGATTGATGGGAGTAGGGCAGTGGGTATTATTTACATGAACTTTATAAAAGCACTTGTCCCTCATTATCGGTGGTCCAGAATAAGTCACAAGGGAATCCATGGTGAGTTGGTAAATTGGATACAAAATTAGCTTGGTCTTAGAAGACAGAAGGTAGTTGTGGAGGGGTGTTTTTTCAACTGGAAGCCTGTGACCAGTGGTGTTCTGCAGGGATCAGTGCTGGGACCTATGTTGTTTGTTTTATAAATAAATAATTTGGTTGAAAATGTAGTTGGTTTGATTAGAAAGTTTGCAGACAACATGAAAATTGATGGAGTTGTGGATAGTGAGGAATTTGACAAATGATACAGCAGGATATAGATCAGTTGGAAAGTTGGGCAGAGAAATAGCAGATGGAGTATAATCTGGACAAGTGTGAAGTGATGCACTTTGGAGGTTAAGTTCAAGAGGAAAGTATACAATAAATGGCTGGACCATTGCTATACCGAGGGATAATGGGGTGCAAGTCCACAGCTCCCTGAAAGTGACCACAAGTTCACTTTCATAGGGTAAGGGTAAAGAAGGCATGCCTGCCTTCATCGGTCAGGACACTGAGTATAAAAGTTGGCAAATCATGCTACAGGAGAAAGTGAGGACTGCAGGTGCTGGAGATTAGAGCTGAAAAATGTGTTGCTGGAAAAGCGCAGCAGTTCAGACAGCATCAAAGGAGCAGGAGAATTGATGTTTCGGGCATAAGCCCTTCTTCAGGAATGAGGAGGATGTGCCAAGCAGGCTAAGATAAAAGGTAGGGAGGAGTGACTTGGGAGAGGGGGCGTTGGGAATGCGATAGGTGGAAGGAGGTTAAGGTGAGGGTGATAGGCCAGAGAGGGGGTGGGGGCAGAGAGGCCGGTAAGAAGATTGCAGGTCAAGAAGGTGGTGCTGAGTCCGAGGGTTGGGACTGAGGTAAGGTGGGGGGAGGGGAAATGAGAAAGCTGGAGAAATCTGCATTCGTCCCTTGTGGTTGGAGGGTTCCTAGGCGGACGATGAGGCGCTCTTCCTCCAGGCATCGTGTTGCCATGGTCTGGCGATGGAGGAGGCCAAGGACCTGCATATCCTTGACGGAGTTGGAGGGGGAGTTAAAGTGTTCAACCACAGGGCGGTTGGGTTGGTTTGTGTGGGTGTCCCACAGGTGTTCTCTGAAATGTTCTGCAAGGAGGCGGCCTGTCTCCCCAATGTATAGGAGGCCACATTGGATGCAGCAGATGCAGTAAATGATGTGTGTGGAGGTGCAGGTGAATTTGTGACGAATATGGAAGGATCCCTTGGGGCCTTGGAGGGAAGTGAGGGGGGAGGTGTGGGCGCAAGTTTTGCATTTCTTGCGGTTGCAGGTGAAGGCGCCGGAGTGGAGGTTGGGTTGGTGGGGTGTGTGGACCTGACGAAGGAGTCACGGAGGGAGTGTTCTTTCCAGAACGCTGATAGGGGACAGGAGGGGAATATATCCTTGGTGGTGGGATCTGTTTGGAGGTGGTGGAAATGACGGAGGATGATATGATGTATCTGGAGGTTGGTGGGGTGGTAGGTGAGGACCAGTGGGGTTCTGTCCTGGTGGCGATTGGAGGGGCAGGGTTCAAAGGGCGGAGGAGCGGGAAATGGAGGAGATGCGGTGAAGAGCATCGTCAACCATGTCTGAGGGGAAATTGCGGTCTTTGAAGAAGGAGGCCATCTGGGTTGTTCGGTATTGGAATTGGTCCCCCTGGATGCAGCGGAGGCGAAGGAATTGAAAATATGGGATGGCGTTTTTACAGAGGGCAGGGTGGGAGGATGTGTAATCTAGGTAGCTGTGGGAGTCGGTCGGTTTATAGTAAACATCCATGCTGAGTCGGTCTTCTGAGATAGAAATGGAGAGGTCTAGGAAGGGGAGGGAGGAGTCTGAGATGGTCCAGGTAATTTTGAGGTCGGGGTGGAAGATGTTAGTAAAGTGGATGAACTGTTCAACCTTCTCGTGGGAGCACGCGGTCACGCCGGGCTACATCAATGACTGTATCGGCGCTACCTCGTGCTCCCACGAGGAGGTTGAACAGTTCATCCACTTTACTAACACCTTCCACCCCGACCTTAAATTTACCTGGACTGTCTCAGACTCCTCCCTCCCCTTCCTAGACATCTCCATTTCTATCTCGGACGACCGACTCAACATGGATGTTTACTATAAACCAACTGACTCACACAGCTACCTAGATTACACCTCCTCCCACCCTGCCCCCTGTAAAAACGTCATCCTATATTCCCAATTCCTTCGCCTCCACTACATCTGCTCCCAGGAGGACCAATTCCAATACTGAACAACTCAGATGGCCTCCTTCTTCAAAGACTGCAATTTCCCCTCAGCCGTGGTTAACGATGCTCTCTACCGCATCTCCTCCACTTCCTGCTCCTCCGTCCTTGAACCCCGCCCCTCCAATCGCCACCAGGGCAGAACCCCACTGGTCCTCATCTACCACCCCACCAACCTCCAGTTACATCGTATCATCCTCCATCATTTCTGCCACCTCCAAACAGACCCCACCACCGGGGATATATTTCCCTCCCCTCCCCTATAAGCATTCCGGAAAGACCACTCCCTCCGTGACTCCCTCGTCAGGTCCAGACCCCCCACCAACCCAACCTCCACTCCCGGCACCTTTCCCTGCAACCGCAAGAAATGCAAAACTTGCGCCCACACCTCCCCCCTCACTTCCCTCCAAGGCCCCAAGGGATCCTTCCATATCCATCACAAATTCACCTGCACCTCCACACACATCATTTACTGCATCCGCTGCACCCGATGTGGCCTCCTATACATTGGGGAGACAGGCCACCTGCTTGCGGAACATTTCAGAGAACACCTGTGGGACACCTGCCCAAACTAACCCAACCGCCCTGTGGCTGAACACTTTAACTCCCCCTCCCACTCCACCAAGGACTTGCAGGTCCTTGGCCTCCTCTATCGCCAGACCATGGCAACACAACACCTGGAGGATGAGTGCCTCATCTTCTGCCTAGGAACCCTCCAACCGCAAGGGATGAATGCAGATTTCTCCAGCTTTCTCATTTCCCCTCCCCCCAACCTTATCTCAGTCCCAACCCTTGGACTCAGCACCACCTTCTTGACCTGCAATCTTCTTCCCGACCTCTCCGCCCCCACCCCCTCTCTGGCCTATCACCCTCACCTTAACCTCCTTCCATCTACCGCATTCTCAACGCCCCTACCCCAAGTCACTCCTCCCTACCTTTTATCTTAGCCTGCTTGGCACACCCTCCTCATTCCTGAAGAAGGGCTTATGCCCGAAACATCGATTTTCCTGCTCCTTTGATGCTGCCTGATTTGCTGTGCTTTTCCAGCAACACATTTTTCAAATTATGTTATAGCTGTACAAAAGTGTAGTTTGTAGTATTGTGTGTGGTTCTGGTTGCCACATTATAGGAAAAGGTGGAGACTTGGAGAGGTTGCAGAAAGGTTTCCCAGGATGTTGCCTTGATTGGAGTATATCAACAATAAGGAGTGGTTGGATAAACTTGAATTGTTTTTTTTGGAGACTGAGGGGCAATCTGACTGAAGTATATAAAACCAGGACATGGCTGAATAGGGTTGATAGTCACAGTAATTTTCCCAGAGTGGAACTGTCAAATACCCATGGTGGATAGGGTTAAGATGAGAAGTGGCAATTTAAAGGAGTTGTGGGAGTCAAGTCTTTTACATAGAAGGTGATAGATGCCTGGAACGCACTGTCAGGGGAGGTAATTCGATAGCAACTTTTAAGAGGCATTTAGGCAGACACACGAATAGGCAGGGAATAGAAGGATACAAACAATGTGGAGGCAAATTGGATTAGTTTAGAATGGCATCATGGTCAGTGCAGATATAGTGGACCAAAGGACCTGTTTCTGTCCTGTACTGTTCAAAGTTCTATGTTAGAAGATTTAAAAATTATGACTAGCCTAGACGGAGTACGGAGAAACTATTTGCACTGACGAAACGATTGAGAACTGGGGGCATGGGTTTAAAGTATTTTGGAATAGAAGCAAATGCAAGGCAAGGTTAACGTATTTGTGCAAGTCGTTAGGGTCTGAAATGCACTGCCTAGTGGTGTAGTGGAGGCAGGTTCAATTCAGGCATTCAAGAAAACACCAGATGATTATTACTTCAATTTAAATGTGCAGGGTTACATGGAAAAGGCAGGAGGTTGGCAATAAGTCAAAATGTTCAGAGCCAGTGTGGACACAACAGTCCAAAAGATCTCCTTCTGCATTGTAACAATCCTGCACCTGGATTTCAAAAACAATCCAAAGGACTGCTGTTGAGGAAATTATTCCACCTGTTCTGCGATTGCCTCCGTAAATCTCCATGTCTCTACCTCCTTTTGAGACGCTCCTTAAAAAAACTGACGGGCTTTTGGCCAAGTGTCCTGATATCTCCTGAAACGCCTTGGAACACTGGAATATGTTTAATAGCATTGTGTAAAAATACCTGTTGTTATTGAGAATGGGGATTCAGGGCAAAGATAAAACGCTTTCCCTCTTCATCCTCTCCTGACCTGACTGTCTTGAGCCTGTTTGCAAAGCTTAGCAATGGGTACAGACTCATTATAGAGGCTGTTTGCTGTGTAGATTTAATTTTCATTGGCACCGAACGACAGGCTCTGGGATATCGAACGAATAAAAAGGAGAGGCAGGCTTCACTTCAGATGAGAAATGTAAAGCACTCAGAAGTCATTGTGTGGCTCGATTGGATACTTGGCAGTTTTACAACAAGCGGTGGGGGTTTAAGACTAATGGATGTATCTGAAGCCTTCATCCATCTCCCATCCCCCCAGCTTCTCGGTTAAAAGGAGTTGCCCCCTTTGTTGGGGAGGCTCAGTAACAGACTGCAGGCTGCCAAGCCTCTGGGGAGATGAGCCACACGCGGGGTCGCCTCCCTGGAGAACGCGCTCATTCACTCGCCACAGTTATTGCCACACTTCAGGCTCTGACCTGTGACCCGGCAGCGTGTGCCGGTCTGGGCTGGACCCTCCCCCTCCTACTAACAATCACCAGCAGACGGTGTGAGCAAAACGGACAGCAAGCCGGCCAAACTGCAGATGGAAGTGGTTGCTGTGGGGGAGGGGCGACTGTGCTAATTAAAGGGGACGTACAAGCTTTTGTTCAAATCCGCTTTGCTGCTGCACTCAATTTCTGTCTTTGGCGAAGCTCTCATTTTGTCTGCCCCTAATTCCAACTGTGCAGGAAAATTAATTTATGTTTGGCTGATCATATTTACATTAACGTTTCTAACTAATCTCACCCATTCCCCCCACTGCTCCCTTCCCTTAGTTTTGTGTTACACTGGCTTAGTCCATTCAAAAGGTATTCTTAAATTAACGTCTTCAGACATTTCACAAAACTTGTGGACTCGAAAACAAACATTCTGGCACAGAGTCACTACCATCACACCACAGGATCTAGTCACTTAATGCCTCCAAATTTATTTTCTTAATTTTGCACTTAAATCCCTCGAACTTCGCCCCTTTACCCTTTTCTGCAATCTGTTCCTGTCCCGCTACTCTTCTAGCATCGCCCTGCTTCTTCTGTTTTCTTATGCATCCCTGGTTTTCGTTGTTCTTACCTCTTAGCCATGACTCAGTGGGTTGTGTTCTCTCATCTCTTAAATGGTTGTGGATTCAAACTCTATCCCAGAGTCTATAATCCATATTGACACTTCCACAGTATTATTAAGGAACTACTACATTTTTGGATAAGAACTGAAACTGTAGACCCACCTGTTCTCTCTAATGGACAAAAACAAATTCCATGCCTCCTTAGAATTGTCCTTGGCATCTTGAGGTTCAACCAACATTACTTTAAAACAAAACTATTCTATTTCTTGTCATACAACAGTTCATGAAGTACTTCATTGCCTGCAGAGTACTTTGGAATGCCCTGAGCACATGAATTACACTGTACTTATAAAGATGTCTTTCATTGCTTTTTACTTCAAATCACAACACAGTCACTATTCTGTAGGTGTACCTGCAGCCACCAGTTGATGGATTGATGATAAAGTTTAAATTGCCTGTCAATACACTCAGGTCAGGTTTACCTGGTTGAGGTGCAAGAGGACATGGTACAGTGGCAAAAAATGGAAAGGTTGAGAACTGAATTTTGGGTATCACATCACTCTGCGACATACATAAAAGGATAACATTACCATTTGGGGCTTTAAGCTCAGGCACAAGCATCCTGGGTGTTGGGAGCTGGGGGAGAGTGTAGGAATTGCTGACAAGTCAACTATGGGGACAATCATGGCTTAGTTCTAATCTGGTCCTCATTCAGCATCGATGAACACCCTGTCAAATATGGCCATTAAAAAGAAGTTGGATGAATGAATCCTGACTATTTTACCTTGCCACTACACCGCAACCTAACTTAGGTATACCACAGGCAATTCACAGCCTGAGGAAACCCCTTCCTTCTTTTGAGATGCATGTTATCCCACATCCCACAATCCTGCTCGAAGCATGAAAAGCTAGCGTCAGTAAAGAGCAAACAATATCAGTCCATTTATATCTTACATTTCTACATTATTCTTATTTGAAAATTGTCATGGATATTGTGCCAACCATCACTGAATACAAAGCACATTTCTTGAGCTGAATGGCACAGGTTAGCTGGCTTGCACAAGTGGTGACAGTGATGAGGCCTGCAAACATGAATCTTGCTGCTATGCCTGTTAAACCTTCTAGCATTCTGCAGACCAAGCCTGATGCTCACCTGGGTCTCTTCTCCCACTACTCATTTCCAGTGACCTCCCCTCACTTCATGTCTGTAAAACATAGAACAATATAACACAGGAACAGACACTTGTGTGCCAATGAGGATACCATTTCAAACTAAACCTAAAATAATCTTGTAGTAAATGAAGCATTGTTGGACTGTCACGAAAAGCAGATCAATAAGAACAGAGAGTGAGGAGTGAAAGGCACTTAATCCAGGTTAGGATACAGGACAAAGTGAGGACTGCAGATACTGGAGATCAGAGCTGAAAAATGTGTTGCTGGAAAAGCGCAGCAGGTCAGGCAGCATCCAAGGAGCAGGAAAATCGACGTTTCAGGCATAAGCCCTTCTTCAGGAATGAGGAGGGTATGCCAAGCAGGCTAAGATAAAAAGGTAGGGAGGAGTGACTTGGGGGAGGGGTGTTGGGAATGTGATAGGTGGAAGGAGGTTAAGGTGAGGGTGACAGGCCGGAGAGGGGGTGGGGGCGGAGAGGTTGGGAAGAAGATTGCAGGTCAAGAAGGCGGTGCTGAGTCCGAGGGTTGGGACTGAGATAAGGTGGAGGGAGGGGAAATGAGGAAGCTGCAGAAATCTGCATTCATCCC
This sequence comes from Hemiscyllium ocellatum, assembly GCF_020745735.1. Lineage (NCBI taxonomy): Eukaryota > Metazoa > Chordata > Chondrichthyes > Orectolobiformes > Hemiscylliidae > Hemiscyllium > Hemiscyllium ocellatum. Next base: position 6,159,333 of record NC_083446.1, read on the forward strand.
TTGTGGTTGGAGTGTTCCTAGGCGGAAGATGAGGCGCTCTTCCTCCAGGCATCGTGTTGCCATGGTCTGGCGATGGAGGAGGCCAAGGACCTGCAAGTCCTTGGTGGAGTGGGAGGGGGAGTTAAAGTGTTCAGCCACGGGACGGTTGGGTTGGTTGGTGCGGGTGTCCCAGAAGTGTTCTCTGAAACGTTCCGTAAGTAGGCGGCCTGTCTGCCCAATGTAGAGGAGGCCACATTGAGTGCAGCGGATGCAGTAAATGATGTGTGGAGGTGTAGGTAAATTTGTGATGGAAATGGAAGGATCCCTTGGGGCCTTGGAGGGAAGTGAGGGGGGAGGATACAGGACAGCTGACTTTTCAGAACAACTGAAGGTTACAGATGGTAGGAGCTAGCCAGTCATGCCTAGGGGCAACCCAGGCAGAGGTGGAAGGTTGACAGCAGAATATAGATTGAGGAGGAGGCCACTAGCTATGTTCGGTGTTCCCCACTGGCAAAGTGCTAAAATCATAGAATCTCTGAAGTGTGGAAACAGGCCATTTGGCCCAACAAGTCCCCATCGGCCCTCCAAAGTGTATCCCACCCAGTCACATTCCCCTACCCTATTTTTAAAAAAATATTTTCCCCTGACTAATGCACCTAACCCAAATATTCCTGAACACTATGGTCAATTTAGCATGGCCAATTCACCTAACCTGCACATCTTTGGACTGTGGTAGGAAACTGGAGCACCCGGAGGAAACCCAAGCAAAAACAGGGAGAATGTGCAAACTCCACACAGACAGTCACCAGAGGCTGGAATTGAACTTGGGCCCCTAGTGCTCGAGGCAGCAGCGCTAACCACTGAACCACCGTACCCAACTGTGTTTCCTTCCTGACGCCCCCCCCCCCAACACACTACTGCCTAGCAGCAGTAGTAGTAGTAGTGCTTATTTTCCCAGGCACTCATGCCGTGTGTGCAGGTGTTGAACACAGTGAAGAACTAAAGGGTGTAAATCTTTGTTTATACTTCCCCACCAGGAAGAAAGGAAACACCAGTGTGGCCAGTGACAAGCAGTGCCCTTTTCGACAAAGGGAAATGCCGTGTGGTCAAAAAGTGAAGGGGAGGGCAGGACAGGGATTAAATCAAAATAGAGTTGGAGGGTGAAATAAAACACTCCAATCTCTGTGGTGCCCACCTCTCCCTGAACAACTCAAGAATGTTGGTGGACAACGCGTGCCCCTTCTCCAGGGATACCTGGGCTTGAACATAACCATGGAAGCGGGGCAGGCAATCAGTCCCCACCCAACTGTGTTCAACTGTGATGAAACAGCTGATAGTGCTAGTGACAAATGAAGCCAGAAAGGGTCAGCCTATGGGAAAAGGCAAAAAATAATTGGAGTCAAAATGGAAGGGGGGTGTGGGAATATCTAAAACTCTAGCTTTTTCCCCCCCCCAACTCTATTTTGATTTAGTCCCTGCCCTCCCCTTCACTGTTTGATCACACAGCATTGCCCTTTTTGATGTGAAAGGCACTGCTTGTCACTGGCCACTCGGGTGTTTTCCTACTTTCCTGGTGGTGGAAATTGAATAAAGATTTGTACACTTTGTGTCTTTCACTGTGTCTCACACCTGCACACACACACACCATGGGTACTGGGGAAAAAATAAGCACCAAAAAAAAATGAAAAAAAGAAGAAAAAAAAGAGAAAAACAGAGAAAAAAAAGAGGCATGTCAGCATTGCCCTTTTTGATGTGAAGGGGGAAAAAAAGAGAAAAAAAACCTCTAGCTTTTGGACAGGATTGAAGACTTCAGTGAACGGATGTACTACAACAAGAGCCCTGTGCTCTTGTACCAGGGCTCCCCCTAGGGGTGATATAAAACATTACCCAAAAGCATCAGTGAAGGGAATGAGCACATCAACAAACTATATTTATGTAGCATATTTAGTTTATCAATACATTCCAAGGCACTTTACAAAACAAAGAATGACAGGATACATACATACATATGGCCCCAACCTTAGTCAAAGCGGTAGGTTTCAAGGAATTTATTAAAGGAGAAACGAGAGATAGAGGGGCAAAAGGTGTAGGAATGGAATTCCAGAGTTGGGACACAAAGAACTGAAGGCATGGTTAATTATGACCTCTTGCACATCTTTGATTTTAATTGTTGGAGCAATGAAAATCAGGGTTGCAGAAGAGGCCATAATTAGAAGAGTTCAAAGATCTTGGAAGATTCTGGGATTGGAAGAGATTGCAGAGATAAAGAGAAGTGAGACCATGGAATTTTAAAAGGCAAGACTTTGCTTGACCAAGAGTCTATGTAGGTCAATGCGCACGGGATTGATAGGGAACAGGATCTGGTGCAAGTTAGGACACAGCTAAGATATGGATGACCTCAAGGTTGGAGAGAGTAGAATATGGGACTTCAGCCAGGATTGCATTGGAATAGTAACTCGTGTATGATACAATAAGGTGGAGTGCGAAAGTCAATGCCTTTTGAACATTTACAGTAGGTGATTTCTGGTCTCTTAGTCCTTTTAGTAACATCTCTCCTCTGTCTTGCTTCCTTTGCAATAATCAAATTCTTCAACCTGTACAATTTCATTACGAATCAATTAATGATGCGGTTTGTGGTTGTTGAAAGGGTTACTTGCTGCAGTCAACTAACAACCACCACAGAAGGTTGTTGGTTGACTCCAAATTTTGAGTTCATGATTTGGGACCGATTCCCAATGGAGGGTGCATTTTTCAGATGAGATATTAAACCAAAGCTCCACCTACCAAGTCAGATGTATAATAATGATTCCACAGGTCCTACTGGAAGAGGAGCGTGGAAGACTTCCTTGATGCTCTGGGACTAATGTTCCTCTCTCAACAAACAGTGCTAAGAAACAAATTAATGGATTATCTCTGTTGTTACTGTTTTGTGTAGAAAAGCTACTGTGTTTGCTTACACAGCAGCATATAAACTCAATTATTAAACATTCATTCATGGAATGTGGGCATTGCTGACAAGGTTGGCATTTATTACCCATCCTTAATTGCAGTTGAGAAGGCAGCCTTCTGAAAAATATTGCAGTGATGAGGATGTAGGTAATATATAGATAATTCCAAGTCAGTTCCAGTGAGAGTTGGAAGAGAAGTTGAAATGGTGGTATTCCTACGTGCCTGCTGTCCTTGCTGTTCTAGGTGGGGGAGGCAATGAGTTTGGAAGTTGCTGTCAAATAACCTTGACAAGCTTCTTGAGTGCTTCTGATCGATGGTACACTCCTGCCACTATGCATCAGTGATGGAGGAAGTGAACATTGAATGTATTAGATGGGGTATTAACCAAGTGACTTGCTCTGTTCTGGATGGTGTGGAGCTTCTTGAACGTTCTTAGAGCTGCACCTGTCCAGACAGGTTGAGCGTATCCTTGATGGTGGAGATTCACAGGGTGAGCTCCTCGCCACATAGCTTCTAATCTGCTGTGTAGCCACAACATTTATGTGCTGGTCCAGTAAAGTGTCTGATCAACAGTAGCCCCTAGGATGTTGCCACTGGGGGCTTTGGGATATTTCCGAGAGGCACAATCCTTTCCTTTCCTAAATTATTCCTCCTACCTTCCCTCATTCCTGTCTTCTATCTCTAATGTTCATGCAAACCTGCTTTCCAAAGATTTTAGTGGATAGTTGTCCACATTCAATTGCAATGACCCAATGCATAGTTAACTCATCTCACAGTTTGACCTGGTGACCCTCTGGGAAATATGGGTTAGCACTCTTGGTCTAACTAAACTTGTCAATCATGGTTCAATCTGGCAGCATCCCCATCTCTGAATCAGAAGATTATGTGGCTCAGTCATTCAATAAAACCAGATTAGACATATGTTGATTCATAAGGGAGTCAAGGGGTATAGAGAGACTGGCAATAATGCGGAGTTGCAGTACAATTGAATTTGTCATGATCTTAACAAATGAAGGAGTAGCCTGAAGGGATCAAACCTATTTCAGCTACTAATTATTATGTTCCAGGGGGTGGAGCATATACCCTAGCTTGATATTCCCATTAATAGCACTGAGGATGTGAGCACTGTTGGCAGAGGTGATACCTTTCACACAATACATTAAACCAGAGTCCTCTTATATTGGATGTAAACAATCCCATGGTCTCTGTATCAAAGAGGCACAAGAAAGCTTACTGTGATATCCTGGATAAACATTAATTCTCACCAACTTCACCATAAACAGATTAGTTAGTCATTATGTCACAGCTGTTTGTGGGATCTTGCTGTGTGTAAATTAATTGCTGTATTTGCTATGTTACAACAGTGATCACAAATCAAAAGGACCTTCTTGGTGGGAAAGTATTTTGGTATGTCCTGAGTAGTGAAAGATCTTACAAAAATCGGTATCTTTCTTTTAATTCACGCAGGAGTTAACATCTAATGAACCTTCTTCCTGTGGCTGCTTATCTCTGTTCACATGCCCTGTATTATTTATAGTTGGTCAAAGATGAGGTGCAAATAGCAAAATAAAACATCCAAAGCTTAACCTCTCACCTGCCAAGTAAGCAAAGGTCTCTCTTTTTAAAATTGATAACACCACTCAAAACACCATGAGATATTTGGGGAAAGTGGGTGGCATGCTGTTGGGGTAGAGGACAGAAGTGGGAGTAATACAGGATCGAGCCTCAAGTCTAATTACTCAGCTATTTCAGCAGCTGGAATTCCACATTCTCTCTCTATAGAGATACATCCCATTGAGAAAAAAGGGGGAGAAGGAGAGAGGAAACACGTGGAGGCTTCACGGTGGCCATGGATACCATACAGTTGCAATGAAGCATATGCCCCTTCAACTTTCCTTCTCTTTTCTTGCAACTGTCTAGAGTTCCTTTGCATTTGGATTGCAAGCATTCACAGCATCACTCAAATGCTAATGAAAGTTCAGTGCCTCATTCTCCAGCTGTCCTGTGTGAGTATGTATAAGGACATCTATCTCCTTAACCCTTCGAAGACTAGCTATGGTAATAAAGCCCAGGTCTGTCATTGTGAGGGAAGTACAATCATTTCCTTCACACAGAGCACAGCAACAGACCCTTTGATTCAACCAGTCCATGCTGGACATAATCGTTAACAAGGGTCTAGATTAGAGTGGCGCTGGAAAATCCGAAACAAAACTAGTCCCATCTGTCTGCTCCTGACTCTCCAAACCTTTCCTATTTCCTTATCTAAGCGTCTTTTAAACCATGTAACTGTACCCACCTCCACCACTTCCTTAGGAAATGCATTCCACACGCGAATCACCCTCAATGTAAAAAATTTGCATCTTGTCTTTTTTAAATTTCTCTTCTCTTAAAAATGTCCCCATCCGGGGGAAAATACACCTACCATTAATTCTATCCATACCCCTTATTATTTTATAAACCTCGATAAGGTCACCTCTCAACCTCCTATGCTCCACTGAAGAAAGTCCCAGCCTTTCTTTATAACTCAAATGTTCCATTCCTGGCAACATCCTGGTATAGCTCAGCTGAACCTTCTCTAGCTTAATAATACTCGCCCTGTTCTTTATCGTCACTCTTTGCTTGTCCCTCAAATTTGTCCAATCTTCTGACTTACCACTAATCTTCATAAATTTGTACAGTGTTCTTCTCAATTTGATAGTGTTCCTTACTTCTTTAGTCACTTTCTAAGTGGGATATATTGTTGCTAAGATTTATTAAATATCTTAAAGGTCTGCCATATACCACTACTGTCGAACCTGGTTTTTTAATTTGTTTTATCTAGTTCTGTCTTTATATTGTCATATTTACCTGTATTTAGATTTAAAATGCTCTTAGAAATGTAAGAAAATCCCCTAATCTGCCTCACGTGCAGTCACCCGTTCATGTCCCTGACCATGGATCAAATAAGAGCATACTCTATGAGATGTGACTGTCACCTGGAACAAACTGTCCAGTTAACTTTGTCCCTGATGTACTGCAGTGCTTGTACCCACAGTCTCCAGTTCATGATAGGCCTTAGACCTCACAGTCTCTCGCTGAAATATTATCTTACTGTTAACTAAGCCCCAAAACATAAAAATATCTGCAGCAGTAAGTGGCAGGTCGAAACCCAAACCAATTTTCTTGCAAATTGTCGCATACCTGACATTGAGATCATGTTCATCAGAACTCAGCTTTGATGGTTTGGCCATGTGGTCCACATGTAGAACTTCCACATATCAAAAGGTGATATTCTTCAGTCAACATGATTATGGGAACCCATCTCATAGGATGTTCCAAACTCAAAAAGCAAGGCTTTTCGAAAGCTAATCTCATAAATTGTAAATTGAATACGATTTCTTGGGGAAAATGAGTTTGCACATCTGAATGGAGATGTCTCTGTCATCAAGTAATCTAACATTTGTGGAGAATTGAGTCAAATCCTTACAAGAACAACCAAACACATGGCAAAGTTACACCCTCAACACATCTCTCTCACAGTGACTCCACTTATAATATTTATGGTTGAATGTGCAAATGAAGATTTGTTTTAACGTCACATATGAGATGGCATCAATCTAGATAGTTTACAATTGAACACCTATCTATCCCAATGATAGGATAATCTATCAATGTCATCTCAGCATATTTTCTTACACACTTTTTTCCCTTTATAAAATAAGATGGAAGTGGTGAAAAAATTTGCAAGCTGATCAGTCTGCTGGATTGGATCATGTAAGTGGCCGTCAGGTGCAGAAGGACAGAAACTGACGTGGAGGTAGGGACACCACACTCGCCAGAAGATCACCACACTATGACCAACATTTTCCTCTTTAGTAAACGCCCCTCTATATTTGAAACAACCCTAATAAGACCTCTAGTCTTCTCTGGTGAAATGAAATGGATGTCTTGGAAGTTATCAAGGATGCTGCTAAGTTACATTGTGAGAAGCATATGTTTCACAGGCTTTTAAGTTGAACAGGTCTTTTGGATTCAATGTAATTCTTGTCAGCAGTCTTGTATAACTGTCCTTATACACCCACATCAGAAGGCATTTTGTCTGGTCGTGTAGTCTTATCTTTCTGCATTCACAGCACGATAACCATTAGGTAATTGAGCGATTAGAAGATTACTTTTCCAGTGGAAACATTGAAACCTGTTAGTGTGCAGACACAAAATCAAGTTCAAGTTCCCATAGCAGCAAAATATTTAAGGCTGTGATAAAGCACTAGAAAAGTTAGTTTGAGATCAATTTAATTGAAACCTTGCTGGTGTTTAAAGATTCCATCTATTTTATCAGTCAAAGTGGTAAGTGTGATCTTTTTTGTATTTTAATCCTTTATTTTTTTGTATTGGATCAGTTTTCACTGTCCCCTGCAGGCAACTTGCCTTCCAATTCAAATTGGAACCCTGCATGTCCTGGGGGTGGGGGGGGGGGGTAACATTCATCCCAAAATCACAAAGTTATAATAAAAACCACAATATCGTTATTCACATTTCCATTTGCAGCAGCTTTCTATACACAAATTGCCTACTATTACAACAGTGACTACATTTCAAAATAAAACAAAGAATGGTGGATGCTGGAGATCTGAAACAAAACAAAAACTGAAATTAATAGAGAAACACAGCAGGTCTGGCAGGACCTGTGGACAGAAAACAGAGTTGAAGTTTCCAGTACTGTGGACTCTTAAGGTCAACTCTGGTCTCTCTCCATGGATTTTGGCAGAACCTGCTGAGTTTCCCCAGTAATATCATCAAGAAACAAAAGCAGAAATTGCTGGAAAGGCTCAGCAAGTCTGGCAGTATCTGTGGAGAGAAATCAGATTTTTCTCCAGCAATTTCTGCTTTTGTTTCTGATTTCCAGCATCACATTCTTTCAGTTTTTATTTAATATCTTTAAGGCTTTAATCAGATTGTCCCCAACCCAACATCGATAGAAAACAGGCCTAGTTTTATAATCTCTGCTCATAATTTTAACCTCTGAAGTCAAGGTATCATTAGGCCCAATATATCATTCCAGAGGTGTGGTTTCTTCATATAGATTCACCAAGTCAGGCACTGCCAGGGACCCGAATTCGAGTTGACCTTCGGGCGACTGATTTGTGTGAAGTCTGCACCTTCTACCCTGTCTACGTGAGTTTCCTCCCACCCCTGCAGGTTAGGCGGTGTTGGCCGTACTAAATTGCCCCATTGTGTCGGCCAGGCAGACTCGCCATGGGAAAGGCAGGGCTATAGGGACGTGGGGAGGGGATGTGTCTGGGTGGGAGGGCTGATAGGGACCGAATAGCCTGTTAACACAAAATGCTGGAGATCGCAGTGATCAGGCAGCGTCAGAGCGATGAAGTGTCATTTCGACACGTTCCTGATGAAGGGCTTGTGCTCGAAACGTCGAATTCTCTATTCCTGAGATGCTGCCTAACCTGCTGTGCTTTGACCAGCAACACATTTGCAGCTCATTTCGACACGTTACCTTGCTCTCCTTTTCTCTCTCTTCCTATGGGTACTGCCTGACCCGCTATGATCTCCAGCATTTTTTTGTTTGTTTTCAGTACAAATTCCAGCATCTCCAGTCCAGTTGGGATTCGGAGTCCTCTCCAGCAACCAGCCTCCCTGCCGATAGATGGCAGTGGCTTCTCGGCCGAGGAGCGCTGGGGGTGGGGCGGGCACCAAAAGCGTAACATCTTGAGCCGAGGCCCCGCCTTATCCTCTCGCCCCGCCCCGCACACGGACACCGCTGAATAAAGACGGATCAGGTCGGCCCGCCTCCTTACCCAGTCCGACTCTCCGATTGGCCGGAATGGCCCGCCTACTTTCCCGGTCCGACCCTCCGATTGGTCAGAATGACCGTCCATCAATCAAGACCGTCCGTCGATCGGTTGGTCGACGGGCCTCCTCGGTCGACGCGTTTCCTGTTCTAAAAGTTCCTGCAAAGCTCCCAGAGAGAAAGAAACACAGCCTGTCCCCATCTGCTCTCCCCACCAAAACAAACAAAAAGCCCCGGACGCAGAACTAGATGAAATAAACACTTTTAAAACGTGCAAGTGAACCCAGCCCACAAGCGACGCACTACCCTGTCCCTCCGAACGCCACTGGGCGACTGGCGGCCGGGCGCCCGCGAGCGCGAGCCAACAGCCTCCTGGAACCTTCCAGAGGCCGGTGACCGTTACTCTTAAAGCGAGGCTGTATTGGCCGTTTTATTTTCAAAATAAATTTAAAAAATAAAACACGTTTACGGGGCCAAACAATTGTCAAGAAGAAAAAAAAGAACACTACATTTTCTCTTCACCATTTTTACCCCTTTCCCTGGTTAGAAACTGGACCCATTGAGGAGCCTGGCGCGGAGCGGGCTTGGAGCGGTGAGTGTCTTCTTTCACTTTCAAATTAGGTTTGATGTTTTTCCTTCAAAAAACTATGTAGTTAAGTGCATTTGAAATCCCCCTCCCCCCGTTTTCGGTTTTCAGGTAACTCATGTCGCGTTTATTTTGATGAAAACCAAAAGAACTGCGGATGCTGCAAATCGAGTTTACCTTGTTTTTGGTGCATACGCATCCAGTCGTTTTCAAATTTATTTTGTATTTCTTTCAGTTCGCTTTTTTAAAATCCGGAATTGCCATCCTTGTGTTCTTTTTTGAAAAAAAATTGAATAATTGCACCCTAAACTTAAAGCATCAGCTTTTTCTTTGGAAATGTGTTAATTCTTATTTTGAAAGTTTTGTGTGTTTATGTGATGTTTGTTTGCATGTATTTAGAAGTTTACTTGGCGTTATTTTGTTTTTAAACTTTCAAAATGTTGACATTTGATTTTACACAAGTTTTACGTTTAGAAAAGTCGTATATTTTAAGATAACAATATTGAATTTACTATTTATAAATTGTGTACATTTACCCTTTTCTTAACAATTTTTCAAAGTCTTGTTTCAGATTATTAAGAATTACTATGTTTGCAGCATGGTATCAGGCCATTCAGCCCATCGGGGACATGCCCATGTTTATTCCCTAAAAAAAGCCTTCTCTGCACCTTCACCTTGCCTCTAAAACACATTCTTCTTTCTCCCTCATCCAGCTCCCCCTTTAAATTAATCCATTATGTTTGCCTCAATCTCATCTCACCGTAGCAAATTTCACGTTCTCACCCCCCTCTGGGAACAGAAATTTCTCTTTCCTTCCCCTGCTGAGTTTACCAGTTTTATATGTTGATGTGATGGATATTTTATTTTTCAAACTTTACTTGAGTTCAAAATTTCACTTGGTGTTATTTTGCTTTGTTTTTAAATTTTAAAAATGTTTACATTTGATTTTACACACACTTTACATTTAGAAAAGTCATGTACTTTGAGATGACCAAATTGAATTTCCTGTTTGTAAACTGTGTATATTTTCAAATTACCTTCCAATTTTTAAAAAATCTTGCTTCAGATTATTAAGAATTACTGGGTCTGCAGCACGGCACTAGGCTGTTCAGCCCATTGGGGCCATAGCCATGTTTAATCCATAAAATAACCACCTTCACTCCTCCTTTATCTCACCCCCAAAACACATTTTTCTATTCCTTTCTCCCTTATCCAACCCCCCCCCCCCCCCAAACTTTAAATTCATCCACGGGGGCGGTAAGGTGGCACAGTGGTTAGCATTGCTGCTTCACAGCACTCCCACAGTCCAAAGATGTGCAGGTCAGGTGAATTGGCCCTGGTAAATTGCCAATAGTGTTAGGTGCATTCGTCAGAAGGAAATGGGCCTAGGTGGGTTACTCTTCGGAGGGTTGGTGTGGACTGGTTGGGCCGAAGGTTTCCATAATGTAGGTAATCTAATCTAATCACTATATTTGCCTCAACCACATCTTGCGGTAGCAAATTTTACATTCTCATCACACTCTCGATGAAAAGGCTTCTCCTTCTCCTTGTTGAACTTACTAGTGACTATTTTGCCTTGATCAACCCTGATTCTGGTCTCACCTGCAACTGAAAACACATGGATGAAGCCTTTCCAAATCCTAAGCACCTCATTGAGGTTGTCCCTCAGGCTTGCTCCTCATTTCCTGATGGGCATAGTTCCTCCATTCTGGTATAATTGTAAAATATTTAATTTTCCAATCAACTTTGAAATATACATTATGTTCAGAATTTTTCCCTTTAAAACATATTGAAAAAGCAGATGTACATCCCTGAATCAGCTCCTGTCATTCTACAAAATTTCATAGGTGCACGAATAGGAATAGTTTGAAGGATATGGGCCAGGATCAGGCAAGTGGGATTGGTTTAGTTTGGGATTATGTTTGCCATGGACAGATTGGACCAAAGAGTCTGTTTCCGTGCTGTTTGACTCTAAGCATTTTTATAATGCAAGTTAGGCATTTAAAATTAATTTATCTTTTCCCATTTAAAATTCCAGTTTTTTTCTTTTAAAGTAGTTTGATTTTACATGCATTACAAGCGTTTTACTCTGCTCTTATGAAGGGCTTATGCTCGAAACGTCGAATTCTCTATTCCTGAGATGCTGCCTAACCTGCTGTGCTTTGACCAGCAACACATTTGCAGCTGTGATCTCCAGCATCTGCAGACCTCATTTTTTACTCGTTTTACTCTGCTCTTACAGGAAGCATTTGGCCCATTGTGCATCTACTGGGTCTCTAAGACTAATGCACCCAGTGCTGCTCCTTTACCTTCTGCTATAGCTTTGTTCATCCTTTTTGATTAATAATCATATTATCTCTTGAGAATAAACCTACCTCCACTACATGTTCAGGCAGTGTAGTCCAAATCTTTAACCACTTGCTGTGTGAAAAATGTCGTCTCCTGCTACTGTTTCATTTTTTGTTAGTTACCTCAAACTGTTCCTGATCCTTCCACTCATTGGGATCTTCAATTTAGGCTATTTAATTATAAATCCATTTAAATTCTCAGTTGAACTGGCATAAACTGCTTTCAATTTTACATCAGTTATTTTAATTCAGAATGTTTCCTTTCGTTAAACAAAATCATGTTACAGCTTTATAGCAAATATTGCTTTTAAACTGAGTCCTGACTTCTGACAATATGGAAGTTGTACAGGGATTTCAATATTCCGTAATGGTGCTTGGGTAAAGATTACAAGCTTAAGCTGTGAAGGACATCCTTCATATTGTATCTTCTGTTGGGACAGAAATTTGTAATTCACAATTCTTAATTCATAGCAGTGGAATTGTAACATTTGTAACAGGGGATAGGGTGGCATAATGGTAATGTCACTGAAGTAGTAAATTGGAAGGTCAGGGTTATGCTTTGCAGATATGGGTTCAGACCTTACTCAGGCAGTAATAATGATGACGAAACAATAAACAATTGTCATAAAAAGCTGCCTGATCCCCTGACGTTGTTTAGGGAGTGAAATCCACCATCCTTAACCAATTTGACCTTCTTGCAGCCTACACCAACAGCAATGTGGATAACTCCTAACACCTCTCTGAAATGGCCTAACTAACCATCTTTTAAAAGGTGAATAGGGAAGGATAACACATGCTGACCCTGCAAATGATGACTGCATCTCACTAAATAATAAAGTTATGCAGGTCTGACTATAGTTGTAAATTCTATACTTCCAAATGTGTGGATGTATTCCAATTCATTGCAAATTTAACATACCAGGACTGGAGGATACAGATCTGTCACTGCATGCACTGGCATACAGCACTGCTGGGTGCAGTATTTGGAAGCAGAGGACAAGTTACAGATGTGTTATTATATAACTGTATAATCATACTGGTTGGACTCAGACTGTCATTGTGAAGTTATTTTAACTGCTGCAAATGTGTTGCTGGTCAAAGCACAGCAGGTTAGGCAGCATCTCAGGAATAGAGAATTCGACGTTTCGAGCATAAGCCCTTCATCAGGAATAAGAGAGAGAGCCAAGCAGGCTCTCTCTCTTATTCCTGATGAAGGGCTTATGCTCGAAACGTCGAATTCTCTATTCCTGAGATGCTGCCTAACCTGCTGTGCTTTGACTAGCAACACATTTGCAGCTGTGATCTCCAGCATCTGCAGACCTCATTTTTTACTCGAAGTTATTTTAACTACCTATTTGGACATTTATGACATCTCTGGGGCAGATGGGACTTGAACCTGGACCTACTGGTCAAGGTCAGGAGTCACAGAACACCAGGTTATAGTCCAATAGGCTTATTTGAAATCACAAGCTTTTGGAGCACTACCCCTTTATCAGATGCACACTTCACCTGGTGAAGCGGCAGTGCTCCAAAAGCTTGAGATTTCAAATAAACCTGTTGGACTATAACTTGGCATCGTGTGATCTCTGACTTTGTCCACACTAATCCAACACCAGCACCTCCACAGTATTGGCCAGAGGTAGAGGCACTACCACTGTGCAACAAGATCCTTCTCTCATATTGTGTAAACCTAAGATTCAGTATTAGTGAGCATAGATTTGTTTTGTACAACTGTTGGTGCAAGTGCTTATGGATCCGTTCTGTGTGACTGGTGTAGAGTATTGATGGATGTTTGCTCTGTATAATGGGTATAGTGCTCAACGTTTGGGAGAAGATTCATCTTCTGGCAGCTGGGTGCAGATTCATCCTTGTATGATCTGGGGTCGTAATACTGGTGAATACAAGTCTGTCCCTGTGCAGCACTGGTTATGGTGGTTGGTGAAAATAGGCCTAGAGGGTGGAGATCATGGTGCTGGTGAATGCAGGTCTATTGCTGCATGACGGGGTATATGCTGCTGGTGAATACTAGTCTATCCCTGTGTTATGGGGTCACAGTATTGATGAGTGCAGCTCTGTTTCTGTACAATGGTAGGGTGCTGATGGTGCAGGTCCCTCACTGTATGAGGGGATCGCATTGCTTATGAGTGCAGGCCTGCCCTGTGTGATGGGGATCACATTCTGGTAGATACAGCTCTGTCTCATTACCATGAGGGTACGAACACAGTGCTGGTGAGTACAGGTCTATCCCTTTTTGTGTGTAGCTACATTTGACCTCTTCAGAAAACTCAGATCTTTGCAGAATTGAGAACTAAAATCCACTTAAGAATCTAATGATAATAACATTTTGAACCTCCATCTTATTGAGTACAGGTATAACAGATGTAGGCCTTTTGTATTGCAGGTGCACGTTTGTATTGTGTGACCTGGTGGGCACACATTTGTTCCAGTATGACTTTGGTGGTGGTGGGGTGGAGGAAAGTGCAGTGCTGATGGGCATGCACATGCCCAATATAACTGGGTTGGGAAGTCATGGTGCTGGTGTATACAAGTTGATCTCTATATTGTAAGTGGTTACAATGTAGGTGGGAACAGGTCTGTCATTGCATTATATTAGGTGCAGTATAGGTGGATACAGAGTGCCATTGTATATTGTTGGAGTATGTTTGTTTTCTATAGCTAATGCATGGATACAAATGTATTGATTTTATTTTGACCTTGCAATGATAATTGCACTTTATTTTGAAGGACAATGCCTGGGCAGCAGCCGCAGAAAGACAAAGAAAAGGAAGAGGAGAAGGCTGATGAGGAAATGGAGCAGGATTCTCCAGAGAATGAGGAGAGCTCGGATGAGGAGAGTGGCAGTACTTCTGCATCTGAGGAGGAGGGCGAAGACAGCTCAGGTTGGAAAAGGAGTCTGAATTCAGCCACTTTTTAAGTACCTTTATTTGAATGTGTGTGGGCGTACACATGTTCAAGATTTTGAATTTTACTACGTATTGTGGTTAGAGTCATAGAGATGTGCAGCATGGAAACAGACCCTTCAGTCCAACCCGTCCATGCCAACCAGACATCGCAACCCAATCTAGTCCCACCTGCCAGCACCCTGCCCATATCCCTCCAAACCCTTCTTATTCATATACCCATCCAAATGCCTCTTAAATGTTGCAATTGTACCAGCCTCCACCACATCCTCTGGCAGCTCATTCCATACACGTACCACCGCGTGAAAAAGTTGCCCCTTAGGTCTCTTTTATATCTTTCCCCTCTCACCCTAAACCTATGCCCTCTAGTTCTGGACTCCCCCACCCCAGGGAAAAGACTTTGTCTATTTACCCTATCCATGCCCCTTATAATTTTGTAAACCTCTAAAAGGTCACCTCTCTGCCTCTGACACTCCAGGGAAAACAGCCTCAGCCTGTTCAGCCTCTCCCTGTAGCTCAGATCCTCCAACCCTGGCAACATCCTTGTAAATCTTTTCTGAACCCTTTCAAGTTTCACAACATCTTTCTGATAGGAAGGAGACCAGAATTGCACGCAATATTCCAACAGTGGCCTAACCAATGTCCTGTATGGCCACAACATGACCTCCCAACTCCTGTGCTCAATACTCTGACCAATAAAGGAAAGCATACCAAACGCCTCCTTCAATATCCTATCTACCTGCAATTCCACTTTCAAGGAGCTATGAACCTGCACTGCAAGGTCTCTTTGTTCAGCAACAGTCCCTAGGACCTTACCATTATGTGTATAAATCCTGCTAAATAATGAACTATTATTGTTGAGGTTGCACAAATTCTGCATTCATACTATATGCTATTCTTTTAATTTACTCATTAATGAAAGGTTCAAATTCCAGATAATTTAATTCATTTAATGAAGCAGTTCAAAGTAAGAAGGGAATTGGATGGTCAGTAGTGGATATTTGAAGATAAAAGGGTAATTTGAATTGCAAGCTGTCACTAAAGGATATCAGAATGGACGCTGTAACCAGGCTGAAGAGACTTTTGGATGTGGTAGCATCTTTCCTACTGATAGAATTGTATGCCACCTTTTTTCTTTCACACTCCTCTCATAGTCAGAACATTGTGTTTGAGCTCCACTCCAGGGGATGAACAAATTTGTGTTGACATTCCAATGTTATACTGAGGGAATGCAGTTATTTCAGAAATTAGATGTTAAGCCAAGTCCCTGCTTTCCTGATATTAAAGTTCCATTGCTCCCTCAACCAAATCCATTCAAAACAGAATAACTGATGCTGCTGGCTCACAATTGGTGTAAATGTAACAGTAACTACATTAGTTCATTTTATGAAACATTTTGAGACTTTGAGAAGCTAGATACGTGAAGGAGAAAGGGATAGAGAGGTAGTGCCTGATATGGTATGATGAAGTGAGGCAGGAGAGACTCACATGGATAGCAAGCACTGACAAACCTTGATTCAGTTGTAAGGCACAAGTCTGTGCTGTAAATTCTGTGATTGCGGTAAGGTAATAAAATGAACAAATATGGGACTTTTAACTGGAGTTATTTGGATTGATCTGACCACATACATGTTCCTTTTTGCAGAAATGGACGATGAGGACTGTGAGCGGCGCCGCACAGCATGTCTGGATGAAATGTTGGATTTGGAGAAGCAGTTCACGGATCTGAAAGAACAGTATGCTGATAGCCTCTTTTGAATATATCTCTCCGGTATTCTTCTCTCCTGAAGGCGCTGCTTCCTACTAAGCATGGGCTTCACAATGCTGTCTTGCTCACCGCCCGCGGGACCATTCTTGACTTGAGGCAAGAGTGCAACTTGCGTGTGTAACAGTCACTGGATCACGATTTAAGATTGGAAAATCCCTTTAGATATCGGGTGTGGACAAAGTCAGACTGGGCTCTGATGCTGCCCACAGTTGAATAGCCACCCAGCACTATCTAAGTTCCCACGCAAAGACTGGCCATTTGGCTGAGGTACTGGAGGGTAGAACTCTCACCCACCAAGAGTCAGCATCTTTAGGAAAGGAGGGTGAAAACCAGCAGAGATACTTGCTACAGTTTGAAAATTTGGTTGGTAAAAGTTGGGCAGAGGATTTACTCTGAGAAGGTAAATAGAAAATGGAGGATAAAACTGGCAGCTTCTCTTTTGCAGACTGTACAAAGAGAGATTGAGTCAGGTTGAAGCCAAACTGGATGAGGTGATCGCAGGAAAAGCAACTGAGTACTTGGACCCCCTGGCTGTCCTGCAGAAGAACATGAAAATCAGAACGGAGGTGGCAGGTAATGTTTGCATCACTGACATAGCCAAGCTGTTGGACATGGCAGTCAGCAGCTGTGAAAAAGGGAGGGCATTTTAGAATTATGCTTAGTTGACAAATATTTATTTTAATATCTGTGGAGTCATGGTAGTGACAGATTGTGTAAGAGAGATTACAGAAGTATTCAGCACGGAACCATCTTGGAGCCAGAGTCTGTAACTGTACCGTAGCACTTGAAAACAATTGAATGATCACTGCAGAGAGACATGTATCCAACAATTGTGACAACAGGAAGTTTGTGTTTCTAATGTATAGATATGATGGGAAAGTTGTGTTTGGGAGAAGTGCAAAGGTGAAGAGTAGTGTAAGTATCACGCTGATTTCCACTGTGCCCTGAATTCAACCTATTCGCCAGTAACGCCCTGTAAATTGCAACTCCTTAAAGTGTGGACTGGAAGTTTTGCAGCATGTGGTGATGTTTATTTCAGGTGAAATGCTGCTGTTCAAGTTCGAGGAGGACTGGATGGTATGCAAGAGATTAGCTATGTCAGATACTGATTTGGTGTTATTGTACATGCTGAAATTATCGCTCATTGGTAAGTTTGTCCCAATTCTGCATCTGACAGGAGTATATAAAGATTTGTGTTTGGAAGTAATCAGAAACAGGTACGAGTGTGAACTGCAGGGAGCTCGACAACATCTGGAGGTAAGGACAGTCGGGAAAGTGGGACAACAAAACTGAATCCTCTAATATTTCATTCTAATTTTGCCTTGTGTTCATGAGAGCAGTTTGTCAAACTAATCCAAAATCTTGGGCACAGCTGAGAATTGCTTTGATAGTTTCTACTCTTCAATTGCCTTGCTATAAAACAGTTCCACAAGTGCTTACTACTATCTGGTACATAAGCACTTTGCATTTTTGATTTTTGTCATTCCTTTAACACCCAGGAAATTCTAACAAAGTGCTTTAGAGAAGCACAATGGGTCAGGACCATTGATTCAATGTACATGAACGTGAAGAAAGGACAGTTAAGCAAAGATTCAGTAATTTGTCAATGCCTGAAATCAACCCATTGCATCAGCTTGTCTTGACACCCACATATTTTCACATGTGATATGGGCCCTCCAAAACACATGCTTCATATAATATATTTGTTCATTTGAGGCATATGTTCAAATTTCTGTAAGCAGAAACATTTGGAGGTTGTTTGCAGACAGTTTGCCTCTTAAAGGCTAATTTCTCCCCATTCTGTTTTGGTTGTGGGTTCAGAGTGAGAAGCTGTTACTGTTCGATAACATGCGGAATGAGCTATTGGAGCGAATTCAGCGATTGGAGGAGGACAAGCAAAGTATAGACATAACCTCTGGTCAGTATTCCGCAGCTTATTACGTGAGTACCTCTAATACATGAATTTCCTAGTCTACATGAATTTCTACTGCTATCCTGAAGATGTTGGTAGTTGTTGGGATATGGTTTCCATGTCCACTGAGCACCCTCTGGTACCTCACACATGTGAGAAGACTGTGAAGCTGAACCCTAGGGACTGAATTCTGTGTAAGGTGGTAGAAACATTGTCACTTCAATCTTTGTCAGGTGAATTAGAGCTAATCTTGTGGAAGTAACTAAAATACTATCAGAAAGGGTGTTCTGAGTCACCAGTTCAGCTCCAAACTTTGGGGTAGAAATGCAAAGACGCAGACTTTTGACACATTAATGCAGCACTCTTAGAAACTGATATTAAGTTGAGGTTAAAATACAGAGCTAAAAGGGACACTTAATAGGTGGCAGAGCTGCAGGTTTCTACGACGAATGAGTGAAATGGGTTGAATGGCTGCTACCTTCGGCACTTACTGTTGAACATACTGAGCTGATTTAGATAATTGCATTCAATTTAATAATTTTCTTTCTTTGTCAGAATGGTGGAATGAGGAGGTCCGTGGGAAACGGAACAAGAAGAAATGTGACACCTTTAAACCAGAAAAAAAGAAGAAGGCAGCGACTGTGTCTGATATCCTTACGTTTTATTTTAATGCCTATTGTTTGGTTACAGCATGTTGCTACATAAGGATCATTTTATGATGTTTGATATATGTGCCAGAACCTTCCTGTCAATGAACATGGCTATAGGTTCAGGGTAGAGGTATGATTCCCTCTTGTGACCTATCCTCCCTGTGAATCTTGATACCATAAGATGTGTTGAGGCAAACACCATAGTGCCTTTAAAGGGAAACTAGATAAACAAGAGGAAGTAGTAATTAATGAGGTACAGAGAAGGCACAGCAGAATATGAAGGGTTTTTTTTGTGAAGCTTGAGCACCGGACTGTGGTCCAGTTGATTTGATTCTGTGTTGTACACTCCTATCTCATAGCATTGTTGTTATATTTTGGAAAATTCCTGTATGCTATCTTTCTTTCTTCTCCTCACCATTTCTCTCTCTTGACTTTTCAGTCCTCTTAGTTTACTTCTCTGCCAGGTATCTATCCAGCTCCATGTTGTTGTCCCTCTCCATTGTGTCCCTATAATCGATGCTGTTTTTTTCTCTATCCACTGCATAAAGTGGCTAATTCAAAACTTACTGTCCCCTCTAGCCACCTTCCTTACCATACAGTGAACTCTGCTGTGATTATATTGAACATATTAAGTATGAGTTTAATGCATGATACTAGTGTATTTTTACAGAGGCTCTACCCAGTCTCACCTAGAAAGTGTTACCATTTCATCTGGACAGTGAGGACAGATCAATTATTGGATAGCTTGGTATGAGAGGTACTCACGTGCCCAGGATTCAGAATTTAACCATGACTAAGACCATAGAGAAGTACGCTATTCAGCCCATTGAGTCTGCTTCACTATGCATTGAGGTTATGGCTGATCTGATATTCCTGAACTTCACTTTCCTGGGCCTTTACCCATAATCGTTGATTCCCTTACTAATTAAAAAAAATCCCTCTATCTCAGTCTTGAATATATTTAACAGCACAGTGTTGACAGCTTTGCATGGTAAAGAATTCCACAGATTCACTACCCTCTGAGAGATTCCTCCTCATCTCTGACTTAAATGTGCAACCCCTTATTCTGTAATTATATCCTCTGGAACTTGACTCTCCCTCAAGGGGTAATAACCTTCCTGCAACTACCTTGTTAAATCCTGTAAGAATCTTGTGCTGTATGTTTCAATAAGGTTGCCCCTCATTCTCCTAAATTCCAATGAATACAGGCTTAACCTACCAACCTCTCCTCATAAGACATTCCCTCTGGTATGTCTTATCAGTTATCAGTTTAGTGAACATTTTCTGGACTGCCTCCAGTGCCAGCGCATCTTTCTCTAGATAAGGGACCCAAAACTGTTCACAAAATTCCAGTTGTGGTCTGTATAGTTGTGTTAAATCCTCCCTAATTTTATATCCCTTACCCTTTGAAATAAAGTCCAGTATTTCACATGCCTTCCCCATTACTGCTGAGTTTGGATGCTAGCTTTTTATGATTCATGAACCAGGACCCAAATTCCTCTGTTCTGTTGCTTTCTGCAGTCTTTTTCCAGGAAAATAATAACCAGTTCCCTTGTTCTTTCTGCCAAAATACATAACCTCAAATTTTCCCACATTTTATTCTGTCTATGAAGTCTGTCCACTTGCTTAACCTTGTCTGCCCCGTTACAAACTCTTTCTGTCATCCTAATCACCTGCTGTCCCACCTATTTTTCCATGATCAGCCAACTTGTCACAGAATCATACGGCATGGAAACAGACCCTTCAGTCCAACCAGTCTGTGCCAAACATTATTCCAGACTAAACCAGTCCCATCTGCCTGCTCCTAGCCTGTATCTCTCGAACCCTTAGAATATTCATGTATTTATCTAAATGTCTTTTAAATGCTGTAATTGTGCCCACATCCTCACCTCTTCCTCCAGAAGTTCACCCACAAGTGAGCCACCCTCTGTGTAAAAAAGAAAATTGCCCCTTATGTTTTTAAAATCTCTCTCACCTTAAAAATGTGCTCCTGAGTGTTGATCCCCTCACCCTAGGAAAAGGCACCTATCATTAAGCCTATCTATACCATTCATGATTTTATCAACTTCCTACGCTTCAGTGAAAAAAGTTCCAGCCTATCTTTACACTCAGATCTTCCATACCCAGCAACATCCTGATAAAACTTTTCTGATCCCGCTCCAGCTTAAATTTCAATCCTAAAACAGGGTGATCAGAACTGGAGCTGAAAATGTGTTGCTGGTTAAAGCACAGCAGGTTAGGCAGCATCCAAGGAACAGGAAATTCGACGTTTCGGGCCAGAGCCCTTCATCAGGATGATGAAGGAGTCTGGCCCGAAACGTCGAATTTCCTGTTCCTTGGATGCTGCATAACCTGCTGTGCTTTAACCAGCAACACATTTTCAGCTCTAATCTCCAGCATCTGCAGACCTCACTTTTTACTGATCAGAACTGGACACTATTCCAGAAGAGGATGCACCATTGTCAAGTACAACCTCAACATGGCATCTCAATTCCTGTACTCAAAGGTCTGAATAATGAAGACAAATGTGCTAAATGCCTTTTTAACCATCCCATCTATATGTGAAGCAAACTTCAAAGAATTATGTGCCTGAACCCCTCGGTCCTTTTGCTCTACAACACTGCCCAAGGCCCTACCATTTCCTTTGGCACATGCATTTTCCTGATCTAAGTTGTTAATATATTTTATAAATAATTGTGACCTGAGCACTGATCCATGTGGCACTCCACTACTTAGATTTCCAACCACAAAATACCCTGCTTACCCCATCTCATGTCTATTAACTAGCCAGTCTTCTATTTATGCTAATATACTACCCCCAATGCTATGGGATCTTATCTTAAGTAGCCTATTAGCTGGTACTCTATGAAATTACTTTTAGATCCGCTATTTCCTCCTTTATCTCCTTAAAGAATTCTAGTAAATTTCTTGAGCATAATTTACCCTTCATAAAGCTATGCTGACAATTTTATTATATCGTGTATTTCTAAATTCGCTGCCATTTCATCCTTTATGTTTTCCCAGTGTCAGATGGTAAGCTGGCTGACCAGGAGTTACCTGTTTTTTTTTGTTTCACATTGTTAAACAAAAGTGTAACAGTTTTCCAATCCTCTGGGACTTTTCTAGAATTTAAGGATTCCTGGAAAATTACTTCCATTGCTATCTTTGTTGCTATTTCCTGTATGCAAGGCGCATCCAATCAGCTTCTGGGAACTTGGCAATCTTTAGCCCTGCTAGTTTTTTTTTTGTTTACTTGTGGGACATGACATTGCTGGCTGAACCAGCATTTATTGCCCATTCCTAGAAGCTTTTGAGAGGATAGTGGTGAACTGCCTTCTTGCACTGATGCAGTCCATTTGCTGTAGGTAGACTCTCATTTGCCACCACAGGGGGAAATTTCAGTACTTTGACCCAGTGACAGTGAATTCAGGATAAAAAGTCATCAACTTTTTATGCTGTTAGAATTGTTGTTCTCTTTGATGTTTATTCCAGTTGACACCTTCCATTCTTTTCACTCTGATTTGTTTCTCACTTCTGTTGCTCCAGTATCAAGGTGAAGGCTGTCGTTCTCCCTCCAAATTGCCTGATTCCCCCTTTCAAAACTCGATTAACTAGTTATTCATCAGAATGCTGATAGTAGAATGGCATAATAACTATTACTGTACATCTGATTCTTGTATAAGGTGAGTTTTAAGGTATTTCTGAGATGCAAGGTGCTGTAAAAATGTCCCTGTCGCTGATGAGTGATTTGGAAGGGAACTTGCAGGGGATAAGGTGCCTGTGTTCTGCTACCCTTGTCTTTCAGCTGGAAGTGGTTACGTATTTAGAAGATTCTGGAAGTGCTAGTTTCCCTCACACTCAAGCGATAGTTATTATATTTATTTCCTTCGATTAGTTTGTAATTTTGGAATGCTATTAGTATTTTTGTAAATACCGATGCAAAGTATTAATCAAATCCTCAGCCGTTTCCTGGTTTTGCATTATTATTTCTCTATGAACATTCTCTGCGAGGCCAATGTTCTTTGGCTTCCCGTTTTTTATATATCTAATGAAGCTCTTGCTGTGCATTGTGATACTAAATACTGATATTTATTTGCTTCAGATATTAGTTATGATGTCATTCTGGTATCAGAAGGCTGAAAATTCAAACTGCAGAACAGGACAATACTGAAGGAGCACTGCACTTTTGGATGTACTGCATTTCAGTTGAGGTGTTAAACTCTGTCTGATTTCTTGAGTGAATGTGACATTTAAGCGCTCTAGTGGCAGTAGTAATTGTTGTAGTGCAGTTAAAAAATGAAAATTTTCATTTTTTTAAACATTGAAGTACAAGACAACGCAAGTTAAGAGTCACATGTTTCCTAACAGATTTAAGTTGAAGCTAACAGACCACCAACTTTTTATGCTGTTAGAATTGTTGTTCTCTTTGATGTTTATTCCAGCTGACACCTTCCATTCTTTTCATTCTGATTTGTTCCTCACTTCTGTATCAAAGTGAATGCTATTAAGTCATCCTCCAAATTGATTGATTCCCCCCTTCCAAACCAGATTAATTAGATTATTTGCTAGAATGCCAATAGTAGAATGGCATAACAACTGTCACTGTACATCTGATTCTTGAATAAGAAGAAGCTTAAGATGTTTCTAACATGGAAAGCTGCTGTAAAAATTTCCACGGAGCTGGTGTTCTTGAGGGACAATTATGTCCCTTTAACAGGACAGCTATTCCCCTTTTTCTGAACGTAGTGAAGTATGGAATGGGAATTATAAGTAGCGTTGGCATTAAATGGTTAACATTCTCTAGTCTTAATTCCTTAACATCATTGCACGGCCATACATTGTCTACATGTTGCGAGACATTGATATCTTGGAGGACTGGACTGCCATTAAAAAGGTAAACTCTGCTGTGGATCACTGTACCTATATGTCAATTGTCTGCAATACTTTGGCACCCTCTCCACTCACTTCCCTTTCTCTGCAGTTGCTCCCATTTCCTTTTGCATGTTTCCTTTTCTGCTATGCTTTCAATTGCCTGGACTTTGTTATTTTACATTTCCTAGCTATCCCCAGCAGCTTTTTAATCTGTACGTTTTTCATTCCCTTCATGTTTCAAGTTTGCTGTACTCTCCCTGGCAACTTGCCTCATCCATTTTGTGCTTACCAAGTTTTGATGTCCTCACTTTCCCATCCCTCTCTAGTTCCTAGCCCTCTGTGCTCCTAAATCTTCGCATTCTCTGTTCCAGCCCAGGTCTTGAAGAGTTCTGCGTGATTTATGCGTTAAGTGGGCAGGACCAGGGTCTGTCTTTGTTTGGAGGGCGTGTGGTGTAGTTCAGCAGTGCGGGAGACTATACAGAATCACTGGGTGAGGTGGGTTTTACAAGACTGTTCCACTGATGGGGAGTCTCCCTTGCTATAACACCTGTTATGAATTTGATTCTGCCCTACCTGTGATGATCCAAATAGATTTCCAGCAATTGCTGCAAGATCATGAAATGTGCATATTCTTCACTGGTGTTGAGAGGAACTGGGACATTTTGGATTCCACTGTTGTCCCATTGCAGTTCCTGATCAGTTATCTCAGTGATGCTTTTTCCACATATACAGAGATGCTGAGTTTGCTATCCTGCTGCAGGATGTCGTGTAAAATCAACAATAAAGTTTACTGCGACTCGTTTGCCCTCTTCAAGTGGTATGGGATTCACATTTGCGAAGCACGTGACTAAGTGTGCTGACATTGCAATGCAGCAGAAATTGTAGTCCTAGTTTTGAAGTTGATAAGGTTTATTGGGAACTTTTACTGCCCCGATGAATTCCAGAAAAACCATGTCACCATTGTGTCTTTCTGTTCTCTCTTGCACCGAGCTAGACAACCTAATAAAGATACTTTTGTGCAATCAGTTTACTTGTGCGTTGCCAACTGCATTTTTATAGTTGGAGGTGTGTTTGACTGTGGGTGGGCCCATGTCTTGATGTTGCTGGTAGAAGCAGTTGAGGTTATGCATTGAGTAGCCTGCCAGTGTTGATGAGTGGAAAGATATGGCAGGTATATGATAAATCTTTATTTTCTTTTAGGCAAAAGCAGTTGTCTCCCAGCAAAAGAGAAAATCAGATGGTAAGTGAGGCAATTTCATTGGTCCTTGGCAAATATGTGCTGTAAGTCCTTCACAAAACTCAACATCAGAGACTGTGAAATTGGGAAAGTCCAAGCTTCTACAGGCTGCATAGAAGAAAGGTGACTATACATAAATCTCACTCTACTATTTCGTTCCCCAGGTACAGGTACTGAAGCAGCCCATGGTAAGAAGGCAAAGACCTCATCTCAAGTGCTAAATGACACAGGTGAGTAGAAATATTGGGCTTTTTCCTCAATCTTCACCTTGCACTTGCTTCTGTCTCCCTTTTCTTGTACTCAATGCTCTCCTTGCTCTTCAGACTACCTCTTTCCTCTCTTCTAGCATTATTTTTCTTTCCCCAGTCTCAAAGTACTCCTAAATAAGCATTCACATAGGGCAAAAGTCCCTTACGTCTGTATCTTTTTGAGTGGATTGATCCTGCCCTACTTAATTCCTCATTGCAAGGCCCAACCCTACCTTCTTTCTTGGTCCCACAACTCTTTTAGTCCAGTTAGCCCTGGCTGTGCCTATTTGTGTACAGTTCAGAATTGGATGTGACACTCCTGTGATGTTTTTGAGATGTGGTAAACATATTCCTTATTGCAAGTTGTAGTCATGTAGTCCAGAAAACATTTTGTTGCTTTCTTGATCCCATTGTTACCATCTCCTTCAGTGTTCTTGTGTCTTTTCCTGGGAACTTATTCCACAATTTTTTCCCCCCTAAAATAGAAATACTGTTGTGAAACCTGATTGGGCCCACCCTGTCTGACCTGTTTTCGTTTTCCCTGTCAAGCATCTCTCTTTTAAGATCGGCAATGTTGTGTGGAATTAAGGGCAGATTGTCTTCCTAATTTTCCATCATGCCAACCCTGTTGGTAATCCTGTTTAAAGTCTTTGAGAAGATTTGTAGCTCGGGTGCTCGTTATTGTGGTTCTGTTAGCTGAGCTGGGAGTTTTGTTGCAAACGTTTCGTTCCCTTTCTAGGTGACATCCTCAGTGCTTGGGAGCCTCCTGTGAAGCACTTCTGTGCTGATTCCTCCGACATTTATAGTGGTGTGTCTCTGCCGCTTCTGGTTGTCAGTTGCTGTTCGCTGCAGTGGCCGGTATATTGGGTCTAGGTCGATGAATTTGATCAACAAACACATCGACCTAGACCCAATATACCGGCTACTGCAGCGGACAGCAACTGACAACCGGAAGCGGCAGAGACACACCACTATAAATGCCGGAGGAATCAGCACAGAAGCGCTTCACAGGAAGCTCCCAAGCACTGAGGATGTCACCTAAAAAGGGGATGAAACGTTTGCAACAAAAACTCCCAGCTCAGCGAACAGAACCACAACATAATCCTGTGTCCATTTTGCAATGCTGGCATCATAGTGGACAACCTCCAAGTTAGCACAAACTTATTCTGTATTAGGGATCAGAGCTGAATGAGACTCAGTCTCTACTTAATGTCCGAAAAACAGAGGAGTCCTCTCTCCCTATCAATACTGCTCTCTGTGTGTCACAGTTAATACAAACTAGTTTTCAGAGTAGAGTTTGTGGTAATCTGTCAGTCATAATAAAAATCTTTCACAAAGATCTTTCACAGCTTAAGAGCATGCAGAAAGTGTGCCAAGGAATTTCTTGTCTGATTTCGAAATGCTGTCCTGTTAACAAATTGACAGATCCATAGCCAATGAACCAGACAGGCTGTAATGGTTACTAATGCATTGATATCTGGCTGTCATTCATTTTGCTTGGTAACTAAAATTAACCCTGTAGCAAAAATGAGAAAAGAGACTCTGAGGAAATACAGACAGAGAGGCAGAGAATAGAAGAATTTAGTCTGTTCTCTCCACAGCTCTACCTAAACAGGAAAAACATTTGTACTTGGCCAAGTGTGAAGATGGAAGATTATTCTATGAGGGAGACTGGTACAGCAAGGGGCAGAACATCATACTGGAGATAAAGGATGAAGCACCCTCACAGTAAGCACTTTTGCATTCTATATATGTTTGTTTTTCTCACCTTTCTTCTCATCCCTCACATTGAATATAAGGTTGCTTAATTCTACATGTGTGAAGGTGAACACTGTCAGCAAATGTATTCATGAGGAGAGGGAGCTGAGAGTGATCCTGTCCATACCCCTGACAGATTTCACCCATCACTAACCCAGAGCCCACTGAGGACAGGTGTAATGGAGATCAGCTAACTTGACACAAGTTTTGTTTCCACATTTGACACTGCAGTTCCCAGCTGCTTTGCTGAGACAGAAGAAGTCGTCTTCAGTAATCAAATATGTTATTTGGTGCTTTACGAATTTGCTTTTTGTCAGTATAAAACCAGTTTCGTCTCAGGGGATTGAATCTTAGTAGCAACACTTATGGCATTTTATCCACTGAATACACTTCTACATGCATTATTTACAGCACAGGTTGATGGGCCTTCAAGAGAACCAGATACTTGTGCTTTTGTTTCCTGGGTCTGAAAGTCCCAGCTTCGATAGCCCTGCAGTTGGATGCAACCCAACTGCAGGGCTATCATGTGAATTGTGGGTGAGGGAGAGGATAAGGGTGGACTGAGATCCACTCCATAGTGGCATTACCTGCTGACACTCCTTGTGCGCGTTGTGGTTCTGGAGGATTAATAACTGTTTTTGTAGAGCTGTAACCCACCATATGTGGCATTAACTAGAGGCCTTCCTGGCTGATATGAACCAAACCTGATAGGACAGTTCAGGTATTGGATTGGGTTGATGGAAGGTCTTCTGCCCCACTAGGGTTAGGGCATAGCCAACGCTTAGAGTCATAGAGATGTACAGCATGGAAACAGACCCTTCGGTCCAACCCATCCATGCCAACCAGACATCCCAACCCAATCCAGTCCCAAATGCCAGCACACGGCCCATATCCCTCCAAACCCTTCCTATTCATATACCTATCCAATGTTGCAATTGTACCAGCCTTCACCACATCTTCTGGCAGCTCATTCCATACACGCACCACCCTCTGCGTGTAAAAGTTGCCCCTGAGGTCTCTCTTATATCTTTCCCCTCTCACCCTAAACCTATGCACTCTAGTTCTGGACACTCCGACCCCAGGGAAAAGACTTTGTCTATTTATCCTATCCATGCCCCTCATAGTTTTGTAAACCTCTAAAAGGTCACCTCTCTGCCTCCGACGCTCCAGGGAAAACTGCCCCAGCCTGTTCAGCCTTTCCCTGTAGCTCAAATCCTCCAACCCTGGCAACATCCTTGTAAATCTTTTCTGAACTCTTTTCAAGTTTCACAATATCTTTCCGATAGGAAGGAGACCAGAATTGCACACAATATTCCAACAGTGGCCTAACCAATGTCCTGTACAGCCGCAACATGACCTCCCAACTGCTGTACTCAATACTCTGACCAATAAAGGAAAGCATACCAAACGCCTCCTTCACTATTCTATCTACCTGCGACTCCACTTTCAAGGTGCTATGAACCTGCACTCCAAGGTCTCTCTTTTTTTAAAGATTAGATTATCTATAGTGTGGAAACAGGCCCTTCGGCCCAACAAGTCCACACCGACCCTCCGAAGAGCAACCCACCCAGGTCCATTGTTCAGCAACACTCCCTAAGACCTTACCATTAAGTGTATAAGTCCTGCTAAGATTTGCTTTCCAAAATGCAGCACCTCACATTTATCTGAATTAAACTCCATCTGCCATTTCTCAGCCCATTGGCCCATCTGGTCCAGATCCTGTTGTAATCTGAGGTAACCCTCTTCGCTGTCCACTACACCTCCAATTTTGGTGTCACCTGCAAACTTACTAACTGTACCTCTTATGCCTGCATCCAAATCATTTATGTAAATGACAAAAAGTAGAGGACCCAGCACTGATCCTTGTGGCACTCCATTGGTCACAGGCCTCCAGTCTGAAAAACAACCCTCCACCACTTATGCTATATTTTGGGTATTGCATTCAGTCCTAAAGCCTGTTAACTGACCTGATCATCTTTGTTGAATCTTAATGACAAATGTAATTCTTTTCTCCATTAGTGCAACAATTACGGCTGTCAGCACAGGAGAGGTCTGGCTCCGCAGGTTAGATGGCAGCAAAACCAAATTGTATGTCAGCCAGCTTCAGAAAGGGAAATATTCTATCCACCAGGCATGACCTTTGACAGGAACCCTCTACCATCGAGGAAAAGCTTACACCTGCAAAAATCGATTATATAAAACGAAAAAGTACTTTTTGATAAGCAGCCTTCTACCTGGGGTATACGTGGAAGACTGGCACTAAGGAAACTCAGTGCACCTTCGTTATGGAGCTTGGCAAAATGATTGCCAAAGTTTAAAGACCATGAGCATCTAGAGGGAACAAAGTTTGGCAAAACAGCCAGCTTTGAGGAGGCTGGTTAAACAGAAGACCCACCCCCCAACATCCCATGCCTCCTTTCCAGATTGCTCACAAAATTCATGAGTGGTGAAACCAAGAGAAAATCTTAGCACTTTCTCTTATCTTTTCTTTTGGTGACCTACTCTGCACTAAGACTCAAATCTGTGCGTGGCATGAACTGCAGAGTAATTAAAATACTAGTTGGAGCCTGTATCCAAATGGTGCTTTATGAATTTGAGTTACATGGCAAAGCTCAACTGTGGATACTGCTTGCAATTGTACAGCACTTTTTAAAAACCGGACCGACTCTGAACTGGAGTCCTAAGCACTAAACCATGGAGATCGTGTAGAATAAAAAGTTTATTTCAAATCTGTTGAAGCTTTAAAAAATAAGACATCTATGAAAATAAATATTTGACACGAAGGCTGCTGTCAGTTCTTATTTCAGTTGAATTACCTCTCTTGAAGTGCACAGTCTCTTTTGCTATATATTCCCTCACTCTTCCAATGTTCCAGGCTAGGGATGGGGCAATCACCTAATATTCCTGTTTCCTGTCTCAGTCAGTGACTCCTGCTTAATATGTACAGATATCACTTGGGAATAGATGTGGCTATGGTGTCCTCACCATTGAATAGCCTGCAAAGATACACAGCAAATCACGTGAAGAATTGACTTGGGTGAGGCATGCACCTTTAAAACTGTCAGCAACTTCATAATGGGAGGTCAAAGAAAGGAAGTAATATTCCCTTGGTGCAGTGACAATCAGCACCACGGAGAGGGCATGGTGCAGATTAATTCTGCATCAAGAACTGCTGTAATTCTCAGCTGGTGTTCAGATCAGGATGTTCACAGCATGCGGAATCCAGTTGTCATAGATTGTAACCTGGGATCAGAGAAACTTCCTGTAGACTACTTGCACTGTTAATTCTGATGAGTTATCTAGACTTGACATTAACTTGCTTTCCATGGATGCTGCCTGACCTACTTTGATCTCCAGCATTTATTTGTTTTCAGTATGGATTCAAGTGACTGTAGTAATTTGTTCTTAAAACAGAAGCGACTTGGTACATTGGAATTGTGTACAGTTGGAGTAAGTGGAAAGGTCGATCCATATCTGTGTGGGAAAAGGGAATGGGGATGGTTTGGATTTATTCTGACTTTGACCAACATGGTTCATAATCATTGGCATTCTTTCAATTAGTTTAGATTACTTATAGTGTGGAAACAGGCCGTTCGGCCCAACAAGTCCACACTGACCCGCTGAAGCGCAACCCAGACCCATTCCCCTACATTTACCCCTTCACCTAACACTATGGGAAATTTAGCATGGCCAATTCACTTAACCTGCACATTTTTGGATTGTGGGAAGAAACCGGAGCATCCGGAGGAAACCTATTTAGGTGAGTTAGATAATAGTTTATGGTCCTGAAAGCTCAGACTCCTACTGGGATGCGGGGTTATAGCATCTGCAGATCTAAAAATACAAGGACTACGTGGGAAAGCTTTTCTCTTTTTATGGTAAAGATATATCTAAAAGGACGGTAGGAATTTCAAATCCATCCTTTCCAATGCAATAGATGTGTCAAAGTATTTTAAGAAAGGGAGCTTTCTCATTGAGTTTACTTTAATATCTTTTTCAGGCAGGGTATTAACAAGAGATAGATGAGTGAATAACTTTTCTTGCCTCCAGTATTTCTCTCTCCTTTGCACCTTTTTAATTACCTTCTTGATCTATGGATCCCCTTGAAACTCTTGGTTATTTTACTGTTGTGCCTTATCTTTGTCAAACAGTGCCGGCAACTGTCCAGAGAACTTTGGGGTAGACTCAATGGAGCATGCATGTGTGTGCACACAGCGCCTCCCTGTGTGATGTTACAATGCCGTATTCTTTGCCTTATCCTACTTTGTGTTCCTCTTAACTGTGCTTTAGACCATGCACTGGCACTGTAGGGAACAATTGAACTTGGCAGATGAAATCTTAAGTTGATGCTAAGTTTTGGGGTTAATTTTGTGTGAATCCCAATATACTTGGGAAGCTGAATGCCAAATGAAATAAAAAAAACTTGGCCTTGATTGAAGTGACTGGCCATTTTGCCAATTCTCTCAATTGTTCTAGGCACACATCATGTCTGATGGCTTTCTAAAGGATTCAGTTCACCCAGTGCCACTTCCTATAGCCCTGCAATTCTTTCCTTTTCAAATAATTATTCAGTTCTATCCTGAAGGCTTTAATTGAACCTTCACCACTGTGTATTCCAGTTCCTAATTGCACGTAAAGTTTTTTTTCTTATCACCTTTTGCCTGTCACATTAAATATGTACCCTCATGTTCCTGATCCTATCTCCAATGCAAACTGTTTTTCCCTTCAACTATGTCCAGACCTCTTACATCTACTAAACCTAAATTAATTTCTACTTTGCACGCCAAACTTTGTTGAGGAAGTGCCTTCTAGCTGCACATCAACTGGTTGGCTGGTAAGTTCATTTCTTTTTATTAATTATCTACATCACAGTTCAGTCTGAAGCGGTGGCTTCCAGGCAGATCCCACTCCAGCTCTACCATTCCAATAGCTGTTGGTACACTCAATATGGCAGTTGATGTAATTACATCTGCTGCCACATACTGAAGTTGCCAGGCTTGAATTCTCTTTCTGGTTGACGAGTGCCTGCATATTTAAATCTCCTCGAGATAATGATACATGTCACCACATTGAGTGTCCTGCAGTTCTTTGGTTTATCCTATAAACAATAGTGTCCATGTTTTCTATGTAGCCGCCATATTGAGTGTGTCAAATCCCACTTGTTTTTTTAGAAAACACAATCAATATAAAACACAAATTGGACAAATAAACTCCACGAACAGTGGGTATGAAATGGGATAACAGTAAAATTAGATGCCTTTCCCATTTTTTCAAAATATTAAATGGTGTTTCCAAAAATTAAAACAGATATTTTCAATGTTAATATTTGATAAGTATTTCCTTTTGAGGATTGGCAGGCCAAAATATGGACGACGAGGATAATCTTTTGTTGATGCGTTGCCCGCACTGCGGCCTAACTCATCTTCCGACGTATGCAGATGTTGTGGCGCCTCGTAGGCACGAAGCCCTGATAGCAAGCACACCGGTACGATCCGATGGTATTTACGCAACGTGCGTTCTTGCAGAGGAACCGCTTGCGATGTAGCTCACGACATTCGTTGATATCTAGCAGCCAAAGAGCAATTAAGTCAGTGACTAAGTGTCATGGACTACATTCTGTCAATGGTACTGTACAAACACTAAATAAATTCCCTCCAGCTGATAATCAATTAAAACCAAAGGCCAGTGGTCTTGTATACCCTGTTAGTGTAGGATTGGTGGAGTAGGAAGCCTTACTTTGACTGTCTAGGACTTGGTAAGTTATGGAGTATTCCAGTGTCATTTTCCATATCCAGAACTGCTTTGTTTACACGATTGAATGGTTACCGGGGTGATTTAGTGATGGGTAGAACAATGTGGTTTTAAATCCCACAAAATATTAGAAACGCTGGATGGGAAAATTAGACTCTGATCAGAATTTGAACAACTAGGACGTGTGGGGGTGCAGTTACGTGGTGGTGTGGGGGATTCATCTCAGAAAGACCCCTCTACTGCCTTGAAGGATTCCATGTGAAATGGTGTCCCAGGCTGTGTTAATCTAATCATACTTCGGGGCACTCTCGTCTGGAGTTGGCAATTTTTAAACATTATTGTGATGCACTCAAACATAAGCATTCGGAACAGGAGTAGGCCACTCGCCTCTTCAGGTCATTTAGTAGTATCAATGTTAATCTGATTTTAATCTCAATTTCACATTCCTACAACATCCAACCTTTCATCTCTTGATTACCAAGTGTCTGTATACCTCTGCCTTTAAAATATTCCAAGATTCTGCCTCTGCTGCATCTTGAGGAAGAGAGAGTCCCAAAGATTCTTATCTCTGTCTTTAAATGGGTGGCCCTCTGATTCTACATTCTACCATCCCTTTCCACATCAATTTTGCTCTCCTAAACTTGAAATAGTTGTAAGTTTGTCTAACCTTGTCTCACAAGATAACCTGCTCATTCCAGTTATTAGTCTAGTGGATTAAAGTTTGCAGGAACAGAGAGTAATAGATAACCTAACAATATTATTGTCTATTGGGAGGAGAATTAAGTACAAAAGTAGGGAGGTTATGCTTCAGTTTTACTGGGGCCTGATCTTGAGTATTATGACATAGTATTGGCCTCCTTATTTAAGAAAGAATGCAAATGTATTGGAAGCAATTCAGCGGTTTAGAAGACTAGTATCTGGAATGAAAACAGGAGTTACTGGAAAAGCTTAGTAAGTCTGGCAACATCTGTGCAGGGAAATACGTTAACATTTAGGGTCGTCAGAACTGGACCCGAAACGCTAACTCTGATTTCTCTTCACGGATGCTGCCAGACATGCTGAGTATTTCCAGCAACTTCTGCTTTTGTTTCCAATTTACAGCATCTGCCATTCTTTCGGTTTTTATTTATTTAGTATCTGGAATGGGTAGGTTGTCTTACGTGGAAAAGCTAGACAGGCTAGGCTCGTACCCTTGAGTTTAGAAGAGGAGGAGGTGATTTGATTGAAGCATGCAAGATGCTGAAGGGTTCTGATAAGGTGGATGTGGAGAGGATGTTTCACCTTGTGGGTTGCCTGATTTCTCCCATGATTTCTCCCATGATTTCTCCACACCAACCCCATTTTAAAGTAGAGATGGATGAGGAGAATTGTTTTTTCTGAAGATCGTGAATCTTCGAAACTTTCCTCCTTAAAAGAGCATGTAAGCAGAATCTATGAATATTTTTAAGACAGGTACGTAGATTATTGATAAAAGGGTGGGCAGAAATATGAAATCAAATCAGCCATGATCTTATTGAATAACCCATCAGCCTCAATGGGCCAAGTGACCTACTTCTCCCAATCCTGACATTTAGCAGGAGCTTTATTTTTTATCTCACATTGCTACCCCTTGTGCTGGGTTAGTTTAATAGAGCGGTGTATTATGCATTCAGGTATTTTAATAGTTTCACTTGATGCTTGAGTCTGAAAATCATGCTATATCCAGTGTAAGCTGAAAATGTGTTGCTGGAAAAGCGCAGCAGGTCAGGCAGCATCCAAGGAGCAGGAGAATTGACATTTCGGGCATGAGCCCTTCCTCAGGAATCCATTGTTGATCACGTCTGAGGGGATATTGCGGTCTTTGAAGAAGGAGGCCATCTGGGTTGTTCGGTATTGGAACTGGTCCTCCTGGGAGCAGATGCGGCGGAGACGAAGGAATTGGGAATATGGGATGGCATTTTTACAGGGGGCAGGGTGGGAGGAGGTGTAGGCTAGGTAGCTGTCAGAGTTGGTCGGTTTATAGTAAATGTCTGTGTTGATTCGGTCGCCCGAGATGGAAATGGAGAGGTCTCGGAAGGGGAGGCAGGAGTGTGAGACGGTCCATGTAAATTTGAGGTCGGAGTGGACGGTGTTGGTAAAGTGGATGAACTGTTCAACCTCCTCATGGGAGCAAGAGGCAGCGGCGATTCCTGAGGAAGGGCTCATGCCCGAAACGTCGATCCTCCTGCTCCTTGGATGCTGCCTGAGCTGCTGTGCTTTTCCAGCAACACATTTTCAGCTCTGATCTCCAGCATCTGCAGTCCTCACTTTCTCCTATATCCAGTGTAAACTTAGATAAAACTAGAAACGATCACCATTTTTACAAGTGTTGTTATGCATCCGTGTTATACAGACCTCTGCATTTCCCACTGCTGTCCAGCTGGAAGCCTTTATAGCATTCGCACCTGTTTCGTCCCCGGACACATCGTCCATGCCTGCAGGAACATTCCTCGGAGTCATCATCAGAACTGTTATCTGTAGAGGAAAATAAATCAGAGAAGCCCCACACAGCCATGGCTGTGGCTGAATGTCCTTTAGTGCCACAGATAATCAGTGGGAATCATATAAAATGACATTTTCCGAACTGCCGTTAGTTCTGAGGAAGGGTCACCCAACCCAAAATGTTAACTTTGATTTCTCTTCAGCAGTTCTACTAGCATCTTTGAACTTTTCCAGCAACTTCTGTTTTTGTTACTGGGAGTCATGGGGTTGGGGAGGGTGTTATTGAATGTTACAATGGAAGTTTCCCTTGGGAAGGAAGTTATCTGCATGCATCACTCTCCATCCCGGATCCTTAATGCTAAGGATGAGGACTGCTGGATAGAGAACGCCCCACTATGGGACTTTGCCAAGTGTGGAGGTGGAACTCCAAATGTGACCCAATGGCAAGTGAAGGCAAAGACATGCAGCAACAGGCCATTCAGGAAAGCAGTGTTCTGTCTAAGCTTTGCAGCCTAACAGTTACTCTGAGGGTTTCTGCACGTTGATCAGCGTGTTGGCATACGAGCTTCCAGTTTTGAAAGTTGCTGCCATATCTGGACCTTGGATATCCACACATTGGAATATTACAGGAAACCCCTTTGTGCTGACTGAAAGGACATAAAGGAACTTCCCAAGGTAGCTCAAGTCCCTGAGTGTACCTCAGGTTCCCCAATGTGAAATTCTATCCAAATGGAGTTGCGCTCAGACGGAAGCCCACTGGAAAATTAAGGACTGAAAGCTGTTTTAAGTCTCTGGGTGACTTTGGTATGTTCTGGACACAAATTGATTTTCACCCACTGAGTTCCTGCAGCATCATCCAGTCTGCTTCGCTACCACCCAGCACCTTCCCTAGGACTGGTCACGTCAGCCCGGGCCTGTCCACTTTTAAGAGCTCAGTAGCACATGAAGTCAGTGAGATATTGAAATCACTTCGACCCCATGAGAGTGATGGGGTGTTGGTACACTGGTAGAGCTAATTTGTTGGATGCTCTGCAGGGTTCACTGAAATTGGATCATTTAATTATGGGAGAAATGGAATGACTGAAGGATTGCAATGCATAGTCAGCCAGGTCTATAATAATTTTAGTGTATAACTTACTCCAGCCTTCAACTCCCTGAGATCTCTGCACTCTGATTCTGGCTACTTGAGCTTTCCTAACTTTCACCGCACTATTACTGGCCATGCCTTCAATTGCCTGGGTACTCATCCTTTAGAATACCCTCCCTAAACCTCTCTGCTTCTCTTTCCCCTCATTCTGTGATCCTTCTTAAAACCAACTCTGACCAAACTTTTGGTCAGCAGTTTTCATCCCTACACTTAGCTCGGATTCAAGTTCTGTTTGATCAAGTCCAGTGAGGCACTTTAAGAGGTTTTGCTATATTGATGGCGCTAGTTAAATGCGAGTTGTTTAATGCGATTGTAGAGGGGCAGAGACTCACCATCACTACTCTGTGAAACGTCCATCTGTTCATTCTGTCTCGGATCCACGCCTCGGCCTGGCCGCACATTCGGAACCCATCGTGTTATGTTGCACAGGTGAGAGAAGCTGGCTGCAAAGGACAAAAGCTGGTGTTAATGGAGTGAACAGCTCCCTTGAATAACCACTGAAAACCTTCCCCAATGTGTGTTGACTTCAGGTAGTTGGCAGGAGGTGGCTGATTAGTTCAGGGCCTGAATGAGTAGTGGGGACAGTTCCCAAAAACCAAGTCTGTGATTGGTCATCACAGGTTTATTTGGAAGCACTAGCTTTCAGAGCCCTGCTCCTTCATCAGGTGTTTGTGGAGCATAAGACACAGAATTTATCGCAAAGGATTACAATGTCATGCAACTGAAATGATACATTGAAAGTCTTTCATTTTTTGGAATGAGTTGCAGGTTTCAGATCATTAATATGTAAATCCCAGAACTTCTTTTAAGTCACCTTCTCAAGATAACTTCAGGTTTTATCACAAAAGATGGCGTCTCAGCTCAAAAATGCATTAAAGGTGTGAGGTTAGAGTGTCTATATCCCAGTCTTGAGTCAGACTGGTTCTACTTCCAAAGTGGAATTTACAAAATATTTCATGTATTGACTGCCTGAAAGTGTGCATTTTTTGAGCAAAATCAAATGTATCTGCAAATATAATTCTGCAAATACAAATCCACCCCATAGACTTGTGTTTGCACGTGCATGAAAGAGAGTGTGTTTGCATTTGTGAAAGCTTGGTAAAGTGTGTCTGTGTGTGTGAGATGGAGTATAAGCCTGTGAGAGGGTGGGTGGTTATGTATGTGTTGGGGGGAGGGTAGTTGTGTGTGTGTGTGTGTATGAGAGGATCTGCGTAAGTGTGTGAGTATATAAGAGCGTGTGTGTGAGACAGCATGTATAGTGTAGTGGGGTCACTTGTAGTGTGACATGAGCAAAAGGTTGAGGCCATCGTGGATACCAAACGTAGCTACCAGCCTCCGCTTAGCAACAACGCAAACTGGCCGAGCAAAGGCTGATAGTCAAGTTTGGTACCCATGAGGATAGCCTCAACTGGAACCTTAGGTTTATGTCATACCACAGGTGACCCCACTACACGATACACTCTTTTGTGCACACACACACACACTAACGTACTCATGCAGACCCTCTCTCATACAAATGCACTCTCTCAGACACATAACTCACACCCACGCACACTTTACAAAGCTTTCACACACGCAAACACACACTGTCTCAAGTGCACTCATATGCGCACACACACATTCAGTCACACTCTCTCCCGGATGAATTAGCATTGGCAGAATTATATTTGCAGATACATTCTATTTTGCTCAAAAATGCACAATCTGCAGGCAGTCAATCCATGAAATATTTTGTAAATTCCACTTTGAAAATAGAACTAGACTGACTTAAGATTGGGATACAGACAGACTCTGACCTCACAGTTTTAATGCATTGTTTGAGGGGAGGTGTCATCTTTTGTGATAAAACCTGAAGTTATTAGATTAGATTAGATTTACAGTGTGGAAACAGGCCCTTTGGCCCAACAAGTCCACACCGACCCGCCGAAGGGAAACCCACCCATACCCCTACATTTACCCCTTACCTAACATTATGGACAATTTAGCATGGCCAATTCACCTGACCCGCACATTTTTGGACTGTGGGAGGAAACCGGAGCACCCGGAGGAAACCCACGCTGACACGGGGAGAACGTGCAAACTCCACACAGTCAGTCGCCTGAGTCAGGAATTGAACCCGGGTCTCAGGCGCTGTGAGGCAGCAGTGCTAACCACTGTGCCACCGTGCCGCCCACTATCTTGAGAAGGTGACTTAAAAGAAGTTCTGGGATTTACATATTAATGAACTGAAACCTGCAACTCATTCCAAAAAATGTAAGACTTTCAATGTATCATTTCAGTTGCATGACATTGTAATCTTTTGCGATAAATTCTGCGTCTTATGGTCTTATGCTCCACAACCACCTGATGAAGGAGCAGGGCTCTGAAAGCTAGTGCTTCCAAATAAACCTGTTGGACTATATAACCTGGTGTTGCGTGATTTTTAAACTTTGTCTACCCTGGTCCAACATCGCTCCTCCGCATCATGGTGTGCGGGAAAGCCGATCCCCCTGTTAGATATCTATCTGATAAGGGTGGCGTGAAGAATCCCATACGGTGGCCCATCCCATAACTGTGTGCAAGTGTGGATAGGGGAGAACAGATACAAACCCCCTGTCTCATTGTTGAGTGAATGAAGCACTGGCAGAGACCTGCATTCCATCACTGCATGTAGAGGATGTACTGTCAGAGAGCCTCATCCAATCATTGCCTTAGGAGGAGATTTGAAAAGGAAGAGCCTGGTCCTAACACTGTGAGGGATTTTGCAGAGGAAAAGGCCAGTCTCATCACTATCTGTGCGAGGGATTGACACAGGAAAAGTCCACTCCCATCAATGTTGGTGTGACAGATGGGCAGAGGAAAAGTCCAGTTCCATCGCAGTCTAGGTGAGGGATGGGCAGAGGGAGAGGCCAGTCCAGTCGCTGTCGGGGCGAGGGATGGGCAGAGGGAGAGGCCAGTCCCGTCGCTGTCGGGGCGAGGGATGGGCAGAGGGAGAGGCCAGTTCCGTCGCTGTCGGGGCGAGGGATGGGCAGAGGGAGAGGCCAGTCCCGTCGCTGTCGGGGTGAGGGATGGGCAGAGGGAGAGGCCAGTCCCGTCGCTATCTGGGTGGCGGTGGGGGTTTGCAGACCCAGGATGCTGTTTTGACTGTTTTATCACAGTGTGCATGTTGATCTAGGAGGTATCTCAGACACAGAACCCTTCCCATCATTCCTGAAACTGACCCTTGAGCGAGGTCTAGGTGAGAGTCTGCTCCCATCAACAGGAAATGCGGTGTGCCCCCTTCTCACCTGACATTCTCATGGGGCACATGCGACAGTCCATGCCCCAGGCCTGCCCGTGCTGGCAGCAACACTCCGAGAAAGTGGTCTGGTACAGAGGTTGACTACATTTGTAATCCTTGCTGACATGCTTCCAGCAGAGGTCGCGGTCCGTGTCTGCCCTGTCTATAAGCGCGCGAGGCGATGAAGCAAAAAGGAAGAAGAGAGACCTGTTAATGTTTCTCTATTCAAACTCTTTCTCTCCCCACCCCCCCACCCCCTCCCCCCACCACCACTCCCCCATTCTGTCTTTACTGCATGAGGGCCCTCCTTTCCCTCCCAGCTGACACCTAGAATGCAAACACAGGAGAATAAGCATGTGGTTCCTGAGAAATATTGATTATGGGAGGGATGGAGGTAAGATGCTGTTGCAGAAAAGGAATTAATGATTTGACAGTCAAAAATCATTCAATTGTACAATTATTTTCTTGTTTTCCTCATTGAAAGAACATTTGGTAATTATACATTGGATGAGTGTGGGATTGGGATAATTGGCAACGGGATGTTTTATCTAGAGTTGATATGGAGGTGTCAGTGTTGCACGGGGGGTGGACAAAGTAAAAAATCACACAACACCAGGTTATAGTCCAACAGG
Source organism: Hemiscyllium ocellatum (assembly GCF_020745735.1). Lineage (NCBI taxonomy): Eukaryota > Metazoa > Chordata > Chondrichthyes > Orectolobiformes > Hemiscylliidae > Hemiscyllium > Hemiscyllium ocellatum. The sequence goes on from NC_083446.1 coordinate 6,199,595, forward strand.
TTTATGTGAATGTACAAACTTTAGGAGCGCTGCTCCTTTGTCAGCTAATGACATGACAAAGCAGCAGACTCCGAAAGCTTGTACTTTCAAATAAACCTGTTGGAGTATAACCTGGTGTTGTGTAATTTTTAACTTTAACTAGAGTTGACAAATGTGATCTCTTTGCCCCCTAACTACTCCAATTCAGCTACAACCTGTAAAGTGGATTGTGATAACTTAGCAGCATTATTTCTAGAATATTAATCGGGACACCTGACTAATGTTCTGGGAGAACTGGACTTCAAATCCCACCATGGCAGATGGTGGAATTTGAATTCAATACCAATCTGGAATTAAGAGTCTGAAACGGAGCTTGAAATCATTACGAATTGTCACAGAAAAACCTATCTGAAGCACGGTGGCTCAGTAGTTAGCACTGCTGCATCACAGCAGCTGGGACCCAGGTTTGATTCCAACCTTGGGTGACTGTGTGGAATTTGCACATCCTCCTTGTGTCTGTGTGGGGTTTCCTCCCTTAGTTCAAAGGTGTGCAGATGGGTTGGCCGTACTAAATTGCTCTATAGTGCCCAGGCATGTACAGGTTAGGGTGGATTGGCTGTGCTAAATTGCCCATAGCCTGGACATGTGGATTAGACATGGGAAATGCAGAGTTTTGGGGAGAGGGACGGTCAGTGCAGACTTGGTGGGCCAAATGGCATGATTCTACGATTCATGTCCTCTTTGGAAAGAAAAATGTTATCCTTCGTCTGGTCTGGCCTACATGTGACTCCTGACCCAAAGCAATATGGTTGACTTTTAACTGCCCTCTGAAATAGCCTGAGGGGAAGACACTCTGTTGTAACAATCACCACGTAGCCTGGAAAAGAAAAAACAGACGGACCACCTGCCAATGCCAAGGCATAGGAAACGCCCGTGCAATTTTGGAGGTCTACCTACAACACATGCGATGCAGCAGTTCAAGAAGGCAGCTCACCGATACCTGCTCAAGAGTGACTAGGGATGGGTGATACATGCTAGCCCAGCCAGCAATGCTCATGTCTCACAAAAAAGAAAAAAAAAAGTTATGTCCTCTGTATGAGCAAAGGTCAAAATAAGAGTTGGGGGTCATCTAATGAAAGCTCTAGGAAGACATCAGACCCCGAGTTGGCAACCCTACTGTTGGGTGGCTTCAGTCAGTACCTACCAATAAGGACCACAGGCTGCACACAACGCCTCTTCACCTTGTCAAAGGTCATTGGTGGAGGGCAGTGGCAGGTGAAGGACCCCTTGGTGTTGATGCATCTTCCGTTGGGGCAGCTCTGAACATCTTGGCACTCATCCACATCTGAGGGGGCACACAAAAGCCGTTCAGACAGGCAAGAAACAATTCCAATCCAACAGTCTAGGCATGACTCTCTCGCTGAGTGGGTAGTTTAGTGCCTTGCTTCTTCAACCAGAACCAGGCCAGAAATGGAAACCACACGACTAGTCATTTACTCTGGACATGTTAATTGGTTAATTGCATTCAGTTGACGTTTTCGAGATGTTTTGGAAAATAAATTCATTCATTAAGACCGAATTCCTGGATCTCTCTCTCATTCAGATGTAAAGTGCTCAGTGGTCTATTTGACTAATGTCCTAAGGATGAGACAATGTAAAGAAACCCCTGCTTCCTTCGAAAAGAGCACACATATTTGGGAATACTGTCTGTGCTACACCCTATTGTCTAACCCGTACAGGGTCTTCCCACTCCCATTTGTTTACACGATGATGGACTAATGGTTTAATCCAGTAACCCATGTATTGTTCTGGGTCACTTTCGAACCTAACTCTGGAAAATGGTGGAATTTGAATTCAATAATAGATCGGGAATTAAGTGTCTCGTGATGACCATGCAACTGGTGCCAATTGTTGGGGGAAAGAAGAAAGGAATTCCACTGTCTTTACCTGGTCAGGCCTACATGTGACCCTTGATGGACAGTTAGGGCTGGGCAATAAATTTGCCTATCCAGTGATGCCAACATTCCGTTAGTGAATTTAAAAACAGTTAATGAAAACAGGGTGCCATGGCAAGAAGTGATTACTGTGGGATTTCAGAATTCTTCCTCACCCAAACACTGAAACAGGGCCCCATCGTAGTAGAAGCCTTGCTTGCAGTAGCACTCGAAGCCAGGCTGGGTATTCATGCAGAATCCTTCCTTGCAGATCTCCTGGCCGAACAGCGTGCACTCGTCAATGTCTGGAGTTGGAAGCAATTGGAACATGATTAAGCTCTTGCTCTCTTAAGCCCGTCCCGATAGAGTACTCGAGGTGTCATAATGTTGAAGTGTGGAAAATGGGATTGGCGTAGAGAAGTCAGTGCAGACTCAATGGGCTGAAAGGTTAAAAAGACTAGATTTGTTTTCACTGGAAAGATGGCGCCTGACAGGAGACCTGATAGAAGTCTACAAAATTATGAGAGGTGTGTTTGGGGTGGATGGTCAGAGGCTTTTCCCCAGGGTAGATGTTTTAATTACAAGGGGGCACAGGTTCAAGGTGAGAAGGGGAAAGCTTATGCGAGATGAGTAAGGGAAGTTTTTCACAGAGAAAGTGGTAGGAGCCTGGAACACACTGTCAGTAGAGGTGGGGCAAGTAGGCACATTGGCAACAATGAAGAGGCATTTGGATGGTTACATGAATAGGGAGGAAATGCAAACAGACACACCAGATAGGGGCAGAAGGCTAAAATAGAATAGAATCCCTATAGTATGGAAACAGGCCATTTGGCCCAATAAGTCCACACCAACCCTCTGAAGAGTAACCCACCCCTTACCACTCAACATTTATCCCTGACTAATGTATCAAACCTACACATCCCTGAACACTATGGGCAATTTACCATAGCCAATTCACCTAACCTGCACATCATTGGATTGTGGGATGAAACCCACACAGACACGGGGAGAATGTGCAAACTCCCCATTGAACCAGGGTCCCTAGTGCTGTGAGGCAGCAATGCTAACCACTGAGCCACCGTGTTTTTTAGTTTAGTTAGGGCATGATGATCCACACAGGCTTGGAGAGCTGACGGGCCTGTTCCTGTGCCGTACTTCTATTTTGTTTTTTTGTAGTTGTGTTGTGTGTCTCTGGGACAGTTCCTGAGGGCAAGCATACACCAAGAGTGATAGGCCACAGGGTCAGAACAGCAGGGGGCTGACACAGAACTTCACCTTCGGTCCCAGTTTAGCAATCCCAGGTAAAGAAGCAAGTTGAAAACCCTGCCTCCCCCTCCCTACATACTGATCCCTATGAGAAAGGACTGTGAGCAATTCTCATCCCTTATATGTTGACATTGGAGGGCAGTCCACAGGAGGGTCACTAGGCTTAGTGAGGAGGGTTTGGGCTGTACTCATTGGAGTTTAGAGGAATGCAAGGTGTTACTGGAATGTACAAGATTTTTTAGGGGGCTTGACAGGGTACATGGGGACAGGATGAGAGTCGGAGGGCATAGTCTCAGAATAAGGGTGACCCATATTAGGCAGAAATGAGGAGGAATTTCTTCTGTCAGAGGGTAGTAAATCTTTGAAATTCCTAACCACGGAGAGCTATCAAGTCTGGGATGATTAAGCTGAGAACTGGGTTATGGGGAAAAGGCAGGAAAGTGGAGTTGAAAATAATTGGATCACCATGATCTCATTGAATGGCAGTGCAGACCTGAGGGGCTGAATGGCCTACTTTTGCTCCTATGTAGAGTCATAGAAGATTACAGCATGGAAACAGGCCCTTCAGCCCAACTTGTTCATGCCGCCCAGTTTTCACAATTAACCTAGTCCCATTTGCCTGTGTTTGGTCCATATCTCTTCATACCCATCCCATCCATGTACCTGTTGAAATTTTTTTTAAATGAAAACTTGTACTCACCTCCACTACCAGCCTGTTCCAGACACTCAACACCCTCTGTGTGAAAGAAATTGTTCCTTTGGACCCTTTTGTATCTCTCCCTTCTCACCTTAAACCCATGCCCTCTAGTTTTAGACCTTGGGGAAAAGATGTTGGGCTATCTACCTTATAAAGTCAGAGTTGTACAGCATGGAAACAGACTCTTTGGCCCAACTCGTGCATTCCAACTAGATATCCTAAGTTAATGTAGCCCCATTTGCCAGCGTTTGGTCCATATCCCTCTAAACCCTTCCTATTCATGTAGCCATCCAGATGGCGTGTTGTACCTGCCTCCAATACGTCTGCTGGCAGTTCATTCCATCCAGGTACCACCCTTTGCCTGAAAATCTATGCCTCTCATGATCCCTACAAGGTTGCCCCCTCAGTTTCCTACGCTCCGGGGAAAAAGTCCCAACTTCTCCTTATAACTCAAACCCTCCATTCCAGGTGGCATTCTAGTTAATCTTGTCTGCACTTTTTTCTAGTTTAATACTTTCTGTAGTAGGGTGTCCAGAACTGCATGCAGTCCTCCAAATGTGGCCTTACTCGTCCAATGGGTATTCATGAATGTCAAGTGAGGACTGGAACTGGATGTAAAATCCTTTGCAATCAAGCAGCCTGAAAATGTGTTGCTGGTTAAAGCGCAGCAGGTCAGGCAGCATCCAAGGAACAGGAAATTCGACGTTTCGGGCATAAGCCCTTCATCAGGAATCCTGATGAAGGGCTTATGCCCGAAACGTCGAATTTCCTGTTCCTTGGATGCTGCCTGACCTGCTGCGCTTTAACCAGCAACACATTTTCAGCTCTGATCTCCAGCATCTGCAGACCTCACTTTTTACTACAATCAAGCAGCCTACCCACATCAGAAGCATGCCCGAGAAGAGGTGGATAATGCCCAGGAAGTGGGCGCAGTATGGAATCAGTGTGGGATTGCAGGAAGGACAGGGCCAAAAACACTTAGATCAATTCAACTAGCAAACCAGATTAACATGCAGTTCAGATCCTCTTCAGTCGAGATTGGCTCTGATCTTACAAAATGGCAGAGTGTGCTCAAGAGGCAGAATGGCTTAACACTTAATTTGTAGATTCATGTACATATTCAACATGCTATGGTTGAAGGAAGATAGGAAGCCCAGTCTCTAAGTTTGCTGAAATTTAAGAAGACAATGTGTGTAGGGCTAAGTTCATGGTAGGTGTACTTCAGTGTGGGAAATCACAGTGTTTTCCACTTCAAACCCAAGAAAGGTAAGGGTGAAAAGGCAAAAGCTACGGACAGACAGAAAGATACGAGTATAGCACAACAACAAATCACACTTAAATAGCACCTTGTCCTTCATAGGAGCGAAAGCTGGACAGAATGGACAGAGCCCCACCCATGACTGAACGTTTGGCCATAGAAGCTTTGAGGAGATGTCTTCAAGGAGCAAAGGAGAGGTTTGGGGAGAGAATTCTGCAGAGTCTTGGTGGCCAAAGGTGTGACTGGAATGGTACAACACCAGAAATGGTGGCTCAGTAGTTAGCACTGCTGCCTCATGGTGCCATGGATCTGGGTTCGATTCCAGTCTCAGGTGACTGTGTGTGGAGTTTGCACATTCTCCCTATATCTGTATGGGTTTCCCCCTAGTGCTCTAGTTTCCTCCCACAGTCCAAAGACGCGCAGGTTTGGGTGGATTGGCCACGGGAAGTTGATCCAGAGTGTCCAGGGATGTGCAAGAGAGATGGATTGTCCATGGGAAATGCAGGGTTACAGGGATAGCGTGGGAAGGTGTCAGTTTGCGTAGGATACTCCTCTGGAGGGCAGGTGTGGTCTCGATGGGCTGAATGGCCTACTTCCACACTGCAGGGATTGGATAAAATCGGGAAATGTACAGGAGGCCTGAATTGGAGGGGGCTCAGGGATGTGGGAGGAAAGAGGTTACTGAGATAGGGAGTGGGAGGGGAAAGGGAGATTAGAGAGGGAGTTGAAACCAAGAAGGAGAATTTTTAAAACGGAGAGTTTATGGGGCCAGGAACCAATGTAGCTCAGTGAGCCTGGCGGGGTCAGGGACGGGTGAACAGGATTTGGCATGGGATAGGATGCAGGCAGTTCTGGATGGAATTCACAAAATTGTCAAAAAGCTAGAACTCTCTTCGCCCAAACAGAGCTGTTCAGGCCGGGGGGTTAAATGAATATTCCAGCCTGTTAAAGTGAGACTTGAATCCAGGCACTCTTGGACCTGAGATACTGCGGCACAACAGCCCCATGAAGAAATTGACCAACGCGCCACACTATTAGAGATTAAGTATTCACCAAAAACGGATATCCGAGCAATTTCATCAACAGATGCCAAAGAGAAAGACAACGGAACGAGGACATGCCGCAACCCAAAGGACTGGCCACACTACCATACATCAGGAGCATTTCCAAACTGACAGCCAGACTACTGCGACCACTAGGACTCATAACAGCACACAAACCAACAGCCACGCTCAGACAACAACTCACCAGGACAAAGGACCCGATACCCAACATGAGCAAAACCAATGTAGTGTACAAAATCCTATGCAAGGACTGCACGAAACATACATAGGACAAACAGGAAGACAGCTAACAACCGCATCCATGAACACCAACTAGCCATGAAACGACACGACCAGCTATCCTTAGTAGCCACACACTCAGATGAAAACAACATGAATTCGACTGGGACAACTCTACTATTATAGGGCAAGCCAAACAGAGAACAGCCAGGGAATTCCTAGAGGCATGGCACTCATCCACAGATTCTATCAACAAACACATCGACCTGGACCCAATGTACCGACCGCTGCAGCGGACAGCAATTGACAACCGGAAGCGGCAGAGACAAACCACTATAAATGTCAGAGGAAACAGCACAGAAGCGCTTCACAGAAGGCTCCCAAGCACTGAGGATGTCACCTAGAGAGGGGACGAAACGTTTGCAACAAAAACTCCCAGCTCGGCGAACAGAACCACAACAGATTGAAACTGTTGGAAGAAGGTTGAAAAGTAGAGTTAAGATAAGTGTGGTGGAAGTGAATGGCAGAACAGGCATAAGGAGGTGAATGGCTTCCTGTGCCTGAGGCAGCCTCTACAGGGAATCAAAGTGGAGGCTGACCGTACTCACCTCTGTATGATGGAAGCCCCACTCCAAACAGATTGTCGTCGGTCACCAGGAATCCCTCCCCGTCCGGACAGAGAGACTGAAATTCAGCTGAAAGGAGAGAAAATCGGGAATGAGTGGACAGATTATTAAAGAGCGCACAGACTGTAGTTTCTCTGAACCTGGAGAGGCAAGGCTCACAGAACATCAATCTGGAAAACATGGGCCTGAGCGAATATCCGTCAGCACAGGAAATAGGCAAATCTTTAAAGAGGCTTTTCAAAAGCGTAGGGGACTGTGCCTGTTATGGACCAGACGGTATCCTCTCAGAGTATTCTGAGAAGGTAGCCTAGAATCTACCTTTTTCTTAGTTTTGAAGGCAAATGTGAAGTCATAGAGATGTGCAACACAGAAACAGATCCTTCAGTCCAACTATTCCATGCCGGCCAGATATCCTAAATTAATCTAGTCCCATTTGTCAGCATTTGACCCTTCCTATTCAAGTACCCATCCAGATGCCTTTTAAATGTTGTAATTGTACCAGCCTCTATCACTTTCTCTGGCAGCTTGTTCCACACACGCGTGGAACATTTGCGTGAAAAAGTTGCCCCTTAAGTCCCTTTTAAATTTTGCCCTCTCTATGTAAACCTATACCCTCTAGTTTTGGATTCTCCTCCCCGGGGAAAACAGCTTGGCTATTCATCCTATCCATGCTCCCCATGATTTTATAATCCTCTATAAGTTCATCCCTCAACCTCCAACACACCAGGGAAAATTCAGCCTATTCAGCCTCTCTCCAACTCAAACCCTCCAACTTTGGCAACATGGTTGTAAATCTTTTCTGAACCCTTTCAAGTTTCACAACATCCTTCCTATAGCAGGGAGACCAGAATTGAACACAGTATTCCAAAAGTGACCTGACCAATATTCTGTACAGCCGCAACATGACCTCCCAACTCCAGTACTCAAGGCGCTGACCAATAAAGGAAAGCATACCAAATGCCGCCTTCACTATCCTATCTCCCTGCGAGTCCACTTTCAACCTGCACCTCAAGGTCTCTGTTCAGTAATACTCCCCAGGAGTATAAATACCACTATAAATACCGGAAGAAACATCAAAGCAGCGCTTCACAGGAGGCTCCAATAGCACTGATGATGTTCCCTAGCCAGGGAACGAAACGTTTGCAGCAAAAACTTCCAGCTCGGCAAACAGAACCACAACAACGGACACCCGAGCTACAAATCTTCAACCAGACTTTAAACTCCCCAGGACCTTACCATTAAGTATATAAGTCCTGCCCTGATTTGCCTTTCCAAAATGCAGCTCCTCGGCCCATTGGCTCATCTCATCAAAGTCTGATGTAACCGTCTTCACTGTCCACTACACTTCCAATTTTGGTGTCATCCGTAAACTTACTAACTATACCTCCAACGTTCACATCTAAATCATTTATATACAGAACAACCTTGATTATCAGAACGAGATGGGCGGGAAGTATTTTGTTCAGAAAACTGATTGTTCAGATATCGTTTTTACGGGACCTTGAGATCTTGTTCTGAGAACCCAAAATTCGGATAATAGATGTTCGGATAACCAAGTTTGTTCCGTAAATGATGAAAAGCGCCACGTTCCAAATGTGCTGCAACTGGTCAAACTACTCGACGTTAAGCAAAACATAATTTATTTAAATGCTGTAGTTAAAGTACAACCAAAGTGCCGAGCATAGCTGTACTGCATTTTTTGTTGTTTTTTGGTTTTTTTTGCTGTTATTTGGTGTTGCTTTGCACAGTGTTAGGGTTTGTTTTGTATTTGTAGGGTAAGTTAATAGTTAGGAGACAGTAGTATTGCAATTTGTGTTTTTCTTTTTATTATACTGATATTTGTTATTGATTGTATTTTTCAATAATTTTATATATTTGTAAAATTAAAAAAAATTTGCTAATATATATATTTACAAATAAAAAGTACAGCCTAAGAAAGAGGAGTTTAGAATAACGACTGTATTGGAAAACTTAACAGAATATTAGATATTACTAATTAACTGTTCCAGTATGCCAACATACAAATACACCCTTGACAATAAAGGGAAAATTCAGATACAGATTCTCATATTCAGTTCTCCAAACCAAGAGGAAAAATATGAGTAGATTCAGAGAGAGTAGCAGCCAAGAGACATTCACTGAAGCTTCCAACTCTATAGAGACCACAATAGCTTCTTATGGTACTGATAAAACTGAAACCCAGAAATCTAGATTTGTTGGAGCTGGCCACACCCATTCAGATTGTTAATCAAAACCCTCTAGTGGCCTTATTCTACTGGGATTATCTAGCCAGCTCAGTACCTCTTGTTCGATCTCTCTCTTAAAAGAAACCTGGATGAAGTAACCTCTTAAAGCTACAGCATTGTCACAAGCCAGAGATAAATCAAATTCAGCGAAAGTGTAAGATTCACATGGAGCTGAGGTCACCACCAGGTCAGCCATGGGATCTTACTGAAGGACTAAAATAATGCACTTGGAAATCAGAAATGGGCCATTTAAGGTTGAGATCAGGAAGTACTGTTTTCAGTCAAAGGGGTGGTTGAAATTGACAAGACTTGTCCACAAAAGGCCATCAGTTTGTACCACCCTACTGTGACACACCTCTGAGCCAAGAAGGACTTGAACTTGGATCTTCTGCCTCAGAGGTAGGGACACTACCACTGCCCCATGAAGGCACGTTCCCCATCCCACCCCCACAACAGATGGTGGGGATCAATCGAAAATGTCAAGATTGATAGACTTTTGTTGGGTAAGTATATTAAGAGATATGGAGTCTAGATGTGTAGATGAAGCTGAGATAAATGGATGAGGATATAGAAGGAATGGTTAGTAAGTTTGCGGACGACATCAAAATTAGTGGCATTGCAGACAGTGAAGAAGGTTTTCTAAGATTACAAAGGGACGTTGATCAAATGGGCTGAAAAATGGCAGGTGGAGTTCAATCTGGATAAATGTGAGGTATTGCATTTTGGTACAACAAACTGGGGCAGGACTTATACAGTTAATGAAAGGGCCTTGGGCAGTATTGTAGAACAGAGGGAACCTAGGGTTCTGTATATAACTTTTTGAAGTTTGCATCACATATAGACGGGGGGGGGACGTTAAGAAGTTGTTTAGCGCGTTTGCCCTCATTGCTCAGACGTTTGAGTATAGGTGCTGGGACATCATGCTGTGGTTATACAGAGTGTTGGTGAGGCCTCTTCTGGAGCACTGTGTCCAATTATAGTCTCCTCCCTTAAAATAGAGGCACATTGTGCTCATCTGAGGGGCAAACGGGGCCTCAGAATGATATCTCCTCTGAAAGACGGCAGTGCCAACAGTGCAGCCCTCCCTCAGCACTGGTCTCTTCTGAACCCTCTCCAGCTTAATAATATCCTTCCAGCTTCTTAAGATCAAGTCCCACTCCCAGATACCGGAGCACAAAACGCTGACTAAGTCATCAGGCGCTGGTGTTGAAGGAGGGCTGCACTGTTGGCAGTGCAGAGGAGATGACAATCTGCATCTCAGATGAGCACAAATGGTTCCTATTTTAAGAAAAACAGGGTAGCTCTCCTCCGTCAATAAGCAATGGTGCACAAACTCAGCTTGTTAGACTGTGTGTAAAATTGGTCGCCAAGTTTCCTGGCTGCCCTTCAAGAAGTCCGCGTCTGCTGTGGGATGCTCTGAAAAGTCAGAAGAAGTGCAATTCTTTCTTATGTCCTTATTAACCGAGTTGCAGAGGAAGGAGATTTGCCTAGTGCCCATGGCAGAGGTGGGATAGAGTGCCGATGAACAACTCCAACCCCATCTCCGGCTCTCTCTCTCCATCCAGCCAGAGCCTCACATGCAAAGAGTGGAAGAGCCTCACATTTGCTTATCCCGATGTTTGTTGGAACTAGATGAGAGAACACCCTGAATCTCTTACCTGTGCTGTGCACAGGGCAGGGATAGATCTCACAGTGGTCGCCCCAGCCTGCCCCTAGGGAGCAGCAGCACTCCTCCTTTGTGATGTTGGTTGCAAGGACGCTGTCGCAGAAGATCGTGTCGTCGAGGCTGAGGTAACACTCCTTCTTGTCTTCGGGCCTCTCGGGCTCTGTGGGTGGACACAGGAAACTCCAGATGTTAAAAAAAAAACACAATTAAGTACACCGCTAACTGACCTATTTTGTAACAATTCTGAACTACCTTCCCCCTTTCCGTAGGGCTAACTACTTCATAACATCCAATTTCAGCCAATTGTCCTGCAAAATCCCCCCAAACTGAAACTGTTTTCCTGAGGATGTTTACCCTAATCCCCCAAAAAATCCAGAATCTTCTACCTGAAGTTATAATGCTCTGAAAAATTTACTTAGCATGCTCATAGATTCCTGATGAAGGGCTTTTGCCTGAAACATTGATTTCCCTGCTCTTCGGTTGCTACACGACCTGCTGTGCTTTTCCAGCACCACTCTGACCTATGCTCACAGATCTCCCAGTGTAAATAAATTCCCATTAGTCTTCAAAACTATCTATCTCAAACATCACCATGGATACAAAAAATACTTACAAATTAATCATTAAACCCCTTAAGGCACAGAGAAAACTCATGTACCACTAGTTATAGAGTCATAGAGTACAACACGGAAACAGATCCTTCAATGCAACCCATCCGACTAGATATCCTGGATAAATCTAGTCCCATTTGCCAGCATTTGGACCATATTCCTTTAAACATTCCCTATTCATAATCCCATCCAGATATCTTTTAAATGTTGTAATTGTACCAGCCTCCACCACTTCCTCTGGTAGCTCATTCCATACACACACCACCCTCTGCATGAAAATGTTGCCCCTCAGGTCCTTTTAAATTTTTCTCCTCTCACCTTAAACCTACGCCCTCTAGTTTTGGACTCCCCCACCCCAAGGAAAAGACTTTGTCTATTCACCCTATCCACGCCCCCTCATGATTTTATAAACCTCTGTAAGGTCACGCCTCAGCCTCTGACGCTCCAGGGAAAACAGCCCCAGCCCATTCAGCCTCTCCCGATAGCTCAAACCCTCCAACCCTGGCAACATCCTTGTACATCTTTTCTGCACGTTTTCAAGTTTCACAACATCCTTCCAATTGCAGGGAGACCTGAACTGAACACAGTTAGTGTCCTAACCAATATCCTATACAGCTGCAACATGACCTCCCAACTCCTATACTCAATGCGCTGATCAATAAAGTGTACCAAGTGCCCTCTTCACTATCCTATCTACCTCCAACTCCGCATTCAAGGAACTATGAACCTGCACTCCAAGGTTTGTTTGTTCAGCAACACTCCTAGGGACCTTCCAAATTCAAAACGTTAAGATTAGATTCTCTACAGTGTGGAAACAGGCCCAACCAGAGCACACTTACCCTCGAGGAGTAACCCACCCAGACCCAGTTCCCTCTGACTAATGCACCTAACACTACAGGCAATTTAACACGGCCAATCCACCTGACATGCACATCTTTGGATTGTGGGAGGAAACCAGAGCACCTGGAGGAAACCCACGCAGACACGGGGAGAATGTGCAAACTCCAAACAGACAGCTGCCTGAGGCTGGAATTGAACCCAGGTCCCTGGTGCTGTGAGGCAGCAGTGCTAACCACTGAGCTACTGTGCTGTCCTCAATTGAAAAATAAATGACATTGAAATATATATGAGTCACACTTACATCACACTTACTAATGCCTTTTCTCCCTTGACACGTTCAGTTGCCACCATTGTCCATACCTACCTTCGCAAGTGTATGTGTCCAGCGACAGGATGAAGCCAGTGTCACAAACGCAGGAGAATGAGCCCTCTGTGTTCTGACAGGCGCCGTTCGGCATGCATAGCGAGCGGTTCAAGGCACACTCATCGATATCTGTGTACATCAGAGTAACACTGAACTCAGGAGAAACATCATTGCCCAGAGCACAGTGAGAATGGTGAAATCAGTAACACAGGGAGACATGCCCCTAATGATTGGAATAAGGTCTGTTGCTAAATTCACAGATAGATTGGAAAGCAGGTTGTGAAGACAAGGATTTTGAATATAAACATAGATTAATCGAGTGAGTGTGTGTAAAATCTGGCAGGTGGAGCATAATGTGGGCAGATGGGTAAGGCACGGGAGAGATGTTTCCAGTTTTGGAAAAACCCAAATAGTGAGTGTTACAGTTTGGGATACATCAGAGCGACACATTGAAGTGTGATCGGGGTATATCAGAGAGAATTACAGTGAGGGATGTGGGGTATATCAGACAGAGTTACAGTGAGGGATGTGGGGTATATCAGAGTGTGTTACAGTGAGGGGTATGGGATATATCAGTGTGTTACAGTGAGGGATGTGGGGTATATCAGAGAGAATTACAGTGAGGGATGTGGGGTATATCAGAGAGTGTTACAGTGAGGGGTGTGGGGTATATCAGAGAGTGTTACAGTGAGGGGTGTGGGGTATATCAGAGAGAATTACAGTGAGGGATGTGGGGTATATCAGAGAGAATTACAGTGAGGGATGTGGGGTATATCAGAGAGTGTTACAGTGAGGGGTTTGGGGTATATCACACTTACACTGAGGTGCGTGGGGTGTCTCAGACAGAATTACAGTGAGGGGTGTGGGATATCTCAGAGAGAATTACAGTGAGGGGTGTGGGGTACATCGAGAGAGTTACAGTGAGGGGTGTGGGGTATACCAGAGAGAGTTACAGTGAGGGGTGTGGGGTATATCACAATGTTACAGTGAGCGGTGTGGGGCATATTAGAGAGTGTTACAGTGAGGGGTGTGGGGTATATCAGAGAGTGTTACAGTGAGGGGTGTGGGGTATATCGGAGAGTGTTACAGTGAGGGGTGTGGGTATGTCAGAGAGTGTTACAGTGAAGGGTGTGGGATACATCAGAGAGTGTTACTGTGAGGGGTGTTAGGGTATTATCAGAGAGAGTTACAGTGAGGGGTGTGGGGCATATTAGAGAGTATTACAGTGAAGGGTGTGGGGTATATCAGAGAGTGTTACAGTGAGGGGTGTGGGTATATCAGAGAGAGCTGCAGTGAGCGATGTGGGGTACATCAGAGACTGTTACAGTGAGGCGTGTGGGGTGTATCAGGGATTGTTACAGTGAGGGATGTGAGGTATATCGGAGAGTGTTACAGTGAGGGGTGTGGGGTATATCAGAGTGTGTTACAGTGAGGGGTGTGGGGTGTATCAGAGAGAGTTAAAGTGAAGGATGCAGTGTGTATCAGTGTGTTTACAGTGAGGACTGCGGAGTATAGTCATCGGGTCATGCAGCACAGAAACAGGCCATTCAGCCCACTATATCTATGCTGACCAACAAACTCCAAACTGCACTAATCCCAATTAACTGCACTTGGCCTGCAGCCTGCAATGCCATGTCACTTTAAGTCCTCGTCCAGATGCTTATTAAATGCTGTGGCAGTACCTGCCTCCACCACCTTCTCAGGCACTGTTTTCCATAGTTCTACCACCCCCCCTGGGTGAGGGCAATACACATCCTTCTGATAGTGTGGTGACCAGAACTGCACACAGTATTCCATCTGTGGCCTAACCAATGTTCTATAAAGTTGTAACAAGACTGCTCCTATACTCTACACCCTACCTAATGAAGGCAAGCATCCTATGTGCCTTCTTCACCACCCTGTCTACCTTTGCAGACACCTTCAGGGATCTATGGACATATCCCTTTGGTCCTCAGTACTCCCCAGGAACCTAACATTCATTGTGTAAATCCTTCCTTGACTAGACTTCCCGAAAATTCATCACCTCATTGTCAGGATTAAATTCCATTTGGGAGAAAGTGAGGACTGCAGATGCTGGAGATCAGAGTCGAGCGTGTGGTGCTGGGAAAGCACAGCTGGCCAGGCAGCATCAGAGGAGCAGCAGGGTTGACGTTTCAGGCATCCCTGATGAAGGGTTTATGCCTGAAACGTCGATGCTGCCTGACCTGCTGTGCTTTTCCAGCACCTCACCCTCGACTTAAATTCCAGCTGCCATTGCTCTGCCCAAGTTACCAGCTGATCAATATCAGACTGTAGCCTGAGACCATTGTCCTCACTAGCAACCACACCACCAGTTTATATCAGGCACCGTCACACCATGAGGCATGGGGTATATTGGAGAATGTTACAGTGAGGGGTATGGAGAATGTTAATGTGCTACAGTGAGGGTCGAGGGGTAGACAGAACATAGAACGTTACAGCACAGAACAGGCCCTTCGGCCCTCGGTGCTGCGCCGACCTGTGAAGTTAACCTGATGCCCATCTAGCCTACACCGTTCCATTACTATCCATATGTATGTCCAATGCCCATTTAAATGCCCTTACTGTCGGTGAGGCTACTACTGTCACAGGCAGGCCGTTCCACGCCCCAACTACTCTCTGAGTAAAGAAACTACTCCTGATATCTGTCCTGAATCTATCACCCCTCAATTTAAAGCTACAAGCACTCGTGTTAACCTTCACTATCTGAGGAAAAAGACTCTCAGTGTCCACACTATCTAACCCTCTGATTATCTTATATGTCTCGATTAAGTCACCTCTCAACCTCCTTGTCTCCAATGAAAACAGCCTCAGTTCCCTCAGCCTTTCCTCGTAAGACCTACCTTCCATACCAGACAACATCCTGGTAAATCTCCTCTGAACCCATTCCAAAGCTTCCACATTGCTTCCTATAACGTGGTGACCAGAACTGCACGCAATACTCCAGGTATGGCCTTACCGGTGTCTTGTACAGCTGAAGCATGACCTCATGGCTCCGAAATTGAATCCCCCTACTAATAAACGGCAACACACCATATGCCTTCTTAACAACCCTGTCAACCTGGGTGGAAACTTTCAGGGATTTATGCACCTGGACACCGAGGTCTCTCTGTTCATCTGCACTGCCAAGAATTTTACATTAGCCCAGTACTCTGCATTCCTGTTACTTCTTCTGAAGTGAACTACCTTACACCTGTCCGCATTAAACTCCATTTGCCACTTCTCTGCCCAGCTCTGCATCTTATCTATGTCCCTCTGTAACTCACAACATCTTTCGGCACTATCCACAACTCTGCCTACCTTAGTGTCTTCCGCAAATTTACCAAACCACCCTTCTACGCCCACATCCAGATCATTTATAAAAATGACAAACAGCAGTGGCCCCAAAACAGATCCTTGCGGCATACCACTGGTAACTGAGCCCCAGGATGAACATTTCCCACCAACCACCACCTTCTATCTTCTTTCAGTAGCCGATTTCTGATCCAATTCGTTAAATCACCTTCAGTCCCAAAACTCTATATTTTGTGTGATAGTCTACTGTGTGAAACCTTATTAAATGCCTTACTGAAGTCCATATACACTACATCAACTGCTTTATCTTCATCCACATGTTTTGTCACCTTCTCAAAGAACTCACTAAGATTAGTTAGGCATGCCCTACCCTTCACAAAACCATGTTGACTATCTCTAAGCAAATTATTCCTTTCCAGATGATTATAAATCCTATCTCTTATAACCATTTCCAACACCTTACCTTCCAACCAAAGTAAGGCTCACTGGCCTATAATTACCAGGGTTGTCTCGACTCCCCTTCTTAAACAAGGGAACATTTGCTATCCTCCAGTCTTTTGGCACAGTCTGTTGACAATGATGACATAAAAATCAAGGCCAAAGGCTCTTCAATATCCTCCCTGGCTTCCCAGAGAATCCAAGGATAAATCCTATCTGGCCCAGGGGTTTTATCTATTTTCAGATCTCCCAGAACCTCCTCATTGTCAACCGCAATCCCACCTAAGCTAGTAGCCTATATCTCTGTATTCTCACTAATATCGCCCTTTTCCAATGTGAATACTGATTAAAAGTATTCATTAAGCACTTGCCCTAGGTCCTCAGATTCACACACAACTTTCCACTGCTATCTTTGATTGGCCCTAATCCTACACTCGTCATTCTTTTATTCCTGATATACCTATAAAAGGCCTTAGGGTTTCCCTTGATCCTATCCGCCAACAACTTCTCATGTCCACTCCTGGCTCTTCTTTGACCTCTCTTTAGATCTTTTCTGGCTAACTTATAACTTGCAAGCCTCCTAACTGAGCCTTCACACCTCATACTCACATAAGCCTTCTTCTTCCTCTTGACAAGGGCTTCAACTTCTTTAGTAAACCATGGCTCCCTCTCTCGACAACTACCTCCCTGCCTGATAGATATATACTTATCAAGGACCTGCAGTAGCTGTTCCTTGAATAAGCTCCATATATCAAGTGTGTCCATCCCCTGCAGTTTTCTTCCCCATTCTATGTATCCTAAATCTTGCATAATCACATCATAATTGCCTTTCCCCCAGTTATACCTCTTTCCCTGCAATCTATACCAATCCTTGCCCATTGCTATTGTAAACATAACCGAATTGTGGTCACTATCGCCAAAGTGCTCACCTACCTCCAAATCTAATACCCAGCCAGGTTCATTCCCCAGTACCAAATCCAATATGGCATCGCCCCTTGTTGGCCTGCCTACATATTGTGTCAGAAAACTCTCCTGCAAACATTGAACAAAAACTGATCCATCTAAACTACTTGAACTATAGTATTCCCAGCCAATGTTGGGGAAGTTAAAGTTCCCCATTAACAACTACCCTGTCACTCTCGCTCCTATTGAGAATCATCTTTGCTATCTTTTCCTCTACATCCCTGCGACAATTCGGAGGCCTTTGCAAACTCCCAACGAGGTGACCTCTCTTTTCCTGTTTTTAACCTCAGCCCAAACTACTTTAGTGGATGAGTCCTCAATGTTATCTCAGCTGCTGTAATACTACCCTTGATTAACAATGCCACACCCCCACCCTTTTACCCTCTTCTCTGTTCTTACTGAAACATCTAAATGCCGGAATCTGCAACAACCATTCCTGTTCCTCCTCCAGCCATGTCTCTGAAATGGCCACAACACTGAAATCCCATATCAGTGTGTAATGGTAAGGACAGCTTATCAGATTGTCTTACGAAGACAGCAAACATAACCAAAAACCCCTCCCACCCTGGTTATAACCTCTGCCAACCACTTCCATCAGGCAGGAGGTACAAAAGCTTAAACACACCTACAATCAGATTCAAGAACAGCTTCTTCCCTGCTATTATTAGACTTTTGAATGGATCTCTCAACTATAATGTTGACCGTACTCTCTGTACACCTTCTCTGCAGCCATAACATGATATTCCCCACTCCGTTCTATCACCCTAATGCACTTTATATGGTTCGAATCATAGAATTTCTACAGTGTGGAAGCAGCCCATTCAGCCCACTGAGTCCACACTGACCCTCTCAAGAGCATCCCACTGACCCTATCCCATGGCTAACCCACCTAGCCTGCACACTATGGGGCAATTTAGCATGGCCAATCCCTAAACTGCACATCTTTGGACTATGGGAAGAAACCAGAGCACCCGAAGGAAATCCACGCAGACACAGGGAGAATGTGCAAACTCCATTCAGACAGTCACCCGAGGGTGGAATCGAACGCAGGTCCCTGGCGCTGTGAGGCAGCGGTGCTAACCACTGAGCCACCGTGCTGCCCCTTAGACTTCTGAATGGCCTTTTCAAACTTTAAAGCTAATGTTGATCTCGCTCTTTGTGCACTGTCTCGGCAACTGTATTCCTCGCTCTGTTCTATCATCCTGATACAATTTGTATGGTATGATATGTTTGTATTGCATGCAAAACAAAACTTTTCACTGTACAAGTGACAATAATAAATTTTTACAAAAGAGGGATATGGAGGCAGAAGTTCCGGGAACCCTTGGTAGCTCCTTGCTCACGTTGAACTGCTCTAGCCCTCAACTATTACCTTTACACCTTGTGTCATCAAACAGTTGGAAACCCAGGTGACACTGGCACGTGTAGGATCCTGGCATGTTGATACACTCTCCATTGTTGCAGACCCCTGCTACCTCCAAGCACTCGTTGATATCTGGGTGAGAGGGCAAAACATGAGAAATGAAAACCAAAAGAACTGCGGCTGCTGCAAAGCAGAAACAAACACAGAGATTGCTGGAAGAGCTCAGCGGGTCTGGCAGCCTGTGTGAAGAGAAGTCAGGGTTACTGTTTCGGGTCCAGTGACCCTTCCGGTCAGCAGAGATAGAGAAGAAATTGTTTATTCCCTGATTCCTGGCAGTGGACAGGAGGACAGGAAAGTATAAGCTTTTATTTGCAGAGATATAAGTTACAAGCTTCTAGTTGTTTCTGGTTATAGAAGCAAAATTGAACCCCACAGTTAATGCTCACCATAGAATCATACAGCACAGAAACAGACCCTTCGGTCCAACTAGTCCATACTAACCTCATTCCCAAACTCAACTAGTCCCACTTGCTGACATTTGGTCCATATCCCTCCAAACAAACAAGGAACAGGAACATAACAGCACAGAAACAGGGCCTTTGGCCCTCCAAGCCTGCACTGACACATTTTGCCCCGCCATATTAAAACTAAAACCGTTCCTATTCATGTACTCATCCAAATGTCTTTTAAACAGTGTAACTGTAGCTACATCCACCACTTCATGTGGAAGTTCATTCCACATGTGAACCCCTATCCTTGTAAAAAAAAAATTGCCCTTCTATCTTTTTTCAAATCTTTCTCCTCTCACCTTAGAAGTATGCCCCCTACCTTTGAACTTCCCCACCCTAGGGAAAAGGCCGTTGCTATTCACCATATCTATGCCCCTCATGATTTTATAAACCTCCATAAAAAAGATGCTTACAATTAAATTGTGATGAGGATTGGGGGAGGCTAACATAGAGGAAATTAGAATAATTGAATTCCTACAATTCAATTATATAGGCCACTCAGCCCATTGGGTCAGCACCAACCCTTCCACCCAGACCCCAACCCTGTCCTTGCAATGGATACCTATGGCTAACCCACCTAGTCTGCACATCCCAGGACAATTTAGCATAGCCAATTCACATAACCTGCACATCTTTGGACTGTGGGAGGAAACTAGAGCACTCGAAGGAAACCCACACAGACATGGGGAGAGCGTGCAAACCTCTATACAGACATTGCCTGAGGGTAAAATTGAACCCTGGTGCTGTGAGGCAGCAGTGCTAACCACTGAGCCACAGTACAGCCCAAAGTCAGCACACAATTCATGTACAAATTAACAATCTAACTTGCCACGCCTCTCCTACAGTCCAGGTACACTCTGCCCATCCATTTAATTCTGTCTCGTAGCCAGTGTGCACTTCACCCAGAAATTAAACAAAAACAGAGGTGGAGGCAAGTTACCTTCGCAGGAAGTCTGATGGTTAGTCAGGCGATAGCCAGGGCGACAGCGACATTGGAAGGACCCCTCTGTGTTCAAGCAGCGGCCATTGGCGCAGAGCTGCCCATCACTGCACTCATTAATGTCTAAAACAAGGTGAACAAAACAAATCAGGACTGGGATGGAGAATGAAAACAAAGTGGGAACAATGCTGGACACAGAGAGTGTCTGTTACTGGAAGGGAAAGGCCTCAGAGTGAAGCCAAATACAGGCCCCACATTGAGATGTTTGAGAGATTTACAGATGGAAGACTGGTGGGGTACTGCAAAAATAATCCCTGGTGGACTCTACATGTTCATCTTCCATATTGCCTTTGACAATCTGATTTGTCCAGTCAAGGTGAAGATCAAAGCAACCCATGATAATTCTAGTGCCCTTTTTATACACCTCCATTATTCCACACTTACACTTTGTGAGGAAACTCTTTGGCCTATAAGTGGCTACCACCTGTGACTCATTGACTTTGCTCTTCCTTATTTGTATCCAAAATATAAGACCATAAGATATAGGAGCAGATGTAGGTTAATCAGCAATCGGGTCTTCTCCATTTGATGAGATCATACGTGCTCTGTTAATCCTTAATTCTACTTTCTTGCCTTTTTCCCCATCCTAATACTATCCCATTCCGTTCTGACTTCATGTCACAATCTCCTACACCCATGTCACTACTCACCGCTGTACCAGTAGCATCCTTCATTAACTAAACCACCCTATCTCCTTTACCTTTTTGCCTATTCCTATAGTGCATCAAATATCCTTGAACATATCCAAACATATAAATAGAAAGCAGGAATCAGCAGCAGTGCTTCACCTGGAGGTCCACTGAAGATGCTACCGAGAAAGGTGGCGAAACGTCTGGAAATGAACCTTCCAGCGCAGCAAGCAAATCTACATCCAAAATATCCTTGAATATTGAGTTTCCCAGAATTGGTAACCCTTAAACCTCTGTAATAGCTACTATCAGGTATTCTTAATTTATTTCTGTTTGTACCATCTATCTTGGAACAAATGTGCGTGCTTACAGACAAAAGGGCATCTTTCTGTTTCTGCGTACTTTGGCTGTAATATCCGTTGCATTCCCCTGTGCTGTAACTAACTCCTTTTCCTGTCTAATTCTACGGGCTTGAGATCTAGTCACAACACAGTCAATAAATAATCCAAATGCTACATCAGTTTTTTTTACCTCCACTTATTTTTATGGCACCTACTGAGACTGAACCAGCAAGACCAGTTCCACAAATAAACTCAATTCCTTTTATAAGGGTTTGTTTCACTGTTCCTGCTACAACCTCTCGAAAGAGTGTTTGCTATGTCACTCTTTAGTCCAACTCTGCACAATAGGATTGATTTGTAATCTCCAAATATACCTCTAATTACTACAGTATATCCTCCTTCATGATCTCCCCCGGGAAAGATAGAGAATAACCAGTCAGCATTCGTGACTGACCTGCTCCAGTGTTTCTCAATACCTTTATTGGTGCATTTCCTTGAGATAAAGCACATGCAAACACTTCTCCTCTTGAAATAAAATATTCTGAACCACTAGCGATCTGACTCTCATGAACTGAGGAAGGATTTTCTTCACTGTCCTGAGAAATTTCTCCTTTTTCAGAAGATTATAACTAAATATGTTCTCTTTGTAAAACAGCGGCACGGTGGCAGAGTGGTTAGCACTGCTGCCTCACAGCGCCTGAGACCCGGGTTCAATTCCCGACTCAGGCGACTGTCTGTGTGGAGTTTGCACATTCTCCCCGCGTCTGCGTGGGTTTCCTCCAGGTGCTCCGGTTTCCTCCCACAGTCCAAAGATGTGCGGGTCAGGTGAATTGGCCGTGCTAAATTGCCCGTAGTGTTGGGTAAGGGGTAAATGTAGGGTTATGGGTGGGTTGCGCTTCGGCGGGTCGGTGTGGACTTGTTGGGCCAAAGGGCTTGTTTCCACACTGTAAGTAATCTAATCAAAGCTGCAATTTCAAAACCCATTTCCTTTCCCTGTGTCCTCTTTTCTGACGATTCCTTGAACTTTGCTGCAAATGAAACTGGTTGTCCCATCGAGCACCTAGCAATTGGCTTTGGTATGTCTGGTCTCATTGCAATGGAAACATTGCATTTTTTTTTTGTTTCTAGCCTTTTTGCTTGATTGACTTAAGCCCGTTTCTTTATTTACTAAAACTAGCACCTGTTCCACCTGCATGTTTTCTATTTGTTCAGTCTCCTTGTGTAATCCCAAATGATTACCTCCCTGCCTGTTACTGTCTGGGTTGAATATTGAAGGTTTCTGCATCTTAGATACTTGATGCTCAACTAAATAATGTTTAAGGTTTGCAGGAATGCTATTTCTGAATTATTCGATAGTTATGATAAGTGCTTGCTTCGAGTGGAATGGGGATCAAGCGTTTCGCAAAACAGGCAGATGAGGAACGGGTGACAAATATTTTTTTAAAACAGTTAATTATTCACAAGGATTCTAGGAAGGAGAGACACCAAACCAAGGAAATTAAGGATGGCATCAGTTGAAAGGACAAAGATTAGGAGTAACTCAGAGGATTGGGCAAGTTTCAAAACCAACAAAAGATGCTGATAAAAATGACCTGTGAGGGCAAATGAAGGAGTAATGTCAAAATGGACACCCAGAACTCCTTCATTAATACACACAGGGAGAGAGAGGTTTCAGTGAGCAGAGGCCCTTTGGAGAATGAGGTGCAGTACATAGCAATACAGAACCTGAAGATGGCAGAGGAGTTGAATGAATATTTTTCATCACAGTGGAAGACACTAATAACATTCCAAAAATACTAAATAATCAGGGGGCCAAAGTGGTACAGGAAATAACTGCAATTTATTTGATTTGCATTGATCCTGCTAAGCTATACGGCTGGGCAACCATTCAGAGGTCCAATGTATGTCAAGACATTAGCACCCAGTTGCGGAAGTCGTTGCTACACATCGATGTCCACACAGTGGGAACAAAAATTGCAGTGAGCATAGATGAATATCACGAGAGAAAACGTATCGTGGAAACTAAAAGGGCTAGAGGCTGATAAGCCCTGGTTGGGTTGCATCCTAGGATATTAATGGAAATACCCACCAAAATAGTGAACCTGCTGGTAGTAATGCCCCCATTCAATGCTGGGCAAATCCCTTAGGATTTGAAAATGCTAATGTAATGCTTCTATTGAAAAATGGGAGCAAGACAGAAAACACAGATAATTATAGGCCAGTTTGATTCACACCTTTCATGGGAAATGTTAGTATATATTATAAAAGATCCAAGAGCATTTATAAATACATAAAATAATCAAGCCGGATTAGCACAGCTTCATGAAGGGGGAATCATGCCTGACAAATGCATTAGAATTCTTTGAGGAGGCAACAAGTAGGATAGATAAAGGAGAACCAATGGATGCAATATATTGGATTTCCAAAAGGTGCTTGATAAGGTATTGTATTTTAAACTCACAGCTTATGGTGTTGGGGCTATTGTATAAGCATGGAAGGATCAGCTAACAAATAGAAGACAAGATTTGGGATAAGTGGGAGCATTGTCAGGATGGCAATCTGTAATTAGTATGGTGCCACATGGCTACATTTATTTGCTTTCTATTTACATTTGTGACTTGGATAAGGGAAATTAATGCAGCAAGTTTGCAGATGATACAAAAAATAGGTGAGAAGACAGTTGATGAGTCAATGGAAGGATGTAGATGGGTTAAGGGAGTGGGCAGGATCTTGGGAAAATGTGAGGTTAAGCACTCTGGCAGCAAGGATAGAGGAGTGAAGTGTTATTTAAATGGAGCAGGACTGCAGAAAGCTATAGCACATAAGGAGTTGGAAGTTCATGTGAGCCAGTCAGAAAAAAACTAGCATCCAAGTTCAGCAGGTCATAGGACAGACAAATGAATATTGGGCTTTATTTTAAAGAAAACAGCATATAAATAGGGAAATTATATAGAAGGCGCTATTTAGACAGATCTAAAATACCGCGAAGTTTTGGTCCTATTAACTAAGGTGGTAGTAGATGGAAAATATTCAACCAGGAGCTCAGTGACCAGTGGTGTTCTGCAGTGATCTGTTCTGGGACTTCTACTCTTTATGATTTTTATAAATCACTTGGATGAGGAAGTGGAAAGGGTGGGTTAGTAAGTTTGCTAATAACACAAAGGTTGGTGGATAGTGTAGAGGGCTGTTGTAGTTGCAACAGAACATTGACAGGATGCAGAGCTGGGCTGAGAGGTGGTAGATGGAGTTCAACTTGGAAAAGTGTGAAGTGATTCATTTTGAAAGGTCAAATTTGAATACGGATTACAGGGTTAAAGGCAGGATTCTGAGCAGTGTGGAGGAACAGAAGGATCTTGGGGTCCACATGCATAGATCCCTCAAAGTGTCCACCCAAGTTGATAGGGTTGTTAAGACGGAGTATGGTATGTTGGCTTTCATTAGCAGGGGGATTGAGTTTAAGAGCCTCAAGGTTATACTGCAGCTCTATAAAGCCCTGGTTAGACCACACTTGGAATATTGTGTTCAGTTCTGGTCGTCTCATGATATGGAGGATGTGTAAGTATTAGAGAGGGTGCAGAGGAGATTTACCAGGATGCTGTCTGGATTGGAGGGGCATGTCTGATGAAGAAAAGTTGAGCGAGTTAGGGCTTTTCTCACTAGAGCAACGAAGGAGGAGAGGTGACTTGTTAGAGGTGTACAAGATGATGAGAGACATAGATAAAGTGGATAGCCAGAGACTCTTTCCAAGGGTATAAATGGCTATCACGAGGGGACACAATTTTAAGATGATTGGTGGAAGGTTTGGGGAGATGGAGAGGTAGGTTCTTTAAACTGAGAGAGGTGGGTACATGGTATGCACTACCAGCAGTGGTAGTACAGTCAGATAAATTCAGGACATTTAAGCCAATCTTGGATAGGCACATGGATGATAGTAAAATGAAGGATATGTAGGTTAGTTTGATCGTAGTGTAGGATAAAAGGTTGGCACAACATTGAGGGCCGAAGGGCCTGTACAGTGCTGTACTGTTCTATGACCAGTGCTTGGGTCCCAGCTATTCACAATGTGCATTAACAGACTAAACGAGGGACGCAAAACTTTGTCCTGACGTTTGCTGATGCAGTGACTGTAACAAGGTCAGCCAGGTGGAGTTCCCTGACTGGGGCCGTTAACCCGGTTCAATCAGGGAGCCCTGGCTGACAAAGATCAACAGAAGCGTTGGGCGGCGGGGGGGGAAAACAGACATTGCTGGAAAAGCTCAGCCACTTCTGGCAGCATTTGTGAGAAGAAATCAGCATTTACATTTCGGGTCTGGTGACCCTTCCTCAGAAGAGCGTCAGAGGTTCTGTGCACTCTGTGAGCTGGTTCTTAGGAAGCCAGATCAGCATCAATGACAATGCACCTGAGGGTGACAGGATACTAGTTTCTGTGGAGTTATTTCAGCTGACCACACCAAACCCCAGGAGACTGAGAGTAGTTAGTTTGCGTGTAACGAGTATTCAAGGCAATTGAGACAGTTTGAAGTTAGTGGGTAAATGCAGTATTACATGGGTAAGGGTGAAGTTAGCTGCTGAAAATGTGATGCTGAAAAGCGCAGCAGGTCAGGCAGCACCCAAGGAGCAGGAGAGTTGACGTTTCGGGCATAAGCCTTTCTTCAGGAATGAGGAAAGTGTGTCCAGCAGGCTAAGATAAAAGGTAGGGAGGAGGGACTTGGGGGAGGGGCGATGGAGATGCGATAGGTGGAAGGAGGTCAAGGTGAGGGTGATAGGCCGGAGTGGGGTGGGGGCGGAGAGGTCAGGAAGAAGATTGCAGGTTAGGAGGGCGGTGCTGAGTTCGAGGGATTTGACTGAGACAAGGTGGTGGGAGGGGAAATGAGGAAACTGGAGAAATCTGAGTTCATCCCTTGTGGTTGGAGGGTTCCCAGGCGGAAGATGAGGCGCTCTTCCTCCAACCGTCGTGTTGTTATGGTCTGGCGAAGGAGGAGTCCAAGGACCTGCATGACCTTGGTGGAGTGGGAGGGGGAGTTAAAGTGTTGAGCCACGGGGTGGTTGGGTTGGTTGGTCCGGGTGTCCCAGAGGTGTTCTCTGAAACGTTCCGCAAGTATAGAGGAGGCCACATCGGGTGCAGCGGATGCAATAGATGATGTGTGTGGAGGTGCAGGTGAATTTGTGGTGGATATGGAAGGATCCCTTGGGGCCTTGGAGAGAAGTAAGGGAGGAGGTGTGGGCGCAAGTTTTGCATTTCTTGCGGTTGCAGGGGAAGGTGCCGGGAGTGGAGGTTGGGTTGGTGGGGGGTGTGGACCTGACGAGGGAGTCACGGAGGGAGTGGTCTTTTCGGAACGCTGGTAGGGGAGGGGAGGGAAATATATCCCTGGTGGTGGGGTCCGTTTGGTTATTCAATTTTGTGGGAAAAGCACATTGGCAGAGGATTACTTTAATGGTGATAGATTGAGAAACGTCGATGTTCACAAGGATCTGTGTCCTTGCACGTCAATCACTGAAAGCAAACACATCAGTGCAACAAGCTGTTAGGAAGGTACATGGCATGTTAATCTTAATTACAAGAAAATTTGGATACAGAAGCAAGGAACTCTTACTACAGGGCTTTGGTGATAGCATATCTGGAGTATTATATGCAGTTTTGGTCTCCTTAGCTAAGAAAAGGTAGACTTGCCATTGAGGGAATGCAAGTTCATTGAACTGAATCCTGAGATGGTAGGTTTGTAATACTGAGAGAGATTGACCCCAACATTGGACAGTAAAAACGTCTTGGCCGAAAGCAACAAATGCTGGAGATCACAGCGGGTCAGACAACCGCACTCTCCATGGACAGAGAGCAAGCCAATGTTTCGAACCTAGATGACTCTATATCAGAGCTGACGTGAAGTCTGGAGAGGACAACATCTATGCAATAGCGCAGGGAGGTGGAGTGCTGGGGAAGAGAGGATGCTGATAGTTCAGATGAAGTGATCGGAATATGAGGATGGCAGAACAATGATGTGTCTAACTGCCAGACTGGAGACAACACGCAGGGAGGGGAGAGAGAACATGGTGACAGAGAATGTAACAAGCAAAACTAAAAGAAATGGAAGGAATAGGTTAAAAATCTGAAGGTGTTGAAGTCCATATTGAGCCCAGAAGGTTGTAAAGAGCCTAGTTTAAAGATGAGATGTTGCTCCTCACTCTGCGCTGTGATTCGCTGGAGCATCGCAGAGGTCAGCCATATAAGAACATGAGCAGGATGCTGTGTTAAAATGGCCGGCTACGGGGTGTTGTGCAAAGTGGTCACCCAGTCCGTATTTGGTTTCTTCAACGTAGGGTAGGCCACACTGGGTGCAGCGAATGCAGTACACAAGATTGGAGGGAATCCAGGTGAAATGCTGCTTCACCTGGAAAGACTGTTTAGGCCCTTGGAGGGTGAGCAGGGAGGCAGTGAAAGGGCACTCATGGTGTAGGCCCCTTATGCAATTCTTGACCACATAAGGCAGTGGAGGCCTACGGGAACATAGAGGGAGCATGGCGCTGAAGTAGAGGATATTATTGAATGCTGGAACTGACCTGATGGGCCAAATGGACTACTCCTACTCCTATTTTCTACATTTCCAGACACACAGGTGCCACAGTGAGAGAGTTAATCAGAAATGAACACTACTGAGACTTAATATATTGTGAGGCAAACGCAGCAGGTCGCAATGTGAGGCCTGTTACTCAGAAAGAAAAGATAAGCCTCACAGAGGGGAATAAAACAAAAAAGTAGCAATGTTTATATTAATGGTTCATTTCAATGCATAAGACAAGTCAGACCAGTGTGTCTCATTTACTTTACTGGCTTTTCCTACATGGAGACCAGTTTGGAGATATACTCAGGCCCCACAGTGAGGCCTATTAGTGACGACAGCTCCGAAAGTTATAATTACCTTGGCAGCTCTTTCCATCAGGTGCAGGTTTAAATCCTTTGCTACAGGTACAGCTGTATGATCCCTTTGTGTTGACACACTTTCCGTTTAAGCAGAAGGATCGGTCAAGGCACTCATCAACATCTGTCATCGAGGAGAGACCAAGAGGATCAGTGACCGCACTGAACAGAAATAAAGGCAGCCAAGAAAAAGAAATGGACTGCGACATTCTGCCTGATCCGGGACATGCAAATGGAGCTTTACTCTGTGTCTAACCCCGTGCTGTCCCTCTCCCTGGGAGTATTTGATGGGGACAGTGTAGAGGCAGCTTTACTCTGTATCTAACCCCATGCTGTCCCTGTCCTGGGCAGTGTTTGATGGGGGACAGTGTAGAGGGAGCTTTACTCTGTGTCTAACCCCGTGCTGTCCCTGTCCTGGGGAGTGTTTGATGGGGACAGTGTAGAGGCAGCTTTACTCTGTATCTAACCCTGTGCTGTCCCTGTCCTGAGAGTGTTTGATGGGGACAGTGTAGAGGGAGCTTTACTCTGTATCTAACCCCGTGCTGTCCCTGTCCTGGGGAGTGTTTGATGGCGACAGTGTAGAGGGTGCTTTACTCTGTATCTAACCCCGTGCTGTCCCTGTCCTGGGGAGTGTTTGATGGGGGACAGTGTAGAGAAAGCTTTACTTTGTATCTAACCCTGTGCTGTCCCTGTCCTGGGGAGTGTTTGATGGGGACAGTGTAGAGGGAGCTTTACTCTGTATCTAACCCCGTGCTGTCCCTGTCCTGGGGAGTGTTTGATAGGGGCAGTGTAGTGGGAGCTTTACTCTGTATCTAACCCCATGCTGTCCCTGTCCTGGGGAGTGTTTGATGGGGGACAGTGTAGAGGGAGCTTTACTCTGTATCTAACCCCGTGCTGTCCCTGTCCTGGGGAGTGTTTGATGGCGACAGTGTAGAGAGAGCTTTACTCTGTATCTAACCCCGAGCTGTCCCTGTCCTGGGGAGTGTTTGATGGGGACTGTGTAGAGGGAGCTTTACTCTGTACCTAACCCTGTGCTTTCCTCTCCTTGGAATGTTTGACCATGTAAAGGGAGCTTTACTTTCTGTTTAAAGGTGTAGAGGGAGATTTATTTTCTGTTTAAAAGTGTAAAGAGAGCTTTACGCTACACCTAGCCCATCTTGTGTGAGAATGGTTCAGTAGCCAGTGTGAAAGTGGGATTCCCTTAATCCTAAAACCATCCTGTGGTTCTGAACCGTCCCCACCCACTGAAAAGACACCCCCCCGTCACCTCACCCAAGTGAGTTTCCCTTGCCTCACGTTAATGAATCCACCTCCACCTCCATCTCTTCATTGATTGGTCACTGGAGGGGCCGGTACTCACCATAACACTCTCCAGCCTGACTCCGGTATCCCTCTGGACAGGGAACGCACTCATACGTTCCAGGTTTATTCTTGCATTTGCCCCGTGGACAGGTATTCGGGTTGTTGCATTCATTAATATCTAGGATAAAGATCAGACCATAAGATCATAAGACATAGGAGTGGATGTAAGGCCATTTGGCCCAACGAGTCCACTCCGCCATTCAATCATGGCTGATGGGCATTTCAACTCCACTTACCCGCATTCTCCCCGTAGCCCTTAATTCCTTGTGACATTAAGAATTCATCAATCTCTGCCTTGAAGACATTTAGCGTCCCGGCCTCCACTGCACACTGCGGCAATGAATTTCACAGGCCCACCACTCTCTGGCTGAAGAAATGTCTCCGCATTTCTGTTCTGAATTTACCCCCTCTAATTCTCAGGCTGTGCCCACGGGTCCTAGTCTCCTCGCCTAACGGAAACAATTTCCTAGCGTCCACCCTTTCTAAGCCATGTATTATCTCGTAAGTTTCTATTAGATCTCCCCATAATCTTCTAAACTCCAATGAATACAATCCTAGGAACCTCAGCCGTTCCTCGTATGTTAGACCTACCATTCCAGGGATCATCCGTGTGAATCTCCGCTGGACACGCTCCAGTGCCAGTATGTCCTTCCTGAGGTGTGGGGATCAAAACTGGACACAGTACTCCAAATGGGGCCTAACCAGAGCTTTATACCAGAGCTCAGAGAATGTAGAACAGTACAGCACAGGAACGGGCCCTCTGACCCACGGTGTTGTGCCGAACATGACACCAAATTAAATTAGTCCCTCTGCCGGACCTTGGTCCTTATCCCTCCATCCCTTGCATGTTTATCTAAATGTCCCTTAAACGTCTCTATCGTATCTGCCTCCACCACCATGTCCAGCATGCGTTCCAGACTCCTACCACTCTCTGTATAAAAAACTTGCCCCTCACACCCTCTTTAACCTTCCTCCCCCACATAAATGCATGCTCCCTAGTTTTAGACATTTCAACTCTGGGGGAGAACAATCCTGACCGTCAACATTATTGATGCATCTCATAATTTGATAGCCTTCTATCAAGTCTCCCCCCAGCCTCTGCCGCTCCAGAGAAAACAACCTGAGTTTTTCCAGCCTCTCCTTACAGCTCCTACCCTCTGATCCAGGCAACATCCTGGTAAACCTCTTCTGCACTCTCTCCAAAACCTCCATATCCTTCCTGGAATGTGGAGACCAGAATTGAACACAATACTCTAAGTGCAGCCTCACCAAAGTCTTTGACAATTTGGAATCAGTCAGACACAAGCAAAACACTGAAATTTTTGAAAGAACCTCAATCCCATATGGAACAGGCAAGTTAATTCCTCATCCGTTTACTCACAGTGCTTTCATGAAATCTGACACTGAGTAACACAAACCCTATAATGACTTGGTGTTGGACTGGGGTGAACAAAGTTAAAAATCACCCAACACCAGGTTATAATCCAACAGGTTTATTTGGAAGCACAAGCTTTTGAGGCGCTGTCTCTTCATGACTATAACCTGGTGTTATGTGATTGTTAACAAACTCTATAATAGCAGACATGACTGAATCATTCTCTTGAACATCACCCCCCTCCTCACTGTGGGTACTATGCACTTACACTGTCATTTATTCATTTCCGGATAGGTCATCCATCTCTAATTGACCTTGAACTAAGCAGATTGGTAGACAATTGCAGAGGGCAGTTCAGTCAACCACATCGCTGTGGGGTCTGGTGTAGGCCACGTTAGGTAAGTACGGCAGATTTCCCTCCTTCAGCACATCAGTGAACCCAGAAGGTTTTGTGATTGCCATCCCAGAGACTAGATTTTAATTCCAGAATTTAATTAATTGAGTGTAAATATTGACCGAAATCATTAGCCTGGGACTGTGGTCCTCAAGTCCAGTGACACTATCACTGTGCCAGAGTCTCCCTCAAAAGAAATCCATTCATGGATACATCATCCATTCCTGAAGTGAGTTTACTAATAACCACTGTGTTCGGCTCATGTACAGGCACTGGCGGGGTGTGTGTAATGTACTCTTTTTTGTACAGGCGCCTGACAGTAGGTGTGTGCAGTGAACTATACATGTACAGGCGCCTGACAGTGGGTGTGTGTGTGTGTAGTGTACTGTACATGTTCAGGCGCCTGACAGTGGGTGTGTGCAGTGTACTGTACATGTACAGGCACCTGACAGTGGGTGTGTGCAGTGCACTATACATGTACAGGTGCTGACAGTAGGTGTATGTTATGTATTGAAGGGAGTTGGAGGTGAGTTGGGTAAGGTTGCAGCTAGTGTTACCTTCGCAGGCTGTCTGATGGCTGACTGGGCGATACCCGGATTGGCAGTGACAGTAGAAAGAGCCTTCGGTGTTCAGACATCGTCCGTTGGTGCATAAGCGACTGTCCGCACACTCGTTGACATCTGAAACAGAGCGAGAGGAGTCAACAGGCTGATGGGAACACATGCTGGGTGAGAATGGTGCCGGGTGCACATCCTGGAGGTGGCCATGTGCTGCGGGGGCGCCGCTTAGCGATAATGCTTGCCGGAGTAACTCACCGACACAGATGCTGCCCTCCGGGAGTTCCTGTAACTGGTAACCTCGGTAACAGCGGCAGCTGTAGGTCCCAACGTAGTTGATGCACTCGCCTTTTCTGGCCCCACAGGGATTGTCCTCACACTCGTTCACATCTGGATGGGAAAGCACAGCAACTTTGCATTTACGCGGTGCCTTCAACTTTGCATTTATGTAGTGAGGTATCCAAGACCCCAGACACATCTTCCAGGTGAAGCAGCAATCCCTCTGCACTTCCCCCCCATCTAGTCTACCACATTTGGGAAGATGATAACAGGCAAGAACACCTACGTTCTGTCTCCAAAAATGACCCAGAGTTTCCAGTTACCTGCCACTTCAATACACCACCCTATTCCCTGGCCAACATCTCTGTCCCTGTCTAGTGAAGCTGGAAGAACAGCATACAGTCAAACAGACACAGAGTCATACAGCATGGAAACAGTCAAACAGCATACAGTCAAACAGTCACAGGATCATACAGATTGGAAACAGTCACAGGGTCGTACAGCATGGAAACAGTCAAACAGTCACAGGGTCATACAGCATGGAAACAGTCAAACAGCATACAGTCAAACAGTCACAGGATCATACAGCATGGAAACAGTCAAACAGCATACAGTCAAACAGTCACAGGATCATACAGATTGGAAACAGTCACAGAGTCATACAGCATGGAAACAGTCAAACAGCATACAGTCAAACAGTCACAGAGTCATACAGCATGGAAATAGTCAAACAGTCACAGGATCATATAGCATGGAAACAGTCAAACAACATACAGTCAAACAGTCACAGGATCATACAGCATGGATAGAGTCAAACAGTCACAGGATCAAACATCATGGAAACAGTCAAACAACATACAGTCAAACAGTCACAGGATCATACATCATGGAAACAGTCAAACAACATACAGTCAAACAGTCACAGGATCATACAGCATGGGAACAGTCAAACAGTCACAGGATCATACAGCATGGAAACAGTCAAACAGCATACAGTCAAACAGTCACAGGATCATATAGCATGGAAACAGTCAAACAGCATACAGTCAAACAGTCACAGAGTCATACAGCATGGAAACAGTCAAACAGTCACAGGATCATACAGCATGGAAACAGTCAAACAGCATACAGTCAAACAGTCACAGAGTCATACAGCATGGAAACAGTCAAACAGTCACAGGGTCATACAGCATGGAAACAGTCAAACAGTCACAGGGTCATACAGCATGGAAACAGTCAAACAGTCACAGGATCATACAGCATGGTAACAGTCAAACAGTCACAGGGTCATACAGCATGGAAACAGTCAAACAGCATACAGTCAAACAGTCACAGAGTCATACAGCATGGAAACAGTCAAACAACATACAGTCAAACAGTCACAGGATCATACAGCACGGAAACAGTCAAACAGCATACAGTCAAACAGTCACAGGGTCATACAGCATGGAAACAGTCCAACAGCATATAGTCAAACAGTCACAGGATCATACAGCATGGAAACAGTCAAACAGTCACAGGATCATACAGCATGGAAACAGTCAAACAGCATACAGTCAAACAGTCACAGGATCATACATCATGGAAACAGTCAAACAACATACAGTCAAACAGTCACAGGATCATACAGCATGGAATCAGTCAAACAGCATACAGTCAAACAGTCACAGGATCATACAGCATGGAAACAGTCAAACAACATACAGTCAAACAGTCACAGGATCATACAGCATGGAAACAGTCAAACAGTCACAGGATCATACAGCATGGAAACAGTCAAACAGCATACAGTCAAACAGTCACAGAGTCATACAGCATGGAAACAGTCAAACAGTCACAGGGTCATACAGCATGGAAACAGTCAAACAGTCACAGGGTCATACAGCATGGAAACAGTCAAACAGTCACAGGATCATACAGCATGGTAACAGTCAAACAGTCACAGGGTCATACAGCATGGAAACAGTCAAACAGCATACAGTCAAACAGTCACAGAGTCATACAGCATGGAAACAGTCAAACAACATACAGTCAAACAGTCACAGGATCATACAGCACGGAAACAGTCAAACAGCATACAGTCAAACAGTCACAGGGTCATACAGCATGGAAACAGTCCAACAGCATATAGTCAAACAGTCACAGGATCATACAGCATGGAAACAGTCAAACAGTCACAGGATCATACAGCATGGAAACAGTCAAACAGCATACAGTCAAACAGTCACAGGATCATACATCATGGAAACAGTCAAACAACATACAGTCAAACAGTCACAGGATCATACAGCATGGAATCAGTCAAACAGCATACAGTCAAACAGTCACAGGATCATACAGCATGGAAACAGTCAAACAACATACAGTCAAACAGTCACAGGATCATACAGCATGGAAACAGTCAAACAGTCACAGGGTCATACAGCATGGAAACAGTCAAACAGCATACAGTCAAACAGTCACAGGGTCATACAGCATGGAAACAGTCAAACAGCATACAGTCAAACAGTCACAGAGTCATATAGCATGGAAACTGACCCTCCGAAGCACAGGTAGAGACCTCATTCCCCGTGCCTCGACACCATCATGAACCCTCTGGGGAACCCCCGAGTTTACAATCTCAAAGCCGGCTGAGCGGAGGAGGAGGTGTGGGGGAGGGGTGAGTTCTCTCTGGGCCAATATTAGCCATTCAAACAATGTCGCTGAAGACAGACTGATCTCAACATTTGCCCTTTGAGCGGCAGATTGCCATGTGCACAGAAAATGGCTCTCTCCTTCACTGTGCCAGCTGGCTGCATTCCGAGAGAGCACTCAGCAGCTGAGCTTGTGAAAGCCTCCACACAAACACAGGTCAGTCGAGCAGCCTCTTACCCACACAGTGTTTGATATGGGTATGAAGCTGGTAGCCAGTGTGGCAGACGCAGGTGTACCCAGATGGGTCATAGACACACACTCCATGCCCGCAGATCCCCTGATCCACTTTACACGTGTCCATTTCTGAAAGGCAAGAGGAGAGAACGTGACAAAAATGAGACTAACACAAACAAAAATGTAATCAACTATCAGCAAAGCTCTGCAGTTTAACTGATTGCTTACGTGCTGGTGCCCTGTTCGATTTCTGCACTCTTTTGGGTTTAGATTAGATTCCCTACAGTATGGCAACAATCCCTTTGGGCCAACCAGTCCACACCAACCCTCCAAAGAGTGACCCACCCAGACCCATTCCCTTTATTGTACCCCTGACTAATGCACCTATCATAGGGGCAATTTAGCACGGCCAATTCACCCTAACCTGCACATCGGTGGATTGTGGGATGGAAACCCCACACAGACACGGGGATAACGTGCAAACTCCACACAGACAGTCACCTGAGGTGGGAATCGGACCCGGGTCCCTGGTACGGTGAGGCAGCAGGGCTAACCCACTGAACCATCCTGGGTTTAGGCAAATTCATTTGCAAACACACACCCCTGCCATTCCCATCACTCCACCAGCAGCCTCTGCAGTGACACTCCTTTGGATGCACGGCTCCTTCAGTCTCTGGAATTCCTTCTCTAAATCTCTGTGCCTCTCTCTACTCCTTGAAACCAATCCCTCCACCTGAGCATTTGGCTACCTAATGTGGAAATCAGGCGCAGCGGTAGGCCATTCGGCCCTTTAAGTCTGCTCCAATACCATCATCCAACTCAGTTCCTGTTCCTGCTTTCTCCCCCTCCCTTGAGCCCCAAGAACTAGATCCAACTCCTTCTTGGAAACATTCAATGTTTTTGGCCCCAATCCCTTTCTGTGACAGAGAATCCCACAGGCTCCCCCACTCTCTGGGGGAAGACATTTCTCCCTGTCTCAGTCCAAAATGGCTCACCCTGCCTCCTTGGCCTGTTCTGGTCTGGGCTCGCCC
Organism: Hemiscyllium ocellatum; assembly: GCF_020745735.1. Lineage (NCBI taxonomy): Eukaryota > Metazoa > Chordata > Chondrichthyes > Orectolobiformes > Hemiscylliidae > Hemiscyllium > Hemiscyllium ocellatum. Next base: position 6,235,699 of record NC_083446.1, read on the forward strand.
ATCATCTTTGTTCATTCAGTCCCCGGACGAGGGTGTCACTGGGTAAGGGTAGCATTTAATGTCCATCCCTAATTGTCCTGAAGTCAGTTAAGAGTTAACCACGTTGCTGGGGGTCTGGTGTCACAGGTAGACCTGACCGGTTAAGGATGGCAGTTCCCCTCCCCCTAAAGGATCATTGGTGAACCCACATGGGTTCACATTAATCAACAATTAATTCACGGTCATCATTAGACTCTTAATTCCAGATTTATTTATTGATTTCACTGTCTGCAATAGTGGGATTTGAACCTAGGCCCCCAGAACATTACCTGGGGTTCTGGATTGACAGTCGAGAGTGTGTTGCTGGAAAAGCACAGCAGGTCAGGCAGCATGCGAGGAGCAGGAGAATAAACGTTTCGGGCCAGAGCTCTTCATCAGGAATACCGATGAAGGGCTCTGGCCCGAAACGTCAATTCTCCTGCTCCTCGGATGCTGCCTGACCTGCTGTGCTTTTCCAGCACCACTCTCTGGACTCTGATCTCCAGCACCTGCAGTCCTCACTTCCCGCTCTGGATTAACAGTCCAGCAATAATATCACAAGGACACAACATTGCTTGGGGTCAAATTTTGTCTGATTTACCCTCCAAATGAAATGCTTCACTGAATCAGAGACAAAATACAAATCCAACTTGCTGTTGTTGTGGGTGGCAGTCGTTATTATTTGGTTCTTGTCAGTCTGGAATTCTCACCTCCTGGTTTCTATTCCATTCAGTGGGACTGAAACTCCACCAACACGGGTCAGAGGTGACTCAGACACTAGAGGCAAGGGAAGGGTTTTCCAGAAATCCATTCAGACACCCCAGGGTGAATCTGGCTGTTCATTGAACAGAGCTGAAAATGTGTTGCTGGGAAAGCGCAGCAGGTCAGGCAGCATCCAAGGAGCAGGAGAATCGACGTTTCGGGCATGAGCCCTTCTTCAGGAATGAGGAGGATGTGCCAAGCAGGCTAAGATAAAAGGTAGGGAGGAGGGACTTGGGGGAGGGGCGTTGGAAATGCGATAGGTGGAAGGAGGTTAAGGTGAGGGTGATAGGCCGGAGTGGGGTGGGGGCGGAGAGGTCAGGAAGAAGATTGCAGGTTAGGAAGGTGGTGCTGAGTTCGAGGGATTTGACTGAGACAAGGTGAGGGGAGGGGAAATGAGGAAACTGGAGAAATCTAGGTTCATCCCTTGTGGTTGGAGGGTTCCTAGGCGGAAGATGAGGCGCTCTTCCTCCAGCCGTCGTGTTGCCATGGTCTGGCGATGGAGGACTCCAAGGACCTGCATGTCCTTGGTGGAGTGGGAGTGGGAATTGAAGTGTTGAGCCACGGGGCGGTTGGGTTGGTTGGTCCGGGTGTCCCAGAGGTGTTCTCCGAAACGTTCTGCTAGTAGGACTCATAGAGTGAGTCTCAGCCTGTGTACCTTTCTGGGCAATCTCATTGAGGTCAATGAGACGATGGAAGTTCTGCGATCCAGGGTGCTGGGTCCACTGCCTTGTTGTCGTTTGCAAAAATGATTTGGATGTGAATAGAGGAGGAATGGTTAGTGAGTTTGCAGATGGCACTAACATTGGTGCAATGGACAGTGAAGGAGGTTACCTCAGAGTAACAATGGGACCTTGATCAGATGGAGTTTAATTTAGATAAATGTGAGGCATTGCATTTTGGTAAAGGCACATCAGGGCAATACATTAATGGTAGGAGTATTTCTGAACAAAGAGCATGGGGTGCAGGTTCGTAGTTCTTTGAATGTAGAGTCGCAGTTGGACTGGACTGTGAAGAAGGTGTTTGGTATGCTTGCCTTCATTGGTCAGTGCATTGAGTGCAGGAGTTGGGAGGTCATGTTGTGGCTGCACAGGACATTGGTTAGGCTACTTTTGGAATACCACGTTCAATTCTGGTCTCCCTGCTATAGGAAGGATGTTGTTAAACTTGAAAAGGTGCAGAAAAGATTTACAAGAATGTTGCCCTGGTTGGACGGTTTGAGCTACAGGGAGAGGCTGAATAGGCTGGGGCTATTTTCCCTGGAGCATTAGAGGCTGAGGAGTGGCCTCATAGAAGTTTATAAAATCATGGGGGGCATGGATAGGTTCAAAGTCTTTTCCCCAGGATAGGGGAGTCCAAAACTAGAGGGCACAAGTTTAGGGTGAGAGAGGAATGATGTAAAAGGGACCTAAGGGGCAACTTTTTCACACAGAGGGGTGTGCATGTGTGGAATGAGCTGCCAGAGGAAGTGTTGGAGGCTGGTACAATGACAACACTTAAGAGGCATCTGGAATAGGAAGCGTTTAAAGGGAGATGGGCCAAATGCTGGCAAATGGGAGTAGATTAATTTAGGATATCTGGTCAGCATGCTCGAGATGGACCGAAGGGTTTGCTTCTGTGTTGTACATTTCTGACTCAAATATACGCACTCTTCGCTCTGACCACCAGATGGCAATGATGCACACAATACGAAGTGCAGCCACTCGATCACAATCCCCATTTGTAATCAGAGGTCTCTGTGATTCAGAGTTGAACATTGAACGTCCCTTTGTTGGAGCAAAACAAGTGAGGTCATAATCCCTTCATTCATGGGAAGGAGCTGGAGCACAAGCCCTGAACCAGTGAGAACAGATCCCGAAGCCACACTCACTGATTGTAACATGGCCCAGTAACTAAGCTACGTGACTCCTGTCTTGTCCATTAGATTCCGTGGGTCACCGTCCCATACTTGGCTCAGAATTCAAACCAGCCTTCGGCTTTCTTCACTGTAACAGAGCAGGGTCAGAGGTGACCTGCCAGAATAATGAGAGGTACAGATCGAGTTGATGGTAATTGCCTTTTCCCCGGAATGGGGGATTTCAAAACTTGCAGGGCACAGTTTTAAGGTGAGAGGAAAGAGATTTAAAAAAGACGCGAGGCGAAATTCTTTATACAGAGAGTGGCTCGTGTGTGGAATGTCCACCAGAGGAAGTGGTGGACGCGGATAGTTACAATGTTTAAAAGACATTTGGATAAGGACATGAATAGGAAAGGGTTTGGAGGGATATGGATCAGGAGCAGGCAGGTGGGACTAGTTTATTTTGGGATTACGGTTGGTATGGACTGGTTGGATCAAAGGGTTTGTTTCTGCCATCCTTACCTGGTCTGGCCTACACGTGACTCCAGACCCAATTGCATTGTGATTGACTCTTAGCTGCCCTCCAGGCCATAAGTACTAGCCTAGTCTGTGATGTTCACAGCCCATGAATTAATTTATACATGAAAAGACAGAGGGAGAATATAATGATTGGACCCAGAGGGATCTCAGTGACTATGAGATCCTAGATTGGGGTTGTTAATCTGGGTCTATCAGATATAAAATGAAATTTCGGGGGTTAAAAAAAAGAAAAAAAAAAGAAATGAAAGAAAAATAAACCAAGATAAGAAAAAAAAATGGATATTTCAGAGTCACTTCACTTCAGGACACTGACTTAGCTGACTGATCACACTGTGCTCAAATAAAAAAAGGGTGACTTGTTGACGGGATACTGACCCCTGTGCAGTTATTTCAGAGAATAAATGCTTTCTTTTTGCTACAATGGAACTTATCTGGATTCCACCTGAACTGGAAAATGTCAAAGAAAATCTCTACCTCTTCCACGGGTTTATGGTATATTATTTCAGAATTTGGATTGTAAAGTGAAAGAGAATGGATTTTGGTTTTCCAGTTCTGTGAAGGTCTAAGTTTGTTTTAAGAGTTGAAAAGTCATTAATTGAATTTACTTTGTTTCCAATTAGATTAGATTACTTACAGTGTGGAAACAGGCCCTTCGGCCCAACAAGTCCACACCGACCCGCCGAAGCGCAACCCACCCATACCCCTACATCTACCCCTTACCTAACACTACGGGCAATTTAGCATGGCCAATTCACCTGACCTGCACATCTTTGGACTGTGGGAGGAAACCGGAGCACCCGGAGGAAACCCACGCAGACACGGGGAGAACGTGCAAACTCCACACAGTCGCCTGAGTCGGGAATTGAACCCGGGTCTCAGGCGCTGTGAGGCAGCAGTGCTAACCACTGTGCCACCCTGCCACCCACAATGTTTCGCTAGAAGCGTTTGGGATGACACTGCAGCCTCACATCGCCAGGGACTCGGGTTCGAATCCACCCTCAGGCGACTGTCGGTGTGGAGTTTGCATGTTCTCCCTGTGCCTGTGTGGGGTTTCCTCTGGGTGCTCCGGTTTCACCCCACAGTCCAAAGATGTGCAGGTTAGGGTGGATTGGCTGTGCTAAATTGTCCCATAGTGCCCAGGGATGTGCAGGTTAGGGTGGATTGGACATGCTAAGTTGTCCCATAGTGTCCAGGGACGTGCAGGTTAGGATGGATTGGCCGTGCTAAATTGTCTCATAGTGCCTCGGGATGTGCAGGTTAGGATGGATTGGCCGTGCTAAATTGTCCCATAATGCCCAGGGATGTGCAGGTTAGGGTGGATTGGCCGTGTTAAATTGCCTCATAGTGCCCAGGGATATGCAGGTTAGGGTGGGTTGGCTTTGCTAAATTGATCCATAGTGCCCAGGGATGTGCAGGTTAGGATGGATTGGCCGTGCTAAATTGTCCCATAGTGTCCAGGGATTCGTAGGTTAGGGTGGGTTGGCTGTGCTAAATTGTCCCATAGTGCCCAGGGATGTGCAGGTTAGGGTGGGTTGGCCGTGCTAAATTGTCCCATAGTGCCCAGGGATGTGCAGGTTAGGGTGGGGTGGCCGTGCTAAATTGTCCCATAGTGCCCAGGGATGTGTAGGTTACGAGGATTAGCCATGGGAAATGCAGAGTGATAGGGGGATGTGGGGATTCTATGATTCCTGTGATGTCAGCTAAATGACTAGCAAGATACTGTTGTAGAAAAGTGGGCCCTAGAGGTTCAGGTACATAAGGCTTTGAAGTTTGCATCACAAATAGACGGTTAAAAAGCCGTTTAGCACGCTTGACTTCATTGCTCAGAGTATAGGAGTTGGGATTTTATGTTGAGGATGTACAGGACGTTGGTGAGGCCTCTTTTGGAGTACTGTGTCCAGTTCTGGTCACCCTTTCCTGGGAAGGATGTTAATAAGCTGGAGAGGGTTCAGAAGAGATTTCCCAGGATGTTGCCAGGAATGGAGGGTTTGGATTATAAGGGGAGGCTGGGACTTTTTTTACTGGAGCGTAGGAGGTTGAGGGGTGACCTTAAAGACGTTTATAAAATCATGAGAGGAATATATAAGGTGAATAGCAGGTGTCTTTTCCCTAGAGTGGAGAGGGGAGAGGAATCAAGACTAGGGAGCATATTTTTAAGGTGAGAGGAGAAAGATGTGAAAAAATCATGAGGGGCAATGTTCTTACAGAGTGTGTAATGAATTTCTAGAGGAAGTGGTGAATGTGGGTACAGCTCCAACATTTAGGTAAGTTCATGAATAGGAAAGGTTTAGAGCGATATGGGCCAGGAGCAGGCAGGTGGGATTGGTGTAGTTTGAGATTACGGTTGGCATGGACTGGTTGGGCCGAAGAGTCTGTGTCCATGCTATACGGCTCTATAATTCTATACCTGAGCAGATAATTGCTAAAATATTAGCTCATTTATCTTTTACGACAACCATACAGGGGAAGGATCCAGGTGCAGGGTCATACAGAGAGAAGAGGCCCATAGCAGCAGAGGAACTGGCCCTAGCTGATTCCAAGCATCTTCCAAACACATAACAGCTACCACCAAGAAGGACATAGGCAGCAAACGCATGAATACTTCACTCCCTGCAAATTCCCTGACAAGACACTCACCATCTTGACTTGGAGCTCCATCACCATTCCTCCACTATCATCAAATCAAAAATCTTGGAGCTCTTTTCATGCCGACATTATGGGTGTCCCTACCTCCTGCAGGATTGCAGTGGTTCAAGGGGGCAGCTCAAAATCGCCTTCTCTAGGGTTATCAGGGCTGGGTGATAAATATTGGCCTGGCCAGCAACGCCCCCTACCCCACAAACAAATAATGAGAGTGAGGAGAAAGCAGAAGGACGAGGTGGTGTCAGAGAGGAAAACGTGATACAAGGCTGTTGACAACACGAAGTTAAGGAACCCAAGTTCAGCAATAAGTGAGCTAGGTCAGCACTTAAGATCTTAAGGTCCTTAGAATGAGACATGAACAGAAGAAAATAACATTGGGTAAAAGCATGGGCATTTGACAAAAGGAGATTGGTAACAGCCATGCCAACCAGGCAAGACCCCCTCAAAATATTTTAAGAAGGTAGCCTAGACCCTAACTTTCTCTTGTTTTGAAGGCAAATGTAAAGTGTCACCATGACTGGTCAAACTATTCGATGTTAAGCAAAACACAATTTACTTAAACACTGTAGTTAAAATACAACCAAAGAAAGGGGAACTTAAAATAACAACTGTAGTCACTTCTTCTATAATGCGATGGGTACGTTCTCGTGCAACCCTGCATTATAGATAAATCACGCTTTAGAAACAGCGCTTAAAGTGTTGGTGATATAATCGCGTTACAGCCAATACATGTTTTATAAGTTCACACAGTAGAAAAACCACCCCCAACTCATCAACCGTGTTGGTTAAATGAGCGTCATAATGGAATGACCTGTATTGGGAAACTTAACAGAATAATAGATACAGTAACTAATACTAATTAACTGTTCCACTATAGTAACATCCCATTAACACACCCCTTGGCAAAAAAAGGAAAATTCAGACACAGAATCTCACATGTAGTTCTCCAATCCAGGTGGGAAAAACATCAAGAGAAGGTTCAGAGGGTGAGGCAGCCTGGAGAAATTCACTGAAGCTTCTCGCTCTGTTGACACCCAATAGCTTCTGCTTAAAGCTAAACCTAAAACCTAAAACAAACCGAGAGAGCTGGCCACATCCAGGCTACTCCTATTGTGCCAACTTTTAAAAAAAACCTAAAGGTCAGACAAGTTGTTTACGTTGTTATAGACATCTCAGTAACTCTGCCTTACAACCTCTCTTCAAAAAAACCAAGACAAAGTAACCTCTTGAAAGTCTGACCAAGAGATTTTAGCGTGGACTTCACTGAGGACTGAGTTACTGTTAGGACATTCTTGGGACAAAGGAGTTCACTCTTTCTTTCTTTCTTTGTGTTGTGATTGTTCCATTACTTTTTATCTCCGATAATGTAGCCTGTGATTTTCTTTTGAGTATTATGTTCTTTTGCTAACTGTACATTGGCAGTCTCCTGCAAATGTGATCCGTGACTGCCCTCCACAGGAAACAAGAAGGATAATTAAAACTTATCTCTCAGGCCAAATCTCTCTCTGACCTGTCCTGTGTTACCATCAGGAGGATCATACCCAACTGCTGCATTTTTCAGGTTTCAGCCTCTCAATTTAAATTTATTAAGAAACAAGATTGTACAGAAGGTAAGGCAAATGGTAAATCCTCTATATTTCTGTGCTTTATTATGGAATATAGGAAACTAGTGCAGGAGAAGGCTATTCATCCTCATGCCTGTTCCACCATTCCACTTCACCATGACCTGGTGGATCATCTATCTCAAAGCGACGTTCCTGCATTACCCCTCCACCAAACCGGAGATATTTTTAAGAGTGGAGAGTAACTGAACTTGAGGATAGGGGATTTTCAGACTGCAGCTTTGCGAGACTTAAGTGGGGAACGCGGTGTTAGGGAATAAACAGAGCGAACACAAAATGGAACTTGGTAGGGGTTACCTGGGGCAACTGAACTTTGGATGACCTTGGGGAATGGTATCAGGACACTAGCACTAACCAGGATATTTCCACAGAAAATATTGTAATAGTTGAAGTCACTGTAATTGTAGAATCCCTACAGTGTGGAAGCAGGCCACCTGGACACCTGCTCTCCAAAGAGAATCCCAACCAGACCCACACACCTACCCAATCCTTGCACTTCCCATGGCTAACTCACCTAGCCTGCATACACGGATCAAGCTAGCATGGCCAGTCCACCCTAAACCACACATCCTTGAACTGTGGGAGGAAACCAGAGCTCTCAGAGAAAACCCACGCAGATCTGGGAAGAGTGTGCAAACTCCACACGGATAATTGCCCAAGGGTGGGATCGAACCCGGATCCCTGGTGCTGGGAGGCCGCAATGCTAACCACTGAGCCACCATACTGCCCACATCACTGGCAACATTTTGATTTGTAATGACGAGGCCCCATCCTGAAGAAGATCCTTTTGCCTGCTCTGAGCTGTTGTACTATTTGAGAGGGATCCCAAGGCGAACATGCCCTACCCCAAACCGAACAAGATTTAGCAAGGAAAGGGTTACTTACCGATGACCTGGGAAGGGCCAAACTCCATGGGCTGAGGTGGGGCAGGTACCTTAATTGCAGGGGTCGTAGGTCGTGTTTCCAATTCTACTGGGAAGGTAGAAAGCAAAACAAAAGGTTGAACTGTGTGGTGCTGGAATAGAGTCACATCTCAACTATCACAGAGAGGCAAGAGAAGCAGTTTCATTCCCATTCTTTCATCTTCAAGCCAGCTTGGACTAATCAGAATAAATTCTCATCTCCCCTTTGGTTCTATCAGCTAGAACAGTGTAGAGGGAGCTTTACTCTGTGTCTAACCTCGTGTTGTCCCTGTCCTGGGATTGTTTGATGGGGGACAGTGTAGAGGGAGCTTTACTCTGTGTCTAACCCTGTGCTGTCCCTGTCCTGGGGAGTGTTTGATGGGGGACCGTGTAGAGGGAGCTTTACTTTGTATCTGACCCCGTGCTGTCCCTGTCCTGGGAGTGTTTGATGGGGAACAGTGTAGAGTGAGCTTCACTCTGTATCTAACCCTGTGCTGTCCCTGTCCTGGAAGTGTTTGATGTGGAACAGTATAGAGAGAGGTTTATTTTGTATTTAACCCCATGCTGTCCCTGTCCTGAAAGTATTCAATGGGATATTGTATTACACTGGCTGACATAGTTCACTCAGCATCGAGTGCAACTTGTACCTAAAACTGCCCAGGTTTCAGTAGCATTGAGTACTGCCTTTGCTCATGAGACCACCATCTGACCAACATCAAGGGGCCAGTCTATCCCCTCAGCAATAAACAGTCAATACTCACCCGGAAACCTTGATGCAAAGGGGATAAAACTGGCGGAGAATGCTTCCTCTCTCAGACTGAAAGTGGGTAACTGCTCGATAAAAAGAGAGAGAACTAATCTTTATAAAATCAGCACAAGTTAGTACCCAGCATGCATTAGTGGATCATGTGAGTTGCTGTCTTCTGATTGGCCTTATTTCCAGTCCATCCTTCCTGCAAACATTGTTTCTATGGATACAGTGAAACCCACTCAATGTGGAGGTTGATGAATAATCACAGTACCACAGTGTTGTCACGGTACAGAACAAGGCCATTCAGCTCAACATTTCTGCACTGGCTCACTGACCATTTTGTATGGATCTCCCTGAAAACCTGAGTCATGATTTCACAGTTGTAGAGTCATGGAGATGTACAACACAGAAACAGACCCTTTGGTCCAACTCACCCATGCCAACCAAATTCATCTCGTCCCATTTGCCAGTACTTAGTCCATATTCCTCTAAACCCTTCCTATTCTTATATCCAATCAGATGCCTTTTAAATGTTGTCATTGTACCAGCCTCCACCACTTCCTCTGGCAGCTCATTCCATTCACGCACCACCCTCTGCATAAAAACTTTGCCTCTTAGGTCCCTTTTAAATCGTTCCCCTCTCACCTTAAACCTATGCCCTCTAGTTTTGGACTCCTCTACCCTGGGGAAAAGACCTTGTGTATTTAATCAGTCCATCGTCCCTCATGATTTTATAAATCTCTATAAGATCACTCCTCAGCCTCCAATGCTCCAGGCAGACTGAGGGGAAACTTGATCGAAGTTAAATACATGCCCCTTAGTTTCAAACATTTCAACTCTGGGTAAAAGATTCTGACCATCAACCCTATCTATGTACCTCATAATTTTATAGACTTCTACCAAGCTTCTCCTCAGCCTCCACTCTCCAGAGAAAATGACCTTTTTCTAGCCTCTCCACTTTCTTTGTACACAATCCCAATGGACTAAAATGCCTTCCCATTCACTCCCATTATACACAATCCCAATGGACCCAAACCCCTTCCCATTCACTCCCATTGTACACAACCCCAATGGACCCAAACCCCTTCCCATTCACTCCCATTGTACACAATCCCAATGGACCCAAACCCCTTCCCATTCACTCCCATTGTACACAACCCCAATGGACCCAAACCCCTTCCCATTCACTCCCATTGTACACAATCCCAATGGACCCAAACCCCTTCCCGTTCCCTCCCATTGTACACAATCCCCAATGGACCCAAACCCCTTCCCATTCACTCCCATTGTACACAATCCCAATGGACCCAAACCCCTTCCCATTCACTCCCATTGTACACAATCCCAATGGACCCAAACCCCTTCCCATTCACTCCCATTATACACAACCCCAATGGACCCAAACTCCTCCTCATTCACTCTCATTATACACAATCCCAATGGTCCCAAACCCCTTCCCATTCACTCCCATTGTACACAATCCCAATGGACCCAAACCCCTTCCCATTCACTCCCATTGTACACAATCCCAATGGACCCAAACCCCTTCCCGTTCCCTCCCATTGTACACAATCCCCAATGGACCCAAACCCCTTCCCATTCACTCCCATTGTACACAATCCCAATGGACCCAAACCACTTCCCATTCACTCCCATTGTACACAATCCCAATGGACCCAAACCCCTTCCCGTTCCCTCCCATTGTACACAATCCCAATGGACCCAAACCCCTTCCCATTCACTCCCATTGTACACAATCCCAATGGACCCAAACCCCTTCCCATTCACTCCCATTGTATACAATCCCAATGGATCTAAACTCCTCCCCATTCACTCCCATTGTACACAATCCCAATGGACCCAAACCCCTTCCCATTCACTCCCATTGTACACAATCCCAATGGACCCAAACCCCTTCCCATTCACTCCCATTGTATACAATCCCAGTGGATCTAAACTCCTCCCCATTCACTCCCATTGTACACAATCCCAATGGACCCAAAACCCTTTCCCATTCATTCCCACTGTATGCAATCCCAATGGTCCCAAACCCCTTCCCATTCACTCCCACTGTACACAATCCCAATGGATCCAAAAGCCTTCCCATTCATTCCCATTGCACACAATCCCAATGGACCCAAACCCCTCCCCATTCACTCTCATTGTACACAATCCCATTGGACCCAAACCTTTTCCCATTCACTCCCATTGTACACAATCCCAATGGACCAAAGCCCTTTCCCATTCATTCCCATTGTACACAATTCCATTGGACCCAAACACCTTCCCATTCACTCCCATTGTACATAATTCTAATGGACCAAAACCCTTTCCCATTCACTCCCATTGTACACAATCCCAATGGACCCAAACCCCTTCTCATTCACTCCCATTGTACACAATTCCAATGGACCAAAGCCCTTCCCATTCATTCCCATTGTGCACAATTCCATTGGACCCAAACACCTTCCCATTCACTCCCATTGTACATAATTCTAATGGACCAAAACCCTTTCCCATTCACTCCAGTTGCTGCTAGGATTGGGGTTAGAGAGTCAGAGTCAGAGAGGTGTACAGCATGGAAACTGACCCTTCAGTCCAACTCGTCCATACCAGGTTGATGCTGAATCCGAATGGACTAAATTCCTTCCATTTTGGTTTGGCTTGGAATGATTTAAAGTGGGGATAATCTGTGCTTGCAGCTCCTGGGATCCCAGTCTCATGTTGATGGCTCTTATTGCTAACCAGCTCCCTGAAACACCTCAGGATGACAGTCACCTCTGACCTTTCCCCCCTCCTTGCTCCAGAACCTCTCCCCAGCACGCCTCACACCAAACCAGTGATGGAGAGGAGGAGGGTGTTCAAACCCTCGCTCTCCGTGGTGCTGAACGGTCCAGCATTACCCAGGATTTGGACTCTTCACATTCAATCTTTCCTTCCTAACCATTGCCAGCTACTTTCATGGATTCTTATCACTTTGCCAAGGAACCCCTGTTGCTGTATGAGCACCTGTTCACTGCACTGGCATCAGATCTGAGCTCACTCAATGTTCTGCTGACTGTATCCTCACTCACACCAAGCCTCATTCAAATATCACTCTTCCCTCCTCCACCAACTTCACCCAAGCCTCAAGTTTCAGATTCACATTCTTGTTTTCAATTTCCTCCTTGGCTACACCCCCTCCCTATCTCTGTCACCTCCTCCACCCCTACACCCCTCTCCGTATCTCTGTAACCCCCTCCAGCCCCTACACCCCTCTCCCTATCTCTGTCACCTCCTCCACCCCTACACCCCTCTCCGTATCTCTGTAACCCCCTCCAGCCCCTACACCCCTCTCCCTATCTCTGTCACCTCCACCAGCCCCTACACCCCTCTCCCTATCTCTGTCACCTCCACCAGCCCCTACACCCCTCTCCCTATCTCTGTAACCCCCTCCAGCCCCCTACACCCCGTCTCGATCTCTGTCACCTCCTCCAGTCCCTACACCCCCCGCCATCTCTGTAACCCCCTCCAGCCCCTACACCCCTCTCCCTATCTCTGTAACCTCCTCCACCCTACACCCCTCTCCCTATCTCTGTAACCCCCTCCAGCTCATACACACCTCCCCATCTCTGTAACCTCCCTCCAGCCCCTACACACCCTCCCTGTCTCTGTAACCCCCTCCAGCCCCCTACAACACGTCCTGATCTCTGTCACCTCCTCCAGTCCCTACACCCCCCGCCATCTCTGTAACCCCTCCAGCCCCTACACCCCTCTCCGTATCTCTGTAACCCCCTCCAGCCCCCTACACCCCTCTCCGTATCTCTGTAACCCCCTCCAGCCCCTACACCCTCTCCCTATCTCTGTAACCCCCTCCAGCCCCCTACAACCAGTCCCGATCTCTGTCACCTCCTCCAGTCCCTACACCCCCCGCCATCTCTGTAACCCCCTCCAGCCCCTACACCCCTCTCCGTATCTCTGTAACCCCCTCCAGCCCCCTACACCCCGTCCCGATCTCTGTCATCTCCTCCAGTCCCTACACCCCCCGCCATCTCTGTAACCCCCTCCAGCCCCCTACACCCCTCTCCGTATCTCTGTAACCCCCTCCAGCCCCCTACACCCGCTCCCGATCTCTGTCACCTCGTCCAGCCCCTACTACCCCACCCATCTCTGTCACCTTTTCCCACCCTTACAACCCTTGCTATCTTTGAATCCTTCTCTTGCTCCTATAGGCCTCTGAGATTTCTGTTCTCCTCCCAAATCTGGCCTCTTGCTACTGGTACCCCTCCATTTCCCAACTTTGGGAGCTGTGCCTTCAGGCGCCTGTGCCCTACGCCCTGGAATTACCACATAAATCCCTCGGCCCTGCCATCCTTTTCAGATGCTCCTTCAAACCAACCTTCTGGTCCAAGTCTTCACACTACTTTGTATGTCATGCTTATCAAAGGGGTTATATAAATTCAAGTTGTCGTTGTTGTTCAACCCTCAGACAATGAGAAGTGGGAGGACAGATAAAGAAGAAATGCAAGAGAGAGAAAGGAACAGGAAATGAGAGAAGGAAAGGCAAAGGGAATATGGGAATGGTAGAGGAAAGGATAGATGGAATGAGAAAGTGAGGGAAAAGAGGGACCTGAAGACTAGAGAGAGAATGAAAGATTGAGAGAGAAAAAGGATGAGAGAGAAAGAGATTTCTAAAGCGAGATCCAGGCCTCAGGCTGGTACAAGGCTGATGAAAAGTGACTTCTTGCTTCAGTTTCCATGGTGACCTGACTATCATGTTTGGAACCGAGGTTCATGTCATGTTCATGAATTTCTGAATCCAACTCTTGATCCTTCACTGATTTACTGTCCCGACTGCAAGCAAGTGAACACAGAGGCAAGTAACAGGGAATATTTCACAAACTTCCTACTCACCATCGCAACTGTGGAAGCTACAAGAGGAAGAAGAGAGACACTGTTACTACAGATTAAAGACTGGCACTGTTACTACAGTCAATAGACAGGCACAGTTACTACAGGCTAAAGACAGACACAGTTACTATAGACTAAAGCCAGATACAATTATTACAGGCTAAACACAGGCATAGTTACTACAGGCTAAAGGATAGATGCAATTACTACAGGTTAAAGACAGATGCAGTTACTGCAGTTAAGAGACAGGCATGGTTACTACAGGTTACATACAGGCAGAGTTACTACAGGCTAAAGCCAGGTGCAGTTACTACAGGCTAAATACAGGTGCAGTTACTACAGGCTAAAGACAGACTGCAGTTCCTGCAGTTAAAGACAGCCACAGTAACTACAGGCTAAAGACAGATGCAGTTACTACAGCTGAAGACAGATACATTCACTGCAGATTAGAGCCAGACACAGTTATTACAGACTAAAGAGAGACACAGTTACTACAGTTAAAAACAGGCACAGTTACGACAGGTTAAATACAGGCATTGTTACTACAGGCTAAAGACAAATAGTTACCACAGGTTAAAGAGAGACACAGTTACTACATGCTAAAGACAGACATGGTTACTGCAGAATAAAGACAGGCACAATTACACAGGCTAAAGACAGGTGCACCTACTACAGAATAAAGACAGGCACCGTTATTACAGGCCAACAACAGATGCAGTTACTACAGGCTAGATTCAGGCACAGTTACTACAGGTTGGATACAAGTAGAGTTACCTCAATCTAGGTTAAAGTACTACATTTTAATAATTACTACAGGCAAGAGACAGGCTCAGTTCTTATAGTGCTATCACTGGGCATGCGGAATCACAGATACATCAGCCTGTCCTACTGCTGGGTGTGTGAGGGTACCATAGATACAGTCGGTTGTCCCATCACGGTGTACATATGAAGCACAGACACTCCTAGCCTGTCTTGTCCTGGTGTGCTCCTGAGAGCAGCCAGTGAACAGGAGGTCACAGCCCTTTGTGGTGAGTAACTAACTTAGAGTGAGATGCAGTTACCTTTCAGGTACATACCATGCCCTTGGTGTATCCATTCTGGAAGAACACTCACTCAACACCGCAAACTTATCTCACATTGGAACTTAAGGTGAGGCACAGATAGGGGAACTTAGATCCCATCTCACGTTCCTGAATTAAATCTAACTTCACAACCTGCCTGGATTGATATCTGAGATGTCCACTATTGCTGCTACACTGAGCCGAGACACATGGAATCCTGGCAGTGTAGAAGCAGGCCATTCAGCCCATCAGGTCCACACCAACCCTCCAAAGAGTATCCCACCCCAGAACCAGATCCCTACACTCCTCCTATAACCCTGCATTTCCCATGGTTAGTCTGGACACCATGGGGTGACTTAGCATGGCCAATCCACCCTAATCTGCAACTCTTTGGACTGTGGGAGGAAACCCACACAGACATCAGGAGAAGGTGCAAACTCCACACAGACAGTCACCCGAGGCTGGAATTGAACCTGGGACCCTGGCGCTGTGAGGCAGCAGTGCTAACCACTGAGCCACCAGAGATGAAGCTCCAGAGATAGATTAGTCAGTGTAGTCATGGGGTCATACAATATGGAAACAGACTCTTCGGTCCAACCAGTCCGTGCTAACCATGATCCCAAACTAAACTAGTCCCACCTGCCTGCTCCTGGCCCACATCCCTCCAAACCCTTTCCCATTCATGCCTTATCCAAATGTCTTTTAAATGTTGTAACTGTCCCCATATCCACCACTTCCTCGCGAACCACCCTCTGCATAAAAGAATTGCCTCTTATGTCTTTTTTAAATCTCCCATTTCTCACCTTAAAAATGTGCCCCATCTTAAGATGTTCCCAACTTCCTAAGAGAAAGACAACTAACATTAACCCGATCTATACCCCTCATGGTTCTATAAGGTCGCCTATCGACCTCCTACGCTCTATTGCAGAGGAAAGCTCTCACCCAGCAATACAACCACAGCGCTTACGAACCCTCGATGTTATCCTTGGGATCTGCCTCAGGTGTGGCCGCGGGAGGCATAGTGACCGGCACTTGGACAATCCGGGCCTTGCCGTCAGGATCGATACGGAGCAGGATATTGCTGCCAGGCGGGATGCTGATCTTCTGGTGGGAGCTGGAGAAATGGTAACCCATTCCGGCCGGGCACGTCTCCTGGAATTCCGCTTAAACAGACAAGACGAGACAAGGGTAAGGATTCGCGAGGGTGGCAGATATCGAAACAGACGCTGGTCCAATCCAGGGCCTGTTCCGCGGAAAATGGCAGAAAGGACATTGGGATGTTTTGGGAGTGGTTGGAGCCGACGCCACTGCAAGGGAAACTTAAATAACCATTTGAAGGGTGAGGTACAGAGAGGAAGTGGAAATAGTTTCATGGTCATATCAAGTGACTCCTCACCTGTGAATTGTAGAAAGCTCCTTTAGCTCCCTTTGAGCTTTTGAATATTTCAATTTAAAGTAAATCAACAGCTCAGTTTTATGCCTTAAACAATATAAAGGCTAGATTCTTACGCAACGGTTGCTGCAAGCTGCTAAGTAAAACGTGATACAGTTATGAGCTAAAATATGGATACAAAGATTAAACGTACGTACGGATATTGGAATGAAAGCGAGATCAACTTGATATGACTGCAGCTCTGACTCTCTCTTCCCAAGGTGAATAGGTTGAAAATCCCACTAATCCCACACCCTTCCTGGGATCGGTAGTGGGGTTAGTTTGAGATTGATACAGGGCTATGGGGAGGCAGTGGGGTTAGTTTGTGGATTGGTACAGGGCTATGGGGAGAAAGTGGGGCAGTGAGGTTAGCTTGGGATTGATACAGAGCTATGGGGAGAGAGTGGGGCAGTGGGATTAGTTTGTGGATTGGTACAGGGCTATGGGGAGAGAGTGGGGCAGTGGGATTAGTTTGGGGATTGGTACAGGGCTATGGGGAGAGAGTGGGGCAGTGGGATTAGTTTGTGGATTGGTACAGGGCTATGGGGAGAGAGTGGGGCAGTGGGATTAGTTTGGGGATTGGTACAGGGCTATGGGGAGAGAGTGGGGCAGTGGGGTTAGTTTGAGGATTGGTACAGGGCTATGGGGAGAAAATGGGGCAGTGAGGTTAGTTTATGGATTGGTACAGGGCTATGGGGAGAGAGCGGGGCAGTGGGATTAGTTTTGGGATTGGTACAGGGCTATGGGGAGAGAGCGGGGCAGTGGGATTAGTTTTGGGATTGGTACAGGGCTATGGGGAGAGAGCGGGGCAGTGGGATTAGTTTATGGATTGGTACAGGGCGTTTAGAAAAGAGTGGGGCAGTGGGGTAAGTTTGTGGATTGATACAGTGCTTTGGGGAGAGAGTGGGGTAATGGGATTAGTTTGGGGATTGATACAGGGCTATGGGGAGAGAGTGGGGTAATGGGATTTGTTTGGGGATTGATACAGGGCTATGGGGAGAGAGTGGGGCAGTGGGGTTAGTTTGCAGATTGATACAAGGCTATGGGGGTGAACCACAGACAGTACTCCAGGTTGGGTTTCACCAGTGTTCTATACAACTTTCCTCCTGTCTCTACTCCCCTTGTGATAACAGCAAACAGACCATTTGCTCTCCAAACTGCTCGCTGCAGATGAGGTGTAATCATCCTGGAGGTGAGGTGTATTTTCTTCACAGGGTTAGGAATCTGAGGAATTCTCTGTCCAAGATGGTAGTTGCTGAATATATTCAATATTGAGATCACCAGGGAATCTAGTCACATGGGATAGGGAAATGAAGAGGCATTGAAGTTCAGCTTTACTTGTATACTTACTGAATGGAACAGGAGCAGACTGGATGGGCCGAATGTTCCACCCCTGCGCTTATTCCTTTATTTGACTTTGTTTATCCATTGGATGGGGTATCGCCAGCGTTTGTTGCTGACCCCCTAATTGCCCCTTAAATGGAGTGGCTCAGTGGGCCATTTTGGAGACCAGGCAACATCTAACCACATTACCATGTGGTCTGGAGTCACAAGACTAGGAAAGGGCTGCAGATTTCCTTCACTAAAGTACAGGCTGTACAGGACATTGGTGAGGCTACGTGTGCAATACGGCATTCAATTCTGGTGCCCGTGCTGTAGAAGAGACGATGTGAAACTTGAAAGGATTCCAAAAAGACTTACAAGGATGTTGCCAGGGTTGGAGGGTTTGAGTTATCAGGAGAGGACTGAATAGGCTGAGGCTATTTTCCCTGGAGCGTCAGAGGCTGAGGGGTGACCTTATAGAGGTTTATAAAATCATGAGGGACATGGATAGGGTGAATAGCCAAGGTTTTTTCCCTAGGGTGGGCGAGTCCAAAACTAGTGGGCATAGGTTTAAGGTGAGAGGGGAAAGATTTAAAAGGGACGCTTTTTTCATGCAGAGAATGGTGCATGTATGATATGAGCTGCTGGAAAAAGTGTTGGAGGCTGGTACAATGACAACATTTAAAAGGCATCTGGATGGGGACATGAATAGCAAGGGTTTAGAATGATATGGACCAAGTACTGGCAAATAGAACTAGATTAATTTTGGATCTCTGGTCAGCATGGGTGAATTGGACCGATGGAACCATGCGATACATCCCGAAGTGAACCAGATGGGTTTTAACAATGATTAACCTTATTAAATTGAAATCTCGCCATGACCCTTGGCGAGATTCAACCCCATGCTTCCTTAAACATTACTGAGCTTCTGGATTAACAGTCCAGTGAAATTAGCATTCTGTTACCATTTCCCACCAACAAGGTCAACACTTACCCCGAGCCTATCCACCAAGCTATTTGGACATTATCACATTGCTGTGTTTGGGAGCTCGTTGTACACAAATTGGCTGCTGTCTTCCCTACATGACAACACTGGCGCTATTTCTGAAAGGATGGAGCACTTTGGGAGGGCACACTGTGTGGTCAATGGCATTGTGTAAAGGTGAGACCCTGTTTATTCATTGGGACTGAGGTTAATTCTGTCAGACATTCGCCGTTTGCTGGGTCCAGGGGAATAGGCCTAGGCTTATCACTTACCAGCTCCAGGGTTAGGGCAGGGGTCACAGCTAGAACCCCAAGCCTTGCCCACCGTGCAGCAACAGAGCTGTTTGGTCAGCTCCCCTCGCAGAGGGTAGGTACAGCCCTCATCAGCATTGACCAGGAGGTAACATGGTCCCTTCTCAGCAGGCTTCTCCATCACTATATCAGAGAGTGAAAGAGGGTTTCCTGAGTCACACGCAGATTCAAAACCTGCAAATATATCCCATACCACCCGTCACACCATACAATATACCCAACATTACCCAACACTCTGATTAATATATCCCACATCCCCCGACACTCTAATATATCCCACATCCCCGACACTGTGATTAATATATCCCACACTCCCTACAGTGTAATATATCCCACATCCCCTGACACTCTGACTAATATATCCCACATCCCCCGACACTCTGGTTAATATATCCCACATTCCCGACACTGTGATTAGTATATCCCACACTCCCTACAGTGTAATATATCCCACATCCCCTGACACTCTCTAATATATCCCACATCCCCCGACACTCTGGTTAATATATCCCACATTCCCGACACTGTGATTAATATATCCCACACTCCCTACAGTGTAATATATCCCACATCCCCCGACACTCTATAATATAACCCACACTCCCTACAGTGTAATATATCCCACATTCCCTGACACCCTATAAAATATCCCACACTCCCTACAGTGTAATACATCCCACATCCCCCGACTCTCTATAATATATCCCACATCCCCGACACCCTATAATATATCCCACACACCCTACAGTGTAATATATCGCACACGCCTGACACTCTATAATATATCCTACACTCCCTACAGTGTTATATATCCCACATCCCCCGACACTCTACAATATATCCCACACTCCCGACACTCTGATTAATATATCCCATATCCCCAACATTCTGATTAATATATCCCACACTCCCAACACTCTATAATATATCCCACACTCCCTACAGTGTAATATATCCCACATTCCCTGACACTATAATATATCACACACTCTCTACAGTGTAATATATCCCACATCCCCGACACTCTATAATATATCACACACTCTCTACAGTGTAATATATCCCACATCCCCCGACACTCTATAATATATCCTACACTCCCTACAGTGTAATATATCCCACATTCCCTGACACTCTATAATATATCCTACACTCCCTACAGTGTAATATATCCCACATTCCCTGACACTCTATAATATATCCTACACTCCCTACAGTGTAATATATCCCACATCCCCCAACACTCTATAATATATCCTACACTCCCTACAGTGTAATATATCCCACATTCCCTGACACTCTATAATATATCCTACACTCCCTACAGTATAATACATCCCACATCCCCTGACACTCTATAATATATCCTACACTCCCTACAGTATAATACATCCCACATCCCCTGACACTCTATAATATATCCCACACTCCCTACAGTGTAATATATCCCACACGCCCGACACTCTATATCACACACACTCTGCAGTGTAATATATCCCACATCTCCCGACACTCTAATATATCCCACACTCCCTACAGTGTAATATATCCCACACGCCCGACACTCTATAATATATCACACACTCTCTACAGTGTAATATATCCCACATCCCCGACACTCTATAAGATAACCCACACTCCCTACAGTGTAATATATCCCACATGCCCGACACTCTATAAGATATCCCACACTCCCTACAGTGTAATATATCCCACATCCCCCGACACTCTATAATATATCCCACACTCCCGACACTCTGATTAATATATCCCACATCCGCCGACACTCTAATATATCCCACACTCCCTACAGTGTAATATATCCCACATGCCCGACACTCTATAAGATAACCCACACTCCCTACAGTGTAATATATCCCACATGCCCGACACTCTATAAGATAACCCACACTCCCTACAGTGTAATATATCCCACATGCCCGACACTCTATAATATATCCCACACTCCCTACAGTGTAATATATCCCACATTCCCCGACACTATAATATATCCCACACTCTCTACAGTGTAATATATCCCACATCCCCCGACACTCTACAATATATCCCACACTCCCTACAGTGTACTATATCGCACATCCCCCGAACTCTTATAATATATCCCACACTCCCAACACTCTATAATATATCCCACATCCCTTGACACTCTATAATATAACCCACACTCCCGACAATATAATAGCTCCCACATCCCCCGACACTCTATAATATATCCCACCCTCCCTACTGTGTAATATATCCCACATCCCCCGACACTCTATAATATATCGCACCCTCCCTACAGTGTAATATATCCCACATCCCCTGACACTCTAATATATCCCACACTCCCTACAATGTAATATATCCCACACGCCCGACACTCTATAATATATCCCACACTCCCTACAGTGTGATATATCCCACACGCCCGACAATGTATAATATATCCCACATTCCCTACAATGTAATATATCCCACATCCCCCGACACTCTATAATATATCCCACCCTCCCTACTGTGTAATATATCCCACATCCCCCGACACTCTATAATATATCGCACCCTCCCTACAGTGTAATATATCCCACATCCCCGACACTCTACAATATATCCCACACTCCCTACAATGTAATATATCCCACATCCCCCGATTCTATAATATAACCCACACTCCCTACAGTAAAATATATCCCACACGCCCGACACTCCGTAACAAATTGTATACCTCCTACACTCTGTAATATATCGCCCATCCCCAATACACTGTAATGTATCCCATACTCCCGACATTCTAATTTATCTCACACCCACCAACACTCCATAATATACTCACACCTCTCACTGTAACACACTCTGACCTACCCCACTCCCCTCACTGTGACACTCTCTGATATAGCGCACACCCCTCACTGTAACACTCTCTGATATACCCCACACCCGCCACTGTAACACTCTCTGATATAGCGCACACCCCTCACTACAAAGCTCTCTGATATACCGCACATCCCTCACTGTAACACACTCTGATATACCCCACACACTTCACTGTAACACTCTCTGATATACCCCACACCCTTCACTGCAACACCCTCTGATATATCCCACACCCCTCACTGTAACACTTTCTGATACACCCCACACTCCTCACTGTAACACTCTCTGGTATACTGCACACCCATCACTTAACACTGTCTGATATACACCACACCCCTCACTGTAACATTCTCTGATATACCCCACACCCCTCACTGTGACACTCTCTGATATACCCCACACCCCTCACTGTAACATTCTCTGATATAACCCGCAACCCTCACTGTGACACTCTCTGATATACCCCACAAACCTCACTGTAACACTCTCTGGTATATCCCGCACCCCTCACTGTAACACTCTCAGATATACCCCACACCCCTCACTGTAACACTCTCTGATATACTGCACACCTGTCAGAGTAACACTCTCTGATATACCCTACATCCCTCACTGTAACACTCTTTGTTATATCCCACACCCCTCACTGTGACACTCTCTGGTATACCCACACCCCTCACTGTAACACCCTCTGATATACTGCAGTTTATAATTCTACGCTTTCAAACAATCTGGTGCAGTAGCCCAGTGTGCTTTCTCTTCCATTGTCCCTGTGATGTGGCCAATGGTTATCTCCTACCCCACTGCAGTTCTGATCAGTAATCCTGGAACACACCAGCCCCTGAAGCAGAATCTGTCTGCTGTGATGTCCCTCACCTTGGGGGAAAGTGTATTCCCTCGCCCTGAGCCCTGGCCCTCTTACCGATACAGTGCGTCCGCGATGGACCCATCATGAAGCCAGGCTTACAAGCACAACGGAAGCTCCCCTGTGTGTTGAGACACTCTGCATTCTGGCAGACTCCCTGGATCAAGCACTCGTTGATATCTGGAAGGGAGGGGGAGAGACAGGCTTACAAAACAGAATGAGCAACAGAGGAAGATACGGGGAAGGGAAGTGGAGAAAACAGCGAGTGAGAGGGTTGGCACTGCTGCCTCTCAGTGCCAGAGACCAGGGTTCGATTCCATCCTCGAGTGACTGTCTATGTGGAGTTTGCATATTCACTCCGCATCTGTGTGGGGTTCTCACTGGGTGCTCCGATTTCCTCTCACAGTCCAGGGATGTGCAGGTTAGGGTGGATTGGCTGTGCTAAATTATCCCATAATGCCCGGAGATGTGCAGGTTAGGGTCGTTGGCCATGCTAAATTGTCCCATAATGCCCAGGGATGTGCAGGTTAGGGTGGATTGGCTATGCTAAACTTTCCCTTAGTGCCCAGGGATGTGCAGGTTAAGGTGGATTGGCCGTGCTAAATTGTCCCATAGTGCCCAGGAATGTGCAGGTTAGGATGGATTGGCCGTGCTAAATTGTCCCATAGTGTCCAGGGATGTGCAGGTTAGGGTGAGTTGGCCGTGCTAAATTGTCCCATAGTGTTCAGAGATGTGCAGGTTAGGGTGGATTGGCCGTGCTAAATTGTCCCATAGTGCCCAGGGATGTGCAGGTTCGGGTGGATTGGCCGTGCTAAATTGTCCCACAGAGTCCAGGGATGTGCAGGTTAGGTTGGATTGGCCGTGCTAAATTGTCCCATAGTGCCCAGGGATGTGCAGGTTAGGGTGGGTTGGCCGTGCTAAATTGTCCCATAGTGCCCAGGGATGTGCAGGTTAGGGTGGATTGGCCGTGCTAAATTGTCCCATAGTGTCCAGGGATGTGCAGGTTAGGGTGGGTTGGCCGTGCTAAATTGTCCCATAGTGCCCAGGGATGTGCAGGTTAGGGTGGGTTGGCCGTGCTAAATTGTCCCATAGTGCCCAGGGATGTGCAGGTTAGGGTGGGTTGGCCGTGCTAAATTGTCCCATAGTGCCCAGGGATGTGCAGACTCGGTGGGTTAGCCGCGGGAAAATTATCTCACGGGATGTGGGCAGCACTAGCCAAGGCAGAATTCGTTGCCCTTCGCTGTTGGCCCAGTGGGCAGGTAAACGGCAATCCTGTTGCTGCAGGGTCTGGAATCCCATGTAATCCAGAGCAGGATCAGGACTGCACATTTCCTTCCCTGAAGGGCACATGTGTGGTTTTTTTTTAACAGCAATCGACGATAATTTCATGGTCACCTCTCACGCTAACAGGGACAACTCCAGCGGAGTTGCTAATGGGGCGAAGACTCCACACTAGGTTAAATCTGATCATCCTAGACCGGTGGGGGTGGGAGGGCTTTCAGAAATGCCAAAGCCAGACACAAGGCTCCTCGAAGCAGAGGAGGCAGTTTACGTCAGGGGACAAAGTTTGGTGTCGAAATGATTTCACCGACACTGAACGCACTTTCAAATCCACATGGATTAACTGCATGTAAATTCCATTGGCCGATGTAGTGGGATTCAAACCCACATCAGCACAGACCTCTGGATTAATAGTCAACTGATAGTCCCTACATTCAGCTGTTGCGTTTCGAGTGCAGTGGCAGATGTACAGTAACTGGGATAGCAGCTGCTTATTGTCCAGTTCCCAATTTATTCATTTCTGTGGGATGTGAGTGTCCCTGTCTGGGCCCAGCATTTAGTACCTCTGACTCTAGTTGCCCCCTTGAGATAGTGGGGATGAGCTGCCATCTTGAACCACTGCTGTGGGTTGACCCACAATGTCGTTAGGGAGGGAGTTCCAGGATTTTGAACCTGCTGCGCTAAAGGAACAGCCGACATCTTTCCCAAGTTGGAATGGTGAGTGGCTCAGAGGGGAACTTGCAGAGGGTGATGCGCCCTTGTCCTTCTAGATGGAAGTGGTCATGGGTTTGAAGATCTTTGGTGAATTTCCGCAGTGCATCTTGTAGATGGGACACACTGCTGCTAATAAGCGTTGATGGTGGGGGGGAGTGTGGATGTGGTGTCAATCAAGTGGGGGGCTGCTTTGTCCCTCGATGGTTTGAGCTTCTTGAGGGTTGTTGGAGCAGCCCCCCCACCCCATCCAGGGCAAGTAGGGAGTATTCCCTTGCACTCCTGACTTGTGCCTTGTAGATAGGTCAGAAGGTGAGTTACTTGCCGCAGTATTCCTAACCTCTGACCTGCTCTTGTTGCCACTGTGTTTATGTGGCGGGTCTCGTTGAGTTTCTGGTCAATGATAGCTCCCCTGGATGTCCAAATTAGCCCCAAAAACTGAACCTACGTCTTTCTCAGATGTCTTCAAATAACGCAGAACATAGAACAATACAGCACAGAACAGGCCCTTCGGCCCTGTGAACTATTCTCAGCTCGCCCCCCTATACTATCCCAAAATCATCCATGTGCTTATCTAAGGATTGTTTAAATCTCCCTAATGTGGCTGAGTTAACTACATTGGCAGGTAGGGCATTCCATGCCCTTACCACTCTCTGAGTAAAGAACCTGCCTCTGACATCTATCTTAAATCTATCACCCCTCAATTTGTAGTTATGCTCCATCGTACACGCTGACGTCATCTTCCTAAGAAAAAGACTTTCACTGTCTACCCTATCTAATCCGCTGATCATCTTCTATGTCTCTATCAAATCCCCTCCTAGCCTTTAGATTAGATTACTTACAGTGTGGAAACAGGCCCTTCGGCCCAACAAGTCCACACCGATCCTCCAAAGCGCATACCACCCATACATTTACCCCTTTACCTAACACGACGGGCAATTTATCCTGGCCAATTCACCTGACCCGCACATCTTTTGTGACTGTGGGAGGAAACCGGAGCACCCAGAGGAAACCCACGCAGAGAACGAGCAAACTCCACACAGTCAGTTGCCTGAGTCGGGAATTGAACCCGGGTCTCCGGCGCTGTGAGGCAGCAGTGCTAACCACTGTGCCACCGTGCCACCTTCTTCTTTCCCATGAGAAAATTTCCAGCAGGAGAGGATTTCAGAGGGTTAATGTTTTGAGTCTGATAAAACTCTTCTAGTTCTCTCTCCTCGCCAACGCTGCCAGAGCTGGCGAGTTCCGCTGGCACTTTCTGTTCTGTTTTTAATGTGAAGTCTGCTTACCTTGGCAGTGTGTGCTGTTGAGTCTCTTGTAGCCTTGGGGGCATTCCACCCCACTGCTGATGCCAGTTTTTGGGTCAGCCAAGTCTAACAGGGGGAGAAAAATAAGGCAGGTTTAATTGTGCGCTAACAACTAGGAGCCTGAAGTTTGCCTCGCTCCCTGCAGCCAAATCTATCACGCAAACTTAGGAAATGGCATCAGTTCTGGTCACCCAGTTGCAGGAAGGAAATTATCAAGCCGGAGAGGGTTCGGAACAGATTTACCAGGATGTTGCCGGCTACGGAAGGTTTGAGTTATAAAGAAAGGCTGGAGTGTAGGATGTTGAAGGTGACCTTTATAGAGGTTTATAAAATTATGAGGGGGATAGATAGAGTGAATCACAGGTGTCTTTTCCCCAGGATGGGGGCATTCAAGACTAGGGGGCATATTTTTAAGGTGAGAGATTTAAAAGAGACACAAGGGGCAATCTTTTAACACGGGGGTGGTTCACGTGTGGAATGAACCTCCTGAAGAAGTGGAGGATTGTGGGGACAGTTACAACATTTGAAAGACGTTTGGGTGAGGACATGAACAGGAAAGAGTTTGGAGGGATATGGGTCAGGAGCAGGCAGGTCGGACTAGTTTAGCTTGGGATTGTGGTCAGCATGGACTGGTTGGACCGAAGGGTCTGCTTCCACGCTGAATGACCCTATCTCTAGGACGGCCACTCAGCCCCTCAAGCCTGTTCTACCATGCAATAAGTTCATGGCTGATCTGTTTGACTCTGTGTTTAAGTTTCAGACTTCCAGAGGACTGAGTATCTTGCTTTGATAGTCCCGCTCCGCAAATCCTTTTGGTGCTTTACTGTAAACGCAAAAAGCCCGTCACTTTCATAGATTCCCTTACAGTGTGGAAGCAGGCCATTCGGCCCATTGAGTCCGCATTGACCCTCTGAACAGCATCCCACACAAACCCATCCCCCTATCCTGTCCCTGTAACTCTGCATCCCTGGAAACTATGGGCAATTTAGCATGCCCAATCCAGATAATCTGCGCATCTCTGCTCTGTGGGAGGATACCCACTCAGGTATGAGGAGACTGGCTCTGGTAGACAGCTGCTCTGCCTCTGCCTTAAAACCTCTGCTTAAACAAAAAACAGAACAAACTAACTTGTTAAAACCATAATACTGTTACATGCTGGCTGTTCTATTTGACAAGGCTAGCCTCGATAGAAAGACCGTTGTAAAGACTGGGTCTTCTTACTTTGGTGGTTTTTAAACTTGTGGACTGAAATTAGGAAGAACTATTTTAAAACCAGCACCTTTAAAGGATTGCTGTACGTTTTGAAAAGCAAGTAACCTGACGTTGTGTAAACTGTTGATTGAACAAGCAATAGTCGAAGTTTTTGTCTGGACCTGAGGGATTTGTATGGATGTTGCTCTCATTGGCAACAAGGAATCAATTGGTCTATGGACTAGTGACCAGTATATTGATGAGGAAGACCTTTTGCCTGTCAACAACCGAGTGATTGGTTCTCAGGTAATTGAACAGCTTGGGGATGGGAACAAGATACAGGGAGAGACGATTTATTCACCACCAGCCCAGGAGATGTGTCTATACACCATAGTCAAAGTCCCAAGTTAAGCCTGAAAAATAAAACAGGTTATCTTTCCCTCAACAGGTATTACAAGCTGTGACTCTTAACTGATGCTTTTTTTCTTAATGTTTTGTTTCCTTTCTGGGCTACTGAAATTGCATGTGAATTTGCCCTTTGCCAAGATTAGTAAGTTTGCAGACAATACAAGGATCAGTGGAGTTGTGGATAGCATGGCAGGTTGTCAAAGGATACTAGGAGAAAGTGAGGACCGCAGATGCTGGAGATCAGAGTCGAAAAGTGTGGCGCTGGAAAAGCACAGCAGGTCAGGCAGCATCCAAGGTGCAGGAGAATCAACGTTTCGGCCACTGTTATGCCTGAAAGGTCAACTCTCCTGCTCCTCGGATGCTGCCTGACCTGCTGTGCTTTTCCAGCACCACACTTTTCAATGACAGCTGTCAAAGGATACTGTGGAATATAGATTAGTTGCAGATATGACAGAGAACTGGCAGGTGGAACTTAAACCGGGTAAGTGTGAGGTACTGCACTTTGGGAGATCAAATGTTAAGGGAAAGCATATAGTTAATGGCAGGACCCTGAACAGCAGCGATGTACAGAGGCTCTTGGGATACAAGTCCATCACTTCCTGAAAGTGGCCACGCAAGCAGAAAGAGGATTTAAGAAGGCGTATGGCTTGCTTGCTTTTATTGGGAAATTGAGTACGAGAGTCAGGATATCATGTTGCAGCTTTATCAGACTTTGGTTCAGCCACACTTATGGAGTATTGTGTTCAATTCTGGTCACCATATTACAGGATGAATGTGGAGGCTTTGGAGAGGGTGCAGAAGAGGTTTACCAGGATGCTGCTTGGATTAGAGTGTAGGAGCTGTAAGGAGAGGCTGGAAAAATTCAGGTTGTTTTCTCTGGAGGCTGAGAGGAGACTTGATGGAAGGCTATAAAATTATGAGATGCTTCGATAGGGGTGATGGTCAGAATCTTTTCCCCAGAGTTGAAATGCCTAGTTCCTAACTTCCTCTGAGGTTTTGCTTATGACAGTGTCCAGGTTGGACATGACGTTGCTGTTGCCAATGTAGGGTTGGGAAAATGGGGGAGAATTGGTGAGACTGATCCTCGCATCCCTTTCACTGCCTCACCTGTTTACAAAAGGTATCAAGCATTAACTGCTCAAAGGGTCTGGGCAGGTGAGGACCACGCGTGAGTGCAGACAGAACCAAGGTCTGACATTTCCCAGTGAGGTCAACAATAGCAAATTCTACCTCCGTTGGCAGGCAAACACGGGACTGCCTTTAGCACTGACAGAGGCCGTGCGTAGAACTGTGGGCCCAGCCTTACGGGTGACCAAAAAAGTAAAAACATCCGTTGGAGCCAATTAAACTGAAGGATGTTACTGCTGGAAATGGCAGGAGTCAATGGGCCGTGAAAATAGCCTTTGCAATGACTCCTGTCCAAACCTCTCAGTTCCCAAATTCAGGCTCCCACCCACTCACTCTGGCTCCGACAGAGTTATTCTGTTATTCCAACCCAAGATGCTCTCTCCCATTTGCTTCTTTGCCTTAGGCAGAAAGTTAATGCTGTTTTCATAGCTGGGACCAACAGACCCCAGGCTCAGACTGTGGCCTGTCACCAGTCCAACAATGGTACTGAGTTTAGGGCTCTCCCCTACGTTTCCGCTCCTCACCTCCACTCCCATTCCAGAAAATCGGACACAAATCCGAATTGACATTCCCGCTGCTAGGACTGAGGGAGCACCACGCTCCTGGAGGGTCTGTGCTGAGGGAGCATCACACTGTGGGAGGGTCAGTGCTGAGGGAGTGCCGCACTGTCGGAGTGTCAGTACTGAGGGAGTGCCGCACTGTCGGAGGATCAATGCTGAGGGAGCACCGCACTGTTGGAGGGTCAGTGCTGAGGGAGCACCACACTGTGGGAGGGTCAGTGCTGAGGAAGCACACTATCGGAGGCTCAGTGCTGAGGGAGCACCGCATTGTGGGAGGGTCAGCACTGAGGGAGTGTCACACTGTCAGAGGGCTAGCGCTGAGGGAGTGTGGCACTGTCAGAGGTTGGCGCTGAGAGAGCACTGCACTGTGGGAGGGTCAGCGCTAAGGGAGTGGTCACTGTCGGAGGGTCAGTGCTGATGTAGCGGACACTGTCGGAGGGTCAGCGCCGAGGGAGTGCCACACTGTGGGAGGTTCAGCACTGAGGGAGTGCCGCACTGTTAGAGGGACAATGCTGAGGGAGTATCACCCTGTTGGAGGGTCGGTGCTGAGGAAATAGGCACTATTGGAGCTGATACTGGGACATCACCACAAAGAAAATATCTCTTTGTGTGTCTTGCCCAGAATCTTGAGCCAGAGTCTCCTGGGCCCTGCACTGTGAGTTAATGGGAAAGGATTTTCCGATGTCCACCTCTCCTGAACTTCATGTTACGTTAGGCCTGGTGAAGGCCTTCCTCCGTTGGCCATGTTGGATTGGAACAATTGGCCTGACCTGGATGTGTTTTCTTATGTCCACTGCTGCATTGCCTCCGGGCCCTAATCACTTTTAACACTCATATCAAATTGCTATGGCAACCCAGTTACTGGTTAGCTTTGGAATTCACCCCATGGCGATATGCAACCTCCCCACCCTCACGTTTGCCAGCTCTGTGCATGTGCCAATTGGGAGAGGTCTGTGGGTCCACATTGAACAAACCTATTCACCCCTCTCAATGCTATTGCTGCTCTCCTACTCCCATTCCCCACCCTGATATCCTTTCATAGCTTTGAACTAAACTGGGCATTTTCCAACAACACCTGTAAATGGGATGTTGTTGGACCACACTCGGAACACTATTCACAGTCCTGACGGTCATCTCTTCCAATAAAATATATCTTCTCTTTCCTGTGTGTCTACGTGTGTTTTTGTGTGTGTGTGCGTGCCTGTGTCCCTGTGTGTCTACATATGTCTGTGATGTTTCTGTGTATGTCTGTATCTGTGCCTACGTCTGTGTATCTGTGTGTATGTCTGTGAACCTCTGTGTGTATGTGTATCTGAGTGTGCATGTGTGTATATCTTTGAGTCTGTGTGTGTGTGTGTGTGTGTGTCTGTGTCTGTGTGAGTATCTATGTGTATGTATGTTTGTGTGTTTCTGTATGTGTGTGCCTGTGTCCCTGTGTGTCTATATATGTCTATGTATCTGTGTGTATGTCTGTGAGCCTCTGTGTGCATGTGTATCTGTGAGTGTGCGTATGTGTATATCTTTGAGTCTGTGTGTCTGTGAGTCTATGTGTGCGTCTGTGTGTGTCTGTCCAAACCCAACTTTAACAAAAATAATGGAGTTAAATAAAAGGAGAGCTCAGGGAAACGAGATGTTAAAACTATTGTTACAGATTGAGGATAATAACTCCACCAACTTTGTATTTGGTGAGGCCTGCAGGAAAGGCCTATCCCCAGGAAGTAAAGGTTTTATCTCCTGCTGTTGGCTTTATAGAGTATACAGTCAAACTGCATGGAAACAGACCCTTCCATGGCCAGCCCCCTCCTCACTGAGGATCTGTCACCTGTTCACAGAGGGATGATTAAACATTGATGAGGAACCAGAGTTGACATCTCTCCCTCACTCTGGGACTCTGGTCAGCTCAAACATCTCATTCAGGAGGCCATGGCTGACCCTAAACTGAGATTGCTACACTCTGTCTTGAACGGCAAAACGGTTTCCCGATCCCACAAGCGGGGGAGACTTCAGGGTTTGGGTGGCAGGGAAACAGCACAGGGTGTGGGGGACACAGGAAGAGGGAAAGTCACATTTGGACTCAGTGCCCCCAGGCTGGAGAAATCAAATGGGGGTATTCTGCCCAAGGTAGACCCCCTGTATCTCTCTATCTTGGTTGCAGCGCTCCCTGCAACTAGGCTGTGCGGCCTAGTGAATCGAATGACCCTTTGGCCCACGCTGGATGGGAGGAAGCGGGGAGCCACTGGCAAGAAGAGTCCAGGTCGGGAAGCGAAAGGCAACGCTGACAGGGGGGAAAGGTTAACTTGATCCAGCCACACACGCCTGTCTCTCTTCAGTTCTCTCTTGAGCCCGCTCTGCCATCGATCTAGGCCACACCCAGTCAGGCTCAGCATCACTGGAAAACAAACTTAACAGCTTAAATATCTCTCTCTCTCTCCCTTTTCATTCTCTCTCTCCCTAATGACTTGGCTCTGTTCGGTTCGAATGCTGTGAAAAAACAATTTCTCCTTTCCTGACAACGACTCAAAGGGCCTTTTGTCTGGGCTGCAGGCAGCTGCTTTCCAACACTTTCCAACGTTGTTGTCTCTCTCTCTCTCTCGCCTCCTCCCACACCGAGCCCCCTCTGTCCCCCTTCCTGCCCCTGAGAGAGGCAAAGACCTCTCACTTGTTGGTGCTCCAAATGGCCTGGTTCCAACAGCGAGTGATCTCCAAGGGAGGGTAAATGCTGGGTTAAACGTTGAGTAGCGGGGGGGGGGGTATGAGGACAGTGCACAGCTCTTGCCCTTGCCTACCTCCCCCCCCCCCCAAATAGGGGTGCGGATTATGGCGGGCTGGGCTCAGGAATCCCGCACATCTCAGGAGCATCAATCTGGGCCCTGGACAGACTGGTGTCCCTCTCTGCACGCAATGCACTTCCACAGAAACGGTGGGGAGATTGCTACGCAGTCTTAATTTTTTTCCCTCCCTGTTGTCTCCGAGTTTGGCATGGATTCTGCAGACTTTGTACTGAAGGAATCTGTCGAATTTATTTAATTGTTGTTTTTGGCAAAGGGCCTTGATATTTCATGGCGAGCAAACCGTCCAGGAATTTTTAACCATCACACTCCCCGAGACACTCCATGCGGAGCAGTGTAACACTCTCTGATATACCCCACACCCCTCACTGTAACACTCTCTGATATACCCCATACCCCTCACTGTAACACTCTCAGACACCCCACACCCCTCACTGTCATAATCTCTGATATACCCCACACCCCTCACTGTAACACTCTCTGATATACCCCACACCCCTCACTGTAACACTCTCTGATATACCCCACACCCCTCACTGTAACACTCTCTGATATACCCCATACCCCTCACTGTAACACTCTGAGACACCCCACACCCCTCACTGTCATAATCTCTGATATACCCCACACCCCTCACTGTAACACTCTCTGATATACCCCACACCCCTCACTGTAACACTCTCTGATATACCCCATACCCCTCACTGTAACACTCTCTGATATACCCCACTCCCCTCACTGTAACACTCTGAGACACCCCACACCCCTCACTGTAACAATCTCTGATATACCCCATACCCCTCACTGTAACACTCTCTGATATACCCCACACCCCTCACTGTAACACTCTCTGATATACCCTATACCCCTCACTGTAACACTCTGAGACACCCCACACCCTCACTGTAACACTCTGAGACACCCCATACCCCTCACTGTAACACTCTCTGATATACCCCATACCCCTCACTGTAACACTCTGAGACACCCCACACCCTCACTGTAACACTCTGAGACACCCCATACCCCTCACTGTAACACTCTCTGATATACCCCATACCCCTCAATGTCACACTCTCTGATATACCCCACACCCCTCACTGTAACACTCTCTGATATACCCCACACCCCTCACTGTAACACTCTCTGATATACCCCACACCCCTCACAGTAACACTCTCTGATATACCCCACACCCCTCACTGTAACACTCTCTGATATACCCCACACCCCTCACTGTAACACTCTCTGATATACCCCACACCCCTCACAGTAACACTCTCTGATATACCCCACACCCCTCACTGTAACACTCTCTGATATACCCCACACCCCTCACTGTAACACTCTCTGATATACCCCACACCCCTCACTGTAACACTCTCTAATATACCCCAAGCCCTTCACTGTAGCATTCTCTGATATACCCACACCCCTCACTGTTACACTCTCTGATATACCCCACACCCCTCACTGTAACACTCTCTGATATACCCCACACTCCTCACTGTCACACTCTGAGACCCCCACACCCCTCACTGTAACACTCTCTAATATACCCCAAACCCCTCATTGTAACACTCTCTGATATACCCTATACCCCTCACTGTAACACTCTCTAATATACCCCACACTCCTCACTGTAACACACTCTGATATTCCTCACATCCCTCACTGAAACACTCTGATACACCCCGCACCCTTGAGTGTTATACTCTGATATACCCCACCCCCCACACACTGTAACACTTTCTGAAATACCCCGCACCCCTCACGGTAACACTCTCTAATATACCCCAAACCCTTCACTGTAGCATTTTCTGATATACGCCGTACACCTCACCATAACACACTCTGATATACCTTGCAGCCCTCACTGTAACACTCTCTGATGTACCCCTCACTGTTCCACTCTCTGATATACCCCATACCCCTCACTGTAACACTCTCTGATATACCCCACACCCCTCACTGTCACACTCTGAGACCCCCACACCCCTCACTGTCACACTGAGACCCCCACACCCCTCACTGTAACACTCTCTGATATACCCCATACCCCTCACTGTTACACTCTCTAATATACCCCAAACCCCTCACTGTAACACTCTCTGATATACCCACACACCCCTCACTGTAACACTCTCTGATATACCCCTCACCCCTCACTGCAACACGCTCTGATATACTGCACACCCCTCACTGCAACACTCTGACATACCCCACACCCCTCACTGCAATACTCTGATATACCCCACACCCCTCACTGTAACACTCTCTGACATACCCACATCCCTTACTGTAACACGCTCTGATATACCCCACACCCCTCACTGTAACATTCTCCAATATACCCCACACGCCTCGCTGTAACACTCTGAGACACCCCACACCCCTCACTGTCATAATCTCTGATATACCCCACACCCCTCACTGTAACATTCTCTGATATACCCCACACGCCTCGCTGTCACACTCTCTGATATACCCCACACCCCTTACCATAATACTCTCTCATATAACCTACACCCCTCACTGTAACACTCTCTGATATACCCCGCACCCCTCCCTGTAACACTCTCTGATATACCCCACACCCCTCACTATAACACTCTATGAGATATCCCACACTCCTCACTGTAACACTCTCAGATATACCCCACCCCCCATCACTATAACAATCTCAGATATACCCCACACTGTAACACTCTCTGATATACTCTGCACCCCTCACTTTAATACACCCTGATAAACCCCACACCACTCACCGTAACACTCTCAGATATACCCCACACTCCTCACTGTAACACTCTCAGATATACCCCACGCCCCTCACTGTAACACTCTCTGAAAGTGAACCTGAGTGTTCTATAAAAGAGGTGGCAATTGTGACAGGTGGGATAGGTTGACACCAGGGTGGGTCCTGATGCCTAGGGAGGGGACATGAAGATGACACGATGACCAGAAGTAATGATAAGTCAGCAGGGGCAGTTCACAGGGGGAACACGATAACCACAATAATGGAGCTACTGAGACACTGCGCATGTCATCAATTAATGGCATAGCTATTGTACATGAAGCCTGGTTGTCAAGTCCTCGTCACCCACAGCCTGTGTCCTTCCATCAATTTGATTGAACATCTTAACAACGGCAAGTAAAACTGGTGGAGGCCCCAGCTGGTTCGAGAAACCTGGCTGTGTTTTAGCTCATTGCTCGGACACAGTGTACATCAGGTATTCAGAGAAAGGAATGCCTTTTCACAGAGGAGCCACAGGAATGTGTTTGGCATCCGGGCTGACCCAAGGATGCCAGGAACCAGCACGTGGTGAAAGGCTAAGGCATTCCTGTGGGCGCCCGTGCACAGTTTCCCCTCAGGATCGTGATGTTGCATGTCACCATCGGCCAAGCCAGAATGGTCAAACACTGACATTTCACAGTCACCTCGCAATGAATGGATTTACCTCTCACTCTCTCTCTCTCTCTCTCTCCTCCTCTGTCATTCCCAAGCCCCATCCAATTCCTTCTCATTTCGCAGAATCCCCAAACTATCCATTTCTACTGTGCAGCCAACCTGGACAAAACTGCTGCACCCATCAAAATACGATCGGGGTGACCTCAGTGAAGACTTCCCCTCCCCTTACAGCAGCCAACTCACTCAAAGCACCGTGGTTAATGTTTTCGAGACCAACGTTCGGCAAACTCTCACATATTTGTAAGGGGTCCACAGCACAGGATAAGGCCCTTCAGCCCATCAAGTCTACCCCAGTCAAAGACAACCACCTCACTTTTCTAAACCTGGAACTCCCTCCCCAGTGGCATCGTGGGTCCACTCACAGCAGGTGGACTGCAGTGGTTCAAGGAGGCAGCTTACCCCCACCTTCTCAAGGGGACAACCACGGACGGGCAATAAATGCTGACCCAGCCAGCGACACCCAAATCCCACAAACGGTTAAATCTTTTAAAAATTTCCCAGCGCTTGGCTCATAGCCTTGGCTTCACAAATGATCACCTAAATCTCTCTTCAATGTATATGAATAGAAAGCGTTTAGAGGGATAAGGGCCAAGTGCTGGCAAATGGGACTAGATTAATTTAGGATATCTGGTCGGCATGGACGAGTTGAACCGAAGGGTTTGTTTCCATGCTGTACATCTCTATGGCTCCATGTGATGAGGAGTCTCCCTCACCCTCACAGGTAATGAGTTCCAGATTCCCACCCTCTGGGTGAAACCGTTTTTCCCTGCTTCCCCTCTCAACCTCCCGCCTCTTCCCTTGGCACCGCCCCCCCCCCCCCAACCCTCCCCCCAATCATCGATCCCTCTCCCAAGGGGAAAGGTTTCTTCCTGATTACTCTCTCAGTGCCCCTCATCACTTTATATCTCTCAATCATGCTCCAAGTAAAACAACTCCAGTCCATCCAATCTCTAGAACTCTCCAGCTCGGGTCACGTCCTGGTAAATCTCCCTCTCATTGCAGTCCCACCCTCTTTTTTTGGATACGAGAACTGCACACAATGCAACGGAGTAAATACCTTGCTTAAACGAGAGGAAAGAAATATTTCCATACTATCACATTGTATCTCTGATATAATGCCATCTGCAGCTTCAATAGCACCGCCCTGCTGACCAGTAAGTCATTACTCCTTCACTCATGCTCTAAGTCAAAACCCTAGCAGTTAAAATTTATAAGATTACAAAGGGATCTGGATCAAATGAGTCAATGGACTGAAAAATGGAAGATGGAGTTCAACCTGGATAAATGCAATTTGGTATAACAAACAGGGGCAGAGCTTATACAATTAATGGAACGGCAATAGACAATAGACAATAGGGCCTTGGGTAGTGTTGTAGAACAGAGGGACCTAGGGATGCAGGTACATAATTCTTTGAAGTTTTCGTCATAGAAAGACAAGTGGTTAAAAAGGCTTCTGGTACACTTGCCTTCATTGTTCAGACCAGGAGTTGGGGCGTAAATTGAGGTTGTACATGACATAGGTGAGGTCTCTTCTAGAGTATTGTGTCCAGTTCTGGCCGCCCAGTTATAGGAATGATCTTATTAAGCTGGAGAGGTTTCAGGAGAGATTTAGCAGGATATTGCTGGGTATTCAAGCTTTCAGTTATAAAGAAATGCTGGATAGACTGGCATTTCTCTCACCGGAGAGTAGGAGGTTGACAAGCAAGCTGATAGAAGTTTATAAAATAATGAGAGGTGTGGATTGAGTTGACGGTAGGATGGGGGATTCCTTAGGATGGG
The DNA here is from genome assembly GCF_020745735.1 of Hemiscyllium ocellatum. Taxonomy (NCBI): domain Eukaryota; kingdom Metazoa; phylum Chordata; class Chondrichthyes; order Orectolobiformes; family Hemiscylliidae; genus Hemiscyllium; species Hemiscyllium ocellatum. The sequence goes on from NC_083446.1 coordinate 6,273,138, forward strand.
GGAATTTCAAGACTAGGGAGCATATTTTCAAGGTGAGGGGAGAAACATTTAAAAAAGACATGAGGGGCAAATTTCCTGAAGAAGTGGTAGATGCGGTTACAATGTTTAAAAGACATTTGGATTAAGGACATGAATAGGAAAGGGTTTGGAGGGATATGGGCCAGGAGCAGGCAGGCGGGACTAGATTAATTTAGGGTGTCTGGTCAGTATGGACGAATTGGACCGAAAGGTCTGCTTCCATGCTATACATCTCTACAGCTCTCACAATGTAAATGGGATTGTTGCATGTTTATCAGGAGCCCTGAGAAATGGTACCTTCAAGCAGTTTATTAAACAGGAAAGCTGCACTAACACCAGTCAGATGGGACAGCTCCTGCTGCCTTCTGACGTGGATGCCGGACAATCCCATATCAAAGAAGAGAAAGGGAGTTCTCCAGGGTGTCCTGCAACCAAGATGGATCTGTCTGACCCAAGATCAGGCAAGTAGGAACATCTGTCCATGAGTTCCACTTGTGGGTTCTGGCTGTGCACCGTGGTGCTTCCTACAATATGACAGCGGTAGCACTTTCAAGACTCCTTCTCTCAAAAGCGCTTTGGGATGTCCTTGCGTTCCAAATGGCGCTACATAAATGCAAATCTTGCCTTCCTTTATGAATTGGCCGGGGGATTCACAACTTAGACAACCTTTGTATTCCTTCACCTGCATACCTGACCTGACACGCGGAAAGTTCTCCAAATCGAATCGGTGGTTTTAGTTCAGCACAAGTTCCACCTCCCCTCACCACCAAGGATCTCAGTGAGACAGGCCAGTTCTGTGACAGGAATGAAGGGCTCCTGCCTGAAACGTCGATTTTCCTGTCCCCCCCAGATGCTGCCTGACCTGCTGCGCTTTTCCAGCACCGCTCTGAACTTGTCTCTGATCTCTAGCATCTGCAGTCCTCACTTTCGCTCAGTTCTGTGACAGCCAAGGGGCACGTGTGGCTGGAGTTACTGCTCGCGTTTAATTGTCTGAAACCAGGACTCCCTGCCAGTCAAGCTTGGGTAACAGAAGCCAAGATGTAAGGAGCCATGGCTTTTTGGGGATTACCCAAGGTAACGATGGCATTACCAACAATTCCAGAGAGGGGTAGGCACTGCTAAGTCACACTAGTATGCCCTAGGTGCTTTACAGAAGACAAACATTTCTGACATTGAGTCACATAACAAGGAAGAGAGAATTGGAGTTGGAGTTGGAATTAGCCTTTATTGTTTCGTGCACTCAAATGAGTGCAGTGAAAAGTTTGCAATGTCGCCTCTAGTACCATCTTGGATACAGGGTACCTAGGTACAGGTAGTTCTTCTATAATGTTGTTCCCCTCTTGTTATAGAAAATCGCGCAACTGAAGTAATGGGGCCTAAATGCCAGGCTGTTACAAGCGCAATTTTCCAATGTAACTGTCGTATTCCCGGCTTCTTGTGGAGTGGAGTTTATACAGAATCTGCCTCTCTGCCATTAAACTCCATGAAACTTCCAGAAGTTGGGCAGGAATGGCTAAAGGGATGGGATGCTCTGAAGGGCCAGGAGATTTGACGGGACTCGGGTTTCAGAGAGATTGAGGCTCTCAGAAACTCCCCCTGCCCTTCAAACGGAGACTGGGTGAACGTGGATCAGGCAGAACTTGGGGATGGAGTGGAGTGGGGAGAGATGAAGGGGCTGGACACGGCTGCATTTGCACCTTCTTTCGCTCCCTATCTCTCTCTCTCTCTCTTCTCGCTCCTCAGTCCCTATGCCTCCCAACTCTGTGCATGATCCCAATAAGCATTCCAGCAAATACGTTCCAATGTTCGCTTCCCCTACTTTAGTTGCAGACAGAAGCAATAAAAAACAAATGCACACACACAGACGGCAACCTGTTGCAATGGATAAGCCAGCAGAATAAATCTCATCTGGCTGGTAATACAGGGGATGGAATCGCACAACAGCGAAAAGGAGTTCACCTTATAATAAAAATGGTGAGCTAACATAACAGGTTAAAAATCACATGATACCAAGATATAGTCAAACAGGTTTATTTGGAAGCACTAGCTTTCAGACCGCTGCTCCTTCATCAGGTGGTTGTGATGAAGGAGCGAAGCTCCGAAAGCTAATGCTTCCAAGTAAACCTCCTGGACTATAACCTGGTGTTGTGTGATTTTTAACTTTGGCCACCCCAGTCCAACACCAGCATCTCCAAATCATAGCATAACCAGGAGATTTAGAATATCCTCAGTAAAAAAATGGGTGAGCAATTCACAAATCGCATTTACGAAATGCATGTTACAGGAGAACTACCTGTATAGATACTTTAAGCATTTGTTATAGAATTGAAAGAGTGACAGAAGTAGCTTAGCACAGGAATGCAAAGTCTTAAAAAATTCTCAAATTAAAGGCCTTTTCACTTGAGTCTGTGTCCACCATGTTTCAGGGGCTGAGGGGGGGCTTGGTGGGAGGCCTATGCTTGGAAGTGTCCAGCCTCAGACCCTGGGCAGCTGAATGCATCGGAATAAGTGATGGAAACCGGGGAAAGCTGAAGGAATTAACACTGGAACACACACGCAGTCAGATGCAAAATCTCAGGAGCAAATGTAGGCGCTGCACCAAGCAAACCGGTTACCTCGGGAGCAGTGGATAGACTGTCCAACCCCAAAAGGCTGAACTGGTTACAGCTTAATAACAGTGGTCCCAGTGCAGAGAGGGGATAGTCCACGCTGATGTCATAACCACTCCCTTCCCCCCCAAACAGCCACACACTCACACACACATGTACGCGCACACACACACATGCATGCATACACATATAAGGTTGTGGGGTGAATTTGTACTTGCAGAATTACATTTTACTTTGCTCAAAAACTGCACAAATCCATGTATGATTCTGTAAATCCGTTTTTTAGATTAGAATCATCCTGACCATTGTGGCACAGACAGCCTCACACAGGGAAGCTCACACCTTCAATACATTACGTGGGCCGACATGACACCAATTGTTAAAGTTCACTTGAGAATGTAACTTTTACAAAAGTTTTACGATTTACATAGGAAATAATTGAAACCACACAATCATTCTAAAAGATGAGAGACTTAACAAACAATCCTGCTCTTTTTAAATATGTCATTTCAGTTACTGTAAACCTTTGCTATAAATTCTGTGTCTTATGATCTTACTCTCCACAACCACCTGATGAAGGAGCAGTGGTCCAAAAGTTAGTGTTTCCAAATAAAGCTGTTGGACTATAACCTGGTGTTGTGAGATTTTTTTAACTCTGTACAGCCCAGTCCAACCCCGGCATCTCCAACTCATGATCTGATGGGACAGCAATGTACTCACGGTGCTGGTGACGACACTTGTTGCAGTTACTGAACCCCCAAGATGCTCCAACACTTCCACAACAATCTTCCTCTTTGGTCAGACCCGGCAGTGGCTTACTGCACTGTGTGAATAAAGAACAAAAACACAGAGACGGATTGTTAAAGCACACCGCTCCCCAGTGAGCAGGCACCTCGGGGCGGAGCTTTCCATTTATAAATTATAAAAACTACGAGGCGAAGGGTATTCTGATGGAAACAATAGTCAAAGGGTGTGTAAAGTGACACTCTCACCGCTCCCCCGACACACAGCCACTCTCCCTCCCTGCACCCACTATAGAACATAGAACATAGAAAAATACAGCGCAGTACAGGCCCTTCGGCCCTCGATGTTGCGCCGATCCAAGCCCACCTAACCTACACTAGCCCACTATCCTCCATATGCCTATCCAATGCCCGTTTAAATGCCCATAAAGAGGGAGAGTCCACCACTGCTACTGGCAGGGCATTCCATGAACTCACAACTCCCTGAGTGAAGAATCTACCCCGAACATCTGTCCTATACCTACCACCCCTTAATTTAAAGCTATGCCCCCTTGTAATATCTGACTCCATACGTGGAAAAAGGTTCTCATGGTCAACCCTATCTAAACCCCTATCATCTCGTACACCTCTATCAAGTCACCCCTAAACCTTCTTTTCTCCAATGAAAACAGCCCCAAGTGCCTCAGCCTTTCCTCATACGATCTTCCTACCATACCGGGCAACATCCTGGTAAACCTCCTCTGCACCCGTTCCAGTGTCTCCACATCCTTCCTATAGTATGGCAACCAAAACTGCACACAATACTCCAGATGCGGCCGCACCAGAGTCTTATACAATCTCTTCACCAACCCCAACCCTTACCCCACACCCACCCCATATTGCCCTGTAGGGCCCAGGGATGTGCAGACTGGGTAGACCAGCCGTGGGAAATGCAGGGTCCCAAGGAAGGGGGTGGGATCTGGTTGGAATGCTCTTCAGAGGGTCGGTGCGGAATGGATGGGCCAAATAGCCCACTTCCACAACATAGGGGGTTCTATGGACAGTTCAGTTGCAGAGCCAGGTCTCCCAACCTAGACCTGCGCCGTGTTCAGCATCCAAACCACCACTCCCCCACCCCACTCCGCCCCGCACCCGGTAACCCATTCCTGGATGTATCGCTACCTGGTAAGGCAACTGTACCATTCAAGATCGGAGACGGTTACAGAGAGCGGTGAACTCGGCCTGGACAATCACAAAGGCCAACCTCCCATCTATAGATTCCATCTACCAGGCCCGCTGTCAGGGAAAGGCTGCCAGCATTCTCAAAGATCCATCCCACCCTGGCAATGTTTTTCTACCATTGGGGAGAAGGTACAGAAGCCTGAACACACGCACCAGCTGGTTTTGAAATAGTTTCTACCCTACTGTTGTTCAAATACTGAATGGACTCACAAACTCTTAACATTCATCTATACTTGTGTTTTTTTTTGTTTTTGCTACTGTTTACCTGTTACTTACTATCTATGCTACTTAACTCTGAGATCTGCCTGTATTGCTCACAAGACAAAACTTTTCACTGTGCCTCGGTACACATGACAATCAATTTAATTCAATTCAACTTGCATGAGGAGTCAGGCACCATTTGCCTGAGTGACGCTAAGCTGGCGAGGGGCAAAATCCATCCAGCCTGGTCATTTGTTTTTTTGGCCGCAGGGCATACCAACTTCACCAAGGTCCCACCCCACCCCAGACCAGGAGAGGGTCTTGCAAGTGCACACGTTTGCTCACAAAATGCGGGCGCCGCTCGAATTCAGTTGCATGCCCCTAATTGTACACGGGAAGGTGGTGGCCAGCTGCAGCTCGGAGCAGGAAGAGTGGTGGTTGGGAGGGGAGCAAGGAGCGCAGGGCGGGGGTGTAGGGAGTGCCATTCAGGGGAGGGAGTCACAGAATTCAGACCCAGTGACAGCAAAGGGAAGGCCTTTACATACTCAAGTCAGGATGGTGTATGGCTCCGAGGGGAGGTGGTGTTCCTGTATATCCGTTGTCCTTTGCCCCAAGAGGGGATTTTGCAGACCGAAGGTGAGCTATGGGATCCTGCCCCCTTTGAGTTGGGGTGGTATTTGTTACAAGTCCAGACCCATAGTGTTCAAGTTAAGATGTGAATTACGTTAAACTGAGGTGAAATGGAGTGAGTTGAATCTGAAGTTGTTCGATGAAATAAGAGGGAAATGTTGCAACAAATGAATGTTTTATACTGAGGATTGGCACCCAGAGCATAAAATAAAGAAGGGCTTGTTCGTTTAAATTCTGAGTTGACTCCCAGTCACACATGGGAAGGCGATCTGGGGAAAAGGTTTGAGTGCTCCTTTTTGGAGTACAGCACAGAACAGACCTTTCAATCCACACCACCGAGAGATCCTAAATTAATCCAGTCCCATTTGCCAGTATTTGGCCTACATCCCTCTATTCATGTACCCATCCAGATGCCTTCTTAAACGTTGTAATTGCACCAGTCTCCACCATTTCATTCCAAACACACACCACTCTCTGCGTGAAAAAGTTGCCCCTCAGGTCCCTTTTAAATCATTCCCCTCTCACCTTAAACCTATACCCTCTGATTTTGGACTCCCTTACCCTGGGGAAATGACCTTGACAATTCACCCTGTGCCCCCTCTAAAGGTCACCCCTCAGCCTCTGACACTCCTGGGAAAGTAGCCCAACTCTATTCAGTCTCTCCCTGTAGCTCAAACCCCCCGACATCCTTGTATATCTTTTCTGAACCAAGATTTCCTTTATTTTTACTCTCCATTCTCTTTGAAATAACAGTCATCATTCCATTTGCCTTCTTTAATAACTACTGAACTTGCATGCTAACATTTCTTTTTGATTATTTATGCATGAGAGTCCCAAATTGTGGCTTTCTGCAGTCTTTCTCTGTTTTATGAAAATCCAGCTCTCCAGCTGTTCTTGCCAAAGTGCACAACCTCATATTTTTCCACACTGTATTCCATCTGCCCACTCGCTTCACTGGTCTAAATCCCACTGCAGGCTCTTTGTGTTATCCTCAGACCTTGTCCTCCCTCCTATTTTGTAATCTCAGCAAGAGCACATTCACTTTTCTCATCTGCATTCCCTCTTCCACCATCGTTTCAATGAATTAAAAATATCAGGAATCTGACACATACCTCAGATGATCAATTGGAAACTGGACAAGCACACAAAGCAGTAAGGAACAGAGAGATAAGTTTGTTTTTCATGGGAGCCAGGGACAGCTAGCCATTTGGATACAAGATTGGCTTGAAGGTAAGAGAGAGAGAGGGTGGTGGGGGAGGATTGCTTTTTGGACTGGGGGGCCTGTGACCAGTAGTGTGCTGCAAAGATCGGTGATGGGTCCACTGCTTTTCGTCATTAATGTAAATCGTTTGGATGTGAATATAGGAAGTATGGTTAGTAAGTTTGCAGATGACACCAACATTGGAGGTGTAGTCTACAGCGAAGAAGGTTATCTCTGAATACAACAGGATCTTGGTCAGATGAGCCGAGGAGTGGCAGGTGGGGTTTAATTTACATAAATGTGAGGTGCTGCATTTTGGAAAGGCAAATCAGAGCAGGATTTATACACTTAATGGTAAAGTCCTGGGGAGTGTTGCTGAACAAAAAAGATCTTGTGGAGTGAAGGGTCATACTTCCTTGAAGGTGGAGTCACAGGTAAACAGGATAGCACAGAAGGTGAAAATGTGTTGCTGGAAAAGCGCAGCAGGTCAGGCAGCATCCAAAGAGCAGGAGAATCGACGTTTCGGGCATGAGCCCTTCTTCAAGAATGCTTATGCCCGAAACATCGATTCTCCTGCTCCTTGGATGCTGCCTGACCTGCTGTGCTTTTCCAGCAACACATTTTCAGCTCTGATCTCCAGCATCTGCAGTCCTCACTTTCTCCTAGCACAGAAGGTGTTTGGTATACTTGCCTTTATTGGTCAGTGCACTGACTATAGGAGTTGGGAGATCATATTGTGGCTGTACAGGACATTGGATAGGCCATTTTTGGAATACTGCATTCAGTTCTTGTCTTCCTGCTGTCAGAAAGATGTTGTTAAACTTGAAAGGGTGCAGAAAAATATTTACAAGGATGCTGCCAGGGTTAGAGAGTTTGAGGTATGGGAAAAGGTTAAGACCATAAGACATAGGAGTGGAAGTAAGGCCATTCGGCCCATCGAGTCCACTCCGCCATTCAATCATGGCTGATGGGCATTTCAACTCCACTTACTTTGGGGCGGCACGGTGGTACAGTGGTTAGCACTGCTGCCTCACAGCGCCAGAGACCTGGGTTCAATTCCCGACTCAGGCGACTGACTGTGTGGAGTTTGCACGTTCTCCCTGTGTCTGCGTGGGTTTCCTCTGGGTGCTCCGGTTTCCTCCCACAGTCCAAAAATGTGCGGGTCAGGTGAATTGGCCAATCTAAATTGCCCGTAGTGTTAGGTAAGGGGTAAATGTAGGGGAATGGGTGGGTTTCGCTTCGGCGGGTCGGTGTGGACTTGTTGGGCCGAAGGGCCTGTTTCCACACTGTAAGTAATCTAATCTCATACCCACATTCTCCCCTTAGCCCTTAGTTCCTTGTGACATCAAGAATTTATCAATATCTGCCTTGAAGACATTTAGCGTCCTGGCCTCCACTGCACTCTGCGGCAATGAATTCCACAGGCCCACCACTCTCTGGCTGAAGAAATGTCTCCGCATTTCTGTTCTGAATTTACCCCTTCTAATTCTAAGGCTGTATCCACGGGTCCTAGTCTCCTCGCCTGGGACTATTTTCCCTGGAGTGTCGGAGGCTGAGAGGTAACCTTTTGGAGGTTTATAAAATCATGAGAGACATGGATTGGGTGAATAGCTAAGGTCTTTTTCCCAGAGTAGGGGTGGACAAGACTGGAGGGCATTGGATTAAGGCTAGAGAAAAGGGACCTGAGGGGCAACTTTTTCACGCAGAGGGTAGCGTGTGTATGAAATGAGCTGCCAGAGAAACTGGTGGAGGCCGGTACGATTAAAACATTTAAAAGGCATCTGGATAGGTACATGAAAAGGAAAGATTTAGAGGGATATGGGCCAAATGCTGGCAAGTGTGACCAGATTAATTTAGGATATCTGGTCGGCATGGACGAGTTGGACTGAAGGGTCTCATTCCATGCTGTAAAACTCTATGAACCTACAGGTTGGCTGAGTGAGATGTGGTTTGTATAGAGTGCACTGAGCAGATGGGCTGAATGGCCTGCAGTTTCGAGGATCGGAAACCGATGCTGGGTGAGGAGGTTCTAATGAATCCCAACATTCAGTGTGACTCAGGCCGGCACAGGAAGGAGCTGAGCCAGATACCCAGGAAGGGCACCAGCATTGGTGGGAACACACTCCGGAAGCAATGAACCCTATTCCAGAGAGGAAGGGATGAGAGATGGTCTCAGATCATGACCGTAACCCACCAGCACATTGAAAATACTCACACGGTGCAACCGGAGGAGCCATTTCGGCAAAACGAAATGGAAATTTAGAACATTCCAACAGCAAGTGTCCTCACTGTTGAGGAGCTGGGTGGTAACAGATGTATGGTTTTGAATGACACGCCTAGCATTTAACTGAGGCAGTCCCTGACATGCCTCAGTGGTGTGCGCGCACTCACCTCTGACTCAGCGAATTGTGGGTTCGAATCACACGCAATTCCCTCACAGGCGTCACTGGCTAGGCCACCATTTGTTGCCCATCCCCAGTTGCCCAGAGGACAGCTGAGGGTCAACCACGTCGCTTTGTGGGTCTGGGAGCAATGGAGGAACTGTGGGGGAGGGGTGGGGAGCAAGTTGATCTCGAGGCTGAGATTCTGTGAGATTGGGAATGTGCTCCCTGGAAAAGTGGGCATGGGCTGATCCCGCCAAGGGTTTTGGAAGGGTTGGAGTTCACCAAGGGTGTGTGTTTGTGAGTGTAGGGTTTTGGAAGGATTGGAGTTCACCAAGGGTGTGTGTGTGTGTGTGTGTGTGTGTGTGTGTGTGTGTGTGTGTGTGTGTGTGTGTGTGTGTGTGTGTGTGTAGGGTTTTGGAAGGGTTGGAGTTCACCAAGGGTGTGTGTTTGTGTGTGTGTGTGTGCGTGCGCACGTGCGCGTTGTGTTTGTATTTGTGTGTGTTTGTGTGTCTGTGTGCGTTTGTGTGTGTGAAAGTGTTTGTGTCTGTGTGTGTGTGTATGGGAACTCTGTGGACAGTGGGTAGTCTGTTAACTGGAAGTCATAGTCCTAATATTTCTGTGTTGGTTATGTCAAGCTAAAAACAGCAAAGAAATAAATTATCTCAACATAGGAACGCCAGATTTAGGCCATTCTGCCCCAATAAGTCTGGTTGTGGCCTCAATTACACTTTGTCATAACCTAGGGCCCCTGATGTAACCTCCCTCCTGTCACCACCAGCAGCTGATGGTGCGGCCATCTGCAGGTCACTGGCTCAACTGAGTGTTTAAAAACCTGTTAATTAGCTTAGCAACATCCAGGACAAAGCAACCCTATTGGATGGCGCCAACATCCACCCCCTCCACCACTGATTCTCAGTTGCAGCAGTGTGTGCCCTCTGCAAGATGCGCTCATCAAGGCTCCTTTAACAGCAAACTCTGGCCACTCCCATCTAGAAGGGCAGCAGACAAACGGGAACACCAGCCCCCTGAAAGTTCCCTTCCGAGCCACTCACCATCCTGACTTGGAAACATATCGGCCGTTCCTTCACTGTTGCAGGGTCGGAAACCCTGGAACTCCCTCCCTACAGCCAAACCCATTTACAACTAACACACCCAGGGCTATGGCAGTACGTGGGCCTGAGAGCCATCCATTGGTGACCACTGACCGCGCCGATTCCCATGAGAAGGAAAGGAGTGCCACTCACCATCTTCGGCAAGGTTTCCTGAAAGCAGCGGCCCAGTTTCTTCTGTGAGGTGGGGAGGGTCCTGGGCGGGTAATGGTTGACCTTCTGCACGGGTTGGTGGTGGACCAGGATTGGCTGGTGCAGTAGGTTCTTCTGCTCCCCCAGGTAGCTGCCCAGGCTGGAGACCCCGTGGATCTGCACCGTGGCTTCCGCAGGATGCCTGACGTGCAGATTTATGACAGGCTGAGGCTGTGCTGGAAGAGCGAGAGACACCATCATCAGTTATTGCCTTGGGGGGAGACGGGGAAATTAAAATAGTGACGTTTCGCTCTGGTCACATTGGTGAGGCCACCCAAGCTTGGGGCACTTTGCGTCTTCTTATTGAAGGAGGACTGTCTGGGTAAGGAATCCGTACGCTGTAGGTAGAGGCTGTTCAGCCCATTGAGTCTGCACGAGCCCTCCATCGGATATCTCACCTCAATAATTAGACGTTAACCATGGCTCATCTGCCTGCACTTCCCTGGACGGGACAGGGTAACTTTTAGCACGGTCATTGCACCTAACCTGCACATTTTTGACCCGTGAGAGGGAACTGGAGCACCCAGAGGGCACAGACATGAGGACAATGTGTAAACTCTGCACAGATAGTAGCCTGAGGGTGGAATTGAACCCAAGTCCCTGATGTGGTGATGCAGCACAGTGCTAACCAGTGAGCCACGGTTCTCTTGAATTTCCAACTGAATTTATTAGCCTGTATTATATTGTCAGCGCTCCAGTAATCAATTAACGAATCAGTTAGGGAGGTGATGGCCCTAGTATTGTCACTAGACTGTTAATCCAGAGACCGAGGTAATTAGCTGGGTTCAAATCCTGCCATGACAGATGGTGAAGTTTGAGTTCAATTTTAAAAATCTGGATTTAAATGTCTACTGATGACCATGAAACAGATCTGGCAGCATCTGTGAAGAGAAATCAGAGTTAATGTTTCAGGTTCTGGTGACCCTTCCTCAGAACTGGAGAAGGGTCACCAGACCCAATCATTCACTCTGATTTCCCTTCACAGATGCTGCCAAGCCTGCTGAGCTTTTCCAGAAATGTCTGTTTTACAGTATCTGCAGTTTAGATTAGATTACTTACTGTGTGGAAACAGGCCCTTTGGCCCAACAAGTCCACACCGATCCGCAACCCACCCATACATTTTCCCCGTTCACCTAATACTACGGGCAATTTAGCATGGCCAATTCACCTAAGCTGCACATCTTTGGACTGTGGGAGGAAACCGGAGCACACCCACGCAGACACGGGGAGAATGTGCAAACCCCACACAGTCAGTCGCCTGAGGCGGGAATTGAACCCGGGTCTCTGGCGCTGTGAGACAGCAGTGCTAACCACTGAGCCACCGTGCTGCCCACTTTTGGATTTTAACCAATGAAACCATTGCTGATTATTGGAAAAGCCCATCTGGGTCACTAATGTCCTTTAGGGAAGGAAACTGCCACCTTTACCTTGTCTGGCCTACATGTGATTCCAGACCCACAGCGATGTGGCTGACTTTTAACTGTGTATTGGGCAACTAGGGACAGGGCTATAAATGCTGGCCTAGCCAGTGATGTCCACATCCTGTGAGTGAATAAATGTATAAAAATGGTCACATAAGATGGATAAAAAAAAAATTTAAGAGCTACTTTGGATGGTATAGTGGCTCAGTGGTTAGCACTGCTGCCTCCTAGCGCCAGGGACCTGGGTTTGATTCCAGCATCAAACGACTGTCTGTGTGGAGTTTGTACATTCTCCCCGTGGGTTTCCTCCGGGTGCTCTGGTTTCCTCCCACAGTCCAAAAATGTTTAGGTTAGGGTGAGTTGGCCATGGGAAATTGCCCCGTTGTGTCCAGGGATGTACAGGCCAGGTAGGTTAGCCACAGGAAATGCAGTGGTACAGGAAAAGGGTGGGGGTGCTGGGTCTGGTTGGGATGTCCTTTGGAGGACTGGTGCAGAGTTGATGGACCGTATGGCCTCTTTATGCACTGTAGGGATTCTATGATAGCTGTCCAATGGCTCCTTCACCTGTATGCATGAATTTCTAGACAAGGAAAGGACAGAGGTCCGCCCACTCTGCTTTCTATCTACCTTGCCATCACATGGTACAACAATAATGGAGCTGTTGACAATGAATGAGTCAAGAGACAATGAGAGTGAGGAGAGCTCCAGCGGTGCATGGCTTTGAGAACTAAGCTACAATCCCCTTCTGAAGTTACAGGTTTGGGTGGGATGCTCTTCAGAGGGTTGGTACAGACACAATGGGCTGAATGACCTCTTTCTGCACTGTTGGGATTGTACCCGTATGGGTTTCTGCTGGGTGCTCCAGTTTCCTCCCACAGTCCAAAGATGTGCAGCTTAGGGTGGATTGGCCGTGCTAAATTGCCCCATTGTGTCCAAGGATGGACAGGCCATGTGAGTTAGCCATGGGAAATGGAGGATCACAGGGAAGGGATTGGTGGCTGGTTGTGGGTGAGATGTTCTTCGATGGGCCGAATGGCCTCTTTCCGCACTGTCGGGATTCTATGAGAGATTCGCTCGATCATTTCACTGACAGAGTTGGGATCTCGCTCCGTGTGCTGACCTGAGGAAACCTTTGAGTACAATGTTTTTGCAACATCGCTTCACGTGGGTCGACCCACTGAAGCCTGACCTGACGGAATACTGCGGACCCTTTCCGCAGGTGAGGAGAGAAAGAGAGTCCGATACCTTCCGGTCTGTGCTGAGGTCCTCCGGAACTCACGATTCCGTAGCTGTACTTACCCGGGGAATGGTCCCCGGGACCCTGCGAGTCCGGGGTGAGCTGGAGGGTGAAGACCGAATGTTTGTAGGCTTCGGAGACCTTGTCCGGGAGCTGCTCGCCTGCCTGCGGCTGGTGAGGCTGCCCCTGCCCGCTGACCGCAATCTGGCAGAACTTGCCGGTGAAGTTGGACGGGCAGTGGCATCGATTCCTGGAGCTGCATTGCCCTCCGTTCATGCAGGGGAGCGGGCACACCACTGGAAATTCAACAGAAGAAAGAACAATTAGCCCTGCGATAACAAAATCTGATCCTTCTGTTCCTTAATGGCAGACCTCCGTTCTCTGCAGTAAAAGTGAAGAGCTACTTGGAGAAAGTCTAAGAATTAGCTTTTGGGGATGATAGCTAGACTGAGAGGGGGCTCCTTTCTCCAGACTAGGGAAGGCCACAGCCTGAAAGATTTTGTTGTATTTCAAACGGGCACGGTCAGATAGACCAAGGAAGATGTGGGCCAGACCCAAACTTGAATAACATAGTGCAGTGCTATAATCACTGGATTAACAATTCAGGCCAATGTTATGGGTATGTGGGTTCAAATTCTAACCGGAGCACCCGGAGGAAACCCACGCAGACATGGGGAGAATATGCAAACTCCACACAGTCAGTCACCTGAGTTGGGAATTGAACCCAGGTGTCTGGCGCTGTGAGGCAGCAGTGCTAACCACTGTGCCACTGTGCCGCCCACATGTTGTAAGAGAGCACCCATCTGGTTCATACCCCTGTCGTGAAGGTGTTCTGCTGTGACTACGTGGGACTCGAGACGCACAGTAATGAAGTTGACTCTTAACCAACTCAGCAATAACAGTAACACAGTTACATCAGTTGTACACAATAGCCCCTGAGAAAAAGGTTGAGGAGATAGAGATACATAATCAGGTCAAGACCAGGACAAAGGAAATTTTGTCCTGTTAGGAACTCTCTAACGTTGCAGAATAAGCAACTTTCACAATGATGAAAATACAATCACAGTACAGATACACAGAGGGGAATCTACACTCTGAGTGGAGTTAGATGTTAGACAGCGAGTGACCCTTACCCTGCTGAATAAACACTGAGTCTGTACATTACACAGCGAGTAACCCTTGCCCTGTTGAATAAATACTGACTCTGGACATTTAAACAGTGACTGACCTTTATCCTTCTCAATAAACACTGACACTGTACGTTTATACAGCGAGTGACCCTGACCCTGCTGAATAAACACTGACTCTGTACAGTTACACAGTGAGTGACCCTTAACCTGCTGAATAAACACTGACTGTGAACAGTTACACAGCAAATGACCCTTACCGTGCTGAATAAACACTGACTGCGTACGGTTACACAGTGAGTGACCCTTACTCTGCTCGATAAACACTGACTCTGTACGGTTACACAGCGAGTGACCCTTACCCTGCTCAATAAACACTGACTCTGTACAGTTACACAGTGAGTGACCCTTAACCTGCTGAATAAACTCTGACTGCGTACAGTTACACAGTGAGTGACCCTAACCCTGCTGAATAAACACTGACTCTGTACGGTTACACAGTGAGTGACCCTTACCCTGCTGAATAAACACTGACTCTGTACAGTTACACAGTGAGTGACCCTTACCCTGCTGTATAAACACTGACTCTGTACAGTTACACAGTGAGTGACCTTTAACCTGCTGAATAAACACTTACTGTGTACAGTTACACAGCAAATGACCCTTACCCTGCTGAATAAACACTGACTGTGTACAGTTACACAGCGAGTGACCCTTACCCTGCTGAATAAACACTGACTCTGTACAGTTACACAGTGAGTGACCCTTAACCTGCTGAATAAACACTGACTCTGTACAGTTACACAGTGACTGACCCTTACCCTGCTGAATAAACACTGACTCTGTATGTTTATACAGTAAGTGACCCTTACCCTGCTGAATAAACACTGACAGTGTACAGTTACACAGTGAGTGACCCTTACCCTGCTGAATAAACACTGACTCTGTACAGTTACACAGTGAGTGACCCTTAACCTGCTGAATAAACACTGACTCTGTACAGTTACACAGTGACTGACCCTTAACCTGCTGAATAAACACTGACTGCGTACGGTTACACAGTGAGTGACCCTTACCCTGCTCGATAAACACTGACTCTGTACAGTTACACAGCGAGTGACCCTTACCCTGCTGAATAAACACTGACTCTGTACAGTTACACAGTGAGTGACCCTTAACCTGCTGAATAAACACTGACTCTGTACAGTTACACAGTGAGTGACCCTTACCCTGCTGTATAAACACTGACTCTGTACAGTTACACAGTGAGTGACCTTTAACCTGCTGAATAAACACTTACTGTGTACAGTTACACAGTGAGTGACCCTTAACCTGCTGAATAAACACTGACTGTGTACAGTTACACAGTGAGTGACCCTTACCCTGCTGAATAAACACTGACTCTGTATGTTTATACAGTAAGTGACCCTTACCCTGCTGTATAAACACTGACTCTGTACAGTTACACAGTGAGTGACCCTTAACCTGCTGAATAAACACTGACAGTGCACGGTTACACAGTGAGCGACCCTTACCCTGCTGAATAAACACTGACTCTGTACAGTTACACAGTGAGTGACCCTTACCCTGCTGAATAAACACTGACTCTGTACGGTTACACAGTGAGTGACCCTAACCCTGCTGAATAAACACTGACTCTGTATGTGACTTTGTGTCACAAGTAGACAGGGTGGTTAAGAAGGTGTTTGGCACGCTCGCCTTCATTCCTCAGACCATGACATACACATATTTGGGCGTCATGTTGTGATTGTACAGGACAATGTTGAGGCCACTTGTGGAATATGGCATACTGCTCTGATTGGCCTGCTATAGGAAGGATATTATTAAATTGGAATGGGGGCAAAATTGATTGATAAGGATGTTACCAGGACTGGAGGGGTTGAGTTATAAGGAGAGGCTGGATAGGCTGGGACCTTTTTCACCAGAGCATAGGAGGTTGAGGAATAACCTTACAGAGGTTGAGAAAATCATAAGTAGCATGGATAAGATGAATAGCAAAGGTCTTTTCTCGAGAGTAGGGGTGTTCAATATTAGAGGATGTAAGTTTGAGGTGAGAGGACAAAGATTTAAAAGAGACCTGAGTGTGTGGAATGAGCTGTCAGAGGAAGTGGTAGATGCAGATACAGTTACAACGTTTAAAAGACATTTGGACAGGAACACAAATAGGAAGGGTTCAGAGGAATATGGGTCAAATGCTGGCAAATGGGACTCGTTCAGTTAGAGAAACCTTGTCAGCATTGACGAGATGGGCCGTCAGGTCTGTTTCCATGCTGTATAACTCTATAAGAAATACTCCATATCTAACCATGTGCTTACCTGACCAGGGAATATTTGATGGCAACAGTGTAGAGGGAGCTTTACTCTGTATCTAACCCCGTGCTGTCCCTGTCCTGGGAGTGTTTGATAGGGGACAGTGTAGAGGGAGCTTTACTCTGTATCTAACCCCGTGCTGTCCCTGTCCTGGGAGTGTTTGATAGGGGACAATGTAGAGGGAGCTTTACTCTGTATCTAACCCCATGCTGTCCCTGTCCTGGGAGTGTTTGATAGGGGACAGTGTAGAGGGAGCTTTACTCTGTATCTAACCCCATGCTGTCCCTGTTCTGGGGAGTGTTTGATGGGGGACAGTGTAGAGGGAGCTTTACTCTTTTTCTAACCCCGTGCTGTCCCTATCCTGGGAGTGTTTGATGGAGGACAGTGTAGAGGTTGCTTTACTCTTTATCTAACCACATGCTGTCCCTGTCCTGGGAGTGTTTGATGGGGGACAGTGTAGAGGGAGCTTTACTCTGTATCTCACCCCATGCTGTCCCTGTCCTGGGAGTGTTTGATGGGGGACAGTGCAGAGGCAGCTTTACTCTGTATATAACCCCGTGCTGTCCCTGTCCTGGGGAGTGTTTGATGGAGGACAGTGTAGAGGAAGTTTTACTCTGTGTGTCTAACCTCATGCTGCCCAGAGAGTGTTTGATACCTTGCCCACGAAACGGGAAGCATTTTAGACTGAGCACTGACCTCCTTCGTGACAAATCGTACAGAGTCAGGTAGCAGTCCTGCTCCCCAGTACAAGCTGCTGCTAGCTTTGAGCAGCTGTGGCCGCTTGTGGTCTGGATCCAGAATGTTTGCGGTAATTGGAAAACATTTGTAACAAGAGCTCCTCCAGTCAGAGATGTAATCCAAGGAAGGATTCCAATGAACCAGATCATTCTTTGTCCAGCGTCTTCAATCTGTCTTGCTGATCCGGATCCAACCCTGAAGCCTCTGATCCTGATCCAAGAACAAGCTGATCTGCACTTTTTCAAGTATTTGAGTCTGAGAATGTGGGAGGGTACGTTTTTCATTTTCCATTCCTTTATTCTCCAGATGGGGGTGTCACTGTGAAGGTCAGTGTTTGTAGCACGTTGTATTGAGAGCTTATACCTCTCCCCGCTTATTATGAGCTGTTGCAGTCAATGTTCCATCAGTGCTGTCAATCTATGGCGGTTCCAGATTTCACCTTCCCTCCCACCCCCCCCCACCCCCACTCCCCAATGATGACTGAATGCCAACATCACAGGATGGTTTGGGTGCGGAAGGAGGTCAGTGCATCAGTACCAGCCCCTCAAATGAGCAACGCACCCCAGCGCCAATTTCCTGTATTCTCACCCATCTTTTCATTTTCAAAATGGCTGCCAACACCATCTTGAATGCCTCCCAGATGTTCACCACGACCCCTGTCTCCATGGGAACAGTTTCTCCGCTGCCTACCCTGTCCCTACCTCTTGTAGAATCTCCTATATAGCAGGCCATTCAGCCCATCACCGGGGCTCTGAAGAGCATCCCACTCAGACCCACACTATCCCACTAACCGTGCATTCCCCATGGTTAACTCACCAAACCCGCACATCCCTGGACACTACGGGGCAATTTAGCATGGCCAATCCACCTGAACCTACACACCTTTGGACTATGGGAGGAAACCAGAGCACCCGGAGAAAATCCACGCAGACACAGGAAGAATGTGCAAACTCGACACAGACAACCGCCCAAGGGTGGTATCAAGCCTAGGTCCCTGGCGCTGTGAGGCAGCAGTGCTGACCACTGAACCACCGTGACACCCAAAGTAGCTCTTAAGTATATTTTTTTAAATCCATCCTTAGCCTCACTTTTAAAACAAGAAGCATCAAAGGTTTCCCAGTTGTACTAGGCATTTGGATCAAAGTCTAAGGGGTCATGTAGGATCCTATACCTATTCCTGGGGCAGCTGTCACCCTCAGGCAACCTGCTCTAGGGGTTAGAGGTTGCGGGTTTAGAATGTGCTGTTGAAGGTGCCTCGGCAAGTTGCTGCAGTGCACCATGGGAATTGTGGGCAGTCCATCATCAGTCAGCCATTTCAAGAGCAACCTCTTTCACCTTCGCTCTGAATTAATATCCATTCTATTAAGGATCACTTGTTTCTTTTTGTCAAATCCATTCACAGGATGTGGGTGTCATTGACCAGTCCAGCATATATTACTCATCCTTAGTTACCCAGAGGGCAGTTAAGAGCCAACCACATTACTATAGGTCTGGAGTCACAGGTAGGCCAGACCAAGTATAGGGTTCCCTTCCATAAAGGAAGTTAGTGAACCAGATAATGGGCTTTTTCTGACAATTGCCAATGGTTTCATGGTCACCATTAGAACCTTCATTCCAGATTTTCATTGAATTCAAATCCACCATCTGTCATGGCGGGATTTGAACCCAGGCCCCAAACACATTTACCTCGGTCTCTGGATTTACCCAAAATGAAGACCTGTGGTTGCTGGAAACCTGAGGCAAAAACAGAAAGTGCTGGAGAAACTCAGCAGGTCTGGCAGCAGCTATGGAGAGAGAAAGCTGAGTTAGTGTTTCAAGTCCAGTGACCCTTCTTCAGAAATGTTCCAGATGTCAAATGTTGACCGCTTTCTCTCCACGGATACTGCTAGACCTGCTGAGTTTCTCCAACAAATTTCTGTTTTCCGTCTCTGAATTAATAGTCTGGTTGTAATACCACGAGACTACTGTTTCCCCTTGTAGGTAGGTAGCTAAGTCTTTAAAGTGAAGGTGTTGTCCGATTAGGATGAATCACACAACACAGAAACACACCCTTCGGTCCAACCAGTCCATACCGACCATGATCCCAAACTAAACTGGTCCCACCTGCCTGCTCCTGGCCCGCATCCCGCCAAACATTTCTTATTCATGAACTTATCTCAATGTTTTTTAAATGTTGTAACTGTACCTGCACCCACCACCTCCTCTGGAAGTTCATTTCTAGACATGAACCACTCTCTGAGTGAAAATTGCACCCCATGTCTTTTTAACGTCTTTCTCCTCTCGCCTTAAAAATGTGCCCCTTAGTCTTCCAACCCCCCCTGCTGTAAGGAAATAACACCTGCCATTCATCTTATCTATATCTCTCAGGATTTTATAAACCTCTAACAGGTCACCCCTCAACCTCCTACGCTCCAGTGAAAAAAGTCCCAGCCTATCCAGCCTCTCCTCATAACTCAAACCCTTCATTTCTGGCAACATCCTGGTAAACCTCTTCAGAACCCTCTCCAACTTAATAATATCCTTCCTATAACAGGGCGACTAAATTCCAGAAGAGGCCTCACCAATGTCCTGTGCGTCCTCACCATGATGTCCCAGCTCCTACACTCAAAAGCTCTGAGCAATGAAGGTAAGCGTGCTGAACACCTTCTTAATCATCCTGTCTGTAGAGATGCAAACTTCAAAGAATTATGTACCTGAACCTCTAGGTTCTACAACACTACCCAAGGCCCTGTTTTTAACTGTATAAGTCTTGTGTTTGTTTCTGTGTTGAAAAATGCAAGTGTGAATGAAGGGACATGTTGTGTACTAATGAGAAGGCAGCAGAGTTTGGGATCAGGCCAAGTTAATGTAAGGTGAGAGTCATAGGATACCAGAATAGTTCAATTTAAAAGGAACAAAGACATGAATGGGTGTTCCAACAACAGAGGAGCTGAGGTAGGGTTAGAGTGAGGTGGAAATAGGCTGGAGAAGGAACTGGGGGGTTGTTAGTTGAAAACAGCCCTTAATTGGCGTCTGTTTTCATTTTGAGAAACCTCAAGGCTGGCGGTCCCAGAAATCCAGTTGGTTCGTAGGCCTAAAAAGGCAGCATTTGCAGCAAGTCAGCCATGTTGTCGCAGGCTAACGAGGCCTCCAAGAAAAAGCGATAAGGGGAAATTAGACAAATCATTACATCCTGAAAAGTGCTCTTTCAGAGACTGCACTCCGGAAGGTTCCTTGGAGACCAGGGTCTAATTAGACCTCTGCGGCAGAAAATCTCTGACCGAAACAAAGCCATTTTCCTGTTACAGAAGTTAGCTATAAAAAAAAATGAGGCCTACCGAGATTCCTTTCAGTCACCCACAAAAGCGCTCACTGATCCAGGCAATGTCAAAGATCAGGCTTTCGGGAAAAACACAGGCCAAGTTTTTTTTTAATATACTATTAAGCACTTTCACTGTGAGGAAGTACTTAATTGACAGGAAGCAAGGGTAACTGAAAGACACACAGAGTACTTAAAGCTCTTTGTAGCACAAATTAAAATCCATAATTTTCTGGCATTGGGACGAGGAGCAAATCTGTGCCTCAGAAAGAGTGCCTTTGAAATGAAGAACTCACGTCCCAAAATAACAAAAGGGTAAATCAAACCCATTGACATCTCATAGCTACAAAGCAGAATGGTGAGGGAGGGGATCAATTAGGCCTGGATTCACTTGCTTAGAAGGATGAGATCTGATTATAATGCACCAATTTCTAATGGGGCTGGACAATTCGACGCAAGGAGGATGCTTCCCCTGAGTCATAGATTAGATTCCCTACAGTATGGAAACAGGCACCTTGGCACAACAAGTCCACACCGATCCTCCAAAGAGTAACCCACCCAGACCCATTCCCCCCACCCCATATACACCCCTGACTAATGCACCTAAAACTATGGGACAATTTTGCACAACCAATCCACCCTAACCTGCACATCCCTGGGCACTATGGGACAATTTAGCATGGCCAATCCACCCTAACCTGCACATCCCTGGGCACTATGGGACAATTTAGCACGGCCAACCCACCCTAACCTGCACATTCCTCAGCACTATGGGACAATTTAGCACGGCCAATCCACCCTAACCTGCACATCCCTGGACACTATGGGACAATTTGCCAAGGCCAATCCACCCTAACCTGCACATCCCTGGGCACTATGGGACAATTTAGCACGGCCAACCCACCCTAACCTGCACATCCCTGGGCACTATGGGACAATTTTGCACAACCAATCCACCCTAACCTGCACATCCCTGGGCACTATGGGACAATTTAGCACAGCCAATCCACCCTAACGTGCACATCCCTGGGCACTATGGGACAATTTAGCATGGCCAATCCACCCTAACCTGCACATCCCTGGGCACTATGGGACAATTTAGCACGGCCAATCCACCCTAACCTGCACATCCCTGGGCACTATGGGACAATTTAGCACAGCCAATCCACCCTAACCTGCACATCCCTGGACACTATGGGACAATTTAGCACGGCCAATCCACCCTAACCTGCACATCCCTCAGCACTATGGGACAATTTAGCACGGCCAATCCACCCTAACCTGCACATCCCTGGGCACTATGGGACAATTTAGCACGGCCAATCCACCCTAACCTGCACATCCCTCAGCACTATGGGACAATTTAGCACGGCCAATCCACCCTAACCTGCATGTCTTTGGATTGTGGGAGGAAACTGGAACACCCGGAGGAAACCCACGCAGATACAGGGAGAAACTCCACACAGATAGTTGCCCAAGGGTGGAAACAAACCCAGGCCCCTGGTGCTATGAGGCAGCAGTGCTAACCACTGAGCCACTGTGCCACCATGAATTATTTTATTTATAGATCAGGGGAGATACAGCAAGAAATGTTTTGTTGCCACAATCTGGCACCATTTTGAAATACGTAAAGATTAAAAAGGAAGTACTGAAATAGAATTCATCTTCACTGGGCCGAGACCCAAACACAGCTCCAGGGCTCCTGCAAGGTGGCTCTCAAGGAGTCATGGATTCAAAAAACACAGAAACAGACCCTTCGGTCCAACCAGTCCATGCTGACTATAATCCTCGACTAAACCAGTCCCGCCTGCCTGCTCCTGGCCCATTTCCCTCCAAACCCTTTCCTATTCATGGACTTATCCAAATGTCTTTTAAACGTTGAAGTCTATCCGCATCCAGTAGTTCCTCAGGAAATTCATTCCGCACACCCTCTCTGTGAAAAAAGTTAAGCATTATTTCATAGAATAAGCAGAAAAATAAAGGAATAAGGTAAGCATCAAAAGGGACAACTTTTTCATCCAGAGGGTGGTGTGTGTATGGAATGAGCTGCCAGAGGAAATGGTGGAGGCTGGTACAACGATAACATTTAAAAGGCACCTGGATGAGTACATGGTTAGGAAGAGTTTAGAGGGATATGGGCCAAACTGCAAGCAAATAGGACTAGTTCCATTTAGGAATCTTGGTCAGCATGAATGAGTTGGGCCAAAGGGCCTGTTTCCATGCTGTATGACTCTAAGGGCTTCCCACAGCCAGACTGTGCAACCACTCACTGAAAGCGGACATCCCCAATAACACATCTCCAACTCTCCTCTTCTGAGCTGAATACAGATATAGAGAGGCGATGCTTCAGTTACATAAGAAGACAACATCCAGAGTACAGTAATGGTCTCCATGTTGAATGGAGAATGTATATGTTGGAGACATTCAAAAAAGGTTGGCCAAACTACTACCCAGAACGGATGGTTGGGTAGCCTTCTGAGGAAGCATTGGACAGGCCTGGCTTGTCATGGCATGACATTAGTGAACCAGAGTGGTTTTCCCCAACAATCAAATCATCAATGG
This sequence comes from Hemiscyllium ocellatum, assembly GCF_020745735.1. Lineage (NCBI taxonomy): Eukaryota > Metazoa > Chordata > Chondrichthyes > Orectolobiformes > Hemiscylliidae > Hemiscyllium > Hemiscyllium ocellatum. The sequence continues at coordinate 6,296,160 of NC_083446.1, forward strand.
ATTCTTAATTCTAGAGTTTTTTTGCTAAATTCAATTCAAATTCCACTATCTGCTGTGGTGGGATTTGAACCCGGGTGCCCGGGCATTATCTGGGTCTCTGCGTTAATCGGCCAGCAATAATACCAGGAGAAAGTGAGGACTGCAGATGGTGGAGATCAGAGCTGAGAATGTGTTGCTGGAAAAGCGCAGCAGGTCAGGCAGCATCCAAGGAGCAGGAGAATCTATGACTCAGGGGAAGCATCCTCCTTGCGTCAAATTGTCCAGTCCCATCATGCCCGAAACATCGATTCTCCTGCTCCTTGGATGCTGCCTGACCTGCTGCACTTTTCTAGCAACACATTTTCAGCAATAATACCACTAAGCCACTGCCTTCTCATATAACAAACATCAGAGGTTCAGCCATTGAGCTATGTCTTAATTCCAGAAAGTTCCAATAACGTTGTCACAAATGGACCCATTTGTGGATTGCCTTCTTAAGAGACACCATGTGCCTAGGTTGACCTAGTTTTAATCCTGAATGAGCAAGGTGCTATCTGGACAGTCGATCCAAATTTCCAAATTTAATGTAGACTGTGTCCAACTGAGATTTTGTCGGCCATTTTATTTTCTAATACGCTGAGGCCCTCCTTCCTTTTGCACTCTGTTCCCAGACCGAGAGAAGCGCCCATACCTTCTTTACCTTTTATTTTGAAAGTAGCAGGCCGCTACTTCCACGTTATTTTGTCACTAGATCAAAAGATTAGTGTTTCCGATTCCTGGAAACAGGACCCAACCACATTCCAGATGGCCAACCATGAAAGAGATTATATTTTGGGAGAGCCGGGAGCTCTGCTAGATACATATGTGGTCGAAAAGTGGCAACAAAATGATTTAACAACATTTCTGACGCAGCTGTAAATTTCTAAACCTTCTGTGTTGAGGCCATCTGGATTCAATAAATACAATAACTGGAGCCAAATAAAATAAACAAGGTTGTGAAACATTATTTGGTATTTTGTAGGATCCTTGACAGTGACTGAAAGGGCCATTGATGGCTCTGATGACCATCATTCGGGTGGTATCTTGGGGATTTGGCATGATGCACACGCACAGAGAATTAAAATTTCATGTCGGTCATACCAGCTGATGAAGGGTACGCCGAGATGCACCCTCCGCGTTGGCCACACGGCCTGGCATGAGGTTTCCCTCCAACTGGAGGGTTTTGTCAGATGTGGCAATGCTGATGTCATCTCCCATAACATAAGAAACCTGGCATAAACCGCATGGTATTGAAGGGTCCAACAGACATTTATTACAGTAACTACAGTGCGCAAAGCTCCCATCCCTCAGGTACATAGGTGCCAGGCTCATATAAGCTTCATGTTTACAGCAGACAAACATCCTTCCAGTGCAGTGTCATGCTTCAAGTGATCCAGAGGTATGTGTGAGTGTGAGAGAGAAGGTGTGTGGGTGTGAGAGTGAGCGTGTATGTGTCAGTGCGAGCTTGTGTGTGTCAGTGTGAGTGTGTGTTTGAGACTGTGTTTGGGTGAGAGTATGTGCGTTTCTGGGTGAGTGTGTGTGGATGTGTGAGAGAGTGGGTGCAAGTTTGTGAGTGTATGAGTATGTGAACGTGTGTGTGTGTAAATGTGTGTGTTTCTGGGTGAGCGTGTGTCAATGTATGACAGAGAGTGTGTGTGTAGAAGTTTGTGTGAATGTATGAGTGTGCAAATATGTGTGTTTGTATGTGATCATTTGCATGTGTGTGTTTCTGGGTGAGTGTATGTGAGTGTGAATGATTGAGAGAGAGACTGTGTGTGCAAGTTTGTGTGAGTGTGTGAATGTATGTGATAATATGTGTGTTTCTGGGTGAGTGTATGAATTGTGAGAGAGACTGTGGAAGTTTGTGATAATAGTTGTGTGTGTGTGTGTGTGTGTGTGTGTGAATGTGTGTGTGTGTGTGTGTGAATGTGTGTGTGTGTGTGTGTGTGAATGTGCTTCTGGGTGAGTATAATCTGTGTGTGTGTGAATGTGTGAGAGAAGTTGTGTGTCCGAGTTTGTGCGAGTGTCTGATTTTTTTTAGATTAGATTACTTACAGTGTGGAAACAGGCCCTTCGGCCCAACAAGTCCACACCGACCCGTCGAAGCGCAACCCACCCGTACCCCTACATTTACCCCTACCTAACACTACGGGCAATTTAGCATGGCCAATTCACCTGACCCGCACATCTTTGGACTGTGGGAGGAAACCGGAGCGCCCGGAGGAAACCCACGCAGACACGGGGAGAACGTGCAAACTCCACACAGTCGCCTGAGTCGGGAATTGAACCCGGGTCTCAGGCGCTGTGAGGCAGCAGTGCTAACCACTGTGCCGCCCACTATTTTGTGAATCTATGTGTATGTGTGTGTGTGTTTGCGTGAATCTGAGTATGAAGGGTGCGCATATATGTGTGCAAGTGTGTGTGTGTGTGTGTGTGTGTGTGTGTGTGTGTATTAGTGTGAGGGTCTTGTGTGTGTAAGTGAACGTGAGAGTGTGCAAATGTGTGTGTGAGAGACATCACCCTCATGCAAAATCTCAACCACAACCCCCTTTTGAATTCAAACAGTCTTCCACTCCAGGAGAGGACAAAGTTAAAATCACTCAACACAAGGTTATAGTCCAACGGGTTTTTTTGGAAGCACTAGCTTTCGGAGTGCTGCTCCTCCATCTGATGACGGAGCAGCCCCCAAAAGCTAGTGCTTCCAAATAAACCTGTTGGACTATAACCTGGCGTTGTGGGATTTTTAACTTTGTTCAGCCCAGTCCAACACCAGCTCCTCCACCTCATGACATTCCTGGAGAGCTCAGGGGAAGGCGCTTCAGACAAACATTACCCCTTTTCATAGAAGTGATAATAAAACAAGCTCCCCACGGGTGGGCCTCAGTGAACCATTGTGAAGATGAACTGGGGTCATCCACGCTGGAGTCAGGGAGCAATTCTCAACCAACAACCATCGAAAAGAGATGCCCACGTTGTTGCAATTTGTTGGACGTTTGCTGTGTGCTGATTGGCTGCCTGTTTGCTACATCACAAGAGCAAATACTTCATTGGCTGCGACACTTTGGGTGCTAGCGAGGTGGCGAAAGGAACTGGGGAATTGGGACTTCACCTCGCTTTGCCCAGGGGGTGTGTGTGTGTGTGTGTGTGTGTGCGCGCGCGCGCGTGCGTGCGTGGTGGTGCCGATGGGGTTCCTGAGCATCCCTACCCCGGTATGATCCGGAAGATGGAGGAGCATGAATAGCTACGAGACTGGTTAACTGGGGCTCATTTGGCACCAGGAAGCGAAAGGAAACAGGAAATGGAAGAGATTATCAAGTCAGCTCGGGACCATTTTGATTCTAGTCCAACCAGTTCAGAGCAAAGATTACATTGGCAACTCTGTTGCAATTGGAGCCACTATCAAAGGCCCTCAGTTTTATCACGGAACACAGCACCTTCCGGAACGTTCCACCAACTCCTTTCTGCGCTGTTTACCTTTGACAGAATGTGAGTGACCCTCTGGGTTCAGAATGGATTCCACATATTCACACAGCAGAACCACATCAGGTTCCTGAGGGATGTCAGCTCAGCGAGTGAAGACCTACAGCAAGCAAAAGCTTTGGCCTCAATGTTTGCCGCAAATGTTTCCAGGGAGATACCGATCAGGAGCGGGCTTCAGGATTGAGCTTAAAGTTTGAGGATCCCACTGATGCAGTGAAGAACCAAATCATTGGATTAAAACTCTGAGCAGAGCCTTGGGATTGTAATTTGTACATTACATAGCGATGTGCTGGCTTTTAAAAGTAATATCATGTTGCATTTAGCCTTTCATTTGCCTCGCGTAACCTCCGTTCCAAACAGTTTGCATTCCACACTGCAAGGAGAGATCACAAATGTTTCTTAAAACATAATTCCAGCTCATTTAATGGTGGCGATGTAGAAGAAGCTTTATTCCATATCTAACCCCATCGCTGCTCCTGTCCTGGGAGTGTTTGATGGGGGGACAGTGTGGAAAGAGCTTTACTCTGTATCTAACCCCGTGCTGTCCCTGTCCTGGGGAGTGTTTGATGGGGACAGTGTAGAGGGAGCTTTACTCTATATCTAACCCAGTGCTGTCCCTGACCTGGAAGTGTTTGATGGGAACAGTGCAAAGGGAGCTTTACTCTGTATCTAACCCAGTGCTGTCTCTGACCTGGAAGTGTTTGATGGGGGACAGTGCAGAGTAAGCTTTACTCTGGAACATTTTCTTTCACAATTCAGTCACAAATCTCACCATAGTCCATACCACCTAGATCCTTAAAGGTTCTGATGCAAGTCTATAGGCTGTACACCTATATACAAGATGGCACAGTGGCTCAGTGGTTAGCACTGCTGCCTCACAGAGCTAGGGACCTGTGTTCGATCTGACCCTCGTGTGGAGCTTGCATGTTCTCCCCGTGTCTGCATGGGGTTCCTCTGGGTGCTCCGGTCTCCTCCCACAGTCCGAACATGTGAAGGTTAGGGTGGATTGGCCGTGCTAAATTGTCCCATAGTGCCCAGGGATGTGCAGGTTAGGGTGGATTGGCCGTGCTAAATTTCCCCGTAGTGTCCATTGATGTGCAGGTTAGGTGGATCAGCCATGGGGAAATGTAGGGTTATAGAGGGCTGGGTCAGGGTGGGGTGCTTTTCGAAGGGTCAATGATGGACTAAATGGTCTCTCTCTCTCTCTCTCTCTCACTGTAATTGGAACGATATCTCAAACTGGCCCTGACCCGAAAACATCGTCCTGGTCTCAGGAGCAGAAAGAATGAACTGTAGATGAAGCTTGGGACATATCACTCTGGCTGAAGTGAGAGCAGAGGCCTATGCCTTAAAGCATTGATCTATAGAAATGGCTTGCACAGGCATTGTCTGCACTTTGGTACTGAGATGACCGTAGCTGTGACGGTTCCTGTGCACCCAGCGCCATTTATCACGTCCTCCCCCCCAACTCCCCCACCATCACAGTTGCAGATGCTTAAGGAGCTAAGACCACACAACAATGGAGTCATGTGGGAATGCTGCAGGGACGGAAATGTCACCCTTCAGGTGAGGTCAAAGGTCAGCCGGTCACCTGCACGGAGAACAGGTCATTTTCCTGAGCAATCCTTCCTTGGTCAGTGCCCTACTATAAAGGTGGACCACCCGTGCATCTGAAAACTGTTCCCAGAACCACTCGTGTAGAATCACAGAAAGAGGCCATTCGGCCCGTGCCAGCTCATTCGAAGAGAGTAGGAGGGTAGTAGAGACCGGAAGCCTCATCTGTGCAAGCACTTGAAATGTTCTCTTATTTAAGACTGGAACATGGGATTGGTATCGATAGGCTAGCACAGAATCGATGGACCAAAGGGGTGTTTTCTGCACCAATGTGATTGTACTTTGTATGAGATTCCAGCTTATTCCAAATCTCCGTCAGCTCTGCAATTCTATTCAAGTCCAAAGATGAGTCATCTGGGATTCGAAATGTTAACTCTGCTTTCTCTCCACAGATGCTGCCAGACCTGCTGAGTTTTTCCTTTTAGCCCTCTCTGCTTTAAGAACTACAGCTCTAGTTTCTTCACGTTATCCCAGAACTGCAATCTTGTACCGTCACTGAATCCCCGACAGTGTGGAAACAGGCCATTCAGCCCAACAGGTCCACATCAACTCTCTGAGCAGCACCCATCCTTCTCTGTAACCCTGCACTTCCCATGGCTAACCCACACATCCCTGGACACTATATCACGGCCAATCCACCCTAACCTGCACACCTCTGGATTGCGTGAAGAATTCGGAGCACCCGGAGGAAACCTATGCAGACACGGGGAGAATGTGCAAACTCCACACAGACAGTCGAACCCGGGTCTCTGGTGCTGTGAGGCTGCAGTGCTAACCACTGAGCCACCGTGCCACCCCTATGAATGTTTGCATGTTATGCCCCTCTCTATGTACTTCTGTCAAACTCTGTACACAGTAGGTACTTGGAATGCGGGTGACACCTACTCAAGGTAAAAATCAGCATATGGTTTCTTTTTTAGTCATGAGGACACTGTTGTGTGAAACTTCAGAAAGATTTAATAGGCAGTGTTGTGACACACCTTCCTTAGGCATTGAGTGGGACTTAAACCGGAGTTTCTAACTTTGACATACGGACACTACCACCCCCCCCCCCCCCCTCCCAAGGCCATGTGGTCTCAAGCCTTACTCCCTGAGTTACCCGTCTGCTTTCTGCTCTGTGACTGCCTGTACACCCACCCGTGATCCAGCAGTCTCCCAGTGCGCAACAATGGATTGTCCACGAAGACTCTGATCAATGACCCAACAGGTTCCATAGAAGAATATAAGAACTAGGAGCAGGAGTAGGCCCTCTGGCCCTCTGAGCCTGTCCCACCATTCAATACGTTCATGACTCATCTTTTCATGGACCCAGCTCCACATACCCGCTCTCACTGTATCCCTTAATAGAACATAGGAACTAGGAGCAGGACATAGGAACTAGGAGCAGGGAATGGAAACAAAGGGAAACAAAGTACAAGGATAACGTTGGACATTACTTCTTTTCAAATTGATTCAAACACTGTCCCTCCTATTTCGTCTTTCTGAAGTGACACCAAGGTTAAGAGTTAGAATACAAGGGCAGCGATGTACTGCTGAGACTGTATAAGGCTCTGGTCAGAATGCATCTGGAATATTCTGAGCAGTTTTCGGCCCGGTGTCTAAGGAAGGAATGTTGTGGGAGGTCCAGGAAAAGATTGTGAGAATGATCCTGGGGTGAAGGCCTTGTCAAGTGAGGACTCTGAATCTGCATTTGGGTCTGTACGGAGTTTAGAAAGATGGGTGGGGGGAGGGGGTTATGGATCTGTTTGAAACTTACCGAATACTGAGAACTCTGGATAGAGTGGACGTGGGGAAGATGTTTCCACCAGTAGGAGAGTCTAGGACCCGAGGGCATAGCCTCAGAGTGAAGGAACTGAGATGAGGAGGAATTTCTTCAGCCGGCGTGGGGTGAATGTGTGGAACTCATTGCCACAGAGGGCTGTGGAGGCCAAGTCATTTAAGACAGAGATAGGTGGGTGCTTGATGGGTTCAAGGGTTACAGGTGAAGGCAGGAAATTGGGGTTGAGAAACACATCAACCATGATAGAGTGGTGGAGCAAACCTGGATGGGCCGCATGACCTAATTTTGCTCCTGTGGAATTTCTAGTTTGTTTGACCCCTCCAAGTGTTCAAACAGCCCAATTCTGCAGCCCCCTTTATACCTAGGTCCTGACCCAGCCCTGCCTAACTTTATTCTCCTCCGTTAAGAGGGCTCTCCCTACACATTTCTATCTTAACCAGGCCCGTCAAACTCGTTAATATTTCATTGAGCCAAACTCTCATTCCAACGAGAAGTTTTCAAACTCTCTTCACAACATAAGTCCCAGGAATGAGTTGTGAACTTTCTCTGAACCGCATCAAAAGCAACTGTACTCATTTCACATGTAAGGAGATCAAAGCTGTACACACTCTTTCAGATGTGGTCTCACCACGGCCCTGAACAGCTGCAGTGAAACCTTCCTACCTGTATATTCCATTCCCTTTGCAATAAACACCAACATTCCCATTCCATTCGCCTTCCTGGTCACTTATAGAGTCATTCAGCACGGAAACAGATCCTTCGATCCAAACATAATCCCAAACTAAACTCGACCCACCTGCCTGCTCCTGGCCCATGTACCTCCAAACCCTTTCCTATTCATGTCCTTATCCAAATGTCTTTGAAATGTCATAACTGTACCCGCATCCACCACTTCCTCTGCAGTTTGGGGGTGGCATGTTGGTTCAGTGGTTAGCACCGCTGCCTCACAGCGCCAGGGACCCGGGTTCCATTCCTGCCTCAGGCAATAGTCTGTGTGGAGTTTGCACATTATCCCCGTGTCTCCCACAATCCAAAGATGCCCAGGTTAGGTGAATTGGCTGTGCTAAATTGCCCACAGTGTTAGGTGGCTTACAGGGATAAATGTAGGCATCTGGGTGGGTTACTCTTCAGAGGGTCAGTGTGGACATGTTGGGCCAAAGGGCCTGTTTCCATACTGTAGGGAATCTAATCTAATCAGTTTCATTCCACACACGAACCAGTCCCTGTGCAAAAAAAAATTGCCCCTCACGTCTTTTTAAAATCTTTCTCCTCTCAACTTAAAAAATATGCCTTCTAGTCTTGAAATCCCCACTCTAGGGAAAAGACATCTGACATTCATCTTATCTGATTGTATAAACCTCTATAAGGTCACCCATGAACCTTCTACTCCTTCCCCCCAGGTAACGCTCTTCTACAACAACTTCCGTCAGGCAGAAGGCACTGATGTTTGAGCACTGGCACTAACAGGTTCAAATACAGCTTCTTCCTAATTGTTAGTGGATTAATGAATGGACTGTCTAACTTCAAATAACACTGATCTGTCTTTGCACACCTCCCATGCAGTATAGCCTGTCTGCCTCGCTCTGTCTAAGCACCCTATCATCTGTATGTCCTTGTTTGCTATGATCTGCTTGCAAAACAAAACTTTTCACTGTACTTAGGTACATGTGATTATAATTAATATAAGCAAATCAAATCAGTGAATTAGGTTCCAGCCTATCCAGCCTCTCCTTATAACTCAAACTCTCCATTCCTGGCAACATCCTGGTAAATCTCATCTGAACCCTCTCTAGTTTAATACTATCCTTCCTATAACAGGGAGACCAGAACTGGACACAATACTCTAGAAAAGACTTCAACATGTCCTGTACAACCTCAACAAGACGTCCCAACTCCTGTACTCAAAGGTCTGAGTATGCCAAACGCCTTCTTAACCACCCTATCGACATGTGACGGAAACTTCAAAAACCTTATGTATCTGAATCCCTGGGTCTCTCTGTTCTACAACACAGCCCAAGGCCTTACTTTTAATTGTATAAGTCTTCAATAGAATCCCTACAGAGTGGAAATAGGCCATTCGGCTCAACAAACGCACACCAACCTTCCGAACAGCATCCCACCCTATCCCTGTAATCCTGCATTCCCCCTGGCTAATGCACCTAGCCTACACATCCCTGGACGCTATAACATGGCCAATCCAGCTTAACCCACACACCTCTGGACTGTGGGAGGAAACATGGGGAGAATGTGCAAACACCACACAGCCGGTCGCCTGAGGGTGGGATCGAACCGAGGTCCCTGGCACTGTGAGGTAGTGGTGCTAACCACTGAACCACCATGCACCACCCTCTTTGTCATTGCTCGTTTTACCGAAATGCAAGTGTGGGTTAAGATGTCGTGTGCGGGACTCCCAGATCTTTCTGCATCGCCAGGAGAACTGCAACACCGCTCCATTTAAACAGTCACATTTCAACACGGCATAGTCACTAAGAAATCCACCAGGGGAACTCTCTTTACTCAGGGAGTAGCGAGAATGCAGAATTCTTTCACGGGTTATGGGCATTGCTGGCAAGATCAGCATTTGGCACCCACTGCTAACTGCCCTTGAACTGAGGGACTTACTTGCTAATTAAGAATCAATTAAGCGTCGCTGTGGGTCTGGAGAGACACGTGTACATCAGACCAAGTAAAGATGGCAGATTTCCCTGCCTAAAGGCTAGCAATGATCCAGAGAAATATTTACGACAATTGACAACAGTTGCTATGCAACACACCTCTCCTCAAACAAAAGGAGTGGAACGGAATCTTTAAAACTTTTTCAGGCAGGCACAGACGACTGAGGGGAACAAAGATTGTTGGGGAGATATGTAAGAATGTAGGGTTGAGGTTGAGGTCGTGATTTTATTGAATTCCAGGCTGGAAGGGCTTATTTTTGTTCAGCTAACTTTAAAAAAAAACAAAATTCCGGATTTATTCACTGAATTCAAATTTCACCGTCTGCCGTGACAGGAATTGAACTCAGTTCCTCGGAGCTCAGTCTCCTGCCAACGCCACTACATCACCAGCTCCCCATGAGGTGCAGAAGGAAATGTAGCTGTACTGATCGAATTAAATTGGAAACGATGAGAGGACAACTCAATGGAGCATAAACATAGGTTTCTATAAGATTCATATTTATGCTGCATGTTTTACATTGTTCTTCGATGTAATAATCTCTATTTCAGCTCTCCAGTTTCAGAGCTGCATTCAGAGCTGGAAGTTGACCAATTCCCATTTTGTTTCGATGAAAAAAGATAGTCAAATTTTGGCTTCAAGGTTTTAAATCTGGGGATTCGAACCATTATTTTCCACACAGCCTCCGAACCTCCTTGTAGCGTTTAACTATTGCTTGGATGGGCACAGTCTTATGGCAGGTTTAGGGCATGGTATGAGCCCAGGTGGTGAATGGAGGGTGTTGCACGTTGGACGGCAGTGAACATCACAACCAAAATGCTCCCTTTTACCCGTCAGCTCAGGGCTGGATAAGCTGGGGTCAGCTTCCCTGCAGTGTCAGAGGCTGAGGGGTGACCTTATACAGGTTTATACAATCATGGATAGGGTGAATAGCCATGGTCTTTTCCCCAGTGTAGGGGAGTCCAAAACTAGAGGGCATAGGTTTAAGGTAAGAGAGGAAAGTTTTAAAAAGGGACCTGAGTGGCAACATTTTCAGGCAGAGGGTAGTGCGTGTATGAAATGGTCTGCCAGAGTATGGAGTGGAGGTGGGTACAATTACAACATTTTAAAGGCATCAGGATGGGTGTAAGAATATGTAGGGTTTAGAGGGATATGAGCAAATGGGACGAGATTATTTGAGGATATCAGGTTAGCATGGATAAGTTGGACCAAAGGTTTGTTTCCATGCTGTATGACTCTATGAAGGCAGCTAACCCAGTGACAACATCAGAACTCCAAAGATGTGACAGATGATGCACTTTGGTCACTAGAACATTGAAAGGCGACACAGATTTAGGACTACAGTGCTATCACAGAATCATCGAAACCATATGGCATGGAAACAGGCCATTCGGCCCATTGAGTCCACACCAAACATTGAAGGGCGTCCCACCCGATAGCCCTGCATTGCCCACAGCCAATCCACCTAACCTGCACATCTTTGGACTGTGGGAGGAAAGCAGAGCACCCGGAGGAAACCCCATGCAGACATGGGGAGAATGTGCAGACTCCACACAGACAGATGCCCAAGTCTGGAATGAATTCTGGTCCCTGGCACTGTGAGGTAGCAGTGCTAACCACTGAGCCAGTGTGCTAATGCAGGAGCAGAGGGAGCTGGATGAACAGATACGTACACAGATCACCGAGGATGGTAGGATAGGTGGAGAGAGCAGCTAATAATGCACACAGCTTTATTAATAGGTGTATGGTGAGCAGGAAGGTGATGATGAATTTGTAAAAGACACTTGTTAGAACTCAGCTTTTCTTTTAATTTATTCACAAGTGAGAGCATCACTGCCAGTATTCATTACCCAGAGGACAGTAAAGAGTTGACCACATTGCTATCGTTCTGGGGTCATATGTAGGCCAGACCAGCTAAGGATGGCAGACTCGAGAGTGTGGTGCTGGAAAAGCACAGCAGGTCAGGCAGCATCTGAGGAGCAGGGCATAAGCCCTTAATCAGGAATGAGGTTTGTGGGTGGGGGCTGAGCGATAAATGGGAGGGGGGGTTGGGAGAACATAACTGGGAAAGCGATAGGTGGATGAAGGTGAGGGAGAAGGTGATAGATCAGAGGGGGGAGTGATGGACGGGTCTGGAGGGCGGTGCCGAGTTAGAGGCTTGGGACTTGGATAATGTGGTGAAGAGGGGAAATGAGGAAGTTGTTGAAATCCACATTGATCCTGTGTGGTTGCAGGGTCCCAAGGCGGAAGATGAGCCGTTCCTCCTCCAGGCGTCGGGTGGTAACGATTTGGCGGTGGAGGAGGCCCAGGACCTGCATGTCCTTGACAGAGTGGGAGGGGGAGTTGAAGTGTTGAGCCACGGGCCTGTGGGGTTGGTGGGTGCAGGTGTCCCAGAGTTGTTCTTTTTCCCAAGAGTGGCAGATTTCCTTCCCTAAAGAACATCAGTCATGGGTTTGCCCCTGACAATCCATTCCTGGTCGTCATTAGACAATGAATTCCAGATTTGTTTCGCTTGTAGAATTCAAGTTCCACCATCTGCCATAGCAGGGTTCAAATCCAGGTCCTCCAGAATGTGACCTATCGCTGGATTAATGGTCCTACAATAATACCACTGGGCCATTGCCTCGGCTGCAGGGCTGCATACAGTTGTGGGCACGATGTGAACACGTTGGACAGAGAGTACAGAAGCGATTCACAAGAACAGTTCCAGGGATGAGAGACTTCAGAGATTGAAGGGAGAGAAGAAGGCCGAGAGGGAGATTGGTTCGAGGTTTTCAACATCCTGAGTGAGCTGGGGAACAAAGAAATGTGCTTATAACAGAAAACAAAACAAGAGGGCATAGATTTGAAGTGTTGTGAAACAAGGATGATGTGAGAGAAAAAAAAACATTTTCACCCAGCAAGTATTTATAGAGTCATTGAATCCTCCAGCACAGAGACAGCCCCTTCAGCCCAAACTGGTTCATGCTGACCAAAATCTCCGTCCACGCTAACCCCATTTCCCTGCACTTGGCCCATAACCTTCTAAATCATTTCTATCAATGTATTTGTCCCATCGCCTTTTCAATGTTGTTAGTGTACCCGCCTCCACCACTTCCGCTGGCAGCTCATTCCATATGCGTACCACCTGAGTTGCCCCTCGGGTTCTCTTTTATTCTTTCCCCTCTCACCTTAAACTGATGCCCTCCAGTCCTCGATTCCCCGACCCTGGAAAAAAGACTGAGTGCATTCGCCCTATCAGTGCCTGTTATGATCTTATACACCTCCACAAGATCCCTCCCCTCAGTCTCCTACGCTCTAAAGAAAAAAGTCCTAGCTTGTCCAACTTCTCCCTATAACTATAGTGGGCGGCACGGTGGCACAGTGGTTAGCACTGCGGCCTCACAAGCGCCGGAGACCCAGGTTCAATTCCCGACTCAGGCGACTAACTGTGTGGAGTTTGCACATTCTCCCCGCGTCTGCGTGGGTTTCCTCCCACAGTCCGAAGATGTGCGGGTCAGGTGAATTGGCCATGCTAAATTGCACGTAGTGTTAGGTAAGGGGTAAATGTAGGGGTATGGGTGGGTTACGCTTTGGCGGGTCGGTGTGGACTTGTTGGGCCGAAGGGCCTGTTTCCACACTGTAGGTAATCTAATCTAATCTAACTCACACCCTTGAGTCCTGGCAACATCCTTGTAGGGTGGAGATTTGGTGGAGGCACGTTCAATTAAAGCATTCGAGAGGGGGCCAATGGTAGATTATTTGGACGGAAATGGGGTTGGGGGGAGGGGGAGGCAGGAGATTGACACGAGGGGATAGAACAGACACAAGCTCAATGGCACAGTAACTTACTAAGGAGAGTAAATTCAAATGAAGCAGAAATCTGACTGATTCCTGAAAATGGGTTAAATTTGTCCTCTGGTCCCCACCCGTTCTCCACCCCGTCCTCCCACAATGTATTTTCCTGCCAGACCCCAGGTACAATAACAGCCTGTGTATTAATCAGCTGCCCCGTGCCACTAACAGCAATGCCGTGTCGCAGTAGGTTCCAGGTAATTGGCACTGGCCTCCCCACTAGCAGCTCAGGACAAAAGCGGGTTCTGTGAGTCTTGGCAGTAAACCGCGGAGCAGGGGCAGGACTGAGGAGTCTTGTCGTTTTGTGACTGCAGGGTCAGTTCATTAACTCGAAATAATAAAAACGGAACATGAGCGTTTGGGAGCCAGAGGCAAGCAACATCTTCCAGATGTTACAAATAGGTCCCACAAGGTAGCAAACAATACCATAAATAAGGAGATCATAAAGGTTTTGCCAGCAATATTTTGGCCCTTGATCGAGGTTAACCCCTTCCCTGCTGAACGGACATCAACTGTAACATATCAAAACTTAGTGAATGGGCACAGGCAGAATGAGTAATCCTCACCCTGTTGACTGTGCAGTGACTAGGTCAGGTTACACAGAGAGAAACTGTGACCCTGAGTAAACTGTGACTCAGTACAGTTCCTGTGAGTCAGCCTCACTCCACTGAGTACGAGTCATGCACAGCATGAACTGGAATGTACTGCCTCAGGAGCTGGTGCAGGCAGGTTTAGAGGCACTTGGAAGGAATTTAGTGGTTATTTGAGAAAGACGGGCATGGGGAGAATCAGGAGAATGGGCGGCATGCTCAATTGGAGAGCTGGAGCATACACAGTGGTTTAGATTAAATTAGATTACTTACAGTGTGGAAACAGGCCCTTCAGCCCAACAAGACCACACCGACCCTCTGAAGAGCAACCCACCCAAACCCATTACCCTACATCTAACGCTACGAGCAATTTAGCATGGCCAATTCACGTAACCTGCGCATTTTTTTGTTGGACTGTGGGAGGAAACCAGAGCACCCGGAGGAAATCCACGCAGACACGGGGAGAATGTGCAAACTCCACACAGACAGTTGCCTGAGGTGGGAATTGAACCTGGGTCTCGGTTCTGTGAACGAATCCTTTAAGTTGCCGAATGTACAAGTACAACTTGCAGTTAGACTTTCCTTACCTAGCTGAGTAAGAAACAACTACATTGATACAGTAACTGCTTAGTTAAGTTCATACAGCACGGAAACAGACCCTTCGTCCAACCAGTCCGTGCCAAACATAATCCCAAACTAGTCCCACCTGCCTGCTCCTGGCCCATATCCCTCCAAACCCTTTCCTATTCATGAACTTATCCAAACGTTGTAAGTGTACCCATATCCACCATTTCCTCAGGAAGTTCATCCCACACATGGACCAGCCTCTGGGTAAAAGGTTTGCTCATCGTATCTTTTTAAAATCTCAATCCTCTCTCCTTATAAATGTGTCCTCTCGCCTTGAAGTCTCCAATCCAAGGGAAAAGACAACAACCATTAACTCTATCTGTACCCCTCATGATTTAATAAACTTCTATAAGGTCGCCTCTCAACCTCCTACGTTCCAGTGAGAGAAGTCCCAGCCTTTCTTTATAACTCAAACCTTCCACACCCGGCAACATCCCGGTAAATCTCTTCCGAACCCTCTCCAGCTTAATAGTATCCTTCCTACAACTGGATGACCAGAACTCGACACAGTACTCCAGAAGAGGCTTAAAGAAATGTACAGCATGGAAACAGACCCTTCGGTCCAACATGTCCATGCTGACCAGATATCCTAAATGAATCTGATTCCATTTGCCAGCACTTGGCCCATATCCCTTCCTATTCATGTACCCACCCAGATACCTTTTAAATGTTGCACCAGCCTCCACCACTTCCTCTGGCAGCTCATTCCATACATACACCACCCTCTGCATGAAAATGTTGACCCTTAGACTCTTTTATATCTTACTCCTCTCATCCCAAACCTATGCCCTCCAGTTTTGGACGCCACTACCTTGGGAAAAAGACCTTGTCTATTTACCCTACCCATGCCCTTCATGATTTTAGAAATCTGTATAAGCTCATCCCCTCAGCTTCCGATGCTCTAGGGAAAACAGGCCCAGCCTATTCAGCCTCTCCTTGTAGTTCAAACCCTCCAACCCCAGCAACATCCACGTAAATCTTTTCTGTACCTTTTCAAGTCTCACAACATCTTTCCTATAGCAGGGAGACCAGAATTGAATGCAATATTCCAAAGGTGGCCTAACCAATGTCCTGCACAGCTGCAACATGACATCCCAACTCCTATACTCAATGCACTGATCAATAAAAGCAAGCGTACCAAATGTCTTCTTTACTGCCCTGTCTATTGGAGACTCCACCTTCAAGGAGCTAGGAATCTACGGTCTCTCTGTTCAGCAACACTCCCAGGACCTTACCATTAAGTGTATAAGTCCTGCCTTGATTTGCCTTTCCAAAATACAGCACCTCGCATTTATCTAAATTAAACTCCACCAGCCATTCCTCTGTCCATTGGCCCATCTGATCAATGTCCCATGGTACTCTGAGGTAACCACCTTAAGTGTGCACCAATTATGGTGTCATCTGCAAAGTTACATTCACAAGCAAATCATTCGTATAAGTGATGAAAAGCAGTGTATCCTTGCGGTACATTGTTGGTCATGAGCCTCCTGTCCAAAACATACCCTTCTGCCACCACCCTCTGTATCCTACCGTCAAACCAAATAGTACTTGGTGAATAAGCAACAATTAAAATTCTACATTAGCAGTAACCATACCCTTACAGTGAGTGACCCTTACTTGGCTGAGTCGACCAGGAACTCTACAGGTTAAGACTGTGAGTAACCCTCAGCCAACTGCGCTTTATACTGCTACACAGGGAGTGACTGACCCTCCCTCTGAATAACCAGGGATTGTTAGCAAGCAATCCTTATCCCCTTCTGTTCAAGAGAAATAACGTGCCGGAGTTCAAATCAACAACATTGGAGGCGAAATGAAACGGGCACTCACATGTAGAGCCCTCAAACTGAGAGCAAGAACAGACTGAAACAGTATACTTTTGACCATTTCGCAACTATCACTGATCCGGAAACTAAGCTGGAGGGGAATGCTGTCAAAACTGGCAGACGTTACTCAAACAGGAGGAGTCATTAATTCTTTCGGAGAGCAAAGAAAGCTGCAACAGGATATTGATAAGAGTGGCAGATGGAGTTCAGTGTCAGTGAGTCTGAGGTGATGCATTTTTATATCATGACCGCAGTCATTATATTTCAAACAGAGAGGGAGTCATGGGGCTGTGAACAGCGTCTGTCTCACAGGAGAATAAAGGTTGATCAAGTGGGAACGAGAAACGCCAACAGTACTGTTGATTTATCTCAGAGGGTGTGGAGTTTAATCCACAGTCTTGTCCTTCCCTGGTTAAAGACGTTTCTCCTGAAGTCCTCAGTTTTATTTACATTTTTATAGCCCCTGGTTCTGGTCTACCCCACTACGACCCCATCAAAAGCTTTTCGTGATCTTGAAGGCCTTTATCAAGTCAATCCACAGTCTTCCCTTTTCTAAAAGCAGGACTGTAACTGAGAGCAGAAACATGGTTCTGAGCAACAGTCACTGGACCCAAAACGTTAACTTTGCTTTCTCTCTCTCTCTCTCCCCCAAAACCCTGCTGAGTTTCTCTAGTGATTTCCATTTTCGTTATGGAATTATTGAGAAGGCCATTCGGCCTATTGAGTATATCCCGCCATTCAACATGCTTGTGGCCGACCTCCATATCTGGTGTTGGAGGGGGTCCAGAGGAGGTTTACAAGGCACGGTGGCTCAGTGGTTAGTGCTGCTGTCTCACAGCACCAGGGACCTGGGTTCGATCCCACCCTAGGGTAACTGTCTGTGTGCAGTTTCCATGTTCTCCCCATGTCTGCGTGGGTTTCCTCCCACAGTCCAAAGATATGCAGGTTAGGGTGGATTGGCCATGGGAAATTGCCCGGTAGCGTCCAGGATGTGTAGGTTAGGAGGCTTAGCCATGGGATATGCAATATTACAGGGATAGGGTAAGGGGTTAAGTCTAGACAGGATGTCCTTTGGAGGGTTGGTGTGGACTCGATGGGCCGAATGGCCTGCTGACACACTGCAGGTATGCTATGACTCAGTGATCCCAGGGCCGAAGGTCTTGTCACATGAGGAATGGTTGAGGTTTCTACTCACTGGAATTAAGAAGGAATTGGGGGGGGATCTGATTGAAACTTACAGAATACTGAGAAGCCTGGCTGGGGTGGACGTGAAGAAGATGTTTTCACAAGTAGGAGAGACTAGGATCCGAGGGCACAGCCTCAGGCTGAAGAGGTGACAGAGCTGAGGAGGAATTTCTTCAGCCAGAAGGTGGTGAATCGGTGGAACACCTTTCTGCAGACAGCTGTGGAGGCCAAATCATTGGGTGTCTTTAAGACAGAGATAGGTTGGATCTTGATTACAGGAAGAAGACAAGAGAATGGGATTGAGAAACAGATCAGCCATAATTGAATGGTAGAACAAACTAGAAGGGTCAAATGGCCTAATTCTGCTCCTATATCTCACAGGGGAACTATTACTGATATCATTTCCTTCAGGACTCTCTCTCTCGCTCTTTTTTTTATCTCTTTCCTTTAATTGCAGCAGGTTTTTCATTTCCAGAAAGAATTGTGAGTCCAGATGTTGGGATTTCGCAACTCGTTAAATTAAGGGCGAATTACCCTGCCGAACAGCCACTAATTAGGAAGTGGGGTTGGCTGGGGGGCAGAGCTGAGCAGAGCTTTGGAGTCCCACACTGTGTGAGTTATTTACGCTGGCAGTAAAAGGCTGCCCTGCCCGAAACAAGATGGGTCTGAACTCTCCGTGTACGCTGTAAATCCCACGGCCGCTGGGATTACCAACTCCAGTGAAAAGGGGACCCTCCCGCTGCTAACCTCTCCCAACCTTTTAACATGGAAGGTAAAACCAGACATTGGCTGGGGGGGGGGGGGAAGTCGTGCTGATTGATTTTAAAGCAAGCCAGTATGGGCCAGTTGGACCAAAGGGTCTGTGATGGAATGTAATGGAGTAGCACTCCTACAGCCCGCAGAAACGAAGGACTCTGATTCCACTGTGCTTCCCAACCGGACTCTGTCTCTCCTCACACACCCTGCTCTGGCCTTGGCTCAAACTGAAGGTACCGGCCCTACCCTCAGCAGGTCAATGCCAAACCATGACTGACAGCAGTTATGGGGAGGTGATGGGGGCCTAAGGGCACTATCACTGGACTATTAATCCAAATAACATCTCAGGGACCTGAGTTTGAAACACCCCACCCCCAAGGCAAATGGTGGAATTTGAATCCAGTAAATATCTGGAATTAAGAATCTAATGATGGGCATGAATCCATTGTTGGAAAAACCCATCTGGTTCACTAACGGCCCTTTAGGGAAGGAAACTGCCATCCTAACCTGGTCAAACTGCCATCCTAACCTGGTCAAACTGCCATCCTAACCTGGTCTGCCCTGCATATGACTCCAGACCCACAGCAATGGGGTTGACTCTTATCCACCTCCTTGGGCAGTAAAAGCCGTTCTGGCCAGCGACACCCTCATCCTGTAAATGAACGAGAAATCCTTCCTGGCTGCTGTTGCCCAAGACACCAGGACAACCATATGTTAATGGCACACTGTTATCTCACACTGGGCACAAATTGCAATCCATGCCGACCATGATCCCCAAACTAAATTGATCCCAGCTGTCTGCTCCTGGAAATTATCCCTCTGAACCTTTCTTCAGCCAGAGAGTGGTGGGCCTGTGGAATTCATTACCACGGAGTGCAGTAGAGACTGGGACGTTAAATGTCTTCAAGGCTGAGATCGATAAATTCTTAATTTTGCAAGGAATTAAAGGCTACGGGGAAAGTGCGGGTAGGTGGTGTTGAAATGCCCATCAGCCATGATTGAATGACAGAATGGACTTGATGGGCCGAATGGCCTTACTTCCACTCCTATGTCTTATGTCTATTCATGTAGTTATCCAAGTGCCTTTTAAATGTTGTAACTGTACCCGCATTCACCACTTCCTCTGGAAGTTCAATCCACACACAAACCACCCTCTGTGTAAAAGGATTTGCCCCTTGTGTCTTTTTTAAAACTGTCTCCTTAAAAAAAGTGCCCCCATCCCCCAACCAAGAGGAAAGATACCTACCATGAACTCTATCTATACTCCTCATTATTTTATAAGCCACTGCACGGGCAACTCTCAACCCCCTGCGCTCCAGTGATAAAAGTCCCAGCCCTTCCATACCTGACAACATCCTGGTAAGTCTCTTTTGAACCCAGGGAGGAGTTTGCAGGGAACACTGGAGTCTGCAGAACATAGGGGTGTCCACAACACGTGGACTGAGGTGGGATTTGATTTAGATTAGATTACTTACAGTGTGGAAACAGGCCCTTCGGCCCAACAAGTCCACACCGACCCGCCACCCACCCATACCCCTACATTTACCCTTTTACCGAACACTACAATTTAGCATGGCCAATTCACCTGACCTGCAAATCTTTGGACTGTGGGAGGAAACCGGAGCACCCGGAGGAAACCCACGCAGACACGGGGAGAACGTGCAAACTCCACACAGTCAGTCGCCTGAGTCGGGAATTGAACCCGTGTCTCTGGCGCTGTGAGGCAGCAGTGCTAACCCACATGGATGGAGAGGCTACAGTGTTGGGTCATAGACCTGCTGTGCTCTGATCACTGGGGAGGTGCACACCGTAGCTAGAAGTGAGACCTCTGTTTCATGGAAAGCCGGGGTGCTGAGGTCAATTGTGATGCCCATTTCTGATATCTCCACCCCCGAGCCCCAGCCCTACGTGAGACCAGTAATAGATGCCTATCCCTATTGAACACAATTCCTTAAAGTTTGCTTTACTTGTGGAGAGGGTAGTTAAGAAGGCATCTTGCACGCTAGCTCAGTCCTTTGAGTATAGGAGTTGGGACATCATGTTGAGGTTGTACAGGACATTAGTGAGTACTGTGTCCAATTCTGGTCATCCTGTTACAGGAAGGATATCATTAAACTGGAGAGGGTTCAGAAGAGATTTACCAGGATGTTGCTGGGTGTGGAAGGTTTGAGTTATAAAGAAAAGCTTGGACTTTTATCACTGGAGCATAGGAAGTTGAGAGGTGACCTTGTAGAGGGTTATAAAATCATGAGGAGTATAGATAGAGTTAAAGATAGTTGTCTTTTACCTGGGATGGGGGATTTCAGGACAAGAGGGCACATTTTTCAGGGGAGAGGAGAAAGATTTAAAAAAGACATGAGGGGTGAATGTTTTACGCGGAGGGTGGTTCACATGTGGAATGAACGTCCTGAGGAAGTGGTGGATGTGGGTCCAATTATAACGTTTAAAAGACATTAGGGTAGGTAGATGAATGGGAAAGGTTTGGAGGGGTGTGGGCCAGGAGCAGGCAGGCGGGACAAAGTTAGTTTGGGATTGCGGTTGGCATGGACTGGTTGGACCAAAGGGTCTGTTTCCATGTTGTACGACTCTGTAAAACTTGAAACATTGACATCCCCCCCCCACCTGTCTCTCTCCTTCTCTCTCCCCACAGATGCTGCCAGGCCTGCTGAGTTTCTCCAGCATTCTCTGCGATGATCATGACCACGCTCTCGTTACAAAGGTGTCCTTCCGCCACTGCGCTATCTACGGGCGGTGCCTTGAACAGCATCAGGATCACGGGGGAGATAGTCCACTGGGGAAGGCTGCACTTCGAACTCTGCGCAGCCACAAGGCAGGAAACGTCTAACCTCAGAGTCTCGACAGACAGAGCCGCACCCTTCCACGGGGAGCTCCAGTTTCAGTCTATCACGCCTGTCTCATCTGCGATGACAAACTGCCTGCTAAGGGCAAAGGCTGCCTCACCAGTGGGCGAGGCCACTACACGCAGACCTGAGCCGGGTGCTGAAATTCTTTTGTAAAGCTGGGATGCTTGAATTCCTGAACAAATGATCAATGAATAATCGGTGACACGCCAAACGCCCATCACTCCTGGAGTTCAGACTGGCTATGGTTTTGCGAAGGAAGTCTCGCCCTGTTTAAGAGGGGAGCCACACGAGCTCGCAAGATTGCTATGAAGCGGAGGGAGGCCGCTTGGCCCCTCGTGCCTGTACTAGCTCTCTGTGTGTTTTGACTTTGTGCTAATATCTGGCTTTTTCTCTATTGCCCTGCCCATTGTTTCAACTTTAAATAAACATCCAATGCCTCAAATGAATACGCCCAAGCCACACATCCAGGCAATTCATTCCAAGCCCTGTACTAAAGGATTTTCCTCCCCTCACTTTTCATTAGCCTCTCCTACCAAACGCTTTAAATTGTGCCCCTCTGGTCCCCGACCCGCCTATGAAAATGCAGTTCCTCCCACCCACTCTGTGCAGGGTCTTTGTGAACCCTGTACCAGATCTCCCCTCAGCTTTTGCCTCTTTAGAGAAAACAGTCCCAGCTTCCCCAATCTATCCTCGTCAGTAGAGATTCTCGTCTCTGAAACTATTCTCGTAAGTCTCTCCTGTACTCTCTCCGATGCATTCACGTGAGTCCTGAAGTGTGGCTCCCCCCAGAAGCGTACACAATAGTTTTACACAGCAAACAAGATGGTGGCAGAGCAGGACACTGCAGCCTGAGCTTGTCAGCTCCACCCACTCTCCTTCTTCATTTTTTCTTCTCTTTGTCTTCCTCCTAGTGTTTTTTTTCTCCTTCTTCTCCTTCCTCTTTTCTTCCCGTTGACTCCCAGCCTTTGACGATGACTCCCAGCTTCCAGCGACATCCAATGAAGAGTGACAATCCCCGGCCTCCAGCGAGCAACAATCCCCGGCCTCAGGTGACAGACAATCCCCGACCTCAGGTGAGGCACAATCCCCGGCCTCAGGTGAGCAACAATCCCCGGCCTCAGGTGACAGACAATCCCGGCCTCAGGTGAGGGACAATCCCCGGCCTCAGGTGACAGACAATCCCTGGCCTCAGGTGAGAGACAATCCCCGTCTCAGGTGAGGGACAATCACTGGCCTCAGGTGAGGGACAATCACCGGCCTCAGGTGAGGCACAATCCCCGGCCTCAGGTGAGGCACAATCCCCGTCCTCAGGTGAGAGATAATTCCCATCCTCAGGTGAGAGATAATTCCCGGCCTCAGGAAAGGGACAATTCCCGGCCTCAGGTGGGAGACAATCCCCGGCCTCAGGTGAGAGACAATCCCCGTCCTCAGGTGAGGCACAATCCCCGTCCTCAGGTGAGCGACAATCCCCAGCCTCGGGTGAGCGACAATCCCCAGCCTCGGGTGAGCGACAATCCCCGGCCTCAGGTGAGCGACAATCCCCAGCCTCGGGTGAGCGACAATCCCCAGCCTCGGGTGAGCGACAATCCCCGGCCTCAGGTGAGCGACAATCCCTGGCCTCAGGTGAGGCACAATCCCCGTCCTCAGGTGAGGCACAATCCCCGGCCTCAGGTGAGCGACAATCCCTGGCCTCAGATGAGGGACAATCCCCAGCCTCGGGTGAGCGACAATCCCCGTCCTCAGGTGAGGGACAATCCCCAGCCTCAGGTGAGCGACAATCCCCGGCCTCAGGTGAGAGACATTCCCGGGCCTCAGGCGAGAGACATTCCCGGGCCTCAGGCGAGAGACATTCCCGGGCCTCAGGTGAGAGACATTCCCCGGCCTCAGGTGAGAGACATTCCCGGGCCTCAGGCGAGCGACAATCCCCAGCCTCAGGTGAGCAACAATCCCCGGCCTCAGGTGAGCGACAATCCCCGGCCTCAGGTGAGCGACAATCCCGGGCTTCAAGTGAGCAACAATGCCCGGCCTCTGATGACGACTCCCAGCCTGGAGCAGTGGCCTCCCACAGCAACCTCCTGGTGTGGCGTGTCGCCGATGCAGTAAGGAGCCAGGGCCCAGTGTGGATTGGAAGCAAGGTGCCAGCGTGGTCTGCTGTACTGAACTCTTTTCTGCAATCCTAGATATTTTATTTCTGTACCAAATCTTGTAATAAAAGAAGCTGTGCCAAGGCACTTTTGCATCTAAGTTGTTGCTGTAATTGGAGACGTATAAACTTTTTGCCTTACTAATTGAGTACTGTATATGTGACAATAAAGGCTATTCAATTCTATTTGATTCTATTTTGTACTCTAGCTGAGATCTGACCAGTGTCCTATGTAGGTTCATCTTGACCTCCCTGAACTCCATGTCCCTATTAATAAAGCCAAGAATGTTGTGTGCCTTACTAACTCCTCTCTCTCTCTGCCTGTACTGTCAGCTTTAATATAGTCAGGAACAGTCTCTATCTCTCGGACAGAAAGCCTGGGGTGAAGACCCATCAGTTCCAGAGAGGTGTCATAAAATGTTCTAACAGGTTAATTTAAAATATCCCCCATGAGTCTATCTACTCTATTAGAATGGAACCCTTTGTTTGACACCCTTTGAGGGAGCCGCACATTCAACACCTGAAAGACACATATTCTTAGCCTCAAAACCCCTGCTGGAGAGGGAGATCAGTCGATGGAGTATTTGTGATCCAAGATGGCAGTGCAGTAGAACACTTCAGTCAGAGCTTGTCTGCTACGCCCGTTCCTTTTCTCTCTCTCCTCTTTTTTTCCTCTTTCTTTCTCTTCTTCTCTCCCGGACTCCCAACAACTCCCGGACTCCGACGACTCCTGGCCTCAGCACAAACACAATGAGGGGTCCTCTCGGTCTGGTAGACTGGCCTCCCAGTCTGGCATAGAAGGCCCTCCCCCCTGGCCTGGCGTGGTGATTTCTAGGCCTGGCATGGCCTCAGCATGGACTCCCGGTCTTGAGGTGATTCCGAGAGCAATCCCCCAGGCCTCATGTGAAGCCTGACACGGTCTGCAGCCAAGGTCTGTGCAGCCTGGACTGGAAGGCCATTGCCCTGAACGTTCATTTCTGCAATGCTGGACTTTTTATTTCTCTGTTTGCTAAGATCTTGTAACTACAGAGACTGTACCTGAGTAGCTTTGTACCTCAGACAGTGCTGTAGGTGACGACGCGTAAGCTTTGAGGACATGGGACACTAAAGCTGATTCAATTCAATTCAAACAGCCAGGGAATTCCTAGAGGCATGGCACTCATCCACAAATTCTATCAACAAACACATCGACCTAGACCCAATATACTGGCCACTGCAGCGGACAGCAACTGACAACTGGAAGCGGCAGAGGCACACCACTATAAATGCCGGAGGATTCAGCACAGAAGCGCTTCACGGGAGGCTCCCAAGCACTGAGGATGTCACCTAGAAAGGGGACGAAACGTTTGCAACAAAAACTCCCAGCTCGGCGAACAGAACCACAACAACGAGCGCCCGAGCTACAAATCTTCTCCCAAACTTTGACCAGATAAATGTGTTGACCCAGAGAATGGTGAAAATGGGTACCTCATGCAAGAGGCACAGAATATAGATGCCATTAAGGAGAAACAAGACAACAAGTGGGAAAGAAATCGGAAGATAGGCTGTTGAAGTGATTTTGAAAGGGCCATGTGCAACTCAAGACCAGCACTGACTGGACTGAGCCAAATTTCTATGTAAAGGTGTGACAGGAGGTGGGGCATTATCAGGCATTTAGTGACTCGGTGTCTGCAGCACATTTTGATACTAACCAGAAATCAGGTTATACTAAATTTCAAGACTAAGGGGCACATTTGTTAGGCGAGAGGAGAGCGATTTAAACATTTTTACACTGTGGGCAACATTTTACACTGAGGGTGGTTCACCTGGAGAAAAGTGGTGGATGAAAGACATTTGGAAAAGGACATGAACAGGAAAGGGTTTGGAGGGATACGGGCCAGGAGCAGGCAGGTGGGACTTGTTTAGTTTGGGATTATATGCTGGTTAGGCCGAAGGGTCTGTTTCTGTGCTGTTTGACTCTATGACTATGATATTGTGTACTGTGACATGGTTCCTTCACGATATCAGAGTAAAAGGCACTCGAAGGTATAAGGGACCATGGTATGATTGAATTTTACATTCAGTTTCAAAATGGGCAGATTGGGTCTAGAACTAATATTTAAAGCTAAATATTTTTGTTTAGGTATGGGGTGGCCATTTATATAACATTTCGGTGTCTTTATCAAGTAAAAGTACTCGTGACAATAAATTCCTATTCCATTCCATTCTAAAAGCATGTAGGCAGCTGGAAGTAAGAGTTTAATGTGAGATGTGCCTTCAGTTCATTGAGGGACCTTCTCCCTCATTCCACCCACTGTGCTCGGTCTTTCTCACAGACAGTCGCCCCAATCCACTGACCAGACTGGTAATATTTAAGATACACCTTCCCAACACCCCCCCCCCCCCCCCCCCCACCTCTCCACCCCCCCCCTCCCCCACACCCTCTGCAGCCAAACCACGTTTCCTTTAGAACTGGGGAGGGAGGGTGTGTGCAGAGGGTGGGGGGTGGGGTTGTCTCGTGAAACCCAACTCCCAGCAGACATGCCTCACCAAGAATGCCGTCACTAACACCAAAAACAGGCCGTGCCCCAGCTTCGGACTGGAGGCGCTGGACAGATGCAAATATTTGCTGATTGCTAAGACACTCGATACTGTCAACTGATATTGCAAGAGAGCATGAATGAGATTCCATCCTCCAGCCAAAACAACTTCATTCTCCGCCCCACAAACACTCCTGCCCCAGCTTTCCTGAACTCTCACTGAGATACTGCTTCAACAGTGGATGGCCTTTCGTTATACTCAGACATGTTCACTTTACACACAGACATGTCCACCTTATACACAGACATGTTCACTTTATACACAGACATGTCCACCTTATACACAGACATGTTCACTTTATACACAGACGTGTCCACTTTATACACAGACATGCCCATCTTATACACAGACATGTCCACCTTATACACAGACATGTCCACATTATACACAGACGTGTTCACTTTATACACAGACATGTCCACGGTATACACAGATGTGCCCACTTTATACATAGACTGACCATTTTATATATAGACATATACAAAGGCTTTGACAAGGACATGTGTAGAAGAGGATTAAGCTGATGTACAAGGTTTATAGACTCGTGGAGTCTTACAGCACGGAGACACACCCAACCAGTCCATGTAAACATAATCCCAAACTAAACTCGTCCCACCTGCCTGCTCCTGGCCCATATCCCTCCAAAAACCCTTTCCTATTCATGTCCTTATCTGAACATCTTTTAAACGTTGTAACTGTACCCCATCCATCACTTCCTCTGGAAACTCATTCCACACACAAACCACCCTCTGTGTGAAGAAGTTGTCCCCTTTTTAAAATCTTTCTCCTCTCACCTTAAAAATATGCTCCCGGTCTTGAAATCCCCCACCAGAGGGAAAATACACCTGCCATTCACCTTATCTATGCCCCTTATGATTTTATAAACCTCTATAAGGTCACCCCTCAACTTCCTACGTTCTAGTGAGAAAAAGTCCAGCCTCTCCTCATGCCTTCCATTCCTGGCAACAACCTGGTAAATCTCTTTGGAACCCTCTCCAGCTTAATAATGTCTTGCTGAGCGCAAAGTACAGAAGCTAGGAAACTGCGCTGGTCTTTATACAACACTGTGCCAGCTCTCAGCACTGCATCCCTTACAGTGTAAGGATACCGAGGCTTTGGACAGGGACTTGGGTGGAAGTAGAGGAACTTTACTAGAATGGACTGCCTGTTGTTTCACCCATTCCTCAGTTCCAAGGTTGGGTCACGCGTGCGTAACTTCTCCAGTGGTTTACAGTTGCCTTCTGCAGGATGGAGTTGGGGGGCCAGGTCAGTGTGTCTCCCACTCTTACACCCTGCACATCATGCAGCCTAGAAAGATTGGCAGCTTCTGGTGGGTGTCAAACATCAGAGGTCAAAGGGTGAGGTCATTTAGGATATGCTATTCTGTAGTCAGCTTCATTCCAAATTGCATATTGCAAGCCTCCAACGTAATTGACCACTCGCTCACCTGATTATCCCTTAATTAAGGGATAACCATCATGTGTTCCCTAGTTCCAATTACTCCCTGCCCAAACTTTCTAGGTAACAACAGCTATGACTGTGTCACATGGCCTTGGTGTGAACAATGAAAGTCCTCAGTCATGTGAGAGAACTGGGCTTGTCCCCCTCAGAGGGGCCAAATAGCCTCCTTCGCTATTGTATGAGTCCATCTTGAACTAACTGGCCCTCGTCCACAGATGTCAACCTAGATGATGAGTCACCGATAAAGCCTAAGGTTATTTGAGGGCAGTTATTCTGGGATTTGCGTTATGAATCACTTGAAACCTACATCTCCATTCTAACTGATTAAAGATTTAACATCACGCATTCACATGAGTTGTATGACCCTTTGACCTTTTACTTATAAATTCTGTGTCTGATGTCTCCTCTCTCACCAGCACCTGAACAAGGAGCGGGAGGCTCTGAAAGTTTGTGATTTCAAATAAACCTGTTGCACTTTAACCTGGTGTCGCGTAATATTTGACCCTGCCCTACCCAGTCCAACATTGGCACTGTCACATCATAGATAATGAGTGGGGTGCACGGTGGCTCAGTGGTTAGCACTTGTGCCTCACAACGCCAGGGACCTGAGTTCAATTCCACCCACAGGTGACTGTCTGAGTGCAGTTTGCAAAATCTCCTCTTGGGGTTTCCTCCAGGTGCACTGGCTTTTCTCCCACAGTCCAAAGATATGCAGGTTAGGCTGACTGGCTATGCTAAATCGCCTCATAGTATGTCCAGGGATGTGTAGGTTAGGTGGATTAGCCATAGGAACTGCAGGGTTACAGGAATTGGATAGGGGCCTAGGTCTGGGTGGCATGATCTCTGAAGGCATGGTGCCTCCTGAATGGCCTCTCTCCGCACTGAGGGATTCTACAAGAGTTGGGCCAGCTACATAGTGGGGATGGGCAGCTCTAAGACTCTTCCTTGCCCCCAAAACCCCTTCTCCCAGGGTACTGAGGCCAACACGTCAACAACTACTGGACTGAAACCAACCAAATCCAGCGCAGACTGGAGACAGCACCTGGGAAATTTGGGTCTTTCAGAGATATCATTGTCAGTACAAATTAAGCGACAGGATTGAAGATTTCAACAAAGTTGTCAAATATTAATTCAATGCAACCCTCATACCGAAATTGTTGTAAGGAAGTGCAGGGAAAGGGATTAGCAATGAATTGGCTACTCTCAAAAACAGTCTTGTCAAATTACTGCATTGGAAGTCATGGACATTAAGGGAATCCGATCCAGAGAATGTACATTCCTCAGAGGCTTATTGTGACATTATGAATGAAACACCACACCTGACATGAGTAACACAATGCAAAGTCCCTGCATTGTGCAAGGTACAGAACCTCCCACCAGTGTTCAGGAATCACCAATGGGAGCCACTGTCTACAGGCAAGGGAGATGGGAAAGGAAGGCAGCTTTGTAGAGGGCTGCCGTGAAAATATTTCTGTTTGCAATGCATCAATTTTAAAATTTAGGATTTGAAATCCACACATGTAGGAGTTAGGATGCCATGTTGCAGCTGTACAGGACCTGCCTTGCTGTGTTCCCCCAGCCTCCTGTCCGTCCCTCCTGATGCTGCCTGCCTTGCTGTGTTCTTCCAGCATCCTGCCTGTCTCCCCTGATGCTGCCTGCCTTGCTGTGTTCCCCCAGCCTCCTGCCTGTCCCTCCTGATGCTGCCTGGCTTGCTGTGTTCCCCCAGCCTCCTGCCTGTCCCTCCTGATGCTGCCTGGCTTGCTGTGTTCCCCCAGCCTCCTGCCTGTCCCTCCTGATGCTGCCTGCCTTGCTGTGTTCCCCCAGCCTCCTGCCTGTCCCTCCTGATGCTGCCTGCCTTGCTGTGTTCTACCAGCCTGTTGCCTGTCTACTTTGGATTCCAGCATCTGCAGTTTTTTTTGTCTCAGGATATTTATTAGACCTTTGGAATGTTGCGTTCAAATCTGGTCTCTCTATTATAGGAGAGATGTTGTGAAACTTGAAAGGGTGCAGAAAAGATGTTGCCAGGTTTGGACGGATTGAACGAGAGGGGGAGGCTGTTTTTGCTGGAGAGTTGGAGGCTGAGGGGTGACCTTGTAAAATCATGAGGGGCAAGTATAGGGTGAATAGACAAGGTTTTTTCCCTGGGATAGAGGAGTCCAAAACTAGAGGGGCATAGGTTTAAGGTGAGAGGAGAAAGATTTAAAAAGGACCTAAGGTGCAATGTTTTCACGCAGAGGGTGGTGCATGTCTGGAATGAGCTGCCAGAGGAAGTGGTGGAGGCTGGTACAATTAGAGCACTTAAAAGGCATCTTGATAGGTATATGAATAGGAAGGGTTTAGAGGGATATGGGCCAAGTGCTGGCAAATAGATTTTTTTAGAATATCTGGTCAGCATGGACATGTTGGACTGAAGTGTCTGTTTCTATGCTATATGACTCTATGACTCTATGACATGACTTCACCCGTCTTTTCCTCGGTTATATGGCCCAGCATCACAACTCTCCAAGGTACGTCCATCAGAGATCTTTCGAGTCTTGCCTCCTCACCATCAATAATTTCAATCAATCCACCAGAGACACACTGTGCCTTGAGCCACCTGAGCCCCACGCCCTAGCATTCCCTCCCCAAACCTCTCCAATCTCTATCTCCGTTCAGATGTTCCTTAGAACCTACTGATTCAAACAAGTTTCTGTTGTCTGTCCTAAGCCCTGAACTGGGAGTGTTTGATGGGGGACAGTGTAGAGGGAGCTTTACTCTGTATCTAACCCCGCGCTGTTCCTGTCCTGGGATTGTTTGATGGGGGACAATGTAGAGAGAGCTTTACTCTATCCAACCCCATACTGTCCCTGTCCTGGGGAGTGTTTGATGGGGGACAATGCATAGGGAGCTTTACTCTGTATCTAATCCCCTGCTGTCCCTATCCTAGAAGTGTTTGATGGGAGACAGTGTAGAGAGAGGTTTACTCTGTATCTAACCCCGTGCTGTCCCTGTCCTGGGAGTGTTTGATGGGAGACAGTGCAGAGGGAGCTTTACTCTGTATCTAACCCCATGCTGTCCCTGTCCTGGGAGTGTTTGATGGGGGGACAGTGAAGAGGGAGCTTTACTCTGTCTCTAACCCCGTGCTGTCCCTGTCCTGGGAACATTTGATGGGGGGACAATGTAGAGATAGCTTTATTCTGTATCTAACCCTGTGCTGTCCCTGTCCTGGGAGTGTTTGATGGGGACAGTGTAGAGAAAGTTTTGCTTTGTACTTCACCTCATGCCATCCCTGTCCATCAGACAAAGCCCCTTGAGGGTGAGGGGGCGCTATATTCTAGAGATTGTAGGCCTATTCTAGTCAGTCTCGCTTAAACTATACAAACTGATTGAATCACAGAACGGGCTCGAGGGGGCAGACTGGCCCACGCCATTTTCTACGCCCCTGAGACAAACAGTCCACTGTAGCAGAAGTCACTGGATGTAACATTCGCGTGAGTACATTCTCCAGGCAATAGCTAACCACAAATTGCTCAAATAGTTGAGGTTGCAGTGCCCATTGAGACTGGCAAGCTGTCTTTGCCAACATGTTCACACTTGTAGCTCTCCCGCAGTGTTCTGCAGGAAGTGCATGCTGGGGTAGAATGCTGGAGCCTGTGGCCAGGGGTCAGGATAGGGTCAGCGGGGCTGGGGATATGCGTTGGCCTGTGGAAGAGAATCATTTTAATCAGACCCCATGCTCCACTCTCCACTCCCCCACGGACACATCCCCTTGATGTCTCCGCGGGCTGCAGCAGATTGCAGGGAACAGTTTTCCACACAAAAGTGCTGATTAAGTGGTTGCTTGCAACTTCCGATGCTCAGGGAGTGTTACAGCAGCTTGTGGAATGCATGATCAATGTAGAAATCACCAAAAATCCTCAGACAAACTCACAGCCACTTCCATTTAGAAGGACAAGGGCAGCAGATATATGGGAACACCATCCCTTGCAAAGTCCCCCTCCGAGCCACTCATCATTCCTGACTTGGGAAATATATCAGCTATTCCTTCAGTGTCGCTGGGTCAAAATCCTGGAACCTCCTCCCTTATGAATTTGTGGTTCTACGTGGACTGTAATGAGGCAACTCACCACCACCTTCTCAAGGGCTAACCAGGGACAGGCAATAGATACACAATGCCTACATCCCATGAAAACACTGGAGGCTGAGGGGTGACCTTATAGAGGTTTATAAAATCACGAGAGTCATAGATAAGGTGACTATCTTTTCCCGAGTTCAAAAACCAGAGGTCATAGGTTCAAGGTGAGAGGAGAAAGAGACCTAAGGGGCAACTTTTTCACTCAGAGGGTGGTGCGTGTATGAAATGAGCTGCCAGAGGAAGTGGTGGAGGCTGGTACAATGACAATATTTAAAAGGCAGCTGGATGGGGACATGAATAGGAAGGGTTTGGAGGGATGTGGGCCGAATGCTGGCAAATGGGACTGGTTTAGGTTGGGATATCTGGTCAGCAAGGACGAATTGGACTGAACGGTCTGTTTCCGTGTCGTATGACTCAGTGACTCTCTGAATGATTAAAAATAATCAAGCGCGATGCCAATTGTGAGTCCTCTAACCTATTTATCAAAAAATATTATTTTTAAATATAGCTTGGTGGCAGAGTGAGTCAGTTCGTGTTGACTCTGAATCAAAAGTCTTTTTGGGAGGTAGGGTGGGTCCTAATCTTATTCTAAGACTTGACACTTTCCATTCCTTGGGAAAGGAGTGCTGCACTGAGGAAGATAGGAAAACAAGAGAGTCATCAATGGTGTGCTGTGGCTGCTGTTTATTCTCAATCAATGTTGAAGTGAAATGGAAGTTGGAAGGACAGCCTTGTTATCACTAATAGCCCCCATTTGTAGCTCCTCATTCTCCTAAACTGACTGTTATCCACTCCTTTGTCTGTCCAACTGTTCTCTCTCTTTGGGGTAGTGCTTAACCCCTCCACCATCCTAATTTCTACTTTTTCCGAGCTACCATCAGCGCTGAGGACCTGAAACATTTAACTCTGATTTCTCTCCACAGACGCTGCCAGACCTGTTGAGCTTTGCTGGCAATTTCTGTTTTTGTCCAAAATGGAATGGATTACCCGGTCAGTTGCCCCAAATACAGCTGCAGCTCCAACAACACTCAAGGAGCTCGACACCTTCCAGGGACAAGGCTCGATTGGCACCACATCCGCAAGCATTCACTCCCTCCACACCCAACGCTCAGTAGCAGCAGTGTGTACCATCTGCAAGATGCACTGCAGAAATTCACCAAGGCTCCTTAGATGGTACCTTCTGAACCCACTTCCATCTAGACGGAGAAGGTCAGCGGATACATGGGAACACCGCCCCCCCCTGCGAGTTCACCTCCAGGCCACTCCCCTCATCCCGACTTGGGAAATATATCAACTGTTCCTCCAGTGTCGCTGGGTCAGATTCCTCCCTTACACATGAACAAGGAACAAGAGATAGCCATTCAGTCCACTGAGACTGCTCTGCTGTTCAACAAGACCATGGCTGAAACAGAGACAGCAAGTGCTGGAGAAACTCAGCAGGTCTGGCAGCATCTTTAGAGAGACAGAGAATCTCCAGAATTAGAGTTAGTCCGTTAGAATCTCTTTCCTACAGATGTTTGCTGAGCTTCTCCAGCACTTTTGGTTTTTATTTCAGATCTCCAGTTCTTGGTTTCTGATTTTAACTTTGATTCTGTTCTCCTGCACGTCCCCAGTAACCTTTCACCCCCCACCTCGGTGATGGCAGCACTGCCACCTTTTTCAGAGGCCACCGAGCATGAGCAACAAATCCCCTGAGCACATAAAGAAAGAAAACATTGCATCGTTCCTGGTGTGACCCTGCTGTGCACAAGTTCACATTCCCTAGGGGTCGGAATGGTGAGCGCCTGCAAAGGCGGGGGTGAGATCGTGCTGGGCGCTACAGAAATGCAAGTGCTTTGGTGTGTTTTAAAATATCGGTTGCTTTGTTAGTAGTTCTTTTAAATTCTTCCCTGCTTGAGTTAGATAAATAAATTACTACTTGTTGATTGTCGAGTGAATGAAAGAATTTCAGTGCATTTAACCACCTCCGTTTTATAACAGGTTATGCGGTGAGGTGCTCCTTTCGAGTATTTATGTTTTTAGCTCTTGGCGGGGTGAGGGTCATCTGGGATTTGAACCCAGGACCTCTCGCAATAGGTACTATGTTTCCATTTTACCGTTTGAACTGTCGACAAAATATTTGCTCACGCTGACGTATGAGCAATGCAAATTAAAAAAGAATAGAATTTTGCTGCAAAATGGACAGGGGCATGACGTTTACTGGCAGCCGCTAAGTCCCCTTCGGCGAGTGAACTGCACTGGACAAGCCTTCCCCCTCCTACTGACCACACCCCAAAGGCAGCCTGAAGGTGACAGGGTGCATTAACAAGGCACACTGCATGGCACTGTTCCCGGAGCCTCAGATTCCCCTGTGAGCAACGCGCAGGGGGTCTGTCACACATCTTCTTCTGGACGGTGCCTTTCCAAAGGAAACCTGGAGGAGAGGCAATGATTTTTGTCGAGGTTCGGCCCGAGCAGCTCCGAGACTTCTACGGACTGCTCCTCGGAGAGCGTCAACTCTTTTCTCCTTGAAACCTCCCAGAGTGAGGAGGTGACCCCGACCTAGAAGGGTCCAAGACCACGGGGGCTGAGGGACGCACTAAAGCTTAGAGCAGCTACTGCCAAGAGGTAGTGGGGAAAGACCACTGTCTGAGGTCTTTCTGCTGAAATGGGGGTCTACTCAGTTATCGGAACCTTCCGGTGCCTCAAATATATAATTTTGCACAAGGAAGGGGTGCCTTTGGCTTGTTTGGTTGGATTGTTTGTTCCTTCATATGCAGAACCAAATTGCTTTAGAAATTATGTATGCATATAAAGATATTTTTATTAATAAAGCATATTTTTGAAATTTAAAAAAATGTATGGGAGACCCTAGAGTGGGCCAAGGATGCAATATCAGGTGTCAGCTGGAGTTTAGTGGCCTTACGATGCCCTCCTTGGGTGAATATCCCTTTCGTTACCCATCCCCCTCTACTTCAATCCATTCCCAAATGCCTGCTTCACAACATGTCAAAGGATGGAGTGAGATTGTTTTAAAAACATTCCAAATAAGAAAGCATGTGTCTGCGTGGGTTTCCTCCGGGTGCTCCGGTTTCCTCCCACTGTCCAAAGATGTGTAGGTCAGGTGAATGCTAAATTGTCCATAGTGCTAGGTGCATTAGTCAGAGGGAAATGGGTCTGGGCGGGTTACTCTTCGAAGGGTCGGTGTGGACTGGTTGGGCCGAATGGCCTATTCCTGCACTGTAGGGAATCTAATCTCATCTAAACAAATGGAATATTGTTCTTCATTGTGAAAGGGATGGAGTTTAAAATCAGGGAGGTTATTGTGCAGCTGTATAGGGTGCTGGTGAGGCCATACTTGGAGTACTGTGTACAGGTTTGGTCTCCTTACTTGAGAAAGGATGGACTGGTCCTGGAGGGGGTGCAGAGGAGTTCACCAGGTTGGTTCTGGAAGGTTGACTTATGAGGAGAGATTGAGTCGACTGGGATTATACTCATTGGAATTCAGAAGAATGAGGGAGGGGAATCTTATAGAAACAAATAAAATGATGAACGGAGTGGATACGATACAAGCAGGGAGGTTGTTTCTACTGACACTAAAACCAGGGGGAATAGCCTGAAAGTAAGGGAAAGCAGAGGAGCTGAGGAGGAACGTCTTCATTCAAAATGTTGGGAATCTGTGGAATTCCCTGCCCAGTGAAGATTAACTTGTGGAATGCTTTTACGGCAAAGGTAGATGTTTGAACAGTGAAGGGAATTTAGGGTTATGGTGAGCAGGAGGGGAGGTGGAGCTGAGTCCATAATGAAGGGCTTATGCTCGAAACGTCGAATTCCCTATTCCTGAGATGCTGCCTAACCTGCTGTGCTTTAACCAGCAACACATTTTGAGCTGAGTCCATGAAAAGATGAGCCATGATCTTATTGAATGGCGAAGCAGGCTCGAGGGGCCGAGTGGCCTACTCCTGCTCCTACGTTCAAAGGCTTTTATTCCGGAGTGTATAAAAAGCTGCTTCGTTTTTCTGAATTCAGCCCTCGTTGGCCGTCCCTAATTGCCCCCTTGAACAGAGCGGCCATTTTCAGGAATGGTTAAGAATCGGCCACATTGCTGCAGGTCTGGAGTCACGTGTACACCAGGTTTGGGGATACATTTCCTGCCTTTATTACTGTTAAGTGTCTTTTTACGATCATTGATGACAGTTGTCACGGTCGATTAGCTTTCAATTCCACAGCTGACAGACGGGATTTGAGCTTGTGTGCCCTGGAACAGCCTACGCCTCCAAGTAATATTAACCCTGGGTTACATTAGGCTTGCAGTAAAATCCAATTCGCCTCCAGGCCACAGAACTGAACGTTAACAGGGCAAGCCCAATAAATCAGCAGGTTGTGGGTCTGAATTGCTCGGCATTCCTCCCAAACCCAGGGCAGTAATTTTAAAAATCATCACAACATGAAGTCATACAGACTAATCAGACACAAGATAAGACCCTCTGCTGCCAGCAATCATAGTCACTACGGCTAAAAATATCCCCATGTGATCATGAAACCTCTCTCTCTATCTCTCTGTCAACATTGTTGGGATAGTTCATTGTCATAAAATCCCTATGGTGTGGGGCAGGCCCATTGAGTCCACCCTGACCCTCTGCAGGACACTCCACACAGATCCACACTATCCTTGTAACCCAGCATTTCCCATGTCTAATCCACATGCACATTCCTGGACACTACGGGTAATTTAGCATGGTCAATCTACCCTAACCTGCACATCTCTTGGCACTATGGGACAATTTAGCACGGCCAATCCACCTCAACCTGCACATCTTTGGGCACTATGGGACAATTTAGCAAGGCCAATCCACCCTAACCTGCACATCTCTGGGCACTATGGACAATTTAGCATGGCCAATCCACCCTAACCTGCACATCCTGGACACTATGAGACAACTTAGCACAGCCAATCCACCCTAACCTGCACATCCCTGGACACTATGGGACAATTTAGCACGGCCAATCCACCCTAACCTGCACATCCCTGGGCACAATGGGACAATTTAGCATGGCCAATCCACCCTAACCTGCACATCCCTGGGCACTATGGAACAATTTAGCACGGCCAATCCACCCTAACCTGCACATCCCTGGGCACTATGGGACAATTTAGCACGGCCAATCCACCCTAACCTGCACATCCCTGGACACTATGGGACAATTTAGCACGTCCAATCCACCCTAACCTGCACATCCCTGGACACTATGGGACAATTTAGCACGGCCAATCCACCCTAACCTGCACATCCCTGGGCACTATGGGACAATTTAGCACGGCCAATCCACCCTAACCTGCACATCCCTGGGCACTATGGGACAATTTAGCACAGCCAGTCCACCCTAACCTGCACATCCCTGGGCACTATGGGACAATTTACCATGGCCAATCCAACCTAACCTGCACATCCCTGGGCACTATGGGACAATTTAGCATGGCCAATCCAACCTAACCTGCACTATGGGAAGAAACTGTGCACTTGGAGGAAGCCCCACACAGACACGGGGAGATTGGGCAAACTTCACACATACATTCACCCG
This sequence comes from Hemiscyllium ocellatum, assembly GCF_020745735.1. NCBI lineage: Eukaryota > Metazoa > Chordata > Chondrichthyes > Orectolobiformes > Hemiscylliidae > Hemiscyllium > Hemiscyllium ocellatum. The sequence continues at coordinate 6,333,264 of NC_083446.1, forward strand.
AGCGTGGAATCGAACCCAAGTCCCTGGTGCTCTGAGGCAGCAGCGTTAACCACTAATCCACTGTGCTACTCCTAGATGTTGTCTGAAAGCTTCTGCTAAGCCAGGAACATGGTTACTGATGGACTGGGTGATGGTAATGGCTGGTGTCCCCCCAACATGATTCCGTAAGTGAGCAACACAATCATATTCCCTTGTTTCCCTGTGTGCAATGGGGGAAGCAGGTGGGGAAGGCCAAATGGACTCTTTCTGCGCCTTAATCACACGCTTCTCCATCCTGTTGCCTCTCACTCTTCTTCCTACTCTCCCTGCCAATCTGCGCTCTATCCCTTTCCGATCACCCACTGCTTCTTTCTCTCATAGTCATAGTGTCACTCAGAACAGCATGGAAACAGACCTTTCAGTCCAACCAGTCCGTGCCAACCATAATCCCAAACTAAACTACTCCCACCTGCCTGCTCCTGGCCCATATCCCTCCAAACCCTTTCCCATTCATGTCCTTATCCAAATGTCTTATAAACGTTGTAACTCTACCCACATTCAGCACTTCCTCTGGAAGTTCATTCCTCACTTGAATCACTCTGTGTAAAAATGTTGCCCCTCGTGTCTTTTATAATCTCTCTCCTCTCCCCTTAAAAATGGGCCCCCTGATCTTGACATCCCCCATCCTAGGGAAATGACAACTCCCACCGGCTCCATCTATAACCCTCATTACTTTATAAACCTTTATCAGGCTGCCTACATGCGCTCCATTTTCCGAACTTTATTCTACTCCTCTGAATTTTTTTGCCCCGAGATACTAGATACATGAGTTTTAGCAGGAGGGTTCATGTATGGGGAATACCTCATGGCCTCTCTCAATCCTTAATTTCAAGTTTAGCTTCAGAAAATTGGGTCCAAGGTATTAGCGGCGTGGCTACGTTGCACACAGAGTCATTATGGAACTCCAAAATGTCAGTAAAGTCATAAAAGATTCAAAGACCTGCACACCCACAGGCAAATTACATAGGCAGAGCCACAACCAACCAGATACACCCACAGACAGATACATGCAAATGGTCTCTCACACAGACACAGACAGACACAGACACTCAAGACACAGATACACACACAGACGCACACGCACACACACAAACACATAGACATACACACGTGCACACACAGGTAGACAGACACACACACACATCGACACGCACACACACAAACACACAGACACATACACACGCGCACACACAGACACACATGTGTGTGCGTGCACACACACACAGACAGACACAAGCACACACATACACAGACAGACAGACACACACACACACACACACACACACACACACATGCTAAGGAACACAGCAGGAAGCTGGTGGAATGGCAGTAATCTTATCAAGTTCACAATTGAGATGCTGACATTAATGGTTTGCCAGATATAGGATAAATCACAGCATGGCAGCTTTATATTCAACGAATAAACCTTCAGAGTAAAACCCTGTCTCGTGTTTAGAAGAATGAGGAGGCGAGGGGGATCTCAGAGAAACATGTAAAATCCTGATTGGACTGGATGGGCTAGATGCGGGAAGAATGTTCCTGATGTTGGGGATGTCCAGAACGAGGGGGGTCACAGCCGAGGAATAAGGGATAATCCTTCCAACTGAAATGAGGAAGAATTTCTTCACTCAGGGAGCTGTGAGCCTGTGGAATTCTCTCCCAGAGGAAGCTGTGGGGGCTGGTTTATTAGATATATTCAAGAGGGAGCTGGATGTGGCCCGTGCGGCCAAAGGGATCAAGGGGTGTGGAGAGAAAGCAGGAGTGGGATACTGAGATTGCATGATCAGCCATGATCATATTGAATGGTGGGGCAGGCTCAAACGGCCAACTCCTGCACCTATTTTCTACATTTAAAAGCCCATCTGGGTAACTGATGTCCTGTAGTGAAGGAAATCTGCCATCCTCACCTGGTCTGGTCTACATGTGACTCCCATAGCAATATGGCTGACCCTTAACTGCCCTCTGAAACAACTTGAGCAAGCCACACAGGGGCAATTATGGACAATGAAGAAAGGACATTTGTATGTACGCATGCAAGTCTACTTAGACACACGGCATTTGCACATCAATACTGAGTGAGAACATACACAATTGGAAGGTACTGAGCCATCAGTGTGTGCTAGCTGAATGATGTCAGGTCTCAACTTTCACTCAACAGTCAACACTTGATTGTGCAAGTTCGCTCACTCTTAACCCCACCTCGGGCATGTTTCCAAACGCATTTCCCAGCCTCAGGAGGACACCAGATGGGATCTCTCCTGCAGCTGTGCCGAATGGGAGTGGGATTCACAGTAACCAGAGACGTCACTGAGTCAGAACCTCAGTCAATCCATTAACCCACTCCTGGCCAAAACAACCATGAATTCGCATTAAAACACCAGGCAATTGAGGGGCGCTTGTTGCTATCATCAATTTTCCTCTCTCCATGTACCGCCCAGACCCTGACACACTCCCTCCCCCAACACCCCTGTAGAACACAGAACCAGGAGGAGGCCACTACAGATCCCTCATTCCTACTGTTGAATTATTTCATTCACACGATAAGGGCAGTGCTGGCTGGGCCAGCTTTTATTGCCCATCTCTAATTGCCCAGAGGGCAGTTTAAGAGTCAGCTATATTGCTGGGATCTGGAGTTACATGTACGCCAAACCAGGTGAGGATGGCCTAAAGGACATTAGCGAACCAGATTAGTTCTTCTGACAATGGATTTGTGGTCATCATTAGACTCTTAATTCCAGACTTTTACAGAATTCAAATTGCACCATCTGCCACAACAGGATTCAAATTCATGTCCCCAGAACATGTCTCTGGGTAGACAGTTCAGTATATTTTTATTCTACCTTGGCTCTGTTTAAGGCTCTTGATTAAAATGAATATCTAACCATCTTCGCTTTGAAGTTTTCAAACTCCTCAATCTCAAAAGCCTTTGTTAGGGGGATGGAATGTTCCAAACGTACAATAAGTCTTCACCTGACAAATCACGTCTTGATATCACTTCTTGGGTTGGGATATCTGGTTGGCATGGAAGGGTTGGACCAAAGGGTCTGTTTCCTAGCTGTACATCTCTATGACTCTAATTTTAAGATTATTACTCTCCCCATGGATTCCCATCCCCAGCAGAGCAAACATTTTCCCTCTAATCAGTGGCATCGAGTTAATTCTCTGGGAATACAGCTGATGGGATTTAAATTCAATTCATTAGATTCGGAATAGAAAGTAATCTCAGCAACAGTGACTGAGAAAATGATTACTTCTGTATTTGTTTGTGGAATGCAGGTGTTGCTGGAAAAGGTGGTGATGAGCTGTGTTCTTGAACCAATGTAATCCGTGTGGTGTATGGATTCCCACTATCCTGTTAGGAAACAAGGGGGTGAGGATTTTGACACTGCAGGAGCAACCAATGCATTAGCAAAATACCTGGGGGAGCTTTTGAGATTGGCTCAGTGGTTAGTACTGCTGCCTCACTGGGACTCGGGTTCGATTCCACCCTCGGGCAACTGTCTATGTGGAGTGTGCACGTTCTCCCTGTGTCTGTGTGAGTTCCCTCCAGGTGCTCCGGTCCTCCCCCACAGTCCAAAGATGTGCAGGTTAGGGTAGATTGACTGTGCTGAATTGCCCCCCTAGTGTAAAGGGATGTGCAGGCTTGGTGCATTAGGAATGGGAGTGTTTATAGGGTATGGGGGTGGGTCTGGGCAGGATGCTGATAGAAGAGTTGGCGTGGACTCAATGGGCTGAATGCCTCCTTTCACTGTCTAGGGATTTTAAGTTGGGATGGTGAGTGACTCAGAGGAGAGATTTCACCTGTCCCAACATACCTGCTGCTCTTGTCTATCTAGGTATGCAGATCACGTGTTTTGATTGTACCATCTGATTTACTAAATTCCTTGAAAGAAGGCAACCTATTATTCTTAGCCCACAGTGGTTGACTCTTTCTGAAATGGCCACTCAGTTCAAGGGGCAGTTAAGAACGCGCAACAAATGCTGGTGTTGCCAACGGCGCCCGCATACATCGAAAGAACGATGAAGGGAAAAAAGTCCTTTGATGATTCTCACATCTCAATGTATATCACACCTTAATCTCCGAGACTTGTGGGAACGTGGTCCGTATCTCAATGGGACCTGTCTACAATTTAACCCCATCAGTCCCAGTACCATTACAGTGAGGCTGAATGATCCTTCGCGTCTCAGACAGTGGCCATAGCACGGAGCCTTTGCTGAGGAGCGAACTGGGCACAGACATCCAACAGGAGGCAGCGGACTTCAATCACCAAGGGAATCTCAGATTCCCCACACAGATTACAGGCAATTCTAAATGTCTGTATCGTCATTTCATCTAGGGACAGTGAGATCAGAGAGTACCAGGGATCGTTCCTGGGGATCTGCAAGACCAGAAAGTACCAGGGATCAATCCTGGGATTCAGTGAGATCGGAATGTATGAGGGATTGATCCTGGGGATCTGTCAGATGAGAGTGTACCAGGGATCATTTTTGGGGATCTGTGAGATAAAGGTGTACCAGGGATCAATCCTGAGGATCAGTCAGATGGGAGTGTACCAGGGATCGATCCTGAGGATCATTCAGATGGGAATATACCAGGGATCAATCCTGGGGATCGGTCAGATGGGAGTGTACCAGGGATCGATCCTGAGGATCAGTCAGATGGGAATATACCAGGGATCAATCCTGGGGATCAGTCACATGAGAGTGTACCAGGGATCGATCCTGGGGATCTGTAAGATCGCAGAGTACCAGGCATCGATCCTGGGGATCAGTCACATGGGAATATACCAGGGATCGATTCTGGGGATCAGTCAGCTGGGAGTGTACCAGGAATCGATCCTGAGGATCAGTGAGATAGGAGTGTACCAGGGTTCGATCCTGGGGATCAGTGAGATAGAGGTGTACTAGGGATCGACCCTGAGGATCAGTCAGATGGGAGTGTACCAGGGATCGATCCTGGGGATCTGTGAGATAGGGGTGTGCCAGGGATCAATCCTGAGGATCAGTGAGATAGGGGTGTACCAGGGATCGATCGTGGGGATCAGAGAGATAGGGGTGTACCAGGAATCGATCCTGAGGATCAGTGAGATAGGGGTGTACCAGGGATCGATCGTGGGGATCAGTGAGATAGGGGTGCACCAGGGATCGATCCTGAGGATCAGTGAGATAGGGGTGTACCAGGGATCGATCGTGGGGATCAGTGAGATAGGGGTGCACCAGGGATCGATCCTGAGGATCAGTGAGATAGGGGTGTACCAGGGATCGATTGTGGGGATCAGTGAGATAGGGGTGTACCAGGGATCGATCCAGGGGATCAGTGAGATAGGGGTGTACCAGGGATCGATCCTGGGTTTCAGTGAGATCGCAGTGTACCAGGGATTGATCCTGGGGATCAGTGAGATCAGAGTGTACCAGAAATTGATCCTGGGATCACTCAGATTGGAGTATACTGGGGTTGATCCTGAGAATCAGTGAGATCAGAGTGTACCACAGGATCAGTGAGATAGGGGTGTACCAGGGATCCAAACTGGGGATCAGCGAGATCGGTGTGTGATGAACTACCATTTTGTCCTTATTCGTTCATGGAAGCTGGTGACAAGTCCAGCAGTTACTGACTACCTCCCACTGCCCTTTGAGGAGGCGCTGAGCTGACCCCTTGGCACACCCACAGTGACGTTAGGCAAGGAGTTCCAGGATCTTGACCCAGTGACAATGGAAGACCAACAGTATGTTTCCAAGTTTGGATGGTGCATGGTTTGGAGTGGAACCTGGGGATACCTCTGTTGCCCAGAGTTGCAACTGACACAATGGTCCAAAACCTTACACTGTATCATTCCCTGATATTTAATCATAGCTCAAAGAAACAAGAGGCCACAGATTTCTGCCAAGCACTCATCAGGACTGACACATGAGAAAAACCAGGAAGGAAACAGTCATTCATAAGCGAGCAAGAAAAGATGGTGGGGAAAGGTTGGAGTTAGAGGCATGGCACTCATCCACAGATTCAATCAATAAGCACATTGACCTGGACCCAATATACCGGCCACCGCAGCCGACAGCTGGAACTGACAACCGGAAGCGGCAGAGACAAACCACTATAAATGTTGGAGGAAACATCAAAGAAGCGCTTCACAGGAGGCTCCCAAGCACTGAGGATGTCACCTAGACAGGGGACGAAACGTCTGCAACACAAATTCCCAGCTCGGCGAACAGAACCACAACAACGAGCATCCGAGCTACAAATCTTCTCACAGACTTTGAACTGGTTACATATGTAGCAACTCTCATTGATTAGGGCACAGGAATGGAGTTGGGATTGGCTGATTCCACAGCGCTTTCTTCATTGAAGTGTTACAGCCAATCGGCCCGTGTTCATGCTCTTCAAGTGGACTTTGTTATTTCGTGACAACCTCCTGTCTCTTCCCCATGCCCTTGCCCGATATTTCCATCCAAAAAGACCATTCTCTTGTATATCTTAATTCCACTTGCCTCTACCACATCTCGATAAATATTCCTTTTGCTTAGAGTCCAGTTATGTGAGTCAATTGTACATATCGGCAGGGCACGGTGGTTCAGTGGTTAGCGCTACTGTCTCACAGCGCCAGGAACCAGGGTTCGATTCGACGTTTGGGTGACTACCGGTCTGGAGTTTGCAAGTTCTCCTCGTATCTGCATGGGGCTTCCTCCGGGTGCTCCTGTTTCCTCCCACACTCCAAAGATGTGGAGGTTAGGGTGGATTGGCCATATTAAATTGTCTCATAGTGTCCAAAGATGTGCAAGTTAGGGTGGATTGGCCATATTAAATTGTCCCATAGTGTCCAAAGATGTGCAAGTTAGGGTGGATTGGCCATATTAAATTGTCCCATAGTGTCCAAAGATGTGGAGGTTAGGGTGGATTGGCCATATTAAATTGTCCCATAGTGTCCAGGGATGTGCAGGTTAGGATGGATTGGCCATGCTAAATTGTCCCATAGTGCCCAGGGATGTGCAGGTTAGGGTGGATTGGCCATATTAAATTGTCCCATAGTGGCCAGGGATGTGCAGGTTAGGGTGGATTGGCTGTGCTAAATTGTCCCATAGTATCCAGGGATGTGCAGGTAAGGGTGGATTGGCCATATTAAATTTTCCCATAGTGTCCAGGGATGTGCAGGTTAGGATGGATTGGCAGTGCTAAATTGTCCCATAGTGCCCAGGGATGTGCAGGTTAGGGTGGATTGGCCATACTAAATTGTCCCATAGTGCCCAGGGATGTGCAAGTTAGGGTAGATTGGCCGTGCTAAATTGTCCCATAGTGTCCAGGGATGTGCAGGTTAGGGTGGATTGGCCATGCTAAATTGTCCCATAGTGCCCAGAGATGTGCAGGTTAGGGTGGATTGGCCATGGCAAATTGTCTTGTAGAGTCCAGGGATGTGTAGGTTAAGTGGATTAGGCATGGAAAATGCAGGGTTATGGGGATAGGGTAGGGGCTTGGGTCTGGGTGAGATGCTCTTTGGAGGTTGGTGCAGACTCAATGGGCCGAATGGCCTCTTTCTGCACTGCAGGGATTCTGTGATAGTTGTCCAATAGCCTCCTTCATCCGTACATATGAATTGTTGGAGGCAAAAAGGAGCAGAGAGTCACTCACTGTGCTTTCTACTGTACTGGCTGTCACACAGTGAACTGAGAAAGATTTAAAAAGGGCAATTTTTTCACAGGGGGTGGTGTGTGTGCAGAATGTGCTGCCAGAATAAATGGTGGATGCGGGTACGATTACAACATTTCAAAGACATGTGGATAGGTATATAAGCAGGAAATGTTTAGAGGGATTTGGCCAAATACAGGCAAATGGAACTAGTTTAGTTTGGGAAACTTTATCAGCATGGAGGTCATGAGTCATTGACGTGTACACAATGGAAACTGACCCTTTGGTCCAACTCATCCATGCCGACCAGATATCCTAAATTGATCCTGTCCCATTTGCCGGCATTTGGCCCCTATCCCTCTAAACCCTTTCTATCCATGTCCTCATCCAGGTGCCTTTAAATGCTGTCATTGTACCAACTTCCATCACTTCCTCTGGTTGCTTGTTCCATACACGCCCCACCCTCTGTGTGAAAAAGTTGCCCCTTAGTCACTTTTCATAGAAACTCTACATTGTAGGAGCAGGCCATTCGGCCTACTGAGACCCTCCGAAGAACATCCCACCCAGACCCACACCATCACATCCCTGTAACTCCAGATTTCCCACGTCTAATCCACCTAGCCTACACATTCCTGGACACCATGGGCAACCTAGCATGGCCAATGCACCTAACCTACACATCTTTGGACTGTGGGAGGAAACCCCATGCTGACATGAGGAGAATATGCAACCTCCACACAGACAGTTGCCTGCCCATGGTACTGACAGGTGACAGTGCTAACCACTGAGCCACCGTCTTTCCCCCTCTCATACGTTGGTCCAAAGTGTCTGTTTCCATGCAGTGTAACTCTATGTCTCTCCAAGAATGGAATTGTCAGTGACCAAAAAGTCACAAGAGGAGGGGCGTGGGGGAATCTGCAGAGGTGTGCGACTTTGGGAACCACAGGTTACAATGTTATGGGCTCCTCCTGAGTCTGCTACACTGCTCCACCACCTGTGATGAATTAGATTAGATTAGATTACTTACAATGTGGAAACAGGCCCTTCGGCCCAACAAGTCCACACCGACCCACCGAAGCGCAACCCACCCATACCCCTACATTTACCCCTTACCTAACACTTACGGGCAATTTAGCATGGCCAATTCACCTGACCCGCACATCTTTGGACTGTGGGAGGAAACCAGAGCACCCGGAGGAAACCCGCGCAGACACGGGGAGAACGTGCAAACTCCACACAGTCAGTCACCTGAGTCAGGAATTGAACCCGGGTCTCAGGCGCTGTGAGGCAGCAGTGCTAACCACTGTGCCACCGTGCCGCCCACAAATGAATTGAATATCATCTTCTGCAAGGAATCAATTGATGGTGTGGAGTCGCAATGGCTATTTTGCAACAACACCCTTTGTGGTCGAAATAAGAGGCAGCCCTTCCAGAGAGGAATGAAAAGTATGGGAATAAACTAATTCAATGGAGGTTATTTGTGTTGTGGATTGTGAGACTTTGCAATAGTACTAACAGGGTTATTCAAAGGCTGCACTTTAAGCTGCCTCCAAAACACACACTTCCACACTCTCACGTATATACACACACACACACGTGTACACACACACACAGATATACACACTCACACACATTCACACATACACACACATACGCGTGCGCGCACACACAAAACACATAAATACACATTCATACACAGCCACAGCTAGGCACACACACTCACACATGCACACACACACGCATACACACACTCATTCGTACACACTCACAATCACATACACACAGGCACACATGTGTGTGCGCATACACAACACATGCACACACACACACACACACACACACACACACAGCCACAGATCAACACATATACGCACAGTCACAAATAGATACACACACACTCACAAGTACACACCCACACACCTACATACACTCAAATACATGCACACTCACAGGTGCACACACACATACACTTTTACACATACACACACTCACACGTCCACTCACACACATGCATACACACACACACTCTCTCTCACACACAGACACAGGTACACAAGTTCAGCCAGTACTTAGAAAAAGCACTGCACGAGATGGCAAGGACACCCAGATTCCAGAGAAACACTTGGCCCTCTGCTTCCTAAGTGTGGCATCCTGCTGTGATCCCGGAGTTAGCTGTGCCGCCCCCACCCCCCCACTCTTGTTGAGCTGATGGGCAAGGCTTCTGATTGGCACAAGCCCCTCTGCCCACATCCGTCCCCACCCCTATCAGCTTTCAGCGCCAAAACAAAACAGACCCAGCACTGTACTCCACACTAGCCTTGACCCCAGTCAGGTTTCGGATCTCAACACTTGTAAGGGCACTGTGCATTCCACTAAATAAATGTTAGTAAATAAAAAAAAGCATTCATTGCGTGCCGAGCTTAAATATAGACTGCACTTTCTTCAGTACTGTCATGGGCCGTGTTGGACACTGTTCCTTCAATGCCGAGGTCTGGGACTAAAGCCAACTAGGACAACTCTCCTCTGTCTCCTCGTTGTTTGATAACGGATCCCCCAACCTTTCTATCACTTCCATTCAATGTTTTCAATATGAACCACACAGATCAACAACTATATCCCACCTGACACGTGTCACAGACAGTTTGGAAGCAGGCCATTCGGCCCATTGAGTCCACACTGACCCTCTGAAAACATCCCAACCAGGCCCAACACCCTACTCTATCCCTGCATTTCCCACAGTTAATCTACCTAGCCTGCACACCAACGGACACTAAGGGTAATCTAGCATGGCTGATCCACCCTAATCTGCACACCCTTTGGACTGTGGGAGGAAACCCATGCAGACACGGGGAGAATGTGAAAACTCCACACAGACAGTCGCCCGAGGGTGGAATCGAACCCTGACCCTGGTGCTGCGAGGCAGCAGTGCCAACCACTGAGCCATCGTACCACCAAACAACATCCCACTGATACAGCATCCACCCCAAAATGATCTGCAGGGATATCAGGATAATGCAGGACTCATTTAGCTGGCAGAGCTGAATGAATTGGAGGCCAGGCTTAACGGGCCAAATGGCCTCCTGCTTCATGCTTTCCAATACTCCAAGTAAAAGAGACCTTGGAATGCAGGTTCATAGCTCCTTGAAAGTAGAGTCACAGGTAGACAGGATAGTGAAGAAGGCTGAAAAATGTGTTGCTGGAAAAGCGCAGCAGGTCAGGCAGCATCCAAGGAGCAGGGGAATCGACATTTCGGGCATAAGCCCTTCTTCAGGAATGAGGAAGGTGTGCCAAGCAGGCTAAGATAAAAGGTAGGGAGGAGGGACTCGGGGGAGGGGCGTTGGGAATGCGATAGGTGGAAGGAGGTTAAGGTGAGGGTGATAGGCCAGAGAGGGGTTGGGGGCGGAGAGGTCGGGAAGAAGATTGCAGGTCAAGAAGGCGGTGCTGAGTCCGAGGTTGGGACTGAGATAAGGTGGGGGGAGGGGAAATTCCTTTATTGGTCAGAGCATGGAGTATTAGGAGTTAGGGGTCATGTTTCATCTGAACAGGACATTGGTGAGGCTACTTTTGGAATATTGCATGCACTTCTGGTCTCCTTCCTATCAGAAGGATGTTGTGAAACTTGAAAAAGTTCAGAAAAGATTTACAAGCATGTTGCCAGGGTTGGAGGGTTTGAGCTACAGGGAGAGGCTGAACAGGCTGAGGCTGTTTTCACTGGAGCATTAGAGGCTGAGGGCTGACCTTATAGAGGTTTATAAAATCATGAGGGGCATGGATAGAATAAATAGACAAAGTCTCTTCCCTGGGGATGGGGAGTCCAGAACTAGAGGGCATAAGTTTCAAGGGAGAGGGGAAAGATAAAACGGATCTAAAGGGAAACTTTTTCACACAGAAGGTGGTGCGTGTATGGAATGAGCTGCCAGAGGATATGGTGGAGGCTGGTACAATGACAACATTTAAAAGGCATCTGGATGGGTATATGAATAGGAAGGGTTTACAGGAATATGGGCCAAGTGCTGGCAAATGGGACTGCATTAGGTTAACATATCTGGTCGGCATGGACGAGTTGTACCGAAGGGTCTGTTTCCGTGCTGTACATCTCTATGACTCTATAATAATGACAGCATAAACCAAAAATGCTAGAAATTGCTCAGCAGGTCAGGTACTATCTGTGGAGACAGTAACAGAGCTAAAATTAGCAATTGTTGATCTGCCAAGTAGAACATACCTAACCAGCGCATGGTGTGGCAGTTCAGTGGTTAGCACTGCTGCCTCACAGTGCCAGGGACCCAGGTTTGATTCCAGCCTTGGGTGACTGTCTGTGTGGAGTTTGCACATTCTCCCCGTGTCTGCGTGGGTTTCCTCCGGGTGCTCTGGTTTCCTCCCACAGTCCAAAGATGCACAGGTTCAGGTGGCTTGGCCATGGGAAATTGCCCATAGTGCCCAGGGATGTACATGGGAGTTAGCCATGGGAAATGCAGGGTTACAGGGGTGAGTCTGGGTAGGATGCTCTTCAGAGGGTTGGTGTGGACTCAATGGGCCAAATGGTCTGCTTCCACGCGATATTCTATGTGCATTATCCATAATAACCCACCACTTTGGCATAAGTCATTTGACTTTTCCCAAGCATTTACAAGGAGTTGGTGGCATAGTGTTAAGGTTAGTAATCTGGTGATCTAGGCGAATACTCTGGGATCAGGTATGGAACCCTGCTGTGGTGTCTGAGTCAATTAATATATCTTAACAGTGAGGACCACCGTGCAATTGTCTGTTGCCATAAAAATCCATCTGATGCATTGGAGGGAAAGAAATGGGGCCTATAGGTAACTCCAGGCCCACAACAATGGGGCTGAATGCTTAACAGCCTTCTGAAAATGGTCCCTCAAGTAGGGAACGGGTCGTAAGACATAGGAGCAAAAAGTAGGCCATTTGGCCTATCGAGTCTACTCCGTCATTTGATCATGACTGATAAGTTTCTCAACTGCCGTCTCCCTGCAACCTCTGATCCCCTTGACAACCGAGAACCTATCTGTTTCTGTGTTTAATATACTCCAAAGCCTTTTATGGCAATGAATTTCATAGATTCACCATTTTCTGGCTGAAAAGGCTTCTCCTCATTTCTGTTCTAAAGGGTCTTCCCTTTGCTCTAAGACTGTGCCCTCGGGCCCTAGTCCACTCCTAATTCCCAATGTCCACTCTGTCCAGGCCATTCAATATTCTGTAAATTTCAATTAGATCCCCCCCTCATCCTTCTAAACTCCATCGAGTGTAGACCCAGAGTCTGCAAACATTCCTCACTTTCATTCCTGGGATCATTCGCACGAAATTTTTCTGGACTCGCTCCCGAGCCAATAAATCCTTCCTGAGGTGTGGGACCAAAATTGCTCACAGTACTCTGAGTGTGGTCTCACCAGAGCCTTTTAAAACCTCAGAAGTACATCCCTGCCTTTACATTCTAGTCCTCTCGAAATAAATGCCAACTTTGTATTTGATTAGAAACAGGCCATTTAGCCCAATCAGTCCACAACAGCCTCCTGAAGAGTAACCCACCCCACTACATTTACCCCAATTAATGGACCTAACACCGGGGGACAATTTAGCACGGCCAATTCACCGGATCTGCACATCTTTGAACTGTGGGAGGAAACCAGAGCGCTTGGATGAAACCCACACAGTCACAGGGAGAATGCGCAAACTCCATACAGACAGTGGCCCAAGGTGGGAATCGAACCCGGGTTACTGGCACTGTGAGGCTGTGGTGCTAACCATTGTGCCGCCCTTGACTATCAACCCGACCTGCAAGTTTACCTGAAGAGAAACCTGGACTAGGGCTCCCAAGTTCCCTTGCACTTCAGATTTCTGAACTTCCTCCCCAGTTAGAAAACAGTCGAAGTGCTGACCTTGCCGGTAACACCTACATCCCGTGAAAGAACAATAAACCTTTAATCCATCTCACAATGACTGATTGCTGAATGCTAACCAACACTTCTAAATTTGCAACCACGTAATTACCAGCTTTCACAGATGTTGAGTGCAACACACACCATCAGCACCAATCTTGACTCCTCAAATATGTCAACGCCTGTACAACCTTTTTAAAAATTCGCCTATGGCACTTGGGTGTAACCAGCAAGGCTAGAATTTAGTGCCCATCCCTAATTGCCCTTGAGAAGAGCCACCTTATTGACAAGTGGTAATCGGTGTTGTGAAGATACACCCACTGTACTATTAGGGAGGGAGTTCGAGGAATACTGGAACAACAGGGAGTCAAAACTTCCAAGTCAAGGTGGTGTTTGAGCTGGGAGGGAACCTACAGGTCCCCCATGTGCCCCACTAGTCAATCCCCCATTATCCTGGGGGGTTACCATTGACCAGAAACTGAACTGGACTAGCCACTGTGGCGACAACAGTAAGTCAGAAGCTGGGAATCCAGCAGTGAGTAACTCATCTCCTGACTCCCCAAAGCCTGTCCACCACCTATAAGGACCAGGGGGCATGGAATATCCCTCACTTGCCCTGGATGAGTGCAACAACACTCAAAATCATTCACGATAAAGCAGTTCCTGCTTGATTGGCACCACGTCCACAAGCATCCACTCCCTCCACCACCGACACTCAGTGGCAGCAATGTGTACTATTTTACAAGATGCACTGTGGAAATTCATCAAAGATCCTTAGAATGCACCTACCAGACCCACAACCACTTTCATCTAGAAGGAGAGTGGCAGCAGATACATGGGAACACCACCCCCTGTAAGTTCCCCTCCGAGCCACTCGCCTCCTGACTCGGAAATATATCGTCCATTCTTTCACTGTCGCAGGGTCAAAATCTTGGAATTCCCTCCCTAAGGACATCGTAGGTCAACCCACAGCAGATAGACTGCAGCAGTTCAAAAAGGCACCACCTTCTCAAGGGGCAACTAGGGACAAGCAATAAGCGCTGGGCCCAGCCAGCGATGCCCATAAGCGAATAAAGAAAATACAAACAGATAAACAAGATCTTGGAGAGGTATGGCTTGAAGTTCAACTCATCCAGGCAAGTGGAGACCACTCCATCGTACTCCTGACTTGTGCCAGGGGCGGAGATGAACTTCTGAGAGTCTGTGTGAACTTTCTGAATTGGATTGAATTGAATCGAATTGATTGTCACGTGTACCGAGGCACAGTGAAAAGCTTTGTCTTGCGAGCAGTACAGGCAGATCACAGAGTGAAATAGCATAGATAGTAAATAATAGGTCAACAGTTGCAAAAACAAAACCTCAGGTACAGGCAAATGCTAAGAGTTTGTGAGTCCATTCAGTATTCTAACAACAGTAGGCTAGAAACTATTACGAAACCAGCTGGTGCGTGTGTTCATGCTTTTGTACCTTATCCCCGATGGTAGAGGTTGTAGAAAAATATTGCCGGGTGGGATGGACCTTTGAAAATGCTGGCAGCCTTTCCTTGACAGCGGGGCCTGGTAGATGGATTCTATAGAGAGGACGTTGACCCTTGTGATTGTCCGGGCCGAGTTCCCCACTCTCTGGAACCGTCTCCGATCTTGAATGGTACAGTTGCCATACCAGGTAGTGATACATCCAGAAAGAATGTTCTCGATGGCGCACCTATAAAGGTTGGCAAGGGTATTCGCCGTCATGCCAAAGTTCCTCAGCTCCCTGAGAAAGGAGAGACATTGTTGGGCCTCTGTAATCAGTGCATCCACATGAAGAGAGCAAGAAAGCTTGTTGTGGATGACCACTCCCAAGAGCCTGACACTCTCCACTCATTCCACCTCTGTGTAGGGGGTCATGAGTAACAAGTCAATGAGAAAGTCAATAATGAGTCCCTTGGTTTTGCCGGCATTGAGAGTTGGGTTGTTCTCCGTGCACCATTTTTCCAGGTCTTCCACCTCCCATCTGTAGTCTGTTTTGTCACCATCTGAGATTCGACCGACTATGGTGGTGTCATCAGCAAACTTGTAAATGGCATCAGTCTGGTATTTGGCGACACAGTCATGGGTATACAGTGAGTACAGTAAGGGGGTTGAGTATGTAACCCTGGGGGGCTCCAGTGTTGAGTGTTAATGACAATGAAATATTGTCCCCAATCTTCACTGATTGTGGCCTGTGGGTCAGGAATCTGAGGATCCAGTTGCAGAGAGTGGGGCTTAGTCCGAGATCACTAAGTTTAGTAATCAGTCTCGAGGGGAAAATAGTGTTGAAGGTTGAACTGTAGTCAAGGAGTAGGATTCTTACATAGCTGTCCTCAGTGTCAAGATGTACTAGGGAGGAGTGAAGGGCAGGTGATATGGCATCTGATGTGGATCTGTTGGTCAGTGCTGTTTGGTTTAGGAACCAGGCCTCATAGCATTCCCTTAAAGCAAATCTGTATAATTTAAAGAAAACATGCAAACTATGGTCTGGAGTGAGCAACTCAGCTCCAAAGGCCTGATCTACCATTCAAAATGAGCATAGCTGATCTCACCTTAGCCTCAACGGCACATACCTGCCCTCTCTCCCTAACCCTACACTGTGGGAAGCAGGGTATTCAGTCCATTGAGTAAACACCAACCCTCCAAAGAGCATCCCAAACTGCTCTATCCCATAACCCTATGGTTAATCCACCTATCCTGCACATCCCTGGACACTGTGCGCAATTTAGCATGGCCAATCCACCCTAACCTGCATATCCCTGGGCACTATGGGGCAATTTAGCCCGGCCAATCCACCCTAACCTGCACATCATTGGAGGAAACCCACATGGACAACATGCAAACTCTACACAGACAGTCTCCTAAAGGTGGAATCGAACCTGGATCCTTGGTGCTGTGAGGCAGTGGTGCTAACCACTGAGCTACCATGCTGCCTAAATCCCTCACTAATTGAAAATCTATCTCCTCTTCAAATTCAGTCAGCGTTCCCATGACCACCTCACTCTGGAGGGGTGTGTGTAACTTTCACAGTTTCATCCCCCTTTGAGAGAAGTCATTCCTCCTCAGATTTGTTTTAAATCTGCTGGTCCCTTATCCCGAAACGATGACCTCTCATTCTCGATTTCCCCCACACGAGGCAACATCCTTTCTACCTCTACTTTGCCAATCCCTCTTTAGCATCTTAGATACATCCACTAGATCTCCTCTCGTTCTTCTGAATAGAGTCATACAGCACGGAAACAGACCCTTCGATCCAACCAGTCCATGCTGACCGTAATCCCAAACTAAACTAGTCCCACCTGCCTGCTCCTGGCTCTTATCCCTCCAAACCTTTCTTATTTGGGTGGCACAGTGGCTCAGTGGTTAGCACTGCTTCCTTATAGCACCAGGGTCCCAGGTTTGATTCCAGCCTCAGGTGACTGTCTCCGTGGAGTGTGCATGTTCTCCCCGTGTCTGTGCGGGTTTGCTCCGGTTTCCTCCCATAGTCCAAAGATGTGTAAGTTAGGGTGGATTGGCCGTGCTAAATTGTCCCATTGTGTTCGGGGATGTGTAGATTAGGTGCGTTAGTCAGGGGTAAATATAGGGAATGGGTTGGGTGGGTTACTTTTTGGAGAGTCAGTATGGACTTGTTGGACTGAAGGGCCTGCTTCCACATTATGGGGATTCTATGATTCTTGCACTTATCCAAATGTCCTCTGAACATTGTCACTGCACCTGCATCCACTACTTATTCAGCAAGTTCTGTCCACACATGAACCATCCCTCATGTCTTTTTTAAATCTCTCACCTCTCACCTTAAAAATGTGCAACTTAGTCTTGAACTCCCACATCCAAGGGAAAAGGCAACGAACATTAACTCTATCCGTACCCCTCATGATTTTATAAACTTCTGTAAGGTCACCTCTCAACCTTCTACACTCTAGTGAGAGAAGTCCCAGCCTTTATTTATAACTCAATCCTTCCATTCCTGGCAAATCTCTTCTAAACCCTCTCCAGTTTAACCATACCCTTCCAACAACTCAAACGAGTATAGGTCTCAGCTAATTGATTTGTACTTACAAACCCCTCACCTCTGGCAACTAGCTGGTGAACCTCCTCTGAACTGCTCTCCAGTGAGAGAGAGAACTTACACCCCAGCAGTCCATTCTTGAAGTGTTAGTACAAGCTTCGCCTAAGGACTCCACAAACCAGCACACGATGGCAGTCTGTCTAAATATTCTCACTGTATCCTGGGACCTGTATTTACACTCGCAAATTAAACACTGTTCCTACACGGACTGGAGCTATTTCTGATTCTGTGAGCACAGCACTCTTCAGGATTTAATTTCCTGTTTTTTTTTACATGGATATATAAACGTTCTGTTTACTCCTGCTGTGTACTTTCCCTCGCTGTTTGTATGTCGTTTGGGTCAAGTAAATTGCACACACTAAAGGCTTCCTGTCTTCGTAGGGTTTTTACGGCTCACCCACGCAAACAGCTCCTTGGAAAACAGATAAACATCGGAGTTCTTTGGTTACGCCAGGGATTTTCCAAAAGATGCTTGACCGTGCTCCGGGCAGTTCAGCAGGAACAATCGACTCCAAAGTGCGGGACCGGAGGTGCTCGTTTTCTGAAAGGTTACGGCCACTTTCTGATGAGCCGCAAGTAGGGCGACATGGTGGCTCAGTGGTTAGCACCACTGCCTCCCGGTGCCAGACACCTGGTTTCGATTCCACCCTCAGGTGACCTTCTGCCCATGTCTGTGCGGATTCCCTCCAGGTGGCCCTGTTTCCTCCCACATTCCAAAGATGTGCACTTAGGGTGGATTGGCCATGCTATAGTGTCCAGGGATGTGTGGGTTTATCATGAGAAATGCTGGATTACAGGGCTTGGGCTCGGGTGGTATGCACTTTGGGGGGGTTGGTGTTCACTCAATGGGCTGAAGGGCCTTTGCTCACACTCTAGGGGTTATATAAAGAGACTTTCACTCAAAAGTGTGAAATCTTCTGCCTAACAGCTGTGTGTTATCAGGAACAGCTGAGATGGTTAGAGTAGGCCAACAACCCATTGAGTCTCGATCTGATAACTCCATTTTCCCCCATAACTGATTCATTGAGCTAAGATGAGTTTATTCAGCCCATCCCACTTGCGCAGCTCCCACTTGGGGCTTTGAAGTGCACCTGTTTTCAAATCCCTGTCAAAACCATATTATACTCCCTGCCACATTTGCTACCCAGTAGATTCAGGAATGATGTCAAAGATTGGAGAGACCACATTTGGAGCACTGCTTGCAGTTCTGGTCGTCCGACTACAGAAAGAGTGCAGAAAAGATTTACTAGCATGTCACCTGGTACTGTCAGGATTCAATTATAAAGAGAGGCTGGGACTCTTTGCCCTGGAGCATAGGGGACTGAGGGGGTGACCTTATAGAGATCCATGAAATCATGAGAGAGGCACAGATAAGGTAGACAACAGACAGCTTTTCCCAATGGTAGGGGAGTCCAAAACTAAACAGCGCAGGTTTCAGTTGAGAGGGGAGAGCTACAAAAGGGTCCAGAGGGGCAATTTCTTTCACACAGAGGGTGGTGAGTGTCAGGCTGCTAGAGGTAGTGATGGAGGTGAGAACAATTTTGTTCTTTAAGAAGCATTTGGACAGGTACATGGATGGGATAAGTATGGAGGGATATGGACCAAAGGCAGGCAATTGAGATTAGTTTAAATTGTAAAAACTGGGTGTCGTGAGCAAGTCGAACTGAAGGACCTGTTTCCGTGCTGTAAACCTCTGTGATTGGAGAGATATATATCAAAATAACTTGCAGACTGCATCTTTCACTACAATAGGACACTAAAGAGATTCACCCTCAGCCTCCAGGGAGAATAGCCCCAGCCTATTCAGCCTCTCCCTACAGCTCAAACCTTTCAAGCCTGGCAACATCCTTGCAAATCTTTTCTGCACCCTTTCAAGTTTCACAACATCCTTCCGATCACAGGGAGGCCAGTATTGAACTCAGCATTTCAACATCTGTGGGAAGAAAGCAGATTGCACGGTCTTTCCATTGAAAGATTTTACTGCTTGAAAGATCATGACAGGAGGAAGGCTCAATGTCACAGTTTAAGCGAGTAACATTCCAAACAAGGAACACTGACATCGAGTCAAGCATGAGTGAGCAAGTGAAAAGCGAAAGAACTGCGGATGCTGTCAATCAGAAACGAAAACGGAAATTTCTGGAAAAGCTCAGCAGGTCTGGCAGCATCTGTGGAGAGACATCAGAGATAACATTTCAGGTCAAGTGAATCTTCCTCAGAACTGGAAATTGTAAATTAATCAGACTCAAATGCCCATGACATAAAGTTCACCGCACTCCCTCTATCCCATGCACATGTGTCCGACAAGAAGAGGGTTTATGCGGCTACAGGTAGGACTATCACGAGCTCTGGCCCACAGTATAAAGCTGTCCACAATCCTGCATAAAACACTATTTTTAAGGCGTACCATTATAGAGTCATAGAGTCATACAGCATGGAAACAGACCCTTCAATCCAACCAGTCCATGCCGAACATAACCCCAAACTAAACTAGTCCTTCCTGCATGCACCTGGCCCATATCCCTCCAAACTTTTCCTATTCATGTACTTATTCAAATGTCTTTTAAACATTGTAGTTGTACCCACATCCATTGCTTCCTCTGGAAGTTCATTCCACACGTGAACCACTCTCTGTGTAAAGAATGTGCCTCTCATGTCTTTTTTAAATCTTTCTCCACTCACCTTAAAAATGTGCCCCCCAGTCTTGAAATCTCCCATCCTCGTGAAACGATATCTGCCATTAACTCTATCTATACCCCTCATTATTTTATAAACTTCAATAAGGTCACCTCTCAACCTCCTATGCTCCAGTGAAAAAGATCCCAGCCTACCCTCATAACTCAAACCTTCAACACAACCCAGCAACATCCTGGTAAATTTCTTCTGAACCCTCTCTGCTTAGTAATATCCTTCCTATAACAGGGAGACCAGAACTGGACACAGCACTCCAGAAGAGGCCTCACCAATGTCCTGTACAACCCCAACATGACTTCCCAAGTCCAGAGATTGGACTAGGCATATAAACACTGTGGATGTGAAACAGGTCAAAGGTTGGAGATTCCACAGGGAGTAACTCACCTCCTCACCCACCTCAGCCCGTTCAGAGCTTGACACTGTCCAGGACAAAAGTCGGAGAAGTGTCACACTAACCACCACCTTCAACACTCACGGCACACCCACAGGAGTAGCTGCGAGGATCATCCAGAAGAAACACTGCAGCAATTCAGCAAGGCTCCTTCCAAAACCCTGACCATTGCTGTTTAGAGTGACAGGGGCAGCAGATCCACAAAAACACTGCCCCCTGCAGGTTCTTCTCTGAACCACTCATCAGCCTCATTTGGAACTTTATTGGTTTTCCTTCGCTGTATTTGAGACAAACTCCTGCAACTCCCTCCTGACAACATCATAGGTGTCCTACACCTGCAGAGCTTCAGGAAAGCAGCCCACCACAAACTTATTAAGGGAAATTAGAAATGAGCAGTAAATCTCGGCCCATACAGCCACAACCACATCCTATTGATTCCTCTACACCCAACTAGTGATTTATTTGATGGTGACAGTATTAAAAGAGCTGTACATTCAGATTAAAAGAGTAGAGGGAGCTATACACTGTATCTAATCCTGTGCTTCCCATGTCCTGGGAGTGTTTGATGGGGACAGTGTAGAGAATGCTTTACTTTTACATTAATTCCTGTTTAAAAGAGTAGATAGAGCTTAACTCTGTTTCCAATATGAAATGAACTGTCAGAGGCAGTGGTACAGGCAGGTACATTTACAACATTTAAAAGACATTTGTACAGTTACATGAATAAGAAAGAGTTAGAGAGATATGGGCCAAACTCAAGCAAATGGGGTTAGCTTAGTTTGGGAAAGCTGATCAACATGGACTAGTCGGGCCGAAGGGTGTGTTTCCGTGCTCTATAATGAATCTATAACGCTTCCGGGTGTTTGGTTCTCGGAGAGAGACATTTCTTCTCTACATCATCTTGCCAAATAAACAATCGCAGGGAGTGAGATATCTTTATGAGTGAGAGCTTTATGCAAAAAGAAATGTTACCCATGTCCTTTTCAACTTCAGTCTCAAATTGGTCAAGTTAAACACTTCGCAACTGAATGAACTGCAATTCTGAATTTCCCTCTTTTTTTTCAAAGTCTTACACTCCACAAGCATCATCTACTGTTTTTGAACCCTTGTTACTTCTCTCCTATTTCACCCAACACTGGAAATAATCTGAGTTACTTCCCTGAGTTTTGTACTTGGCTTCCTTAAATTTGTATTCGAGAAACCATGAACTATTGGCCTGGTGTAGGTAAGTCTCTGAGATCCCCGGATGTTTTACCAGCAAAAATCTGCATTTATTTAATGCCTCTAATGCAAAAAAAAACTAATGACACTTAGGAGACCATGGTGGCTCACTGGTTAGCACTGCTGCCTCCCAGCGCCAGGGATCTGGTTTCGATCCATCCTTGGGCAACTGTCTGTGGGGAGTTTGCATGTTCTCCCCATGTCTGTGTGGGTTTCCTCCGGGTGCTCCGTTCTCCTCCCACATGTGCAGATTAGGGTGGATTGGCTAAATGGCCACACAGTGTTCAGGGGATGTGCGGGCTAGGTGGGTTAGCCATCGGAAACACAGGGCAACAGGGAGTAGGTGGGATTGTCTTTGGAGAGTTGGTGTGGCTCCATTGGGCTAAATGGCCTGCTTCTACACTGTCGGGATTCTGTGATTCTTCAAAAGTGACACTGACTACAATGAAAACACAAGAACAGCTATCCCCAAATCTAAACTGTTCAGAGAAGTCAGCGACTTTAAGTAGAACAGAGTTGAGGAGAACCCAGAGAGTGGTGGTGCATGGAATGCTCTGCCCCAGAGGGCTGTGGAGGCCAAGTCTCTGGATACTTTCAACAAAGAGATGGATAGAGCTCTTAAAGATATTGGATTCATGGGTTATGGGAATGAGGCAGGAACAGGATACTGATTGTGGATGATCAGCCATGCTCATAATGAATGGTGGTGCTGGCTCGAGGGGCCGAACGGCCTACTCCTGCACCTATTGTCTATTGAAAGGTTGGAGCGATTTAATGAGGGAAGTCGCAAGATTACTGCCAAGGTACGGCTACCAATGGCGAAGTGATAGAAAGTCAGGGCATACTCGAGGCCGGAGGTGCAGGAATGCAGGGATCTTGAAAGGTCAGAGGTGTCGGAGTAGGAAATATTTGAAATGAAGTTTGAGAAACACAGCACTTTCTCTTTGTCCATTCTCATTCTGTCAGTGAGTTACAATAGGACAGACCACCGCGGGAAAGCTTTTAACTCAACCTCCTTCTTATCGCATTTGATTTAAAATCTATATCCACAAGACAGTGGCTAACTACATCTCAATAGTAATGGTGCCCCCCAAGGACAAGATATATAGTTAAAAGAAGGTGGAGATTATAGAACAAAGAGATCCAGGAGTATTAGTTCACAGCTCCTTGAGAGTGAAGCCACAGCTAGACAGGGTGGTGAAGAAGGCTTTCAACATGTCAGCTTTCATCACTCAGAGCACTGAGTTGGGACGCCTTGTTGCAGCTATACAAGACATTGGTGAGGCCACATCTGAAATACTGCCTGTAGTTCTGATTGCCCTACTAGAAAGGATATTGTGGTGCTGGAAAAACACAGCGGGTCAGGCAGCATCCAAGAAGCAGGAATATTCACGTTTCGGGCATATGCCCTGATGAAGGACTTATGCCCGAAATGTCAATTCTCCTGCTCCTCGGATGCTGCCTGGCCTGTTGTACTTTTCCAGCACCACACTCTCGACTCTGATCTCCAGTATCTGCAGTCCTCACTTTCTCCTAGAAAGGATGCTGTTAAACATCATAAAATAGTGCAGAAAGGATTTACTAGGATGCTACCTGCACTAGAAGATTTGAGTTGTCAGGAGAGGTTGGTACTTTTTTCCCGAGAGTGTAGGAGACTGTAGGGGTGATCTTATAGAGTTCTATAAAACCATGAGAGGGATAGAGAAGGTAGCTTTTCCCTATGGTAGGAGAATCTAAAACTAGAGGACACAGGCTTTAGGTGAAAGGGGAGAGACACAAAAGGGAGGCAATTATTTTCACACAGAGGGTGGTGAGTGTCTGGAACTGGGCTGCCAGAGGGTAGTGGTGGAGACGAGTACAATTTTGTCATTTAAGGATCACTTGGACATAGGTGGAATAGGTATGGACTGATGTGGACCAAACACAGGGCAAATAGGACTAGATTATTGGGAAAATTGGGCTGCACGGACAAGTTGGGCCAAAGGGTCTGTTTTCATGTTGTAAACCTCTATGACTGTGCCGGTATTACTGCGGCACGGTGGCACAGTGGTTAGCACTGCTGCCTCACAGCACCTGAGACCCGGGTTCAATTCCTGACTCAGGCGACTGACTGTGTGGAGTTTGCACGTTCTCCCCGTGTCTGCGTGGGTTTCCTCCGGGTGCTCCGGTTTCCTCCCACAGTCCAAAGATGTGCGGGTCAGGTGAATTGGCCATGCTAAATTGCCCGTAGTGTTAGGTAAGGGGTAAATGTAGGGGTATGGGTGGGTTTCGCTTCGGCGGGTCGGTGTGGACTTGTTGTGCCGAAGGGCCTGTTTCCACACTGTAAGTCTAATCTAATCAGACTATAGAGAAAATAAATGAGAACCATAGAAATTATCCAGCAGCAAAGGAAGCCATTCAGTCTATCTTATCCATGCTGACCCAGCAACAGGCTGATGCCCTTTCTAATCCCTGCCTGATGGAAGAGGTTGGGAAGAGGGCATTACTGGAGTGGGAGGGGTCTTTAATGATGTGTCCACAGCAATGAGAAATGTAAATGGACGGGAGGTTGACTTCCATGATGGTCCAGGTTGTGCACACAACCATCCGTAGTTCCTTCCGGTCCTGGGCAGAGCAGTTGCTGTATCAGGCCATTATGTACCTGGACAGTATGCTTTCAGTATGCACCTGTAAGGGGTCTGTACACAATCTGTGCTCTGCCCATTATGGACAACTCATGGAACATGTCACTTGATTTGATCAAGTGACAAGCTGTCTCATGTCACTGTTATGCAGTAGCTATTACAGTGATATTTACATTAACAAGCTACTGTCATTATTTCAACACTCACTCATCACACAACTGAGGCACGTTGCATGTAAACTTCACAGCCAGTGCTATGTCAATTGTATGTCTCAATGATTGCTCTGATCAAATCAAAGATATTAAGCTACATAGGACTCAGAAGAGATTTACCAGGATGTTGTTGGGTATAGAAGGTTTGAAAGGGGAGAGACACAAAAGGGGGGCAATTATTTTCACACAGAGGAAAAGCTGAGATTTTATTTTACTGAAGCTTATAGATGTTTATAAAACAATGAGGTGTATAGATAGAGTTAATGTTAGGTGCCTTTTCCCTAGAGTGGTGAATTTCAAGATTATTTTTAAGGTGAAAGGAGAGAGATTAATAAAGACATGAGGGACAAATTTTTTCCAGAGAGGGTGGTTCGCGTGTGGAATGGACTTTCTGAGGAAGTGGAGGATGTAGGTATAGTTACAACGTTTAAAAAACATTTGGATAAGTAAATGGATAGGAAAGGCTTGGAGGGATTTGGGCCAGGAGCAGGGAGGTGGGACTAGTTTAGTTTGGGATTATGATCGACATGGACTGGTTGAACGATCTGTTTCCGTGCTGTAGGACTCTATAACATTAATACACAGTTGCTGTGTCAATGTAGTTGTTCCTTACTCAGCTGACTCTATGTATTTCAATCAGGGTCAAGAAGCCTATAAATAGCTGCATACATGAGGAATGTATTCTTCTGTTTTGATTTATTATTGTCACATACGCAGAGATACAGTGAGAAGTATTGTTTTGTATACCATCCAGGCAAATCATACCTTATGTAAGTACATGAGGGTAATATAACAGAATGTTATAGTGTTGCAATGACAGAGAAGGTGCAGAGAAAGGTCAACTTTAATACAAGTGAGGTCAGTTCATACGTCTTATTCTCATCAATCATTCTTGTTCTCCCCCACTTAACAAGTCTCAATGGATCAAGCCCTTTCCCATTCACTCCCATTCAACACAATCCCAATGGACCCAACCCCTTCCCTTTCACTCCCATCGTACACAATCCCAATGGATCAAACACTTTCCTATTCACCCCATTGTACATAATCCCAATGGATCAAGCCCTTTCCCATTCACTCCCATTCAACACAATCCCAATGGACCCAACCCCTTCCCATTCACTCCCATTGTACACAATCCCAAAGGATCAAACTCTTTCCCATTCACTCCAATTGTATGCAATCCCAATGGACCAAACCCTTTCCCATTCACTCTCATTGTAAAAATCCAAAATGGACCCAAATCCCTTCCCATTCACTCCCATTGTACACAACCACAATGGATCCAAATCCCTTCCCATTCACTCCCACTGTACACAACCACAATGGACCCAAATCCCTTCTCATTCACTCCCACTGTACACAACCATAATGGACCCAAATCCCTTCTCATTCACTCCCACTGTACACAACCATAATGGACCCAAATCCCTTCTCATTCACTCCCACTGTACACAACCATAATGGACCCAAATCCCTTCCCATTCACTCCCATTGTACACAACCACAATGGACCCAAATCCCTTCCCATTCACTCCCACTGTACACAACCACAATGGACCCAAATCCCTTCCCATTCACTCCCACTGTACACAACCACAATGGATCCAAATCCTTTCCCATTCACTCCCATTGTACACAACCACAATGGACCAAACACTTCCCTGTTCACTCCCATTGTACAGAATCCCAATGGCCCAAACACTTTCGCATTCACTCTCATTGCACATAATCCCAATGGACCAACCCATTCCCATTCACTCCCACTGGCCACAATCCAATGGACCAAACATCTTCCCATTCACTCCCCTTGTAGACAAATCCCATGGAACAAACACCTTCCCATTTGCTCCTATTGCACATAATCCCAACAGACCAAACACCTTCCCATTCGCCCCCATTGTACACAATCACAATATACTTAACATCTTCTTGCTGCTGTCTACAATATAGCATCCCCATTGAATCAAACTCCCTTTAAATTTAGTCCCCTGTCTAGAATCTGTCAACAAATCCATCTCTGATTCACAGCCATCCCTCACAATCCCCCATCCAAGTTAAAAATGTTCACCATGTATGCTGGTGCTGTGCCAGTAAATCAGTTAATGGCTTGCCAGGTTTCACTCAGGGCATTTGTGTAAGATCAGTTTCTGTTTGCTGTGAGTCATTCGGTGAATAATTCCTTGGGCTGTAGGACAGAGACCTGAAAGTTGGCAGCTCACATCTACAAGTTAGAGAGATCCAAGACAAGCAGTGCCTGTGTTGGAAAATTTACTTAAGGGTTCAACTGTGTTTTGTACCATCTGCCCATTCAAACCAGTATCTAACGCAAGCAGTCAATCAAACAACTCTCAGTTCAGCGTCCAACCCACCACACACCTAGCCAGTAAATGTCCAACTCCCTCAACACAAAACTGACTCTCATTCATTGGATATGGGCATCACAGGCCAGGCTAGCAGTTACTGCCCATCCCAAATTGACCTTGAGAGGCTGATGGTGAGCTGCCTTCTTGAAGTCTGTTTGGTGTAGGCCCACCCACAATGCTTTGAGAAGGTAAGTTCCAAGAACTTGGCCCCATGAGAGTGACGGAATGGTGATATAATTCCAGGTCAGGATGGAGTGTGGCATGGAGGGGAATTTTCAGGAGGCAATGTTCCCATGAATCAGTTGTCCTTATCCTAGGTGGTAGATGTCATGGGTACTGCTTAAGGGTCTTTGGTGAATTTTTGCAGTGCATCTTGGTGCTGGTGCACACTGCCGTCGCTGTGTGTTGGTGGTGCATGGAGTGAATATTGGAAGTGGTGGAAGGCGAGCCAATCTAGCAAGCTGCTTTGTCCTAGATGGCCATAGAGTCATAGGGTTGTACAGCATGGGAAAAGACCCTTCAGTCCAACTTGTCCATACTGACAGATATCCTAAATTAATCTAGTCCCATTTGCCAACATTTGATGCATATCCCTCTAAACCCTTTCTATTTATATGTTCATTCAGATGTCTTTTAAATATTGTAATTGTAACAGCCTCCACCACTTCCTCTGGCAGCTCATTCTACATATGCACTACCCTCTGCTTGAAAATGTTGTCCTTTAGATCTCTTTTATATCTTTTCCCTCTCATCTTAAATCTATATCCTCTAGTATTGGACTCCCCTGACCTGAGAAAAAGACCTTGGTTATTTACTCTATTCGTGCCCCTCATTATTATATAAACTTCTATAAGGTCAGCCCTCAACCTCCAACACTCCAGGGAAAACAGCCCTAGCCTATTCAGCTTCTCCCTACAGCTTAAACCCTCCAACTCTGGCAAATCTTTTCTGTACCCTTTCAAGTTTCACAATATCTTTTCTATAGCAGAGAAAGCCGAACTGAACATGGTATTCCAAAAGTGGCTTGACAACTATCCTGTACGTTCTTAACATGATATCCCAACTCCTATACTCAATGCACTGACCAATAAAGGTGTACCAAACACTTTCTTCACTACCCTGACTACTTGTGAGTCCTTCAAGGAATTATGAACCTGCACCCCAATGTTTCTTTGTTTGGCAACATTCCCTCGGACCAACTCGGAAGTGTTGACCTTCTTGAGTGTTATTGGAGCTACACCCATCCAAGCAAGAATGTTCCATCTCATTCCTGACTTGTGCCTTGTGCCTTATGGGTAAACTTTGAGGAGCCAGGAGGTGAACAAGGAATTCCCAGTTTCTGACTTCATCTTGTAGTCGTGGTCACTATCCCTTCCTTCATTTTCAGCAGCATCCACTTCTTGGTGAACTTGCATTTCAATAGCACCTTTCATAACCTAAGACAATGTGCTCCCAATGAAACATTTCCGTGGTGCAGTCGCTTGTTCTAATCTAGGAAACGCAGCAGTCCATTTGGGCTGATTAGAGTAGATTTCTACAAAATACTATCTAGAATCCAACCCAATCCTCACTCACCCTGTCCTGCATCTGGTCCACCTCGCCTATGAACAGAGTCCAAAAGTACGCAGGTTAGGGCAGATTGGCCATACTAAATTGCCATAGTGTCTAGGGATGTGCAGACTCGATGGGTTAGCTATAGAAAATATAGGGTTACAGGGTTAGGAAAGGGGTGGGAAGCTCTTCGAAGGGTTGGTGTGGGCTCTATGGGCTAGATGGCCTGTTTCCACGTGGTATGGATTCTAATCAGATGGACGGAGAGCAGGAGTAGATCATTCAGACCCTTGATTTGCTAATTAACAAGATCATGGCCTGTCTCATTGCAACCTGAAACCCACATTCTCACCTACTCTGATAATCTTTTACCGCCGTGTTTAACAAGAGTTTATCCACCCCTGTCCTAAAAAGATTCAAAGATTTTGTTCCCACCACCTTTCAGGAAGAGAGATCCAAAGTCATGGAAATCTGGTTCAAAGCACAGATTTGTAAAGCAAATCAAGGCAGATCTTAATGGTAAGGTCCTGGGGAGTGTTGTCAAACAGACCTTGGAGTACAGATTTATAGTTACTTGAAAGTGGAGTCACAGGTAGGCAGGGTAGTAAAGAAGGTGTTTGGTACGCTTTATTGGTCAGTGTATTGAGTATAGCAATTGGGATGTCATGTAGCAGCTGTACAGAACATCGGTTGGCCCACTTTTGCAATACTGCATTCAATTCTGATCTCCCCGCATGGGAATGATGCTATTAAATAGTCATAAGGATGTTGCCAGGGTTGCAGGGTTTGAGCTATAGGGAGAGGCTGAATAGGCTAGGGGGTTTTCCCTGGAGCACCAGAGGCTGAGGGGTGACCTTACAGAGGTCTATAAATCATGACCAGCAAGGATATGGTGAATAGCCAAGGTCTTTTTCCCAGGTTAGGGGAGTCCAAAACCAGAGGGCATTGGTTTAAGATCAGAGGGGAAAGATGTAAAAGAGACCTAAGGGGCAACCTTTTCACGCAGAGGGTGATGCGTGTATGGAATGAGCTGCCAGAGGAAGTAGTGGAGGCTGGTACAATTACAGCATTTAAAAGACATGCCGGATGGATATATGAATAGGGAGATTTTAGAGTGATATGGGCCAAATGCTGGCAATTGGAACTAGATTAATTTAGGATATCTGATCGGTAAGGACGAGTTGAACTGAAGGGTCATTTTGCTTGCTGTAAATCTGTCTCACTGAATAAGAAAAATACCTTTATGTGCGATACCTTGTTTCATGATCCGAAGTTCTAGATTCTCCCCTGAAAGGAAACATCCTGTCCATCTCCATCCTGTCAAGATCCCCCAGAATGTCGTATCTCAGTCGATTACGGCCAAGCAATCTTTGAACACAACATGGTTCAGATATAGAGTAAAGCACATTTACACTGAACTCTCAGGACAGGGATATCACAGGGTTAGATACCGAGTAAAGCTCCCTGTACTCTTTCTCCGTCAAACACTCACAGGACAGGGACAGCACAGTGTGAGATACAAAGCAAAGACTCTTCCACCCTGTTCCTCCATCAAACGCTCCCAGGACAGGAGCAGCATGGGGGTTAGATGCAGAGTGAACAGCTTCGACTCTGTCCCCATCAAATACAGTCCTGATGTAGAACTCTTATAACCAGCATAGGAAATGAGCAGAACATCTTTGCTCATATAGAGGTTAAAAAAAAGAAAACCACTTTTATAAACCCTGTATTTCGGGTAGATTGTGCAGAATGTAACTAAGACGAAATGTTGCTGTAGTGAGGGGAGAGTGCCTGTTTAAATAGCATTTAATTCTAAAAGAAAACAAATTAACAACTTAAAAATGCATGTCTCGCCTCACTTAAGAAATAATCAGCCACATAAAATGTTTATGAAGATGTGAAGCTGTGACTAACACTTTCACTCAATGCCCAGGAGATGTTGCTTTTGGCCCTGATCTGCTGTATCATGTGACACTTATTTATTTATGCAGTTCTTCAGCAGTTTCACTGTCTGTTCTCTTCCCTGATTCAACTGAGCAGCTTACATCGAAAGATGAACAGACAACGCAGCTTTGTTCAAGATGTGCCTTCTTAATTCCATCTCAGTCACCCAGTAGCCCAACAACTTTAACGAATACTGTTGTCTCTTTTCAGCTTCTTCAGGTTACTAGCAGATATTCTTGAACAGTGGGGTCGTGCTCACAGATCACTTGCCTAGTGTTCAGCCCACAGTTTAAATAACCTGATGACTGGGACTTATTAAAACGTGAATCCACTTTCACAGTATGATCCGGACGTACACTTTTTACAGCTTGTTAAATCAAATCTCATTACTCATTGGGAAACAGTGAGCGATTTGGCCGTCACAATGTACACTGCTGTGTCCATTCCTCATCACATCTGCAGACCCCTGCAGTCATGACCCACTGCACTGTCTCCTGAGCTGTTAACTCATTCCTCGCCAGTGACTTCAAAACACTGGAATTCCTCACAATTTACAGAATTCCAGACGGAAGGAATGAAAGAACTGCAAATGCTGTTAATCAGAAGTTGCTGGAAAAGCTCAGCTGGCGTGTCAGCAACTGTGAAGAGATAGCAGAGTTCACGGTTCGGGTCTGGCGACCCCTTCCTCAGAACTGTTCTGAGGAAGGAGTCACCCGCCCCGAAAGGTGAACTCTGATTTCGTTCCTTGAACACGACCAGACCTGCTGAGCTTTTCCAGCAATTTCTGCTTTGGTTACAGAATTCTGGAACCTTATTAGCATCACCTAACCATTACACAGAGTCATAGAAATGTACACCATGAAAACAAACCCTTCGGTACAACTTGTCTATGCCAACCAGATATCCTAAAGTAATCTAGTCCCACTTGCCAGCACTTGGCCCATATCCCTCTAAACCCTTTTTGTTCAAGTGCCATCCAGATGCCTTTTAAATTCTGTAATTGTACAAGACTTCACCGGCAGCTCATTTTATATATGCACCAGCCTCTGCATGAAAATGTTGCCCCATAGGTTGCTTTTATATCATTCCCCTCCCATCTTAAACCTCCACTTTTGGATTCCCAGGGAAAAAATCTTGACTATTCACCCTATCCATGCCCCACATGATTTTACAAACCTCTAACGTCATCCTTTAGTTTCTGACATTCCAGGGAAAATAGCCCAGCCTATTCAGCCTCTCCCGATAGCTCAAACCCTCCAACCCTGACAACATCCTCACAAATGGGGTGGCACGGAGGCCTAGTGGCTAGCACTGCTGCCTCACAGCACCAGGGTGCCAGGTTCAATTCCAGCCTCGGGTGACTGTCTGTGTGGAGTTTGCATGTTCTCCACGTGTCTGTGTGGGTTTCCTCCCACAGTCCAAAGATGTGCAGGTCAGGTGAATTATCCATCGTGTTAGGTGCTTTAGTCAGAGGGAATAGGTCTGGGTGGGTTACTCTTTGGAGAGTTGGTGTGGACTGGTTGGGCCGAAGGGCCTGTCCCCACACTGGGGAATCATAATAATAAATCTTTCCTGCATCCTTTCAAGTTTAACAACATAATTCCTATGAAATTTAATGCAGCTTTCCAAAAGTGGCCTGACCAATGTCCTGTACAACCACAAAATGACATCCCAACTCCTATTCTCAATGCACCGACCAATAAAGGCAAGATGTGGAGGTGCCGATGTTGGACTGAGGTGGACAAAGTTAAAAATCACACAATACCTAGGTGCAGTGCTCCGAAAGCTAATACTTCCAAATAAACCTGTTGTGCGATTTTTAACAATAAAGGCAAGTGTACCAAATGCCATCTTTACTACTGTGACTCCACCTTCAGGAAACTATGAACCTGCACCCCCTCTATCACAAGGAATTAGGGCACACATAATCTGATGTTCACTTTCCCTTTGAAGACCTCTCCACATAAACAGTGGAGAAACTTAAATAACTTGTTTTCTTACAAAAAGAAAACCCAGACATTTGCTGCTTATTTGAGAAATTCCCAAACACATCACTCAGGGAAAGAAAACAGATTACCGGATTAACAGGCTGCCCACTCTCTGGCAGTAGCGTGGGAGCAGGCTGTGGAATGATACATGACAAAGGCAGGGAACCCAGAGCGAGAAATGGAACACGCACGCACAACAAAACAGCGTAATTACCTCGTTTACCTGACGTGGGACAATGAGACTGAAATGTTATATTCTGAGACTTTAAGAAAGTCCCAAAGCCTTGAAGCAACTTTGCCATAATCAACAGGTTTTGTTCAGTCACATTTCATTACTGTGGACTAATGGCCAACTATTAAACCCTTGCTGAGTCAAATTTCAAGGTTCCTCTCCCACTCTTTGAACTTACACATTAGGAGCTGAAGTAGATCATTTCAGCAGCTGCAGCCTGCTCTCCCCTTCGGTAGGACCATGGTCAATCCGCTGGTGTCTTGAATTCCATATTCCTATCTATCCTCAAGAACCTTTGAACCTCCTGCCTAATAAGAATTTATCTACCTCCATCTTTATATTCAGTCAAAGGCCCTGTCTCCACTGCGAGTCTCGAAGTCACTCAACCTTCAGAGAAAAGAAACTCCCTTATTCTGTCCAAAAAAAGAGTGATCCCTAATTTTAAAACTATACCCCTTCCTGCTGAACTCACTGGCATTGTTGGCACGGTGGTTAGCACCACTGCCTCACAGTGCCAGGGACCGGGTTCAATTCCACCCTCGGGTGTGGTATTTGCATATTCTCCCTGCTTCTGTGTGGTTTTCCTCCCACAGTCCAAAGTTGTGCAGATTGGCCATGCTAAATGACGTACAGGGTCTGGGGATGTGTAAGCTAGATGGATTAGTCAGTGGAAATGCAAGATTTTGGAATAGTTTGGCGGAACTGGGTCAGTGTGGACTCAATGGGCTGAATAGCCTCTTTCTGCACTGTAGGGACTCTATATAAGAATCTTCTACCTAAGAGGAAACACCCTTTCTGCATTCTCCTTGTCAAGACCATTACATTTTGAGCTGCAATCAAATCACCCTTCATTCCACTGCAATAACCCTAATCCTAATTCTGACCCTAAACAAGCCCAGTTTGTCCAATCTTTTCCTCATCAGGCATCCACTCATTCCCAGGTATCAATCGAATAAACCTCCTCTGAACCATCTCCAACGTACTCACGTAAATAAGGAGACCAGATTTGAACAGACTGCACGAAATCTTACAGCTTTCTCCAGGTTTGAGTCCCTGATTCTTACTGGGAGACAGATCCAACAGAAAATGTCCACTTCTTGTAGCTCACCCGAGCAGTTTCTCTCCAATGTGTAAGCCCAGCGTGAATTCCATCATCCTCTTGACTGGGCATATAGTCTACGCTGACAGTACCAACACTACCAGAGGAGTACAATTCCATGAAATCTAGGGTCCCGACCACCTTCTTTGGGAGATGTTGAAAATCCTAAAGTGTTGTTTCTGATAAAGACTGGTGACTGCTTTGTAGGCCACTCTCACCAATATTTCAGCCTCGGCCAAAATTCACTGAATAAGTGACCAACAGGCAGCGCACCACAAAGGAACATGAACAGGAATGAAAACAAGACCCAGTCAAAGAAGCAGAGTTGATGTAAGTGCTATCTTAAAAGGAGATGGGAGAGGTGGACAGGCATTTAGGAAGGGAATAACTTGAGGCTGTACAGGATGTCGGTGATTCCTCTTCTGGTCACCCAGTTACAGGAAGAATATTGTTAAGATAGAGAGGGTTCAGAAGAGTACTTGATTAGATTAGTTTCCCTACAGTGTGGAAACAGGCCCTTCGGCCCAAACAGTCTACACCAACCCTCCAAAGAGTAACCCACCCAGACCCATTTCCCTCTGATTAACACTACGGGGCAATTTAGCAAGGCCAATCCACCCTAACCTGCACATCTTTGGTCTGTGGGAGGAAACCCACACAGACACAGGGAGAATGTGCAAACTCCACACAGACAGTCACCCTGAGGCTGGAGTTGAACCTGGGACCCTGGTGCTGGGAGGCAGCAGTACTAACCACTGAGCCACCGTGCCAGCCCAGGATGTTGCCAGGTATGGAGGGTTTGAGTTATAAAGAAAGGCTGGATAGGCTGGGACTTCTTTCACTGGAGCGTAGGAGGTTGAGGGCTTATGCTGAACCTCTGAAGGGCACTGCATTGGCACGTGAGAGTAAGTTTAAGACTATGAACTTTCGTTGTCTGGAGTTGGACTCAAAACAACAGACCCTGTAAACTGTGGACAGAGAAGGAGAGTCAGCCGGCATTCAGCATTCAATACACAATGAGACCTGTTGGGAAATGAGGGGCACTGATCAGTTTCTACAGTATACCTCCCTCAGTAGATTGGACTGTTGAAATTCACAGTCCAGGCTTACACTTGGGTGAATCCCTGTTTTGAATGGGGCAGGAGAAGGAGAGGAAAAGCACCCTGAATGAGTGAGTACATTCAAGAGGGATGGGTTGGAAACTGGGATGCAGGAATACAAAATATTGGTAGAAAATTGAAGCATATTGTTCAGAAGATAAACTGCACATGTAAAAGCTTGAGGCGATGGGTGACTCAGTGGTTAGCACTGCTGTTTCACACTGTCAGGGACTGGATTCAATTTCTGTCTGTGTGGAGTTCGCACATTCTCCCCGTGTCTGCGTGAGGTTACCTCCGGGTGCTCTGGCTTCCTCCCACATTGCAAAGATTTGCAGATTAGAGTGGATTCGCCATGTCCGATTGTCTCTTGGGATGTACAAGCTAGGTGGATTAGTCATGAGAAATGTGGGGGTAGGGTTGGTGTGTCTGGGTGGGATGCTTGTTGGAGGGTCGGTGTAGACTTGATGGGCTGACCGGCCTGCTTCCACTCCATAAGGGTTGTTTGATCCGAGGCAAAGATGCCATACACTAAATAAGATTAGATTACTTACAGTGTGGAAACAGGCCCTTCGGCCCAACAAGTCCACACCGACCCACTGAAGCGCAACCCACCCATACCCCTACATTTACCCCTTTACCTAGCACTAGGGGCAATTTAGCATGGCCCATTCACCTGACGTGAACATCTTTGGACTGTGGGAGGAAACCAGAGCACGCAGAGGAAACCCACGCAGACACAAGGAGAATGTGCAAACTCCACACAGTCAGTCACCTGAGGCAGGAATTGAACCCGGATCTCTGGCGCTGTGAGGCAGCAGTGCTAACCACTGTGCCACTGTGCCACCCACAATGATATATTTAGGTGCTACTGATGAGGTCCGATTTGTGAGAAAAAGTTCATATATTATTAAAAATTTTGTGTACACACACAATTTCCTGGCTAACACCCCTGAATTTTAGACACATATTTACAGTGGAGATGCCATATGTAAACTATTGTCTGTAACAACGTGGTTGCAGACATTGCCAATAGGGAGTGCTGTGAGCAAACATCTGTTTGTCTTTCTCTCTCTCTCTCAACTGACTTGGTCAAACATGTACAAGAGAAAGACCTCACTTCCTCAAATTAAGTTCATGACAAGACTTTCAGCTGAGCCCCAGATCCAACCACCCTCAATCTAAATGGATGTAATACTGCAGGTGCAGCAGACTGTCAGAGGCTCCCCTGTTTTTGAGGGCATTAGAAATAACAAAGCAAACATTTCTGGCCATCACTTCATTTAGAATCATGGAATTCCTGCAGCGTGGGGCAGGCCATTCAGCCCATGAAGTTCACACCAACCATCCAGCCAGCCCAGACCTTCCCCCTACCCTACATTTCCCATGGCTAATCTGCTGAGCCTTCACATCCCTGGATACTATGGGGCAATTGAGCATGGCCAATCCAGCCTAACCTGCACATTGTTGGACTGTGGAGCACTTGGAGGGAACGCACACACGTGCGGGGAAACATGTAAACTCCACACAGTCGCCTGAGGGTGGGATCAAACCTGAATCCCTGGCGCTGTGAGGCAGCAATGCTAACCACTGAGCCGCCACACCACCCCCACTTGTCACTCAAACATCGCAGCCAGAAATAGACGGACTGGTCATTCTCTAGCCTCTGGAGGCAACGACAACAAATGACAGCCACAATGCCTACATAATTATAGTCAAAAGCCTTTGAACTGTGATTCATTCTCAGGAGCACTTTAAAATGTTTATTTGTACAAGCTCTTTTTTTCCTCCTTTGCTTTTTGAATTACAGCTACTATGTTGTTGAAAGCAGAGATTACCAGACCTCTTTCCCTCCGTCTGCCTGTTGGTCTGTACCCACATTCCTGTCAAGTGCTCCGTGCCACACTAATACAGCTAATTATTCTGCAAATACAACTGACCCCCAGGAGCCAAGGCACAGCATAGCAAGGTTCCACAGCCACCCAGTGCTGCGTATAATTCTATTTGAAGCGAAATGATCCAAGGAATCATGATTTAAAATCATAATTACATGACGTCAATTTTATTTTCAATTTACACAACCCCCCTGTTGAACACTGCCTGCTAATCTGGGGAAAGACTGTCAGAGTTGGGAACTTAACATTTTCCATTTCAGACCGTATCAAACAATCAGGTTAGATACAGAGTAAAGCTCTCTCTACACTGTCCCCCATCAAACATTCCCTGGGACAGGGACAGCATGGGGTTAGATACAGAGTAAAGTTCCCTCTACTGTGTCCCCATTAAACACTCCCTGGGACAGGGACAGCACGGGGTTAGATACAGAGTAAAGTTCTCTCTACACTGTCCCCATTAAACACTCCCTGGGACAGGGACAGCACCAGGTTAGATACAGAGTAAAGTTCTCTCTACACTGTCCCCATTAAACACTCCCTGGGACAGGGACAGCACGGGGTTAGATACAGAGTAAAGTTCTCTCTACACTGTCCCCATTAAACACTCCCAGGACAGGGACAGCACGGGGTGAGATACAGAGTAAAGCTCCCTCTACACTGTCAATTTCAAACATTTGCAGGCAAGTTACAGCACAGTACTGGATACTGAGTAAAACTCCCTCAACACTGCCCCCAACAAACATTCCCAGGACAGGGACAGCAATGGATTTGATACAGAGTAAACCTGTCTCTACACTATCCCCATCACGCATCCCCAGGAGAGAGACAACATGGCGTTAGATGCACAGTAAAGCTCTCTCTACACTATCCCCATCAAACACTCTCAGGACAGGGACAGCACAGAGTTAAATACAGAGTAAAGCTCCCTTTACAATGTCCCCATTGCACACTCCCAGGATACCAGGATGGGAGGGGAGGTTAGGCACAGAGTAAGATGTATAATGATTGCTTGTCTTGCTGGTTATCCTACTTTTACAAGGATTTGAAGACAGCACAGAAAAAGCAGACGTGATTTAGTCGGATCGATTCAGGGATGTGATGCGTTCATTAACTGTTTTATTAAAAGTATAAAGAAACTGAAGCTGAAGAATGTAGGTTAGGGAGGAGAATATTAGAAAGTGTTCACAATTTTGAGTCGAGTCAATAGAGATAAGTTGGGAAAAAGCAAGTGGAACCACTTGGCAGCAGGCTTTATGGTCACCAATAAGGCAGAGAGAAAGCTTGGGAGAATGTTGTTTTCTTTAGGTAAAATATGCGTCGGGACATGGGTTGCTTGACCATAAACTGCGGATGCAGCAAAACTCATAAGAGGTCTTACATTGGAAGTGGATAAATATTTGAAAAGCAAACATTTCAAAGGGTATGTGGAATGAGCAAGGAGATAGGAACATGTGGCTAGCTCTTTCTAGGAGTTAGTGTAGGATGAAGTGAACTAAAAGGTCCACTGTGCTGTAAAATTCTCCCGTTCTCTGATACGAAACAGCGCCACGTCAAAGGACTGTGGGACAAGTTGAGTTCTATTTTACCAAACATACCTTTTGGTGTTTGGTTAATATTTTAGAAATTCCCTCGCAACCCAGGGTAAGTCGGACGTCTGGGCCAACACTGGACATATGAAACCGCAGGGCTGGAGACTGGGCCTCTCGCCAGGCAGAGCAGCGTGGGTTCAAATCTCAGACCCAGAGGAACGGGGCACAATCCAAGCCCAGCAAAGTGACCTGAGGGGCAACGGGTTCATGCAGAGGGTGGTGTGTTTGTGGAATGAACTGCCAGAGGAAGTGGTGGAGGCTGGTACAACCTAGTTGCTTTGCCAGAGGACTGGCAAATAAAGATACCTTGGTGTCCACTTCAGAGTTCATGAGAAGTGGAATTGCAGGTAGATACAATGGTGAAGGAGGCATTTGGTATACATGCCTTTATTGGTCAGTGCATTGAGTATAGGGATTAGGAGATCATATTGCGGCTGTACAGACATTGGTTAGGCCACTTTTGGAATACTGCATTCAATTCTGTTCTCCCTGCTATCGTCAAAGATGTTGTTAGTATTCAAAGGCTTCAGAAAAGATTTACAAAGACGTTACTAGAGTTGGAGGATTTGACTACAGGGAGAGGCTGCATAGGCTGGGGCTATTTTCCCTGGAGCATCAGAAGCTGAGGTCACCTTTATAAAATGATGAGGGGGCAAGGATAGGGTAAATAGCCAAGGTTTCTTCCCCAGGGCAGGGGAATACAAAACTAGAGAGCATAAGTTTCAGGTGAGAGGGGAAAGATTTAAAAGGGACCTAAGGGGCAACTTTTCCATGCAGAGAGTGGTGCCTATATGGAATGTGCTACCAGTGAAAGTGGTGGAGACGGGCACAATTGCAACATTTACAAGGCATCTGGTTGGATATTTCAATAGGAAGGGTTTACAGGGATATGGGTCAAATGCTGGTCAATGAGACTGGATTAATTTCGGATATCTGGTTGGCATGGACGAGTTGGATCTGAAGGGTCTGTTTCCATGCTGTACATCTCAGTGTGGGTGGAGAAGAATTCTGCACGGCCTTTAGCAATGAGATCTTTCACATGTTCCTGAGTGGGAGGGAGGGCGGTGTCCTTAAAAGACCACAAATTCCTGCAGCAGGCCCCACCTTCACCCACATCTCACCACTAGTCTACCATGAGCCAATGTTTAGCCCTCAAGTAACACCCACTGAACTAAAACAAATCACCCGGTTGCCATTTTGTTGGATCTTGCTGTGCATCCTACATTCTGACAGCAATGTTATTTCGATAAGTACCTCATTGGCTGTGGGGTACGTATGAGCGCTCCAGGGGCAAATCATAGAGTCCAGTGTGGAAGCAGGCCATCCAACCCATCTCAACCCTCCAAAGAGCATCACACTCAGAGCCACCCGCGTATCCCATCACCCTGTATTTCCCATGGCTAATCCATTAGCCTACACATCCGAGGACAATTTAGCACAGCCAACCTGACCTAATTTGCCCATCTTTGGACTGTGGGAGGAAACCCACACAGTCACAGGGAGAACGTACAAACTTCACACAGACAATCGTCTGAGTCTGGAATTGAACCCTGGTCCCTGACGCCGTGAGCAGCAGTGCTAACAATTGAGCCATTGTGCTGCCCGAAGTACATCTCTCCCTTCTCACTGTCTTATGTACTGATTTACTTTATGTACTTACTTATATTATGTACTTGTGACACGACGATTATACCGAAGTTTCTCACACTCGAATACAAATGTAAGGAGATGGCCTAGTGGTATTATCACTGGACTGTTAATCCAGAAACCCACGTAATGTTCTAGGGAACTGCGTTTGAATCCCATCATGGCAGATAGTGGAATTTGAATTCAAGAAAAATCTAGAATTAAGAGTCTAATGATGACCATGAGTCAATAGTTGGAAAAGCCCATCTGGTTTACTAATGTCCTTCAGGGAAGGAATCTACTATCCTTACCAGATCTGACCTTCATGTGACTCCAGACCTACAGCAATGTGGTTGACCCTGAGCAATTAGGGATGGGCAATAAACGCTGGCCTCCCCAACGATGCACTCATCCCATGAATGAATGTAACAACAGGGTACGCTAAGCAGGTATCCCAGCATCAGGAGTATGCCACAATCCATGATGAAAGAAGGGGGAAAAGAATCAGATTTTTAAACTGATGTGCAAATGAAAAGTGACAAAAAAAGAACTTTTTCGCTGGGCAAGTAGTCTGGGTCTGGAATGAATTACTTGGAGGTAAGTTCAATTGAGGCATTCAAGGGGGCATTGGATGATTATTTACATATAACTGGTGGGTAGGGATATGAGGAAAAGACGAGAGATTGGCACTAGAGGATTGAACCAGTGCAGGCATGATGCACTGAATGGCACTATAACAAAGGTGGCACAACGCCAGGGACCCAAGTTCGATCCCACCCTCGGGCAACTGTCTGTGTGGCGTTTGCACATTCTCCCTGTGTCTGCGTGGGTTTCCTCTGGATGTGCTGATTTCCTCCAACAATCCAAAGATGTGCAGGTTAGGGTGGATTGGCCGTGGGAAATTGTCCCATAGCGTTCAGGGATGTGTAGGTTAGGTGCATTAGCCAGGGGTAAGTGTGGAGTAGTAGGGTAGGGGAATGGGTCTGGGTGGGTTACTCTTCGCTGGGTCAGTGTGGACCTGTTGAGCCGATGGGCCTGTTTCCACACTGTAGGGATTCTATGAATTTCATTCATCTATGAATTCTGTGATTCTTTGATCACCCTTGGCCGAGGACATGGGGGGAGTGCTCCTCCACTCTTAGTGAAAGTCTAATCCTCAAGGTTGGGGGGAGAGCGAATGGACACGAAAATAGGGAGGTCACATTGACCCCAGCCAGCACAGACTTTGGACTCATGATGTGGGCCTGACTGAATTAACTGACCAGCCAAAGTAGCTGCCCATCAGCTTCCAATCGTAAGTGTGCACCTTCACAGTATGAGGACATCACTAGATTAGCCATCCCACAGGGCGGTTAAGAGTCAACCGCATTGCTGTGGAGTCTGGAGTCACATGTAGTCCAGACAGGATCAAGGATGGCAGGGAAGGGCAAAATTTCTACACGGAGGGTGGTTCGTGTGTGGAATGAACTTCCTGAGGAAGTGACGGACGCGGGTAAAGTCACAACATTTAAAAGACACTTGGATCAGTACATGAATAAAAAAGGTTTGGCGGGATTTGGGCCAGGAGCAGGCAGGTGGGACTAGTTTAGTTTGGGATTACTTTTGGCATGGACTGGTTGGACCGAAGGTCTGTTTCCTTGCTCTATAAAGAACATCCGCATACCAGAGTTTTTGACCAACTGTCAACATCATTAGACTCTTCATTCCAGGACTGTATCAAAATTTGGACTTGAACTCTAACCCCAGGACACTAAACGAATCTCTGGGTTAACAGTGCGGCGATAATGCCACTAAGCCAACTCTCCCCAGTGCCAACAACCTTCAACATCCAGGTTAGACATGGACCGGAAACTGGCATTTTATCTGGGGAGTGGGGGGCAAGAGGTGAATGGTGCTGCCCACACGCACAAGACACTGGGAGCATTAGCCTAGGTATGAGTTTCAAAGATCACAGCACGCCCGAGCTGCTAACAGCAATCTGATTCATTGACACAGGCAAAAAGGAAAAGCTGCACAAAACCCCACCCTTTTCCCACGACCTGTTCAGGCACGTCCTCGGATGATATCAGAAAAGGACATGGCTATGAAGTCTGGAGTTAAGGAAATTGGTGTCACTGCTGCATTCCCCTCAGGTACATTCTGATTTGTGTTTTCCGTGAGCTGAAATTGTATCGGCATCGGAAACTGGCAATGATTTTCCAGCCTCCAGAACACTTTTCAAAATCCAAATCCTTTCACAGAGCAGTTTAAGTACAGGAGAGCTCCAGTCACTATCACTGACACGGCAACAGACAGGGCATACTACAAGTCCACAGCTGTGACAGTGAGAGTGTGAAGAGATTAAACTTTCTCCTGCTGCGTAGAGAGTTGCAGAGTTCTTAAAGTCAGGACTTCCCCAAAGCAGAGGGTTGGGGACCCTGAGTGGAGTCATGAGTTGAGATTTCCACAAGGCGCAGGGGCAGATGCAGGCCATTCAGCCCATCGAATCCGCTCCACCATTCAATACGATTGTAGCTGATCTGATCCTCCACTGGTCTCTGAGCCAGCAGTGGTTGAGTCTTTAATCGGTCTCCCATTTGTCATAGAGGACTCGTGGCAATGGTCAAGCCTCAAGGTGGAGGGTGGGGGAGAGGGGTAAGCAAGGTTTGACAGTTTTGGAGCTGCCTTAATTTCCATCAGGACAAACAGATAACGGTGAAAAGCACTCCTCACCACTCCCCCAATCCATTGTACTACCAAGTGTGAAGTCCTGAGATGATCAGACTATTCCACCACAACATGCATCACAGCCAAACTAGATCTTTCTCCTCACTCTTGGTGGGGTGGGGGGGGGAGGAGTGTTTTAGATTGCGATACAGAGCATGGAATCCTTGCTTGGTGATCTCCGCAACACCCAACTGTGTCACCCAAACTGTGCCCACTCCTGGCATCCAAAGGCTTCATTTGGAAGTATCTATAGAGGCCAGGGGCACATGAGATCATCAACAAACCAAAGCAGAAATAAACTGAGGGGGCAGGGGCAGAGTAGAGTAGACATAAGGAGTAGGGGATGCGGCTGAATGGCCTCTTGCAGTCCAGTCAAATTGCCTCAAAAACTGAACTGCCAAGGGATGGAACAATGGTCCCTCTCGCCTACGGGCTGGACAAAAATAAGGCCGGCATGGTAACTCAGTGGGTTAGCACTGCTGCCTCACAGCGCCAGGGACTCAGGCTCAATTCCAGCCTCGAGCGACTGTCTGTGTGGAGTTTGCACATTCTCCCTGTGTCTGTGTGGGGTTTCCTCCCATAATACAAAAACACACAGGTTAGGGTGGATTGGCCATGTTAAATTGCCGTGTAGCGCCCAGGGATGTGCAGGTTAGGGTGGATTGACCATGCTAAATTGTCCTACAGTGCCCAGGGATGTGCAGGTTAGGGTGGATTGGCCGTGCTAAATTGTCCCATAGTGTCCGGGGATGTGCAGGTTAGGGTGGATTGACCATGCCAAATTGTCCCACAGTGCCCAGGGATGTGCAGGTTAGGGTGGATTGGCCGTGCTAAATTGTCCCATAGTGTCCAGGGATGTGCAGGTTAGGGTAGATTGGCCATGCTAAATTGTCCCACAGTATCCAGGGATGTGCAGATTAGAGTGGATTGGCCGTGCTATATTGTCCCATAGTGTCCAGGGATGAGCAGGTTAGGTGGCTTAGTCATGGGGAATTGTGGGGTTACAGGGATAATGTGGGTCAGGGTGGGTTGCTCTTCAGAGGGTCAGTGCAGACTTGATGGGCTGAATATCCGCACTGTACTGGTATATTTTTTTTAATTTCAAAAATACACTTTTTTCATTTTTAAAAAAGTCTTGGTACACATACAAATGGTTCTGTCCAGTAGCAATCACGGAAACAAACACTGGAGCTTGACTCTATCCAAACAAGCCATCTCTTACACACGCAAGAGCAGAGATGCGCGCTTCTGAGGCACTCGGAAGGTCCGAGAAGTGAGGGAGGACCCCCATTTAACTTCAGCAAGAAAACAGTAACCGCAAGGAGGTGGACGGGATAGGGGGTAGTGATTCGCTGTGAAACTGTCATTCCTGCTAATCCTCTCCAGTCTTCCCATCCCTACTGTCTATCTTCGGGCAACTCTGCTCCTGGACTGGGGAGATATCAGGGAAAATCTTGGAAGGCAGCAGTGGGGTGGGAGAGACAGGGGCAGGAGAGAGAGAGAGAGAGGGAGATGTCAGTTAATGCTGTCACTTACCCACTCGGAAGCCAGACCCCGTCAGGGTATCAGCAACATGTCCATTCTCACTGATCAGGGTGGTAGTGTTACCCAGTTGGCAGCTGTCTTGGCACTGACCCTTCAGGCAAGTCCGCTGGCAGATGGTCGGTGTGAAGACCACCTTGAACCGTTCTTGCCATTGGTCGTTAGCTCGGACAGAGACCCACGCCAGACAAGCCAGTCCTAGACCCACCAACAAACCGAGAGTCTTTGAATCCATGGAACGCATATCAACATCCCCGGGTCCAGGAGAGAGAGGGAGGAGGCGGTTT
Organism: Hemiscyllium ocellatum; assembly: GCF_020745735.1. Taxonomy (NCBI): domain Eukaryota; kingdom Metazoa; phylum Chordata; class Chondrichthyes; order Orectolobiformes; family Hemiscylliidae; genus Hemiscyllium; species Hemiscyllium ocellatum. The sequence continues at coordinate 6,377,962 of NC_083446.1, forward strand.
CTCTCTCTCTCTCCTTCTCTCGCTGCTGTCTTCACAAAAACTCCCCAACAACACACTGCACTCTCAGAATGCTTGGTTTGACTAGAACTATGGGACTGGCTCCAAATATTACATTGGAAAGAAAGGGGGTGTGTCTTGGATTACACTCTGTTCCAAAAGAGACAGAAAAAAAATATGCATTGCAGAACAAAAACAAAAAAAATCCAAAGACGGTTTCAAATTGCAAAAAAAAATTTCTTTATGTGTGTGCACTTTTTTGCAAAAAGAGCCGACCCCTATACGTGATCTGGCAGTGGGCCAGGACAATTTTTTTAAAAAACAAGTTGAAGGTTTTTGCTGCTTTACTGAAGCTGGGATTTTGCAAACGCACTCCAGGGGTCAGCTGTATATTGTCAGTCCTTCTTCCTGGAGCCCGGTGGATTTAGCACTGGATTTCCAGGTCAGGTTCTAAGCAGTTCTCTCCACTACGCCACCCACACTGACACCGTTCCCTCTGACTGCCCAGAAGTTTCCTCCTCCACTTCTCTCGGAGCGATCCCAACAAACTTCAGTTTCCCCCAAACAGTTTTTTTCGTTAAAAAAACAAAGGGATGTAATAGCAGCTCCCCTGGTTTCCTCAGCAATTTCTAGTTTTCAGATGCAGAAATAGAAAACAATCCGTTGCTTTGATTTTGAATAGCATTTATTTGGACAGATGATAGCTCCGGTTCTGCCAACTTATCGCTTTATAAATTGAATGAAAAAGTATCTATAGAAATAGTCATCTCAGTGGAGACAACGCCACAGCCGTCAGTGGCAAGAGTGTGCAATTTCAGCGTGACCAGTTTACATAGGTACGTTTCAGTTTAAATACGCTCACAATGGGGAGTTGACAGGAGGTATGCTCAGGTCTTTAATATGTTAGGATAGAATACTAAAATGCAAAAATTAAAATACAGATTATTTCTCTGGGGAAACAACCACAGAAACTCAACAGTGTGGACTCAGGCCAATCGGCCCGTCGGGTCCACACCAAAAGCATCCCACCCAATCCCTGTAACCCTGCATTCCCCATGGCTAATCCACCTCCCCTGCACATCCCTGGACATTATGGGACAATTTAGCACGGCCAATCCACCCTAACCTGCACATCCCTGGGCACTATGAGACAATTTAGCACGGCCAATCCACCCTAACCTGCACATCCCTGGGCACTATGGGACAATTTAGCACGGCCAATCCACCCTAACCTGCACATCCCTGGGCACTATGGGACAATTTAGCACGGCCAATCCACCCTAACCTGCACATCCCTGAGCACTATGGGACAATTTAGCACGGCCAATCCACCCTGACCTGCACACCTTTGGACTGTGGGAGGAAACCAGAGCACCCGGAGGAACCCCACAATTGTGGTGACTTTGCAGTTTGAAGGGGCACAGTGCTTTACTTCTCTATTTATGAAATTGAAAAAAGCTATTGTCATACCTACTGGTTTATTTCAAAAAGTCTAATTAGCCTTATCATTCCCTACAAACTGCAGACAAAAAAAAGGACAGAATCTCTTTTAGACATTTATCCCAGTTAGCACAGTGATTTGAACCTGGATCTACTAGAACAGTATCCAGGTCACTGCACTACTAGCCCAGTGGCAATACCACTAGGCCATCACCTCCCCATCAACTATCAATGGTATAATGGATTATGGGAACTGTATGGGTAAAAGGCATTAAAATATTCGATCAGCTATGATCATATTAAATGCCAGGGCAGGTTTGAATCGCAGAATTAACATGGCACTGAGGGAGGCTAGTCAACCCATCATGCCTGCACTGCATGTCTAGCTGGAAGGTGACTCCTGTTCTTATATTCCTATGTTCCTAAAATGGTTCGCGCAAATTCTCTCAGGAGCTTCCCAAAGCAGGGATTATTCACGCAAGTCTACGGACATCCATTGAGATGGGAGTGGGAGATGGAAGGACCATACAGCAGACCTCTGGGGGAAAGGGTGCACAGCTAGGCTTAATCAATTCCAACTGGGCGATAACATTATCTGGACATACCAACATTACATGCAGCATAGCGGCTCCATGGTCAGCACTGCTGCCTCACAGCACCAGGGACCCAGGTGTAAGCCTGGTGTTAGGACAGCAATCTCTTCCTCAACGTCAGCAAAACAAAGGAGCTGGTCATCGACTGCAGAAAGTGTAGTGGAGGGCATGCCCTGGTCTGTAACAACGGTGCTGAGCCAGAGATGGTGTCAAATTCCTGGAAGTGATGATGACGACCAAATTGTCCTGGTTCATCCATGTCGACACTACGGTCAAGAAAGCACAACAACGTTTCTACTTCCTGAGGAGGCCAAGGAAATTTTGCCTGCCCACAATGACACTTGCCAATTTTAGATGCCAATGGTAGATGCACCATTAGAAAGCATCCTATCCTGATGTATCACAGCTTAGTATTGTAACAGCTCTGACCAAGACCGCAAGAAATTACAGAGAATTGTGAAACGCATCACACAGACCATCACACAAACCAGCCCCATACCCATTGATTCCGTCTATACTTCCCGCCGTCTTGAGAAGGCAGCCAACATCATCAAAGACCCCTCCCATCCCGACACATACTCTCCCAAACTTTTCCATCAGGCCGAAGATGCGAAACTTTGAAAACAAGCGGCAAAAAATTCAAGACAGTTTCTTCCCCACTGTTATCAGGCTTATGTACGGACCTCTCGTATATTAAAGTTGATCTTTCTCTTCACCTTCTTGGGTGGCATGGTGGCCCAGTGGTTAGCACTGCTACCTCACAGTGCCAGGGTTCAATTCTAGCCTGAGGTAACTGACTCTGTGGAGTCTGCATCTTGTCTGCTTGAGTTTTCTCCCAGTACTCTGGTTTCCTCCAATAGTACACAGATTGTGCAGACTAGGGTAGATTATCCATTGTGTCCAGGGATTGGATTAGATTATCTACATTGTGGAAACAGGCCATCCAGCCCAATAAGTCCACACTGACCCTCCGAACAGTAACCCACCCAGACCCATTTCTCTCTGACTAATGCACCTAACACTATGGGCAATTTTAGCATGGCCAATTCATCTGAGCTGCGCATCTTTGGATTGTGGGAGGAAACTGGAGCACCCGGAGGAAACCCACGCAGACACGGGGTGAATCCACACTGGTAATCACCCGAGGCTGGAATCAAACTCAGGCCCCTGGTACTGAGGCAGCAGTGCTAACCACTGAGCCACCATGCCACCCCACAGGGGATATGTAGGCAAGGTGGATCAGCCATTGGAAATGCAGGGTTACTGGGATATGATGGCTCTGGGTGGTATGCTGTTTGGATGGTTGGTGTGGACTTGATGCACAGCTTTCACACTGTAGGGATTCTTCTTAGTAGCTGTAACACTGTGTTCTGTTACTCTGAGGGATTTACATAAGGTATGATTTGCCTGTATAAGCACCCAAAACAATACTTTTCACTGTATCTCAGAACATGTGACAATAATAAATCAGATCAAGTTTTGAGGTTTGGGCTAATAATCTAGGCACAAATCCTGCCATTGCTTCTCAATGGTGTCCACACCCAGCAATGTGGAATTTAAAAAAAAATCCCTGCCCCTCCTTCACTCTCTATACCTTTACACACCCCTCCTGAGATTGCAGGATCATTTCCTCTCCCCAGTCTAACTTCCCACCACCAACCCCTGGTGTGGGTTACCAAAAATGTGGATAAAGTATCTACAGGATGAGACCAAATAGGCAAATGAGTCTTTCACATCCCAAGTCGTCTTGCAAATTGGATGCACATTGAAACCATCCAGGATTACGGATTGATACAGCACAGGATGAGACCATTCAGCCCATGGCGTTGATGTTGGCCCTTTGGCGAGTTGTCCCAAATAATTCCAGTCTCCTCCTCTTTCCCCCTCCCCAGACCTTGTAAAATGGTATCCCCTTATGAGTAAATGCCCAATTCTCTCTGGAAAGTTAACATTGAACTTTCTGTTTATTCACTGGAGCGTTGGAGGTTGAGGAAGGGTCACATGACTCATTAAGTCTGATTTAGAATAGAATCCCCAAAGAGTGGAAACAGACCATTCAGCCCAACGAGCCCACATCGACCACTTGAACAGCGTCCCACCCAGACCCATCCACATCCTCGTACCCTATCCCTGTAACCCTGCATTTCCCATGGCTGACACACCTAACCTACACTAAGGGCAATTTCCCATGGCAAATCCACCTAACCCACATGTCTTTGGACTGTAGGAGGAAACCAGAGCACCCAGCAGAAACGGGGAGAATGTGCAAACTCTACACAGTTGCCCAAGGGTGGAATCGCACTGGCACAGTGTTCCCTGGCACTGTGAGGTAGCACTGAGCCACTGTGCCGCCACAGATACTGTCAGACCTGCTGAGCTTTTCCAGCTATTTCTGTTTTTCTATGAGGTTTAGAGGTCTATAAAATCGTGAGGGGTACAGATAGGATTAATGGTAGGTGTCTTTTCCCTTGGGTGGGGGATTTCAAGACTTAGGGGGCATACTTTTAAAGTGAGAGGAGACAGATTTAATAAAAGACATGAAGGGCAATTGCTTTGCACAGAGGGTGGTTCGCATGTGGAATGAACTTCCTGAAGAAGTTGTAGGTGCAGGTATAGTTACAACATTTAAAATACATTTGAATAGGTACATGAATAGGAAAGGTGTGGGGGGATATGGGCCAGGAGTAGGCAGGTGGGACTAGCTTTATTTGGGATTACAGACTGGTTGTTTCTGTTCTATACGACTCTATTACTCTATAACAACTCACTTGCATTAAAATAAAACTTTCGCCCCGGGGTCCCTGCAGTAATACTTTGCGCCTCTTTGAATTTGACATGAAAATGGTGTCTCGACTCCATGAGTCAGTCAGATGTTAAGCGTTGACTCTGGAGGATGTAGCTGTACCCATCTCTATGGAGAGGCCTCACTGAAGCTACACTATGTGCAGTATAACTTTGTAGACGGTCGATAAAGTTTGGTTTTACAAGGAGGAAGGTCTCGATACAGTTCCATAGTTACAGGTCAAGCAAGGAGCAAGCAGGTGGTATATAAATCTCAGACGCATCAGCACAATGGGGGGTGGTTTCTGTCTCTGTGTTACACTCTGCACCCCGTTGGGCCCAGTGCATCATTACTCTGTTCTGAAGCCTCTTTTTCTTGGCTCACAGCTTGCACAGAAATTCCCAAAATGCATACTCTTTCCGTGCTGAGAACAGATGAGGAAAACATCTGAAAAATAAGAGATCTGTGACGGAGACCCAGGCCTGTAATGACAATTTGCATTCATTTGTATCCTTACGGTGATAAAACATCCTGAGGTCCTTTGCAGGAGGCACAAGTCAGGAGTGTGAGGGAACAATCCTTACTTGCCCCTGGATGGGTACAGCTGCAACAACACTCAAGAAGCTCGACACCATCCAGGACAGAGCAACCCCCCGTTCAATTGGCACCACATCCACTAACATGCACTCTCTCCACCACTGACGCTCAGTAGCAGAAGTGTGTACTGTCTTCAAGATGCACTGTAGTGATTCACCAAGGCTACTTAGACAGCACCTTTCAAATTAGTGACCAAAACCATCTAGAAGGACAAGGGCAGCAGATGTATGGGAACACCATCTCCTGGAAGTTCCTCTCCGGGCCACTCATCATCCTTGACTTGGAAATATATCGCCGTTCCTTCAGTGTCACTGGGTCAAAATCCTGGAAGTCTCTCTCAAGTGCATTGTAGGGGGACATACAGGGCAAGATGTTCAGGAAGGCAGCTCACCACTACCTTTTGAATGGATAATTAGGGACAGGCAATTAATACCAGGCAATGGCCAGCGATGCCCATAATATGGATAAATTTAAAAAAGAGATCAGGCAAAGTTTTAATGCTGAGCCAGAGAAGCAGCTTTGAGTCCACATGAATTGGTCAAAGAGGTAGCTACTTTGCATCATTGTAAAGGAGAGGGACACAAGGTGGATTAAGAAGAAAAGTCTTGAACTTACAGCCTAAGTGGAAAAATATGGCTGCCATTGGTGGGAAGAATGCCTGTCAGGCAAGATGGCAGTGGTGTAGGGCACCTGACTATAGCCTGTCCCCTCTGACCAATTTTCTTTCTTCTTTTCTTGTTTTTCTTCTTCCTTTTTCTTAGTTCTTTTGTTTCTTTCCTTTCTTTACTTACCTTCTGGAGGGAACTGGGTCATGGAATCAATGACGGCGGTAGCTGGGGAACTCTGACGGTTGGCTATGAGGCAACTGCTCTTGGTTTGTTGATGGCCGGAGTGGTACAAGAACAGAACTCTGCAGCAAGGCAGCTAACGTGGCGACAGAGCACAGCAACGGCTGGGGCCCAGCGCAAACCTGGACGGCAACCAGGAGCTAAAGATGGCGGCAGTGGCGGTCGGTCACGAAGAATGGCGGCAGCAATAAAGCGGCAGCCGTGGTTGAGGCCTAGCGAGTGGCAATGAAGCCTGGCGTGCCTGATGGAGATCAGCAGCGGCAAAGGCTGCTGGCCTGCCCGGAGGGGTGTTAGCCCAGAGCGGGTGGACGTGCCCAGTGCTGGGGAAAGCAAGCCCTCTTGGGGAAAGCCCAGTTTGGAATGTGTGCAGGCCCATGGCTTAAGAAAGGACTGAAATGTTTGACATTTTAAACTTCATTTCTCTATGCTTATACTAAGAAAACCGTAATGCTGAACCTTGTAAAACTTATTTCTTTATTTTTCGCCTTCTGTCACTAAGATTTTGTACCCAGGTACTTTGTATCCAAGATGGCGCCTTGTCATAGAGTTGCTCAGCACAGAAACAGCCTTCGGTCCAACTCATCCATGCCAACCAGATATCCTAAATTAATCTAGCCCCATTTGCCAGCACTTGGCCCATATCCCTCTAAACCCTTTCTATTCATATACCCATCCAGATGCCTTTTAAATATTATAATTGTATTAGTCTTCATGTGGAGACATTGTGTACTTTTCGCTGTATTCTTGTACTTAGGTCCACACGACAGTGAAACCTCAATCTAAATCTACAATCTAAATGACCAGGGTGGAGACATGGGGATGGAATGAGGTGAGGTCAGAATCAGAAGATAATCGGTTCTCACTTACAGTGGAGAAAGTTATAGACCTGGAGGGGAGGGTCTTGCTCTCCGGCATAAGGGAGGCCATGACGGACATGGACACAAGAATAGGAACTTTAATTTGAGATTCTCCTGGATTGGGAGGGTGGTCAGCTAGCAGCATTTTCCAACTCTGAGGCAGGGGCTTGACTTCAGAGACTGGGTGAGTGCGCCACATTCAGAAATACACTGCTTCAGATGGGGCATTGAGTCAAAACTCTGTCCCCCCTCTCTGGTGGAGGTCAAAGGCCAGCATTCAAAGAGAGGCCATGCAGTGACATACAAACATGGACAACGCACTGGCTCAGTGGTTAGCACTGTTGCCTGACAGTGCCAGAGACCTGGGTTCAATTCCACCCTCAGGCGACTGTCTGGGTAGAGTTTACGCCTTCTCCCCGTGTCTGCATGGGATTCCTCCCACAGTCCAAAGATGTGCAGGTTTGGGCTGTTCAGCCATGATAAGTTGCCCCATAGTGTCCAGGTATGTGCAGGCTAGGTGGGTTCGGCATGGGCAATGGAGGGCTACGGGACAGGGTAGGTCTGGGTGGGATGCTCTTCCGAGGGTTTTTGTGGAATTGATGGGCCGAATGGCCTCTTTCCCCCCTGTAGGGATTCTATTAATGTACAGATCAGGAACAGGAGACTCCTGCTCCACCATTCAATATGATCACAGCTGATCTGATTGGAGCATCTATGTTTCTGCGTACCTCCTTTTCCTCATTTGTTAGTCAAAAATCTATCCAGATCAGCCTTAAAAAGGGTGAATGGCCTCACCTCTACCACTCTCAAAGACTCGTGACGAATATATAAGAAAAAGTCTCCTCATCTCCATCTTCAATGGGAGACCTGACATTTTAAACTGTGTCTCCCAATCCTAGAGTCTTCCCCAAAGACCACAGCCTCTCAGCCTCGACCCTGACAAGTCCCCTCAGGATCCCACGTAAAAAGATCGCCCCTCTTTCTTTCAAACTCCACTGAGTGCAGAATCGACCTTCAATCATAAGACGAGCCTAACGTCCCAGGAAACAAATTGTTCTTCTGAGGTCCTGGGGGCCAACTATTCTCTGACAACCAACACGTGCAAAATCGAAAGGCTCAAATGGACTCAAGTGGCTCATTCATTCCATTTGGGGAGGGGGAGGTGGGGGGAGCGATTTCGCAATTGCACCCACATAACAAATCCTACACTTCAAAACAAAATACTTTTGCATTTGCAGCATTCTGCAAATTAGCCGAGAGACACTACAAGGCACTGAGAAAATATATCGGCCTTGCCAGGAACACACACCTCCCATGGTGCATGGAAAAACAAGAGATCCTCAGCGTGAAATTGGAAATTGTCAGTGAATAGCTTATCACAGAGCTGCTCATGGATATATTTGCTTTTTATTCATTCATGGGGTGTTTAATCCAGCATTTACTGCTCAATCCCAATTGCCCAGAGGGCAGTTGAGAATTAATGACATCACTGGAGTCACATGTACACCAGACCAGGTCATTTGATTCAATTCCCTACAGTGTGGAAACAGGGCCTTCGGCCCAACAAGTTCACACTGACCCTCTGAAGAGTAACCCACCCGGTCCCATTTCCCTCTAACTAATGCACCTAACACTACAGACAATTTAGAATGGCCAATTCCCCTGACCTGCACATCTTTGGACTGTGGGAGGAAACCGGAGCACCCGGAGGAAACCCATGCAGACACGGGGAGAATGTGCAAACTCCACACAGACAGTCGCCCAAGGCTGGAATCAAACCTGGGACCCTGGTGCTGTGAGGCAGCAGTGCTAACCACTGAGCCACCGTGTCATCCAAAGATGGCACTTTCCTTCACTAAAGGTCAACGCCAAACCAAATGGGCTTTTCCAACAATCAGCAACCGCACATGGTCACCAGTACACCCTTCATTCCAGATTATTTTAAAAATTGAACTTAAATTCCACCATCGGCTGAATTGGCATCTGAACCTGTGTCTTCAGGACACTACCTGGGTCTCTGGATTAACAGCCCAGTGATAATACCACTCGGTCACTGCCTCCTCCTGTCCAGAGGTCACAATGGTAGCCATGTTTGCTCCAAAACAACAGTGACTACTCATTTCAAGAAACTACGAGATGGCAATGAAACATTTAGAGGATCTGCTGAGGCCATCACTCCAGGAAATGTGAGCTTTTCTTTGGAGCGCAACAATGCCTGGTCCTGAGACAAGAATGCGTCTGTTGTCATCGCAAGATATTTTGCATTGATGAACCATCTTAGAACATTCTTAAATAAACAAATCACTCCAGGCACTTGGTAGGAGCGATTACCAATTTTGACACCTAAGGAGATGTGCAGGTGAGGGTTGGTTGGCTGTGCTAAATTGTTCCATAGTATCCAGGGATGTGCAGGTTAGGGTGGATTGGCCGTGCTAAATTGCCCCATAGTGTTCAGGGATGTGTAGGTCAGGGTGGATTGACCATGGGAAATTGTCTCGTAGTGTCCAAAGATGTGCAGGTGAGGGTGGATTCACCGTGCTAGTTTGTTCCAGAGTGTCCAGGGATGTGCAGGTTAGGGTGGATTGGCCATGCTAAATTGCCCCATGGTGTCCAGGGATGTGTAGGTTAGGGTGGATTGGCCATGCTAAATTGCCCCATGGTGTCCAGGGGTGTTCAGGTTAGGGTGGATTGGCTGTGCTAAATTGCCTCATAGTGCCCAGGGATGTGCAGGTGAGGGTGGATTGGCCATGCTAAATTGCCCCATAGTGTCCAGGGCTGTGCAAATTAGATGCATTAGTCAGGAGTAAATATAGAATAATAGAGTAGGGGAATGGATCTGGGTGGGTTACTCTTCAGAGTGTTCCATGGATTCTATGTAACATGGTCAGCCAGGTGGACCTTATAGAACATGAGTTCCCTGATTGGAATTGATTAATCTGGTCCAATCAGGGAGCCCTGGCTGACAGATATAAACAGGAGAATCTGATATTTCTGTTCACTCTAAGAGCTACCTCCGAGGGAGCTGGATCAATGTCAAGCACTCTCCACCTGTAAATAAAGGGTGACAGGCGACCAGCCTCTGCAGAATTATTTCTGCGGGAAGGGTGACCAAAGGTTAGTCAAAGACCTAGGCTGGAATAAGCAGAGGTATGTTGTAATGTCTCTAGTCAAGTAACCCAGAACCTCAGGTTAATCTAATGGGATACATGGGTTCAAATCCTACCATGGCAGATGGTGAAACTTGCATTCAATGAAAAAAAATTGCAATTTAAAGCTGGTCTAACTGTCAATTGTTATTCAAAAACCTATCTTTAGGGAAGGTAGAAGGAAATCTGATGAAGTGTCATATAGACTCGAAGTATTAGCTTGCTCTCGCTCTACAGATGCGGCCTGACCGGGTTTCGAGCATTCTGTGTTTTCAGGAAATCTCCCATCATTCCCTGGTCTGGCCTACACGTGACTCCAAGCCACTCCAACATGGTTGACCCTTAAATGCCCTCTGGACAATTAGGGATAGGTAATAAGTGCTGGCCCAGGCTGCATTCCCATGAATAAACAATGAAAACCCACATCCCTAATAAATTCAACCAACAGTTTTCACTTTCATTGTCTCTGCAGCGGTTACAGGATTTGGCCCCGTTCCTGTTACTTGTCTGCTCTTGCCTGAGCTCAGACCATGTTAGATTGGGTGTCTGGCATAGCCCAGAAGAACTGAAGCCTCAGTGGAGCCAACAATATAAATTCCAAGGCTGAGGTACTTGGCTCTGCTGTGAATCCCTTACTACTGTTACTGATTTTCTTTCTCTGTCTGTTGCTGAGCGCCAAAAGCCAGGACTAAACTCTCTGAGACTTGTCTCAGAGTGAGGTGACGGGGTTCTATACACAGCAACCTGTGAGCCCCCTAATCCTGCCTCTGTTCACGGGAGGAGAGGCACCGCCTCAAAAAGAGGGACAAAAACACGTGACTCCGGACTCACTAATTCTGTCATTGCTATTTCCCCTGTCTGGAACCTGACTCCCAGCATAACTCCTTCCCATCCCTGTTGGACTGCTTGCTTGCTGATGCCAGGGATGTTGAGTAAAGCCCTCTCTCCACTCTGATGCATTGCTGGAGGCTGTGAGGTACAGGGAGTGGTTGGGGCTATTCTCCTAGGAGAGTCGCAGGCTGGGTGGTGACCTTGCAGAGGTTCATAGAATCACGAGGGGCATGGATAGGGTGAGTAGCCTAGCTCACCTCCCCAGGATGGGGGGATTCAAAACTAGAAGGCATAGGTTTAAGGTGAGAGAGGAAAGATTTAAAAGGGACAACTTTTACATGCAGAAGGTGATGCCTGTATGGAATGAGCTGCCAGAGGAAGTGGTGGAGGCTGGTACAATGACAACAATTTAAAGGCATCTGGATTGGTACATGAACAGGAAGGGTTTAGGGCCAAATGCTGGCAAATGGGACTTGATTAGGATATCTGGTCGGCATGGATGAATTGGACCAAGGGGTCTGTTTCTGTGCTGTACACCTCTATGACTCTAATATGGCTTGCATGTCTCCCAAGAATTCAGAACCAAGTTGTGACACATTTTCTATAAAGTCCTTTGAAGCCATGAGCCAGTGGTATACTTTGATCGATATCTGACTGCGCTGAATGGGGAGCACAGCCAACAAGCTAGAAATTCAGTGAATTGGGGGATATCCACCGAACCACTCAATTAACACTGTCAATTTAGTTCATTTACTGCGCAACCAAACAGACTGGTCTCTTTAACCAGTCATAGTCCCACCAAATGACTAGAAGTGGTTGATCCAAAGCTAACAATTACTTCACTCACATGACCAATGCTGGATACATTGCCGTTTTGCTGAGCGTTTTAACAATGTTACTTCTAGTCTTTTGGCAGTACAGATTCTGAGCATTGTTGTGGTAAATGAATTTCAGTGCCTGAGTGATGTCAGCTATGAAAGGCTCTATATTGCAAAGCCTGATGGATTGCATCAAACAGCATATTCCTTGAGCTGCCCACAACAAGTAAGGTACTGTATGTACCCAAACTACATTGTATTTGCAAAACTCACAACACATCGTCGATCATTAAATGTGATTCCAAAATTGTACAGCATTTATAGAGCTGAAAATGTGTTGCTGGAAAAGCGCAGCAGGTCAGGCAGCATCCAAGGAACAGGAAATTCGACGTTTCGGGCATAAGCCCTTCATCAGGAATGATGATGAAGGGCTTATGCCCGAAACGTCGAATTTCCTGTTCCTTGGATGCTGCCTGACCTGCTGCGCTTTTCCAGCAACACATTTTCAGCTCTGATCTCCAGCATCTGCAGACCTCACTTTCTCCTGCATTTATAGAGTCATACAACATAGAAACAGACCCTTCGGTCCAACCAGTCCATGCCAACCATAATCCCGAACTAAACTAGTCCCACCTGCTTGCTTCTGGCCCCTATTTCTCCAAACCTTTCCTTTTCATGTATCTATCCAAATGTTTTTTAAACATTGTAATTGTACCCACATCCACCACTTTCTCAGGAAGTGTAAGGACTTTGCATTTATATAGCACATTTTGTATTACAAAGCCCTTTACAGCCAGTGAAGCGCATTTTGAAGTTTAGGATCATTGTTGTTCTCCATAGTGGAGAAATATGAAGGGTCATCTTAATGTTTGCAATAAGTTGTACTGTTGTTAAAGATAGACATTTCATCATACACACAACAGGTCAGTTTGCAAGAATATCAGTTTATGGGGAAAAATAAAATGACATTTTTCAAAAGGAGAGCGCTGATTGGTTGGAAAAAGGATTCTGATTGATAGAGGTGTCGCACTAGTTAATGATGAGTGACAGTTAACTGACAGGCTCTCTTCTTTGGACACAAGTAGAGCAAGATTGAATAAAATCTTTAAAATTATGAAGATGTTTTAACTAAGACCTTAGGTTCCACTTGTGGACCATAAAGCAACAAAAGACTGAAGATTATCTGACATAAGATATCATTGCCCTGGAACATTAACTCTTTTCCTTGTTCTACTGATCTTTTCTGTTTTCAAATGCACTAGGGAGGACAGGGATGGAAGGATATACTGAGAAGACTAGATGAGGAAGAATGGGATGAAAACAATGACAGTGGTATTGGTTTTTTTATTCATTCACGTGATGAGAGTGTAGCTGGCTATAGCAGCATTTATTCCCCATCCCTAATTACCCAGAGTGCAGTCAGGCGTCATCCACATTGCTGTGGGTCTGGAGTGACATGTAAGCCAGATCAGGTAAGGATGGCAGTTTCCTTCCCTAAAGGGCATCAGGGAACCAGACAGGTTTTCCTGACAATTCTCACCATAAGACTCTTAATTCCAGACTTTTATTGAATTCTGCCATGTCAGGATTTGAACCCGGGTCCCCAGGACATTGCCATGGGCTATGGATTAACAGTCCAACAATAATACCACTAGGCCATAGCCTCCCTATTGAAGCAAGAGATCAGTCATTATCTACAATGGTGGGTAGGATTGAGGGGCTGATTGGTCTACATCTGCTCCCTATGTTCTTAAATGCTACCAGAGATCATTTAGGCCAAATAGCATATTTCTGTGCCGTAGACATGATGCAATATAAGCAACAGAGCTTCATTTAGTAGCTAGCTGTGGCATAAGATGACACTCGGTCATTAGCCTCCTGGAAAAATGGCAGTGGCTTAGGGAGAACACCAAAACAAATTTCAAAGACTCAAAAGTATTCCGACAGCTCACCTGTTTCCTCACAGTGCCCCCTCCCCCCCCATACCTCTCCCACCTCCCATGAAACTTAACCACTATTGAGTTGACTCACCTACAATGATTTACCTCCACCAGCGGTTTGCAGAGGTCTCCTGCTAAGCATTCCTTCTGCTCAGTCAACCCAGTCACAGGCGCATAACTTGAATGTTTTGCAAACACAACAGGACTTTCTTCAGAGGCGGTGACCTATGAGGTTAAGACCAGAGTGAGAAAGAGTCAAAACCATTTCACGATTTCTCATTGAATCACGCCAACAGAAGTTTGAGAGAAAAAAGGTAGTATGCAGGTTAAAGGTAGTATGCCAGGTTAAAGGAGTAAATTCACTCCTGTCTGGTACTGTAAGGTTCATTTGCATCTCAGTATCAATTCCTATCCACTTAAAAACTAGATTCCCTCCAAGATGGAAACAGGTCTTTTGGCCCAAAAGTCCACACCGACCCTCCAAAGAGTAACCCACCCAGACTCATTCCCCTACATTTACCCCTGACTAATGCATCTAACACTTTGGGCAATTTAGCATGGCCAATTCACCTGACCTGCATATCTTTGGACTGTGGGAGGAAACCAGAGCACCCGGAGGAAACCCACTCAGACACAGGGAGAATGTGCAAACTCCACATTGACAGTCACCCAAGGCTGGAATCAAACCTGAGTTCCTGGTGCTGTGAGGCAACAGTGCTAACCACTGAGCCACCGTGCCACGCCAACAGCACACAGCAGATAAAACACAATGATTCATAGAGTTGTACAGCAAGGAAATGGACCCTTCAGTCCAACTTGTCCACGCCGACCAGATTCCCTAAATTAATCCAGTCCCATTTGCCAGCACTTGGCCCAAATCACTCTAAACCCTTCCTATTCGTGCACCCATTCAGATGCCTATCAATTGTAATTGTACCAGCCTCCACTTGTCTGGCAGCTCATTCCATATGCACACCAACCCACATGAATGAGTTGCTCCATAGGTCCCTTTTAAATCTTTCCTCTCTCACTTTAACCCTATGCCCTCGAGTTTTGGACTCCCCTACCCTGGGGGAAAAACCCTTGACTATCCGAGCCCCATCATGACATTATAATTCATGTTGCTCTCATATTTTACTGCCAGTGCGTTTCTTATTTGACAGGAAATGTGGTGGTTTGGAACTAATTGACAAAAGCCACAAGAACATGGGTTCAAACCTCATGTGACAGATGGTAAAATCTGAATTAAATAAATCATCTGGAATTAAAAATCTAGCCTAATTTAACCACTGGCAATTTTTGTAAAAAAAAAACTGGTGACCTTTAAGGAAGGTTACCTTGTCTGGCCTACACGTGACTCCAGACCCACAGTGAAATGTCTGCCTTCTGAGCAATTAGAGATGGGCAATAAATACTGACCTGGACAATGATGCCCACATCCCATGACTTATTTAAATAAATGCTCCTGTACATGTACAGTAGGTAAGTGAGTGTGACTCACACCTGTCTAGTACTGTGAACAGGCTGAGCATGTTTGTGTCAGTTCTTGAATACGTACAATATAAGTCAGATAAATGAGAACGACGGTGAAGTGATGTTATTGAAAGGGTCTGTTGCACTTGCACTGGTCTTGACCGTTGTAGGTCAATTTCTATGACACAATATTGTCTTGCGATGTCAATGGATGCTGAGTGGCTTCTGATACATTAGACACTGCTCTACGGTGTTCCTAAGTATGGGGATTCACCCAGCGCACAATCTGAAATCCTAGAAATCTGCCTGTCCTTCACTCTTTGAACCAGTTCAAGGTGAGAGGGGAAAGATTTAAAAAGAGGGGTAACTTTTTAACGCAGAGGGTGGTGCGTGTATGGTACGAGCTGCCAGAGGAAGTGGTGGAGGTGGTACAATTACATTTAAAAGGCATGTGGATGGGTACATGAATAAGAAGAGTTTAGAGGGATGTGGGTCAAATACTGGCAAACTGGACTGGGTCAGATTGGGATGTCTGGTTGGCGCGGAGAAGATGGACTGAAGTGTCCGTATCTGTGCTGAATGACCCGATGACTATGGGGCGATTTAGTGATTAGAGCTTTAGATTTGGCCTCAGGAGGATGAGGGAGACATCGAAGTCTTGATTGGTGGCATCACTGAATTGGAGCTTTTAGGCACCATGTAGCTCCTTTCTTGGACCTTGTAAAGAATATCCTCAAGGAGATGGTCATCTTCTAACCTGCCAGTGGAATACAGCAATGTGACAATGACCAGATAATGTGTCCCAGGGATGTGGGTTGAGGGTTAAATCTTGGCCCCGGGTTTTGGGATACCCAAACTAAGGACCATGGGTCCTTCCCAAGGGCAGACAAGGACAGTGCTTCAATATCTCAATGGGGAGATGGCACCCCCTGCGGTGCAGCCATGCAGAGTGTCAATCTGAATCAGAAGCCTCTGGGGTAGGAGGCCGAAACCAGTTCAGGTAACACATTACTGGAGAAAGGGGAGAGAAAGTCGAGGGGGGGATTTGGTGTTCAAAATCACAGGAGACTTTCATTGGGAGCAAAAAGCAGAAACTTTATCTGGTGGCAGAGCGGGAAAATGTTTTCAGCAGCAAATTGCAAAGTCCTGGCATGGTGGTCAAAATAGTCTTTCAGGATGGAATATACAAAATACAGAAACATCTACAAGGCTTATGGGAAAAGAACAGGGGTGTGGTGGTGAAAGACCAGTTTGCCAGACTGTTTCCTGGGATTCCTGATGAATCGACATTTGTTCGAAACGTTGATTTTCCTGCCCCTCAGGTGCTGCCTGACCAGTTGTGCTTTTCCAGCAGCACTCTAACCATGATTCTTGGGATGGCAGGACTGGAATATGAAGAGAGACTGGATCAGTTATGACTGTACTCACTGGGAACAAAGTGGGATGGATGGATGGTTAGCACGGCTGCCTCACAGTGCCAAGGACCCAAGTTCAACTCCAGCCTCAGGTGAGTGTCTGAGTGCCTTTGGACATTCTCCCCATGTCTGTGAGGGTTTCCTTCCACAGTCCAGGTCAGAGTGGCTTGGCCGTGCTGAATTACCCCATAGTGTCCAGGGATTTGCAGGCTCGATGGGTGAACCATTGGAAATGCAGGGTTGTAGGGATGGGGTGGATCTGGGTGTGATGCTTTTCGGAGGGACACTGAGAACTCAGTGGGCCAAATGGCCTGCATCCACACTGTGAGGATTCTATGATCTCATAGGAATCTATAAAATTCCAACAGGACGAGAGAAGGTAAACAGGGCAAGGATGTTTCCAATCACCAGGAACGGGGGTTGGGGGTGGGGGGGGGGGATGTTGCAGTCCAATGATTACAGAGTAGGCCATTTAGCACTGAGACGAGGAGGAATGTCTTCACCCAGAGAGTGGGGAGCTTATGGAATTCTCTGCCACAGGAAAAGCGGGTGAGGCCAAAACATTGAATGTTTTTAAGGAGTTAGATATAGTTCTGAAAGTATTCAAAGGGTATGGGGGCAAAAGCACCGTCAGGGGACTGAGTTGGATGACCAACCTTGATCCTATTGAATGTCGGAGCAGACTCGAAAGGGCCGAATGGCCTAATCCTGTTTGTATTTTCTCTGTTTTGATGAATGGAACTAATAGAATAGTTCATCCAAAAGGACCAGTAGAGCGACTATAATCTTCTTTCATGCACTATGATTCTGTGATTTCACTTACAGTCCACGAATAGAGGGGATGCCAAGACAGTTAACAAAAATAGGCCCCAAGAACATGGACGGTCCATGGCTCTGGGAGATTTTTGCAGCCCAGAGTGTTGTGTGCAAACATCCCGCTGGGGGCCCGATGGCTGACCTCCGTACTGCCAGAACACTGCTAAACACACTCCCTGAATGTGAGAAATGAAATGCTTTTTGGTTCATTTCTTTCCCCTCCCTCTATAACTTGGCAAGCTGCTCCAAATCTCAGAGGACAGTCTTCTACCAGTCTTTGGCAGGGACAGCAGGCAATTATTGCGAGTCCATCTCTTGCTTATTTTGAGGCTAACCCGTTGCCAGGGAGACCAGTTGGAAAATCAAGAGACCAAGGGGCAAGCATCCTCCTGTCATTCAAAGATAGAGAGCAGGAGCTGCTGACCAGACTGCGTGTAGTTTAAATTTGTGCCTATTTCAAATGTGAAACCTCTCCACAAGTATCTGCAACTGGACTTCCTCAAATGCAGGATAGTGACTTCTGGGTGATAGTGTCTCGCCTGTACAAGTGCCTGCACTTTTAATTCAGTCTCCATTAATATCACCGAGTCAGAAATCCAACGTCTAGCTTTCAAACCAGATAAGAGCCTCCAACCTTATGCTGGCAGCCAACTGCAGGGAAGGACATGAGGTCACAGGAGCAACACATCTTTTGATGTTTAAACCGGCAATCCAACTTGGCAAGGGACAGGATCAGGTTGGAAAACATTTACAGTGCAGTTTGAAGTACCAATCCAAACAGCTTTCTCCAACTGCTTCCTCTCCAAATGGGGATTCTCAGGGTCTGGGACTGAATGATAACATTTAATTTTGTAAAATTAAGATGAGGACTGGTGACTGTTTTTGTTACCAAACTTGACCCATGACCTGGGGGCAGGTGCAGAAATGGGTTAGACACAGAGTAAACTTGCCTGTACACTATCCCCTTCAAACCCTCCCATGAGAGAGCCAGCACAGAATTAGATATAAAGTAAAGCTAACTCTACACTGTCTCACTCAAACACTCCCAGGGTGGATATGGAGTAAAGCCCCCTCTCCACTGTCCCAATCAAATGCTCACAGGGCAGGTACACTAAAAAGTTAGATACAGAGTTAAGCTCCCATCAAACTGTCCCATCAATCACTCTTAGAACAGGTACTGAGCGGGGTTAGATGTAGGGTAAAGTCAACACTGCCCCAACAAAGACTCCCACGACAGGAACAGCATGGGATTAGATACAGAGTAAAGTTCTCTCTCCACTGTTCCAGTCAAACAGTTCCAGGGCAGATTAGATAAATAAAGCTACCTCTACGCTGTCCTTGTAAAGCACTGGGACAGGGACAGCTTGAGGTTAGATACAGAGTAAAGTTACTTCGACTCTTACAAACTGAAAGTAAAGCTTCCTCTAGACTGTCCCAATCAAACACTCTGAGGACAGGTACAACACAGGGTTAGATACAGAGTAAAGCACTCCCAGGACAGGGACTGTAGAGGAAAAGGTTTCCCCACAGTAAAAAAATTCCAAAATTAGAAAGCGTGCCTTACCTCATGCAAACCCAGGGCCTCAATGTATGAAACTGCCAAGTACTTCTCATTAGTGATGGTTCGATGTGTTCTAGAAACTGGGTCATTTCATACAAAATGTTTTGCAACAGCTGAAAGACGAAACCTTTATCTCTCATTGAGGGATGGTTTTGAACAACGATGGTTCAACCATTGAACAGCCCTGTCCACCACCTTAATACTGGAATAACTAATTGTTCAAATGAATATAATTCCCTTTGCCCAAAGCTTGTGGTAAGCTCTTTGGCAAGTATTTGTTTTGTGTTGCTCTTCAGTACTATTTGTGGGAGAAATGTTCGTCAAGTCGTAGGACCAACCTCTCCTGTAAGGATTCTGCAGAGATCTTTTATCTTAATTTGGGAGATCAGGTGGACTCTTTAACTGATTCTCCTCAGCTTTTTTCCCTTGTAAACAATTACATTTTCTTATGTGAGTACAGGTATCCCCCCGCTCTTCAAATGTTCACATTACGCAATTTTGCTTTTACGAAAGACCTACATTAGTACCTGTTTTTGCGAATCCGAAGAGGATTTTTCACTTTTATGAGAAACTGCTCTACTTTCCCCCATATAAATTATGCACCTTTGCTTTACACAATTTCCGTCTTATGAAAGGTTTCCTGGGAACGCTCTACTTTCGAATAGCAGGGGCTACCTGTACTCACAAAACTGGGAGCTTAGACTTTCTGAGCTTTTAATAATCTACAGATTCAAAAAAAATTCCCTGGTCTGGAAGCTGCACCATCTAAATATTTCTACGGCAGTAACTGACCAGCTGTAAGAAAATCTCCTTTCTAGGACAGATACGTCTCTTACCTCTGACCCATTAGGTCCCACCCAAACCACACTAAAAACATTCATCGTCTGGGTTTTCTAAACTAATATTAATCCTTAATTATTCTGAAGTGATAACAAACTAATGGCCTTCCGTGTTTAGTCTACCTGTTGTAAACCACCCACAATATAAGCAACTCTCCATTAGCACCTCAGGGGTTTGCAGTCATCTGATCTCTAACTCTCACTGGACCAAGTCACTGCCTAATTCAGTTTAAACTTCACAAACTAACCAACACCCATTGCTCTTATTTTGAAATCCAGTCCCTAAATATTATTTTTCTCTCCAAGCTGTTACTGCAACCTTCATGCTTAGTCTCAAGATAGTTTCCAGGTTGCGTTGCATCAGCCTTTGGAATTTCACCAGATGTCTGACGACATGATCTCCTGCAACGCCAAATTGAGCTCTACCCAGAAACCAAGTAGTAGGAAGTCTATTCTCAGCTGCAGCCTTGAGTTGATGACACTGCTAGTCTATGCTGTCCGAGTGTGAGCCATAGAAATGTACAGCATAGAAACAGACCCTTTGGTCCAAATCGTCCATACTGACCAGATATCTTAAATTAATCAAGCCCCACTTGCCAGCATTTGGCCCATTTCCCTCTAAATCCTTCCTATTCATGTGCCCATCCAGATGCCTTTTAAATGTTGTACTTGTACCAGCCTCCACCACTTCCTCTGGTAGTTCATTCCGTATATGCACCACTCTCTGTGTGAAACAGGTGCCCCTTCGGTCCCTTTTACATCTTTCCCTCCTCATCTTACACTTATGCCTGCCAGTTTTACACTCCTCTATTCTAGGAAAAAGACGTTGGCTATTCACTGTATTCAATCCCTTCATGATTTTATAAGCTTCTATAAGGTCACCCCTCAGCCTCCAACACTCCAGGGAAAATAGCTGCAGTTTATTCAGCTTCTCTCTATAGCTCCAACCTGAGCAGCATCCTTGTAAATCTTTTCTGAACCATTTCAAGTTTCACAACATGCTTTCTACAGCAGATAGACCAGAATTGTTACAGTATTCCAAAAATGGCCTAACCAATATCCTGTATGGCCCCAACATGGCCTCCTAACTCCTATACTCAATGCACTGGCCAATAAAGGCAAGTGTCCCAAACACCTTCATCACTACCCTGTCTACCTGTGATACCACTTTCAAGAGACAATGAACCTGCACTCCAAGGTTTCTTTGTCAGAAGGTAGAAAAGCCGCTGATGCAGTCAGGCAAGATTGGTTAACTCTAGGAGAGGTAGGAGCAGCAAGCAGGTAGAGCAGGAGTCTCCTGTGGCGATCCCCATCTCAAGCAAGAGGACAGCTAAGACACTGACCTATG
Source organism: Hemiscyllium ocellatum (assembly GCF_020745735.1). Classification (NCBI taxonomy): domain Eukaryota; kingdom Metazoa; phylum Chordata; class Chondrichthyes; order Orectolobiformes; family Hemiscylliidae; genus Hemiscyllium; species Hemiscyllium ocellatum. The sequence continues at coordinate 6,399,263 of NC_083446.1, forward strand.
GCTGTATGGAGAACTAAGACAATCTTTGCAATAATTTGCTCTGCAAGACATTTCAGATGTGTTCTTCACAGACTGAGTTGCGATCATTAGAGAAGCATTTCCTTCAGCATTATTTTCCCAATCCCACCACCCCGTTATTGGCACTAAAGTTGATTTTCCTGTCTTTCGTCTCTCTGAGCTTTTTCACCGTGTCGTGGAGGGCACAGGCAGAAGCATTGGTTACAAAGCTTCAGACAAGTGAAGGCTTTGACAGACCAGCTGGACACTTCCCACCTGTCAATCTTCATTGTTATATTAGTAGACTTTTTTTCCCCTTGAAGGTTTTTCCTTGTTGAGTCACAGTCCATAGTTGGGAGCATTCTCTTGGTGACTATGCCGCAGGAGATCCCAAAGTTGTGGAAAAGCATGACAAAAATAAAATCCTGCTTTATGACATATTCTCTTTCTTTATGTGGGAAAGCACAAAAAGTTGGTTTGCAGGTGCAGCAGGTAATTTAAAAAAACAAATGGAATATTGTCCTTCATTGCTGGATGGATAGAATTTAAAAATCGGTAGGTTATGCTACAACTATATAAGGTACTGGTGAGGCCACCCCTGGAGTACTGTGTATACTTCTAGTCTCCTTACTTGAGAAAGGTCGCACTGGCACTGAAGGAGGTGCAGGGAAGGTTCACTAGGTTGATTCCAGAGTTGAGAGGGTTGGCTTATCAGGACAGATTGAGTAGATTGGTACTGTACTCATTGGAATTCAGAAGGGGCAGTAAATTGATTAGATTACTTACAGTGTGGAAACAGGCCCTTCGGCCCAACAAGTCCACACCGACCCGCCAAAGCGCAACCCACCCATACCCCTACATTTACCCCTTACCTAACACTACGTACAATTTAGCATGGCCAATTCACCTGACCCGCACATCTTTAGACTGTGGGAGGAAACCGGAGCACCCGGAGGAAACCCACGCAGACACGGGGAGAACGTGCAAACTCCACACAGTCAGTCGCCTGAGTCGGGAATTGAACGCAGGTCTCAGGTGCTGTGAGACAGCAGCACTAACCCACTGTGCCACCGTGCCGCCCACAATTGCACAGCAACTTACAAAAACATATAAAATTATGAAGGGAATAGATAAGATGGAAGCAGATAGATTGCTTCCACTGACAGGTGAAACTAAAACTAAGGGGCATAGCCTCAAAATAAGGGGGAGCATAATTTAGGACTGAGTTGAGGAGGAATTTCTTCACCCAAAGGGTTGTGAATCTGTGGAATTCCCTGCCCAGTGAAGTAGTTGAGGCTACTTCATTAAATGTTTTTAAGGCACAACTAATTAGATTTTTGCTTAGTAAAGGAATTAAGGGTTATGATAAGTGGGCAGCTGAGTCCACAATAAGATCAGCTATGATCGTACTGAATGGCTCGTGGGGCCAGACAGCATACTTCTCCTACTTCTTATGTTCTCATGATGTGTACCCGGTACGGAGCATCCTTCCACAAAGAGCTCTGGTTGCTTCTGTGTACACGAATGCTTCAGCCAAACTGATAAAAGATTACAGACACTAGTTTGCACATTCTACTTGATTTTTAATGCAGACCAGAGCCTCCCACAGGACAGTCTGAGACACAACAATAGAGCAACAGGGAAGCCTTGGCAATTAGTTGCATGGATGCATTCCTTAGATATCTAGGCTCAGTTATGAAAAATAAGCTGACTGGCAAAATCTGTGGCAAATCTGAGACTTGGAAGAATGAAGTAAGGGAACGGATCATTTCAGTTCAATGAAGTTGATTCCAGGTGGCAGTAGGCATCATTGCATTATTCGCCTTCTTGTTTATCAAACAAGTCTATTTCTGATGCGAGACATTACCTCACTGCACAGAGTGCAATGACCAGTCACCTCCCATTGAGTAGAAGTAGACCAAAAAAGATCAAATTTAAGGCTGTATTTGCTGACATCAAAGACCACGCATATTAGCAGTGGTCTCTTATAAATATAATTACAAATAACAATATACTTTTTTTTAAACAGTACATCAGGTTAAAGAAATGAAGTGGAAAACCAAGTATAACGTGCATTTTAAATTTTAGAAATTGGTTTAATATCATGTGCATACCTATTGCAGTGGTCAGTGTGCATTAGTCACAAATACCAGTCAAACATACAACTTTAACAAAGTAGGATATTATGACAATAGTGTTTTAGGTAAAGACAAAGGCACCATTGTCCCAGAGGAGTATAGGGTTACTCCCTCAACACTTTTTTATTTCAAAAATACACTTTATTCATAAATGCTTTGATGATCTATACAACTGGACATGCCGTACGTATGTAAACATTCCATTTCTTTGCATACCGAAACAGACTAATCATTCCTATTTACAGGTCGGTATGATTACATTTTGAGCTGAAGTGCCAGCAGAGCCCAAAATGACTATGTGGGCTCCCTGTTCTTCTTAGGCAGGTAGATGTTACACGGTGGTCTTTCCCCACTGTGCCTTGGCGACAGCTGCCCCGAGCTTCAGCGCGTCCCTCAACACGTAGTCCTGGACCTTGGAATGTGCCAGTCTGCAACACTCAGTCGGGGTCAACTCCTTCAGCTGGAAGATCAACAGGTTTTGGACCACCCAGAGAGCGTCCTTCACCGAGCTGATGATCCTCCAGGCGCAGTTGATGTTCGTCTTGGTGTGTGTCCCGAGGAACAGGCCATAGAGCACGGAGTCCCGCTTCACGGTGCTGCTTGGGACGAACCTCGACTAACACCGCTGCATTCCTCTCCAGACTTCCTCTGCATAGGCACATTCCAGAAGGAGGTGTGTGACAGTCACGGTCCTCCCCCCCCCCACCACCACCACCACCACCACCACCACCAGCAGCCGCTCAACACAACTGGCAGTGAGTTTACTGAGGCTCACCATGCCTCAGGTGAGGAGCAAGGTTGAGAGCATGGGAACCTTTGCTACAAACCCATGCTGGTCATGGTAGCCTCATTCCTGATGAAGGGCCTTTGCCTGAAACGTCTATTGTCCTGCTCCTCGGATGCTGCCGGACCTGCTGTGCTTTTCCACCACCACACTCTTGACTCAAATTTCCAGCATCTGCAGTACGCACTTTCACCTATAAACCCACACTGTTGGCATCACTCTGCATTGCAAACTAGTGGTCCTGAGTTAACCAATCCCCTGTAAGTGTATTTTACAGTGAATATTTAAATAAAATGTGAAACAAATTACAATTTTTCTTCAAATATTTGTTTATCATAAAATTATGTGTACGTGCGTGCACCTGTATGCAGTGCATTGATTTCAGCTAACAGATCCTAAATTTAACTAATTTTTCTCTGGTCTACAGTGCAGCCTCTATGTTACAATTTTTGATTAGTCACTCTATTTTTCTTATCAACCTGTTCAGAGATGTAATTACACACCTCTGGAGCAAGTGGGACTTGAACCTTGACCTCTTACTTCAGAGCATAGAACATAGAACATAGAAAAATACAGCGCAGGACAGGTCCTTTGGCCCTCAATGTTGCGCCGATCCAAGCCCACCTAACCTACACTAGCCCACTATCCTCCATATGCCTATCCAATGCCCGTTTAAATGCCCATAAAGAGGGAGAGTCCACCACTGTTACTGGCAGGGCATTCCATGAACTCACGACTCGCTGAGTAAAGAATCTACCCCTAACATCTGTCCTATACCTACCACCCCTTAATTTAAAGCTATGCCCCCTTGTAATATCTGACTCCATACGTGGAAAAAGGTTCTCATGGTCAACCCTATCTAAACCCCTAATCATCTTGTACCCCTCTATCAAGTCACCCCTAAACCTTCTTTTCTCCAATGAAACAGCCCCAAGTGCCTCAGCCTTTTCTCATACGATCTTCCTACCATACCAGGCAACATCCTGGTAAACCTCCTCTGCACCCGTTCCAGTGCCTCCACATCCTTCCTATAGTATGGTGACCAAAACTGCACACAATACTCCAGATGCGGCCGCACCAGAGTCTTATACAACTGCAACATGACCTAAGGACTCCGGAACTCAATTCCTCTACCAATAAAAGCCAGTATGCCATATGCCTTCTTCACAGCACTATTTACCTGGGTGGCAACTTTCAGAGATCTGTGTACATGGACACCAAGATCCCTTTGCCCATCCACACTACAAAGTATCCGACCATTAGCCCAGTACCCCATCTTCTTGTTACTCTTACCAAAGTGAATCACTTCACACCTCCCTACGTTGAACTCCATTTGCCACCTTTCTGCCCAGCTCTGCAGCTTATCTATATCTCATTGTAACCTGCCACATCCTTCCTACCAGAGACACTACCACTGCATCACAGAGGGGGTCCCCCTGTTTTGGAACATAATAGCAGGAGACACTTATCCCGAAGTCCAAACTCAAAGTCATAAGTGCAAGATACAGTCATCAGTAATAGGAACCCAGGAGGAACCAATTCTGCTGACAGTGGTGACAAAGAGGAGTGCAACATGGCAAGGAGTTGTCAAAATGAGTAGCATACATCGATTTAAGTGTAAATGGGCTAGGTACAATGGAAGATGGAATAGGATTTTTCTGTAAAGTTAGACACAAGCATGACAGGCTATACCTGTGGAACATAAACACCAGCATGGACATATTGAGCTCAGTGGCCAGTCAGATATTGCCGAATTACAAAACTTTTCATTTCGATGTTCAAGCAGTGCTGTCGCCATACCCACCGGACAAAAACACAATTTATGGGACCGAATGCAAATTGGTTGCTATTTCATCCAACATTAACAACAATGACAACACTTCAGAAGGTACTTAATTGGGTGTAAAGTGCTTTCAGTTCATGAAAAGCATTGGAAAATCCTATTTTTCCAGAACCCCGTTTTTCTATTCAGTAGGGAGTGGTACAGGAGATGGATGAGGGACTATGAGCAGGCATATCATGTCAGTAACTTAAGCAAGCCATAGGAGGTGAGTTACAGGTCACTCAGTGAGTCCAAGTTGTGTGGTAATGCACAGAATTGTGTATGAGCTGTAATCTGGAATTTGGATAGTTATGGTAAAGGCAGCATTATTCACACCATCATGTGGCTGACGAGGAATCTCTCCTGCTTTCTATTCAGTCGCTCCAGCACTTTCTGACTTTGATTGACTGCTGTCACTTTTGCTGAGATATGGTGAAAAGTGTTGTTTTGTGTGCCTTGCAGGCAGATTATAACATACAAAGTGCATCAGGGTCGCAGAACAGAGTGCAGAAAAGAGTATCATAGCCACAGAGAAGGTGCAGAGACAGATCGACATTTAAATTGACCTCTCAAATGTTAAAGTGCGATTAAAGCAGGGAAGAAGCTGTTTTTGAATTTGTTCATACTTGTTTTCAAACTTTTATATTTTCTGCCCGATGGAAGAGGGTGGAAGAGGGTACAAGGGGGGTGGGAGGAGTCTTTGTTTATGCTAGTTGTTTTCCCAAGGCAGCAGGCAGTATAGATGGAGTCAATGAATGGAAGATTGGATCGCATGATGGACTGGGCTGTGGTCACAACTTTAGGTAGTTTCTTGAATCTTGAGCACAGCAGCTGCCATGCCATGCTGTGATGCATTCAGATAGCATGTTTTCTGTGGTGCATCTATAAAATTGGTAACGGTGTTTGTTGACATACCAAATTTCCTGAGTACCATGAGGAAGTAGCGACGCTGTTGTGCTTTCTTAACCATAATGTCGACGTGGGTGGATCAGGACTGGTGATCATCACTCTCAGGAACTTGATGTTGTCAACCATCTCCACCTCAACTCCGTTGATGCATACAGGGTCATGCCCTCCATTCCACTTCCTGAAGTCAATAACAGCTCCTTTGTTTTGCTGATGCTGCTAAGTACGGAATCTCTTTCCTGTATTCTGTCTCGTCGTTGTTTGAGATCTGACCTACAATGATGGTGTCATCAACAAACTTGTAAATGGAGTTGGAGTGGAATTTGGCCACACAGCCATGAGTGTATAAGTAGTATAGTAGGGGGATGAGTACACAGCCTTGTGGAGTACCAGCGTTGAGGATTATGGTTGAGGAGATGTTGTCACCTATTCTTACTGACTGCAATCTATGGGCCAGGAAGTCAGGGATCCAGTTACTTAGCGGGGAGCAGAGATCCAAGCCTAGGAATTTGGAGATGAGTTTGTCTGGAATTATGGTCGTGAAGGCAGAACTGCAACCAATAAAGAGGGTCCTGATGTACATAATCTTGTTATCCAGATGTTCTATGGACGAATGTAGGGCCAGGGAGATGGTGCCTGCTGTAGACTGGTTGGGCCGGTAAGCGAATTGCAAAGGATCACGGCATTTTGTTAGTTTGGAGTTAATAGGAGCCATGACCAGCCTATCATAATTATGGAGCACTTCATAATTATGGAGGTCAGACGCACCAGACAGTTGTCACTGAGGCACACTGCATGATTTTCTTTTTGATGGTGGTCTTCTTGAAAAAGGTGCGGATTTCAGATTGTAGTAAGGAGGTAAAAGATGTCAGCAAATATGCCCACCAGTTGACCCATACAGAATCCAAGCCAGGGATTCCATCTGGACTAGTTCCTTTGTGGGTTCACTCTCAAGGAGGCTGATCTAATGTCTGCAGGGGTGACAGTGGATACAGGTGCATCCAAAGCTGTTGGGATAGGTGACATTGTTTCACTGACCTTCTGTTCAAAATGAGAATGTAACATATTGAGCTTGTCAGGTAGGGATGTACTGTTGCCCATGTTTCCGTTCAACTTTGCTTTGGAGCCCATTATGTTGTGTAAACTTTGTCACAAATAGCAACTGCACATCTGGTTGGTGTGGGTCACCTAGTTTGGTATATGCTTTTGGCATTTCTGATGGACGTACCTGGATTTCCTGCACAGGTTAGGGTAGCCCCACTTGTATGCCTCAGACCTGGATAGCAGTTAAGAATAGATCTCCTGGTTCATTCATGGTTGCCAGTTGGGGAACATTCAGATTAAGTTCTTCAACATGCAGTCTTCTACGCACTCATTGATGAAGTCTGTGATGTTTGAGTTATACTCATTTAGGTTGGCTGCTGAGTTCTTTGAATCAGTCCACTGATTCTAAGTAGTCCTGTAGAAGCCCTTCCATTGCTTCAGACCAACATTGCATTTATTGCTGTTCTGGCCCGCATGTTTCAATTTCTGGGAGGAGGAGAACAATGTTGTGATCTAATTTTCAAAAATGCAGACAGGGGATGGAGTAGTAGCCATCTTTGGTGGTTACATAGCAACTGTCAAGGGTGTTCAGACCTTTAGTGGGACAGAAGATCCGTTAATGGTATTTTAGCAGCACATTCTTGAGGTGGCCTGGTTGAAGTCATTGGCTACAATGAACAACACCTTGGAGTACTCTGTTGAGAGTGTGCTGCTGGAAAAGCACAAAAGGTCATGCAGGACCCAAGAAGCAGGAGAATCAACATTTTGGGCATAAGCTCTTCATTATGAAAGATGGGCTAATGCCCGAAACGTCGATTCTTGTACGCCTCGGATGCTGCCTGACCTGCTGTGCTTTTCCAGCACCACACTCTCGACTCTGATCTCCAGCATGTGCAGTCCTCACTTGCTCCTTGGAGTACTCTGCCTCAACACTGTTTGTAGTGTTGTATACTTCAAAGTGCACTCTTCACTTCCATGTGGGGGGAGATGCAGATCTCAGTCAAGGTAGCAGAGGCGAACTCACGCAACAGCCTATAGGGAGAGTGCTTTACTGCAAGATATTCTAGGACCAGGGAGCAGTAACTCACCAGAGTTGCCACATCCGAGCACCAAGAGCTGTTGATTAGGAAGCAGTCCCTACTACCCCATGTCTTGCTTGAGGACACTGAGTGGTGCATTCGGTGAACTAAGAAACCCTCAGTGTTTTCTCTCCAGCTCCTACTGCATGCAATTGGTAGGCTTCATCGGACTAAAGCTGATATTTAAGTTCACATTCCCGACTACACCTGCCTTGACATTTAGAAGGGATTGCACTTTCATTTTCCTTCAAGACTATAAACTGGAAAATGAAAGTGGGACTGATTTATCACTAAAAGTAGCAACAGGAGTTTTTGTGGCTATTTTCCCTGGATCTCTGTACGGTCACCCCCTCAGCCTCCAGAGTTTATAAATTCGTGAGGGGCATGGATAGGGTGAAAAGCCAAGGTCTTTTTCCCAATATTTCTTCCTCATTAACACTCAACCTGGAACCCCCCTCCCAGGGGTGAACACTCAGCCCCCTACTGTACTCACTGTATAGCCATGACTGCATCACCCAATACCAGACTAAGGAGAAAGTGAGGTCTGCAGATGCTGGAGATCAGAGCTGAAAATGCGCAGCAGGTCAGGCAGCATCCAAGGAACAGGAGATTCGACGTTTCGGGCATAAGCCCTTCTTCAGGAAGAAGGGTTTATGCCCGAAACGTCGAATCTCCTGTTCCTTGGATGCTGCCTGACCTGCTGCGCTTTTCCAGCAACACATTTTCAGCTCAATACCAGACTAATGCCATTTACAAGTTGGCTTATGACATCACCATAGTCGGTCAAATCTCAGGTGGCAATGAAACAAGACTACTGACGGTAGGTGGAAGACCTGGAAAAATGGTGCACGGAGAACAACCTAGCTCACAATGCTGGCAAAACCAAGGAATTCCTTATTGACTTTTGGCAGGATGTTACTCATGCGTCCCCAACACACTAACAGCACAGAGGTGGAACGAGTGGTGTGTGTCAAGCTCCTGGGAATGGTGATCAACAACAAGCATTCTTGGACTCTTCATGTGGACACATTGGATACAAAGGCCTAACGTCTCTTCTTCCTCATGCAGCTGAGGAAATCTGGCATAACACTTTTTCTAGGTGCGCCATCAACAGCATTCCGAATACTTGGTATGGCAACTGCACCATTCAAGATCAGAGATGGTTACAAGAAGTGCTGAACTCAGCCCGGACAATCACAAAGGCCAACCACCCATCTACAGAATCCATCCAACAGGCCCACTGTCAAGGAAAGGGCACCAGCATGCTCAAAGATCCATCCCACCCTGACAACGTTCTTCTACAACCTCTACTATGGGGGAAGAAGGTACAGAAGTCTGAACACGCACCAGCCGGTTTCGTAGATTTCTATACTCCTGTTGTTCGAATATTGAATGGACTCAAACTCTTAACATTGACCTGTACCTGTGTTTTTGTTTTTGCCACTGTTTACCTATTATGTACTTATCTATGCTACTTAACTGTGTGATCTGCCTGTATTATGCACAAAACAAAGCTTTTCACTGTGCCTCAGTACACGTGACAATAAATGTAATTCAATTCAGGGTAGGGATGGCCAAAACTAGACAGCAATGATTTAAAGTGAGAGGGGAAAGATTTGAAAGTGACCTAAGGGCCAACTTTTTCATGCAAAACATGGTCCATGTTTGGAATGAGCTGCCTTAAAAAGTAGTGGAGGCTGGTACAATTACAACATTTAGAAGGCATCTGAATGGGTACATGAATAAGAAGGGTTCAGAGGGATATGCACCAAATACCAGCAAATGGAACTAAAGTAGTTTAGGATATCTGGGCAGCATGGAGTTGGACCAAAAGATCTGTTTCCGTGATGTAGAACTCTAACTTTTAAAAAATTCAATTGGGATTGTGTGTGTAGACTTTAGATGTATAAGGTTGTTATTTCGATAGAGTAGAAATGGATATTTTGGGATCATTTTCTTTAACTTAAAAATAAAACTCCTGGTACCACTTTAGTGAGCGCATTTGGATGGGTCCAATTGTAGCGTGCAACAGATCTGTAAATGCATTTGCTATTCGTTGAAGAATAAGTTTGTCATTTTCCTGTTAATGAAGATATTCCTAAACAACCTGATTAAAAGAGGTTATTACACACCTCTGGATTTATGGGTTAGACTGGAATCTTGGCGTCCTGGCTCTGAGGTAGGGACACTACTACTGCATCACAATAGTCCTTCAAAACTCAATTTTTTTTAATATATTAACCTATTCAGCTGTGTTATGACACACATATACAGCATGTGGGACGTGATACCTGGTCTCCTGGCTCAAAAGGTAAAAACACTATCACTTTGCTGATGAATTACAATTGCCCTGAGTATTGGTCCATCAGGCAAATTGATTGTGGGCCTCAAGTATCAGTATGCCCTGTCCCAATTGAGTTGTGACACTACTAAGTCCCGGTGTGGACTTCGAAGCTGGGACTTCTGGCTCTGAGGCAGGGACACTACCCACTGCACTATAAAGTCTCAACAAGCCATAGGGTAATGCCAATGACAGGCTGAAGGGGGTAAGATGAACATCCAAATATGTACACCCCAACATATCACAGCCTGGCATTAACCCTCACTGCTGCTTTAAATAGATTGAGACATTGATCTGGTTGGTGCATACTTGACTCACTTCTAGACAGGGGCCCTGTTGTTTTGTCACCCCCTCCAACAGATGGAACAAACTGAAACTATTCTGCCAAGGCCGCTACTGTTATTCCTGCCAAAAGATCTGTTGTCATTTGCATGCAATGCATGTCAGAATTGCGTTCTCAATACATTTTGGATTTTACAGTATAGCTACAGACAACAATCAACCAAGGATGCATAGGCCAACCCCTCATTCTTTCATCTTTCCAACTTCCCACCGGATCAGATCTCTGAAGTACTTCTGACCTGAGAAAATGACCAAAACGTAGACATTCACGTGTGGTCAGTTAAAGGATTAATCCCTTTTCATTTGTCTTATGATCTACATGCGACATTTTTTTATTCAATCCACATTTCGAAAGCCTCCAATTTTCTTCCACAGCTCTTCGCTTATTGTGCAGGTTTCTGAGGCAGACAGGAAAGTGGATAGAGCACAGCTCCTTACAGATTGCCAAGTCTGATGAACTCCCCAAAAAAAAAGACTCAACATCCATCTGCCAAGTCAATTCAGGGGCTGCTGGTGAGCCAATATTCCAATCTTACTGAAAGGCTTGTATCGTCATCAAGGATTTTGATCAGTTCGCTTATCTCATCTTTTCAGCAATCAGTAGAAACAGACAAGTTTAGCCTGGTATGTGCTCTGAAGTCGAAGTGTCGCAGGCCAATACAAACAGTCTCTTCCCATTTATTGCCTACATTGTCAGTGCGGATGTGTTGTAGCCTGGACGCACTGTACCTGCTCTATTATTTTAGGCAGCGCCTCTGTTTTGGTTTCATTCAAGTCAAACAGAGATGGAAGGAATGTCGTGGGTTCCCAGGCATTGCTCACATATTCCATAGCTGAGGTTATTGTCTGGAACAAGTCCCAATAATTGGGCTCCCAAGTTAACAATAACATAAGGGGGCCTGGGCTTTTTTTTTTCCAGGGAAGACGTCTGTCTGAATCAGTTGTAGATCGCTAAAGGTCAATTGAAGCAACAGGGCCAACTGAAAAAACATTTAATTTTCCTTTTAAAAAGCTTTTTCTCTTTGGTTGTGTACAGTTCTCAGCTTAGTCCTGAAAATGTTGCTAGGTTGATATACTACTGCAACAGATGGATCTCGTGTTGAATTCATTAAAAAAATACCCACCATATCCAATATATTCCAGTTCCACAATGCTATTGGGGGAAAAAAAAATTGCACATCTGCAAGGAGGGACAAAAGACTCCAGCAACCCAATACCCTCGAGAGTATTTCCAATTACCACTTGTCCATCTGAAGAGTAGCAAAGAGGTCTAACTCAGACCAATCTACTAGCACAGCTGGCTGTGTTTACATGGAGTGCTACAGACAGAACACACCAGACATCGGCACTTGCCTTTGCATAGTCTGGAGCAGAGGAACATGCACCCACCTGCCAACGGTCAGGTGTTGTGGTAATATCACTGGCCTATTATTTCAGCGGTCACTAGTTCAAATCTCACAAGGCAAATAGTGAAATTTGAATTCAATACAATAAAAATCTGGAATAAATAAAATATGGCCATATAACCATTGTTTAAAAAAACAGACTAGTTCACTAATTTTTTTTAGGAAGCAAAATCTGTCATCCTTACCTTCTTTGAGGTTCCAGACTTAAGAATTATTGGCAAAAGAACTAATGGGAAATTATGAAAATATATTTTCCATTCCTCCTTTCCAAAGGGTTAATCACAAACAGATCCCAGAGGTGCTTCAGCATGTACTTGACAAGGAGTATCTGCATGGTTATGGGTGTGTGCGCACATGTGTGTCTGCGTGTGTGCACGAATGCATGTCTGCATATAAAGCAGAGGTGTGGACAGATCTTTCAAACAGCTTGCACAACAAATTACCTCCTTCAGTGCAAGACTGAAAAGTGCTTCTGTTTAAGACAACTTTCAGAGGGATAAAAAAAAAGAAGTGCGATCTGAAAGAACTGTTTATAATAAGGGAAAACTTTAATTCACATTAGTAGAAAGACATTGGTATGAATTAAAAACAGTGCACTAATAATTAGTAAGAGCAACTGACTAAACAGAATCAAGTGTTTCTTCATAAAAAGCAGATTCAACCACTGATAATAAAGTGAAAAATCTCCTAAATTCTCAATCACTCTGGAATCAGTTACTTTATGTAGTGCAATTAGAAAAAGAAACAGATGCTGCACATGCACCCAGCAGTTTCCTTTGGATTCACTTCAGTGCAGTCATTCCACTGTCAGAATTTATTTCAGGGAGGAAGAAAGAAGATTACATATTCACTGAATGTTCACCACATCAGCACAGTTCAGAACATGGTTGAGATTAAAATTATTGAAGGCACTGTTTTGGGAATGTGACATCAAAATCAGTATCTTTAAAACGACCCTCAGTTCCAGTTAAACCTTTGGGTTTTGCAATGACAATACCAATGATGTACCTCACAAGAGTCTTGATGCCCTTGCTTTAATAGAAGGAGGATTATTATACAAACCCATCAAAAGTTCAGATCACCATTTCAAGGCCTCAACATTTTTATTTTTGGTGGTGGCGGTGGCGCAGTTAGGAAATACTGGAGTTTCCTATTGTGAAGAGAACAGAAAGGGATCTGAACTCAGATTGGGAAATACCACTACTCTCTTTAAAAAATATATTAGATTGCAACTCAGAACACTAAGATGCAGACCTCTACAGGGTTCTGATCAAGTGGGAGTGAGGCAGGTTACCATTGCCACAAAAAAAACTGATCAGGAATGTAAAGAAGAATTGAAGCTCAGCAACTAGACGGCATCTTTGAACGAGCAAATACTAGCATTGAATGCATGTTTCTGTTTGCACTGGGGAGTAGCCTCTTGCTGCTCCATCTCATCAGCCATCACTGAGCACTCCAAGGCAGATGTTGTATTTAGTACAGATTAAAAAGAACCACACAGAGCACACATGTGAAAAGCAGAAGATACTGGAATACAATAGGTCTACCAGCACTTCCCACCCAAAAATATTTTTAAAAACCTCTCCTTTTCCAGAGACTGACAAATTGTACTGTGTCAGCAGGCCCTCTACCCTGCCTCAACAATGTGCTCAATTCCAAGAATTCCAAAAGGTATTTTACCAGTGCATCAATCTCAGAGTTATGCAGTCAGACAGACGATTAGATCAGTGCCAGACTGGGTGCAGTTTGCGGACATAGGGCCCAAATGAGTTGAGGCTTTCACTAATTCATTTTTGCACGAGGCACCCAACCCAGCGAAGGAACATTTGCCCCAGAGTGGGCTTGATTTCTCCAAGAAATGAAAGGACCAGGGTTGAAGGACAGTATTTATCCCCCTGCACCATATAATTGCTACATTTCTACAATCAAGTTCATATATTTCTTAAATAAACAAAATACATATGTGCATTATTTTTCTCCCTATAGTTCCTCTAAGACTCCTAGTTCACCACAGGGTGATTGGGACGCTCTGAATACTGCAACATCTGGATACATGGACCCTCTTGAAGGTGTCACTTAATACATTGAATGACAGTTGTGCGCTGTGCAATAATTCAGCCCCTAAATCCACCAATTTTTTTTTTGGCTGCTGGCAAATGTCTCATTTCCCCACCCCCAAGTACCACTGGTCCACTTTGGGAACGTAAGCCCACCTCCCCCCCCACCCGAATCATTCACTCCCTCCCCTCCCATGGAAATCTTTGTGTCTCCGCAGGCTGGGTCAGCCCTGTTCCAGAGTCTCTGTGACCTCCACGGCAGTATAAGAGACTGGACCCTGGGATATCTGACGTGTAAAGAATGATGCCGCCCTCTTTGGCTTCACCCGCTTGATCTCTTGACCTGACAGTGAGGAAAGCAGAAAGAGAAAATTGTCTTTATACGTCTCCTTTTGCAAACTCAGAACATAGTAAAGTACTCCACAATCAATTAATACTTTTTGAGGCATCCCTATAGCAATGCAGGAAGCATTTACACTCAATTTGCATAGCTCCACACAAAAAAAAAGAGATTGTGGCCTGATATTCTGTTCCGTTTCATGTAGGATAATTATTGACCAGAGATCTCCAAGATGAAATCCCCTGCTTTCCTTTGAATTAGTGATAAAATTGGTGAAACAAACAAGGGCATGACTTATCCAATTAAAGGCAGGGCTTTGCTAGTGTTGTAGAACAGAGAAACCTGGGGCTTCAGGTGCATAATTCTTTGAAGTTTGTGTCAAACGTAGTCAGGGCGGTTAAGGAGTTTAGCACACTTGCTTTCATTGTTGAGACCTTTGCGTACAGGAGTTAGGATGTCATGTCGAGGTTGCACATGACATTGGTGAGGCCTCTGCCGGAGTACTTGTGCCCAGTTCTGGATGCCCTGTGATAAGATGGATATTAAGCTGGAGAGGGCTCAGAAAAGATTTACCAAAATATTGCTGGGAATGGAATGTTTGAGTTATCAGGAGAGGCTGGGACATTTTTCACTGAAACATGGGAGTTTGAGGGGTGACCTTGTCGAGGTTTATAAAATCATGAGGGGTACAGACAAGGTGGCTGGTAAGTGCAGTTTCCCAAGGGTGGGTGATTTCAAGACTAGGGGACATATTTTTAAGGTGAGGGGAGAAAGATTTTAAAAAGACACGAAGGGCAATGTTTGAAAACAGTGGTTCTTGAAAGGAATGAACTTCCAAAGGAAGTGGTGGATACAGCTACAGTTACAATGCTTAAAAGACATTTGGATAGTTACATGAATAAGAAATGTTTGGACGCATATAGGCCAAGTGCAGGTAGGCGGGACTAGTTTAGTTTGGGATTATGGCCACATGGGCTGCTTAGACAGACGGGTCTGTTTCGGTGCTGTATGACAATGCCTCCAGTGGCATTAGGATCTCCTGAAGGGGCAGACGAAGGACCAGAGGTCGACGTATTAGCTGAAAGATAGCACCTCTAGCAGAACAATGCTTCCGTATTATGGCACAGGGACTGTCAGCTTGGAATGGGCCTTGCGACCACGATTTCTAACTCAGAGGTGAGACTGTTGCAAATGCTGACATTCACGATATTAAGTACCCAGCATTTGATGAGTGAGTCACCACTGTTTGTGCATTTGGGTGAAATTTCTTTTGGTGGTGGTGGTGGGGGGGGGGGGGGGGGGGAGGGCCTGGGATGGATGAGAGGAGAGAGAGGTGGGAAAAGAGACAGAGGAAGAGACTTTAACGTCAAGGAACTGTGAGCTACAAATGCAATCATTTGAACACTGGAAGACCAACTAAGATGCTGAAATAATAGAGTGCACATTTCTTGAAAAGAGAACAACTTTTGGAATACAGCTTACAGAGGCTCTCTAACAGCAGAAATCTGGAAATGCACCAACATCAGATAGATTCTCATAAATGAGTAAGACCCTTTCCAAACTTGTTTTCCCCAATGCCTAACACAGACTATTCACAGGACACAGTACGTCACTGTGCTAACATACAGCACAATGGGTACAGTACAAGCATTCAAAAATGGCCATATTTATTGGAGTGAGGGTGCAAATTGGTGGCGGTGTGGGTGGGGGAATGATTTAGGAATGATTAATTTGTCTGAAGATTACCTTAAGTAAAAGCCACTGTCCATTTACATCACCCTTACTGTTCTCAACTAGTTAGGTGATAAATGGTCACAATTCTCAGTGCTGAAAGGCAATTCAGCCCATTTAGTCTGTTCTGCCTATCTGAATTCACGGTTCCTTCAAAACCATTCTCCTGCCTTTGCCTTCTAATCATACACATTCTTCTTTGCCAAATAACTGTCTGATTCCTATTCAAGTGAATTTGCCTCCACCACACTGAGATAGTCCATTCCAAACCCAAACCACTCACTGCACAAAAAAAAATCACCTTTGCTTTTGCTTCTTTTACGGATTAAATTGGTGTTCCCTCATTCTTGATCAGAGTCAGAGAGACGTACAGCACAGAAACAGACCCTTCAGTCCAACATGTCCATGCCGACCAAGTATCCTAAATCAGTTTAGTCCCATTTGCCAGCACTTGGCCCATATCCCTCTAAACCCTTCCTATTCATGTGCCCATCCAGGTGCCTTTTAAAATGTTATTACACCAAACTCCCCACTTCCATGAATCTGTTACTATCTTTGCAGATCCTCCGTGACTTTGAAAATTCCTTTCAGCCTTCTTTGCTCCAAGGAAAAGTCTGAACTTCTCCAACTATCTTCATAATGAATGCTCCTGATCACTGGAACCACTCACAAAGCACTGAAAAGCCTGGTACTGCAATCCTATTGGGCAGCAACTGGACACCTCTTGCAATTCTATAAATCTCAGCATCCTTTCTTTTCAGATCACCTGAAAGCATTTTCACCGGTCGCTTATTTCATAATCGTAGCTGTTTGGATTGACAATGGAGGTAAGATTGGGACAAAGTCTCTTATTTTAAAATCAATGCAGCTTTGGTCATTGTTCTACTTGAAACACTCTTCCTCCCAAATCTCCAGATACCCCAGTCGACACACACTTCCTTCCTCACGGCTCATCTCCGCACAGCCAACTGGCAAAGGATAACCTTGGAAACAATTTTGATTAGATTACTTACAGTGTGGAAACAGGCCTTTCGGCCCAACAAGTCCACACCGACCCACCGGAGTGCAACCCACCCATACCCCTACATTTACCCCTTACCTAACACAATGGGCAATTTAGCATGGCCAATTCACCTGACCTGCACATCTTTGGACTGTGGGAGGAAACCGGAGCACCCGGAGGAAACCCACGCAGACACGGGGAGAACGTGCAAACTCCACACAGTCAGTCGCCTGAGTCGGGAACTGAACCCGGGTCTCAGGCGCTGTGAGGCAGCAGTGCTAACCACTGTGCCACCGCGCCACCCATTTTACTCCGTCTCTACTTTTGCTTATAAAGCGCAGTTGCAAATAGCATGTCTTTTTTTTTCTCTAAATTGGACAAATGTAAATGAATAGGTAAGTAATGGCTCGTGTAATGGACTGTAACAAAAAAATCAAATCCCAATGTGAAACGTACAAAGTTTCAATGAAAACCTGAATACAAGAGGGGTTTTGTATTCCAGCCCCTGAATTACCCACAGGGCACAGAAGGCCTGAGTGTACAGTGGTCAAAACATATCTCCGTTACAGGGTTACCCTGGGAGTGACGCCACCGTTGAAGAAACCAGGCAGCTAGATCCTCTTGGGCATTCATAATTCTTCAGTTCGGGGGAAAAATAAGTTCCTACCCAGACCACACCACCACAATATGTACTGGCAGAGATGTCTCCCTTTATGCCAGAGTTAATCTGTGCTAAATTCTGAAACCGTACCCTCTGCACTTTCCACCCAGTGAGTAAACTTACGAACAACTATAAGATACAGGAACAGAATTAGGCCATTCAGCCCACTGATTCTGCTCCGCCATTCGAACGTGGCTAATAGATTTCTCAACCCCATTACCGTTGATCCCCGTACCAATCAAGAACCTATCTCTGTCTCAAAGGCACTTCATGACTCGGCCTCCATAACCTTCTGTGACAATAAGTTCCACAGATCCACCACCCTCTGGCTGAAGAAATTCCTCCTCATCTCAGTTCGAAAGGATCATCCTTTCACTCTAAAGGCTGTGCCCTCTGGTCCTAGTCTTTCCTACTAGTAGTAACATCTTCTCCATTTCCACTCTATCCAGACCTCTCAGTATTTTATAAATTTCAATCAGATCCCCCCCTTCTCATCCTTTTAATCTCTAGAGTCCAAGCTGAGTTCATTCTTGCAAACCTCACGTGTACCGACCACCCCACCCCCACTCGCCCCAGATTCTCTCAACAGAATCCTGAACTAGGACTCCCTTTTGTGTTTCAGTTTTCTGAAGCCTTTCCCCATTTAGAAAAGTCTCCAGCTCTCCTCTTCCTACCAAAGTGCATATCCTCTCACTTTCCCACATTGTATTGCATCTGCCATTGCTTTGCCCACTCTCCCAGCCAGTCCAAATCCTTCTGCAGCACCCCTGCTTTCTCAACAGTAACCGTCCTATCTATCTTTGTGACATCTGCAAACTTTAGCAACAATGCCCCCAGGTTTCTTCATCCAGATTATTAAATGTGTAACAAGAACAGTTGTCCCAACACTGACCCTCACCCGATTAGTCAATGGCTGCCATCGGTCAAAGACCCCTTTGTCCCCACTCTCTGCTATTGCCAGTCAGCCAAACCTCTATCCATGCCAGTGTCTTGCCCCGAACACCATGGACTCTAACTTTATGTAGCAGCAGTTGTTCAGTCCGGCTGCCCCGGGGGGAACGCGGATGGGGATTGGGGAAAACGGGGATGCGGGGTTGGGGGAAGCAGAGCTGGACTGGGTTGGGGGTGTGGGCCGGGAGCGGACAGTGTGCAGCAGTGTGCTTTTGCCTAGCCTCCTGAACGGGCAATGAAGGGCTTATGCCTGAAATGTCGAATTTCCTGTTCCTTGGATGCTGCCTGATCTGCTGCGCTTTTCCAGCAACACATTTTCAGCTCTGATCTCCAGCATCTGCAGACCTCACTTTCTCCTCCTGAACGGGAGCAGACTTCACAGAAAACTCGAAGCCCCAGAGGAAATTAACTAACCGAATAATCAGTTATCCAAACGAAATAGTGCCCGCCCATCTCGTTCGGATAATCAAGGTTCCTCTGTAAATTGAAGCACTGGAGTTATGTTTTCAGCTGTGAGGACTTAATGAGGGGAGTAGATTCTTAGATCTACTCACTCATTTAGGTTTCTATTGTTTCCTGTATGCTTTGTCAAAATATATTTGAGGGGTAATTTATTTTTTTGGATTGCTGTTAATAAATCTGTGGTTTTCAATGCAATTACCCTATTTGTACTGTCAGGATTGTAGAACCATTGCGCAGTACAGCAGCACCCTCTGATGGTAGGGAATAGAATGGCACCCACAGCATCCATAAAAGCTTCCCAAAACCTTCCAGAAACAGAGAATCTGCAGGCCATCCAGGGTAGGCCAATATTTGCCAAAAGTCAAAAGGTAGGGTTGACTCTGCTGAGGGTCACGGTCCCTTGACCAATCAACAAGCGAGCTTAGCTCACAATTCTCATCCAACGGTTCGGCAATTATTCAGTGTCCACAGCAGATGCTACCCAAAAGGTCAGCAAGGAGGCCACCTACCCTCTTCTACATAGTCTATGGTAGAGAGCTGCTGGATCCGATTGCACACCACGCTGTTCTGCCTCTTCAGTTTGCCGCGTTTCTCCTTTGGTCTCGGTGGCTTTGCAGCAACGACGTCCTGCACCGGTGGCACCTCGAAGGTGTTGTTGAAGTCAATGCAGTAGTCTATCATTCCACTCATCAGCTCCGCCTGGAGAGACGCACACTAGCATTAGTCCCGAGGCATCACTTCACTGCATCCCCAACCAGTTTTCCCATCCCCTGATTATACAAGGAGTGGAGACGGACTATTCAACTGCAGGAGGAATCGCTGCTCATCCACATTTGGCTCAACAGTCACAAGATCTCAGTCCACAAGTAGCAATCCAGAACAGAAATCTTTAGCTAATTTCTCCGAACTAGTTTTTTTTAACCTAGGGACAATGTGGTTGGGTAGAGCAGTGTGAGCACACTAACCAAACATTTTCCTGGTCGATCTTGTATAATAAAACACCTTTCACCTAACTTAGATATCCTGTTCGACCTCAGGTAACTGGGTACAGCTTCTTTCTGTTCACCTCCACTTTACACTGAAGTTACGAAAGTTACTGGTTCCACACTCTTCAAATATAATTACCAGCTTGATCATTTAACCAGACAAGATATTCTTTTGCAATGAAACAATGCATCTGTTATCTTTGCCCCCTCACTTCCAACAATTAAATCAACTTCAATCTTTTTAAAGTCAAGAAAACATACTAAAGGATGAAAAACTGAACCAGAACACGAAAAACTCAAAGCAGTTCGAGAGCAAAGAGAGGGAGAATAATGCCAGGACCAAAAACCAAACAGACGTTAAGCCTGGTGAGAAAGGTGTGTGCACGCGCAGTTAGAAAGCTACATAAATAGGTAAACTGTAAGTTACTATTACAATGATCTGGTTATAGAATCCAGCTGGTACAGGGAATATAATTATTTCAATTCTGTCTCAAGCACACTGGACAATATGGCCAATATATGTTATCCATATAGCACAGCATCAGAAAGTCATTCCATCCATCTGGTTTTGTATTCACGTTCCACTCAAATCTTTCCCATACTTCTACATCTCACTATCAGCACATGATTCTAATCCTTTGTCACCTCAGCTTCTCCTTTAATGCATTGTTACTCTTTGCCTCAACTGCTCCTAGGGGGACAGTGAATTCCACAATGAGAAGGCTGTCGCTTCCTCAGTACCTGTTTGGAATAGACCTTCAAAAGCTTGTTCACAACAGCTCCTCCTTCCTCTCCATCAAATTCCAGCCACAAGATGTCATCAGACTCCTCGTCCTCCGAGGACGTGTACTCCCACGACAGTTCATGAAAACACAGGGTCAAAAGCACGCACTGCAAGTGGAAGCAGAGAGTTATTCTCTCAATGACAATCAATCCAAGCACCTTGTTGTTTGTGTTTTACACTAGGCATGCCATCCCCCCACTGAAGGCAATGGACTTGAGAAATTTTAAAGCAAGTGAGGCCTGGAGTTTGATTCAACATATATGACATAGCATCACACAATACAATTCATCCAGATTTTCTATTAGGGTCTAAATGGACAATAATTCCAAAATAATATGCTTTCTCAAGACAGGTGGGCAGCTTAAGCTCCCTCTTCACTGTCCCCATCAAAACCCTCGGGGCAGGTACAGCACCATCTGGCTAGTGCAAAGCTTGCTTGACACTTTTCCAAAAACATGGCTCAGGTCCAACCTCATAACAGTGCCATCAGCGTTACGAGACACGGCTGGAATTTCTCACACTGCCTTTACCCTGGTCGGCAGTGTGCAGTTGCCTAATTATTATAAGCAACGGGAAACTCCAGGCGGATTCGATCATATGACAAAGACAAGTAGATCATTTTAGAGAGAACATCAGACCAGCAGGCAGACAATTAAGGCCGCTCAAAGTACAAAAATATTACCTTCTCCTTACTGTCCATGACAGACACACCGTCCAAACTGATTGCGATGGTTACTATTTTGCGCCCATTCCGATGCAGAAAGCTCTGCACTGGTTTATCAATCTCCCCAGTGAACATCGCAGAGCTGAAACCACAAGAGACAAAAGGGTGAAGCAGGATAACAGAATTGAAAGCCTACAACACGCAGGAATTACATTTGCAAGTTGGGAATCCTTTCTCTTAAAAGTGAATGGGTGACCACTAAAACTTAAGAGGGAACTATAAACATAGAGGTTGTTTCTACTTGCATGCTGAGGAACCTAAATTATCTAAACAACACGGGCAGGGAATATTTTGTTTGGACAACTGAATATCCGATACACAGCTTAGCCAAGCATCAGGACCTTACAATCTGGTTTGGATAATCTGAAATTTGGTTAATCGAATGCCAGATAATCGAGATTCCTCTGTAGTCTAAAATCAATGGGGCCAAATAAGATATTCACTAATAAATCCAATAGGGAATATAGGAGAAGCTTTTTTTAAAAAAATCCCCAGAATAGAACTCACCACCAAACAGCTGAATCAAAGGCACAAATACATTTAAGGGAGAATGCCAGATAAAAACAGAAAGTAGCAGGTTATGTGGATAAGGTTGCCGATGGGAACATAAATACCAGTGTACCAGAACAGTTGAATTAAATGGTTGATTACTGTTTTATGATCCTAGCATATCGAAGCTTGATAGATCACAGGATCAAGTTAACTGTCTGCAGTTGGTTAACATTGTGGTTAATCACAAATATTTACCCAATGCTACGTATGGCCTTTTACAACTGAAGTTTCTAATGCAAAAGACATAAACAAAGCCATACTTACCACAAACATCTAAACAAAATTTCCATCTGTCTTACAGCAGAATCAGCTAAAGACTTTATCTCAGAGAAAAATTACTCCTATTTCAGCATTTATGAATGAATTTTACTTAACTTACATTCCCACTTTCTTCTTGCTGAACAATGGAGATAACGTGACAGTTAGTTTCCAGCTGGCATGAACCTTTCACAATTCTGATGACCTGAACTCTCAGTTCTAACATCAAAAACACTCTCAGTTTGGAAGGTTCACAGATTAGAAATCATTTCAGCTGAGGCGACTGATTACTCAAAACTGCCTTGACTCCCCCTGCTAGCAGAAGCTATTATTCTGCCTTCTGAACGAAACTTCTGAAACAAACAGCATTTTTGGTTCTGAAGTCAAAACTAGATGGTGTTTATTCTGTCGGTCATCAACTCAGCAGCATCAACATTTTACTTTGTAACTTAAGGCTATAACTGCAATCACACGTTTTCTCATAACTCATGCACTTAGGTCACGATCCAAATGATTTTGACGTGTTTAAAAGAATCTGATCATTTCAAATCCAAAATTGAAAATATATATTATACACCTTTAATCACAGCTGTAAATGTTACTTCAACTCAATAGGTGCTCAGAACCCTTTGGGATTCTGAAACAAGAGGAAAACAGGGGAAAATAAAACACAAGCAGATAATCACTTAAGGATTAAGAAAATGCAATTCTGGCAAGAATGTTATCGACTTGGGATAGGTCGGAATCCAAAGGTGGGTAAATTACCAAGCATCTTCTCTTACAGATACGTGGTATGAAAGGTTCAAAGCTACAGCACTCACAATGAGGTTGGATGCTCCTTAGTAGCTAACCTGCAGAACTGAGTCCCTCCTCACAGCATATCAAGCTATCAGATGTTGCCAAAGCAGAGACTCATCACTGAGCCACCATGTAACCCTTACGGTTAGCACTGCTGCCTCTCAGTGCCAGGGACTTGGGTTCAATTCCACCCTCGACAATTGTCAATACGTTTTCCCTGTTGTTTGCATAGGTTTGCTCCACGGTCCAAAAGATGTGCAAATTCAGGTGGATTGGCCATAGGAAATTGTCCAGCGTCGAGGGATGTGTCGGTTAGGTGGGTTAGCCATGGGAAATGCAGGGTGACATAGGAATAGTATAATGGGCTGGATTTGGGTGGGATGCTTTTTGGAGGGTTGGTGTTGACTCTCTGGGCTGAATGGCCTGTTTCTACACTGTAGGAATTCTATGATTACTGCCTCTTATCCAGTTTTCCAGTAAATGCAAAAGAAAATGCTTTTGGGAAGCCAGGAAACGCTGGAGAGTACCATTTGTAGGTCAAGGAGTTGGGCCATTCTGTCCTTTGAGCCTATCCCACTAACCAATAAAATCTACACCTGAATTCCATCTACCCAACCTGATGCTATATCCCTCAACATCCTCAGCTAAAAGACATGCATCAATCTCAAATTTCAAGTTGTGTAAGCAGCTGTTGCATTGAGATACACATGCTTCAAAGTCTTTCCTGAATACACACCTTGAAGTAGTTCTTCTCTTCTCTCCAGCTGGAATTCCAATTTGCTCTTTTTTAAACTTGTTTATTTCTATTGCTTCTCATTTCCCTCCTGGCGTCAGATGAAATGTTTAGCACAACTTAATTTCAGGCATACCTCATCCCTCATTGACTATCTCCATCTACCATTCCCTTTGCCTTTTGTGACGTGATACCTTAGATCTTTAATCTCTCTCACTCTCTAACCTTTCTTTTGTTCGGTTTGTCTCACCATCTTTTTCAATAGTTAAAAAAAAACATTTCCTCCTCTTCAGTTCTGAGAAGTTGCCATATTTGATACAGACCATTAATTCTGCTTCCTTCCCCATGCGATGAAACCCAGAGTTTCTTTAACACTATCTTTCATTCTCAAATCTGCTGATTTTACTTTTGTCTATGTCCTGGCAAATATAGTTTCTATTGTATCAAGGTTTCTTCTAAACTTCTGAAAATCCAGCCCTCATCTATCTATGCTCCAGAAAATACAAACTTAATTTGGGTCTCGTTGACTTTTTTAAAAACAAAATACAGCATT
Source organism: Hemiscyllium ocellatum (assembly GCF_020745735.1). NCBI lineage: Eukaryota > Metazoa > Chordata > Chondrichthyes > Orectolobiformes > Hemiscylliidae > Hemiscyllium > Hemiscyllium ocellatum. The sequence goes on from NC_083446.1 coordinate 6,423,715, forward strand.
TATAACCATTCCCAAGTGAATTAATGATTATGGTCAGGACTGGAGAGCCAGATTGCTTAGTGATCCGTCAAGACCAGAACTGTTATCTGAATGATTATGCCACATTCCTCAAATCATACACAAAACAGCAATCTTATGAGAGGGGGTTTAGATTAGATTAGATTAGATTACTTAATGTGGAAACAGGCCCTTCGGCCCAACAAGTCCACACCGACCTGCCGAAGCGCAACCCACCCATACCCCTACATTTACCCCTCACCTAACACTACGGGCAATTTAGCAAGGCCAATTCACCTGACCTGCACATCTTTGGACTGTGGGAGGAAACTGGAGCACCCAGAGGAAACCCACGCAGACACAGGGAGAATGTGCAAACTCCACAGGGAATCAAAAAGGTTTCAGGAGCTCTTAAACGTTCTAGTTGAAACTATGCATGTAGGCTGAAGGTTTTGCGACTAGCGGTCTCTCATTTTTCCACAACACAGTACTTCAGACCTTCAGTCAAAAGACAGTTTCAGGAAAAGAAAAGTGAGGTGCGATGAGGCCAGGGTGTCATGGTGGAACAGTCGCTGAAGGTTGAAATGCAGGTGTAGCAGGCAGTGGGGAAAGCAAGGCATGCTGTCCTTCACAACGAGTGGATGTTAGTATAGGACTACTGATGTCTTGCTACCTTGGTGAGGCCACACCTTGAGTATTGCAAGCAATTTGGTGTCTTGTCTGAGGAAGGACATTTTTGCTTCTGAAGGGGTCCAGTGAAGGTTCACTAGACTCATTCCTGGGTTGGCAGGACTGACATATGAAGAAAGACTATATTAACTGGGCTTGCTTTCACTGGAATTTAGAAGAATAAGGGGCCATCGCACAGAAACAAAATCCTGATGTAACTGGATAGGCTAGATGTGGGAAGAATGCTCCCGATGTTGGAGAAATCCAGAACTAGTGGTTACAATCTAAGAACAAGGGGTAAGCCATTCCGGACTGAGATGAAGAAGCATTTCTTAACGTAGAGTTGTGAATCTGTGGAATTTTCCATCACAGAAAGCTGTTAGGGCCAGTTCGTTGGATATGTTCAAGAGGGAGCTGGACATGGCCATTGCAGCTAAAGAGATCAAGGGGTATAGAATGAAAATGGGACTGTGATATTGAAATGGCGTGGTTAGCCATTGAATGGTAGTACAGGCTTGAAGGTCCGAATGGCCTACTCCTGCACCTATGTTTCTAAGGCACTGCACAATACAGAGACACCTTTTTAAAAAAGGCAAGAGAATTTAAAAGGAGACAAAACTAGAAGCATTAGGAAGAAAGTTTAACTATTCAAGATGAGAATGCCAGAAAATTTACTCAACTTCCCTCAGGAGAGCCTTTTCTCAGGGCGAAGTGGGTAGATAGGTATGGCTTGGAGTTGAATACCATGTGGAACTAGTCAGGGTACCAAAAGTAGGAACTTGTCAGTTTGAACAGGCCTTTGGCTATCGTTGACTTTTAAAAGAAAATACAGCATTTGTAACCACTCCCAAGTGAATTAATGATTATGGTCAGGACTGGGGAGCCAGATTGCTTGAACTAGTCATCTTTCAAGAACAGAACTTATCTGAATGATTATGCCACATTCCTTGATCATACACAAAACAGGAATCTTATGCTTTTATCACCATGTTACATAACTTAGTGCACTCAATGCACTGCACTAAATGATGGCAACATCAGTAACTAAGGCCATAATTTATCAAATTAAAAAATGCTTCCCGCTTTCTTCAACTGAAGGTACTGCAGTACAGCTAAAGATGTCTACAATTACCGAGGGCAGCACGGTGGCTCAGTGGTTTGCACTGCTGCCGCTCAGTACCAGGGACCTGGTCCAATTCCACGCAGGTAACTGTGTGTGGAGTTTGCATACTCTCCCTGTGTTTATGTGGAATTCCTCCGGTTGTTCTGGTCTCCTCTCACAGTCCAAAGATGTGCAGGTTAGGTGGATCGGCTACGCCAAATTGCACACTGTGTCTAAGAATATGCAGGCTAAGTGGATTAGCCATGGGAAATGCAAGGCTACAGGGATAGGGTGGGTCTAGGTGGGATACTCTTTGGAGGGTCAGTGTGGACTTGATCGGCCAAATGGCCTGCTTCCACAATGTACAGATGCTATGGTTCTACCAGGAGTGGGTCAACTTTCCACAAGGTGAATGGTGAAAGCGGGAGGCCAACCCAATCCCTCATCTTACCCATAGTAGCGTAGCAGATGACACTTTTCCAGATATGATCGGTAGTGTAGCTTTAGTGTCTCTGGCTCTTCACGCGCTGCATCGTCCACTAGCTGCCTGAAGGACTCCAGGAGTTCCTCTTCGTAGCCGTGCTGCTTGGCTCCTCGGGACCGGAATGCTGCCAGGAACCCACCGTGCTTCTTGCACAGATGAGTGGGAAGACACGTATCAATTTTCTCCCTGAGAAACATAGCACAATAATAGGTTAACCCGAGCTGGCACAGGAGTTCAAGTTAGCAATGTAGCAGCACGTAATGAAGAAGATGATTCACAGACAAAATGTAAATACACTGCCACATATTGTAAAAAGCTGTAGACAGCAATAATTTTCTGATCTGAGCCCCTACAGCAATTGAGGTCACAACGGTCAGTAAAGACTCCTGCTCCAGATACAACCCACTAGCTCACCCATCTCCCTACTGCACCTACCCCATAAGCATCCAATCTAGCTGTAGCACCGGCCAGCAGCCAGAAACTTAGCAGACCAGACTGAACCTCAGTAATTCACTCACAGAAGTCCATTTCTGAGTTTTAGTCCTGCTTTGTGTGGGGTTTGCTCCTTCCAGTCAGTGCTGCAACAGGATGGGGCTGTTTGTTGCTCAAGTGGTTCACCATCGACTGCTCAGTGCAGGGCTTCCAGGCATAAACAACTGTAATGGAGGGAAGACCGACATCAACCAGGAAATCAGTAGTGCAAGTGCACGTTTTCCTGAGAGGATCACGATCACTTGATTTTTGTTTTAAAAGCAAGGGGAGGGTTGGCTTGAAATGTTAGAACTTTCCCCCATCAGGCCACTGAAGAAGCCAACTGCATCTAGAGAAGCCATTTCAGCCAGTGAAACATGACCCGTGACACTGTGTGCCATACAACAGGGCCAGAGAATTAAACTGACCCACTTGAAGCAGTTCAGCTGAATGGTGCGGTGACACCATTATTAAAATAAGGCTCATGATAATAAAGATGGCCCAGTTCAGAGCCTGATCAAAACAACAAAACTTGAGATCAGAGAGGCTTTTGAAATGATGAGTGTCCTTGATAAAGAAGATAGGGAAGAAATACCACTGTTCAGTGAGTTGGTAACTCAAAGACACAAAAGATCATACCTAATGATAGAGGGGGAAGGTCATATTTTCAAGCAGGGCTGTTAGGATGTGGAATTTTCAGCAGCTTTAGAAAGGGAGGATTTAATATGAAAAGTTTAAAAAGAAATAAGGCAAAACAATCAATCTTCGAGATTACTATATATGAAACTTGTACAGACTGAGGGCAGCTCAAAGCACTTTACAGCCAGCTAAGTACTTTTTACCAAACTCTATCCACTGCTCTAAGGGAAAAACAACCAAATTACACACAAAGTCCCACAAACAGTAATAAGCTACCAAATGACATTTTTTAAAAAGGTGAATAGCTCATATAAGTATGAGGGAACAAAGTGGCAAAGTCTAAAATTCATCACTGAACTCCATCATGATGCAAGCATGCACAGGAGTTGGGACATCTTTGGTGCAATAAATTTTCTTCAGCAATTGATTTTTTGTTACTCAATAACTTAAAAGGAAACTGGCAATCAAAATGACTTTGCGTCTTTATATTTTAAGAGTCAGTCACTATGTATAGACTTTAACCTCACTCCTGTCTACTTTCTCTTCCAATACTTGCACTCCCAGTCAGCCAGGACCTGTTTATACTTTGCCACGCATCAATGTAGCCTCACCTGATGAGAGCCAGGTTGTGCTGGTCCTGATTGAAGGGACCAAGCTCAATTCGACAAGTGAGGGCGCCCAGCTTGAGACAATCCTCCATGTCGTAAGGGTACCGGCCCTCCAGAATATTAAACTTGGCCTCTTCATACAACAATCGGAGGATGCCTTCATCCTCGATCTGAAATTTCGACAAACATTGACTACTCAGCAAAACAAGGAAATAATTTTGAAAAGCAAGACATTATGAAAACTTGTGTACTGCTAAGTAATCACATTAGCAATCAGTATGGGAATAGCATGGATCACTAGAAGGCAGACTCTAAAGCCATATTACACAAGGATTAAAACAAACAATGCTAGCTTCAGAATCTACTGCTGGTGGCCCTTTTCCTTTGGGCACATTTCATTTTTAGTCTCTAACATTTTTCATTTCTGGTGTTTTAAAAGATTCCAATTTCAGGAAATATACTATATTTCTCAGTCAAACTACAGGAGCTAGTGGTCTTAAACTGTGGTACACACATATAGACCTGCTTCAGTCCACAATGCAACAGGTTCTAACTAAATTGTAGACCAAAACAGGCCTATGTGGAAAGCACACATACTAAGGCAACCAGCAAAAAGGGTGGTTGCTGGGGGATAAAAACCAAGACTAAAATTCTGTACATCCAAGTGTCTCAAGCAGAGTCAGTGGACTCAAAATGTTATAACGGACAAAACTGCTTGAAAAACTCAGATGATCTAGCAACATCTGTGGAGAGAAATCGGAGAAAACATTTCAGGACCAGTGACCCTTCCTCAGAACATTTTGGTTTTTATTGACTTGTAATGTTAAGTCTTTCTCTCCACAGATGTTACCAGACCTGCTGAGTTCCTCCGGCATTCCCTGTTTGATGATTGTGTTATACAGTACACATGCATATACATAAAGCACTTGGAGCTCCTGAATGAACATTATAGTTTAAGTAGCATTTCAAATCATGACTGAGACTATGAAATCACAGCAACGAGTTGTGACAGAACTCACTTGTAACTCCTTGCCTTTGGGAAAGAACACATTCTTTCGAAACTGCAAAGATGGTTCATCTGCCAGACGTAGAAATATCATTAAGAGAGTAATTGAACTACCAAAAGGAAACAAACTAAATTTTCAATTCACTTGGTTGCATTTTCCATAAAAACAAACAATTAGGAGTAGCTGTCATTTGGTCCCTTGAGCCTGCTCGGCCAGTCAATAAACCACTCACGGCTGATCTGACTACAGCCTTGACTCCAAGTTCCCCCCAAGACTAATACACTTGGCCTCCCTCTTTGGTTAAGACCAAGCTTTGCCATAAAAATATTCAATAGCCCTGCATTCATAACTCTCCGAGGAAGAGCTACACAAACTCTCAACCTTCAGACAAAAGAACATGCAGCATTTCTGTCGTAAATGGGAGCCCCCTCACTTTCACACACGAGGAGACACGTAGCCTAATAAAACAGGAGATGGGGCGGGGGAGCTCACAGTGGAGGCGATCCATACACCTCGTCATGGAGCAGGATGGGTGGGTGGTTGGGGGAAGGCACGAACTGTAGCAGATAGCTCCTTGTCTGAGCATGAAGGTGCTAATATGAAAAGGTGTTAACCCGGATGAGACCACTTAACACTGCTTAGGCCACAAGTCAAACTGCTAAGTTTCTGCATCTTGGGGGTGGGGAAGAAAAAAAAAATCTGTTCTTCTGCACCAGTTATTCACACAATGTGCTCAATAAAATCACCACCTGCTGCTTTGATGTTGCTTTATTCACTTTAACTGAGTTTTGCCTTCCATGAGTGTCTAATCTGTGCTGCAACAAGTCCCAATAGCCTAGGATTATACAAGGTGAGGTGGAGGATATGGAGGAAACTAAATCACTGTTTAGTGAACACTTGGACTACAGTCACAAACTGAATGGAAACACCTCTCAAGGATTAGCAAGCACACTATGAAAACAGACTCAAAAGGTCAATGGACTCCAGGGAGAGACGGATTGAGGAATTGGCGAATAATGACGGTTGACACATCTCAGATGGGTATTCCATAATATTTCTGTATTTTTGACTGGACTAAAAAGGGGAAGGACGGTTTTATAAACTAAGGATATTGAAAAGGATTGCTGCACTTTTCAACAGCGAGTTACTCGACCCTCTTTGTCAGTGATGCATACATTACTATTTGTTATGTGCGCGCGTGCGCATGGCGGGGGGGGGTTAGTTACAGAAGAGCTGGAATATGGAACGTGTACAAAAGGGAGATTCGGTCAGCAATAATTAGCTGATTGCTCTGTAGTCTGGTAACCAGATGACAATAATCTTTTGCCTGTCAACAGCTGAGATTGGTTCCCCGCAAGCTCAGAACTTGTGGGTGCGAATGTGTGGTCAGAAACCATCAGACCTCCTGAAAGGAACGAGCTGTCAATCTCTCTACAGCTAAAAACAAACTCCCTTTCAAGTCTGAAGAAAGCCAGCTTTTTTCTCTTAATCAGTCGAGGGGAGTTGTAGCTTTTAACCAATAAGTCAGAGACTTTATAAGTGTGAATTAGACACTTTTTGCCTCCTACGAATAAGTGAAAGTGTGTGGAGAAAGAACATCGAGGAGCATCAAGACATGACATGCAAAAAAGGATAGTCTCAGCGAACCCTGTAGATAGGGACCATTGAACTGCCCTTAAAGTCTTCCCCCCTGTCCATAACAGTCATGCCTTTTTGTGTGAATGATGAAACTCACGTGAGCACAGCTCTTTAAAAATAGGTTAAATATCACAGATGTTGATTTTATTTTTAGTTATTTTTTGGCAATGGAAAAGCAAATTCACGATTCATGATTTTGCAGAAACAGAGGATGAACTGTATTGACAGTGTATGAATTTTTTTGGTGGTGGCGAGGGAAGTTTTATAAGGTGGTTAGCGTTTTAAATAGTAGAGTTAACCTTGACAGTTCACAATTGTTTAGTACAGAAACCTGGTCTGTGCTTTCAGTCAACCTGAGTCGGAAAGACAAGTAAATTGGAATATTTAAGTATTTTTATAATTTCTTTAACCTTCATAATGACTTCTAGAATTGTGGAGCTTTATTTCCAGCGTGCCACCCATTGAGACAAAATCTGTTCCTTAAAATCCTCAAAGTTATCAACCAATGCAACACTCACCATGAACAATTTCATCAACAGAACATTTGGTAAATCGATAAAGCAGATCTGGCCACTGCCGGCTGACCTTGTAGGGATGATGCTTGGGTTTTAGTTGCAGCTCTGTGAATAAGCAAAACATGCCAGATAGGTGAATGTTATGTGAAAGACATCGACCAGAGAACTTCTAACACACTGTTTTGTTTCCCCTCTACTCCTCCCTTGGGCTAAGATTGTGCAGAATTGCTTACAAATGGATTGATGCATCAGAACATTTCAACCAGATTACTGGCCAACAACGTGATCATCACAATAATGGGAAACAAGATCTCCTGTTACAGAGGAGGGCTGGGACAATGTCTTTTTGGCGTCCGTCTCACGATGATTTCTAAAGAAAGGGGCACAATATGGCCATTGTGCACAGTACAATCTATGGTATTTAAATGCCTGTGGGTGTATTATTTTATGTAAGACTTGTTCATAATGAAGAAATTTATTGCAAAACATATTTACACAGATCAGGCCTTACAGGAGCCTTCCCATCATGTTTTTCTCCCCCTCACCCTTGAATAATACCTCCATTTACATATCACATTTCATATGACTCAGTGACTCAGACAATGAACTTTTAAAAATAGGACTGCAGTCACTGTTACACATGGCAGAAATTCTGTGCCAGCAACCACAAGAACAACAATTCAATGTCTGCCTAGCTGTTGAGTTTCTTTGGTGGTGTTGAGTGAGGGAGCAACATTGGCTGAAGTACTGTTTAATATCGAACATGAAGAGACTTGTTTTAATGTTTCATCCCAAGGCTGAATCATGGACTTTGGTCATTATATTTGGCTAACCACCTGGAAGCGGTTAAATATATAATAAGAGATAATAGATTCATAAATTTCTGAGATGGGAAGTACAGGCTCTCTATCCAGACCAAGCAGGTACTATGCTACTAAAACTGTAGCAATTTTGCTTAATAAAAGGGACTGCAATGATCCCCCTTCAACTATGAAGGGTCACTTGTGTTCTGCATCACTTGCAAGGTTTGGGATTCAGGAAGGGATGATTAGTTCAAAGTGTAAACAATGACAAGGCAACAGCAGGCACACAAGAATGTATATATGGAATCCTCAAATATGCTTCCACGTTGCTCTCTGAGAGATCCTCAATATTAGATGGAGGCCAATGCAGGAATGTGAACACTACACTGCTTCATCCAAACTGAGAGCTCAGTCCACCAGCAACCATTTCCCTCTGACTCTTAAGGAACTACACAATCATTTGTGCATGGTGACCAAGTGCAACCTCTTGCAGACACTTCCTACAGCCACTGAGCAAATGAACTGCTCCCTGTAAGAGCGAGAATGTCTACATGCATCACACTGGAACTGCAGTTTGTCAATTATGGACTTTCAGCCTTAACCTTTATTCTGATGTCCAATTTTTTCTTCAGGGAAGGAAACCATGGTGGTGGTGGTGGAAGAGGAAAAATGAAAAGGGACTGCAACTAGATGATTTACATCGTAGGAGGCAGCACAACAAAATAAAGCAGGGATTCAAAAGAGAAAATGCTTTAAAAGAAAACCGATTTCTGGTACCCAATATTAAGCAGAGTGTATACACACACACACACACACACACTAAAGCTCCCTCTACTGCTACAGCAATCCCAACCTCAGAAATGGCATCATCTCCATCCACACAATTTTCCTTCAGGTTGTAAGTTTGCTTGATGAGCTGGCAGGTTTGTTTTCAGACATTTCATCACCATACCAGGTAACATCATCACTGAGCCTCCAGTGAAGCACTGGTATTCTCCCCTGCTTTCTATTTGTGTGTATTGGTCTCTTAAGGTGGGTGATATCATTTCTGGTTCTTTTTTGCAGGAGGTTGATAAATGGGGTACAAGTTCATATGTTTATTGATGGAGTCCTGGTTTGAATGCCAGGCCTCTAGGAATTCCCGTGAATGTCTCTGTTAGCCTGTCCTATGATGGATGTATTGTCCCAGTCAACGTGGTGTCCTACTTCGTCTGTAAGGATACTGGTGATAGTGGGTCATGTCCTTTGATGGCTAGTTGGTGTTTGTGTATCCACTATCACTAGTATGCCTACATACAGATGAAGAAGGACACCACTTCGACTGAGACAATACATCCATCCTAGGACAGACTAAACAAGGCCACACACGGGAAGTCCTAGAGGCCTGGCATTCAAACCAGAACTCCATCAATAAAGACATTAATTTGGACCCCATTATCAACCTCTGAGAAAAAGACCAGAAATGATATCATCCACCTTAAGAGACCAAGACACACAAATAAAAAGCAGGACAGAACACCAGTGCTTCAGAGGCTCACTGATGTTACCTAGCATGGTGACAAAATATCTGAAAACAAACCTGCCAGCTCAGCGAGCAAACTTACAACCCGAACCTCAACTTGAGATACAAATCTTCTCCAAAGTCGCAAACAATTTTCCTTTTCCTTACACAGTGGTGCTTGAGTGAGACTATCAACGTAGTTGAAAACTAGAGGGGTTGCTTTGTGAATTGCTCACTAGGACTCGGATTTGAAATACTTGCATCCATCTGGCACCATTGAAGTAAAATGGGGTAGGTGAAACAATAGGAGCACCACTAAAAAAGTTATACCAAGTCATACAAAGATACGTTAGAGCAGGCAATCAAACGTTTGATCAAAGAGCTATATTTTAAAGGAACATCTTAAGGAGGGAGAGAGAGGGTGAGAAATTCAGGGAGGGAATTCTAAGGCACAGTGCCCAGGCAGAAGAGTTGTGACCGACAGACCCAGGTGATGGTATTGAGGCTGAGACAGGCAGGTTTGTCAACAGAAACCGTGGGCGGCACGGTGGCACAGTGGTTAGCACTGCTGCCTCACAGTGCCTGAGACCCGGGTTCAATTCCCGACTCAGGCGACTGACTGTGTGGAGTTTGCATGTTCTCCCCGTGTCTGCGTGGGTTTCCTCCGGGTGCTCCGGTTTCCTCCCACAGTCCAAACATGTGCGGGTCAGGTGAATTGGCCATGCTAAATTGCCCGTAGTGTTAGGTAAGGGGTAAATGTAGGGGTATGGGTGGGTTGCGCTTTGGCGGGTCGGTGTGGGCTTGTTGGGCCGAAGGGCCTGTTTCCACACTGTAAGTAATCTAATCTAATATCTGGTCAGAAGTCTGTTGCAGGATCAAAGAATGCTTAAAACCTAGTCCATCTTGCAGACTTGAAGTCAGGTTGTCAAGTTGTCCAACCTACCAGAAGGTTGGAGATTACACTAAAGCAATTTCCCTAATTATCTTGTCAAAATGCACTCCCAGCAGCTTTTACAGCAAATACACTTATTAACCCACAAATAGAGACACTCCCTACCACACCCTCCCCAATCTACAGGGTCATTAAAGACTGCAGATACTCACCTAAGAAAGGCGAAATGAGCCACAATGAGAAAATCTCTTGTGCCTGATCAGGCAACTGCAGTGATTCCCGAACAGTTCTGGCAAGCTCCCCCGCTGTAAGGGCTGTCAGACTCTCCACAGAAACCTGAATAACAGTGTCATTCACCAGGTAAACCAGTACTTCTGGGTCTTGGGAAGAAAAGGGGTCAGAAAAAAAATAAATTAACTGAAGAACACATGCATTTAGGCAAATTTATCACACTGAAAGAAATAGAAGGGAGAATCTCGACTGAGAATCTTAAACATATCCTCAAGGCATATCTTCTGGATTTTTGTTTTAAAAGCTTGTAGCCAATAAAACTATGGTTAGGGATCGGAGTACACTGTATTGACCTCTACACATTACAGTCCTGTTTATTCTCTTACCTATGATATGCAAAATTAATCAAATTTTGATTTGCAACTGATTTTCTTTTAGGTGACAATGCAGTCAAGACAGCAACTAGATTGCTTGCTCTCCTCAGGTCTCCTGACAGCACTGACTTTTGTCAGGCTTGGTACTGGTGCCTCAGTGTCAGGCAATGTGTCAGTGAAATGGCAACATAACCAAATTCAGCCTAGATTCTCAGTCATTGGATAACAGAAGGGAGCCCAAACACTGGTAGATATTCCTGTCTAAATACAAACAGGAGTAACAGTAGGCCACTTGGCATTTTGAGCTCCACCATTCAATAAAGGTCAACACTGATCTGATTCCCTTGCTGCTATTGCTTGGTCTTAGTTGGAAGCAGCTGGCTCAGTGCAGACTGGAGGGTAAAGCTTTTCAGCACATTATATACATCAGGTACAGTTTAACATAATTGATTATTTTTGATGAAAGACCTTTCCATAAGCTCTAGTACAGCACACAACTCAGCAGAAACTGGCTTAAAGAGAACATTACAACACACTTACGTCTAGTCACAGATGAGGATACACTCCCCCGCTGGGAACCTTCAGGCACTTCAAGCACATTTCTCGGCTCACTTGGATCCATCTGGAAAAGAAAGAAATCCATTATCAGAAACATGCTTGCATTAAACGGAGGGTTTCAATCCCTCTCTGGCTACTGTAGGAAGATGTTTTGGATTCCTGACTCTCAGAGCAAATTTAAACTAACCTACTTCACTATGCCGATAAAAGTTACTATGCTGCTAACAACTAGTTCCTTTCAATTATGGTTCCCAGCAGACTTACTGCTCCATGTCCCTTTGAAGCATGTTTAGTTATAAAGAACCTGATCAATTGGGTTGCAATGCTTTATTTGCATTCCAAAGAGTAAAGTAAACTTCAACAGCACTAGTGTCCCTCCCTTCTTCCTGCATAGACATGAACGAGCTCCTTTGCCAACTCCTCTCTGTCATGATCAAAGCACAGGCTTGACATGCAATGTTGTAACGCTCCCAAGATATACAAGTTGCCTTAGGAGAGTGGGTGGGACAGGTTGGTCTTGTTTCCTAGGAGTGAGCAGTAGGCCATTCAAGCCTGCTCTGCCATTCAATACGATCATTGGTGATCCTCTTATCTCAACACCATAATCTCACTTTCCGCTGGACTTTAAAAGAGCATGTGGTGGTTAGACTTTATTGAAATGCACAATGGTATGAATGGTCTTGACAAGGTAGATATGGAACTCGCGTTTCTCCTTGCAGTTGAATCCAGAACTATGGGTCACTGATTTAAAATTAGAGGCTGCCCTTTCAGGATAAAGATGAAAACTTTTTATTTTCCCTCTATTTCACAGCTGTACAATCCTCCAACTGCCTCAGAAGGTAGTGGATGCAGTGTTGTTGAATTTTTTTTTAAGGCAGTGGTAGATAAATTCTTGTTTGGCAAGGGAATCAAAGATCATCAGTTGGAGAAGGGAATGCAAAATTCTGAAGAAACAGGTCTTATTGGATGGAGGAAATGGCCTACTACCGTCCTGATGTTGAATGTCGGAGTGAGGCAGAAAGGCTGCAACAATGCATCGGAATAGGTTGGGTGGGCAGGCAGAGAGTTCTTACAGTGCAACACTTTGAAAAGACTAAATCCTAACTCTCCTGGGGCAATCAAGACAACTCTTCTGCTTGCTCCATTCAATTCAGGCAAATGTAAGATGATCATGCAAGAACGGTTAGAAAGTGACTACGAGCTTCAACAAACATCCCTCACAGTTGGCTCTGTTTGGCAAAGAAATAGAGAGATCATCTCAGAATTCATCTTATCGGTGACACTGGTGCAGAATGATTCAGACATAATAGTTGCAACAGATTAAAGTAGTAACACAGCATGTAATGAATTTATGAACTAGTTCAAAGTCTTTTCTCTCATCTAAATAGCATTCTCATTGCAGACAGTATTGGACCTTTGGAAAGAAAAGGGGATCACAAATTGTAGAGATGTAGAAGGCAGTAGAATGTAAAAGATCAGACTTGAGCTCCAACCGACCACGTCACTCTCCAAATCCATGAATAAGCAAAACTTCGAGATGCTCATGTAATCCCAGTCACATTGGGTTCATCAGCAATTTCCAAATCTCTCACTGTTAAACAAATGGCCTACTGTGATGATTAAAAGTAGTGTATAATCCCCTGGTGGTGGTTTTCATAATTCACTCATGGGTTGTGGTATTGCTGGCTAAGCCAGCATTAATCTCCCATCCAAGTACAAATAAGAGACTTGCTCAGCCATTTCAGAGTGGTCATGGGATGCAAGCCATAAAAGGATGTTAGTGAACCAAGTGGTTTCATACAAACATTCACTAGCTAGATGATGACTATAATGAATATGCATTCCTATTTAAAATTTAGATTTTTCTTTTATTTTTATTAATTCAATGGTGTGGGCATTACTGGTTAGGTCAGTGCTCATCGACTATTTCCAACTGTCTTTGAGACTGTGCTGGTTAACTACCTCCTTAAACTGCTGCAGTCCTTGGGATGTAGGCACTGTACATCTAGAGTGCTGTGAAAAAATGGAGTTCCAGTATTTTGAACATTGAGAAGTGAAGGAATGACAACATAGTCCCAATTCAGGATGGTGCATGGTTTGGAGGAAAATTTGCAGATGGTTCCAATGTCTCTACTGCCCTTGCACTTCTAGGTGTTTGAGATTGCAGGTTTGGAAGGTGCTGTCAAAGCAGCAGACGTGAGATAGATCTTGCAGATGGTGCTCACTGCTGTCACAAAGTCAGTGAAGCAACTGAATGCTCAAAGTGGTTGATGGGGTGCCAATCATGTGGACTGTTTTTTCCTTAGTGCAGCTCCAAAAGCACCCAGTATTCCAGTGTACTCCTGACTTGTGCCTTGTAGATGGTGAACAAGTTTTGGAAAGTAAGAGATGAGTTACTCACTCCAGAATTCCCAGCCTCTAACCTGCCACGGTATTTGCAGTTGGTCAAGTTCAATTTCTGGTCAATGCTAACTCCCAGGATGTTGACAGCAGAGGGGATTCTGCAATCTAGCATTACCAGTATTATTAGTAATACCACTAAATATTAAAAGGAAATGATTAGATTCTCTCTTTCTAGAAAAGGTCATTGCCTGATACTGATCTTGTGTGAATGTTACATGCCATCTATCAGCCCAAGCTTGGACCTCATCCAGTTGACTGACACAGATGTGGGCTGCTCAGACTGAGGAAAACTAACTGAATTTAAACTCCTCAGTTGCCATGAGAGGTTCTGCCCTGTCTGGATCATTAATCCAGGACTCAAGGTTACTAGCCCAGCAACCAGGTATTCCTTTGACTCCCCCCTACAAGTTCATAGGCAATCTCCTTAAGAGCACACTCTCTTTAAAAGCAAGTTGAGAGATCATTTTCAGGGACCGACAAGTGCACCACCTGTATGAGAACCTGAAGGTTGTGGCATAACGAATGGAAAATAAGGAAGACGAGCAAAAGAAGCGAACACCAGATATCACATATCATTTCCCAAAGCTGGGGTACTACTAACAACATCCGATCCAAGCCAGAGGATAAGTAAAAATCTGATTAATCTTTGGGTTCTGCGGCAGTACAGGAGAAAGAACAATGCCATAGTGCTTTATATCTGCCAGTCTCCCGCTTCCTGTGTCCTCAATGTAGGTTAAGCAACAAGTTAAGAAAGGGTGGACCCGACACCAGCACATCTAACTAACTGCCAGCATTCTAGGGTCTGATGCTGAGCCAAGTGGAGCTATTATGTTTGCATCACCAGGCCATTACTTATCACAGCAGAATCACAGACTCATGCAAACTAAGCACCAAACAGATGAAGTTGCACCAATCACCGACATTAGGAGCCCTGTTGTGTCTAGCAGAATGGAGATGCGGTTGCTTAAGTGCTTCTAATTGCCAGTATATTGAGCTCACATTATATTTCAGGAGAGTAAAAATAAGGAATTCACTTCAATTTAAAAATAAATGCATCAACATTTCCCATGTGATATAAAGGAGCTTGCTGCACAAACAGTTAACTGTTCACTTGAGTTTTCTTTGTCACACCTCATTAAAAGCCATAAAATGTATTGCAGACCGTCAGATCAACATTTTTCCGGGTAGGGGTGATTCAGAATGAGTTAGCCATTGTCAATAAAACCACATAAACCCTCACAACCAGAGAGAATTGGTAGATTCATAAACTTCTGAGAAATGGTAGATACGCAACACCTAAAGAATTGGGACACATTTGAAAAGCGAAAAGAAAAGCTGCAAATGTTAGTTACGCATGCCAACTAATATCTGAAGTAGCAAAACACTGGCCAATATTTAAGTGGGAGCTTAATCTGTTTTAACTACAAGTACTTTTTTTTTTGTCTGATACCATTCTACACTTCCAGCTTTGTTGCAAAAGCAACAGCAAGTTTTTATGTGAAAAGATGTGCCATCCTTCAAATAAGATGGTGGAGCATTATCTTATTTACCCTTACCACAAGGCTCAGCACTAGTCTCAACCCTGTTCAACACAAATCTTTTAATAATACAGCTCGCTAAAAAAAAAGAACTGCAGATCTGAAACAAACAGAAATTGCTGGAGAAACTGAGGAGGTCTGGAAGCTACCATGGGAAGAAAGCAAAATTAACATTGAGTCTGATAACTCTTCATCAGATGATGTTCTTTTTGTAACACACCTCGCTAGTTCATTTATGGTGATGACAACATCTGAACTACCCGTCTGAAATGTAGAAGGAAACAGACCCTTTGAGAAAGTGAGGACTGCAGATGCTGGAGACCAGAGTTGGAAAGTACAGTGCTGGAAAAGCACAGCAGGCCAGACAGCATCTGAGGAGCAGAATAGACGTTTCGGGCATTAGCCCTTCTTCAGAAATGAAGCTAGTGTGCCAAGCGGGCTGAGATAAAAGGTGGGGCCCAAACCACTAAATCCTTCCTATTCATATACCCATCCAGATGCCTTTCAAATATTGTAATTGTACCAGCTTCTACCACTACCTCTGGCAGCTTATTCCATACAAGCATCATCTTCTGTGTGAACAAGTTGCTCCTCAAGCACTGTGCCCAGTACTAGTCTCCTCATTTAAGGAAGGCAGTAAATGAAGCACTTCAGAGGGGACAGTCAAGCTCCATCCTTGTACAATCCAGACTAGATCCTAACCAAAGACTTTACAGTGCAGATAGACTACTACAGCACACTATTGCACAAAGAATACCTCCAAAATCATATCTAGTCTGTTCCACCTTAAAATAATGCCAGCGCCAAAAACGAATTACATGTCTACATGGATGGTCAGAACTAAAACAATAGTCCAATCCAACATGCTTGGAAGTAACTCTAGTTAGGGCCTTGCTCATCTGAAGAAAACAGAAAAGATCAAAACCTGAAACAATCTGAGAATCAAAGTTGATGGAACTGCTAATATATTCAACCTCATTATTTGAGCTATTGTACTCCACAGCAGAGTATTATGCACCTATCTGGAAAAAGTCATCTTGTTGAAATGCAACTGAAACACAACAATGAACATTAAAACCCTTTGTTCCACACCCTTCAACTGGCCTCCTGCCCCTCACACGCGCACATATCCACAAGCTGGTTGAAAACATCCAGGTTGCACCTCACTTACTCACTCCATGAGCACCTGTTCAATAGACCTACTGCCACCCATGTCCCCAGATAAACCAAACCTCCTAAGGAGGCAGCCATCAGATCAACGAATTGAAAGCATGGGACGTCACTGATAAGTTCCTTGTCAAAAACTCCAGGTTTTGAATGGCATTCTTTGAATTACCACATGACAAGAGTAGCCCTTACTATACAGGTTCAGAACAGGCCACAGATGCGACACAGCCCACCTCCAAAGCAGTGCCTCAGTATAAACTTATGGATGCTGTACAGTAATGCTGCACATTACCAAATTGCATTTCCATCTGCATACTAAATGGTGGGCTAACCATAAACTCTAAATGATTTTATGATTTCATAAACTCTAAATGAGACAAACACAGATTTACAGATTTGCTTTTCCTAAAATTAAAAAAACAACTTAAAATGGATCAATTCAGATGGATCTCAAAGCTACCATCCCATAATCAGAAGACAATTTGGATTTCTTATGATTTATGCTACTACCTCAAAACAACACTATCATGAGTGAACCTATGCAGGTTGCTTCAGTTTTTTGAAAATTCATTCACAGGATGAGGGCGTCGCGGCCCATCATTAATTGCCCAGAGGGCAGTTAAGAGTCACCCACATTACAATGGGTCTGGAGTCACATGTAGGCCAGACTGGGAAGGATAGCAGATTTCCCTCCCTAAAGGACATTAGTGAACCAGATGGGTTTTTGCCCCTAATAATCGACAATGGATTCCTGGTCACCATTATTCTCAATTCCTTTTTTTTGAAATTCATATTCTGCCATCCGCCATGGGACTTTTAAACCCAGTTTACAAAACATTACCTGCACCCCCCACCTTTTCCTCCGCTACATCGATGACTGTATCGGTGCTGCCTTGTGCTCCCATGTGCTCCAGTTCATCCACATTACCAACACCTTCCACCATGACCTCAAAGTCACTTGGACCGTCTCAGACTCCTCTCTCCCCTTCCTAGACCTTTCCATTTCTATCTCGGGCGACCGAATCAACACGGACATCTACTATAAACCGACCGACTCCCACAGCTACCTAGACTAAACCTCCTCCCACCCTGCCCCCTGTAAAAACGCCATCCCATATTCCCAATTCCTTCGTCTCCGCCGCATCTGCTCCCAGGAGGACCAGTTCCAATACAGTACAGCCCAGATGGCCTCCTTCTTCAAGCACCGCAGATTCCCCCCAGACGTGATCGACGATGCCTTCTACCGCATCTCCTCCACTTCCCGCTCCTCCGCCCTTGAGCCCCGCCCCTCCAACCACCACCAGGACAGAACCCCACTGGTTCTCACCTACCACCCCACCAACCTCCGTATACAGCATTTCATCTGCCGTCATTGCCACCACCTCCAAACGGACCCCACCACCAGGGATATATTTCCCTTCCCTCCCCTATCAGCGTTCCGAAAAGACCACTCCCTTCATGACTCCCTCGTCAGGTCCACACCCCCCACCAACCCAACCTCCACTCCCGGCACCTTCCCCTGCAATCGCAAGAAATGCAAAACTTGCGCCCACACCTCCTCCCTTACTTCTCTCCAAGGCCCCAAGGGATCCTTCCATATCCGCCACAAATTCACCTGCACCTCCACACACATTGCATCCACTGCACCCGATGTGGCCTCCTCTATATTGGGGAGAGGGACCATCTACTTGTGGAACGTTTCAGAGAACACCTCTGGGACACCCGGACCAACCAACCCAACCACCCCGTGGCTCAACACTTCAACTCCCCCTCCCACTCCATCAAGGACATGCAGGTCCTTGGACTCCTCCATCGCCAGACCATAACAACACGATGGTTGGAGGAAGAGCGCCTCATCTTCCGCCTAGGAACCCTCCAACCACAAGGGATGAACTCAGATTTCTCCAGTTTCCTCATTTCCCCTCCCCCCACCTTGTCTCAGTCAAATCTCTTGAACTCCGCACCGCCTTCCTAACCTGCAATCTTCTTCCTGACCTCTCCGCCCCCACCCAATTCCAGCCTATCACCCACACCTTGACCTCCTTCCACCTATCACATCTCCATCGCCCCTCCCCCAAGTCCCTCCTCCCTACCTTTTATCTTAGCCTGCTTGGCACTCTCCTCATTCCTGAAGAAGGGCTTATGCCCGAAACGTCGACTCTCCTGCTCCTTGGATGCTGCCTGACCTGCTGCGCTTTTCCAGCAACACATTTTCAGCACTGGTTTATCCATCTAGTAATAAATATCACTAGCTCATCGTCCTACAAACTAGGGGAGACAACGTGCTCTATGTTTGTTAGCTCATTCAGCCACAAACCAACGAATCATCACATTTCATAAGTTAACCTATACTGCGTAAAGTATTTCAAAGACAAAAGGCACAGTATAACTGCAAGTTACTGTTTAAAAGATAATTTGACAGCATATTAAGTCATTCAACATGGTAGCCTAATTTGTCCCATTACTTGTGTGCAAAGGGCAGGGTAATGATTTTTTTTCTTTCTCAAATATTTATTTACTTTTAAAAGCTGAGCATTTCTGCACCCACAGCTGTTTGTGGAAAGACATGCCATATCCAAGCAACCCCTTGTATAAAAGAAAAATCTCGAATTCACTGCTTTTATTTGGCTGTC
This sequence comes from Hemiscyllium ocellatum, assembly GCF_020745735.1. NCBI lineage: Eukaryota > Metazoa > Chordata > Chondrichthyes > Orectolobiformes > Hemiscylliidae > Hemiscyllium > Hemiscyllium ocellatum. Next base: position 6,442,945 of record NC_083446.1, read on the forward strand.
TTCATTCCTGCCTCAGGAACCAGGCTGAATTGTTTTTACATGAGCAGCAAAGAGATACAGCAGATCTGACAAAATCAGCAGCAAACACAGCATCTGACTCACGCCCTTCTTCAGAGATAAACAAATGCAATAAACAGAAAAGGGGAAGAGAGGGGAAGATGGAAATGCAGAGGAAGTGATATTGCTGAATGATTTCACTCAACAAATAACCTGAGGCATTAAGTAAACACAAAAATTGCTGAGGTAGGAGGGGGGAGATTAGGGAAAAGGCAAGAAAGTGGCAACAGAAATTGCAGAGATTAGGTTTCAATTCAAAACAGGCAATATAGTAGAAATGTTAAATAAACATTTTTTTAAAAAATGCTTACATTTCTAATTGGATATCTATGGTCAAATAAAAAATTAAAAAATCTTTTCCTGCTTTATTTTTTGGCCATCTTCACTGCTGCCACAGGAACCAGTCAAAACAGTTTGGCCATAAAGATCAGGGAAAGGCCAAGATCAGCACAAAGAACAAAAGTACTACAAGCATGGGAAATCTGAAACAAATAAAAAGTGGAAAATTGGTCTCACCTCAAAAATATGCTTACCTTCAAAAGCAAAAGACACACAAAGAACAGGAGACAACCTGGTAACCCAACCGGAATCCATTTTGGAAAATAAATAACTACCAAAAGACTACAATTGTGAAACAAAAACAGAAATTGCTGGAAAAGCTCAGCAGGTCCAGCAGCATCCGTGAAGAGAAATCAGGCTTAACGTTTCAGGTCTAGCAACCCTTCCTTGGAACCCATTCAGAAACATTAACTCCGATTTCTCTTCACAAATGCTGTCAGACCTGCTGAGCTTTTCCAGCAATTTCTGTTTTTATGTTTATAGAGCACCCATAGTTCTTTCTGTTTTTATGCAGCAAATCTGAAGCTGGAATCACAGATCAGCACTCCCCTACTATCAAAAGAGGAAAACAAACTTTGTCATGCTGTATAAATTGGTGTCCTTTCTCCAATCCCCTCACCTTTCTGTTCCTCGTTCTGCAACTTCTTGTCTCTCTCTGACAAGCTTTAGGTTCAACACTTGCAAGCAAATGAGAAACCCCATGATTCTAGATACATTTATCAGGTTGCATACAGCATTTTTTTAAAAAATGGCAGGAGCAAATTACTGCAGATACTGGCATTTTGGTACATAACATTCAGACTAGTTATTAAGCACCTACCTCCACAAGTCCCACTTTTCAGCACTTGGCCTTGTGGGTGCTATGTAAAAACAATGACTGCAGATGCTGGAAACCAGATTCTGGATTAGACAATAGGTGCAGGAGTAGGCCATTCTGCCCTTCGAGCCTGCAGCGCCATTCAATATGATCATGGCTGATCATCCTAATCAGTATCCTGTTCCTGCCTTATCTCCATAATCCTTGATTCCACTATCCTTGAGAGCTCTATCTAATTCTTTCTTAAATGAATCCAGAGACTGGGCCTCCACTGCCCTCTGGGGCAGAGCATTCCACACATCCACCACTCTCTGGGTGAAGAAGTTTCTCCTCATCTGTGTCCTAAATGGTCTACCCCGTATTTTTAAGCTGCGTCCTCTGGTTCGGCACACACCCATCAGCGGAAACATTTTTCCTGCCTCCCGAGTGTCCAATCCTTTAATAATGTTATATGTCTGAATCATATCCCCTCTCAGTCTTCTAAACTTAAGGGTATTAGTGGTGCTGGAAGAGCACAGCAGTTCAGGCAGCTTCCGAGGAGCAGTAAAATCGACGTTTCAGGCAAAAGCCCTTCATCAGGAATAAAGGCAGAGAGCCTGAAGCGTGGAGATATAAGCTAGAGGAGGGAGGGTTTGGGGAGAAAGTAGCATGGAGTACAATAGGTGAGTGGGGGAGGGGATGAAGGTGATAGGTCAGGGAGGAGGGTGGAGTGGATAGGTGGAAAAGAAGATAGGCAGGTAGGACAAGTCATGGGGACAGTGCTGAGCTGGAAGTTTGGAACTAGGGTGAGGTGGGGAAAGGAGAAATGAGGAAACTATTGAAGTCCTCATTGATGCCCTGGGGTTGAAGTGTTCCAAGGCGGAAGACGAGGCGTTCTTCCTCCAGATGTCTGGTAGTGAGGGAGCGGCGGTGAAGGAGGCCCAGGACCTTCATGTCCTCAGCAGAGTGGGAGGGGGCTATGTCAGTTGAAGGGATTACCTAAATACAGCTTAGAGTTTGCAATGGTGTCTGCCCTTGTCATCCTTTCTGGCACTGAATTGGAAGACACACACCACAACTGTGGACGATAAACGTCTGCCTCAAAACCAACTGCACTTTCCCTTATATTTACACTCCCTGTAAGCAGAAAAGTTTCTTCATGTCCATACCCCCAATACCATAATGTGGAGATGCTGGTGTTGGACTGGGTGGTCAAAGTTTTTTTTAAAAAAAATCACACAACATTAGGTTATAGTCCAACAGGTTTATTTAGAAGTACACACTTTGAGAGCGCTGCTCCATCAGGTATCTGGTGGAATAGGATCATAGGACACAGAATATAGAGCACTATGATCTTTTGCTATAAATTTTGTGCCTTATGATCCTATTCCAGTAGCTACCTGACAGAGGAGCAGAGCTAGGAAAGCTGGTCCTCCCAAATAAACCTGTTGGGCTATAACCTGTGGTGTCATGTGAGTTTTAACTCAATATCATGAACCTCAAGGCCCAGGCCATACTGGGGGGAGGAAGAAGGAAAAAAAAGAAGAGGCCAAGAGGTTGGGTTGGTCCTCCTAAGGGTCACTTTATAACCTTACCTCACACTCACAGGTTCAAATCCAACCCGGGCCTGAGAGCTACCAAAGTGCACCATTTTTTTTAAAAAAACAAAAGTAGATATACTTACGAGCGCAGACCTGGGCCGCTCGGACCCAAGGCCCCTCTTTACACGTTACACCCGACTCCCGTCTCAGTCGAGAGCAAACACCGACCAACTCTCCGGTAGACCAGCCTCTGCGCCTGCGCACAAACCGCGAGCACCTTCCCCCGACCTCCCCACGCAACGTTCGCCGGGAGTTGTAGTCTTCTGGGCGGCGTTTGCTCCTTACGGCGCATGCGCCCTCAGGCAACTCCATTGACAGGCGTCACGCCCTGCCCCAAGTCTCCTGCCGAATTCGCGCCTTTTTTTCCCCCCCTCAGTAACTGCCATCTGCAAAGAAAGTGCGCAAGAGGTGTCCTGGATGGAGGGACAAAGGGATTGGCTTTGCTATTCCTCACCATCGCCATCCTTATACACACTTGGTAGGGTAGACCATGGGATGTATACAAAATATGTTAGAGACAAAAAAAAACTGCTGATGCTGGAATCCAAAGTAGACAGGCAGGAGTTTGGAAAAACACAGCAAGCCAGGCAGCAGAAACTAGACCATTCAGTCCATTGAATTTAATGAGATCATAGTTGACCTGACCACCCTTAACTCCGCTTTCCTCTCCCGCCTTGATTCCCATCAGGATGAAAAATCTCAGCCTTGCATATACTCAATCACCCAACTTTAATAGTCCCTGCAGCAACCACATCCGCTGATTATCCTCTGAGAAAATTGAAATTTCTGCTAATCTCCAACTTCATCGGGGTGAACCCTCCAGCTGGGGAAGGGTCATTCCGCCTGAAACGTTAACTTTAATTTCTCTGCACAGATGCTGCCAGTCCTGCTGAGCTTTTCCAGCAAGTTGTATTTTTGTTTCCTCAATCTGAGATTTTGCCCTTTTCGTCACAAGGGAAACAACCTCTCTGCATTTATTCTGTCCAGTCCTCTAAAAATCTTGTCTGTTTCAATATTCTAAACTCCACAGTGTAGGTTTGCTCACTGAGCTGTAGGTTTGATATCCAGACGTTCATTGCCTGGCTAGGTAACGTCATCAGTGGCGACCTCCAAGTGAAGCAAAGCTGTTGTCTCCTGCTTTCTATTTATATGTTTGTCTTGGATGGGGTTCCTGGGGTTTGGGGGCATGTCATTTCCTGTTCATTTTCTGAGGGGTTGATAGATGATATCTAGATCTATGTGTTTGTTTATGGCATTGTGGTTGGAGTGCCAGGCCTCCAGGAACTCTCTGGCATGTCTTTGCTTAGCCTGTCCCAGGATAGATGTGTTGTCCCTGTCGATCTGCTATACTTCCCAGTCTGGCCTACATGTGACTCCAGACCCATTGTAATGTGAGTGACTCTTAACTGCCCTCTGGGCAATTAGTGATGGGCAGCGACACCCTCATCCTGTGAATGAATTTTTTAAAAAACTGAAGCAACCTGCATAGGTTCACGAATGATAGTGTGGATTTGATACATTTTTAAAATTAGAATCAGTCTAAATATTATGGCACAGACAGCAGCACACAGGGGGCTAACACCTTCAACACATTATCTGGACTGACACCAATCATTAAAGTTCACCTGAGAATGTAACTTATAAAAAATGTTTTGTGATTTACTAATGAAAGAAGTGAAACTAACATGGTCATTCTAACAGATGAGGGACTTCACAATCAAGGTATTTTTCAATGTATAATTTCAGTTACATCACATTGTAAACTTTTGCTATAAAGTCTGTGTCTTACAATTGTGTACTCCACAACCACCTGATGAAGGAGCGGCGCTCCGAAAGCTAGTGCTTCCAATTAAACCTGTTGGATTATAACCTGGTGTCATGTGACTTTTAACTTTATTTTGAGCTAGCAACATTCTGACTAGGGGTGGCTCAGTGTTCAGCAGTGCTGCCTTGCAGCACCAGGGTCCCAGTTTCAAATCCAGCCTCTGGTGACTGTGTGGAGTTTGCACGTTCTCACTGTGTTTGCGTGGTTTCCTCCTACAGTCACAAAGATTTGTGCAGGTTAGGTGAATTGGCCATGTTAAATTGTCCCTAGTGTTAGGTGCAGTAGTCTGGGTGGGTTACTCTTTGGAGGGCCTGTTTCCACACTGTAGGGAATCTAAAAATAAACTAGATCAGGAGCATCACCATGTGACTTGCCTTGAGCTGCTCTCAGATCAGTCATGTCCTTTGAGGAAAGACTGTCTCCTTTTTTTCCCTCTCATCTCTCTCTCTCTTTCCATAAATTTTGGAAATGTGCTGTGTTTCAAAGCAAGGGATCTGCTGGACAATCAGAGATCCACCAGTGAATGCCTACCCTATCTCATAATCGAAATAGTTTCTAGTGGAGGTTTAGGGATTTCTGAGACCTTTGAAGAAAGACTGACTGGAGATAATGTCCATATTAGAAAGTGCAGGAGATACTCAGCTATTTCAGTTTTTATTGCGGATTTCTAGCATCCACAGTGTTTGCCTTTATATTGGGATATTAATGTTGCTGCATGGGAAAGCCGGCTGCTAATTATACACACTTGTTTGTGGGGTGTGAGTCTGCCCTGAGGGGTGCACTAAATTGCATTCAACATATGCTAAAGTGTTATCACCAAAACCATTTACAACAGAGCACAACCTCAGAACCAGAACTCTCAAGCAAAAAAAAACGCTGCTGTCTGCTGTCATGCCTATGTGTGCTGGGATCACTTTCACAGCTGATCGCAAATTTTAAACAACCACAGGTCTCACTACCTCCTGTATACAAAACCAGAAGTGATTTGATGGTTGATTAAATATGCTGCATTCCGATTGGAAATCCCCGTGGAAAATTATTTTAGTATACTGAAATGGAGGGAACACCGAAAACAGCAGGAATACATTTCAGCTTGCACTGTCCTTACATTGTCATAACTGAATATATCTCTGAACATAGGCTGCTTTGTTTCAATCCTAAAGACATTCTTCTATTGTTGCATTGTGAGGTAAGCCTGCTGTATGTGATGTAGTTATATCTGTTAGTAGTCAGAACAAAATTTATTATTTACTTACACTGAAACAACTGCGACATTTCAGAAATTTCTATAAGGTCTGCTCAAAGTGTAGCCTCTGTTGCAGTGCAAACAATTAAAAGACATAAGCAAACACAGCAGTACAGAAAGTTCCCACGCGGTGGCTCAGCAGTTAGCACTGCTGCCCCAGGGACCCAGGTTCAATTCTGGTCTTGGGCAACTGTCTGTGTGGAGTTTGCATATTGTCTGCGTGGGTTTCCTCTGGGTACTGTGGTTTCCCCCACAGTCCAAACATGAGCAGGTGAGGGTGAATTGGCCATCTAAATTGCCCCGTTGTGTTAGGTGCATTGGTCAAAGGGAAATGGGTCTGGATGGGTTACTCTTCGGAGGGTCGGTGTGCACTTGTTGAGCCAAAGGGCCTGTTTCTACACTGTAGGGAATCTAATCTAAAAACAAAATTGATAACAGCCAGATAGTATTTTTATATGTTAATTAAGGGACACTGAGGATAAATTCCTGTCCTTTGTTGTTGTACTATTTGAGGTCTTTCATGTTCACCATCTACAAGAAACACGTCAGGAATTTGATGAAATACTCCACTCTTGCCTGCATACATGTGACTCGAACAACACTTGTAACTCAAGTTCTGGATCAGTGGTGCTGGAAGAGCAGTTCAGGCAGCATCCAACGAGCAGCAAAATCGACGTTTCAGGCAAAAGCCCTTCATCAGGAACTCAAGACCAACCAGAGCAAAGCAGTTGATTTGATTTCACTACATCCACAAACATTCACCCCCACTCCACCACCAACACACAGGAGCAGCAGTGTGAACAGTCTACAAGATGCATTGCAGCAGCACTTAAGCAGAAATACTTCATTAAACCCTATGTTGAAGCTATAACATTTGAGTTGAGGGGAGGTTCTGGAAAGGCAGCAAGAGTTGGAGAAACTCAGTATGTCTGGCAGCACCTACAAGGAGAGAAGCAAAGTTAACATTTTGAGCCCCTGAGTTTCAAAGAAGAATCATTTGGACACAAAATGTTAACTCCGTTTCTCTCTCCAAAGGCGCTGCCAGATACGCTGAGCACTTCCTATTTTTATTTCAGATCTCCAGCATTTGTGATATTTTGCTTTTAATTCCCTTGTTTTCCTTCAGCCTTTGCCAAAAGAGGGACAAAGACTGAGTCATTTCCCTTTTTTTTTCCTGTTGTGTAATGTAGTGGAAAGTGGAGATAACTTTACTCTCTTTCACCAGAAACTATTAAAGCTGACATGGCTTGCAACTAAAATGGAAACTTCTTCAGGTTCAAGCTACCTCAATCACTGGGTTTGCAAATACGAATCCATCTTAGCACTGCTAGGGAGTATTGGAACCATCTTGAACCTGTCTGTGATCATATATGTCGACATTTACACTTCTGTTTAACAAAAGTGCTACTAATTTCAAAAATATCTTGATTGAATTGACTAAATTGATTGCATTGGAACTACCCAGACACAATGGTGCTAAACCATTCTGTTATTCTACGTCAAGGTTCCTCACAATGTTTTGCCACAATATTCATGGAGCTGTGAACACAAAACTATACCTGGAACACTCACATACAGGCTTCCCCAGTTCGGTCTGATGACAAGGTCGGAGTGTCCCCATTTTTGGGCCAGAGAGTCTGGGTTCAAGTCCCATCTGCTTCAAAGGTTGGCCAAATAGGTTGATTGAAAATAATTTATTAAAGCTTCATTTGTGGGCGGCACGGTGGCACAGTGGTTAGCACTGCTGTCTCACAGCGCCTGAGACCCGGGTTCAATTCCCGACTCAGGCAACTGACTGTGTGGAGTTTGCACGTTCTCCCCGTGTCTGCATGGGTTTCTTCCGGGTGCTCCGGTTTCCTCCCACAGTCCAAAGATGTGCGGGTCAGGTGAATTGGCCATGCTAAATTGCCTGTAGTGTTAGGTAAGGGGTAAATGTAGGGGTATGGATGGGTTGCGCTTCGGCAGGTCGGTGTGGACTTGTTGGGCCGAAGGGCCTGTTTCCACACTGTAAGTAATCTAATCTAATCATTGTCATTTCAAGACTGCAGCATCCAGGTCAAATCTCAGTTTTCTCCAGGAATCCCAGTATGTTGGCCTTCACTTTTCTGAGTTCAATAAGGAATGAACAATTCAGGACCATGGTGCAGGAAGACTGGGTTCTTAGGTGGTGCTCGGTCAAACTGTATCCGTGCTGGTGAAAGGAAAGAAAACTTGCATTTGTGTAGCACCTTTGCCACCCATCAAACTATTTCATGGCCAAAGAACTGCTTTGGAGGTGTAGTTACTGTCAAAATATGGGACAACAAAGCCTTTTCATGTTGTGCTGTCGACATCATTTTGGATGGGAACAGCCTCAATTGAAGGTGCTTTGTGATGCTTTCACAGGTTTGCTGGATAGAAAGATATATTTGTGTAAGTCAGCATCACTACAAAGGCAAAACTCACGTTACTGGAGCGGTGAACAGGGTCAACACAGCAATGTTACACACATTGCTCCCAGGAATAGGCAAAATGAACAAGAGCAAGTGATTGAAGAGACACTCTAAGGACATGCTTACCACAAATATTTCTGACATTGAACAGTCAGGAATATTGTGACAAAACATTGTGAGGAACCTTGACGTAGAATCACAGAATGGTTTAGCACAGAGAAATCCCACTCAGCCCCATTGTGTCTTTGCTGACTCTTTGAAAGATTAATCTCACACCACTGTGCTCTTAACCATAGCCCTACACTTCAGAGGAGAATGGAGTTGAGGATTATCAAGTCAGCCATGATGTCATTGAATGGCTGAGTAGACTTAATATGCGGAATAACCTACATCATTCCCGGTGAAAGGATTATGACTGAAACGTTGACTCTCCTGCTCCTCGGATGCTGCCTGACCTGCTATGCTTTTCCAGACCCACACTTTTTTTGATTAGATTAGATTAGATTACTGTACTATTAGATTACTTACAGTGTGGAAACAGGGCCTTCAGCCCAACAAGTCCACACCGACCCGCAACCCACCCATACCCCTACATTTACCCCTTATCTAACACTACGGGCAATTTAGCATGGCCAATTCACCTGACCCGCACATCTTTGGACCGTGGGAGGAAACCGGAGCACCCAGAGGAAACCCACGCAGACACGGGGAGAACGAGCAAACTCCACACAGTCAGTCGCCTGAGTCGGGAATTGAACCCGGGTCTCAGGCGCTGTGAGGCAGCAGTGCTAACCACTGTGCCACCGTGCCGCCCACTTTTCAACCACATCTTCTCTTATGTTTTGCAGTCTCTGCAGGTGGTCACTGAATATTTTTAAGGCTAAATTCTTACTTTTAGGAGAAAGTGAGGACTGCAGATGCTGGAGATCAGAGCTGAAAATGTGTTGCTGGAAAAGCGCAGCAGGTCAGGCAGCATCCAAGGAACAGGAGAATCGACGTTTCGGGCATGAGCCCACACTCTCCTCATTCCTGAAGAAGGGCTCATGCCCGAAACGTCGATTCTCCTGCTCCTTGGATGGTGCCTGACCTGCTGCGCTTTTCCAGCAACACATTTTCAGCTAAATTCTTACTTTGCAAGGGAATCAGAGAAACTTGGGGAAGGACGGGAGTGTGGAATTTGAATGACAAACAAATCAGCCTTGACTTTATTAAGTGATGCAGCAGGCTTGAGGGGGGATGATTGGCTTACTTCTGCTTCTAATCTGCATGTTTGTGTCTCCATATGAGGAGTGTGGTAATTTTCAAACTGCCATTCTTCATTAGGCTGTGGTGTGTTTGGTTCTAGCATAACTGTTCCCCTGGGGATTTTCTGGAATTGATTGTTTATTCTCACAGGGCCTCTCCTTAATTTACTGTGACAAGTCCAGGCTGGCCTGACTAAAGTAAAAGCTGACTCACTTTGTCAGAACAACTGGATAATCTCACCTCCTCCTCTTCCCCAACCCAACTAATTTTCACCCCTTAAGGGCCTGCCAGTTACCAAGAACCACACCAGTGCTCCAAGGCACAGGGCAAAGTAACTCAGATGTTGGAACTTAATGAAATGTTCTATATTGAGGTGAGATACTGCATTAGATTACTTACAGTGTGGAAACAGGCCCTTCGGCCCAACAAGTCCTCACCGACCCGCCGAAGCGCAACCCACCCATACCCGTACATATACCCCTTATCTAACACTACAGACTACAGGCAATTTAGCATGGCCAATTCACCTGACCCGCACATCTTTGGACTGTGGGAGGAAACCGGAGCACAACCACACAGACAGGGGGAGAATGTGCAAACTCCACACAGCCAGTCGCCTGAGGCAGGAATTGAACCCAGGTCCCTGGCGCTGTGAGGCAGCAGTGCTAACCACTGTGCAACCATGCTGCCCAAGTACGGATGCCAGGTTATAAATCATTGACCTGAATGTCCTCCAAAGTACCTTTTTGGTTACTGCAGAGACAGAAGACGATGTTGCAGATATCAAAGATACACAGAGAGAGGGACCAAAATAATCAAAGTGATGAGGACTTTGAATTATAAAGTGTGATTGTGAAAATTGGCCACACTATCACTTGGAAAGAGATGGTTCTGAGGTGATATATGGGTTTGCTATTAAGGGAACTCTAAAGGATTTGGATGTTACAGACCAGAACTTTGTTCAAAAGTGAAGAATCAGGCAAAGCAGATGCCTTCAGGTGGGTAGATCTGCAGAAACACTGACCTTGATACGAACACTCCCACGATAGGAAGAAGAGGTTTGTTGGGATTGACAGTGGGTGGAGCATGTTAAAGAGTTAACTTTGGGCACTACATTGCCAACCTATCTTATATGTGGGGAGAGGGATGAAACTCAATTTGTGTGTTTAAATCAGATTTCCACTTGCTCTGTCACACCCTGATTTAAATTTGATTACTGATGTATGGCTATCCCCGGGGTTCCCTCATGTATGAATTGCAAAAGGTTGATTAGGAAAGTTAGAATTATGTTGTTGTGTGGAGAATTGAATACAAAAGTGGGAGAGTTATACACTTGCTATTCAGGACATTGGTGATTCCACACCTAGAGTCCTGAGTTTAATGGTTTATAAACTAATAGCTGGAATGGGGGGGGGATTGTCTTACAAGGATAGGTTGGACAGGCTAGGCTTATACCTGGAGAAGGTGAGGATGCAGATGCTGGAGATCAGGGCCAAAAGGTGTGGCACTGGAAAAGCACAGCAGGTCAGGCAGCATCCGAGGAACAGGAAAATTGACGTTTCGGGCATAAACCCTTCCTAATGCGTGACCTGCTATGCTTTTCCAGTGCCATACTTCTCGACTCTAGGCTTATGCCTGCTAGAGTTTAGAAAAGCCAAAGGTGATTTGATTGGAACATATAGGATACCAAGTAGATTCACAGGCTGGATGTGAAGACAATGTTTCCTTTGTGGGACAATCACAGTTTAATGACAAGGGATTGCCCATTTAAGACAGAGTTGAGGTGAATGTTTTTCTCAGAGGATTGCAAGTGTTCAGAAGTTTCTTCTTCGAAAGGCTGTGGTAGTGGAGTCCTTGAATATTTTTAACACAGCAATAGATGGATTCTTAATAAGCAAGGGGATGGAATGTTTTCAGGGAGTTGGGAATGTAGAGTTATCAGAGCAGCTGTGATCTTATTGAATGGTGAAGGAGCCTCAAGGGACCAAATCCCCTGCTCCTGGTTGTAACTGCACACTAGGAATTGGATGTTTCAGACCAGAACTTTGTTCAAAACTGATCAGATGATACAAATGCCTTCAAGGAATGTTGACAGTGAAAGAAACGTGGAAGCTGTAGCTCCACCAAGTGGGTGCCTTTATGAGGATTATAATGTTGGAACAGGAGAGGGACTGCTTACCTTTCCATCCAACCTCAACACTGATCACCAACCTGTTCAAATCCCCAATCTTCCACTACTTCTCTCTCTTTCCTCCCCGATCATCACCTCCTCAATCCAGTTGCAGTATCTGTCCACCTCCAGCTACCCGCCCCACCCCCCAATTCCCCCACTGTTGCAGCCCCTCTCCCCCATCCTGCCATAGACCTTTCCTACCTAACTGGTTGCGGACATTCTCCCGAAAGCAGGGAATGATATCCAAGGGGCCCCATTCGTGCCCCACTGTCATTCCCTCCATTTCTCCCAGCTGTTACAAACAAGCAAAACCAAAATTATGGATTGTCACTAAAATCTGCAGTTTACTTTGATTTAAAATGTGACCTATTTCAACATATGCCAGAATTCCCTATGTACAATAGGGAGGAAATTAATTTTGGTCCACCTGCGACCCAAAATAGTCAGGAACTGAGACTTGCTCCAGAGATTAATTAGTGTGTGTCAGTCTTGGCTGCGTGGTAGCCCTGTCCACTCCAAAGACCTGGGTACATTATCCACGTTGACAATGCAATGCAGTAATAAGAGAGTGCTTCAGTTGGGAGGTGCTTTCAATGGATGAGATCTTAAATCTATTCCACATCACTCTTGTATATGAACCTAAAACAAAATCCCAAGGTACTTTCCAAGGAGCAGGGATATTTTCCTCACATTCTGAGCTAATGGAGAAACAGAGACTTTTTATCAAATGTCAAAAGAGACTGGGTGACTTACTGCAATGTGTCATGTAAATGGTTCACACATCCATGTCATTGTTGGAACAAATGAGTGTTTAAGGAGAAATTCTTTCTTTTGCTCTATTATTTTCTATGCTGTTGTTCCACCATTCATTTTGTGATTTCTGAAAATATTCCAGTGAATTATTCTCCCTATCGGACCCCCACTATGATGATCCTGACTTCATCAAATAAACCACCTTCTTCTTTGAAGCATGATAATTACGCTGTTCACCAGAATAAAATATGCAGCGTCCTTTCCCCAAATAGGATCTTAATAGCACATAGTAAATCACTAGAGTGAGGCAGGAATTGGACAGATTGATGAATAATTTAGGATGCATTCCCTGAAAGCTTGGCATTATGCTCTCCATTTGCTATTTTTAAACACATGGATATCACAGTGTGAGTGGCTCCGACAACAGCTTAAGTCGCCCTGTCAGAGCGGTCGCAAAGCACGCCAAGAAAGATGCCAAGGAAACGTGGAATGTGCTGCGGATGTAGGATATCTGAAATAAAGGCACAAAATGGAGGATAGCTAATGATGGGGTTTCTTTTTGTTCAAGAAGTGTATTACAGAAGAGGAAGTGCCAGTAAACATAAAGGTGACCCTGTCGAGTGTACCTCAGGAAGTTGTGGGAAGTTAGGGAGGTGATTGTGGGGCCTCTTGCAAAAATATTTGTATCATCTGTAACTATGGGTGAGGTGCTGGATGACTGGAGAGTGGTTGATGCTGTGCCCTTGTTTAAGAAGGGATGTAAGGAGAAGCCTGGGAACTATAGACCTGTGAGTCTGACTTTGGTGGGGTGTTGTTGGAAGTGATTGCAAATTATAGGATTTATATGCATTTGGAGAGGCAAGGAATGATTAAAGATAGTCAGCATGGTTGGGGGGATTTGTGTTTTACAAACATTCTTGAGAAAGTAACCAAGAAAATTGATGAGGGCAAAGCAGTGCTCCTGTGAGCCTGGGCCTCTTGTGAACCCAGTCCTCCTGTGAACAGCCCATCTATTGTGGACTGTTGTTGAAGGGTGCTGACAATTTGATCAGGACGAAAAGTCATGACGTCAACACTGTGCCAGCGAGTCCCTCTGAGATTTTGCCACGTGCTGAACCATGAACATAAATTGAGGAATGGCTCTGGGCGGAAAATCTGGTATCAGGTATCCAGTACGTAAACTCAAGGTCAAATTCAACACCAGCATTGGCCTGTTGGGCGAAATGTCTTGATACTGAGCTATGGACTCTGCATGCCTGCGTGAGATAACAGGGCATGGCCAGTAGCCTAACAAGAGGAGAGAAAGGACAAAGAAACTTCAGCAGCCTAATACATTTATTTGGTTTTAGTACACATTAGTTCAACTTATATGTACAATCACTCATGCATAGACATTTGCACAGACATATGCCATCTTGATGCAGTGACCCACATAGAGGGAAACTGAACCAAAGATTTAACAGCCATTGCTCCTGACAGCTCCAGCTGAGATATTTTGGATTAAAGCCAACAAATAATAACAACCAGGAGCTAATGATTGTTTTACACACTGGGGCAATGCTCCTTGGTGTCACTTTAATTCCGACAGCTATTACTGTGTAAGCGTAAATGGGTTTGTCTGTCAAGAGGAAATCGTGGGGCTTATTTTACTGTTTTGATAAATGGATTGTTTTGACTGAGGCGAAGGTTAGAAACTACAACACATCTGTAACTTAAGGACATCTTCAAGACCTCTACAGTGGCTAATTTGAAAGTGTGCAGTCCACCATGTGAAAATGTGGCGAGGTAGTGGTATTGTCACTGTGGACTGGTAATCTAGAGGTCCAGGCTGATGCCCTGGAGTCATGGTTTTGAAATCCCACCATAGCAGATGGGAAAATTTAAATTGACTAAAATCTGAAATTAAAAATAAAAGTTTTCCTAATGGCAACCGTGTGTTTTGTCATGATTCCCTTCAGAAAGGCAATCCACTGTCTTTACCTGGCATATGACCTATACCAATGTGATTGACACTTAAGGGTGGCATGGCGGCACAGTGGTTAGCACTGCAGCCTCACAGCATCAGGGTCCCAGGTTCGATTCCAGCCTTGGGTGACTGTGTGTGTGTGTGGAGTTTGCACATTCTCCCTGTGTCTGCTCTGGTTTCCTCCCACAGTCCAAAAATGTGCAGGTTAGGTGAATTGACCGTGCTAAATTGCCCATAGCGTTAGGGGCATTAGTCAGAGGGAAATGGGTCTGGTGGGTTACTCTCCAGAGGGTTGGTCTGGACTGGGTGGGCCGAAGGGCCTGTTTCCACACTGTAGGGAATCTAATCTTAACTGCCCTCTGAAATGGCCTAGAGGGTCATTCAATTCAAGGGCAATTAGGGATGGCTAACAAATACTCATCTTGCCAGCAACATGCACTTCCCATGTCAGAATGAAAAAAAGAGTATTTTAGACCAAGGAATGTTCCATCCACAATAACTGCGAAGTTAGATTCTAATTGACAATTGAACGGACACATGTGAGGGCAGAGTCTTCTTTTCAGTGAATGAAGCTGACATGTAGTGGTGAATTTACATTCAGCAAGTTCGCACAAACAGCAATGTGCTAATCACCAAATTGATCTTTTTAGTGATGCTGATTATATTGGTCCAAGATACAGAGGAGAACGCTATTGCTCTTCTACAGTGCAACTAATTCAGCATTACTTGTTCTTAAGAAAATATCCAGAAATGCTATTAAAGACTTAACACCAGAATAAATTTGTATTTCTAATCAGTAAGCTTAAAAACCTATCAGCAGAGGGTTGCATTGGTCTTACTGTTAATGCGTTGTGTAAGATGAGAAACTCCACATAAATGGCTGTAACTTTGTGTGACTCTACAGCACAAAGCCATAACTCCCCTCTGTCTTTCTCCTCCATATGAAGTCATTGTCCATTTCACTTTAACCTCTTGGATGGTTGTCAGTGTGGCACAAAGTATTTAAAAGGATGCGAGGGCCTTGGTTGGCTCATCCAGAGAAAGCGGTTGGTCCAGCCTCTCCCGCGTGCTGTCGTCTGAGACGTCCGTGATAGAGGACAGGAACAACTGGGAGGCTGTGCTGCCAGTTGGCTTTGAGTCATACAGACTGGCATAAAAGGATTTGCTGATCCTCATGATGTCAGACTGAGGTGACTTTACTGAGCATCTTCTTGCTTCAGGCTGCTGAACACGGAGCTCTCTTTGTGCACCTTCTGGAAGAAGAAACGTGAACACGTCTCATTCTGCTCCATGGAGCAGACTCTGGACTGGAAGATTATCTTGGAGGTCTCCAAGGCAGAGAGCAAGGCTTGCTGGCCCTTCACCTCCTTGACGTCCTCCGTGACATCGACCTGCATCGTCTGCAGCAGGAGCGAGTTCTGCATACTTTCCTGGAGTTTGGACAGATTTCCCTGTCTCCCCCCTTGCCTTCTGAACACCTTTGAGGATGACGAACCTCTTGATGTTCCCTTTTTCCATTTCCCACCAGTCCACTGGAGACTCAAAAAGAGCATTACATGATTCTCCAATCTGCGTGACCCCTTGTTGAGCTCCTCAATGTTTTCTGGGGTCAACAACCTTGTAGACTAGACCAGGTAAGAATAGCAGATTTTGTACCTTGAACAACATTAATGGGCCAGGTGGGTTTTTCCCATGTTATAATTCCATGGGATAGTAGTTTTTTATTCCAAATTTATTGCATTCAAAACCACAGCTGCCATACTTGTTTTGATAGAGTAAGTAAAGAGACAATATTTCCAATTGTTGGTGGAATGGTCAGAAATCTGGGAACACAAACTTAAGAGACATGAAAAACATATTGATGACGTAGCAGACCATACTGTACTTGTCTGAACAGAGCACACTAAGTAGAAAAAGAAAAGTGAACTTTTCCAGATCAGATTCTCAATGTCTTTCAATGCCTTTTATTGTTCAAGGTCAGTACATTGTAAAGTGTGAACAATTTGAAAAATAGTTATTTTTCACCGATTTACAATCACTCTGTTTGCATTTTTTTTAAACATAGAACAAACTAGATTGCGTAGGGGGCCTCCCTGCCTATCTTGAAGCTCTGTTTAACACAAATCTGTAACAGCACTCCCCCCAACCCCAGGAATTTATCACAATCTTACGGTCTTTGGCAAAAAGGACTAGAGTGAGAGTTTGGGAGAATTAAGAAAATTTGTTCTTCATACAGCAAACTCCAGAGATGTGATGCACTAGCTGAAAGGGTGGCAGAAGAAGAAATCAAGGAATTGGATGAGTAATGAAAAAGAGTTGCAAGGCAGGAGTGTGGTAATTGAATGAGCTTCCTTCAGAGTGGTGTGATTCCATAGTGTCAGATTGTGCATTTCTGCTGCACCAGCACCACCTAGTGAGATTAATATGTATTACAGTGGCACATTTTATCATCATTGAACAGTTAAGTCATTACACTGAAACAATTTGAACCTTTGTCTGCAAACACCTGGTCTGTTGAGTGTTTCTTGCATTGTCTGTGGTCACATGCCAGCATCTGCAGTACTTTGCTTTCTCCTATTTCTTTCCCCAACCCCCCACCCCAAAACGTGTAATGCATGCACCCAAAATTGACTGGTTGCACTGGAGGGTCTGTTTCCATGCCGAATGACTCTATGACGAGGTAGCGGTTTACACTTTCTCCACGCTGGGGGTGGTGGTGGTGGGGGAATTGCATGGTATTAGAGAGAGAGTGGAATAAAGACCATGGAAGCTGAGTATGGCTCTCTCAGATTCTAGCTGGAAAAGCACAGCAGGTCAGGCAGCATCCAAAGAGCAGGAGACTCGACGTTTCGGGCATGAGCCCTTCTTCAGGAGGGCCCGAAACGTCGATTCTCCTGCTCCTTGGATGCTGCCTGACCTGCTGCGCTTTGCCAGCAACACATTTTCAGCTCTGATCTCCAGCATCTGCAGTCCTCACTTTCTCTCAGATTCTGCTCAACAAGTCAATCCTTGCTCAAGCAGCAGTAATGGACCCTAGATTAACCTCAGGTTCCCCAGACTCAGGAGGAGAGTAAATTCTGGCTTCACATCGCCTCCTGCTGCTTGTGCCTGGAAGTGGGACGTAAACTCTACTTTATCATGGTCACTGTCCACCCGCTTAATCTCCTACTGCAGCTCATTATAAACCTTACCCTATTATGGATTCTATACAACCACTTAATCTTTTCCCAAAATCTGTCTATATGACACTTTAATGGACCTTACCCATCCAACTGATCTCTTCCCACAGCAGCACGTATATCCCCCTGCATCACTCAACTAAGAGATTTTAACATGAGCTTTCAAGTTATGTATTACCTTTTTACTGATGGATTGCTTGGGAGAATATATAGACATGTAAGCCATGGACGCAAGATCATTGGGACCCTACTTCCTGTTGCATCGAATATTAGCACCTGTTTTCGGACGGTCTGGGTCGATCATCCAAGATAGTGCCTGAACATCCCAGGAGATCTCAAGCTCATTTAGATATAGCACCAATGGAGGCAGAGTTCTAGAGCACAAGAAAAGACCCTTGGGCCCATTGAGTCTGTGCTGATCAAGAAGAAGCATGTAACTATTCAAATCACGTTTTCCAGCTCTTGACCCATAGCCTTGTATGTCTTGGGATCACAAGTGCACATCTAAATACTTCTAGAATATTATGAGGGTCTCTGCCTCTACCATCCTCACAGGCTGTGTGTTCCAGATTCCCACCACCCTCTGGGTGAAAATTATCTTCCTCACATTCCCTCTAAACCTCCTTTCCCTTACATTAAATCTGTGCCCCTTCGACGTTGATTCATCCACCATGAGGAAAAGTTTCTTCCAGTCTATCCTGTCAGTGCCCTTCAATATTTTATACATCTCAATCACGGCCTTCCTTGTCCTCTCTGCTCCAAGGAAAATAGCCTAGTCTATCCAGGCGCCTTCAATGTTGAGCAAACTATCCTCCTGATGCCTCGTATTAAAGCAACTAACACTGCAGGAAATTAATTGCACCAGGAGTAACTGTGAAGGGATTTTGTCCGAATGATGCACTGAAGGTTTGCATGATTAAATCAAGTATTGTTAATTTTGCTCAATAACTCATGAGGCCAGCTCAACCCTTCAGTTCCTTCCACAATCTAATCAATATTGTGTTCTCATCCGATAATTCAACCTTCACCCTAAGTCTCCAATGTCCTTTCGCAGTCGCTGCCAGTGTCCATGTCATCATCCAGCACCACTACATAGAAGTTTCTTGTTTCGTCATCCCAGACCTCAGCCCTGCTTGTTGTTTGGTCTGCCGCTCCATGTGCCCCAGTGTTTGTGTAGTAGACCTCACCCTGGTCCTCGAGGATGGGCAAGGTGGACAGAAGCTCCTGGAGAAGTGATCTGAGCTCAGCAAAGGTTGGTCGCTGTCCTGGATTCAGGAACCAGCAGCTGAACATGAGGTGGTACCTGGGAAGAGAAGACTGTTATCAGCAAAGAGGCCACTTGTTGTCATCAACACTTTGATGTCAGTAGTGTCTATCAGACTTCCATCATGAAAACCAGCCTCCCATCCGTTGGCTTCATCTATACAGCCTGCTGTCTTGGTAAAGCAACTAACATAATCAAAGACCCCTCCCATCCCTGCTTATACTCTCTTCCACCCTTTTCAGTTGGGCAGAAGATGTAAGTGTTTGTTTACATTCACAAAGAGAAGAAGATGGGAAATTAGAGATGGGCAATAATTGCTGGTCTATGCAGCGATGCCCTCATCCTGTGAATCAATAATAAAAACAGAACAGATTCAAGAACAGCTTCTTCCCTGCTGTTATCAGATTTTTGAATGGACCCCTTTAATGTTAATGTTGATCTCTCTGTTTCTCTCTGCATTTTCTGGGCAACTGTAACACTATCCTGCACTCCATTCTGTTACGCTGATGCACTTGTATACGATGATCTGCCTATAAAGCACATGTGCAACACTTTTCACTGTACCTCAGTACACGTGACAATAATAAATCAAATCAAATTGGCAGCTAGTGACTTTTATTTGTTTACGGTGTTGTTGGGAAGCACTTCTTCAGTCAAACGGGCATGTAAACCTGAAATGTTTTCCCTTTCTCTTTTAAAGGGGTGTGGCCAACAATTGTTACCCATCCATTTTTTAAATTGCAAAAACATACACGCATTTAGGAAATAATTATCTGTCAGCACATATAAAGAGCCCTAAAACTGTTCCGTACAGTCTGCAGAAAAACAGACTTTGACATTCCTCAGAACTTCCCTGCAGTTGCGAAACAGAGGCACTTTCTACACATGCGGGCGACTATTTACATTCATTTTGAGGCATTGAGGGGGTTTGAGTACTTAACCAACCTTCATTATACTTGGTCAAAAATACCTTAGATGATATGTCCTTAAGCACATAATCTTGGACCTTGGAATGTGCCAGTCTGCAACAGTCAGTTGAGGCTAACTGTCTACACTGGAAGGCCAACAAGTTTCGGGCAGACTAAAGTGCACCATTCAGTAAGGTAACGGCCCTCCATGCACAGTTGATGTTGTATCGGTGTGCATTCTGGGGAACAGCCCGTACAGCACAGCACAGAGTTACTCAGGACTAACCTCTATAAATGCTAGTGCATATCTCTGCCAACCTTCTTTGCACAGTCAAGGAGATAGGTGACCATCTTTTGCCCCACCCAGCTGCTTTGAGGGCAACATGTGGTGGTGGAGAGAGTCCAAGCCTACATGAAGGACCTGATGGGCAGTGCCCTCCTCACCACCAGCCGAGCTACGTCTTGGTGCTTGTCGGAAAGTCCTGGCAATGGGGCAGTCTGCTAAATGACTTTGACAGTCTGCTCAGGGAAACTCCCAACAGGATCTACTCTCTCCTTTTCCCCTAGGATCTCAACTATATACTTACATGATGGACTGGAGATCAAAAGTGCTTTCCTTTGCAAACTTTTCCACAATGGACAGGGGTGATCTGGAATGGTCTAACTACGTGGAGTGTTCTGCAGCAACAAGGCCAGACCTATTTTCTGTAACACTGGGGACAGGTAGAAGCTCAGTACGTAGTGATATTTGGTGTTTGCGTACCAAGGGTTTACACACAGCTTGATGCAGCTGCACACAAAGGTGGCTATCAGGGTGAGGGTAGCATTGGATACATCCTTCTTATCCAGAGCTTAGACATGGTCCATTTTTGACTTCCAGATGATGTGTGGAAGATGACTCAGGTGGCTGCAGTGGTGCAGGCTCGGGGAATGGACCAGACCTGTGCCACGTACACCAATACCAAGAGTACCTCACACCTGGTTTTTACCTGCAGGGAGTGGAAGCTGTGCTCCCATAAGCCCAGTTTCTGCCTCACCTTGGCGATATGCCCATCCCAAGTTTCGGCACGTGCCCCAGCCCCTCCGAACCACATTCCCAGCACCTGACAGTGAAGGGGTAAAGGATCAATCAGCCAAGTTCCCAGAGATCATGGCCTCGGTATTGCTTCAATTTACCTTGCTCCTGAGGCAAGTTTGAACTGGTCACAGGTGTTCATGAGTCTGGGCACTGCCAGTAGATCCGAACAAAAAATGGCGATGTCATCCATGTACCAGGTCCCTAACTGTCCTTGAGTTAAATGGCTTGCACAGCTATTTCAGAGGACAGGTAAAAGTCAACCACATTGTTATGAATCTAGAGTCACATTTAGGCTAGACTTGGTAAGGATGATGGATCTACGTTCCGAAATGATATTGGTGAACCAGATGGGTTATTACGACAATCATAATTTCACAGGCACCATCACTGAGTCTAAATTTTAATTCAAAACTTTATTAATACAATTTAAATTATGAATACATGTCCCTAGAACCTTGGGGGGTCTCTGAATTACTCGTTCATTACCTCGATTCCACTGTCTCCCAAAGATTCACTCAGAAATAAGCTCTTGACGTTGGAGATGAATTGAAAATTTCAAAACCGAGGTGGATAGCTCGTTATTGAGTCAGGATGTCAGGCAATGCAACTAATCTGGGTAAATGGATTTGAGATTCAATGGTCAGACAGGCTTGAGGGGCCAAATGGCCTCCTCGTGTCCCGGTACATATAGCAAACAGTCGTCAGATGGATCACTGGTAAATCTGTCTATCTATGGTGTTAGTCGAGAGCAATGCAGACAAAAAAACTTCTTGCTCTTCAAGATACCAGTAGGTCATTGCCTCTTATAGGGGAATGATGGCCGAGTGATATTATGGCAAGACTATTAATCCAGAGACCCTGGTAATGTTCTGAGGACCTCACTATAGCAGATGTTGGAATTTGAATTCAATTAAAAACATCTGGTATTAAGAGTCTAATGATGACCATTAATCCATTAGGGCGGCACGGTGGCACAGTGGTTAGCACTGCTGCCTCACAGCGCCAGAGACCCGGGTTCAATTCCCGCCTCAGGTGACTGACTGTGTGGAGTTTGCACGTTCTCCCCCTGTCTGTGTGGGTTTCCTCCGGGTGCTCCGGTTTCCTCCCACAGTCCAAAGATGTGCGGGTCAGGTGAATTGGCCATGCTAAATTGCCCGTAGTGTTAGGTTAGGGGTATGGGTGGGTTGCGCTTCGGCGGGTCGGTGTGGACTTGTTGAGCCGAAGGGCCTGTTTCCACACTGTAAGTAATCTAATTTAATCCATTGTTGGGTAAAAACCCATCTTGCTCACTGATGTCCTTTAGAGAAGGAAATCTGCCATCCTTACCCCGTCTGGCCTCCATGTGACTCTAGACCCACAGCAATATGGTTGACTCTCAATTACCGTCTGCAAGTAGGGATGGACACTAAATGCTGGCCTAGCATTTTAAAAAAGTAACACCACAATCTTTAACATCTACCTCAAAGGGTTAACATTCTCACCTGAAGAAAGGTACCTCCAAGACTGCAATGGTTCCTCAGTACTCCACTCAAACATCAGCCTAAATTGTGCGGACAAGTCCGAGAATGAGTTTCGCGTTGTCTCAGGGAGAAAGCTAGCATGCTTTTTGAGACTGGCTGCACTGGAATCCTGCTATCTCATCAGTTGGTAGCCTCCAACCTCTGGTTGTATGAAGTTTAGCAGTTTGAACCCTCCTTCCAGGACTTTGACATAATTTAAGACTTATTCTCCTATCCGGTACTAAGAGAATTCTGGAGATGTCTTTTGGAAGAATCATGAAACCCAAGTCTACTTATTTACTCTGTCACATTTTGAGGGCTCTCCTGTTGATCTTCGCTGCTTGAAGGCAGAAGACCATTTTCCCCAGTCCCTTCGCGGAACTGAACTCCCTCAACCCTGGTATTATGCTTCGATACTTTTCTGATTCAGAGGCAGAATGAAGAAGAGAAGATCCTGGCACTTACAATTTGTCGAGACAATCAGGTGGTTGCTTCAGTCGGTTCCCCTCATGTAGGTAGTCATAAACCTCGTGGTTTTGTATGCCAGGATAAGGTGTCTTCCCCTGAGTCACAATCTCCCACATCGTCACTCCGAAGGACCACTGTGAATAGGGAGCAGGTGTCGGTTCAGTGCCATTGCAGTGGCCTCCGGACTTGCCCACTCTAACACGCTTCCAGCCATTTTCCCATCTGCAAACCCACCCTCTGTATATTTCAACTCATCTGGATTTCTGCTGACATTGTATTCCAGCTCGCAACAAGTCCCACTCACCCGTCACTCAAACATACATGCAAACAAGGAACAAAGGTAGGCCACTCAGCCCTTCAAGGCTGCTCCGCCATTTAATAAAATCATGGAGTCCCTACAGTGTGGAAGCAGGCCTTTCAGTCCATTAACCCTCCAGACAGCATCCCTATTCTATCCTGTAACCCTGCATTTCCCATGGCTAATCCACCAAGCCTACACATCCCTGGACACGACAGGGCAATTCAGCACGGCTAATCGACCCTAACCTGCTCATCCCTGAACACTGTGGGACAATATATTTCTCCGCCCCCGAGGTTCCCAGCTTCATTCCTGATGAATGGCTCTGGCCCGAAATGTCGATTTTCCTGCTCCTGGGATGCTGCCTGGCAATTTAGCACGGCCAATCCACCTTAACTTGCACATCCCTGGGCACTATGGGACAATTTAGCATGGCCAATCCACCCTAACCTGCACATCCCTGGGCACTATGCGACAATTTAGCACGGCCAATCCACCCTAACCTGCACATCCCTGGGACACTATGGGACAATTTAGCACGGCCAATCCACCCTAACCTGCACGTCCCTGGGCACTATGGGACAATTTAGCACGGCCAATCCACCCTAACCTGCACGTCCCTGGGCACTATGGGACAATTTAGCAAGGCCAATCCACCCTAACCTGCACGTCCCTGGGCACTATGGGACAATTTAGCATGGCCAATCCACCCTAACCTGCACATGCCTGGGCACTATGGGACAATTTAGCATAGCCAATCCACCCTAACCTGCACATCCCTGGGCACTATGGGACAATTTAGCACGGCCAATCCACCCTAACCTGCACATCCCTGGGACACTATGGGACAATTTAGCACGGCCAATCCACCCTAACCTGCACATCCCTGGGACACTATGGGACAATTTAGCACGGCCAATCCACCCTAACCTGCACATCCCTGGGCACTATGGGACAATTTAGCACGGCCAATCCACCCTAACCTGCACATCCCTGGGCACTATGGGACAATTTAGCACGGCCAATCCACCCTAACCTGCACATCTTTGGACTATGGGAGGAAACCAAAGCATTCAGAATAAACCCATGCAGACATGGGGTAACGTGCAAACTCTACAAAAACAGTCAGCCGAGGGTGGAATTGAACCTGGGTCTCTAGTGCTGTGATACAGCAGTGCTAACCACTGAGCCACCGGAGCATGGTTGATCCGGTTTTAATGTTAACCCTACATTCCTGCATACTCCCAATAATCTCTCATCACCTTGAGCAGCAATAAAACCTATCTACGTATGCATCAGAAATATTTAAATATTCTGTATCCACTGGCTTTCAAGGATGGAATATTCTCCCACAAGACGTACATGGATAGGATGGATTTAGAGGGATATAAGCCAAATGCTGGCAAATGGGACTAGATTAAATTAGGATATCTGGTCAACATGACGAGTTGGACCAAATGGTCTGTTTCCATGCTGTACCAGTCTATGACATTATAAGAGGAAACATCTTCTCTATTTCGATCCAGTCAAGTCCCCTCAAGACCTTTTATATTTCAATTCAGTCACCTCTGACGCTTCTAATGTCCGGAGGATGCAGGTGTAGCCTGTCTAAGCCTTTCCTTAGAAGGCAATCCGCATACTCCAGGTATTAGCCTAGAGGATGTGCAGGTTAGCTGGATTAGCCGTACTAAATTGTCCCCGTAATGTCCAGGGGTATGCAAGATTATGTGGATTAACCACGGGGTGACAGATTTGGGGTGGTTCTGATACTCATTAGAGGGTCAGTGCTGACTCATTGGACCCAAAGGTTTGTTTCTGTACTGTCAAATACTTTGAAGTTGCTTCCAATACATTAACATGTTTCCATAAGGACGGTCTTCGAGGAGAAAGTGAGGTCTGCAGATGCTGGAGATCAGAGCTGAAAGCCCTGAAGAAGGGCTTATGCCCGAAACGTCGAGTCTCCTGCTCCTTGGATGCTGCCTGACCTGCTGCGCTTTTCCAGCAACACATTTTCACCTCCGTAAGGACGGTGACCAGTACTATGCCCCAGTCTTCCAGGCACAGTCTCACCAATGCAAACCTGTGCTCTTTGATCTACACTAGCTTCTGTTCTGCTCGTATACAAAACATAAAATGATTATCAAATGTGCTTGAATCCCTCCATGATATTAAGTGTCTCTAATTATCGATACTATTTTGGCCCCTTTTACCCTCTGACTTTCTCCAGCTGTGCCTGCTATGAGTCCTGATTTTCTCTTCCCCAAATTCGGCAGCTCTGCCTTCACTCAGCTAAGCTTTAAGATCTGCAATTCCTTTCAAAACCTCTGACTTTTTGCTTATTTTGCCTCCTTTGTGATGCTGTTTAAAGCCTACTTATTTGACTAAGCATTAAGGAACATGCCTTGACATATTCTTCAGTGAAATGACTGCACGCAGTTCTGGTCTCCCTGCTATAGGAAGTATGTTGTTAAACTTGAGAGGGCGCAGAAAAAACTTACAAGGATGTTACAGGGTTGGAGGGTTTGAACTATATGGAGAGGCTCAATAGCCTATGGCTGTTTTCCCTGGAGGGTCGGAGACTCAGGGCTGACCTTAGTGGGCGGCACGGTGGCACAGTGGTTAGCACTGCTACCTCACAGCGCCAGAGATCCGGGTTCAATTCCTGCCTCAGGTGACTGACTGTGTGGAGTTTGCACGTTCTCCCCATGTTTGCGTGGGTTTCCTCCGGGTGCTCTGGTTTCCTCCCACAGTCCAAAGATGTGCAGGATAGGTGAATTGGCCATGCTAAAATTGCCCGTAGTGTTAGGTAAAGGGTAAATGTAGGGGCATGGGTGGGTTGTGCTTCGGCGGGTCGGTGTGGACTTGTTGGGCCGAAGGGCCTGTTTCCACACTGTAAGTAATCTAATCTTATGGAGGTTTATAAAATAAAGGGGAAGGTGAATAACCAAAGTCTTTTCACCAGGTTAGGGGAGTCCAAAACTAGAGGACAAAAGTTTAAGGAGTGAGGGGAAAGATTTAAAAAGGACCTGAGGGTTAACTTTTTCATGCAGAGGGTGGAGCATGTATGGAATGAACTGTCAGAGAAGATAGTGGGGGCTGGTACAATGACAACACTTAAAAGGCATCTGGATGTGTATATAAATAGGAAGAGTTTAGAGGGATATGGGCCAAATGCTGGTAAATGGGACTAGATCAGATTGGGATACCTGGTTGTTGCACCCATGGTATCTGTGTCGATGCTCTGACATGTCTTGCAGTGGTTGCCATGACAGGGTTGTACAGTGTTGTTGTCTTTAGTATCCATTACACATGGGGACACCATGTACGCAGTGAGTACCCGTGTGACTCAGCCAACGTTGTCTATCTCATACGCTGCAGGCAAGGATGCCCTGAGGCATGTTACATTGGCGAGACCAAGCAGCCGCTACGACAACAGATGAATGGGCACCGCACAGTTATCACCAGGCCGGAGTGTTCCCTCCCAATTGGAGAACACTTCAGCGGTCCGGGACATTCGACCACAGACCTTCGGGTGACCATTCTCCAAGGTGGACTTCGGGACAAGCAACAATGCAGAGTGGCTGAGAGGAGGCTGATAGCCAAGTTCAGTACCCATGGGAATGGCCTCAACCGGGACCATGGGTTCATGTCACATTACAGGTGACTCCATTGTACTATACACTCTCTCATACACACTATAAACTTGCAGACCCACGCAGAACCCCTCTCATATGTACAAACATATACTGCCTGCACTCACACCCACACCTGCACCATCTCACAGGCATATACCCCATCACTTTCACACACACTTAACCAAGCTTACACACACATATACTGTACACACACACTCCAACACATGCACTCACACCCATATGCACACACTCACTCTGTCTCTCCTACATGCGCACACATGTAAGTTTATGGGGTAAAATTGTTTTCGCAGAATTACATTTTATTTTGCTCAAAACCTGCATGGATCCATGTAAGATTCTGTAAACCCTGCTTTAGAAATATAACCAATCTGACTCAACATAGGGACACAGACAGACCTCACACCTTAATGCATTGTCTAAGCTGAGATGGCACCTACTATTAGTAAAGCTACAGATATCTTGAGAATGTAATTTTAAAGAAGTTGAATAATTGAATCCCTACAGTATGGAAATGTGCATTTCGGCCCAACAAGTCCACACTGACCCCTCTGAAGAGTAACCCACCTAGACCCATTTCCCTACCTACTATCCTACATTTACCCCTGACTAATGTACCTAACCTACACATCCCTGAATGCTATGTGCCATTTAGCACGGCTAATTCACCTAACCTGCACATATCTTTGGACTGTGGGAGGAAACCAAAGCACCCAGAGAAAACCCACGCAGACACGGGGAGAATGTGCAAACACAGACAGGCGACTGAGGCTGGAATCAAACTTGGGCCCCTGGTGCTGTGAGGCAGCAGTGCTAACCACTGAGCCACCGTGCTGCTCCAATTTTACATTCTGAGATTTACACTTTAAAGAACAGAAACCAGCATATCCCATTCTAAAAGATGAAAGACTGAGTCTAAAATTGTTTAATGTATCATTATTACACCTCCATGACACTACTGTGGCTATGAATTCTGTGTCTTATGGTCTTCTCCACAACCACCTGAGGAAGGAGCAGTGCTTTGAAAGCTAGTGTTTCCAAATAAACATATTGGGCTATAACCTGGTGTTGTGTGATTTTTCACTCTGTCCAGCCCAGTCCAACACCAGCACCTCCAAACTTAACAGATTAGGCAGGGTTTCTGTTCCTCATCCAATGACCACTTTGGAATGCATCTTGTCTCAGACCATCTGGTCGGGAGGCGATGGGATTGGTATTCAACGGTGACTCCCTCTATTCTGTGACACTCTGGTTCACATAGCTATCTGGTGGAAGGGAATGGAATTGGGGTTTGCCTGTGACATACTTCATTGGATGGTACTCACTGCTTCAGATCAAAGAATAAGAGAACATAAGAAATAGGATCAGGAGTAGGCCATCCGGCCCCTTGAGCCTGCTCCGCCATTCAAGAGGACCGTGGCTGATCTTCCTGTGGATTCAGCTCCACCTACCCGCCCACTCGCCACAACCCTGAATTCTTCTACTGTTCCAAAATCTATCTTTGCCTTAACAACCTTCTGTGGAGCATCTCCAGCACCAATAAGGCAAGGAGAGGATCAGAAGCTATGCTCAGTTCTCTGCCAACCCCTGAAAATGATTCCTGGTCTCCCTTCATTCATACCTCCGGCAGCTAAATACAAAAACGTGGCGTACCACATCACTTTTTGTTGTGTAGATCGACTCTGCCATGCTCTCAATAGCCATCCATTTCACAGGCATCTTTGAGACTGCCTTCTGGCGATAGTAATTACTGGCGTAGATCTTTTTAGACAAGCCGAAATCAGCAACGCGAACCCGCATACTGTCACACAGCCTGTGCAAAAGGAATTAGAGTTAGAGAGAGGAGACTATCCATGTCATCAACCAGAATGCTTTCAGTTCTCATTTCCAGTGCTACCCAGCCTGCTGTGCCAAAGTCCTTCAGAGGTTGTCTCAAGTGTTTCAGTCCTGCGATTCCTGAGTACAATCCCAGCAGTGACAACCCACCCTAATTCAGCATTAAACAGTCTCGCGCGGGGACGTCATAGACTAGTTGGCGTGAGTGAATAGAAATCACCTCAAACTGACACAGTGTAGAAAGCTGTTCTCCAAGGCTGCTGTTTGAGCAGATTTGAAGGAACATTATTCCATGTCTAACTCTGTGCTATAAACTGTCCTGGGAGAGTTTGATGGTGAAAGTGTAAATGGAGCTTTACATTGTGTCTAACCGTGTGTTGTACCTCTCCTGGGAGTATTCAACAGGGTGTAGACAGAGCTTTATTCTGTATCTAACCCTATGCTGTCCCTGTCCTGGGGAGTGTTTGATGGGGGACAGTGTAGAGAGAGATTTACTCTGTATCTAACCCCGTACTGTCCTGGTCCCGGGAGTGTTTGATGGGGAGACTGTATCTAACTCTGTACTATAACTATCCTGGTGCGTTTGATGGGGGCAGTGTAGAGGAAGGTTTACTCTGTATTTAACCCTGTAGTGTAACTGTCCTGAGAGTGTTCAACGGGGACAGTGTAAAGGGAGATGTACCTTGTATCTAACATGTACTGTAACTGTCCTGGGAACATTTGATGGGAACAGTGTAGAAGAAGCTTTACTCTATCTAAACACATGCTGTCCCTGTCCTGGGGAGTGTTTAATGGGTACAGTGTGGAGGGAGCTCTACTCTGTATCCCGCTTGACCATGCCCACTCCTCACCTCACGACGATACACGGTCACTTTCCAAAGGGATTCACTGGGTATCAACGTATGATCATTTTTTTGGTATTTTCGAATCAACCTGTTCAGAGATGTTACGACCTCTAGAGCAGGTGGGAATATGAACCCATGCCTCCTGGCTCAGAGGTAGGGACACTACTACTGCACCAGACGAGCCTAGCCCATGTTTTTCATTTAATGCCATGCCTGACCCAGTTCGGGTGCTAAGACTATTTTAATGCTCCTGTCAGTGTTTTTGATGTGACCATCTAAATCATCGCGGAGTCCAAGAATCAAATGAAAGGTCATAATGGTGTGTATGGCTTTGTTCCATCCCGGGCAATTAAATAGCCAAATGGTGGTGGGTTATTAAAAAGGGAGCTAAATGAGCTGCCAAAGAAGATAATCACAAACCCTGAATGACAAACCCAAGCCACCTAAGGGCTAAACACCACTCACATGCAATTCCGAGCTGCCAGGTCTCTGTGTAGAAAGCCTTGGTTACTCAAATACTCCATCCCTGAGGCAATGTCAATCATGAACTTCAGGATGATCTGCAGAGGTATGTACTAGGAAAAGAAAGAGATATTGCCTTAATGTCAAGCACGTCGAAACATTTCCAATATTCGGCCATGATTTCAGCAATGCGTTAGCACCATCTCGTCTTCGAATCAGAACACTTTGGGATACAGCTGCCAACCTAGAAACCTGAACACTTAATCCAAGCCAGCATTCCCAGTGCAGTACTGAGGGAACGCTGCACTATTTGAGATTCTAAATGAAATTTTAAACTCAAGTTTCCATCTGACTTCTCAGACGAACCAGAAAAGTGCCATTGTATTTGAAGAACAGCTAAGGAGTTTTGACTGCTATCCTGGTCAATGCTTCACCTTCAATCTGTTGTTCATGAGGCCTTGCTGCATGCAAATTGGCTGCTACATTTCCCACAGGACAAAATGGCACCTAAACTTCAAAGTAAGTGGCTACAGATCTCTGTGGGGTACCCGAGATAATCAAAGGTCCTATATAAATCACAACGTAATTTCTCTTTGACTCTGTAGAGATCCCTTCATTCCATTCAGCCTCTATACTCATCCCTACACATCAACCAATAGCCCATTTTTAAACATTCATTCATGGGATGTGAGCACCAACTGGCCCATCCCTAGTTGTCCCTAGGTGGTAATGAGCTGCTTCCTTGAACCATTGCAGCCCATTTGCTGTAGGTAACTTGCAAAACCATTTTTCCAGATTTTACCCAGCAACCAGTGTTCGGTGTTCTCATAGCTTTCAAAAGAAGTTATGCAATCTCTGAATATCTCCATCCTCTAGGATGGGGGAGCCGAGCACATTAGTGTGAGAGATATAGCTAAAACATCCACCACAGGATGATCCTATTCAATCTTCTTTAGAGTCCGTTTCCAATCTTCAGCCAATTTGGTTCATCCCTTGTTATAAGTTATAAGAGCTGACAATAACGCTGTGCTCCAGAACTTGCCGGACCCCTAGTCAAGCTACAACACTGGCATCTAGCCGACAACGTGGAAAATTGTCCAGGTAGGTCCTGTATATAAAATGCAGGACAAATCCAAACTGGAAATTATCAGCCAATCAGTCTACTCTTGATCCTCAGTAAAGTGATGGAAGGGGGTCATCAACAGTGCTCCTAAGTAGCTTTTGCTTAGCAATAACCTATTCACTAATGCTCAGTTTGAGTTTTACTAGGGTCACTAACCTTCTGACCTTATTATAGCCTTGGTTCAAACATGGACAAAATAGTTGACCTTCAGAGGTGAGGTGAGAGTGACTGCACTTGACGTCAAAGCCTCGTTTGTCCTCAAGAGCCCAAGCAAAACTAATGCCAATGGGATGAGGGACAGGGGGTTTGGTTTGAGTCATAAATAGCACAAAGGAAGGTGGCTGTGGTTGTTGGAGGTCAGTCATCTCTGCAGGAGTTCCTCAGGCAAAAACAATGCAAAACCTGCTCCATCAATGACCTTCCCTCCACCATTAGGTCAGAAGTGGGGATATTCGCTGCTGACTGCACAATGTTCAGTACCATTCATAACTATTCAGATACTGAAACAGCCTGTGTCCAAATGCAGCAAGACCTGGACGATATCCAGGTTTGGGTCGACAAGAGGAATGTACCTTTTGCACCACGTTAAGTGCCAGGCTAAAACAGCAGCTCAGAAGTCAGGAATTCTGCAGCACGTAACTCAGTCATTTGTTTCACATAATTTCTTTAAGGAAGCACCCTGATATATTTTACATGTTTAGAAGTGCAATATAAACACAAGCTGTTGTTGGAGACTGGACAGACTCCCGGAGGATAGGTGCGACAGTTCTGTCCCAACAGAAGACCAGCAGCAGGATGACCTAGCAATAGTCCCTTGTCTCTGTGATCCAGAAAAACCGAGGGAGCGGTGGCTAACTCACACCCCACAGTGTCCAAGACCTGAACAGAGGCCTGGAAAGAAATGGAGCAATGAACCACACATAATAAAAGGTAGGAGCTGACTACCAGTGGCCTCATGGGCTGTTGCTATGGGTTCCAATGGATTAATGTGAATTAGATCCAGTTACCACAGGGTTTTTTCTGTGCCTTGAGTTGAGGAGAAAGCTGCGGAGGTCTCCGTGAGGCATGAAAGGAAGGATGACCATCGGCATTGGTATTTGCCCTGCAGAGCAAACTTCGAGTGATATCCCTATGGAAAATAGAGAAATAACCAATGTCAACCCACAACCACTGAGCGTTCCCAACAGGAACAGAGAATAATTGATGATATTTACGCTTTATTGATCAAGGTGTACAGAAAGTGAGGAAGTTATGCTGAACCTTTATAAATCACTGGTTTA
The DNA here is from genome assembly GCF_020745735.1 of Hemiscyllium ocellatum. Classification (NCBI taxonomy): domain Eukaryota; kingdom Metazoa; phylum Chordata; class Chondrichthyes; order Orectolobiformes; family Hemiscylliidae; genus Hemiscyllium; species Hemiscyllium ocellatum. Next base: position 6,475,271 of record NC_083446.1, read on the forward strand.
ACCTCAGCTGGAGTATTGTGGCCAACTCAGGGCATGAAGCTGTAGGAAACATATCAAAGCTCTAGTGAAGTTGAGTGGTGACGTGATAGAGTTTATAAAACAATGAGGGCTGTAGATAAGGTGAATAGTAGGTGTCTTTTCCCGAGGGTGGAGCATTTCAAGACTAGGAGACATATTTTTAAGGTGAGAGGAGAAAGATTCGAAACAGACATGAGGGGCAACTTCTTTTACACAGACTGTGGTTCGTGTGTGGAATGAATTTCCAGAGGGAGTGATGGATGTGGATGGGGTTACAATGTTTAAAAGACGTTTGGATAGGTTCATGAATATGAAACGTTTCAAGGGATTTGAGCCAAGCACAGGCAGATGGGACTACTTTAGTTTGGGATTACGGTCAGCACAACTAGTTGGACCAACTAGTTTCCGTGCTGTATGACTCGATGACTCTAAGTGCTTAGAAGCAATGTATACAATGCTGAATGGTGTACCAAGATCTCAATTACATGTAGAGACACAAGCATGGTTCTGTTTATATGTACATGTGAATTAAGAGCAGGAGTAGGCCACTTGGCCCCTCGCCCCTACTCCACCATTCAGGAAGATGGTGCTGACCTGTTAGGGTGGCATGGTGGCTCAGTGGTTAACACTGCAGCCTCACAGTACCAGGACCTGGGTTCAAGTCCTGACTCAGGTGATTGTTTTTGTGGGGTTTGCACATTGTCTACATTGGTTTCCTCCCACAATTCAAAGATGTGCAGGTTAGGGTGGATTGGCCATGCTCAATTGCCCATTGTTTTGGGTACATTAGTCAGGGGTAAATGTTTGGGAATGGGTCTGGGTGGGTTACTCTTCGGAGGGTTGATGTGGATTTGTTGGGCTGAAGGGCCTGTTTCCACACTGTAGGGAATCTAATCTAGTCATGATTACCTTATATTTCTGCTAACTCTCATAATCCTTAACTCCCTCACTTATCAAGAATCTATCTTCCTCTGCCTTAAAAATATACAATGACTTCCTTTTGAGAATGGCTGACCCTTTATTTTTAAACAGTGACCCTATTTTTCGATTCTCCCACAACAGGAAACACACTCTCCACATCCGCCCCTCTGGATTGGATATGTTTCAATCAAGTCACCTTCTACTGTTCTTACCTCAGCAGACACAAGTCTGTCAAACCTGTCCTCAGAAGAAAAGCCAGGTATTACTCTGGTAAACCTTCTCTGAACTGCTTCCAACACATTAACACCCCTCTTTATATAAGGTGACCAGTACTGTACACAGCACTCTGAATGTGATCCCACCAAATGCCCTGTGTAACTGAAGCATTGCCTCCCAAGTCTAAGTGGAGATTTAATCAGGAACAGTTTTGATCAGGGTGACCAAGGATAAATCGTCCCATTGGCTGCGGGATCAATAATCTATTGTCACAGACTTAAGGCAGGAGAAAATGAGGACTGCAGATGCCTGGAGATCAGAGTCGAAAAGTGTGCTGCTCGAAAAGCACAGCAGGTGAGGCAGCATCCAAGGAGAATTTCCAAAAAGCCACGAGATAGATCTTAAGAAGAAAACACTGTAAGGCTATTAGACAAGGGCAGGGAAGTAAGACTAATATTCAACTCTTTCATGGATCTAGCAAAGGCATAATGGGCCAAATGGCCTCTATCTGTGCTTTATGATTCCATGATTCTAAAATCAAAAAATTTGTTTTCTTTCTCATTCATTTTGTTAAGATTTTGAACTCTATAAAGCCGAAATCTACTTTAGCTTAAAAGCTTGCTCCCACAGAATCAGACAGTATGGGGTGGGGGAGGCGGCCAAAACTGTTTAAATCTACACTTGACCCATCTCCTAGCACTAGGCGCAGAGCTTTGAATGTTATGGGATTTCAATTGCTCATCCAAGTACCTTTCAAAGGTTATACCATATCCTGGATGCTCTTTTTCCCAGTTAATAGACAAATGGGATCTAGTCATTTGATCCTATCTCATCTCTAACCACAAATGCTCATCCCCAGACATCATTCATCAATTGAAACTTGTTACAAATACTCTATTCTACCTTTAATATAAGGTAAACATGGAGAAAATTATTCTGCACATGCAGGAGACCAAAATTAGAACTAAATGACAGCACCTCCCAAAGCTGCAGCCAGGTAGGTGAACAAGAACGTGACATTCAAGCAACTGTCATCATTTCCAAATTCCCCTCCAAGCCAGATGCACACATTAGCACAACAGAACCCCCCCCGGTCCTCACCTTCCACTCCACCAACCTCCGTATGCATCACATCATCCTCTGACATTTCCGCCACCTACAAACGGATCCCACCACCAGGGAGTAATTTCCATCTCCAACCATTATCCACTTTCCGTGAAGATCGTTCCCTCCGCGACAATCTCATCAGGTCCACGAACCCTGACAACCCTCCCTCCCTTCCTGGTACCTTCTCCTGCCACCGCAGGAATTGCAAAACCTGCACCAACACCTCCTCCCTCACCTCCATCCAAAGCCCCAAAGGAGCCTTCCACATCCATCAAAGTTTCCACACATGTATCCGTTACTGTACTTTACTGTATCCATTGGTCCCAATGTGGTCTCCTCTACTCTGGGGAGACAGAACGTCAACTCACAGAGTGCTTCAGAGAACACCTCCGGGACACCCGCACCAATCAACCTGACTGCCCCGTGGCCGAACACTTCAACTCCCCCTCCTGCTCTGCCGAGGACATGCAGGTCTTGGACCTCCTGCATCGTCACTCCCTTATCACCCAATGCCTGGAGGAAGAATGCCTCATCTTTCACCTCGGAACACTTCAACCCCAGGGCATCAATGTGGACTTCACCAGCTTCCTCATTTCCCCCTCCCCCCACCTTATCCCAGTTCCAACCTTCCAGCTCAGTACTGCCCTCATGACCCATCCCACCTGTCCATCTTCCTTCCTACCTATCCGGTCCACCCTTCCCTCTGACCTATCACCTATACCCCCACCTCCACCCTCCTATTGCACTCTCAGCTCTCTTCTCCCCAGCCCCAACCCCTCCCATTTATCTCTTCACCCCCGAGGCTCCCAGCCTCCTTCCTGATGAAGGGTTTTTGCCCGAAATGTCAATTTTCCTGCTCCTTGGATGCTGCCCGACCTGCTGTGCTTTTTCAGCACCACACTCTTGAAACTATGTCCTCCAATATTGTCAAGTCAAAATCCCGGAACTCCCTAACAGCAAGATTTTTACCCAAAGATTGCTGCGGTGGTGATGAAGCATTTTTTCATTTAGTGACGAGTTTAATTTTTCATTCGTCAAAACTCTGGCCTTGCTAGTAGCACAATTTTTTTGTTTTAAAATAAAGCTTTATGTTTAATTTCTATGCAAGTAATTCTTCCAGTAAGAGAGACAAAGGACGTAGCCTACCTGGTGAAAACAACTCTACTCAAAGTATGGCCTTTGAATGATCTCTGAATTGGCTCCTATAACAGTCTCTGGCTGATAAATGTGGCTCTGAGCCTCAGTAGAAGCCCTTCCTGATTGTGGCCTACACTGGGATTTATCGCAGACCCCCTTCCTATCCTTGATCACCAGCAAAACAAGGCAGATTTGTATTAGGAAGCAGGAATGTCTCAGTGAAAACACATGTCATTGGCAAACTCCATGCTTTGTACCGATAAGTCTGAGGACATTTGGATGGTCGAAGCCTTGCATCAATTCTGCTTCCCTTAAAAAGGATTCCAGCTCTGGCTTTGAATCAAGTCCCTCTGAAAGAGAACGAAAAGATTTCAAAACAATGTAATCCCATGAAAGATGCATTGCAATAGAATGTTAATTGTGGTCTTGACTCATTCTCAGGCCAGGTTGGTCATTTCAAAAGCCTGTGGTAAAAGGGAGCGCCAGACATCTCTTTCTTATGGATAGAGTTTAACGACTTCTCAGTCACACAGCTCATTCCAGACCTTGGTGTTGCAAGCACTGCCTGTGCAGCTTCTACCTGGCTAATCTGGCACCGTCTGGTGCAGCAACCTCACTGCTTCTGAACATAGAACATAGAACAGCACAGCACAGAACAGGCCCTTCAGCCCATGATGTTGTGCCGACCATTGATCCTCATGTATGTACCCTCAAATTTCTGTGACCATATGCATGTCCAGTAGTCTCTTAAATGTCCCCAATGACCTTGCTTCCACAACTGCTGCTGGCAACGCATTCCATGCTCTCACAACTCTCTGTGTAAAGAACCTGCCTCTGACATCCCCTCTATACTTTCCTCCAACCAGCTTAAAACTATGACCCCTCGTGTTAGCCATTTCTGCCCTGGGAAATAGTCTCTGGCTATTGACTCTATCTATGCCTCTCATTATCTTGAATACCTCAATTAGGTCCCCTCTCCTCCTCCTTTTCTCCAATGAAGAAAGTCCGAGCTCAGTCAACCTCTCTTCATAAGATAAGCCCTCCAGTCCAGGCAGCATCCTGGTAAACCTCCTCTGAACCCTCTCCAAAGCACCACATCTTTCCTCTAATAGGACGACCAGAACTAGACGCAGTATTCCAAGATGGTCTAGCCAAAGTTTTGTAGAGCTGCAATAAGATTTCACGACTCTTAACTCAATCCCCCTGTTAATGAAAGCCAAAACACCATATGCTTTCTTAACAACCCTGAGTGGCCATTTTAAGGGATCTATGTACCTGCACACCAAGATCCCTCTGTTCCTCCACACTGCCAAGAATCCTATCCTTAATCCTGTACTCAGCTTTCAAATTAGACCTTCCAAAATACATCACCTTGCATTTATCCAGGTTGAACTCCATCTGCCACCTCTCAGCCCATCTCTGCATCCTGTTAATGTCCCGCTGCACCCTACAACAGCCCTCTATACTGTCAAAGGTTTTCTTTTTTTTAAGTTTCGAATATTTACTCCCTTCGTAATTTTTCACAAATGCAGTTCGGTTCTATACATAACAAGAAAACCAATAAACATTGGCGTTTGACATCTCTTACACATACAAGACTATATTTACATACATTTGAGGAACTGGGAGGGTCCGATAGCTGAACGGACACCCAATTAACTTCAGCAGGAAGACCTTGGACAGCAGGCTTCCCCACTAAACCTTGGTGGCAGCTGTCCCAAGCATCAGTGCATACATCAGCACGTAGCCCTGGACCTTGGAATGTGCCAGTCTGCACTCTCAGTCGAGGTCAACTCCTTGCTCTGGAAAACCAACAAGTTTTGGGCATAGAAAAGAGCATCTTTGACTAAGTTGATGGTCATCCAGTCGACATTTGTCTTGCTGTGTGTCCCAGGGAACAGACCATAGAGCAGAGAGTCCTGTGTCACGGAACTGCTTGGGATGAACCTTGACAAAAACCCGCCCTGCTTCTGAAGGTTTTCTGAAAAACTTGTAGTTCTCTGTGTCTTACCCTCCTAAAAGCTGCACCAGTATGAACCTTTCAATGAACATGGGTCAGATTCCCAGTGGCCTTCAGTGGTCTTGTGGGCAGTGGCAGTGTCCCTATCTCTAGCATAGAGGGTCCCAGTTCAAGTCCCACTTACCCCAGAGGTGTGTCACAACATGTGATCTTCGCCCTATACAAGCAGCTGCATCACTGGTTCATGCAAAGTTATTGTTTGGGTCATGAGATCATTGCGTCTGCACATGCCCAGTCTGCGCTCACATGAAGCATTGTGAGCAGCTTAAAGACTGCAACACTGACAAAGCAGATCATATATATTCTCAAAAGTAACTGCTTCACATCTCATTTTATGTCGGACATCAATTTGTAAACATGACAAAATAAACTCCTGTGCTGACTCTGACCTGTGACCTCCCATGGTCCTGGGAAATCTGCCATGCAGATTAGATTAGATTAGACTTACAGTGTGGAAACAGGCCCTTCGGCCCAACAAGTCCACACTGACCCGCCGAAGCGCAACCCACCCATACCCCTACATATACCCCTTACCTAACACTACAGGCAATTTAGCACGGCCAATTCACCTGACCCGCACATCTTTGGACTGTGGGAGGAAACCGGAGCACCCGGAGGAAACCCACGCAGACACGGGGAGAATGTGCAAACTCCACACAGTCAGTCGCCTGAGGCGGGAATTGAACCCAGGTCCCTGGCGCTGTGAGGCAGCAGTGCTAACCACTGTGCCACCGTGCTGCCCTTCCAGGTTCAATCGAATATCTTATGATGCATTTCTGGAGCAGGTGGGACTTGAACATGGGCCTTCTAGCCCAGGGTAAGGACACCATCACTGCCACAAGTTCCTCAGAATAGATATTTTCCTAATCAACCTTTTCAGGGATTTTTTTTATATAAACTTGTTATAACAGATCTATCCCTGTAACCAACAACATCCCATAGCGGGATTTGAACCCAGACCTTCTGGGCTATTGCACTACAAGATATTTTCAATATCAATCTGTTCAGAGATGTTATTACATACCTCTGGAACAGGTGGGACTTGAACCCAGGTCTCCTGGCTCAAGGATAGGGGCAATACCACTACACCACAAGAATTTGCTGTGCTCCTAGCTATTTTCCTGATCATCCTGTTTAGAGATGCTCTTACACACCCCTGGAACAAGAAGGACTTGAATCCCCACTCTCCTGGTCTAGAGGTAGAGATACTGCCACTGAGCCCTATATCTGGGCTGCCTCGCAGTTTCTCTTCACTTTAATGACATAATAATGTGGTGAACGTAACAGTTGACGCCTGACTTGTGTACATCAATCATCCTCCTCTATTCATGTCCTGGTTTAATGGCTTCCTTCAAAGCTCAAAGATTCACTGAATAAACAACTTCTTTGTGTAGATGTGAGCCTGATTATTTCCATCCCTTTGCTATCCTGCAGCTCAGTTGGCTCCGAGAGCCGAATGGTCTTATGCTGGTTGTTTAACTGACAGCTTTGTGAAAACAAGTCATGTAAAAAAACTTTCCCCCTCACATCTCCTTTGAACACTCCCCCTCTCGCCTTAAATGTATACCCCCTAATATTAAACATTTCAACTCTGCGAAAAAGATTCTGACCATCAACCCTATCTATGCATCTCCTAATTTTATTGACTTCTATCCCCCCCAGCCTCTGCCACTCCAAAGAAAACAAACCAAGTTTCTCTAGCCCTCTCCTTATAGCTCACACCCACTGATCCTCTCTGCACCCTGTCCAAAACCTCCACATCCTTCCTGTAATGTGATGAGCAGAATTGAACGCAATACTCTAAGTGTGAACTCACCAAAATTTTATCAAGCTGCAATATTAGATGCGGACTCTTATACTCAATTCTCTGACCAATAAAGGCATGCCGTATGCCTTTTTTACCAGCCTTCTACTTGAGTGACTACTTTCACATCTTCAATATTCTTCCACTATTTACATAACAATGCACGCCCTCTGTCAAGGGAAGGCCACCAGCGTTCTCAAAGGTCCATCCCACCCTGGCAATGTTTATCTACAACCTCTACCCTTGGGGAGAAGGTACAGAAGCCTGAACACATACACCAGCAGCCGGTTTCGAAACAGTTTCTACCCTACTGTTGTTAGAATACTGAATGGACTCACAAACCCTTAACATTCGCATGTACCTGTGTTTTTGTTTTTGCTGCTGTTTACCTATTATTTACTTAACTCTGTGATCTGCCTGTATTGCTTGCAACACAAAGCTTTTCACTGTGCCTCGGTACACGTGACAATAAATTCAATTCAATGGTACGGTCCCTTCCTCAGAGACAGAAGGCCTCGATTTATGACCCACCAGCTTTGGGGGGTGGGCATAACATATCTGAGCAGGTTGATAGAAAATATCTCAAATTCATTCTCTAATGAAGCAGGACGTTTTTTATCACATCCATGACAACACTACAACACAAGAGAATAGACAGTGTTGAAATGAGGCAATGTTTTGCTTTAGAACAATATGCTACTAGAATGTAAGTCAATACATTTAATGTTGTTCAATGCATTTTGTGTAGTATTCTTAAACCTTCAGATCAAATTCCTCCCTTCATCAAATTCCTTCCTGTTTCCTCCCACTGCAGAGAATCCAACTGACTAACCCTCTTCCTATTCATTTCCACGACACAGAATCCCAGCCGACCAACACCCTTACCATCGACTCGCACTGTTCAGAATCCCAACAGATCAACCTTTTTCCATTCACTCCCACCACACAGAATCCCAACAAATTAACGCCGTTCCCATTCACTCCCACTGCTTAGAATCCCAATGGACTAACCCCCTTCCCACTCACTCCCACCAGACAACATCCCAATGGATCAACCTCTTTCCTATTCACTCACATAGGATTCCAACTGGGTGAATTCCATTCCCATTCACTGCTACCATCGAGAATCCAAGCCACTTCTTGTTCATTGCACATCCCATAGATTCCAAAGGATCAAATCTTTCCCTCCACATATACAATCTCAACAGATCAAATGTCCCATCGCTTGAAGACTTCAGGACCAATTACCTTTTCACCAGTTATCTTAACCCACTGCGACATGTCTTAAATTCTTCAAGATCTGACTCCACAGGTTTCTAACTTACGTTTCATTGTCTTAACAGCGACGTTCTGGTTGATGCCCGTGGATTGCTTGAGTATTGCCTGGTACACTGAGCCAAATTCACCTAAATACCAGGGATAAGAGACAGAAGGGTCAGCACACCAATACTGTTCCAGCCGCCGCGAACAATATCATCCTCTGAACTAAACTGAAAAACTTTGCTGCCAATTGCTGACTCTCTGCCTAGCATGGTACTGACCCCTGCACACCTGGATAGCCTGTACCAAGTTAGCCACTCTCAGGTAAGACTGTACTTGAAGGGGAATGAGCATTTGGAGTGTTATTTTGTTGATAGGGAGAAGAGAGACAAATATTTGACAGTGGTGGGAGTGGGGAGGAAACCAGAGTTCCTGCACCTGATCTTTTCCCAGTGACGAAAAGCACTTGACAAGTAGCAACAGAATTAAGTTGCACTGTTGTGGCACCCTCACGATCAGTGGAGGCACAGACACAGAAGTCCTGGGAGGATTTAAGTGCTCATCGAGCTGTCGTACAATGCCACCAGGAAAAGATGGGAGGAAATGAAACCAGACACCGAATTGATGAGAAACACAAAGGTAAGGGCATGAAGCAGAAGAGACGGCAATGGGCATTTCAGAAACAGAGGTCAAAGAGCCTTTGTCTTTTTGGAGATGTACAGCAAACCTTCCTCAGTCCGTGGACCATCATTCACATACGTGCTGCTTATCACGGATGCAACCTTTGTAATCTGAACACAGCATATGCATGTATTGCCTTAGGGGTCAGCTGCGGACAGAGTGGGTAGCATCTTTTGCCTCTGGGCTGGAAACGCTGTGAGCAGGAAGAGAGCTGTGGCACCATGTTGACGTCCATGGACTAGTAATCCACCCAGGACATGGGTTCAAATCTCACCCATGGCAGCTGGTGGAATTTGAACATGATTCCTGGAATTCTATAAGGGTGGGAAATCTGCAGTCCTTGCCTACACATGACTCCAGATCCTCAGTGATATGCTTGACTCTGAAATGGGCTAACTACATAGTCCAAAGGCAATTAGGTTTGGACAATGAATCCCATGAAACAATACATTTTGAAAATGTCACACTTCAGAGACATGAGGACCTAATCGATGTTGACACTCTCAGTTTATGTCTTTTGTGCTTGATAACTTGAGGTCCAGCTGCCTTCTCAGTCAGACAGAAGAGATCCCACAGTTACTCGTCATAAACGTACAGGAGAGTTCTGGTCAATATTTATCCCTCAAACACTTCACTGACGCAATTTGTCTGATTGTTGTTTGTGGGAGCTTGCGATGTCTGAAATAGGCTGCCAGGTTTCAGCATTTCGACCAGTGACGACGCTTCAGAAGTACCTTGTTAGCTGCCGTGCCTTTTGTTGAGAAAGGTGCTCGATAAATGCAAGGCCTCTCTCCTACTGCCACATACCTTCGCCAAGGATTTGACCCAGGGACAGAGAGCTCCTTTCCACCATCACCTTCTTCAGGTTCAGCTTCAGGGAGTCACTGATACCGAGATGCTGCCCTAGAAAGAAAAAAAGCAAGATATGATCAGAGGAGGCAGCATACGGCAAAGAAGTGTGAGCGTGTCAGAGAGAAAGAGAGAACAGGGACAAGGGTGGAGAAAGAGGGGTGGCAGAGAAGCACTGAGACCAGGAAGAAAGAAGGAAGGAAAGGAGTACTTAAAGTCATAGAGTCATAGAAGTTAACAGCACGGAAACAAACCCTTTGGCTCAAACTACCCAAGACATCCAGTTTTCTCAATTAAACTAGTCTCACTTGCCTGCATTTGGTCCATATCCCTCCAGACCCGTCCCATCCATGGACCTGTCCGAATGTTTCTTAAATGACAAAACTGTACTCACCTCCACCACTACCTCTGGCAGCCCGTTCCAGACACTCACCACCCTCTGTGTGAAAGAATTGCCCCTCTGGACCCTTTTGTATCTCTCTCCTCTCACCTTAAACCCATGCCCTCTAGTTTTGGTCACCCCCACCATTGGGAAAAGCTGTTGGTTAACTACCATTTCTATGCCCCTCATGATTTTATATACCTCTATAAGGTCACCCCTCAGTCTCCTCTGCACCAGGGAAAAGAATCCCAGCCTCTTCTTATAACTATAACCTCCTAGTCTAGGTAGCATCCCAGTCAACCTTTTCTGTGCTGTTTCTGGTTTAATAATATTCTTTCTACAGCAGGGCGCCCAGAACTGCTCGCAAGTGGCCTCACCAATGTCTTGTACAGCTGCAACAAGACATCCCATCTTCAACATGGTGGCACAGTAGTTAGCACTGCTGCCTCACAGCGCCAGAGACCTGGGTTCAATTCCCGCCTCAGGCAACTGACTGTGTGGACGTTGCACATTCTCCCCGTGTCTGCGTGGGATTTCCTCCGGGTGCTCCAGTTTCCTCCCACAGTCTAAAGATGGGCACGTTAGGTGAATTGGCCAAGCTAAATTGCCCGTAGTGTTAGGTGCAGGGGTAAATGTAGGGGAATGGGTCTGGGTGGGTGCGCTTCGGCGGGTCGGTGTGGACTTGTTGGGCCGAAGGGCCTGTTTCCACACTGTAAGTAATCTAATCTAATCTAAAAGCACTCAATGTTCTGACTGATCAAAGCTCCATGCCAAAAGCCTTCTTCACCAGCCTGTCTTGCTGTGATTCCTGCCTACCTGAATACTTGTACAGAAGAACATGCAAACTGAACCGTGGCCAATCCAATAACTTACATCGGCCCTCTTCAGTTTCCTTCCTGTAGGATCTTCCTGTGTTGAGTGGGACCAGCTGCGATTTGGTTCCTGTTATGCACCTAGGAAATGAATTGTTCAGAGAAATCTATCCAAGACAAGTTAAAACCTTATGGTCACTTACACTTGCTGCCCAGAAGAACATACTTTCTGCTGTTAAGTTGGTGTCCCGTATTTTAAGGAGAAAGTGAGGTCTGCAGATGCTGGAGTATCAGAGCTAAAAATGTGTTGCTGGAAAAGCGCAGCAGGTCAGGCAGCATCCAAGGAACAGGAAATTCAACGTTTCGGGCGTAATGATGAAGGGCTTATGCCCGAAACGTCGAATTTGCTGTTCCTTGGATGCTGCCTGACCTGCTGCGCTTTTCCAGCAACACATTTTCAGTCCCATATTTTAAGTCAACTTTTTCCACTATAAATTTTTATGGTCTACATGTGTAATAGAAGTTACCCACATTACATTGAGTCAACAGCACAGATACAAGCCATTCAACCCAACCTCTCATGTCGGTGTCATGCTCCATTTAAATTTCTCTCTTCTTCTCACCCATTGGTTTCTAACCCAATAATGACTCTTTCCAATTCCTTTTTTGTTCATGTGTTTATCTGAGATGTAGCGAACAGGAGCAGCCTGTTGATAGATCGAGCCCACTTTGCCATTGGTATGATCATAGCTGATGCCCAATTGCAATACCACCCTGCTGTGCTTCCCCCATGCCCAGTCAGTGTTTAGAAATGTATTTCTTTTTTAAGTATACGCAGTGACTTGGCCCCCAACAGCCTCACGTGGTGGAGCATTCCATAGGTTCATCAGCTTCTCAGTGAGGACATTTCTTCTCATCGCTGTGCTAAATGTCCCCTTCTACATCCTGAGACTGAGTCATCTTATTCTAAACCCCCCAGCCCTGCATCCAATCTCTCCAGCCTGTCAGAATTCTTTGTTCAATGCAATCAATCACCTTTCCCTTCCAAACTCCAGGGCATACAGGCCTGGCTGACCCAGTCTCTCCTCGCATGACAACCCTGCCATCACAAAGATGAGCATTTACTGTACTCCCTCCCTCAGAACTACACTTCTTCTGAGGTAAGGAGACTAAAGCTGCACAAAATACTCTAAGTCTGGTCTCATCAAGGCTCTGTACAGCTGCAGGAGAAAGTGAGGTCTGCAGATGCTGGAGATCAGAGCTGAAAATGTGTTGCTGGAAAAGCGCAGCAGGTCAGGCAGCATCCAAGGAACAGGAGATTCGACGTTTCCTGAAGAAGGGCTTATGCCCAAAACGTTGAATTTCCTGTTCCTTGGATGCTGCCTGACCTGCTGCGCTTTTCCAGCAACACATTTTCAGCTCTGTACAGCTGCAGCAAGATACCCCTGCTCTTGCACTCAAATTCTCTTGCAACAAAGGCCAACATATCATTTGCATTCTTAACTGCTTGCTGCACCAGCATTCTTGCTTTTAGTGTAAAAGGACACCCAGTGGGTTCCTTTCTATATAAAATTTCCCAATCTATCATCATTTAAGTAATACTCAGCCATTCTGTTTTCCTTCCAAAGTGAATAACTGCACACGTATTCATGTTATTTTCCCGTGCACGCAACTTGTCCAAATCACCTCTTTAGATCCGCCACACCATTCATCTGGTTTCACTTTAATTGTGTCTATCTACCTATCAATGCTTCTGCACGGGCTCGATGGGGTGGAATCTAGAACTGGGGGCACTGTTTCATAGTAAAAAGTTTTAGGATTGAAATACAAAGTAATTTCTTCACTGAGAGGGTGGAGAGTCTTTGGAATTTTCTACCTCTTAGGGTGGTGCAGGCTCAGTCATTGAATACATTCAGGATACAGATCAATAGATTTCTATATTAAAGATATCAAGGGGTCGGGATATAATGGCATTGAGGAGGAGAATCAGCTAACGGTCCAGTTGAGGAGGTTCAATGGGCAAAATGGCCTATTCATACTTCTATTTTCGATGTTCCTATTTATCTCCTCTGCTTTGTGTGGGCGTGGGTATATCAGAGAGTGTTACAGTGAGGGGCGTGGGTATATCAGAGTGTGTTACAGTGAGGGGTGTGGGGTATATCAGAGAATGTTACAGTGAGGGGTGTGCGGTATATCAGAGAGTGTTACAGTGAGGGGTGTGAGTATATCAGAGTGTGTTACAGTGAGGGGTGTGGGTATATCAGAGAGTGTTACAGTGAGGGGTGTGGGTATATCAGAGAGTGTTACAGTGAGGGGCGTGGGTATATCAGAGAGTGTTACAGTGAGGGGCGTGGGTATATCAGAGAGTGTTACAGTGAGGGGTGTGGGGTATATCAGAGTGCGTTACAGTGAGGAGTGTGGGTATATCAGAGTGTGTTACAGTGAGGGGTGTGGGTATATCAGAGTGTGTTACAGTGAGGGGTGTGGGCTATATCAGTGTGTGTTACAGTGAGGAGTGTGGGTATATCAGAGTGTGTTACAGTGAGGGGTGTGGGGTATATCAGAGAGTGTTACAGTGAGGGGCGTGGGTATATCAGAGAGTGTTACAGTGAGGGGTGTGGGGTATATCAGAGTGCGTTACAGTGAGGGGTGTGGGTATATCAGAGTGTGTTACAGTGAGGGGTGTGGGTATATCAGAGTGTGTTACAGTAAGGGGTGTGGGCTATATCAGTGTGTGTTACAGTGAGGAGTGTGGGTATATCAGAGTGTGTTACAGTGAGGGGTGTGGGGTATATCAGAGTGTGTTACAGTGAGGGGTGTGGGTATATCAGAGTGTGTTACAGTGAGGGGTATGGGGTATATACGAGAGTGATACAGTGAGTGGTGTGCGGTATATCAGAGAGTGTTACAGTGAGGGGTGTGGGGTATATCAGAGAGTGTTACAGTGAGGGGCGTGGGTATATCAGAGAGTGTTACAGTGAGGGGCGTGGGTATATCAGAGTGTGTTACAGTGAGGGGTGTGGGGTATATCAGAGAGTGTTACAGTGAGGGGTGTGGGGTATATCAGAGAGTGTTACAGTGAGGGGCGTGGGGTATATCAGAGAGTGTTACAGTGAGGGGCGTGGGTATATCAGAGAGTGTTACAGTGAGGGGTGTTGGGTATATCAGAGAGTGTTACAGTGAGGGGCGTGGGTATATCAGAGTGTGTTACAGTGAGGGGTATATTGGAGAGTGTTGCAGTGAGGGGTGTGGGGTATATCAGAGTGTGTGACAGTGAGGGGGGTGGGTAAATCAGAGTGTGTTACAGTGAGGGGCGTGGGTATATCAGAGTGTGTTACAGTGAGGGGTGTGGGATATATCAGAGAGTGTTACAGTGAGGGGTGTGCAGTATATCAGAGAGTGTTACAGTGAGGAGTGTGGGGTATATCAGAGTGCATTACAGTGAGGGGTGTGGGTATATCAGAGTGTGTTACAGTGAGGGGTATGGGGTATATACGAGAGTGATACAGTGAGGGGTGTGCGGTATATTAGAGAGTGTTACAGTGAGGGGTGTGGGGTATATCAGAGAGTGTTACAGTGAGGGGCGTGGGGTATATCAGAGAGTATTACAGTGAGGGGCGTGGGTATATCAGAGAGTGTTACAGTGAGGGGTGTTGGGTATATCAGAGAGTGTTACAGTGAGGGGCGTGGGTATATCAGAGAGTGTTACAGTGAGGGGCGTGGGTATATCAGAGTGTGTTACAGTGAGGGGTATATTGGAGAGTGTTGCAGTGAGGGGTGTGGGGTATATCAGAGTGTGTGACGGTGAGGGGTGTGGGTAAATCAGAGTGTGTTACAGTGAGGGGTGTGGGGTATATCAGAGTGCGTTACAGTGAGGGGTGTGGGTATATCAGAATGTGTTACAGTAAGGGGTGTGGGCTATATCAGTGTGTGTTACAGTGAGGAGTGTGGGTATATCAGAGTGTGTTACAGTGAGGGGTGTGGGGTATATCAGAGTGTGTTACAGTGAGGGGTGTGGGTATATCAGAGTGTGTTACAGTGAGGGGTATGGGGTATATACGAGAGTGATACAGTGATGGTTGTGGGGTATATCAGAGTATGTTACAGTGAGAGGTGTGGGCTATATCAGAGAGTGTTACAGTGAGGGGTGTGGGGTATATCAGAGTGTGTTACAGTGAAGGGTGTGGGGTATATCAGAGAGTGTTACAGTGAAGGGTGTGGGGTATATCAGAGTGTGTTACAGTGAGGGGTGTGGGGTATATCAGAGAGTGTTACAGTGAGGGGTATGGGTATATCGGAGAGTGTTACAGTGAGAGGTGTGGGGTATATCAGAATGTGTTACAGTGAGAGGTGTGGGCTATATCAGAGAGTGTTACAGTGAGGGGTGTGGGGTATATCAGAGTGTGTTACAGTGAAGGGTGTGGGGTATATCAGCAAGTGTTACAGTGAAGGGTGTGGGGTATATCAGAGTGTGTTACAGTGAGGGGTGTGGGGTATGTCGGAGAGTGTTACAGTGAGGGGTATGGGTACATCGGAGAGTGTTACAGTGAGTGGTGTGGGGTACATCAGAGTGTGTTACAGTGAGGGGTGTGGGTATATCAGAGAGTGTTACAGTGAGGGGTGTGGGGTATATCAGAGTGTTACAATGAGGGATGTGGGCTATATCAGAGTGTGTTACAGTGTGGGGTGTGGGGTATATCAGAGAGTGTTACAGGGAGGGGTGTGGGGTATATCAGAGTGTGTTACAGTGAGGGTTGTGGTGTATATCATAGAGTGTTACAGTGAGGTGTGTGGGGTATACCAGAGTGTGTTACAGTGAGGGATGTGGGGTATATCAGAGAATGTTACAGTGAGGGGTGTGGGGTATATCAGAGATGTTACAGTGAGGGGTGTGGGGTATACCAGAGTGTGTGACAGTGAGGGATGTGGGGTATATCAGAGAATGTTACAGTGAGGGGTGTGGGGTATATCAGAGAGTGTTACAGTGAGGGGTGTGGGGTACATCAGAGAGTGTTACAGTAAATGATGTGGGTTTGATCAGTGGAATATCAGTGTTACTTTAAGGGGTCTCGGGTAACTCGGATTAGAGTGTTACGGTGATTGTAATTGCCTGATGTGTCTGTTCCTCAGACAGGATTTAATTCTTACTTGTCCTTCATTTTCATTCTCCAACTGACAAATAAGCCGATGAACAGCACTATCACCAGCAGTGCACCTCCAAATGCTGCCAGTAAGACTCCTGTCTGTAGATCTCCATTGTGAATAGTTGGTACAGCAGTTTTGGTGGTGAGGTCTTGATTCTCAATCTCTGTGTGATACAAACAGAAAAATTGTTAGTGAGGATGTTAACAAGTGAGATAACTGCCTTCAGTAATGCAATGACCACGTCTTTCACCTGTTCCAATGAGCTAGCCACCAATCATTGTCTACATTTAATATGGTTAGGTAATAACCCGCAAGGAACTTATATACTGTGCAGAGATTTCTCTTTCTTTACTTTTTCCTGGGATGTGGGTATTATCAGCAGAGTGGCTCAGTGGTTAGTGCTGCTGCCTCACAGCATTGGTTCAACCCCAGTCTTGTGCAACTGTCTAGAGTTTTCATTTTTTGGGAAAGCAAATCTTAGCAGGACTATAAACTTAATAGTAAGGTTCTAGGGAGTGTTGCAGAACAAAGATACCTGGAGTGCAGGTCCATAGCTCTTTGGAGTCGCAGGTAGATAGGATAGTGAAAAAGGCATTTGGTGTGCTTTCCTTTATGAGAGTATTGAGTACAGGAGTTGGGAGGTCATGATGTGGCTGTACAGGACATTGGTTAGGCCACTGTTGGAATGCGTGCAATTCTGGTCTCCTTCCTATCGGAAAGAAGTTGTGAAACTTGAAAGAGTTCAGAAAAGATTGACAAGGATGTTGCCAGGGTTGGAGAATTTGAGCTACAGGGAGAGGCTGAACAGGCTGGGGCTGTTTTCCCTGAAGCATCGGAGGCTGAGAGGTGACCTTACAGAGGTTTACAAAATTATGAGGGGCATGGATACGGTAAATAGGCAAAGTCTTTTTCCTGGGGTCAGGGAGTCCAGAACTAGAGGGCATAGGTTTAGGGTGAGAGGGGAAAAATATAAAAGAGACCTAAGGGGCAGCTTTTTCACGCAGAGGGTGGTATGTGTATGTAATGAGCTGCCAGAGGGAGTGGTGGAGGCTGGTACAATTGCAACATTTAAGAGACATTTGGATGGGTATATAATAGGAAGGGTTTGGAGGGATATGGGCCAGGTGCTGGCAGGTGGGACTGGATTGGGTTGGGATATCTGGTCGGCATGGACGGGTTGGACCAAAGGATCCGTTTCCATGCTGTACATCTCTATGACTCTATCTGTGTGGGTGATCCAGTTTCCTCCCACAGTCCAAAGATGTGTAGGTTAGTGTGCACTCCATAGTGTCCAGGGGATGTGAAGACTAGGTGAGTTGGCTGCTGGAAATGGAGGGAAGGTGGGTGAGATGCCTTTTGGAGGAACAGTGCAGACTCAAAGGGATGAATGGCTTCGTCCTGCACTGTAGGGATTCTATAATTTGTGCCCATCCCCAAGTACCATTGAACTAAGCAACTTACGAGGCCATATCTGAGCCAACACATTGCTGGGATTCCCTTCCCTTTAGGACATTAGTGAACCAGACGAGTTTTTCAACAATGGTTTCACGGCGATTTTTAATTCCAGATTTTTATTGATTTCAAATTTCACCATCTGCCATAGAAAGATTATCTAGATTGATATTCCAGCGATAATACCACCAGGCCGTTGCCTCCCTGCTATCAGTGCAGTAATCTACATAAGGTCCACTTGATGAGCTTTTACTTTAGGGATCTGCTGTTCAGTCGAGAGATTTGTATTACCTTCACCATACACTCAATTTGTCCCATAGATACAGAAAAACACAGATGTGTGATATTATCGTCCATTGTCACATCAAACAATAGGTTTACTGACTCAGGGATCCACCCAATGGCTGCAGGAGACCTTGGGTTCCTCCACTAGGACCCTATTTACCCTCCTGTGTATATGCAGGTGGAAGGGTTGATATCACCGACTGATGTGACTGAACAACACCATTAGTTTGAAACTCTAAAACCTCCGCAGATAGATGGACTGTCACCATTGTTTAAAAAAGTGGTCAAGGTCACTCGTGAAAACATGTTAATGCATTAATTTGCGATATCGCACAGTACAACTATGATCCCAAGGGAGCCCTAGCATCGGACCAGACCTACCAGTGTTCCCAAGTTAAAAACAAATAAAGATTTGGAACAATAAAGAAAATCAACACTTCCCAAACTACATTACAACCCATCAAGGACTTTGGATGTGTAGTAACCTTTGAAATATAGCTGCCAAATTGCACATAGCATGCAGCCACAAACAGCAGTATGATAATGACCGGGTAATAAATTTTAGTCATTTCAGTTGTGAGCCCTCAGGTCCTGTTTTTCATTGAAAAAGGACATTGAATGCCTATATCCAGTTGAGATGGGTTTCCATTTGATATCGCCTCTGCAGAACAGCACCTCCTGCTGTACAGCACTCCCTCAGTACTGCATTAGAACACCTACTGTTGTACAGCACTCCGTCAGTACTGCATTGGGACACCTCCTGTTGTACAGCACTCCCTCAGTACTGCATTGGGGCACCTCCTGTTGTACAGCACTCCCGCAGTACTGCATTGGGACCCCTCCTGCTGTATAGCATTCCCTCAGTACTGCATTGGAACACCTCCTGTTGTACAGCACTCCCTCAGTACTGCATTGGAACACCTCCTGTTGTACAGCACTCCCTCAGTACTGCATTGGGACACCTCCTGCTGTATAGCACTCACTCAGTACTGCATTGGGACACCTCCTGTTGTACAGCACTCCCTCAGTACTGCATTGGAACACCTCCTTTTGTACAGCATTCCCTCAGTACTGCATTGGGACACCTCCTGTTGTACAGCATTCCCTCAGTACTGCACTGGGGCACCTCCTGCTGTATAGCACTCCCTCAGTACTGCACTGGAACACCTCCTGCTGTACAGCACTCCCTCAGTACTGCATTGGGACACCTCCTGTTGTACAGCACTCCCTCAGTACTGCACTGGGGCACCTCCTGCTGTACAGCACTCCCTCAGTACTGCATTGGGACACCTCCTGTTGTACAGCACTCCCTCAGTACTGCACTGGGGCACCTCCTGCTGTATAGCACTCCCTCAGTACTGCACTGGGGCACCTCCTGCTGTACAGCACTCCCTCAGTACTGCATTGGAACACCTCCTGTTGTACAGCACTCCCTCAGTACTGCATTGGAACACCTCCTGTTGTACAGCACTCCCTCAGTACTGCACTGGGACACCTCCTGTTGTACAACATTCCCTCAGTACTGCATTGGGACACCTCCTTTTGTACAGCACTCCCTCAGTACTGCATTGGGACACCTCCTGCTGTACAGCACCCCCTCAGTACTGCATTGGGACACCTCCTGCTGTACAGCACTCCCTCAGTACTGCATTGGGACGCCTCCTGTTGTATAGCACTCCCTCAGTACTGCATTGGAACACCTCTTGTTGTACAGCACTCCCTCAGTACTGCACTGGGGCACCTCCTGCTGTATAGCACTCCCTCAGTACTGCACTGGGACACCTCCTGTTGTACAGCTCTCCCTCAGTACTGCACTGGGGCACCTCCTGCTGTATAGCACTCCCTCAGTACTGCACTGGTGCACCTCCTGCTGTACAGCACTCCCTCAGTACTGCATTGGGACACCTCCTGCTGTGCAGCACTCCCTCAGTACTGCATTGGGACACCTCCTGTTGTACAGCTCTCCCTCAGTACTGCATTGGAACACCTCCTGTTCAATCGCACTTCCTCAGTACTGCACTGGGACACCTCCTGCTGTATAGCACTCCCTCAGTACTGCATTGGGACACCTCCTGTTGTACAGCACTCCCTCAGTACTGCATTGGGACACCTCCTGTTGTACAGCACTCCCTCAGTACTGCATTGGGACCCCTCCTGTTGTACAGCACTCCCTCAGTACTGCATTGGGACCCCTCCTGTTGTATAGCACTCCCTCAGTACTGCATTGGAACACCTCCTGTTGTACAGCACTCCCTCAGTACTGCATTGGGACACCTCCTGCTGTATAGTACTCCCTCAGTACTGCACTGGGGCACCTCCTGCTGTACAGCACTCCCTCAGTACTGCATTGGGGCACCTCCTGCTGAACAGCACAGTTCACCTGTAAAGGATCCTTCCATATCCGTCACAAGTTCACCTGTAAAGGATCCTTCCATATCCGTCACAAGTTCACCTGTAAAGGATCCTTCCATATCCGTCACAAGTTCACCTGTAAACTTGCGCCCACACCTCCACACTCACTTCCCTCCAAGGCCCCAAGGGATCCTTCCATATCCGTCACAAGTTCACCTGTACCTCCACACACATCATCTATTGCATCCGCTGCACCCGATGTGGCCTCCTCTATATTGGTGAGACAGGCCGCTTACTTGCGGAACGCTTCAGAGAACACCTCTGGGCCGCCCGAACCAACCAACCCAATCACCCCGTGGCTCAACACTTTAACTCCCCCTCCCACTCCACCGAGGACATGCAGGTCCTTGGACTCCTCCACCGGCAGAACACAACTACACGACGGCTGGAGGAGGAGCACCTCATCTTCCGCCTGGGAACCCTCCAACCACAAGGTATGAATTCATATTTCTCCAGTTTCCTCATTTCCCCTCCCCCCACCTTGTCTCAGTCGGTTCCCTCAACTCAGCACCGCCCTCCTAACCTGCAATCCTCTTCCTGACCTCTCCGCCCCCACCCCACTCCGGCCTATCACCCTCACCTTGACCTCCTTCCACCTATCCCACCTCCATCGCCCCTCCCCCTAGTCCCTCCTCCCTACCTTTTATCTCAGCCTGCTGGGCTCTCTCTCTCTTATTCCTGATGAAGGGCTTATGCTCGAAACGTCGAATTCTCTATTCCTGAGATGCTGCCTAACCTGCTGTGCTTTGACCAGCAACACATTTGCAGCTGTGATCTCCAGCATCTGCAGACCTCATTTTTTACTCCCGCAGTACTGCATTGGGACACCTCCTGTTGTATAGCACTCCCTCAGTACTGCATTGGGACACCTCCTGTTGTATAGCACTCCCTCAGTACTGCATTGGAACACCTCTTGTTGTACAGCACTCCCTCAGTTCTGCACTGGGGCACCTCCTGCTGTACAGCACTCCCTCAGTACTGCATTGGGACACCTCCTGTTGTACAGCACTCCCTCAGTACTGCATTGGGACACCTCCTGTTGTATAGCACTCCCTCAGTACTGCATTGGAACACCTCCTGTTGTATAGCACTCCCTCAGTACTGCATTGGGACACCTCCTGTTGTATAGCACTCCCTCAGTTCTGCACTGGGGCACCTCCTGCTGTACAGCACTCCCTCAGTACTGCACTGGATCACCTCCTGTTGTACAGCACTCCCTCAGTACTGCATTGGGACACCTCCTGTTGTACAGCACTCCCTCAGTACTGCATTGGGACACCTCCTGTTGTACAGCACTCCCTCAGTACTGCATTGGGACACCTCCTGTTGTACAGCACTCCCTCAGTACTGCACTGGGGTGTCAACCTAAACATTGCATAAAATTTCCTTGGCTGAGACTTGAATTTACAAACTTGTGGCTGAGAAGATGGAAGCACTGCGCATTGATCCATGGCTGACATGTGATTTTGATGGTTAAATGTATCAAAGAGTATTTGGCAATAACTGCAGAGATAAATCAGTGAATTATAGCAGCTGTAACAGTAGTACATTGAAGCACAGAATGGCTCCACCCGCCCCTCCATGATATATGCAGCTTCCAATGTTTTCCAGGTTTACTTTCTACCCATGGAGAAAGTACTTCAGTGTATATCTCCTATTTCGCACGAACACTGACAATTTTCGCTGTAGCGCTTCTTACCGTTGGCAGTGCAAGCAGCCGACGGAGGGTGTGCCTCAGTCCTGTTGTAACCACTTAAACATGGGCAGGAGACAGAGGCCTCAATATCGGAATGACTGTTGGCGGGGCATTTGGTGCAGTCGCCGTGTCCTGGTGTGTCCTTGTAATATCCTATTTTACAGGCTGTGGGAGGGACAGAATAAATCAATAAACGGTAAGCAGGTAAAAAAAAATCAGTTCTGGACTGTTGAAAAAACAACACTTGAATTTATATAGCACCTTTCCTGACCTCAAGATGTCCCAACACACTTCAGAAGTACTTTACAAGTCCTCAGATTATTATGTTGCCAGCGAACTCCCTCAAACAGCAAAATGTTAACAACTGGATAGTCTGCATTTTTCTGTTGATCGAGCGATCAATATTAGCCTGGACACAGCAGGGGGGGAGAATTCTATTGGTCTTTCTTCAAATAGCCTCATGGAACTTTCCATGGCCCCCTGAGAGTGAAAAGGGATCTCAGTTGTACCTCAGTGCACTCTGGCACTGGGGAATGTCAGTCAAGATTACGTTTTTGTGTTCGAGTCCCTGGTGTGAGACTTTGTTAGCCATGATTTGGCTGGATTCGATATTGTCTCTTTAACATTCACGTGGACAAGGCCCTTGTTTTAATGTTTTTCCCAAGGGGAGACACTGAAATGGCCATAAAACTAACTTCCAGTGACAGAGGTGTGGGTTATAAAGAAATACTGTCGAAACTTGGATTTCCGTCACTGAGAGGCAGCAATCCTATCTAAGAATATAAATACTGTCACTACAAGAGCAGGTCAGAGGCTAGGATTCCTGCAGCAAGTAACTCACCTCCTGACTGTCCACCATCTACAAGGTATAAGTCAGGGCTGTGAACTACTCCCAATTGTCCTGATTGTAGAGGTCTCACCTTCTTCAGAAATATTCCCAGTGATCCAGGAATCTAAAGCCCTCCCTCCTGCATCAACACTGTGCAGCCATCTGCTGCATTCTCCTATTTCTGTATCTGCAAGCCTTTGGCATGGGGAGTAATCCTGACAGGTTCTGTTTTCTTATTCAATTGTGGGCATCACTGGCTAGGCCCCCATCCCTACTTGACCCTTGAGAAGGTGGGGGGGGGGGTGAGCTGCCTTCTTGAACTGCTGCAGTCCATGTGATGAGAGTTGACCCCCAATACCCTTAGGGAGGGAATTCCAGATTGTGACCCAGCAACAGTGAAGGAGCGGCCGATATTTTTCCAAATCAGTGGCTTGGAGGGGAACCAGAAGGTGGCCGTGTTCCCATGTCTCTGCAGGTCTTGTCCTTCTAGATGGAAGTGGTCGTGGGTTTGGAAGGTGCCTATCTGAGGAACTCTGGTGAATTCCTGCATCTTGTAGATGGTACACACTGCTGCTACTGAGCGTCGGGGTGGAGGGAGTGGATGCTTGTGGATGTGGTGCTAATCAAAACCTCTGATTGCAACCTTTGAGGTCCTGCTTTTTAATCTAGTGCTTGGCCAGACCTCATCCCTTGCCCTGCCTACGTTGCTGGCTCCCTTCAGTACCACAGCCTCCATCTTATCACCACCCCCCATCAGGATTCCCTGCAGCAGCTCAACTGACTCTGGCAGCAGAGGAGCAACACAGCAGCTTGGAGGGACAGAAATGATTAGTTTCAAAGACTTCCTCATGTATAGGGACAGCATTGGGATAGAATTGGTTCTGTGAAGCTTTGAATGTTATAAAGCTGATGATTAAATGCAGACTCCAGTTGAGATTGCACGCAGAATTCCACATTACTATCAGTCTCGGTTTCTCAATGAGAACACGTCTGGGCTGGTGACTACTTTGTGTTGAAATACAGTCCTCACCACAAAGATAACGTAAGAAGCAACCTCTTACACTCTGTTAGTGAGATTGTGAAGGTTTATAAAGAGAGTCACAGTCACAGTTCCACACCTTTACCGCACCACTGCAAAGAAATCAATAGTTACTGTCTAAGTGAAAGAAATAGGAACAGAAATACACCATTCAGCTCCTTGAGCCTACCCTGTTATAGAATGCCTACAGTGTGGAAGCAGGCCATTCAGCCCATCCTGTCCACACCGGTCCTGCGAACAGTACCTCACCCAGACCCATCCCTCACCCTATCCCTGTAACCCTGCATTTCACATGGCTAACTCACCTCCCGCACACCCCTGGACACAATGGGCAATTTCCCACGGCCAATCCACTCTAATCTGCACATCTTTGGACTGTGGGAGGAAACCGAAGCACCCGGAGGAATCCCACGCAGGCACAGGGAAGAACTCCACACGCACAGTAACCCGAGGGTGGAATCAAACCTGGGTCCCCAGTGTTGTAAGGCAAGTGCCACCTCCTATCGGACTTGAAACATTAACTCTGTTTCACCTCCTACAGCTGCTACCAGATCCACTGAGTTTCCCCAGTGCTTTCTGTTTTCATTTCAAATCATACATCTGCAGTACTTTGCTTTCATATGGTGTGGATGTTTGCTCTTGCGTATTCATATATAGAATAATGAGGAAAGATTTAACTGTTATATAGCGCCTTTCATAGATTTGGGCTGTACCAGGTGTTTTATAGCCAATTAAATACTGTTTTGGAAGTGATGTCATTGTGCTAATATATAGAAACATGGCTGC
The DNA here is from genome assembly GCF_020745735.1 of Hemiscyllium ocellatum. Taxonomy (NCBI): domain Eukaryota; kingdom Metazoa; phylum Chordata; class Chondrichthyes; order Orectolobiformes; family Hemiscylliidae; genus Hemiscyllium; species Hemiscyllium ocellatum. The sequence goes on from NC_083446.1 coordinate 6,500,122, forward strand.
CAACTTGTGCACAACAAGATCCCACAAAACTGGATGTGGTGAATGACCAACCAGTTTGATCCAGGTACTGTTTAAGGGTTAAATTCAAGCTAAGAAACTGCGAGGATTCGCTTTTGTTTTTCAAAATAGCCGTAGATTCATCGAGTCATACAACACAGAAACTGACCCTTCAATCCAACTCGTTCACGCCGACCAGTGGGCGGCACGGTGGCACAGTGGTTGGCACTGCTGCCTCACAGTACCAGAGACCTGGGTTCAATTCCCGACTCAGGCGACTTACCGTGTGGAGTTTGCACATTCTCCGGTTGGGTGCTCCGGTTTCCTCCCACAGTCACAAAAGATGTGCAGGTTAGGTGAATTGGCCATGCTAAATTGCCCGTAATGTTGGGCAAATGTAGGGGGAATGGGTGGGTTGCGCTTCAGAGGGTCAGTGTGGACTTATTGGGCCTGTTTCCACCCTGTAAGTAATCTAATCTAATCATATTCTAAACTGATCAAGGCCCATATCCCTCTCAACCCTTCCTATTCATATACCCATCCAGGTGCTTTTTAAATGCTGTCATTGTACCAGCCTCCACCACTTCCTCTGGCAGCTCATTCCATACACACACCACCCTCTGAGTGAAACAATTGTCCCTCGGGTCCCTTTCAAATCTTTCCCCACTCACCTTAAACCTAAGCCCTCTAGTCTGAGAGAAAGACCTTGGCTCCTTGCCTCCTCACGATTTTATAAACCTCTATAAGGTCACCCCTCAGCCTATGACGCGTCAGGGAAAACAGCCCCAGCCCATTCTGCCTCTCCCTATAGCTCAAACCCTCCAACCCTGGCAACACCCTTGTGACTATTTTCTGAGCCCTTTCAAGTTTCACAACATCCTTCCTACGGCAGGGAGACTAGAAACAGGGGAACTATTTTTACATCCACCTGAGAGGGCTGATGGGGACAGGGTTGGAAGGATGGTGAGGGTTGGAAAGGCACCTCTGTCAATGCAGTGTTTGCTCTGTACTGCACTGAAATGTCAGCGTAGATTATGTACCCAGGTATCTGGGAAAGCTGTGTTTATTACCACCACAACTTCAGAGGGCACACTGACGGCCCGTACAGTTGTAGTATATATGGCATTGCTGCCTATCAGAGCAGGGAAGAGCAGTGCAGAGCTGGGAATGTGGGGGAAATAGAGTGGGGAGTAGGAGAGTGGGGAGTGGGAGAGCAAAACAGAGATGGGAAAGTGGATGATAGCTTTAAAGTAAGGGGTGGTAGGTATAGGACAGATGTTAGAGGTAGATTCTTTACTCAGCGAGTCGTGAGTTCATGGAATGCCCTGCCAGTAACAGTGGTGGACTCTCCCTCTTTATGGGCATTTAAACAGGCATTGGATAGGCATATGGAGGATAGTGGGCTAGTGTAGGTTAGGTGGGCTTGGATCGGCGCAACATCGAGGGCTGAAGGGCCTGTACTGCGCTGTATTTTTCTATGTACTATGTTCTATGTTCTATGAAGAGAGTGGGGAGCCAAGCTGAGCTGCAAGTGAGTGAGGCAAGGGTTCCTTAGGCATCAGTGATGCCATATATGTGCATTAGGATAGACTCAGCACCATCCTCCAGCTTTAAGCATCCATGGGGAGGGCCGTAACATACAAGTTAAAGTAGGCCATTAAGCCCATCGCATCTGCTTGTGATTCAGTCAGATCATAGCTGATCTGATGCCCCTCAACTCTACTTTCCTGCATTTCCCCCATAACTTTCGATTAACCCTTTCTGATTAAAAATCTGTCTATCACAGCTTTGAATGGATGTAATGACCCAACTTTGACAGCCTTCTGTGGTAAAGATTTCCACAGACTCCCTACCCTCTGAGAGATGAAATTCCTCCTCATCTCTGTCTTATTGGGTGATGCCTTAGTCTGAAATGATACCCTTTGAGTCTAGACTTTCCCAAAAGGGGAAACCAGCTCTCCACATCTGCCCTGTCAAGTCCTTTAAGAGTCTTGTATGTTTCATTAAGGTCACCTCACATTCTTCCATATTCTGACGGATACAAGCCCAATCTACTCAACCTCTCCTCATAAGACAGTCCCTCCATAACTGGTCTCAACAAGTGAACCTTCTTTGGTTTGTCTTCTGCGTCAGTAGCTGGGAGGGTTCAGAAATGGGATGGTGTCATCCTCACACGTACGAATGCATTCTGGTTTCATCACAGCAGTGTAACCTCACTGGCGCCACCTCTCCAGCCGGTGGCCATCTTTGTCGGCCATCTTAGTGTTGGCCTATATACTCCATTCTGGAGCGAGGACTTAACCTTCTGGCTCAACAATTAGAGCGCGCAACCCATTGAGCTGACACTTCATGATCCCCCTCAACCCAGCTGTGAGAACGAAAGTCTCTCCTCATTTTTGCGTGGCACCAAACTTTGATTTGATGACTTGGTTGATAAGAGAAAACTGCAGGCTGTCAGAGATTCCACAGATTCAGGTAATGAATGAGTGAGAGTGAGTAAACTCAGCAGAATGGGGAGGGAAAGTGTGTACAGCTAAAAGTAAAGATAATCTTGCGTCAGTCCATTCAATTTAAAAGAAAGTATACGTAGACAGGGTGGTGGAGAAGGCATTTAGCATGCTGGGCCTTCATTGATTGAGGTATTGAGTATAAGAGTTGTATAAATCATTGGTGAGGCCATACTTGCGAGTGTTGTATACAAAATCTGATTGAAGATTTGTAGCTCGGGTATCCGTTGTTGTGGTTCTGCTCGCCGGGCTGGAAGTTTTTGCTGCAAACGTTTCGTTCCCTGGCTAGGGAACATCATCAGTGCTGTTGGAGCCTCGTGTGAAGCGCTGCTTTGATGTTTCTTCCGGTATTTATCAAAATACCGGAAGAAACATCAAAGCAGCGCTTCACACGAGGCTCCAACAGCACTGATGATGTTCCCTACAAATACCGGAAGAAACATCAAAGCAGCGCTTCACACGAGGCTCCAACAGCACTGATGATGTTCCCTAGCCAGGGAACGAAACGTTTGCAGCAAAAACTTCCAGCCCGGCGAGCAGAACCACAACAGTGTTGTATACAGTTTTAGTCACCCTGTTATAGGAAAGACAAAGTTAAACTGGAAAATGTGCAAAGATTCATGAGGATGTTGCCAGGACTAGCAGGCCTCAGTTAGAGGGAGAGGTTGGCCAGGATAGGACTTTATTCCTTGGAACAGAGGAGAATGAGGGACAACTTTATTGAGGTGTATACAATCACGAGGGGCAGAGATAGAGTGAATGCATGTGGTCTTACTTTCCCAGGGATGGGAAATTGAAAACTAGAGGGCATAAGTTTAAGGCGAGAGGGGAAAGATTTAAGAAGGACCTGAGGGACAATTTCTTCAGACAGAGACTGGTGCTTGTATGGAATGGACTGCCGAAGAAAGTAGTTAATAGCAACATTTAAAAAAAAATCATTTGGCTAGGTACATGGATGGGAAGGGTTTTAGAGGGATATGGACCAAATGCTATCAATTGGAACTAGCTGTGTGAGCACTATGATCAACATGGACCAGATTGGACTAAAGGGCTTGTTCCTTGCTGTATTACGGTATTACTCTATGACTCTACAATATATACACGGTTTGTCGGTAAACAACCTGATTTAGGATTGCGACACTATTTCAACACGCACCATGCACGCAATATCTGAAAAGCCCAGAGTTTCAGATACTGCACTGAATCAAACAGCAGGCACCAGGGAGACTACAAATTACATTCTTCACTGATGTCTAACAGGAATAAAGCAGCTTGAGTGGGTGTATAAGACACGCCCTGACCTGAGCTCGAAGGCATTTTAAAAAGCACTCTATCGGTCTGTCAAAAGTTAACACTGAGGATGGGACACTTTTCCATTTCAAGTATTCCCAGGTAAACACTATCCCAAACACTCCCCAGGACAGGAACAGCACTGAGTTAGATACAGAGTAAAGCTCCCTCTACACTGTCCCCCATCAAACACTCCCAGGACAGGGACAGCACGGAGTTAGATACAGAGTAAAGCTCCCTCAACACTGTCCCCCATCAAACACTCCCAGGACAGGAACAGCACGGGGTTAGATACAGAGTAAAGCTCCCTCTACACTGTCCCCCATCGAACACTCCCAGGACAGGGACAACACGGGGTTAGATACAGAGTAAAGCTCCCTCTACACTATCCCCCATCAAACACTCCCCAGGACAGCGACAATACAGAGTAAAGCTCCCACTACACTGTCCCCCAATCAAACACTCCCAGGACAGGGACAGCACTGGGTTAGATACAGAGTAAAGCTCCCTCTATACTGTCCCCCATCAAACTCTCCCAGGACAGGGACAGCATGGGATTAGATACAGAGCAAAGCTCCCTCTATACTGTCCCCATCAAACACTCCCCAGGACAGGGACAGCACGGGGTTAGATACAGAGGAAAGCTGCCTCTATACTGTCCCCCATCAAACACTCCCAGGACAGGGACAGTATGGGATTAGATACTGAGTAAAGCTCCCTCTATACTGTCCCCCATCAAACACTCCCAGGACAGGGACAGCATGGGGTTAGATACAGGATAAAGCTCTCTATACACTGTCCCCCATCAAACACTCCCCAGGACAGGGACAGCATGGGGTTAGATACAAAGTAAAGCTCCCTCTACACTGTCCCTCATCAAACACTGCCCAGGACAGGGACAGCACGGGGTTAGATACAGAGTAAAGCTCCTTCTACACTGTCCCCATCAAACACTCCCAGGACAGGAACAGCACGGGGTTAGATACAGAGTAAAGCTCCCTCTACACTGTCCCCCATCAAACACTCCCAAGGAGAGGGACAGCATGGGGTTAGATACAGGGTAAAGCTCTCTCTACACTGTCCCCAATCAAACACTCCCAGGACAGCGACAGCATGGGGTTAGATAGAGAGTAAAGCTCCCTCTACACTGTCCCCCATCAAACACTCCCAGGACAGGAACAGCACGGGGTTAGATACAGAGTAAAGCTCCCTCTACACTGTCCCCCATCAAACACTCCCAAGACAAGGACAGCATGGGGTTAGATACAGAGTAAAGCTCCCTCTACACTGTCCCTCATCAAACACTCCCAGGACAGGGACAGCATGGGGTTAGATACAGAGTAAAGCTCCCTCTACACTGTCCCTCATCAAACACTCCCAGGACAGGAACATCATGGGGTTAGATACAGAGCAAAGCTCCCTCTACACTGTCCCTCATCAAACACTTCCAGGACAGGGACAGCATGGGGTTAGATACAGAGTAAAGCTCTCTCTACACTGTCCCCCATCAAACACTCCCAGGACAGGGACAGCACGGGGGTTAGATACAGAGCAAAGCTCCCTCTACACTGTCCCTCATCAAACATTTCCAGGACAGGGACAGCACGGGGGTTAGATACAGAGTAAAGCTCTCTCTACACTGTCCCCCATCAAACACTCCCAGGACAGGGACAGCACGGGGGTTAGATACAGAGTAAAGCTCTCTCTACACTGTTGCTGTCAACGCTCCCAGGACAGGGACACCTTGCAGATTAAATATCCATCCACAATGCCAATGTCCCGACATCTATTCTGTATGACAAATATTCCATTTCCAACTCCAAGCCTGTGGTTTTTCTGTGTGGGATTACTGAAACTGGATTTCCCAAGCAACTGCATCCCACACACTGGCCATTGACAGTCAGCAGAGAATTCCACCTCAAGGCCTCTGTTAATGTGAGAGAGCGGTGTCTAACTACCCAAACTTTCCATCTTCAAAGCATGAGAAAATGTGAACTGAGCCCTTTGTTCTGGAACTGTTGCAGATCTGAACTGGGAGCCTGTGCACAGCGGCGTGCTGCACGGATTGGTGCTGGGGACATTGCATTTGTCGTCTATGCAAATGTTTCGGATGTGAATACAGTAGGTGCGCTTAGCAAGTTTGCAGATGACACCAGAATTGGTGGCGTGGTGGACAGTGACTGAGAGAAAGTGTGGACGGCAGATGCTGGAGATCAGAGTTGAAATGTTTGGAGCTGGAAGAGCACATCAGGTCATGCAGCATCCGAGGAGCAGGAGGATCGATATTTCGGGCATAAACCCTCCCTCAGGAGTGTGATGAAGGTTACCTCAGAGTACAACGGAACCTTGATCAGATGGGCCAATGGGCTGAGGAGTGGCAGATGGAGTTTAATTTAGATAAGTGTGAGGTGTTACATTTTGGTACGGCAAATCAGAGCAGAACTTGTACATGTAATGGTAGGGCCTTGAGGAGAGTTGCCGTAGAAAGAGACCTAGGGGCAGATCTGCACAGTTCCCTTAAAGTGGAATCACAGGTAGACAGGGTAGTGAAGAAGGCATTTGGCATGTTTGCCTTCATTGGTCAGAACACTGAGCATAGGACTTGGAATGTCATATTGCAGCTGTACAAAAATTGGTTAGGCCTGTTTTAGAATATTGCATTCAATACTGGGCTCCCTATGATAGGAAAGATGTTGTTAAACTTAGAAGGGTTCAGAAAAGATTTACAAGTTGGAGGGTTTGAGCTATAGGGAGGTTCTGAATAGGCTGGGGCTGTTTTCCATGGAGAATCAGTAGCTGTGGTTATAGAGGTTTATAAAATCACTGCCAGAGGTTGAGGGGTGACCTTATACAGGTTTATACAATCATGGATAGGATGAATAGCCAAGATCTTTTCCCAAGATAAGGAAGTCCCAAATTACAGGGCATAGGTTTAAGGTGAGAGTGGAAAGGTTAAATAGGGACCTGAGGGCCAACCTTTTCATGTAGTGGGTGGTGTGTGTATGGAATGACCTGCCAGAGGAAGTGATGGACCTTATAACATTTAATAGGCATCTGGATGGGTACGTGAAAAGGGAAGGGTTCGAGGGATATGGGTCAAATACCGATAAATGGCACGAGATAAGTTTAGGATATCTGTTTGGCATGGACAAGTTGGACAAAAGGGTCTGTTTCCCCATTGCAAAACTCTATGACTCCGTGTGGACAGCCAAAAATAATCTTGCGGGGGTTAAGCTTCAAGTGGAAAGATAATGGCCTCTGCGTAAGGGAGGATGCTGTTTCACACTAGCTCCATTTGGGTTCTATTCTGTGGTTTCAGACTTGTGTATGCATAGCCCATCCTGCGTTGGTTAAGTTCCTTGCAGTGAGAGTTATTTCAGCTGGGTTTCATGCTGTTTAAATATTTTTTAAAACCCCAGTCACAGAGCTGGTTGATTAGCCAGCAATCTGCCGCTAACCACAGACTTTGCCACTGCGTCACTCTATTGCCTCTCCCACTTCTGCGGACAGGAATTAATTTGTCACCGAATTTCCAGGGATGTGAAGCCATAATTCAAATTGTTCCGAAACAAATTGCTTCAAAAGCAAACCATCTCAATTCACTCTGACTATGCCTTGCACAGAGGATCATTGCTGGTCTGGTGTGTGATGGGGTTCTGAGACAATTGCCTCCGGTCACTGGTGGGACCCTCAGATTTATGGGAATTTCTTATAATCGCTCATGAAGTTACTCTTGGGAGTATTGTCAGCGCTGTCCTGGAGAGAAAAGGGACAGCCATTCAGGGCAACGCAAGACGCCAACAATACCAAAGACGATAATCGTAGAATCCCTATAAGTGTGGAAGAAGGCCATTTGGCCCATCAAGTCCACACCAATCCTCTGAAAAACACCCACCCCATTGCTGCAGCCCTGCATTTCCCCATGGCTAATCCACCTAGCCTGCAACATCCCTGGACACAATGGGGAAATTTAGCACAGCCAATTCACCATCTATTACGAGGAGTCAGATATTAAGAGGGGGCATAGCTTTAAATTAAGGGGTGGTAGGTATAGGACTGATGTTAGGGGTAGATTCTTTACTCAGTGAGTCGTGAGTTCATGGAATGCCCTGCCAGTAACAGTGGTGGACTCTCCCTCTTTATGGGCATTTAAACGGGCATTGGATAGGCATATGGAGGAAAGTGGGCTAGTGTAGGTTTGGTGGGCTTGGATCGGCGCAACATTGAGGGCCGAAGGGCCTATACTGCGCTGTATTTTTCTATGTTCTATAACCTGCACATCTTTAGACTGTGGGAGGAAACCCCATGCAAACACGGGGAGAATGTGCAAACTCCACGCAGACAATCGCCTGAGAGTGTTCTCCCAGCCTCCTGCCTGTCCCTCCTGATGCTGCCTGCCTTGCTGTGTTCCCCCAGCCTCCTGCCTGTCCCTCCTGATGCTGCCTGCCTTGCTGTGTTCTTCCAGCCTCTTGCCTGTCTATTTTGGATTCCAGCATCTGCGGTTTTTTTGTCTGTAACCTCTCGGCAAACCAGGAACCCTTCCCGTACAATGTTCACAGCTCTCCACACTCTGAGGCCATGATCCTGGAACACCTGCAACGTCATTGTGGGCGTCTGTACACCGAATGGACAAGATGGTAATTGTTCAAGATGGCAGCTCATCACCACCTTCTCAAGGGCTGGGCAATGAATGCTGGGCCCAGCGAGTGACATCCACATCCCACGAGGGAACGAAAAGAAATGGTTATGATCATTACCAAGCCTCGATGCTCAAAATGGGGTCAATGCCACAGGGAAAAGTTTGGGAATTTGGGGTGAGGGGGTGTTTGTTGAAATGTATTCCCTCTCCCACAGTTGCTAAGATTTATTCAATGGTCTGGCAGTTTAACAATAGCATCTATTATCAAATCTAAAGGTACGGAAGGTTTGAATTATAAAGAAACACTGGGACTTTTTTTCACTGGAACATAGGAGGTTGAGAGGTGACATTAAAGAAGTTTGTAAAATAATGAAGGGTACAGATAGAGTAAATGGTAGTTGTCCATTCCCAAAGATAGCAGAATTTCAAGACCGGGGCACATTTTTAAGGTGAGAGAGATTTTAAAAAGACCTGAGGGGCAACCTTTTTACACAGAGGGTGGTCCGTGTGTGGAATGAACTTCCTATGGAAGTGGTGGATGTGAATACAGTTACAATTTTCAAAAGGCGCCTGGATAAGTACATGAACAGGAAGGGGTTTGGAGGGATAATGGCCAGGACCAGGCAGGTGGGACTAGTTTACTTTGGGATTATGGTTGGCACGGATTGGTTGGACTGAAAGGTCTGTTTCCATGCTGTATGACTCTATGTTTCTGTACGTATGTACTACTAGGTGGTGAGTGTGGTGCTGGAAATGCACAGCCGGTCAGGCAGCATCCGAGGAGCAGGAGAATCGATGTTTCGGGCATAAGCCCTTCATGAAGCGATTATGCCCAAAGAGTTGATTCTCCTGTTCCTTGGATGCTGCCTGACCGGCTGTGCTTTTCCAGCACCACACTCTCAACTCTGATCCCCAGTATCTGCAGTTCCTCACGTTCTCCTAGTACTCCAGGGTGGTGTCGGAACCAATGAGTAAGATAGCCTTTACCTTCACAGACATCGTCTTTAGCTTGGTGACCCTCTCTGCAGATGCAGTGACCAGCAGAGGGTCCCCAGACACCGTCCGTGCCACAACGACGCTGCAGTGGCCCCACTTGTACCGAGTTCTCCACACATTGGCCAGGGATCAGCTCGCCACTGTGTGTAGTTTCAGGAAACACGGCCAGGTTGTGAAGGCTCGTTGGGCATTTCTTGTAGTACACCCTGAAGGAGCTGAGGAGGAGGCAGGGGCCAATATAATCAAAGCCCAGCTGGAAGACTGAGCGACTCACGGGACCCAGGCTCTCCCCTGTGACGGTGTTGAGTGTCCTTCTCAGCTTCTCCCAGTCGATGGGCCCATCCAGGTATTCTGGGGGAAAGTGCTTCTCGCCCTTGATACGGATCCTGACGGATTCCTGGATTCTGGGTCTGGCGTAATCGTTGTCTGACTGAAAGAAGTACACACTGAAGTCCTCCCTACAGTCGCCCGGGAATTGGCAGCTCAAGAGGGTAAAGGTCAGGTCCAGAAAGAGGTGGCGAGCATCCCCGGCAGAGACTGGACCGGTCCACAAAACCTGTGATGTCATCTGGAGTTCAGGGTCCATCGGGCAGCATTGGTACACCAGGTGGGGCGAATTAATCTCCAGGGTAAAACTGCCATGTGACCACTGTGGGTGCAAAATACAGGACAGCGACTAGAATAAACAGTCACATTCATAGAGGTCCAAGGAAGAGATGAGCACACATTCTTATGATCACATAAAGGGAGCTTTACTCTGTGTATAACCCTGTACTGTCCCCGTCCTGGGAGTGTTTGATGGGGGACAGTGTAGAGGGAGCTTTACTCTGTATCTAACCCCGTGCTGTCCCTGTCCTGGAGTGTTTGATGGGGGACAGTGTAGGGGGAGCTTTACTCTGTATCTAAAACTGTACTGTCCCTGGCCTGTGAGTATTTGATGGGGGACAGTGTAGAGGGAGCTTTACTCTGTATCTAACCCAGTGCTGTCCCTGTCCTGGGGAGTGTTTGATGGGGGGACAGTGTAGAGGGAGCTTTAATCTGTATCTAACCCCGTGCTGTCCCTGTCCTGGGAGTGTTTGATGGGGGGACAGTGTAGAGGAAGCTTTACTCTTTATCTAACCCCTTGCTATCCCTGTCCTGAGAGTGTTTGATGGGGCCATCTACAGAGAGATTTACTCTGTACCTATTCCCGTACTGCCCCTGTCCTGGGAGTATTTGATGGGAACAGTGTAAAGGGAGCTTTACTCTGTATCTAACCCCATGCTGTCCTTGTCCCAGGGGTATTTGACGTTGACAGTGTACAGAGAGTTTTACTCTGTATCTTACGCCATCCTGTCCCTGTCCTGAAAACGTTGGCTGTCTTCCCCTTCTCATTTACCCTGCATCTAATTATTATTCCAGAGGAGGGAGATGTAAGTTGTGATAATTATTTTTTGTGGTGAATATGATGAAAAATTGTTCAAAGCAGGGACAGAACAATGGAGCAAGAGGATCGTTGCTTACCTTGGTATTACGTTTCAACAATTTATTGCTGTGCCAAGAGTCAAACAGGACCACTGCAAGAGAAGAAAAGTTCCTGTAAGCATAATCCAAAGTGTAAGTCCAATGGTGTGCAGGTTAGGGGGGATTGGCAGTGCTAAATTGTCCCATAGTGCCCAGGGATGTGCAGGTTAGGGTGGATTGGCCGTGCTAAATTGTCCCATAGTGCCCAGGGATGTGCAGGTTAGGGTGGATTGGCCGTGCTAAATTGCCCATAGTGCCCAGGGATGTGCAGGTTAGGGTGGAATGGCCATGCTAAATTGCCCCATAGTGCCCAGGGATGTGCAGACTAGCTGGGTTAGCCATGGGAAATGCTTGGGGTAAGATAAAGGTGTGGGATGGTCTTTGAGTGGACTCAATGGGCCGAACAGCCTGTTTTCACACTGTAGGTGTCCTATTCCATTGCATGAAATGCAAAAGATTACCCTTCCTATCTGTTGGCTCATCCATGTGTCACTGCTTCAGAGGGTGTAAGAGGATATTTATATATATCCATCGATACGCTATATCAAATGAATGAAAGGTGTGGCTATCTGTCTGCAAGTGATGAGAGTTAAACTAATTTGGTCTGAAGCAAGGCAACATTATTGAGGCCTACAAAAGTCTCGCTTGCTACTTTCCAACATCTCTTAGGGTAGAGACGGACGGCTACCATGTCTCACAGGTTGGTGAGCTTCAGGTATGTGTGTTGAATGTTGGTTGATTGTTTGACTTTAGGGCATTCATTGGTACCTATTGCTTACTCCTGCTCTCACTCATTGCACATTTACTGTCCAGTGGGGAGTGCTATGTCATCACCAGGAGCTGGAACCCCCCTCCCCCCAACAAAGTCATTAAATGCTTTAAGGCAACTAAATCTAAGGTATAGTCACTGTTATAAATGTTAGAATTTTCTCATGGAAGCTCCTATAAGCGGGCTATCACTAGATAATCTTTTAGATGCTACTTGAGGAATTCAATTTAGCCATGACAAGGAGGGGTTGGTAAACTCCCCAGATCTTTTCCAAAGTAATGGCTGTGCACTTAGAGTCACACAGCATGGAAACAGATCCTTCAATCCATCCAGTCCATGCCCACCATAATCCCAAACTAAAAGCCAAAAGAACTGTGGATGCTGTAAACCAAAAACAAAACTGAAATTTCTGGAAAAGCTCAGCAGGTCTGGCAGCATCTGTGGAGAGAAATCAGAGTTAATGTTTTGGGTTGAGTGACCCTTCCTCAAATAGTCCCAAACTAAACTAGTCCCATCTGGTTGCACTAGCCTTTATCTCTTCAAATCTTTCTTATCGATGTACTCATCCAAATGTCTTTTGAATGTCATAATTGTACCCACATCCTCTGGAAGTTCATTTCATACACAGACCACTTGCTGGGTAAAAACGTTGCTCCTCAAGTCCTTTTAAAATCTTTCTCCTCACACCTTAAAAATATGTCCTCTAGTCTTGAAATTCCCCACCCCATGTAAAAGATCTTCGCTATTCACCTTATCTATGCCCCTCGACATTTTATAAACGTCTATAAGGTCACCCCGAACCTCCCTAACACTCCACTGAAAAAGGTCCCAGCCTATCCAGCCTCCCCTCATACTCTCTATTTCTGGTAACGTCCTGGTAAATCTCTTCTGAACCCTCTCCAGTTTAAGAATATCCTTCCCATAATAGGGCGATCAGAACTGCGTACAGTACTCCAGAAGATGCCTCTGAAAATGTGTTGTTGGAAAAGCGCAGCAGGTCAGGCAGCATCCAAGGAGCAGGAGAGTTGACGTTTCGGGCATAAGCCCTTCTCATTCCTGAAGAAGGGCTTATGCCCGAAACGTCGAATCTCCTGTTCCTTGGATGCTGCCTGACCTGCTGCGCTTTTCCAGCAACACATTTTCAGCTCTGATACTCCAGCATCTGCAGTCCTCACTTTCTCCTCCAGAAGATGCCTCCCCGACATCCTGCACAACCTCAGCATGACTTCCTAACTCCTACGCTCAAAGGTCTGAGCAGTGTGCTAAACAGCTTTTCAACCACCCTTCAAGAGAGTGGATGGAGCATTGGTTTATGTTTGGCAAATTTAATACTGCAGCAGCCCTTGAGGGGTATTACATTGGGAGAGTCAGTCTAGATCTTGTCTTTGAGTCCTTGGAGCAAAGGACATGAACCTGCAACCTTCTAAGTTAGAGTCAAGCAAGTGGAACTAACAACACACATTCCTACAATAGTTAGTCAGCACTGAAAAGGGTTAAACAAGGATACAAGCAAAGCTATTAACCTCTGCATTGTCCAGAAACCTTAAAACAAAACTCCCCTTAGGTCAGACCCAGAGAAGAAAGTGGTCAGCCCGGATACCATCCTTACCATCGTTCAGGCGATCCTCTGCTCCAGAATGCACAGGCTGTAAAATGCACCACAACAGGCACAGAAGGTGCAGGGGACCTGGCAGATGCATAGCTCTGAGAGTTTCTGAGGCTGCTGTCTCAGGCTCGGCCTGGGTGTATGACACACAAGAGTGAATCACATTCTAATTTTACTTGCAGTGATCAGATATCCATCGGAGCCAGGGGGTGTGGTGTCTGAACAAAGCCGGGGGTGGGGTGAACAGAAGGAAAATGACTGCAATGCATTTGTAATTATTTTCCTTCGAAAAGCAGTTTTTAAAAATAAAATAATAATTACTATTTCTGCAAATCCTTTCCAATCCAATAACAAAATCCTTGCTTTTGAGTTAGAACGTTCTGGCTTTGTAATGCCTAACCAGTGCAGTCTAACAAAAATCAAAATAAAACCTCATCTCTTTCGATTGTACCCAGTGGAAAGGGTAAATTTATGGGCGTCATGCTCCAGCTGAATTCAGATACATTCCAAGGATAAGCTGGCATTTAGTCTCTAGGTTTATCCTTGAAGATAAGGATTGAGTAACAATTTGCGTTCCTATAGCCCCTTGCATAATCTCAGAGCGTCCCAAAGTGCTTTGTAGTTACTGCTGTAAACACAGCCACTAGTCTGCACTCAGTAAGGCATCCACATTCAGGAAAGCAATAAAGACCAGTGATTTTTTTAAGTGGAGGTTAGTTGCGAAGGATGAAGGGACACTGGGCAAAACTCCTTGTTCCATGTCTACAAAACAGCACTTAAGGATGTTGTGCATCTGCCAAGAGGAATTTGTTTGACTCGGCTGAAATTAGCTGAGGTAGGGCAGTGTTCCTTCTGCACTGGGGCTGTCAGCCTGATTTATGTGCCCAGCTGTGCGTGGTGTGAGAGAGCCCACAGTCTTTGACTGGACTGAAAAAAAAAGATTTTTTTTAACAACAGAGAACCAGCATAGACTCGGTAGAGTTGTGGATAGTGCCAAAGAATGTAGTAGGTTACAGAGGGACATAGATAAGCTGCAGAGCTGAGCTGAGAGGTGGCAAATGGAGTTTAATGCAGAAAAGAGGGAGGTGATTCACTTTGGAAAGGTTACAGGAATAAAGAGGGCTAATGGTAAGATTCTTGATAGTGTAGATGAGCAGAGAGACCTCGGTGTCCATGTACATAGATCTTTGAAAATTGCCACCCAGGTTGATAGGGTTGTTAAGAAGGCATTCGATGTGTTAGCTTTTATTAGTAGAGGGATTGAGTTTCGGAACCATGAGGTAATGCTGCAGCTGTACAAAACTCTGGTGCAGCCGCATATGGAGTATTGCGTACAGTTCTGGTCACCACATTTTGGAAGGATGTGGGAGCTTTGGAAAGGGTGCAGAGGAGATTTATTAGGATGTTATCTGGTCTGGAGGGAAGGTCTTAAGAGGGACTTGAATCTGTTTTTGTTAGAGAGAAGATTGAGAGGTGACTTAATTGAGACACATAAGATAATCAGAGGGTTTGATAGGGTGGACAGTGAGAGCCTTTATCCTCAGATGGTGATGGCTAGCATGAGGAGACATAGCTTTAAATTGAGGGGTGATAGATATAGGACAGATGTCGGAGATAGTTTCTTTACTCAGATAGTAGTAGGGGCTCTGTCTGCAACAGTAGTAGACTTGCCAACGTTAAGGGTATTTAAATGGTCATTGGATAGGCCTATGCATGAGAGTGGAATAGTATAGGTTAAATGGGTTTCAGAGTGGTTTCACAGGTCAGCACAACATCGAGGGCCAAAGGGCCTTTACTGCGCTGTAGTGTTCTATGTTCTATGGCCAAATGGTCTCCTCCTGTTTGTCCTGATTCGATGAGGACTGTGAATCAGCACAGAGCAGAGAGGAACTCTGGATAACAGTCTGTACAACTCACACACCTTAACCAGTTGGCCCTTGGTGTACAATGTGTGATATAACATTCAGCCTAGGGACTTAAGCCAGTGCACAATGTAGTATGTATATCTTCAATTTAAGAGAATTTCAGGACTCCATGTGTTGCGTGTACACAGTGTTGTGACTATGCCTGGCTGTGTGTCTGCATGCTGCAGAGAACGCAGTTAGATTAGATTTTATTTTCGATTAGATTCCCTATAGTGCGGAAACAGTCCACACCGACCCTCTGAAGAGTAACCCACCCTGACCCATTCCCCTCTGAGTAATGCACCTAACACTACGGGCAATTTAGTACGGCCGAATCACCCTGACCTGCACATCTTTGGATTGTGGGAGGAAACTGGAGCACCCGGATGAAACCCACACAGACACAGGGAGAATGTGCAAACTCCATACAGTCGCCCGAGGCTGGAATCGAACCTGGGACGCTGGTGCTGTGAGACAGCAGTGCTAACCATTTGGTTTGCTGCAATATCTGCTTCGTAACTTAAAATGCTTTTTACTATTTTAAATAAACTAATCCATGAAGTATATCCATCCTTGATGCATGATTTATCCTCAGACTACTATCATTTTCTTTTCATACATGGGATGCCTAGCATCACTGGCTGCGCCAACATTTATTCTCCGAACCTATTGCCCTTGAGAAGGTGCTGGTGAGCTGCCTTCTTAAACTGCTGTGATCCACGTGCTGTCGGTTTTGGAGGAGGGAGTTCTGAGATTTTGACCCAGCAACAGAGAAGGAATGGTGATGGTCAGGATGATGAGTGGCTCGGAGAGGAACTTGCAGCTGAGTGCATGTATCTGCTACCCCTGTCTTTCTAGATGGAAGTGATCCAAGGCTTGGAAGGTGCAGATCTAAGGATTTTTGGTGAATTTCTGTAGTATATCTTCTCGCTAGTACACACGGCTGTTGAGTGTCAGTGGTGGAGAGAGTGGATGCCAATGAAGCAGACTGCTTTCCCTTGGATGGTGTCAAGCTTCTTGAACGCTGTTGGAGCTGCCCCCATCCAGAGCAAATGAGGAATATTCCATCACACTTCTGACTCATGCCCTGTGGGTGATGGACAGGCTTTGGGGAGACAGGAAGTGAGTTACTCAATGCAGCCTCTGACCTGCTCTTGGAGATACTGTGTTGATGTGGCTAGTCCAGTGAGTTCAGTGATGGTAACACCATTGAATGTCAAGGGGTTGGGAATGAGATTGTCTCCTTTTGGAGATTGTCATTGCCTGGCATTTGTGCGGTACAATTGTTACTTGCCATTTGTTAGCCCAAGTCTGGATATTAACCAGATCACGTTGCAGTTGAACATGTACTACTTCAGTATCTGAGGAGTTACAAATGGTGCTGAATATTACAATCATTGGCGAACACCCCCATTTCTGACTTTACAGCGTCATTGGGTCATACAGAATGGAAACAGATCTTTCGTTCCAACTCATTCGTGCTGTTCAAGTTTCCCAAACTAAAATTGTTCCATTTGCCTGCATTTGGCCAATATCCCTCTAAACCTCTCCTATTCGTGTACCTGTCCTAATGTCTTTTAGATGTTGTAACTTCACCTGCATCTACCACTTACTCTGGCAGTTCATTCCATATACGAGCCACCTTCTGTGTGAAAATAGGTCCCTTTTGATTCTTTCTCCTCTCGTCTTAAACCTCTGCCTTCTGGTTTTGAACTCCCCTACCCTAGCGAAAAGACCTTTCCTGTTCACCTTATCCATGCCTCTCATGATTTTACAAACCTCTATAAGGTCCACCCTTCAACCTCCTACACTCCAGTGAAAAGACTCCCAGTCTATCCAGCTGTTCCTTATAACTCAAACTCTCCAGTCCTGGCAACATCCTTGTAAATCTTTTCTGAACTCTCTCCAATTTAATAATATTCTTCTCACAGCAGACTGACCAGAACTCCAAAGGTGGCCCTCACTAACGTCTTAATTTACAGCAGCATGGTGTCCCAACTCCTTTCGTCAATGGTCTCAGCAATGAAGGCAAGTATGCTAAATGCCTTCTTAACCACTCTGTCTACCTGTGACACAACTTTCAAAGGACACGAACCCCTGATAAAAACCTGGACCCCTAGGTTTTCTATTCGACAACAATACCCAAGGCCCTACTGTTAACTGGATGAGTCCTAGCCATGTTTGCTTTACCAAATGCAACACTCCACAAATTAAACTCCATCTGCCACTACTCTGTCCATTAGTCCACTTTATGATCAAGAACCATTTTACTCTTAGGTAATCTTCTTCACTGTCCGCTATACCCACGAGGAAAGGTAATTGAAGATGATTGGGCCTAGGGATTCTACCTTGAGGAACGTGTGCAGAGATGCCGTTCAACTGAGATAACTGACCACAATCTACATTTCAGGTATGACTCCAACCAATGGAGAGTTTGCCCCCTGGTGCCCATTGCTTCCAGTTTTCCTTGGCTTTTTGATGCCACACTTGGTTGAATGCAGCCTTGATTTTAAGGTTCTGATACTCTTAACTCTGGAATTCAGCTTTTGTGTCCATATTTGAACCAAGGCTGTAATGAAGTCAAGGACTGAATGGCCCTGGCAGAATCCAAACTGGGCATTACTGAGCAGGTTACTACTAAGCAGATGCTGCTTGATAGTACTGTTGATCAGGAATAGACTGATGAGGCAGTAATTAGATTACTTAAAGTGTGGAAACAGGCCCTTCAGCCCAGCAAGTCCACACCGACTCACCGAAGAGCAACCCACCCAGATCCATTCCCCTACACCTGACACTACGGGCAATTTAGCATGGCCAGTTCACCTAACCTGCACACCTTTTGGATTGTAGGAGGAAACCAGAGCACCTGGAGGAAACCCATGCAGAAGCGGGGAGAATGTGCAAACTCCACATCGACAGTTGCCTGAGACAGGAATTGAACCCTGGTCTCTGGCGCTGTGATGCAGCAGTGCTAACCACTGTGCCACCGTGCTGCCCACCAATTGGCTAGATTGAATTTGTCCTGTTTTATACATATGGGACATACCTGGGAAATCTTCCATATTGTCAGGTAGATGCCCATGTTGTAACTATAATGGAACAGGGTGGCTAGTTCTGGAACACAAGTCTTCAGTAATATTGTCGGAATGCTGTCAGGGCCCGTAGCCTTTGCGATATCCAATGCCTCCAACCATTCCTTGATATCACGTGGAGTGAATCAATTGAGCTGAAGACTGGTGTCTGTGATGCTGGGGACCAGTGGAGAGTCCAAGATAGATCATCCACTTGGCACTTTGGCTGAAGGTTACTGCAAATGCTTCAGCCTTATCTTTTGTGCTGATACATTGGACTCTTCCATCATTGAGGATGGGGATATTTGTGGAGCCTCCTCCTCCAGTGAGTTGCTTAATTGTCTACTACCATTCGCGATTGGAGGTGGCAGGACTGCAGAGCTTAGATCTGATTTATTGGTTGTGGGATCACTTAGCTCCATCACTTACTGTTTATCACTTGCTACTTATGATGTTTGGTACACAAGTGATCCCGTTTGGTAGCTTCACCAGGTTGGCACCTCATTTTAAGGTATGCCTGGTGCTATTCCTGACATGCTCTCCTACCATCTCCATTGAACCAGGGTTGATACCCTGGCTTGATGTTAATGATTAAGTGGGGGAATATGCCAGGCTATGAGGTTGCAGATTGAGCTGATGTACCATTCTGCTTTTGTTGATGGCCCTCGATGCCTCGTGGATGCCGAGTCTTGAGTTGTTAGATCTGTTCAAACTCTGTCCTATTTATGGGAAGCAACGTTTCGCTGGTATTATTGCTCGATTATTATTAATCCAGAAACTCAGCCCATGTTTTGGGACCAAGGTTTGAATTCTGTCATGGCAGATGGAGGAATTGGAATTCAATAAAAAATATCTGGAATTGAGATTGTCAGGAAAAAAACATACCTGGCTCACTTCAGTGAAGCAAATTTGCTATCCTCACCTGGTCTGGCCTATATTTGACTCCAGATCCACAGCAATGTGGTTGACTCTCAGCTGCTTTCTGAAATGGCCCAGCAAGCCTTTCAGTTGTAACAATTGCTACAAAACCTCAACAAACAAATGAAACTTGACACCTCACTTGGCAATGACCTAGCCACTGGAAAAGACAACGGCAAAAACAACCCTGTGAATCCTGCCGAGACCTCCTTACTAACATCTGGGAGCTAATGCCAAAATTGGGAGAGCTGTCTCATTGACCAACAGCTTGACATTGTCATACTCATTGAGTCATTCCATACAGACAATATACCAGACACTGCCATCACCATCCCTGGATGTGTCCTATTCCACTGACAGGGCAGACCAGGCAGAGTTGGGGGCACAGTGGTATACAATTGGGAGTTGCAATGGAGTCCTCAACATCGACTCTGGACCCCATGATGTTTCATGGCTTTGGGTTAAACATGGGCAAGAAAACGTCCTGCTGATCACCATGTACCTCCTCCCTGATGAATCAATACTCCTCCATATTGAACAACACTTGGAGGAAGCACTGAGGGTGGCACAGATGCAAAATATGACTCTAGGTGGGGGATTTCAACGTCCATCACCAGCAGTGAATGGGTAGCAACACTACTGATCGAGATGGTCAGGTCTTAACGGTCATAGCTGCTAGATTTGACCTGTGGTGGGTGGTGAGGGAACCAACAAGCGGGAAGAGCATACTGAACGTCATCCATACCAATCTACTGGCTGCAGATGTATCTGTCCATGATGGTATCTGTAGGAATGACTACCACACAGTCCTTATAGAGGTGACATCCTGCCTTCAAACTGAGTGTTGTGTGGAACTATCACTGTGCTAAACGATGAACAGCAGTGGGAAACACTGTCGATGAGGCTAGCCCCAAAATGGCAGATTTTAAACCCTCAAGATGGGGCTGAGTTAGGCCGAGTCCCAGCATGATGATGTTGCAAGGCTGGTGAGACGAAGGGTCCAGGAGGAACATGGCCATTGACCATGGAGGGACCTTGATCAGCTAAAGCAGTTCCGTGTAAATAGGAGGCATAGGGATGTCCCAGCCTTCTGTAAGCTACAATGGGCACCGATGAGATCAGTCACCAGGTACCCGCTGTTTTACCAGTCGAGTTTTTACATCATCAGGTTTATTGGTAGTGGAATCTCAATGTTGATACAATGAGTTAGGCCTGTAAAGAAATAAAAATGCATAAAAATAAACCTGTCGCCTCAAGATCCAGAATTTACCCATGTGAAGCATGAGTTAATTGGTCCAGTTTTTTCTCAGGGTGGAGTGTCTGATTTGTCCTTTTTCCTGTTGAGGTCGTCTCTCTCACTATCATTCGTATCTCTCCAGTGAGGAAAATTCCACTTATTGTGTCAATTAAACACTTCCCACGGATGTCAAAAGTACAGTCTGATTGCCTGAGTAGGGGAATTTGTTGTTATTTCTGTAAACTTCCTGACTGATATCTAGAGTATAAGTAGTTTTCAAGGCTCAGTCTTATTGCAAATTGTTTCCTCCTTCAGCCAGTATCAACAAGCAACTCTTCCAATTCTGGACTCTTGAGTATTGTCCAACTCCCACCACTCCACTCTGACAGCAACTCGCAATCTGATCGTCATCAGATCGCTCTGTTCCACTCTCTCACTCTCTTTCTTCCTTCCTTTAAGACATTCGTTAAAATCTACCCCCATGACAAGGTTTTTGGTCATGTGCACTTACAATTGGGAATTCACATATTTGTGATGGATCATGGAATGGTGGGACTTAATGACCAGAGCACTCTTCCCAGTTACGTTGTGAGACTGCCAATCTTAAGTTTTCCAGTTCATAGTTAATCAAGTCACTCGTGATTATTGTTGCCTTTTAACACAAGCATCTTTCTTAATACTTTGTCCTGCTTTGTGGTTAATGTCTTGGGGCTTATAGACGAATCTCACTTATGACTTGTTTCCTCTACTATTCTTTGTCACCCCCCCCAGGTCAATCCTACATCTCCATCTCATGAATCAGGCTCATCTCTAACTATTGCAGCATGCCATCCTTGATTTAAGGTGTTACACTCACCCACACCCAGCTTCCTATTTTTCTTGATTGTCATACACTCAATACTCATGATTTTATCTTTGTTAACCTGCTGACACGTGGAGTCATACAGCACAGAAACAAACTCTTCAGTCCAACCAATCCATGCCGAACATTTTCCCAAACAAAACTAGGCCCACCTGCCTGCTCCTCCCTGAAAACCTTTCCTAATCAATGTTTAATTTCTTTTAAACATTATAATTATGCCCACAGGCACCACTTCCTCAGGAATCTTTGTAATGACTTTCCAACTCATGATTTAACTCAATGTGTACCATCAATTTTCATTGTGAAGAATGTGCATTCGGATATGAATGCCTGTGGTTTTGTCTTTTTATTTATCTTTATGGCATCCATTCTTGTTGATGTATTCCTAGTTAGTATTGCTAATGTTCCATTTCTTCTCCCACTAATGGAAAGGTTTCCTAAACCCACCAGTTATAGTGAGTTCACGCCATTTGGGATGGCATGGTGGTTCCGTGGTTAGCACAGCATGAAGGTCCCAGGTTCGATCCCAGCATCGGGCAACTATCTGTGTGGAGTTTGCACATTCTCCCCCGTGTCTGCGCGGGTTTCCTCCGGGTGCTCCGGTTTCCTCCCGCAGTCCAAAGACATGCAGGCCAGGTGAATCGGCCATGCTAAATTGCCCATAGTGTCAGGTGCATTAATCAGAGGGAAATGGGTCTGGGTGGGTTACTCCTCGGAGGGTCGGGGTGGACTGGTTGGGCCGAAGGGCCTGTTTCCACACTGTAGGGAATTTAATCATTCTCGACTTCTCAGGTACCGATGGAGTCCAACTCCAGGCGCTCAGGATGCGGACATTATTCAAGTCTGGCTCAAAGTGACAAGTATCATTTGCGCTAAATGTGTCCCAGGTGATGACCATCTCTAACAATCATCAGATCCCATTCAATGGTGTTACCATTGGTTAAATCCCTTACAAACAAGATCCTGGTTACCACTGACCAGAAACTGAATTGGACCAGCCAAATGAGTACTGTAGCACATCAGAGGCTTGGAATCCTGCAGTGAGTTACTCATCTTCTGAATCTACGAGGCATAAGTCAGGAGTGTAATGGAATACTCCCCACCTGCCTGAATAGGTACAGCTCCAACTCATGAAGTTTGACACCATCCAGGACAAAACAGTTCCACGTGGTTGGCACCACATCCACAAATAATCACCTCCCCCCACCCCCCACCACGTGTTTAGGGGATGTTACTTAGATTAGATTACTTACAGTGTGGAAACAGGCCCTTCGGCCCAACAAGTCCACACCGACCCGCCGAAGCGCAACCCACCCATACCTCCACATTTACCCCTTTACCTAACACTACGGGCAATTTAGCACAACCAATTCACCTGACGCACATCTTGGGACTGTGGGAGGAAACCGGAGCACCCGGAGGAAATCCACGCAGACATGGGGAGAACGTGCAAACTCCACACAGTCAGTCACCTGAGGCGGGAAATGAACCCGGGTCTCTGGCGCTGTGAGGCAGCAGTGCTAACCACTGTGCCACCCAACAGTTAATTAGTAGTGGTTGATACATATTATTTTGTTAAAGATTTTGATAGAGTTACTGTTAAGGCAATTCTTTTATTTTCGAGTAAAAAATGAGGTCTGCAGATGTTGGAGATCACAGCTGCAAATGTGTTGCTGGTCAAAGCACAGCAGGTTAGGCAGCATCTCAGGAATAGAGAATTCGACGTTTCGAGCATAAGCCCTTCATCAGGAATAAGAGAGAGAGAGCCAAGCAGGCTGAGATAAAAGGTAGGGAGGAGGGACTAGGGGGAGGGGCGATGGAGGTGGGATAGGTGGAAGGAGGTCAAGGTGAGGGTGATAGGCCGGAGTGGGGTGGGGGCGGAGAGGTCAGGAAGAGGATTGCAGGTTAGGAGGGCGGTGCTGAGTTGAGGGAACCGACTGAGACAAGGTGGGGGGAGGGGAAATGAGGAAGCTGGAGAAATCTGAATTCATACCTTGTGGTTGGAGGGTTCCCAGGCGGAAGATGAGGTGCTCCTCCTCCAGCCGTCGTGTAGTTGTGTTCTGCCGGTGGAGGAGTCCAAGGACCTGCATGTCCTCGGTGGAGTGGGAGGGGGAGTTAAAGTGTTGAGCCACGGGGTGATTGGGTTGGTTGGTTCGGGCGGCCCAGAGGTGTTCTCTGAAGCGTTCCGCAAGTAAGCGGCCTGTCTCACCAATATAGAGGAGGCCACATCGGGTGCAGCGGATGCAATAGATGATGTGTGTGGAGGTACAGGTGAACTTGTGGCGGATATGGAAGGATCCCTTGGGGCCTTGGAGGGAAGTGAGTGTGGAGGTGTGGGTGCAAGTTTTACATTTCCTGCGGTTGCAGGGGAAGGTGCCGGGGGTGGAGGTTGGGTTGGTGGGGGGTGTGGATCTGACAAGGGAGTCACGAAGGGAGTGGTCCTTGCGGAACGCTGATAGGGGAGGGGAGGGAAATATATCCTTGGTGGTGGGGTCCGTTTGGAGGTGGCGGAAATGGCGGCGGATGATACGTTGTATGCGCAGGTTGGTGGGGTGGTAGGTGAGAACCAGTGGGGTTCTGTCTTGGTGGCGGTTGGAGGAGCAGGGCTCAAGGGCGGAGGAGCGGGAAGTGGAGGAGATGCGGTGGAGGGCATCGTCGATCACGTCTGGGGGGAATCTGCGGTCCTTGAAGAAGGAGGCCATCTGGGCTGTGCCGTGTTGGAATTGGTCCTCCTGGGAGCAGATGCGGCGGAGACGAAGGAATTGGGAATATGGGATGGCGTTTTTACAGGGGGCAGGGTGGGAGGAGGTGTAGTCCAGGTAGCTGTGGGAGTCAGTCGGTTTATAATAGATGTCTGTGTTGAGTCGGTCGCCCGAGATAGAAATGGAAAGGTCTAGGAAGGGGAGGGAGGAGTCTGAGACAGTCCAGGTGAATTTCAGGTCAGGATGGAAGGTGTTAGTAAAGTTGATGAACTGTTCAACCTCCTCGTGGGAGCACGAGGCAGCGCCGATACAGCCATCGATGTAGCGGAGGAAAAGGTGGGGGGTGGTGCCAGTGTAGTTGCGGAAGATGGACTGTTCCACATATCCTACGAAGAGGCAGGCATAGCTGGGGCCCATGCGGGTGCCCATGGCAACTCCTTTAGTTTGGAGGAAGTGGGAGGATTGAAAAGAGAAGTTATTCAGGGTGAGGACCAGTTCAGTCAGTCGAAGGAGGGTGTCAGTGGAAGGGTACTGGTTGGTGCGGCGGTAAAGGAAGAAGTAGAGGGCTTTGAGTCCTTCGTGATGGGGATGGAGGTGTACAGGGACTGGATGTCCATAGTGAAAATAAGGCGTTGGGGACAGGGGAAGCGAAAATCCTGGAGGAGGTGGAGGGCGTGGGTGGTGTCCCGAACGTAGGTGGGGAGTTCTTGGACTAAAGGGGACAGGACCGTGTCGAGGTATTGGGAGATGAGTTCGGTGGGGCAGTAGCAGGCTGAGACAATGGGTCGGCCGGGGCAGGCAGGTTTGTGGATTTTGGGCAGGAGGTAGAAACGGGCGGTGCGGGGTTGTGGGACTATGAGGTTGGAGGCGGTGGATGGGAGATCCCCTGAGGTGATGAGGTCCTGGATGGTCTGGGAGATGATGGTTTGGTGGTGGGAGGTGGGGTCGTGGTCAAGGGGGCGATAAGAGGAGGCGTCCGCGAGCTGGCGTTTGGCTTCAGCGGTGTACAGGTCTGTGCGCCAAACTACCACCGCGCCTCCCTTGTCTGCGGGTTTGATGGTGAGGTTGGGATTGGAGCGGAGGGAGTGGAGGGCTGCACGTTCTGAGGGTGAGAGGTTGGAGTGGGTGAGAGGGGTGGACAGGTTGAGTCGGTTGATGTCACGGCGGCAGTTGGCTATAAAAAGGTCGAGGGCGGGTAGGAGGCCAGCACAGGGTGTCCAGGTGGATGGGGTGCGTTGGAGGCGGGAGAAGGGGTCGTCAGAGGGTGGACGGGAGTCTTGGTTGTGAAAGTAGGCGGAAGAATTGTTCAATATCTCGCCGCGTGTTGAACTCATTAATCCGAGGGCGTAGGGGAATGAAGGTGAGGCCCCTGCTGAGGACTGATCTTTCATCCTCAGAGAGGGGGAGATCTGGAGGGATGGTGAAAATCCGGCAAGGCTGGGAGCTAGGACCTGGTGTGGGACTGGAGCTGGAGCTGGGGGCGGGGACAGAGATCGAAGTAGGGGCGGAGTTAGACGTGGTGACGTTGCTCGACGTGGGGGCGGGGTCATGCGTCTTGACGGAAATAAGCGTGGGGGCGGGGTTACGTGAAGCGACGGGAGACGGCGTGGGGGCGGGGTTACGCGTAGTGACGAAAGACGGCGTGGGGGCGGGGAAACCTGAGGATTTGTGCTCCTGCAGGTTAGTGATGTCAGTGGGGGCGGAAGTGGCTGCGCCGACGGCAACCGGAGGGGCGGAAATGGTTGCGGCGACGGAGGAGTGGTGGTCATTCCCGGTGGCCGCGTGGGTCGCGGGTCCGTCGGCGATCGTGGAAGCGGTTGTGTGTGGTGGTGGTCACCGGGGCAGTTGTTGGGGCGGCGATCGTCTGCATTTGAACTGTAGTGTAAAAATAAAATGCACTCTGCTTAAAACGGACTAGTTTCATCAATTGAATTGCATCTGGAAAACAACTCCTTACACTTACCTTCAAAATAAGAAGTTATGGTCTAGGCTACTTAGTACATTTAGAGGGGTTTGGTCTGGTCCATAACAGAGTTTTCAGAGGATTGTAAAACTGAGACTGGTTACTGCAGAAGGGGTGAACAAGTGTTTAACAACAGCGCAGTTCTTCACCAGTGAGTACAGCTTCAGTCTGTTGCTTTTTCTTATATTTTAAATCATTCTGTTTGGACATGCTGTGACATCCTCAATAAGCATCACATCCTGAGATGGGACCTGAATCTGGACCTCCCAATCCTGAGGTAGGCACACCACCCACACGATAAAGTATTTTCTAATCAAGATGTGTTCACACATCTCTGGGACAAGTGGGACTGGAACCTAGAACTCTACCCATGCACCACCAGAGTCCCCTTCCACTAAATTCCCAGTTAATACCCAGCACCTACATTCAGTTCAATACAATTAATGTAAGGTTAACAAAAGCAGGATGTCTGGCGGGAAATGGTGACTGACTGGCTGCAGGTCTGTGCATGAAATATCTTCAAGGCAGAGATTGATAAATTCTTAATCTCACGAGGAATTAAGGGATAGGGGGAGAGTGCGGGTAAGTGGCGTTGAAATGCCCATCAGCCACAATTGAATGGCGGAGTGGACGCGATGGACCGAATGACCTTATTTCCACTCCCATTTCTTATGGAGAGATTCGAAACCATTTGAAAAATGGAGGAATTTTTGGAGTGGGAGTCATTTAGGTCTGGAAGACATGGCAGCGTGATGGGTGAAGGTGTCTTGAAGGGTAAATAGGGGAGAGGCTAACCAGGAGAAGCATCAGTATAGAAATGGACCTCCTGCTACTGAGCTGCTTCGAGAAGGGGACCCCGGGTTTGATATTCGGTGATTTTTTTTAGATTAGATTAGATTTAGCTGATCTCAGTCGAGCAAGCAGAGTGCGTGGGTCTACAATGGGTCTCACGCGCTCTTGAGTCACTGACTTATTTCTTGAGAGTACACCTACAAGTTTCCCACAGTCTGGACGCTGTGTTGAAACTAGGGACATCTGATCACAATTCTGCTGACTACTCTATAAACTCACATCCAGGAGTGAAACAGGAACAACAATGTACAACATTTTTGATTATTTTGTTTGAGTCATTTTTTAACAGGAGTAGCTGTTGAGTCACTGTGTCATAGACTTATAGAGCATGGAAACGGACTCTCCGATCCAATGTATCCATGCCAAACTAAACTAGTCCCATCTGCCTACCCTTGGCCCATATCCCTCCAAACATTTATTAATGTACTTGTTCAAATGTCTTTTAAACATCACAACTGAACCCACATCCACCAGTTCCTCTGGAGTTCATTCCACACACAAACCCACTGTGTGTAAAAAAAATTGCCCCCATGTCTTTTTTATATCTTTCTTCTCCCACCTTAAAAATATGTCTGTTACTCTTGAAATCCTCAACCCGAAGGAAAAGACACCTGCCAATGCACCTATCTACACTCCTCATTATTTTATAAACCGTTGGAAAATCACCCCTCAACCTCTTAGTGAAAAAGGTCCCAGCCTATCCAGACTCTCCTCAAACCTTATATTTCCAGCAATATCTTGATAAATCTTTTCTGAACCCTCTCCAGCTTAATAATATGCTTCCTGTAAAAGATGACCAGGACTGGACACAGTACTCCAGAAGATTCCTCACCAACATCCTGTACAACTTCAACATGATGCCTTAACTCCTATACTCAAAGGTCTGAGAAAGGTAGGCAAGTGTGCTAAACGCCTTGTTCACCATCCTGTATACGTGTGACACAAACTTCAAAGAATTAGGTACCTGAACCCCTAGGTCTCTCTGTTCTATAACACTACCCAAGGCCCTACTTTTAATTGTATAAGTCCTGCCCCTATTTATTTTATCAAAATTCAATACCTTGCATCTATCCAAATTAAACTCTTTCTGACACTCCTCAGTCCAATGAACCAATTGTTTAAGATCTATTTGTAATCTTAGATAATCTTCTTCACTGGCCACTAAACCACCAATTTTGGTGTCATCCGCAAACTCACTAACCAATCTCAGAAGGGCCAGTGAGCTTACAGCAATGTAACGCTGACTTCACACCTTTCAGAAGAATGAGGAAGGAAATTGCAGCAATCCCGACTCCAGAAACATGTGTTTGCTTCTTTTTTTGGCTATTCATCAGCTGAGCCAAAAGCCATTGACACAATTCTTTCACTTCACTATTTGCATCTCTTAGACACACATGCTGAGTGAGCTTACACATGCAACATGTCATCGTCCTACTCAGGGGAACTATTTGTGAGAATAATTTAATAAGATGGATTCCCACAGCACCTTACACCTCCTCACAATGTCCCAAAGCAAATTACAGCCAGTGGAATGACTTTGAGGTGCAGTCATGATTTTGGGGTTGGACAGGCAGCTGCCATTTTGCTTTCAGTGAATGCCACGGATCAGGTTATCTATTCCATTGACATGAGTTGAGGGATGGATATTGGCTAGGGTAGCCCTGTACCTCTTCAAAACTGTTTGCTGGGTTCTCATGCACCTACCTGAGAGGGGCTTCGGATTAGTGTCTCATCTGAAAGACAGGAAGCCAGGCCATGCAGCACTCCCTCAGTATCACACTGGAGAGATCAGCTGAGGAATCAAGATTAACTCTTTGATGTGAGATTGAACCTTTCTGGTGTCAAGGTGAGTGTATTAGCACGAAGCTACATAGCAGCTATAGTCTCTTAATGCTATTATTTGTTTCCCATTAAAACCAACACTCTGCTGCGTTCCTTGTGGGATCTGTGTCAATTTATTTTGCAAATTCAAAACTACTTTGCAGGCAGCATAATGGTTAGCACCAGGGTTCGACTCCAGCGTGGGGCGATTGTCTGTGTGGGGTTTGCACGTACTCCCAGTGTCTGTGTGGGTTTCCCTCTGGGTGCTCCAGTTTCCTCCCACAGTCCAAAGTTGCGCACGTTAGGATGACCGTCTATGCTAAATAAGCCATAGTGTCCAAGGATATGCAGGCTGGGTGGACTGGCCATGGGAAATGCAGGGATTGGACTGAGTGCAGTGTTCTTCGTAGGGTCGGTGTGGACTCGATGGGCTGATTAGCCTGCTTCCACACTGTTACGATATGATGAGTGTGGGTTCTGAGGAACGGACTGTAACCGCGTGTAACAAGAAGTTAAACCTCTAAATTTCCACTCTGCTGCAGGAATCATATTTTCCACTAAGCACTTTGCATTCATCAGCATCTTTGACAATGACTCACTCATTGTCTCTTCTCTTTCTGTCCCGAGACACGGTATGTGGGAATGGGGGTAGGCATAAAGTCAATAGATGCTGTCCAACCGCAGCCTTCCTTGAATCGTTGGCAATGACCCCCTCTTCTTGTTCTACCACTGAAAATGAGCCAAGATGAGGAACATCCGTTTACAGGAGTTATGACAACGATGAATGGCCTGCAAGAATGGGTGGTGGAAGCAGGTTTAACAGTACATCCGAAAATGGCATCAGGGAAATACTTGAAGGGGAAAAAGGACGGAAGGCTGCTGTGAAAAAGCAGCAGATGCACAGTGCAAGCTCACAGGATGAACTACCTCCTTCTAGGCTTTAGCATTTCATGGACTGAAGGCATATCCATCATGTTGTCAGATAGGGAGTTCTAGACTAGAAGTCCAGTGATAGTAAATAAGTCAACAAATTTTGAGAAGATTTGTAGCTCAGGTTGAGGCTCCGGATGTAGGTTTGCTCGCTGAGCTGGAAGGTGCATTTTCAGATGTTTCGTCACCATACCAGGTAACGTTTTCAGTGCTTCGTCCGGAGGCTCACTGAAAATGTTACCTGGTATGGTGACGAAACGTCTGAAAACGAATCTTCCAGCTCAGCGAGCAAACCTACATCCATAGTAAATAAATGTTGACATATGTCCAAGTTTGATCAGTTGCCACTTTTTAAATTATTTCATGGGATTTGGGTGCCACTGGCAAGGCCAACAGTTGTCAGAGCCTTTGAGAGTAGTTGCTAAATATCTTGTAGATGGTACGAACTGCAGCCACTGGGAGAGGAAGAAATCCAGACTGTAAAGCAGCCTGCTTTTGTCCTTCACTTTCATATGAATGCCCCCAGGGCCAGCTGAATACAACCAGGGGCAGAAACAAGATTGATACAAGTTAAACCCAATTTAGCTCAGCTCCCGTCAGCAACCCTTCCCCTGGTAATCAGCACTTGGGCCTAGTTGACCTGTCTCTAGCTCTATTTATTTTATTTAGCCAAAATGACAAATAGATTTCATTCTGCAAGTCGCTCACCATGCAAATGATTAAGGGAAAAATTGAAGCATGCCTCCCTTTCCTCATCTGAAAAGGTTGGACATAACAAACAAAAGACATACTTATAGGAGATTCTGTTGAGGAAAGCATGGCATATTGTTGCAGTACATGTTGTGGATAGTCCATATTGCAGTCATAGTGACCTCTAAAGCAGTGTACAAAACTAAGAGAAAGTGTGTCAACAAATATTTAGATCTATCCTTTTAAATTTGTCTAACTACGTTTAAAAAGAAAGCCTAAAGAGATTTCAGGCCCACTTATGCAGATCACTGAAATGTAGTGGCCAGGTCAAGAAATAACAGAGGCTCATGGAATATGAGCCTTTCAAACTCGAGGTTTAGGATGCAAAAGGAAGTCTTGCTACTGTGATTTGCTTTTTTTTTAAAAAAAAAGACCTGGATTTACAAGAACTGTGCACGGTTCTGGGCTCCACATCTTAAAAATGAAGCTGCGTAATGCACATTCACCAGAGGTCAACTCAATTGGCTGGTGGGATGGCAACAGCATGGGTTCAATTCCTGCACTAGCTGAGGTCACCACAAAGGTTCTTCCTTCTCACCCTCACCCCTGGTCTGAGGCACAGCAGTCCTCAGGTTACATGAACCCCAATCATCTCTCTCTAATGAGAGCAACCCCGTATTCCACT
Source organism: Hemiscyllium ocellatum (assembly GCF_020745735.1). Classification (NCBI taxonomy): domain Eukaryota; kingdom Metazoa; phylum Chordata; class Chondrichthyes; order Orectolobiformes; family Hemiscylliidae; genus Hemiscyllium; species Hemiscyllium ocellatum. The sequence goes on from NC_083446.1 coordinate 6,531,064, forward strand.
GGGACCGTGGCAATTTTATTCACTGGAATGCTACCAGGCTTTCAAGGGTTACTTCATCAGAAAAACATACATAAACTTTTTGTATTGCAGAGATAGAATCTTTCTTTTTAATAGAATTTTTTATTCAAAATTTAACAAGTTTACAAAAGAAAACTAAAAAAAACCCAAGTATAAACATTGATATACAGTTAAATCTTAAATAAATGATAATCAAAATCTATCAAACAAAAAAAAACGGAAACAAAACTCAACTAATTACTCATCTAACTTACAACTAACCAGAGTGCATCATTAAAATTCTTACATTATTCAAGAGGATGAAAAACACAACGGAAACATATAAATTGAGCAGTGATATACCTGCTCGGAATGTGTTGACATCAGATCACAACAAAATCCGTATTTATCCAAAACATCCTGAGCATAGAGCATATAAAATTCACAAAAATAAAAGCTCTTTAAAACGTTCAGATCAATATAATAAAAAAACTATTTCTGAATAGTAAAAAACAGTATAAAATGTATTTAAATGGAGATCTTCTCCCTTATTCCCAGGGGGCATCACTTCCTTTCCAAAAAACCCATCATAACCTCTCCCCACCCTTGACCCAGGCACCCCACAATAGGATAAAGAAAATTCAAGTTTACTACTGAACTAGAACTAGAACTAACAGTGAGTGCCCTACCACCACCCCCCCCCCCCCCCCCCGCCCCCCAACACCAACACCTGGATATATTTGGTAATGTTAATACCATATATGAACATATATGACTATAAAATTACAGTCTCAGCAAATAATAATTAAATATATTAATACAGAAAACAACCCCTCTGCCAAGGACAAAGATAAAATAAGATAAGGTACCTTTCCCCCATCTACATTAACTAGAACCCCTGGCCTATATATAAAAAGGGAGGTAAAGAAAATCACTAAGTAAAGGATGAATAAATAAATCCTTCTGCCCACTCCCCGGAGATAATATTAAACAGTAAGATAATGAAAGGAAAACAAAAGGGGGTAAATGGGGTGGGTAGGGCAAAACAACATCAATTAACTCTTATAATTTGTTTCAGAGAGTCCAAAAGTTCCTTGGCCTTCTCCGGTGATCCGAAGTTATACACGGACCATTCATGGCTGAAGCATAGTATAGCTGGGTAGTGCAAGGAGTATTGAATGTTTAAATCCCTTCAACGCTTCTTCGCTTCATCAAATGCCTTCCTCTTTCGGACCAAAGCTAGGGAAATATCCTGAAATAACAATCTTGCTCAGACCAACAAACTTTGGACCCAACCAGGACAGCCAGTATCTACTACAAATCTGAAGCCTCCAGCAACAGACCTCCCTCCGGATCCTCCACTCCACGCTTGCAGCCATGCGCCGCTACCTACACTCCCTGCAGTCAGCCCTCCCCAGCTCAGGACAACACTCTCACAGACCCGCAAAGCACCTCTACTGTTCTTCATCCACAGAAGAATCCATACACTAAACAAACAGTTCTTCCTAGCCATATCGGAAATTAAAGACAATTAGTACCAAAAGCTTTCATGTACTTACCCCCACACTCTGGATTCCTCAACCGTTCTAGTATCTTCCATCGCCCTCTGGAACTGCTCGGGCGCCATTACCCATGCGGCCGTTGCAGCAACTGCCGCCACAAACCATGACGTCACTTCCGCCTCCACCTACCATGCAGCCTCCGCGATCACTGCCCAGACAACCGCCTCCATGATCGCCAGGAAGACCATCGCTGACAGATTCGCGGCCTCCGGAGCTGCCGGCGCCGTATCTACTTCCGCCCCCAGTGACGTCACTCACCTGCACAATGACCACGCCGCATGCGTCTCCGCCTCCACGCTGAACTCCACCCCCACGCCAATCTCCGACCCCGTGCCGAACTCCGACCCCATGCCGAATCCCACCCCCAACCCCGCCCACGCGCCCAGCTCCAGCCCCACACCAGGTTCTAGCTCCCAGCCCTCCCCCTCTCTGAGGATGAAAGATCAGTCCTCAGCAGAGGCCTCACCTTCATCACCCTATGCTCCCGGATTAACAAGTTCAACACGTGGTGAGACATCGAACAATTCTTCTGCCGCCTTCGCCTCCGCACCTACTTCTTCAACCAGGATTCTTGCCCACCCTCTGATGACCCCTTCTCCCGCCTCCAACACACCCCATCCATCTGGACACCCCGTGCTGGCCTCTTACCTCCCCTCGATCTCTTCATAGCCAACTGCCGCCGCGACATTAACTGCCTCAACCTCTCTACCCCTCTCACCCTCTCAATGTGCAGCCCTCCACTCCCTCTGCTCCAACCCCAACCTCACTATCAAATTGGCAGACAAGGGAGACGCGGTGGTAGTTTGGCGCACCGATCTTTACATTGCTGAGGCTAAATGCCAGCTCGTGGACACCTCCTCCTACTGCCCCCTTGTCCCTGACTCCACCTCCCACCACCAAACCATCATCGCCCAGACCATCCATAACCTCATCACCTCAGGGGATCTCCCATCCACCGCCTCCAACCTCATAGTCCCACAACACCGCACCACCCGTTTCTACCTCCTGCCCAAAATCCACAAACCTGACTGCCCCGGCCCGACCCATTGTCTCAGCCTGTTACTGCCCCACCGAACTCATCTCTGCATACCTCGACACGGTCCTGTCCCCCTTAGTCCAAGAACTCCCCACCTACGTTTGGGACACCACCCACGCTCTCCACCTCCTCCATGATTTTTGCTTCCCCGGTCCCCAACACCTTATCTTCACCATGGACATCCAGTCACCTCCATCCCCCATCACAAAGATCTCAAAGCCCTCCACTTCTTCCTTTTCCGCCGAAGGAACCAATGACACCCTCCTTTGACTGACTGAACTGGTCCTCACTCTGAACAAATTCCCTTTCCAATCCTCTCACTTCCTCCAAACCAAAGGAGTAGCCATGGGCACCCGCATGGGCCCCAGCTATGCCTTCCTGTTCATCGGATATGTGGAACAGTCCATCTTCCGCAGCTACACTGGCACCATCCCTCCACCTTTTCCTCCGCTACATCGATGGCTGTATCGGTGCTACCTCGTGCTCCCACGAGGAGGTTGAACAGTTCATTCACTTTAATAACACCTTCCACCCTGACCTCAAATTTACCTGGACCGGCTCAGACTCCTCCCTCCCTTTCCTAGACCTCTCCATTTCTATCTCGGGTGACCGACTCAACACCGACTCCCACAGCTACCTAGATTACACCTCCACTCACCCTGCTCCTTGTAAAAACGCCATCCCATATTCCCAATTCCTTTGCCTCCGCCGCATCTGCTCCCAGGAAGACCAATTCCAATACCGAACAACCCAGATGGCCTCCCAGACCGCAATTTCCCCTCAGACGTGGTTGACGATGCTCTTCACCGCTTCTCCTCCATTTCCCGCTCCTCCGCCCTTGAACCCCGCCCCTCCAACCGCCACCGGGACAGAACCCCACTGGTCCTCACTTACCACCCCACCAACCTCCAGATACATTGTATCATCCTTCGTCATGTCCACCACCTCCAAACAGACCCCACCCTCCACTCCCCAATCAGCGTTCCACTCCCTCCGTGACTCCCTCGTCAGGTCCACACCTCCCCCCCCAACTCCCAGCACCTTCCCCTGCAACTGCAAAAAATGCAAAACTTGCGCCCACACCTCACTCCTCACTTCTCTCCAAGGCCCCAAGGGATCCTTCCATATCCGTCACAAATTCACCTGCACCTCCACACACATCATTTACTGCATCCGCTGCACCCGATGTGGCCTCCTATACATTGGGGAGACAGGCCGCCTACTTGCGGAACATTTCAGAGAACACCTCAGGGACGCCCACACAAACCAACCCAACCGCCCCATGGCTGAACACTTTAACTCCCCCTCCCACTCCGTCAAGGACATGCAGGTCCTTGGCCTCCTCCATCGCCAGACCATGGCAACACGACGTCTGGAGGAAGAGCGCCCTATCTTCCGCCTAGGAACTCTCCAACCACAAGAGATGAATGCAGATTTCTCCAGCTTCCTCATTTCTCCTCCCCCCACCTTATCTCAGTCCCAACCCTCAGACTCAGCTCCGCCTTCTTGACCTGCAATCTTCTTCCCGACCTCTCCGCCCCCATCCTCTCTCCGGCCTATCACCCTAACCTTAACCTCCTTCCACCTATCGCATTCCCAACGCCCCTCCCCCAAATCCCTCCTCCCTACCTTGTATCTTAGCCTGCTTGGCACATCATCCTCATTCCTGAAGGGCTTATGCCCGAAACATCGATTCTCCTGCTCCTTGGATGCTGCCTGACCTGCTGCGCTTTTCCAGCAACACGTTTCAGTTTGGGGATCTTTCCCAAGATTTCTGGAGGCTTCCAAGAGCATCTGCCTCACCTTATAGCTCGGACTGGGCGGGGGCGCGGGTTCGAGCCGGGTCCTCGTATTGCGACCTGGTAGGCCCATTACAGCCTGACCTGGCCTGATCCAGCCTCCAGATTCAATAACTGTGGAAGCCACTGTTCAAGGAACACTGTAAGCTGGCCTTGTTCTTCCCGTTAGGGAAGGCCCAGCAAACTAATATTTTTTCGACGACTTCGATTCCCAAGGTCGTCAATGTGGTTCCCTGAGGTCTGGACTTGCTGCTCGAGAGTCCAGACCCGATCCACGGCCGATTCTGTGATGGCCTTGGAGGACACAGCCTTTAGCTCCATCCCTCCGACTCGGCATTCAATTTCTTCGATGTCTCGGCTTTTGTAGCGCGGCCGAGAATGAATTCCATCGATTTTGGGACTCTCCAATGAAAGCATTGATCTGCGCATCGAGTTTGGAGATGATTTCCGCGAGGCTAGCCACCGTAGGTAAGTCCCCCGGGGCGGCTGTGGATGCCTCTGCTGCAGCTGGGGATGGTGGGGGAGGGGCTTCTGCCTGCTGAGAACTGCGGGCTCCTTTCCTCCTAGTCATTTTTACAGGAGACTGAACTGTTTAAATTTAGCACTAAACCACTAATTACATTAAGTAAAAACTATTTTTAATTGATTTGGTGAGTGTGGTGGTGGAGGGTGGCCCACTTTGCCTAGGTCTTGGGAGGAGCACTATCGACTCAGACTTGCTGAGCCGCCATCTTGGATCCCCACAGACAGAACCTTAAGATTTTCTCAAAATTGAACTTGAGTAAAAGATTGACATTCGCTCGATTAATAATTTTGGAAACAAGATCAGTAAAAAATTGAGAGCCAAGTGTCACAGACAGTTATATTTTATGTACTTCTTAAAAAAAAGTAGTCTGCCTTTAAAATGGACACAAGGAATCTTACAAAAAGACTTCTCTCAGCCATATCACTTTCCTTGGGGATTCAACAGTAGCCAAAAAGCAAACAGACTGTCTTAAGAGTCAGTCAAAGAGAGTCATTAAATGTTTTAGGGGTTTCCTTTGAATCCTCAAAACTGTGAGAAACCTACAGCTTCTGTGGAAGTGAACAGGAGGGAGGTAGAAAGCCTTCATCGTGAGTTTCAGCATGAATGGCTTTGCTTTGTGAAGTATTAACTCAGATAACACTTGCAGAACAAGGGGTCATGGTGCCATGATCAACAGATTGAGCCGAGGGAGAACGTGTGTCTCAAAGGGTGCTGAACCTGAGGAATTCACTACCTCAGAAGGCTATGTCATTAAGTACGCTGAAGGAAGAAACAGATAGATCTCCAGAGGCTGTGTGTTGAGGGGCATCGAGAGAAAGCAGGGATTTGGCAAGGAGATGGAGAATCAGCCATGATCATATTCTGTGGCAGAGCAAACGTGATGGGCTGAATGGCCTATTTTTTCAAGCTGTGCTGTGGCTATTTTTAAATTGAAACAAAGTATAAGGGAACTAATGCACCAACCTTAGTTTGCAGATCATTTGAAGGGCTTTGTACATGGTTCTGAAAAGGGTATTAAGGAACAATTGGATGGAGATAGAATACAGATCAGCCATGAACTCTGAATGCCCAACAGGTTTAAAGGACTAACTGGGCTCCTTCTGTTCCTTCAGATGTGTGTGTAAACTCTTAGTAGACCAACGCACAAGCGCACACGAGTCAGACACATATTATTAACTGCAGTAAAGTGAAGACTTGGCTCCCTGTATACAGTCTATTTCATTTTATTTTTTTCTTTAAAATCAGAAATTTATATCCTACATGATACAGTACAAGATTGTCAGCTCCATTTTGCTTTTCAAGTCAAACTCTTAAAACCTCTTGGTTTTTCATTATACAATCACTTGTCAGGAAAATAGTTACTTTTAGAAAATATAAATATATATATTGCTTGATTTACAAACATTTCTGCAGCTTTGTGTTAGAAAAAATATTTACTTCTGAATAGATTGAGGGGATCAATTCTTCAGCAAAAGATAGTAGACATATTTTTCAGTAGTGAGGTCAAAGAGAGGTCGCCGTTGACAGAATTCTAAACGCTAACTGGCTGGTGACAAATTCAGCACCATCAAGGTTTCGAGCATTACACCTTGGATATATAGTTGGTGGGACAGCTATAGAGACAGACTGCAGAACTAGACAGCCTCTTCCTAGGAAAACCAGCACAGACACACAAAAGACACTGGTCCAGGGCTGGCTCAGCAGGCTTCAAACAAAGATTGCTTCCAGTGCACTTACCTTAGCGAATTGGGTTGCAAGACGACATAAATAAACATTGAATTGGTTCTGCTCAGAGGGTAGGCAAATATACTTCTTTTCCATCCGTGAGGATGGGATGGTTTTGGAGGGGGGGGCCTTAACATCACAGAGGAAGTACTGCTGCACCTCAGTGTACGTTACAGCAGCCTAAACTACAGCATGCTCGCCTTTCCACAGACCTGGTCTCTCTCCAGTATTTGCAGCGCCTGACAATTCCTTCCTCTTCTGATGGCTTTGCAGTGGCCCGTCTCACATCGCTGCTGCCTCGGTGGTGGGGAGAAGATTCTAAGCTTGCCCGCCAGGGAGGGAGAGCTGGGAACCGAAATCCCTGATGCGCAGGTCCCGGCAAATTTGAACGAGCCAATCGGTGGCCCGAAAGAAAAGTCAGCCCCAAATGGAAAATGGAGTAGTTAACTTGAACAGTCCCAACGTGAGTGAAGAGTCCGTGGATAATTTAGCTTATGGAGGTGTTTAAAGTCATTTTTACTCAGTTTGTTCAGACACATTGCGACGCACCTCTGAGGTGGGTGGGATTTGAACCAGGACCTTCTGGATTTTGACTACCACTGTGCCACCTGAATCAGGTGGAATTATTAAAGAGGCAACTTCAGACAGCCATGATGCAGTTGACCAGGTGTTGCCAGCTTTCCTCACAGTATCCTAGAATGAGGCTGCGGCAGGATTAATGCAGGGTTTAACAACTAAAATGCGGTAACTGACAATTCCACTGCCTCCCACACACACACACACACACACACACACAAAATAACAAGATAAAACAACAACTGAGATGATGCCTCAATGCATCAGGCTGCGTAAAAACAAGGCTCCTATAACGAAGGAACAAGTCAGCTTATCAGATTGTACTTATGCTCTCTATATTGCCAATGTATACTCCCTTTATAATTCAGTTGTCGTTGAAAAGCCTTTCTTTAATTCGCCTTTCAAAGGCTCGCCCACACACTTGCTAATACTGGAAAACAGCTCATGCTCTTCAGGTAGATTACATGGAATGGGAAACGCAAGACCACACTCTCAGACCTGCTCTGCATCCTTGTGTGAAAGTTCCTCATCTGATCTCCCCCAAGCACAATTCTTTTCTTTAAAAATAAAGACTTGCTTTTCCCATATCCCAGTTTTAAACAGGTCAAGTGAACTGGAGGTGGAGAAATTGGAACTGCTGCAAGAGAACTGGCCGAGGGGATGCCCAAAATGCAACCTCTCGCCATGGCTCACACAAGGACTTCCAAAATAAGGCTTTGATGTCCAGCCAGCACATTCCTTACACTGCGCTTTAGTTTCCTGTGGGCTGGTCTCTGCTCTGTTTGAACCTCTGTTTCCACCCGACAGACTGTGCAAAGGCCTGTTGTCAGCCCACTGTCTCACTCAAGAGATGACATCCAAATTAAAACGTTGTCACATCAGCAATTTGCAAATTAATGCAAGCACAGATTTAAATTGTAAGCGGCCTGACCCTGCATCAAACCCCCACCCTCCCGCCCCTCCTCAAAGGCACCCAAAGGCTCAAGCCTACATGAGCCACAGTGATACAAACAAGGGCTGGAACATTCCTGATGTAAATGGAAAGAACAAAGTAGGGTCCCACATAACAGCAAATGGTCAGAATTCAATGATATCCCCAAATTCTTCAATAACTGAGGGTGAGGGCCATTCAACTCAGTCCATCAGAATTCAAACCCAATACTTGCTTTGAACCTCACTAGGGAAAGGGATCCCCACCCCCTCAGACCAACTACCTGACTTTATCAAGAGCGGAGAACGAAAAGTACTCCTCCTCCTTCACTCGGCCGGTTTCAAGGAGCAGAACATCCTGCCAAGTAGACAGACTCCTTAAGGTGGCTATCAGGCAAAGACCCAGCACAAGCCACGCTGTCAATATAAAACATTTAAAACAGGTCCAAAAAGCACTTCACAACCCCATCAAAAAGCAGGCCAGAATTCCAGAAAATTGTAACGTTCCACATTATACACACACACACAAGTTGTGGTCTGAGCAACAGAGAATCCTGACTTATGGAGACTTGGTCATGATTAGATTACTTACAGTGTGGAAACAGGCCCTTCGGCCCAACAAGTCCACACCGACCCGCCGAAGCGCAACCCACCCATACCCCTACATATACCCCTTACCTAACACTACGGGCAATTTAGCATGGCCAATTCACCTGACCCGCACATCTTTGGACTGTGGGAGGAAACCGGAGCGCCCGGAGGAAACCCACGCAGACACGGGGAGAATGTGCAAACTCCACACAGTCAGTCGCCTGAGGTGGGAATTGAACCCAGGTCCCTGGCGCTGTGAGGCAGCAGTGCTAACCACTGTGCCACCGTGCCACCCTGAAGTCATGTAGAGTTATAGGCTTGCAGTGAGTAAACGGCAGGAAGTGATTACAATGGGACTTCTCTTTCCAACAGTTAGGTCAAGAAGTGACCGGTAAACTAGCAAGATTTTGAAACAATGGTGTGGGCACAGTATCGGTCGGAAGCCTGGAGTTCTGAAATGTGAATGTGGTCTGAGTGAGGTTGGGGGTGAGGGGGGTGGGGGGGGCAGTAGCCAACTCCTCTCAATAAACAGTTTGTCTCATTAAGCATCAGTTTCAAGGGGGAGGTGGGGGTGATTGGGTATTAAAATGTACCAAAACGGAGGAATTCTGCTCTTTCCCCTCGTAGCCGAGAAGGGAAATTCTAAAACACCCCATTTCAAGTACTGTCTTTTTTGGTATTCCTTCCCCTCTTCCCTACTTCCATCCATTCTGGATTCGCAAACAAGACTCCCAAATTCCTGAGACGTTTCCCAATCCACTTGCCAGCTCCTGGACGGAGAGTTCCCTGAATGTTAGAGAGCAAGAGAGAATAGAAAGAGAGAGAGCGAGAGAGGAAAAAGATGCAACAGACAAGTCCGCAGCTGGGGTCAAGTGCAGATCGAAGTGCTGGTGTCTGGCTTGGTCAAGTGGCAAATGGCAAGGCTCCCATAGAAGGAGGGGTCCGTCATGGGGAACAGCAACAGCAAGAAGAGGATGACTCCCAGTACATAGAAGAAAAAGATGGTGAGTTTCTGAGGGTGCTCGAGGGCAGCACCAATCGCTGGGAATCCCATGTAGTTGCAAAATGAGTGGCACAGCACTGGACCAATCAGATGACCTAGAAAATAAAGAGCGTGTCACAACAATGGAAAGGTGACTTGTTCACCAAGGAGTCTCAACTTCAGAGGAGCTCCTTCCTGGCACTGAGCATATGAGGACATAGTAGCAGACTGCATGCAGGTACTCCTCAGGCCCTTCTACTGAAACTGATCTGTTGGGAAACCAAACTTTATACCAAAAATAAACTTCTCTTGCTGAGAATACTTAGTTTTTGTTTCTAAAAGAACAAAAGACTGAAGTCACATATCAATAATCTCGGAGTACCATCAAAGATGGCTACATGTTTGCATTCTGTACCTTCTGGATTCCAAAACTATTTTAGAGTCAGGACAACCCATCTGCTAAAGCCACACCAGGAACAAAAGCCTTGTGGGAGAGCAGTGAGGGCCACGTTCTCTATCTCCACTTAGCTGCCCAACTGCTTGGAGATAAACCATTAGACAATCATTGGACAATGGCGCACTGACTGGGAGGGGAATTCACTGCCGTGGTCAAATCAGGGTAACTGGAGTTCAAAAATCATGATACACTGGACAGTCTGAGGGAGGTGACTCACCAATTCTTTCTATCTGTCAAGCACCTGTTTTCTCGGTGATGGAGATGGTGAAGGAACAAGACTGGGTGCTTTCTCTCACACGATACAACTTGCAATTCAACCCCTGTCTACTGAGCCTGACTGCTTAGGTGCTGCATTTATCTGTGAGAAGCTGCTCATACTGAATCCCGTTGATCAATTCATTTTTCTAAACCACACGCATTACTCCGACGGAAGACAAAGATGTGCTGACGGAAAATAAACTGAGGAACCAGCAAGCATGAAGATCTGATTGAAGATTTGTAGCTCGGGTATCCGTTGTTGTGGTTCTGCTCGCCGAGCTGGAAGTTTTTGCTGCAAACGTTTCGTTCCCTGGCTAGGGAACATCATCAGTGCGGTGGGAGCCTCGTGTGAAGCGCTTCACACGAGGCTCCCACCGCACTGATGATGTTCCCTAGCCAGGGAACGAAACGTTTGCAGCAAAAACTTCCAGCTCGGCGAGCAGAACCACAACAAGCATGAAGATTACGGATGGGCAGAAAGGAGAGGAAACCGAAGAGCTCTACAGTTCCGAGTCTTCGGGAAGGAATGAGTTGAAGTCAGATGAGTTTGGTTCAAACACAAGTGGAGAGGCAGAAAGGAGGCAGTGATGCGTGGTTAGTGTTAATTGTAATATACACTGACCTGTTCTGATGAAAATAAATGCGGTATATGCTCCAAACACTGCAGTGTAAGAAAACTGGAAAGCTGGGAAGGGGGAAAAAGAAAAATAAACACATTTGCATTAATTAAAAAAAAATTAAGGCTTTTTTTTAAAATTGCCCTATCCATGTTGCAAATCTACCTTGCATTAAACTATCTTATTATTGCATCATTTATTACGGATTTTAGCTTTTCGTCTCTGATGGATTTTAGGTTGACAGAAAACAAAAGACTACAAATCTATCTCCGTCCTTTCCTAAATAGCACGTTAGATTTGCCAACTTCCGATCGACAGGAACATTTCCACAGCACGTTGAATTTGAAAGATGGTCACCAATACTATACCATCCCTGCAGCCACATTTTTCAACACTCTGGGACGGAGATGATCCAATCCAGTGGATAAATCCAATTTAAGTCCCATCAGCGCTCAAAAAGCCTTTCACCATCAAGGGCAAAGCAGCACATTTGATTGACACCACATCCACAAGCATCTACCCCCCCCACACTCAGTAGCAGCAGTGTGTACCATCTACAAGATGCATTGCAGAAATTCACCAGAGTTCCTCAGGCAGCACCTTCCAAACCCATGACCACTTCCATCCAGAAGGACAAGTGCAGCAGATTCATGGGAACACCACCACCTTCAAGTTCCCCTCCAAACCACTCCCTACCCTGACTTGGAAATATATCGGCCATGCCTTCAGTGTTGCTGGGTCACAATTCTAAAACTCCCTCCCCGAGGGCATTGTGGGTCAACCCACAGCAAGTGGACTGCAGTGGTTCAAGAAGGCAGATCACCCCCACCTTCTCAAGCGGGCAACTAGGGACGGCTAATAAATGTTGGCCAGCCAGTGACACACACATCTCAAAAATGAATTGGAAAAAAACTTTCTGGCAATTTACTCAATCTGCTACAAATATGCAAATTAGGAACAGAAGTTCAAGCACTTTAGCTTGCTCCACCATTCAAGAAGATCACGACTAATCTATTTGTGTTTCAAATCCCACATTCCCATCTTCCCCAACAATAACCTTAGTTTCCTTTAACTAACAAGAACCTATCCACAACCATCTGAAAAACTACTGAATGACCCTGCTTCTTTGGAGGTGGTAGAGTTCTCAAGTTGCACTACCCTCAGAGAATAAAATTGTCCTCATCTTTATCCTGAAAAGGCAGCCCCTAATTTTAAAACTGTGTCCCCTTTGTTCTGGGCTCACTCACAAGAGAAACCATCCCGACCATGTCAACCTTGTTAATCCAATTAAAATAATAGGCTGGTACCTATTAAAAATCCCAATGGAATATCTGGACAGCATGATGGCTCAGTGGTTAGCACTGCGCCATGGACCAACACTTAAGTTCATCCTTGGTGACTGTCTATGAGGAGAATGCACGTTCTCCCTGTGTCTGTGAGAGTTTTCTCTGGGTGCTCCAGTTTCCTCTCATGGTCCAAAGATGAGCAGGTTAGGTGGACTGGCCATGCTAAATATCACAGTGTCCAAGAATGTGTCGCCTAGGTGGGATAGCCATGAGAAATGAGGGGTTATGAGGATAGGGTAGAGGGTGGGAGTCTGGGTGGGACGCTCTTCAGAGGGTCGGTGTGGTCTCAGTGGGCCAAACCAGTCTGCTTCCACACTGGGATTCTATAATGTGATTTCATCCATTGAGCTGTTGCTATTAAGAAAGTCTCGGTGGCAGAGATATACAACAGGCACCCGGATTCAATATCATCCACTTTACATCATCAACCAAAGTCAAGGCTGCCTTGAATGGTATGCCTACCCCTATCACATGCACTCAGCAATATTGAGGAAGATGGTGACGCTGTGGTAAAAATCATTGGACCATTATTTGCAGACCAGGCCAATGCTCTAGAGATATGGGTTCAAATCCCAGCATGACAGCTGGTGGCATTTAAATCCCACTAACAAATCTGGGATTGAAAGTGAGTCTCCGTAACAGCGACCACAACAACCATCGACTGTTGTAGAAACCCATCTGGCTCACGGATTTCCTTTATGGAGGGAAATCTGCCGGTCTTACCCAGTCCGAACTACGTGCGACTCCAGACCCACGGTGAAGTGGTTGTCTCCTGATTGTCCTCTGAAGTGAGTTAGCATTCCACTCAGTTCAAGGGCATTTACAGATGGGCAGCAAGGGTAGCCTGGTCAGTGGTGGCCACATCTCATGACCGAAGGAGCATGTGCCCAGCTCCACTATACACACTCGCACCATCACCTTAACCAAAGGTTTGATCCAAACCCTTCTCCCTTCCGTTGGCAGTGTCTTCGTACCTGCTGAGAGGAAGATTCCTGCGACGGTTCCTTGCTTGAACTTCAGGAGCTCGATCACGTGGTGAAAATGAGCTGGGGGGAGAAAGGGAACCAAAATTTGTCAAAAAAATAAAAATGTTCTCTCCTTGTCAGCAAGTCTCTCTGAGCTACACCTCAGCTCCCAAGGCATTTTTAAAGAGCCTGTCCTTTAGCTGCTGTTGTGTGGATGGCAGAAGGAAGACAGTGCTCACAGTTAATAAAACAGCAGCAGGAATCTCATGGGAGGGCAGATCCAGGGCAGCACAGTGGCACAGTGGCTAGCACTGCTGCCTCACAGCACCAGAGACCTGGGTTCAATTCACGTCTCAGGCAACTGACTGTGTGGAGTTTGCACATTCTCCCTGTGTCTGCGTGGGTTTCCTCCGGGTGCTCCGGTTTCCTCCCACAGTCCAAAGATGTGCGGGTCAGGTGAATTGGCCAAGCTAAATTGCCCATAGTGTTAGGTAAGGGTAGGGGTATGGGTGGGTTTCGCTTCGGTGGGTCGGTGTGGACTTGTTGGGCCGAAGGGCCTGTTTCCACACTGTAAATAATCTAATCTAATCTAATCTATTCCTCCCCTGACAAAGAGACATCACGGCCCTGACCGAATCACCAACTGAGATCAGGAAACCCAGGACTGATGGTCAAACTGGGGACTTCCCTGGTCTACGTGCCTTAACTTTTCAACTGTCATTCTGGCTGAGCTGTTAGACTGTGCTGGAGGGGGATGTGGGCGTTGTGGCGAGGAGGTGACATACATCATTCTATTCTAACGTTTACCGAGTCCCATTCATCCAGTACCACTGTGCTCGGTGACCTAGTCCCTGGAACACTTAAAACTCTTATCCACGTTAAGATGCTACTCTCCTTCTAACTTTGAAAGGGCCTTCCTCCTTGACTTTGGCCTTTTGGGCATATTCACCCTCTCCACCACATTGCTAATGGCCTTGCTTTCAGCTGTTTAGGCTCCATGCTCTGGAATTTCCTCCCTAAACCTATCCAACACCCTCTCCTATTTTAAAATTCTCCTAAAGACGTGGCCTTTGACCATACGTTTTAGTAGGCAAAAGTGAGGACTGCAGATGCTGGAGATCAGAGCTGAAAATGTGTTGCTGGAAAAGCGCAGCAGGTCAGGCAGCATCCAAGGAGCAGGAGAGTCGACGTTTCGGGCATGAGCTCAGCAATATTGAGGAAGGTGGTGACGCTGTGGTAAAAATCATTGGACCATTATTTGCAGACCAGGCCATTGCTCTGGAGATAGGGGTTCAAATCCCAACATGACAGCTGGTGGCATTTAAGTCCCACTAACAAATCTGGGATTGAAAGTGAGTCTCCGTAACAGCGACCACAACAACCATCGACTGTTGTAGAAACCCATCTGGCTCACGGATTTCCTGAAGAAGGGCTCATGCCCGAAACATCGACTCTCCTGCTCCTTGGATGCTGCCTGACCTGCTGCGCTTTTCCAGCAACACATTTTCAGCATACGTTTTAGTAATCAAGCCTATTCTTTGGATTGGTTAAGCTTTGCTGCTTATGTTCCTATGAAGCACATTGGTTTGTATAGCACTGTTAATATAGTGAAACCAAAGTCAGTATGTTCTAAATCACGAAATGGTTACTTGCTCAGTGACGTGACAAATCACATGGAGTGCTGGCCTAAGGTTGTACACCTAACTGACTGCATAGCCATCTCCAAGTAATAGAGACATAAATGTTACATCAATTTCCACCTACTGCCTTAATCATCTACATTCAGATATTTGCTCACTTGTTTTTTTTTCCCATCTGAAAGGATGCAAGTTTCTACCTTATCCACATCTTGCAGCAAGACACCTCATATACCAGGAGCTCTCTGCATAATCAGACCATTTGTTTCAAAACACAGCCTGCTACAAGCAACTGACATGAAGAAAGTGAGCCAGGGCTATTCTGATACACAATTATTAATCAACGTTGAGTGTCCTCCAGTCACGAACAAACAGACATCAGGGTAAGAGCAAACTGTGGCTCCTTTCAGAATTGAACCAAAAATAAGCATATCACTTCAGAAATCGTCCAAGGCTGGATGTTTGCCCCTCACATGTTCCCAATTTCTCCTACTCCCCTGAAGGTAACATCGCACTCACCCGGTCAAACTCACTCACCAACTCCAAAGAAAAGCGGGCAGGTGACAATGGCACGGCTAAGGCCAGTGCAAGGGACCAGCATTGGCAGCATACACGCCCGGAACACCAGCTCTTCCGTCAGGGGAGCCACCACCTGATTCCTCATCCAACGCATGTCTGCCACGCACTGCACCCAAAACTGTGGATCTAGGAAAGAAACAACAGCGAGATTACGAGAGCCTGATCTCTCACAGTGAACACAGACAGCAGAAACATGTTAAATTGTCAGAAGTCACACAATATCAGGTTTATTTTGAATTACAAGCTTTTGGACTGCTGCTCCTTTGTCACCTGATGAAGTAGCAACGCTCCAAAAGATTGTGATTTCAAATAAACCAGTTGGACTCTAACAAGGTGTTGTGCCACTTCTGACATTTCCCATGTTGTCCACAGTGACACCTCCACACCATGTTACCTGTCAGGGACAGATTAACACATTTCCCTCATCTATTTAACTATTCTCTGAATGAGGAAAGATCCACAAAGCATTAGACAAGGACTTTTCTTTTAAACAAATTCATTGAAGGGACGTGGGCATGACTGGAAAAGTTAGCAGTGATGGTGAACTGCCTTCTTGGGTGGTGCAAACTATGTGGTGAAGATGTCCCACAAAACTATGAGGTGGGGAGTTCAGAGGTTTAAAACAGTGAGAGTGAAGCAGAGTCCAATACGTTTCCAAAATTAGGATGGTGAAAAACATAGAGGGGAACTTGAACTGTTGTTCTCATGGATATGCTGCCCTTGTCTTTCAACATGATAGACAATACAAGTTTATGAGGCAGCATTGAAGCGTCTTACTGGGTTGCCCCAGCACTTGCACTCAGTGTCAAGAGTGTAGCGCTGGAAAAGCGCAGCAGGTCAGGCAGCATCCGAGGAGCAGGAAAATCGACGTTTCGGGCGTAAGCCCTTACGCCCGCAACATCGAATCTCCTGCCCCTCAGATGCTGCCTGACCTGCTACGCTTTTCCAGCGCTACACTCTCGACTCTGATCTCCAGCATCTGCAGTCCTCACTTTCTCCTACTTCTTGCACTCAGCATACTGTCACTGTGTACCAGGTTCCTAAACGAGGGGCTACTTTGTCCTTGACGGACATTACAGTCACATCTTGATTGTCCTCGCTACCGAGGTACAGAAAGTATCGTGAGGAACGCTGGCTCGAGAAGACTTCTGAGCAAGATGGCGGCAGAGTAGTGCTCCTCACTGGAGACTGTCTGCTCCCTCTGCTTTTATCTCTTCTTTTTCCTTTCTTTCTTTTAGTTCTTTAGTCTTTAGAACTCTGTCATGTTGACAGTGGCAGTCTTGGCAGAGACTGGGCTGGTAAAAACGCAGTTTGAAGTATTTGCAGAACCATGGCTGAAGAAAGAATTGTAACATTTGAAATTTTCTTTTACTTTTATACTAAGAAAACTGTAATGCTGAACGTGTTAGTTTTAGAAGTATATAAAAAAAATTCCAAGATTTTGTATCGAGTTACTTTGTACCTAAAATGGTGTCATGTGTGGCGACATTGTACACTTTTCACTGTATTCTTGTACCCCGTACTTGAGTACACATGACAATAAAACCTAAATCAAATCTAAAAAAAAAATCAGCAGGGTCCTGACAAAAGACTGAAGAAACTTTGCTTTTTCATCTTCATACAAAGGTGATGGAGGGTCAGCATCTCAAGGCATCCAGAAAAAGAACTAGTATTTATGTCACATCTTTCAAGAGATTAGGATGCTCCAAAACCATTATAAATCAATGAAACATTTGGTGTAGTCATTGGTGCAAATTAGGAAATGTAGCAGCCAATTTACAAAAGAGGTAGAATGCCTAAGCAGCAATGTGTCGGTTTGAGAATTTCTAGTACTTGGTGCAAGTTGACAATTTGAGCTAAACTGTTAAATTAGGAAAATTTAACAGAGTTTATGGCCATTATAAAGGTAAATTTGGGACTGGGCGAGATCTTTGCATAAAGAATGATCAATAACTTGAGGGAACTAGTGATAGGCAAGTGGAAAGGATTACTGTCAGGGGGTGATATTTAGCTTGTGGTGGCTGTCTGAAAGGGCTTAGCTGTACGCCCCTCCCCAGCCCTTTTCTCCACACCTGCTGGAGTTTAAGGAATGCTTTAACGCTGTGACGTTCCCCATAGGTGTCCTCACCAGCTTTACCACAGCACCTCCTTGCTCTGGGATGAAAAGATCAGCTAATCCAGAATCATGTCTTTGAAAAGCAATCTGAAAGGAAGAGATGAGGCCCACAGTCCAAGACGTCATGAAGACTGAGAAGCTTACGGGCAGTGGTAAGTAAAACTGGAAGGAGCCACACGGTGTGAAACAAAGAAATAAAACTAAAGTTTTGGAGAAACTCAGCAGGTCTGGTAGCATCTGTGGAGACAGAAACAGAATTACCATTTTGGGTTCAGTACGATTTTTCTTTGGAACTGAAGACAAGCAACCAGTCTACGTCTGGTCTCCCCAGTGCACAGGAGACTGCATTGTGAATAACGAACACAGACGTAGATCAAAAGTAGCACGTGTAAATTGCTGGTTCACTTTTGTTCACTTTGCAGGACTGTCCTGCTCAGTCCATAAGCATGGCTCTGACCTTCCTGTGGCTGGCCAATTCAACATACCGGATTCTAACGGAGACTTACACCAGAGTCGAAATGTTAACTCTCCACGGGTGCTGCCAGACTGGCTGAGGTTATCCAGCACTTTCATTTTTCATTTCCGATCTTCAGCATCCACAGTACTCTGCCTTCACTTTAGGTGAAAGGAATAACCTCATTTATGTAGCACCTTCTCACATCTACATGAATGCCTTTAGGGAAATGCGTGACCAATGAAATACTTTGACTTAGGGTTGTCAATCCTCCAGGATTATGTCCTGGGGCTAAAGTTTCACATCCAGGATGTTGCTGCAAATATAACCAAGCAGAAATTATTAACAAAACATACTTGTGCACTCGGCTTTAATTTTCCTTGAATACGTTAATCAACTAAATGTCAGAGATAAGGGAGAAAATAAATACCTGCTTAACTGTAAAATAAAACTCCAGAGAGGCCAGTATTCCATCACCAAGTCACCCTTTTACTCACATGCAAATAGTCCTTGACTTTAGTACTGCCTCTTCAGAGTCAGCTATCAGTGGCAGTATCTCTCCCCTTTTATTTGTTTTTGGTCCAGCTCCCTCACAGCCAGCACTCGGGGTGACAGGAGGTCTATTTATTTATTTATTGTTCTTTTTACAAAAACAAGGGAGAGTCCTTGACACTGGTCTAGCTCCCTCAGAGCAAGCTCTCGGAGTGAACAAGATGGCTGACACTCATGTTTGTTGTTTGTTTTCGTTCTTTTTCCCCCTTTTTTTAAACCCCCACACTACCTAACTGCGGTAGTGCTTATTTTTTGACACTCCCCTTTTTATCTGTCAGCCAGGGCTCCCTGATTGGACCAGATTAACAGCCCCAGTCAGGGAACTCATATTCTATGCTGGCTGACCTTGTTACAATCACTACAGACTGACAGTCCAGAATCATCCCTGGAATCTGTTTGTTTCCCCATAAACCAGGAGATGCAGGGGGCGACCAATGTCCGGGTAAGCGCAGAGCATGGTGATTGAAGGCAGTGTGATGAGTAATGAAACCTCTAGGAATAAGGCCCACTAGAGCTGGCAGCCTAACCTTCTACTCGTGAGGGTGAAGGGAACTGCAGGCTTTTGCAAGATTCCCCTGTGCAACAAAAGAATGGTTGATTTTGTTTTCGCTGGGGTTGGCGGAGGGAAGTTCAGCAGCTGACGGGGTAGAATTCAGTCTGAGCTTGACTGGATCGCAGGTCTGACAGCTGAAAAGCCAATGTGTGACCAATAAAGGTTAGCCAGCTTCCTTTATCTGGAGCCTATAACTCTCTTTCAACCACCACAACATCCAATCTCCTAAACCCTGACAAAGAAACAAGTAGCGATTTCATTCTCTGGTTCCTGTCAATGCATCCTTTAAGTGGTTAAAATAGTTTGCATTTGATTCCCAACTACAGAGGAATGGATTAATTTGGATAAATGTAAGATATTGCATTTTGGTAAAACATCATTTTGGGCAGCACGATGGCTCAATGGGTAGCACTGCTTCCTCACAGCACCAGGGTCCCAAGTTCGATTCTCAGCCTTGGGTGACTGTGCAAACTCCACACAGACAGTCTCCCCGTGTCTGTGTGGGTTTCCTCCGGGTGCTCCGATTTCCTCCCACAGTCCAAAGATGTGCAGGTCAGGTGAATTGGCTATGGTAAATTGCCCATTGTGCTAGGTGCATTAGTCAGAGGGAAATGGGTCTGGGTGGGTTACTCTTCGGAGGGTCAGTGTGGGCCAAAGGGCCTGTTTCCGCACTGTAGTGGATCTAATCTAAAAAAAAGGGCATGACGTATAAAATTAAAAAGTAGGGCCTTGGGTAATGTTGTAGAACAGAGGGACCATGGGGTTTGGGTATGTAATTCCTTGAAAATCACAACACCAGGTTATAGTCCTACAGGTTTAATTGGAAGCACACTAGCTTTTGGAGCGACGCTCCTTCATCAGGTGATTGTCAGAATCACCTGATGAAGGAGCGTCGCTCCGAAAGCTAGTGTGCTTCCATTTAAACCTATTGGACTATAACCTGGTGTTGTGTGATTTTTAACTGTGTACACCCCAGTCCAACACCGGCATCTCCAAATCATAATTCCTTGAAGTTTGCATCACATCTAGATAGGATGATGAAGAAAGCATTTAGCACGTTTGCCTTCATTGCTCAGACTTTTAAATGTAGGAGTTGGGATGTTATGTAGAGATTCAACGGAATGTTAATGAGGCCCCTTCTGGAATACTGTGTCCAGTTCTGGTCGCCCTGTTATAGGAAGGATATTACTTAGTTGGAGAAGAAAAGAGTTAGCAAGATGGTGCTGGGAGTGGGAGGTTTGAGTTATTAGGAGAGGCCGAATAGGCTGGGACCTTTTTTTCACTGGAGTGAAGAAGGTTAGGGGTATAGAGGTTTATAAGATCATGCGGGGTTTAGATAAAGTGAACGGCAGTTAACTTTTCCCTAGAGTGAAGAAATTTCAAGAATTGGGAGCATATTTTTAAAATGAGAAAGGATAGATTTGAAAAGGACACAAGGCACAATTTTATTGTAACAAAGTGGTTCATGTGTGGAACGTGTTTCCTAAGGATGTGGTGGATGCAGGTACAGTTACAATGATAAAAGTCATTTAAATAGGTACATGATTAAGAAATGTTTGGAGGGATATGGGCCAAGCACTGGTAGGTGGGACTAATTTAGTCTGGGATTACAGTCGGCATGGACTGGTTAGACCGAAGGGTCTGTTTCTGTGTTGTATGGCTCTATGACTCTACAGGACTATAGCACCTGGTACATTGACAGGGGAAGGGGACAGAATACTGGACTGTTTGAAGATGAAAACCCCACAGAACATGAGTTATCATGCTTCATGCCAAATTCACTTTTATTAAACTCGTACAATCCTATCTTATCTTGACACTAAATGCACAAGCTTACCTAGAGTCATCTTCATCCCTTCGAGGAAATCCCATGGATAGTCCATGACCAGCTGTATCAATGGCCCAAAGAACAGCACCTGTCAGACACATAGAAATAGGGCTGAGTGCTACCAGAATTTGGCCTAAGTGTCAAAGTTGGTGAGCTCCATGAGGGTGTCTCTAAGTCAGCCCTGGCCTGCTTATCTTCCCAATGCAGTACACACCTATTCGTCAAATTCTTAGACCTGTCACAGCCAAAGGTACTAGCCATGACTTTGACTTCACAGGAATCCTGGCACACCCGCCACCTTCGAAACCCAGCTGAGCACCTGGACAAGCACTGACAATGTGCAACTGCCCTTCACAGTTCCTATCAATCACCCCAGACGTGACAGACTGAAGGAAATCCACAGATCACTTTGTCAACAGAGACCTAGAGGTGTTAGTGGACAGGGGGGTATGCAGTCACTGCCCATACAGCATGCGCTGAGATACTGGGACTTGGTATACAAGATGGAAGGCTGTAAGAGCAAGTTACCAGGTACCCTCACAGACTTTGTCAGGAATTGTTGTTGTCTAGTTTCTATCTGGCGAGTGGGAAAATGGGAAATCGTATATCAAAATGAGGCAAGATGATATAACAAGGTGTTAAAGCATGCTAGTGTACGTAAATGGCACTCTCGCAACTCCTTAGCAAGAATTCTGTCTTGCCATTCAGCAATATGGATTTCAGCAAGAAATTTGACAAAGTTCCACATCGTAGATGAGCAAAGTTAGATCACATGGAATCCAGGCGGAGCTAGCTGATTGGCTTCTATCTTCAAACCAATTTTGTAACCAGAGGGTAATGGTGGAGGGTTATTTTTAGGATTGGAGGCTGATGACCAGCAGTGTGCCACAAGGATCGGTGCTAGGTCCGATTTGGATGTGGATGTATGAAGTATGGTTAGTAAGCTTGCAAATGACACCAAAATTGGAGGCGTAGTAGACAGTGAAGGTGACCAGTAATCAGAGTACAATGGGACCTTAATCAGATGGGCCAAGGAGTTGCAGATGACTCTAATTTACATAAGTGTGAGGTATTACATTTTGGAAAGACAAACCAGGGCAGGACTTGTACACTAAATAAGGCCTGGGTAGTGTTGCCAAACAAAGAGACCTAGGGGTGCAAATGCGTTGTTTCTTGAAAGTGGAGTCGCAGGTAGACAGAGTGGTGAAAGAGGCATTTGATACGTTTGCCTTCATTGGTCAGGGCATTGAGGGTAGAGTTGGGATGTCATGCTGCGGCTATACAGGACATTAGTTAGGCCACTTTTAGAATATTGCATACAATTTTGCTCCCCCTGCTATAGGAAAGATGTTGTGAAACTTGAAAGGGTTCAGAAAGGGACCTTGCTGGGAGTGGAGGGCTTGAGTTACAGGGAGAGGCAGGATAGGCTGGGGCTTTTTTCCCTGGAGCATCGGAGGTTGAGGTTGACCTTATAGAGATTTATAAAATCATGAGGGGCGTGGATAGAGTGAACAGACAAGGTTTTTTTTCCCCAGGGTTGGGGAATCAATAACTAGAGGGCATAGGTTTAAGGTGAGAGGGGAAAGATTTTTAAGGGAGCTGAGGGGCAACTTTTTCCGTGCAGATAAGGGTGCCTGTATGGAATGAGCTGTCAGAGGAAGTATTGGAGGCAGATACAGTTACAACTTTTGGATGGGTACATGAAGAGGAAGGGTTTGGAAGGACAAATGATGGCAAATGGGACTAGATTAATTTAGGATATCTGATTGGCACGGACAAGTTGGACTGAAGGGTCTGTTTCTATGCTGTACAACGTTGTTTCTATGCTGTAAGAGCATAGAAGCTGAAGTCAGGAAAGGAGTGAATTGCCCACATTGAAGATTGATTCAAGAGCACATTACTCCAGAAGACTATCAGAAAGTAGGTAATAGTGAGATTTAAAAAGGACTAAGGGGCAACTTTTTTCACACAGAGGGTGGTGCGTGTATGAAATGGATTGCTCATGGAGGTGGGTACAATTACAACATTTAAAAGGCATCTGGATGGGTACGTGAATAGGAAGGGTTTAGGGGGATATGGGCCAAATGCTGAGAAATGGGGGTAGGTCAGTTTAGGATATCTAGTCAGCATGGACAAGTTGGGCTGAAGGGCCTGTTTCCGCACTGTAAAACTCTATGACTTGGTTGGAAAATGGGACTTTCCGCTCTCAATGTCTTTATTGTGGATCTCCTCCACAATACCCTTCAGAAGTGGAAACATTTTCTCCATGCCGACCCTTTCAAAAAACTTTGACAAATATTAAAGATATTTATCCAGATAGCCATCGGCCTTCTCTTTTTTGAGGAAGGCGTACCACGCTGTTTAGTCTTTCTAATAACTTCAGTTCTGGTCATTATCTATGTGTGTCTTTGTTGCATCTTCCAATGCCTCGGTATCCTTGCTAAAATAAGGAGACAAGAGGCTGCATATAATACTCCGATCTGATCAAGCCAACATTCTAGAGACATAACTTCTCTGCATAAGTGCATAAAAAGAACTGCTTTACCTTCTAGCGATGCAGAAAAGTCTGCCACAGTACCATTCAGACTTTACCTATTGCATTTGTTCACTCACCATGGTCAGTAAGAGTGGAAGGCAGGCAGCAGCAAGGAGCCCCTCCAGATGGACCCCCATTAGCATCAGCAGCGATGGACCTGTCTAATCAAAACATGCAACCAGTCAGATCCGCTGGCAGTTTCTGCTACGCTTATGAAGCACTGCGATGTCGAAGAGTGTTGCGTTATCTTCTCCGGAATGTCCCAAATGTAAAATCAGCATAGGCACCCTCACACATTGCTTTTGGTCCTGCTACAAGATTCGCGGATACTGGGGTGCCATAGTGAATGAGCTGGAGAGGATCCTGGGAATTGAAGTTAAGGCGAATCCATTAACCCTTCTTTTGGGCCGACCGAATCTGCCTCGCTGGGTGAGCACGGGAAAAGATTATTTAACATTCTTACACACTGTGCGAGGAAGAACATTTTAATGAACTGAATATCAGAGAAACATCCCCAGGTCTTGTGGTGTGGCGCAGGCTTGTGACGGAGCATGTCCCCCAAGATTATCTGATGAGTATAGTGCACCATGGAATAGAGCAGTTTTATTAGACGTGGCCTCTTCTAAGTTACATAGACATGGATCTATTGGTGGTACTGATTAGGGCCTTTACATAGCCACGAGGGCCGTGTATGGTGGTCCAGGGGCCCCGGGGGAAGGAGGCCGAATAAACATGAGGATAATAACTTTTGCTCCCATGGACGGGAGCTTTGGTGGAGGGGTGGTGATTGGAGCAGAGGAGAGTAATGTAGTGGAGAAAGTGAGGTCTGCAGATGCTGGAGATCAGAGCTGAAAATGTGTTGCTGGAAAAGCGCAGCAGATCAGGCAGCATCCAAGGAACAGGAGATTCGACGTTTCGGGCATAAGCCCTTCTTCAGGAAGGGCTTATGCCCGAAACGTCGAATCTCCTGCTCCTTGGATGCTGCCTGACCTGCTGCGCTTTTCCAGCAACACATTTTCAGCTAGAGTAATGTAGTGCATAGTAACGTAATTTAATTTTACTGGATTGTAATTTAAGTTAATGCTATTTCATTTAATTTGAGTTTATTTTAACTTGGGTTTAGTTAATATGAGACGATTGCATCCCAAAGAGTGGTAGATAGTTTATTGTTAATAATGCTGTAATATATAATACTGTAATGTGGTATTATTTTTACTTTATGTATTTTTGTACTTTTGGTTTTCTTTTTTGTGAAAGCATAAATGTTTTGTCCAATAAACATATATTAAAAAAGTGCTGTGTTATTCAGTAACCCTGTGCTCAAAACCAGCATCACCCAAACAGCACCCTACTGCAGGGTTTTTGAAACACAGTTACAGAGATGGGTCCATCAAGCTTGTACCTCAGCCCTCACAGACAGACATTAGAATTGCAATAAAGTAGATGGGGCCTGCTTGCTTGTTCACTGAGAACCAGCCACTCAAATCTGTTCGATTGTCTGGGATGAGGGGAAAGTCATTGGTCAAGGAATAAAAAGGAATAGCAGCAACTTTTCCCGACTCAGGCAACTGACTGTGTGGAGTTTGCACGTTCTCCCCGTGTCTGCGTGGGTTTCCTCCGGGTGCTCCGGTTTCCTCCCACAGTCCAAAGATGTGCGGGTCAGGTGAATTGGCCATGCTAAATTGTCCGTAGTGTTAGGTAAGGGGTAAATGTATGGGTGGGTTGCGCTTCAGCAGTTCGGTGTGGACTTGTTGGGCCGAAGGGCCTGTTTCCACACTGTAAGTAATCTAATCTAAAAAAAAACTTAGGAAACACAATTGGCTGAGGGATAGGTAACAGAAGATAATGGTTAATGGGTACTTTTGGGGACTGGAGCAAAGGTTGCGGTAGAGTTCCTGATGTTTTTATATATGATTCTAAATCTTGGTGTGCAGGACATGTCGTCAGACTTTGCAGGTGAAACCTAACTTGGGAGCATTGTAAAGTGTGAGGTAGAAATTTAAAAGGGCATTTGTGGAGTGGGCAGATGAAATTCAATACAGTCAAGTGTGAGGTGTTACACTTTGGTTCTAAGAACAGTCAATATAAAGTAAAGGGCATGATTCTAAAGGGTGTGCAGTAGCAGGCAGACTTGAGTGTATATGCACACAGGTTATTAAAGACGGCAGGAAAGGTATAGAGAGCTGTTAACAGAACATAGAGTATTCTCGGCTTCGGAAACAGAGACACAGAATTCAAGAACAGGTACGCTCTGAAGAACTTATCGCAGTCACTGGTTAGACTTTAACTGAGATATTGCAACGGGGCACAACATTGTGGGACGAATGCTAATGCACTGGAGAAATTGCAGAAGAGGTATAGGAGAATGGTTGCAGGGAGGAGACACTTCAGTCATGAGGAAAGATTGGAAAAGGAGATTTGTTTGAAGTTTCCAAAACCGTAAAGGGTCTGGACAAGAAATAACTGCTCGTGCTCGCAAAAGGATTGAGAAACAGAGAGCATGGTTTTAAAGTGTTTTCCAAAAGAAGCATGTGTGCGATGTGGGGAAAAAAAACTTTGGACACAGCGAGTGGTTGGTGTATGGAATGTACTAGCTGGACAGAGGTTAAGGCTCTATTGAGGGCAGTGGATGATTGTTTAAATAGAAACAGTGTGTGGGGTTACATGGAAATAGTACCAAGTTAAAATACAGAGAACCAACACAGAAACAATAGGCTGAATGGCCTCCTTCTGCAGCATTATAAGTCTGTGATTCCATGGATAAAGCACAATTTTAAGAGAATACACAATATTAAAAAGAAAGAGCTTTTCTCCAGGGCATTCATCAGTGCCAAGCCACACAACTGAAACATCAGACAGACATTTAGCATTCCAACAGGGCAGGACAAAGCTAGTATAATGGCACAGAGGCTACAGAGCACGAGATGTTAGCTTAAAAAAAAGCAATATCCTGTTAAGTGACTTCTTAGAATCCAAACAGGGGGGTGGCACAGTGGCTCAGTGGTTAGCACTGCTACCTCAAAGTGCCAAGGATCCAGGTTCGATCCAGCATTGGGTGACTGTCTGTCTGGAGTTTGCATGGTCTCCGCGTGTCAGTGCGGCTTTACTCTGCGGTTCCAGATTCCTCCCATAGTCTGAGGATGTGGAGGTTAGCGTGAATTAGTCATGCTAAATTGCCCGTTGTATCCAGGGATATGTCAGCTAGGTGGAATAGCCATGGGAAATGCAGGGTTATAGGGATGGGGTGGGATGCTCTTCAGAGGGCCGGTGTGGACTCGATGGGCCGAATGGTCTGCTTCCACGTACAGAGATTCCGTGAGTCTATGAAATATTGGAATGCTAAAATTGGAAATTCTGAAGGTGCTCTGGCTCCTCAATAATAATGAGGATGCAGGAGTAAAGTGGGATATTTAAGGCTGACTCTGTGATGCTACACTTGCAATGGGAAACAGCAGGTTCCCCATTGGCCCATAAAATCTGTCAGCTCTGATTTTCTGAGTTGCGTTCTTCATGAGAGTAGGATAACTGAAGAACCCCATCGATGGTACTGAGCACATAGCAACTGCAAACTAAAAACCAGCAACCCACTCCGACAGACTGATGTCTGTTTCGGAGCCACTGTGCATGATGTTTGAAGTCTTGCAAGGTGCTTCACTCAAATGGACAATTAAACAGTATCAACAACTACTTGCATGTATGTGATGCAATTAACATGGTCTGAAGTCACAAACCACTTAATGGAAACTTTATTAAAAACAGTTAAGTGAACATTAGGGGAAGCTACCCAGAAGCTCGGTCCAAGAGTTATTAGACTAGATTAGATTAGATTACTTACAGTGTGGAAACAGGCCCTTCGGCCCAACAAGTCCACACCGACCCGCCGAAGCGCAACCCACCAATGAGAGAGCAAAAGAGAGAGAGTAGCAGAGAAGTTTCATGAGGGGAACACAGAGCTTAAAGTCCAGGCAGCTGAAGTTACAGTTGCCAATGGTGAAGTGAAATGCTGGCTAATTGGACTAGATTAATTTAGGATATCTGGTCAACATGGACAAGTTGGACCAAAGGATCTGTTTCTGTGCTGCACAGCTCTATGATGGAAATCAGCAACGCTCAAGAGGGCTGGATTGAAGGTGCCACAAGGTCTCAACAGCATTTGATTCACCAGTCACTGATGGTATGCAGAACCACGAGGTCAATAAGAGGGCTGATGTACCTTGAAACCTGTGTATTGCCGCCATGTCCAGACCCACAATGGAGATAGCATCGAGACGATCAGGACGCTGGTGAACCGCCGTTTAATCACAGTCGGATGATCCCTGGTGAAAAAAAAGGAATTTGTTCAGACACAAACAACTTTGTGGAGGGACCTGTATTCCAGGTACAGAAGACACACATTTTGACAATCACAGTATACGAGGGCCGGCAGGTTGATTCAGTGGTTGGCACTGCTGCCGCACAGCACCAGGGACTTAGGTTCAATTCCACCTTCAGGTGACTGTGTATGTGCAGCTTGCACATTCTCCCTGTGTCTGCATGAGCTCCCTCTGTGTGCTCTGGGTTCCCCCCACAATTCAAAGATGTGCAGGTTAGGTGAATTAGCTGTGCTAGAGTCCAGGGACGTATAGATTCAATGGATTAGCCCATGGGAATTGCAGGATAGGGTTGGGGAGGGTGGGGGGGTTTCTCTTTGGAGGGTCAGTGTGGATGCGATGGGCAAATGGCCTGCTTCCACACTGTAGGGATTTTGTGATATCTTCTGACCCACTTCAGGGGGGAGCTAGGGAAATGTTCAGCATGTAGATGAGGAAACAGAAGGGACTGACATGAGATCTTGGACAGTCTGGCAATGCAGGTGCACAAACAGAAGCCAGTGCTGGAGAAGTCCTGGCTACAATTAAATGGTTAATGTCAGAAGAAAGTGAGGACAACGTACTGGTGTGGAGAATGGACGAGGGTTGCTGGATGAGGAAGATTTATCCCTCTACCAAAGGCTGGAGTCAGCTCAAGGAGAGACAATGTTCCATAGTCACAGATGTCGAGTGCTATTTTGGATGCAGTCAGAGGAAGTCGATTGGAACAGTTCCAAACAGGATGCCTAAATTTCTCCAGTTCATTTCCTCCACTCCAGAATATTCCAAAGAGCACAAATTATAAAAAAACTAATCTTGCAATAGCATATCTTTTAAGATTTCTAGCATCCACAGTTCTTTGTTCAATTATACTAACCATTATTGGTTTGAAGGACAGAGACAGATTGCTAAATCTCTGAAACAGAAATATCTTAAGGATTCAATCACAAAAGCCAGAAACTTCTATAGATAATCATGGGCTTGCAAAACTCTGCCCCGAAGAAGGTGGAATTCATTTTACAAGTCTGGTATTACTTAGATAGTTTATTTTGCACCAGCTAACCTAACCACCACATACCATTGTGCAAATTTTTTTTAGTGCATTAAGGTTTGCAATTCTGATTGACTCAACAATTATGTCTCTTCATTCTTGGAAAACAAGCTACGTCATGATATTCTCTCTCAGACAATCTAACTCCCAGTCACTGACCACGGTTTGCATGTCAGAGGGCAGGCTCTGAAACCTTTACTCTGTCAAACAACAAACCAGGAGTGATATACCAAAAGGATTGAAAATAAAATCATGGTGTCATAGTTCTTTTTTTACAGTACAGAAAAAGGACCTTCAGCCCTTGTGTCTGTGTTGGTCACATCAAACATCCATCCATTCTAAATCCATTTTCCAGCACTTGGGCTAAAGCCTTGTATACTATGGTGTTTGAGGCATCTATCTAAATAGTTATTAAATGGCCTAAGGGGGTCCTGCTTCTAGTACCCTTTTAGGCAGTGAATTTGGGGTACCCATAACCACCCAAAAGTTTCCTCAAATGCTCTTCTGAACCTTCTGCTCCTCCCAGTAAAACTGCAGATAACAGTAAGAGGAAATGTAAGAGGAGGAGAAAAAAAATCTAGAAAAGAGATATGTGAAAACACTCAAATTAGCAGCTGGATTAGGCCATTCAGCTCTTCAAGCCTGATCCATCATTCAATAAGGTCATGGCTAATATAGTCATAACCTAAAATCAACATTCAGATCTATTAATAAGCTTTCACAACTTGGTTTTTAAAAAATTCATTCACAGGATGTGGACCTTGCTGGCTGGGCCAGCAGTTTTTTCCTGAACTCTTGTTGCCTCTGTGAAAGTGGTGGTGAACTGTGTTCTTGAACCACTGCAGTCCATTTGGTGTAGGTACACCCACAATGCAATTAGGGAACCCAGAATTTAGATCCAGTGAAGATTAAGACATGGCATATAGTTCCAAGTCAGGAGGGTGAATTTACACACCTCTGCTTAAAAATATTCAAGGACACCACTCCCATTACTTTTTTTCAGGAAGAGCTTCCCAAGGAGTCATGGCCCTCCATAAGAAAACATTTTGCCTCATCACTTGAGTGGGCAACTCCTGATTGTTAAAAAGTGACCACTAATTCTAGATTCTCCCATAACTGGCAAACCACAGCCATTCTGTCAAAAGCCCTAAAGATCATAAACAAAAACAGAAATTATTGGAAAAGCTCAGCAGGTCTGTGGATAGAAACCAGGGTTAGCGTTTCAGGTCAAACCCTGAGTTCTGAGGGTCACTGGACCAGAAACATTAACTCTGCTGTCCCTCCACAGACGTGTAGGGGCGGCTGTTGGCCTGGGGTGGACAAAGTCAGAAGTCACATGACACCAGATTATAGTCCAACAGGTTTATTTGAAATCACAAGGTTTCAGAGTGCTGCCCCTTCACTAGGTAAAAGACAAAGGAGCGGTATTCCAAAGGGGCAGCACGGTGACTCAGTGGTTAGCACTGCTGCCTCACAGCACCAGCTACCTAGATTCAATTCCATCCTTGGGCGACTATCTGTTTGGAGTTTACATGAGCTCTCTGCTTGGGTGTCTGCCAGGTGCTATGGTTTCCTCTCACGGTCCAAAGATGTGCAGATTAGGTGGATTGGCTACGCTAAATTCACCTTAGTGTTCAGGGATGTGCAAGTTAGGTGCATTAGCCATAGAAAGTATAGGGTGGGGAATGGGTTTGGGTGGGATGCTCTTCAGAGGGTCCATGTGGACTTGTTGAGCCGAATGGCTTGTATCCACACTGTGGGGATTCCATGATTCTGTGACTATAACCTGGTGTCGTGTGACTCCTGACTTTCCCTGCAGATGCTGAGCTTTTCCAGCAATTTCTGTTTTTGCTTCCCCAATTACAGCATCCACACTTCTTTCTGATTTTATTCACTACGGTTCAGTCAAATAATAGATTTGTTGCGACTCGTCACTTCAGATGTTGCCTGGGTTCAATTCCCGACTCAGGCGACTGTCTGTGTGGTGTTTGCACGTTCTCCCCGTGTCTGCGTGGGTTTCCTCCGGGTGCTCCGGTTTCCTCCCACAGTCCAAAGATGTGCGGGTCAGGTGAATTGGCCAAGCTAAATTGCCCGTAGTGTTAGGTAAGGGGTAAATGTAGGGGTATGGGTGGGTTTCGCTTCGGCGGGTCGGTGTGGACTTGTTGGGCCGAAGGGCCTGTTTCCACACTGTAAGTAATCTAATCTAATCTAATTCACTGCGAATTTCTTTTTCCCAACGGGAGTTTAATTCTTCCACTGGTTTTTAATACGACCCCTTTCTGAGGAAGTGTCAACGCGCCCAAAACGCCAACTCTGATTTCTCTCTTCACAGATGCTGCCAGACCTGCTGAGATTTTCCAACATTTTCTGCTTTTATTTTTATATTCTTATCGCTCAAAAAAGAAATTCAATTGATGGAATTGAAACTCTTTGCAACTTTCTTTTTACATGCATGGATGCTAATTGTGCAAATGCTTAGCAAGCACAGATGAAGTTGCTCTCCCTCTCTCGCCTTCCTATGCACAGCATTGCAGTGGGAGAGGACCCCGGCGTTGCCCTGGCAACAAACTCCCCACCACGCGGCAAGGGTAGCCCACCGCGGGGGGACGGTGAGGGGATGTGGAGGCGGACGCGCTTTCAACACGGGGAGTTACCTGGGCAACTGGCTCCTCCACACGTACAGGCTGCCCACGTAGCCGCAAGCCAGCAGCAGGCAGGAGACCACGGAGACGGAGCAGAGCTCAGCGCCGCCATCGAGGTCCGCCATCATCGACATGCCAGCACATCCGGCGCAGGTACCGTCCGCTGCGGCGCGTGTTTAAGACGTCACGCTCCCGCCTCCATTCATTCATAAATCCCAGAAGCGCGGCAATAGCGTAGAATCGTAAGAGCTGTACTGTACAGAACGGAAACAGACCCTTCGGTCCCAACCCGTCCATGCTGACCAGATGTGCTAAATTAATCTAATCCCACCTGCCAGCACTTGGCCCATATCCCTCCAAACCCTTCCTATTCCTGTCCCCATCCAGATGCCTTTTAAATGTTGTCATTGTACCAGCCTCCACCACTTCCTCTGGCAGCTCATTCCATACACGCACCCTCCACCCCCCCCCCCCCCATGAAAAAAGTGCCCCTCAGGTCCCTTTTAAATCTTTCCCCTCTCACCTTCTATGCCCTCTAGTTTTGGACTCCCCCACCCCAAGGAAAATACCTTGGCTATTCACCCTATCCATGTCCCTCATGATTTTATAAACCTCGATAAGGTCATCTCTCAGCCTCCGACGCTCCAGAGAAAATAGCCGCAGCCTATTCAGCCTTTCTATAGCTCAAACCCTCCAACCCTGGCAACATTCTTGTAAATCATTTCTGAACTCTTTCAAGTTTCACAACATCCTTCCTATACAGAGAGATCAGAATTGCGTGCAATATTCCAAAAGTGGACTAAACAATGTCTTGTACAACCACAACATGACCTCCCAATTCCTCTACTCAATACACTGTCCAATGAAGGCAAGCATACCAAACACCTTCTTCACTGTCCTGTCAAGGAACTATGAACCTGCACTCAAAGGTCTCTTTGTTCAGCAACACTCCCCAGGACCTTACCATTAAATGTATAAGTCCTGCCCTGATTTGCCTTTCCAAAATGCAGCACCAATTTTGGGCAGTTTTCAATCAGCAATGCTGCAGCCCCTATTCACTTCACTCACTCAATCATCATTACACCTATTTTTTTTCTCTAATAAAAAGGGATTGCAGGGCAAAAACAATACTCACGTTTAACAAAAGGATTGAAACCACCTTATAGAAATTTATAATATTATAAGAGGCAAGGATAAGGTAAACAGTCAAGATATTTTTCCCCAGGATAGGGGATTCCTAAAGTAGAGAGCATAGGTTTAAAGTAAATGGAAAAAAAATTAAAAGGGACCTGAGGGGCAACCTTTTCAAGCAGAGGGTGGTGTGTGTATGGAATGAGCTGCTAGAGGACGTTTGTGGTGTAATTACAACATTTAAAAGGCATCTGGATGGGTATATGATTAGGAGGGGTTTAGAGGGATGTTGGCCAAATGCTGGCAAATGGGACTAGATTAATATAGAACATCTGGTTGACATGGACGAGTTGAACCAACAGGTCTGTTTCTGTGCTGTACAACTCTATGACTCTTTGTAGCTCCTTTAACTCTCATGCTAATCACTGCAATATGCCCAACATTCTTTCACCTCTTCCCTCAGAGGTCTGTTTGTAGAATGCTACAAACGTCCAGTGACAAGTACCCTTTTATCAATTCCACAGTATGAGTTTGGGTTCTTTACAGATTGGTCAAGAAGACAAAGTCAAGAACTATCTTCAGACTTCAGAGTAACACTATTGTTTATATGTAAATACTAAGTATTGCTATCATTATAATCATAGATCTAGCACAGTCTGAATTATAAATGCCTGAAATGTTGATTGTCCTGGTCCTTGGATGCCGCCTGACCTGCTGTGCTTTTCCAGCATCCCACTCTCGACTCTATCTTATCATAGTCAATTAAGCGATAGCGACCACAACATGGCATGGTTCAAATTTGTTCTGGACAAGGCAAAAGATGGCCTGCAAAAGAGAGCTTTGGATTGGGGGAAGACTGATTTTATTAAAATAAAGCAGGATCTGGCCACAGTAGACTGGCAAGAGCTCCGTGCGGATAAGTCTGCAGCAGAGAAATGGGGTCATTCAAAAAGGAGTGGGGAGAGTATAGATTTAACATGTATCCTTTAGAGGGAAATGTACAAGCAATAAGTTCAGAGAGCCCTGGATATCTAGGACCAATCAGGACTAGATAAAGAAGAATAGGGCTTTTAGCAAGTTCAAAGGGAACAATTCAGCTGTGGTCCTAGAGGAATTTAGAAAGTGCAAGAGGGAACTTAAAGCAATTAAAAAGCAAAAATGAGCATGAAAATGAACTTATGAACAGGGTTAGGAAGAATGCTAAGATATTTTACAAATATGTTAAAGAGAAGAGGTTAACCAGGGAAAGAGTAGGGCCAATTAGGAACCAAGGGGGCAACCTGTGTGTGAAGCCACAGGATATTGGAAGGGCATTGAATGAATATTTTTCTTTGGTTTTCAATCTGGAAAAGGAGAACATAGGTATGAAATTCAGGAAAAGGGACTGTGAGAAACTTGCAGTTTGACATAGGAAATGGAGAGGTATTGGAGGCTCTGTTGGGCTTAAAAACAGACAAATGGTTCAGATGAATTGCATCCCAGAGCAGGGAGGTCAGGCAGGAAAGTTCAGGGGCTTTGACACAAATTTTTAATATCGCCCTTGCCACAGGGAAAGTACCAGAGGACAGCTAATGTGGTCCCACGTTTTCAGAGGGGTGGTAGAGATGAACCAGGAAATTAGAGACCAGTGAACCTCACATAAGTGGTAGGGAAATTACTGGAGGAAATTCTGAGGAGCAGATTAATTAGGGATTGTCAGCATTTGTCAGAAGGTGGTCATTCCTAACAAATTTGTTAGAACTTGTTTGGAAATGTGATCAAGTGTGTGGATGAGAGAAGTTCAGTTGATGTAGGTTATATAGATTTAAACAAGGTCCAATATGGGAAACTGATTGAGAAGATTAAAGCACATAGAATTAAGGGAAAGTTGACAAGATAGATCTGAAACTGATGGGCCAAAGGGCCTTTTAGATATGGTGTGATTTAATAAATCTTTGAATCGTTGTGTGTTCATGTCTGTTCTGGTGTGAGTGGTTTAATATTATCCAGGCTGTTTTATTTATATTCAGCATTGTGCAGCTGTGACATCATCATAAGCTTGCTCCAGGGTCCCAAAGCCCTTACACAAAACCCTTCTTCCTCTTTCAATTCCAATTCATCTGCACTCTCTGTGGAGGGGAGGTTCTGGGGAGCACTACGGAGCAACCTTCCTCTGAGCCTGAAGCTGTAGTTTTTAAAGTGTATTTTTAACGGAGCCAGATTGAGGATCAATCAACAAATCCTTTACCATTACATTCATGGCAGGCATGTGATGGACAGAACATTGGAGCTGCTACCACCATGCATGTAAAAGTATGTTCTGTCACAGCAACTCAGGCTCTCTGAGTGAATTGCATACACCACCACTACTGTATATAGACAAGCAATTAGTATCAAATAAGATGAATCAATTGATCTGCCTTGAGAAGTGGAGGTTGAGAGAGAAGTATGTTGACCAGGATTCCCTGCTCTTCTCTTTTGTCAGCATAGAATAGAACCCCTATACTGTGGATGCAGGCCATTTGATCCATTGAGTCCACACCAACCCTCCGAAGAGCAACCCATCCAGAACTTCCCCATCCCTGTAACGATGCATTTCCCATGGTCAATCCACCTAATTTGCACATTTTTGGACTGCAGGAGGAAACTGGAGCAGTTGAATGAAACCGACAGAATGTGGAAATTCCACACAGACAGTAGCCTGACAGCAGAATTGAATCCAGGTCCCTGGCACATTGAGGCAATAGTGCTAACTACTTAGCCACTGTGCCACCCCACTCTAACATTTGAATGTGGAACAAAAAGATATATTGACAAGGTTCAATTATGTAACTAGGGCAGGAGGAAGGTTCGTGTGAAACATAAACAATGTCAAATGAACTGTTTCTATGCTGATAATTCAAAATAATTCAAAACCAGGGTTTTATAAATACAAGATAAAAACTAATAAACTTAATTTCTCTGAGAAATTCATTCCTCCAAATGGGGTTTGAATGTGGAACTTTACCCTGTGGCATACTTGAGGTAAATTGCATGGATGAATTTAATGAAGAGCTCATTAGTTCATGAGAGAGAAAGGAACAGGATATATTGACAAGATGGGATGGGATGAATTAAGTAAGGTGAGAGGAGACTTGACTGAAACATAAACACTAGAACAGACCATGGACAAATGGGAAAAGGGCAAGGTGCAAGCACGTTTAGATAGCTCTACCAACAAACATTCACTATGGGCTGAATTCCCTCATCTGTGTAACATTCTATGAGACGAACATAAGAAAACTTGACTAGTTATCTGATTTTCCTTTCTCAGGGGTCGCCAGGGCCATCTCTGGAAATAAATTGCCTAATTCAAAGTCAGTTTAAAAGACTTTGTCATCTGTCTGATTTTATAAATCTCCTGCTGCTGACATCTCTGTGAGCAGTGAGAATAGTAATAGCTTTTTCCAATCCTTCTACACCTCCATCCGCTATGACCAGGGCCTCCAAGCCCTCAGTTTTTTCCTCTCCAGACGTCCCCAACAGTACCCTTCCACCGACACTCTCATTCATTTGGCCGAACTGGTCCTCACCCTTAACAATTTCTCCTTTGAATCCTCCCACTTCCTCCAGACCAAAGGGGTAGCCATAGGCACATGTATGTGCCCAAGCTATGCCTGTCTCTTTGTTGGCTACGTAGAACTGTCGATCTTCCGTAATTACACCGGCACCACTCCCCACCTCTTCCTCCGCTACATTGATGACTGCATTGGCGCCAGCTCATGCTCCTGCGAGGAGGTTGAGCAATTCATCAACTTCATCAACACATTCCACCCTGACCTTAAATTTACCTGGACCATCTCTGACACCTCCCTCCCCTTCCTGGACCTCTCCATCTCCATTAATGATGACCGACTTGACACTGACATTTTTACAAACCCACAGACTCCCACAGCTACCTGGATTACATCTCTTCCCACCCTACCTCTTGCAAAAATGCCATCACGTATTCCCAATTCCTCCGCCTCCACCGTATCTGCTCCCAGGAGGAGCAGTTCCACCATAGAACACACCAGATGGCCTCCTTCTTTAGAGACCGCAATTTCACTTCCCACATGGTTAAAGATGCCCTCCAACACATCTCGTCCACATCCCGCACCTCCGCCCTCAGACCACACCCATCCAACCGTAACAAGGACAGAACGCCCCTCGTGCTCACCTTCTACCCTACAAACCTTCGCATAAACCAAATCATCCACGCACCCCTACAACCTACCCTCCCATCCTGGCACTTTCCTGTGCCACCGCAGGAACTGTAAAACCTGTGCCCACACCTCCTCCCTCACCTCTATCCAAGGCCCTAAAGGAGCCTTCCACATCCATCAAAATTTTACCTGGACATCCACTAATATCATTTATTGTATCCGTTGCTCCCAATGCGGTCTCCTCTACATTGGGGAGACTGGGCGCCTCCAAGCAGAGCGCTTTAGGGAACATCTCTGGGACACCCGCACCAATCAACCACACCACCCCGTGGCCCAACATTTCAACTCCCCCCTCCCACTCTGCGAGGACATGGAGGTCCTGGACCTCCTTCACCGACGCTCCCTCACCACCAGTCGCCTGGAGGAAGAACATCTCATCTTCCGCCTCGGAACGCTTCAACCCCTGGGCATCAATGTGGACTTCAACAGTTTCCTCATTTCCCCTTCCCCCACCTCACCCTAGTTCCAAACTTCCAGCTCAGCACTATCCCCATGACTTGTCCGGACTTGTCCTACCTGCCTATCTTCTTTTCCACCTATCCAATCCATCTTCTACTCCCTGACCTATCACCTTCATCCCCTCCCCCACTCACCCATTGTACTCTATGCTACCTTCTCCCCACCCCCACCCTCTTCTAGCTTATCTCTCCACGCTTCAGGCTCACTGCCTTTATTCCTGATAAAGGGCTTTTGCCCGAAACGTCGATTTCGCTGCACTTTGGATGCTGCCTGAACTGCTGTGCTCTTCCAGCACCATTAATACAGAAAATAGCTTTTTCATAATCAACGGAGAATTTCTTGAAGTGAGCTTCAGAACAGCAAATGTAACTGCTTTATAGAGATCCTCATATAACTGAACTGTCACTATGGCGAGAACTGCTACTTCAGTGAGTGGTTGAAGTAAATAGCCTTGATAAATTTAAGAGGTAGCAAATGAATGCAGGAAGGAGAAAGACATTGAAGATCGATATTTTAATTGATCTACTCAAACATTTAATGATATGTATCTGGGACTGGTGCGACTTGATTCTGATAGTGTAAGATCAATTAAGTAAGAGAAACAAAATTCAGGGGTCTGTCATATAATTGTAGTGTCTCTATCTCTGGACCAGAAGTTCTGGTCACAACTGTGCCAAGGGGGTTTAGAAACATCTCTGTGGAGGTTGATTAAGGAACAAAAACAAATTGCTCAAGAAACTCAGCAGTTCTGACAGCATCTGTGGAAAGAAAGCAAAGTTAACATCTCAAGACTAGTGATCCTTCTTCAGTGACAGAAGACTCGTGCGGAGAATAAACACAGACGGATAATCGGGCTGAATGAATGGCCTGTTTCAGTGTTCTAAAATTTAACATAAAACTATACCAACTGCTTTACGATAGTTACTACACAGGAAAATTGCAGTTACCTTCACGGAGCACAGAAGGTCATTGTTCTTCTTAAAGCATGATGACCGTGCACACTGTACTGATCTGGGTGACATCTTCAAACCACACTGGCAGGATCTGGTGCTGTGGTTTCCTCTGGTAGTCCAGAGGAAAGAGTTGGCCCTCCTATACATCCACCATATCCTCTGTTAGCAAAGCACAGAGTTAATTTCCTCGTTACACCATCACGAGGGCAGTTTATGGATATTGTGGCAAGTACTTCAGTAGCTAGTGTGAGGGAAGATAATGTGAATGGTGCCATACAGTCATAGTGCAGTTAATAAGATGAGTAATTCACAAAAGAGAAATCCTTCATGAAATACCCGAATTGACATTGAGCCAATCTTTAGTAAAATTTAGCCATCTTTTATGTAAAGCATTTTAATTGCTATCATTAAGAGCAGAAGTTGTATGGTAAGCCAGAAGTGGAGGGGGTGGGGGGAGGTGTTAAAAAGCATTTCTCCAACATGAATGACTTGAAAAGATTGCATTGAGTGGGACAAAATTATTAACATAAAACAAAACTCCTTTAGTTTTTCATATGCAGAGTGAGTATATTTCACCCCAGAATAGCAAAACCTGATATGGCTGTTTCACAACAGTGGGGAAGGAAGAGAAACTGATGAAACATCAACAAGTTCAGGAAATGAACCACCCATTAATGAGTTGCCTAATGTTACTTGCAGCAAGTTCATGAATATAAGTCCCTTTTTTATTTATACATGGAAAGGATAAAGTTGGGAAAGAAACTTCAGATATTCACGTCATGAAATAAACTAAATAAGCTATAAAACGATCATGTGACACTTGGCATAACATGATGTTAACACAGTAACTAGTTTATCTGAAAATACTAGCTTTCAGAGCACTGCTCTTTCATCAGGTAACTAGTGCGAGTATGTAAGACAGAGTGTGTGTATGTGCAGTGTAGTGGGGTTACCTGCAGTGTAACATAAACCCAAGGTCCTGGTTGAGGCCATCCTCATGGGTACTGAACTTGGCTATCAGCCTCTGCTTGGCCACTCAGTGTTGTTGCATGACCCTAAATCTGCCTTGGAGGATGGTCACCTGAAGATCCGAGGCCAAATATCCCTGACCGCTGAAGTGTTCCCCGACTGGGAGGGAACATCCCTGTCTGGCGATTATTGTGTGGTGTCCATTCATTTGCTGTTGTAGTGTCTGCTTGGTCTTGCCAATGTAATCGACACAAACACAAATACTCACACATTCAAGCAGATCCTCTCTCATACACATGTCCTCTCTCAGATAGACAGACAGACACACACACACAGATATAAGTCTATGGGGTGAATTTGCATTTGCAGATACATTCTAATTTTGATCAAAAAGCACACAACTGGCAGCCAGTCAGTCCATACAACATTTTATAAATTCTTAACTTGGAAATAGAACCAGTCTGACTCAAGATTGAGATACAGACAGACTCTAACCTCACAGCTTTAATATATCACTTTTTTCTTTTAAACCTTAAGGTTTCTTGAGAATGTGACTTAAAAGAAGTTCTGGGATTTACATATTAATGAACTGAAACCTGTAAACCATTGTAAAAGATGAAAGACTTAACAGCAATCTAGGTTTGTTCAATTTATCCTTTTAATTACATTACACTGTGATTGTTTGCTATAAATTCTGTGACTTGTGATCCCAGTTACCTGATGAAGGAGCAGCACTCTGAAAGCCAGTACTTCCAAATAAACTTGTTGGACTATAACCTGGTGTTGTGTGATATTTAACTTTGTTCACCCTAGTCAACACCGGCACTTCCACATCAACACAGTAAGTGACACTGAGAAACATTGACAAGAAAGCCTGACCAAAACCTGAGGTAAATAACATGTATTTCCTGACCATAAATTTTATCTTAAGACTTTTAATAGCATATATGTTGAACTGCTCAAGAAAAACAGCAATACCATGCTCCCCACTCTGACTGAGAGGGTAAAAGGCAAAGCCTGTAGGGTAAAAGTGTCTAGTTGGATTTTACTTGTTCAATAAATTCATTAAACTACTTTGTTAAAGCAAAGGTACAACAAAGTCACTCGGTACACAAATACCAAGCGCCACTACATATTGAGGTTCTGCCTCTCCCTGCTGTTGTGAAAGGTGGGGTTGGCCTCATTGCCTCAACACTCCAAGTAATTGCACTGTTCTATATCATCTATATGTTCTATATCTTCATGGAGAAACTGGCAAAGAGTTTGATCACAATTCCATTAGGA
Organism: Hemiscyllium ocellatum; assembly: GCF_020745735.1. Lineage (NCBI taxonomy): Eukaryota > Metazoa > Chordata > Chondrichthyes > Orectolobiformes > Hemiscylliidae > Hemiscyllium > Hemiscyllium ocellatum. The sequence continues at coordinate 6,571,747 of NC_083446.1, forward strand.
AGTGGTCAGCATGTAGCATCCTCAAGACCTTGTTGGAAAAGGAGAGGGTGGATTTTGTCATGTGGTTTTCTGAGGAGACAGTCAGTCATTTGGCAGAATGCCTCATCACCGGACATCACTTGACTGGCGGTAAGAAGGGCACTGCCTGTCATATCCTTCTTGTATGGGGGGATTGAACTGTTGCACATCTTCTGGAATGTGCCTTTGCAAAGTAAATCTGGAGAAAGATGCAATGTTTTTCATCAAGGTTCGTAATGAGCAGTTCCATGATACAGGACTCTGTGCTCTACAGTCTATTTCCTGGAACACACACCGAGACAAACATCGGCAGTACCTGGAGGACCATCAACTCACTGAAAAAAGTTCTTTAGTCTGCCCAAAACATGTTGGTCTTCCAGAACAATGAGTTGACCTCAAATGAATGTTGCAGACTGGCACATTCCGAGGTCCAGGACTACATGCTGAGGGATGCAGTGAAGCTTGGGGAAGCTGCTACAAAAGTGCAATGGGAAAAGATCACTGTCTAAGATCTTCCTGCTGAAGTTAAATGGGGTTCCATTCAGTTCTCAGATTCTCCTCATGTCTCAAATATAGTCTTGTTCAAGTAGGAGATGCCTTTGGTTTGTTTGAATAGGGTCTAAGATTTGTTTGTTTCCTTGATATGACACTTGACTATGTATGAATATAAAGATATTTTTAACGAATAAAGTATATTTTAAAAATAAAAAATGACACTTAAAAAAGACACAACTAAACTGATAAACTGCAATTTCACCAATCTGCTGAATAATGTTTGCAGTGATACTAACTTATTTTTGCTTCAAATCTGTACGTTTACATTTTTGTAATGCATGACTCAACCCAAGTGTGTAATCACTACAATCTTTTAAAACAGAGCCTCACAATTTCCAGTTATAACATATGAATTAAGAGCAGGCCACTCAGCTCCTCAAGCCTGCTGTCATTTATTTAGCCCATTGTTGATGTGATTACTCCACATTCCCTCCCACCCACCCCAGTAACTTATCACACCTCGCTTATCAAAAATTTATCTATCTCTGCCTTAAAAATGTTCAAACACTGCTTGCACCATCTTTTGAGGAAGGAAGTTCTAAAGTCCCATGACTCTCTGTGAGAAAGAAATTGCCCTCATTTCTGTCTCAAATGGGTGAGCACTTATTTTTAAGCAGTGACCTTAGTTGTACATTCTCCTACAAGAGGAAATATCCTCTCTATATTCACCCTGTCAAGACCCCATGTATTTAAATCAAGTCACCTTTTACTGTTCTAAACTCCAGTGGAGACAAGCCTAGCCTGTTCAATGTTTCTTCATATTTCCAATGTTTGAGGCCAAGTGAATGACATGAGACAGGCCATGTTTAGCAGCGCTGCCAAAATCGTGAAGCCTAATGGTAAAAAGCTGTCCGAATTAGAGTCTGGTATTTTCCAGTTCTTCTGGAGTTAGAAATGAATTATGACTTGAAGACTCAGTTATGAAAGCTGAACATTACAGCTGCCAAGGAAATTGGCAATGGTAGAAAAGCAACTATTATCTTCATGCCAGTACCCCAACTGAAGTACTTTTAGAAGATCCAAGTGCAACTTGTGCACGAGTTTGAAAATAAAATTTTGTGGTAAGCATGTTGTCTTCATTGCAGAGAGGAGCCTTTTGCCAAAATCCAACCAGGAAAAGTAGAAACACGAACAAACAGAAGCATCCCAGAAGCCATACATTGACTGCAGTGCGTAATGCCATTCTTGAAGATTTGGTTTGCCCCAATGATTGTGGACAAGAGAATTCGTGTGAAACTAGCTGGTACAAAGCTCAAAGTACATTTGAACAAAGCTCAACGGCACAATGTAGAACACAAAAAAAGATATATTTTCAGCTGTCTACAAGAAACTAACTAGCTAGGATGTTGTATATGAATTACCAGAGTTCCAATGGTAGATTGTAAAGAATGGTTCAAATAAAAAAAGTCAATACTGATAAAAAAAGACATGCAAGATTGTGCTGTTGACCATATATGAAACTCAACAATTCAGTACTGTTGCTTTCCTTTTCACTTTATCTTACTCACTTTTTGCTTTATCTTTTCCAGCACAACCAAACTATCCGTGAAAATATAAATAAAGCTCAAGCTTCCACACTCAACTACAACGTAGCTCAGAAATAAATTCCAGCTGTGGTAATTCCCAAGCTAATAGAGATGAAGGCAATGCATGAGAAATGAGCTTTGATTGCATCAGAAACGACGAGTTGTTGTTGACAAATTTCTTTAAATTATGGTCCTTATTGCGAGCTCAACAAAATGTCAGGTTATTAATACATTGAGAAATGAAATCCTCCCAACATGAGGTGCTGTTAGATGCAATAAGTTGATAATCAACAGACTTTCAATTTCACTTCAATCAAAACATGCACAAAATACTTGCCATATGTGCTGAGAAATGGAGATGTGGATTCACAGCCAAGGTTTCCCACAAAATGGGTTCAAGAGTTCGGGCAGGATTAGATGTGGATCACAGTCCAGGAACTTTCTTACCAAAGGAACATCTAATGGTTCACATTGTGGGATAGATTCTCAGTAAATGTCAGTGATTATATTTTAACAATGAAGAGATTGTGGTAAAAAGAAAGCAATGGGCATGCAAGACATATAAACTTAAGAACAAAATAAATAGCAGCAGAGCTGGATGAACTCTGTCTCAGTCTTTAGATATGGCATATCCTTAAAACAAGTAGGTGCTTATGCAATTCTATACAACAGAATGATTTAATGGGAATAGTTTTGATCCCTATTCAGATAGTTCTTTTGTGACGTGCAGTGTGCCAAAGAACAGCAATTTCTGTAAATGAATGATGCACTGTAAACTGTACTCTCACGGTACCATATCAAGACGGACTATCCATTGGACACTCAATAAAAATTGTAATGAAAAAATATAATATACTAGCTTCTAATCCTCGCCATGTCACCCTCAGCTACATTAGAATATAGACCAGATCTTAAGTGTAAGAGAAAGCTCCTTTTATGCAGAAACAACTTTATTTCATAAATTTTCCCTTTTGCTTTACTAAGTGATCCACTTAGTAAAAGTTATTTGTTATTACTATTTCATACTGTATATGACTTTTACATTACTGTTATTAATACTCATTTCTATCTTGTTTGGATTGATGGCCTGAGGGATGCATTCAGCTCTCTCTCATCTGGTGGAAATCACTGTGTCCAATCAGACAAATTGGAAACTTCCTGAAGCCACAGATATTCCTCCTGCAAACAAGAGAACACAGAATACTGCCATTATTGTAGAAATCAGTACACATACTACAATTACCATAAAACATTTCATATTATGATTTCCCGATAAAGACACAGAAACAGCAGTTGGTGCCAGATCTGCTGTTAGTTTTAAATCTGAGATAAATTTTTGTTAAGCACAGGTATTAAGGGATATAGATAAAAGACAGGTATATGGAATTAGGTCACATATCAGCCAGGATGTCATTAAATTGCAGAAAAGGCTTGAGGGGCTGAATAGCCTACTTTTGTTTCTATGCTTCAATGTGGAATAAAGTTAACTCATACTCATTCTATTTGTTTGCAAACCACATCTCGCCAATTGAATAATTCTTACTACGATTTTATGATTATTTTAGTGAATCTGTCACTTGGTGGTAGAAAGCATTTGGATTCAGATAATTTAATAAGGTGCCTAAATGGGTAATGTGATCTTTGCTGAATGTTCAGTTATTATGCTAAACATAAAAAATGCAAGCTTTGCTAAATAAATTCCAGCAACAGTCTTTCTTTCGTTTCTTCCATAGCTCCACTCAAAGTGACTCTAAGCTTATCTTGTCCATGAAACCCACCTCCTATTCCATTGAACCTATTCTCAATATACAGCTGTTCACCTGACTTCCCCATCTGTTTCCTTGTAAATAAATATTATAAATGTTTCTCACTTTTCAGCCATGGTTCCTCTTTCTTTAAATCATTGTCATAACCCATCCCCTCAAAAAATTCCTCAATTGCATCAACTTTGAAAATGACCATTCCAATTCTAACATTCCTTTTCCTGTTCAAAGTCCTTGAATATTATTGTCACCTCTCAAATCTGTTTCATCCCTGAGGAATGCAGGACTCTTATGATGTGGGTATAATGTCTCTACCGCTGGGCCAGGGGGCACAGGTTCATCCCCCGTTCCAGTTTTGAACAGTTTGATTCGAAAATATTTAGCCTGAGAAACTCATAGCTTTTGTGGTAGTGTCCCAACCTCTGGGCCAAGAGTCCCAAATTCAGTCCCACCTGTTCCAGAAGTGTGTAATGACATCTCTAAATAGGTGGATTAGAAAATATCTACTCTAAGGAACTCCTGCAACTATGTCCTGGGACTGAGACAACAGATCTTGTACTAGGTATGACTCCAATCTGCGAAGAGTGTGCCTCCTGATTTCCATTGGCTCCAGTTTTGCCAGGGTTCCTTGAAGTCATTCTTAGTCAAATGTTGCCTGATGTCAAAGACAATCATTCTTACCTCGCCTCTGAAATTTAGCTCTTTAGTCCATATTTGGACTAAGACTGTAATGAAGAAAACAGGTGAGTGGCCATTGTAAAATCCAAACTGAGCATCATTGAACAGGTTATTGCCAAGCAAGTGCTGCTTGACAGCACTGTCAACAACATCGTCCATCACTTTGATGATTGAGAGTTGTTTGATAGGGTGACAAGTGAAGAGGATAGATTTGTCCTACTGATCAGGACTACCTAATAGTTTTTCATATTGTTGAATAGATGCCAGTGTTATGTTGTACTAGAAAAGCTTGACTAGGGACATGGCTAATTCTGGCACACAAGTCTTCAGTATGATTGCTGGAACAATGTTGGGGCATTTGCAGTTTCCAGTGTCTTCAGTCATTTCTTGAAATCACTGAAGAATTGAACTTGTGATGTTGGGACCTCAGGAGGTGGCTGAGATGGAGTTTCAACTTTTAAGGTATTACTTAAAACCGACCTTTTTGAGAAAGCTTTTAGTCATCTGACCTAATATCTCAACATCACACTCTGATTTATAACGCTTACACGAAGTGTCTTGGGATTTTTTATGTAAAAGGCATATATAATTTGTTGCTGTTGTTGGCAACTTTGTGCTGAGAGTTGACGGTTACATGTTGATTTTTTTTTATTTAAAAAGGTGCACAACACCACCATAGCTATTTGTTGTCTATTTCCAGATATCTCAAGAAAATATTAGACCTTCACAATAACTATTGTTACATTTAGTCATTTTAGAGGTCAATGAGACATCGTGTGCACCTTACATGTATAGTATATATAATGACAGTTGGAATGACAGGTTTCTTTCTCTGCAGGATATTAATGAACTTACTTTGCTTTTATAACAAACTGAAAAATTTCATTGCCATCTTTTTTGATGTTGACCCACAAATGATCAGATTTATCTGATTAAACTTCACAACACATTGTGATGGATTCTGAACTCAACCTTTGGGTTCCTATATCTTTTAGCATGAATATAGTGATGGTTTCCATATTTACCAAATGCTTAGTTGAGCAAAAGATATGAATTTTCATGAAAATAAACTGGGATCCAAATGCTGGATACAAGCACAAACCTTATTATCGGTTGTTTTACCACTGATCGTTTGCTCAGTGCTCATTGTACTGCACTGTACCCCGAAGGTGCCAATCGTCTCAGATGTTAATCTTATTGGGAATGATGCTGAGACCTGCATATCTGTTTTCAGCAAGGAGACATGGCTTGTGTTAAGATTTTCCATTCTTGGATATTTATATTCCTTTTCCACTGTGTTTTTGAAAGGGCTGCTATGGAAATTTGGAGAGGTCTTCATTCCACATGCATCCAGCTGTCTTTTCTTTGCACCTATTTCTTGTTCAATGCTGTTGGAACTACAGGCTGTTTCTACTGTCAATTTTGGAGATTCAACACCCCAAAGCGCACTGTCCAAACCTGACAATGTGAATGATAGATCTGCAATACAATATTGCATAAAATTTAAAATTCCAGTAATGCCATCTCAAATCTTCCACTAAACATTTAAAAGGGCATCAGTTAAAGTCCTTATTTATGCTTATCTATGTAATCTACTGAGTTTAAAATTACTGAAAAGGTCGGAAAACAAATCTCTAGAATTTAATTCCTTTTCAACTCTACACTGTTCATTCTTCATTTGTAGGAATGATCTGACTCTGCCATTCCACACAGTATAGTGGATTGTAAGGGTCTTGTTTGTGCAAATGAAGTGGTCATGGAATCAAAGCGTAAAACTGGTGTGGCACCAATTGCCATCCTGTTTACACTAGTACCTTACTTATGTGGAAATCAGGCAGTGACGTTTTGGGTGAGCCAACATTTATGAGAGGCAAATAATTGCAAGTTGACAAGGAAACATTGGAAGAGTTAAGAATGGTGGCAGGAAAAACATGGCTGAGGGTTTCAGCAACAGATGAACAGAAACAGGGATGGAACCAGGTTATATTACAGAGGGGGAAAATGTGGTCTTAGCGATGTACATGATATAGCATTAGAAAAGAAATTCAACTCCGAGTCAAATAAAGCACAAAATTCGAATTTTGCCAGTTCCAGTGGTTAGAGAGGCGAGAAAGGAGTTTGTGTTGGAGGCCAAAGACATGGTTAATTGAAGGATATTTTGATTCATTCAATGCTGGATATCTGACAATAAGAAAGCAATAAAGTGATCAGAAAGCTGGATGTCACCAGCGTACATTTAGAGGTTGACATATTTTCAGGCGATTTCATTAAATGGCAGCAAATAATGAGAGCTGGGAGCATGTCAAACATTGGGGACTTTAGAGATACTGCTGTAGGGGTAGAAATCAGAGGCCACTGAAGAAGAGATGGGGAACAGGACACAGAAAGAAGAACTGCAAGCCTTTCATATTATATTAAATCTATTTGGACAATGTATTAGTTAGGACATATAATTAAGTTCATACATAACAGCAATATGACCTGACCTCACTGAGAGACACAGAGATGAAGAGACCCAAGAAACATAAGGCAGTAGTGAGGTCTAAAACAGAGATTAGGACTTCAGTATTTAGAAACAAAAGTCATAGGCACATAATTGATCAGATATTTTGTTCTAAATGAACCTATACCTGATTCAGAACCATCAAGCTCCGTATGGATTTTCTGGGATTTATCTGCATCATACAGACTGTCTTGACTGGTCTCTGGGGCAGCTGAATCAGTGCTAGATAGCACCCGGTCACTATCTCCTGAATGAATCTTAAGTCAAAACACAATCAACTTTAAGTCTGTGCAGTTAAATTCGTTTAGAATCAATCACAATTTCAACCTTAATGGCCCAACATAATGAGTGCCCCAAATCCACTTTATTGAATCATCTAACTGAGGATTAAATGAAATTTTGAGATAATGTTACAGAAACTGTTGCCTTTCCAGGATCATGCATTTTTTCATACTCCATAATACATAAATTATTAAAGAATGTCATTTTTGAGTAATACAAACAGATCATAGTAAGATTATGAAATATCCAGGAAACAAATTATATTAAATCGAGTCTTCTGAATCGCTCAGACTTAATCAATTTTCAATTTATGTAAGAACATACTCGTTTCATGTCACAGACTCTGCTCAGGAGAAATCTATTCTGGATAATATTCTGTAGAGTATTCTGAAGTGACGTCTTAATTTCTTGTGTGTTTGAGACCTAGAAAGTCAATAATAAATATCTTTTAAATTAAGTTACATCTGTAATAAGTTAGGCTTTCAAGTAATGAAAATAAATGATGGAAACAAGTAGTGCAATGGAGGAGCATGTGAGAACTGCAATAGCTGCAGCATCTCACTGATGCCCAACCAAAATCTGCTAACTCAATAAAAATTACAGAATATTAAGTAATAGAATAGAAACAGCTCATTTGTTTCATCAGGATTGTGTCAAAATTATTATTTTTTGTCTAGTACTATAGAGAAATACCTTATCTTGCCAAACCATGAGACACAGCACAATGAAGAAACTAAATGATGCTTTGACGCTTACATATTTGGTAAGGTGCTATCTATGTTGTCTCAGTGCAACCATTGCTGCTTAAAGTAGTGCATGCTATTTGCCAACCACAGTGCACCCCATGTATACCTTCAGGAGCTGTAGCGACTTGATTCTAAAATCACGATTTGTACTGCTTGACAATACACTGTGAATTGCATCACAGATGACAGTGGTTGCAGTCTGCATCTTCCTCTGATCCTATAGACAAAAAAGTTAAATAGCCACTCATTCACAGCAATTATAAAGTGTTCCTGCTCTCAAATTAGTAAAATCAAATAGAATGTTAAACATGCAAGAAACTGTTTCGTAAGAATGCTATTTTTTGGGATTGTCAGGAGATAAAGGTAAGGTTGTAAATGGTACTCATTCTGAGCTTAGCTGATGACATTTAGAATCATCTACATGATGTAGGAGTAGAATTATTATCAGGACAGATCAGACAGAAGTTCATATATGTCATTGAGGACACTAGTGAATTTGTTGGGTTTTTATAACAATCTAAGAACTGTCACCAAGTTATTTTTCTAATATTAGCCCTTGAACAAGCAGATTTATTCAATTAATGTTAAAGAGGGGCAAATACATATCCAGAGTGGATCAGGTATTTGTAACAAATTCTTCTTTTTCCTTCTCTCTTCTCCAAAAATTCCCGAGTCTCACTAAGTCTAAGCTGTCCTTTCATACCTATGATGTATTATTTACATGACAAGCTAGACAATAAATTTTGAAAGGCTAGCTATTCTGAGATAACTCCTAAGAGATTGGAATCCAGTTTTAGTGCATTTTCTCCCTTTTAAGTCCACCTTTACAAAGCTTGCTTGATACCTCATCAGGTGTAACATTCCATGATCTTTCACTCAAGACAGCTGCTGAATTTACATCCACAGTCATTTTGCTATTTCAGTCTTTGTTTAAAAGAACACATATGGTAATTAATATGGTCCATGGCCAAGATACCCAATATTGTAATATTGACAGAATACATTACAAGGAAATACCAGATGAAATCCAAAATCTATATTTATTGTAAAGCATCAGGTAATTATGTTATCAGTTCATCACTGCCAAAAACTAATCGAAGTTCCTATGTCTTTTGAGTTTGCTTCTGATACCTTTCTGTAATGTAAGCATTCATCCAAGACTTGATGGAGCACAGGTTGAACTGATTTCCTCACAACATCTTTATTATAATGAAGAATCTGGTCCAGATGTTCAACAACTGTTTTCTGTCCCGCTGTCCACAAAAAAAAGAACATTAGAAGTTCTCACCAAAAACAAAACCTTTGAATACATAACTTTTATCATCATTTTGCCAGTGGCAATCCAAATAGCAAACAATTGGACATACTAGTTGCAAAACCAAGACCAGCGTTTCACCAACAATAGCATTTATGTTTTCTTAAAAGTTTTAAATATGGATGACATAATTAACTTCACAGTAGTGATAGAAAGGAAAGTCAAAGTAAAAGATGGCTTTGTCACCGTAATTATTTGTGTCTTTTTTTTAATGGGTCAATAATGTAAATACACTTGATAATAAAAGCTTGTTGACCAGGCTTTGTGAAAGTACCTATTACATCCAACAGCTCGAAGTGGAAGTCATCCCAGTATTGGATGAAAAGGAAAAGAAGCAGCATCTGTTCTTGGGCTCTACCAGATTCAAACCAGTCATCTTCCAGGATTGATTGAAGTTTGTAACTGATATCTGGACAAGCTAATCCTGTGATAAATACAAATATGTACAATGTAACTGGCTCTTAAAAGTTATTTTCAGATTTCTTTTCCCTGTCTGGCAGATGTTTACTTTTATGGAGGTGCATACCAATGAAGTCACTAGTCCTTTAGTATCACTGAAATGGCCATTTTCTTGCATGATCTGGTGATTATCGATGCATATTAACCATACAGTGCATCATATTTGAGGTAGACCCAATCCTCACCAAGCAGACACATGCAACATAAATTACTGCATCGTGATTCAGAGAGGGAGCCTTAGTTGAATGTTCTGTTCCATTAATCAAAGTTATTGGGAGTTCTATCCTATAGCTAAGCATGGCACATCTAGAAAGTGTGTCCAGTGACCAATCAGCAAGATGTTTAGTTTAGGCTTTGCTGCAACAATGCACAACTAAGTTAAATAAAACAAGTAAACACACAAACATTCAGAACAGGACCCAAAGTAAAACACCTCCTGAGTTGATTGAGAGCAGGTGTTTATCATTGAACTTTGTGGACTCTCTTGTTGTGTAGTAGTACAATCTCTACCCCTGAAATGAGAGACCCAGCTTCAAGTCCCACCTGCTTCAAAAATATGCAATAACATCTTTGAATAGATTATTTCAAAAAATAGGTTAAATAAAACTTCTGTGACCACTTGGTCAGACTGAAGGAGCAGCATCGGTGAAGGTGCCAACCATTTCAAGTATCTCTGACAGGACCAGATAGAGGTCACATGCAAACTTCAGAAAGAATGTGCAGCTTGGTGCGGGAGTGTGTGGTAGCCAGCGGTCAGACCATGTGGAGGCCCCTGTGCTGGTCTGATGCAGACAGCCTTTGGAGAGAGACTGTGATGTTGTCTTTTTAACTTTGCTTCTTGTTTTTTTCTGATACTGTGTATAGTCTTTGTTTTTTTCTTCATTTCCCCACTCTTTAACTAAGGATTGTACCTAGAAACCTTTGTACCTAAGATGGCAATGCAATGTGGTGACTTTTAAACCTTTCACTGTTCTCATTTGAGTACGTGATCATAAAATTCCAATCCAAATATCAATCCAAGCTGTTCATCAAATACATCCTTTGTTATCTACGGCAGGGAGTTCCAAATCTAGCATTGGACTATTTTGTTACTTTAGGACCTACAATTTCAGAATGGAAGGAAGTCACACTAAGGAAGCTAAGAAAACAGGAGTACTTCTGGAGTGGTTGTAAAAAGTTATTGAGTATGAGGTCCTCGGTTGGGGCTGTTAACCCGGGCCAATCAGGGAGCCCTGTCTGACATATAAACAGGAGGTTCGGAGAGTCTCCTCACTCTAGGGACTGGATCTGAGCTGACTGATCAGAGCCCATGTATATTGCATATGTAAATAAAGGGTAATTTGGTAATGGTACACTGGCCTCTGTTCAGGTATTTCAACTTCCCTTATCTAAACATCCGTTTTGCTGTCACTATTGTCTACATATTAAGTTGCATTACAGGTATACAAGGTGGTTAAGAAGGCATTTAGCATGCTTGCCTTCATTGCGCAGACTACTGAGTATAAGAATTGGGGCATCGTGTTGAGGCTGTATAGGACACTTTTGGAGTACTGTGTATAGTTCTGATTGACCTTCTGCAGGAAGGATATTATTAAATTGGAGAGGGTTCAGAAAAGATTTAGCTGAATGGTGGGTTTACTAAAATCATGAGGGATAAGATAAGGTGGGGGAGTTCAAAACTAGGGGGCATATTTTTAAGGTGAGAGAAGAAAGATTAAAAAGGGACCTGAGGGGCAACTTTTTCACATAGAGGATGGTTTGAGTGTGGAATGAAATGGCGGACGATCTGGTAGATGCAGATATCATTATAGCATTTAGAAGACATTTGGATAGATACATGAATAAGAAAGGTTTAGAGGATTATGAGCCAAATGCAAGCAAGTGGGACTACTTTTACTTTGCAAAACGTGGCTGGCATGGATGAGTTATACCAAAGGATATGTTTCTGTGCTGTATGACTCCATAACTCTAATTAAGAAACAAGCTTACAGGGCCCTCTTGTGGTATAGCAGTAGTGTCCCTACCACTGGACTGATATGCCTGGGTTCAAGTCTCAGAGATGTGCAATAACAACTTTGAACAGATTGATTAGAAAAATAGGCTAAATGTAAAAAATTCTAAAAGCATTTAAGAAATGGGCTTAAATGCCACAGGTAATTTGCTGGTGGGGATAAAAAGCCATTTGGTTGCCAGTGACAATGGCTCTAGATATTAAAAAAAATTAAGAGGTAGGCCTGCTAGAGGTGTGCAATAACAAACCTGAAAAGATTGATTAAATGCATTTACACTTGTGAATGTTTCTAGGAGTACTCGTGGTCTAGTGATAGTGTCCCTGTTTCTGAATGAGGAGGTCCAGGTTCAAGTTCTACCTGCTCCAGAGGTGTGTAATAATATCTTTGAATAATATCTTGATTATAAAATATAAATAGGTAGGGTCTTGTTCAGCAGGAAAATCCCAGCATTGTTGGGAGCTACCCTTTCTGTTCCAGTGGCCACTGGTATTGGAGGAGGAATCAGACGAAAATCATGGACAAGTCCAAGGACCACACCAACCATATCTAGTCTAGCAAGTGGGCCAGAACAAGGATACAAAAATCAGTGTTATCAATTTGAACATCTGAAAGGGGTTGATCCCAAATTCCTGAGGAACATCTGGCACAGCACAGTGACTCAGTGGTTAGCACTGTTGCCTCAAAGCGCTAGGTTCAATTCCAGCCTCGGGTGATTGTCTGTGAGGAGTTTGCACATTCTCCCAGTGTCTGCGCGAGTTTCTTCCCACAGTTCAAAGATGTGCAGGTGAGGTGGATTAGCCATGCAAAATTGTCCATTGTGTCCAGGGACGTGCAGGCAAATTGGATTAGCCACGGGAATGCAGGGTTACAAGGACAGGGTAGAAGGGTGAGATGCTCTTCAGAGGGTTGGTATGGACTTGAAGGGCTTCCACACTAGGGATTCTTTGAAAAAGGACAATAACAAAGGAGCTGGCAAGGTTGAACGCTAAAATCAAATCAATTTCTACAAGAAGCACCAACAGTCTTGATGATTTAACATCTGTTCTTGAGGATGGCATCCCTGTGGTATATTGCATTTAAACTGCGTATTTTAAATAAAATTCAAGATGCAGAAAAAGAAGAGGTAGGCTCTTCCCCAGCGGGGAAGTTGGCTACAGCGGTGTTATCTTCTGGGCACGGAAGGATCTGTTTTGGGGCCACTGCTGTTTGTCATTTTCATGAATGACCTGGATGAGGATGTAGAAGGATGAGTTAGTAAATTTGCGGATGACACTAAGGTCGGTGGAGTTGTGCATAATGCTGAATGATGTTACAGGTTGCAGACGGACATAGATGAGCTGCAGAGCTGGGCTGAGAGGTGGCAAATAGAATTTAATTTGGAAAAGTGTGAGATGATTCACTTTGGAAGGAGAAACAGGAATAGAGTACTGGATTAATGATAAGGTTCTTGATAGGATAGATGAGCAGAGAGATCTCGGTGTCCATGTACATAGACCGCTGTAAGCTGCCACCCAGGTTGATAGGGTTGTTAAGAAGGGCTATGGTGTGTTAGCTTTTATTGGTAGAGCAACTGAGTTTCAGAGCCAAGAAGTCATATAGCAGCTGTACAAAACTCTGGGGTGGCTGCACTTGGAGTATTGTGTACAATTCTGGTCACTGCATTATAGGAAGGATATGGAAGTGTTGGAAAGGGTTCAGAGGAGATTTACTAGGATGTTGGAGGGAAGGTCTTATGAGGAAAGATTGAGGGACTTAAGGCTGTTTTTGTTAGAAGGTTGAGAGGTGACTTAATTGAGACATATAAGATAATCAGAGGGTTAGATAGGATGGACAGTGACTGCCTTTTTCCTCAGATGGTGACGGCAAGCACGAGGGGACAAAGCTTTAAATAGAGGGTGATAGAGTTAGGACAGATGTCAGAGGTAGTTTCTTTACTCAGAGAGTAGTAGACGTGCCAACTTTAAGGGCATTTAAATGGTCATTGATAAATATATGGATAAAAATGGAATTGTGTAGGTTAGATGGGTTTCAGATTGGTTTCATAGGTGGGCACAACATTGAGGGCCAAAGGGCCTGTACTGTGCTGTAATGTTCTATGGCAATTGATGTTTGTGCTAAACTATGGATTTACAATAAAACTTTAAATCGCTGGAAGTTTTTTGCTGCCTAATTCAAGATATGGATATAGTCTTTAAAACACTTTCCACATCCACCTTATCAAGACCATTCAGAACCTTATACACCTCAATCAAGTTACTTCTCACTCTCCTGACCTCCAGTGGAAACAAGCCCAGCATATCCAATCAATCTTCATAAAACAATTCACTTATTTTAGAAATTAATCTTGCAAACCTCCCTTGAACCACGTCCAATGTATTTACATTCTTCCTTAAAGGAAAAATCAGAACTATACACAGTACTTGAGATGAACAAGAAAGACTCTTATGAAAAGGGGTAAATAAACTCGAAACATTAACTCTGTTTTCTCTTCACAGATGCTGACATAATGGTTGTGTTTCTCCAGCAACTTGTTTTTGGTTTGTTTCAGATAACTAGTATTTGTATTTGAGATGTAGCTTTGCCTACGTCCTGTACTGCTGAAGCTTAACATCCTTACTTTTATGTTCAAGTCTTCTTCCAATAAAGTATACTATTCCTTGAGCTTTCTTAAGCGCAAGCTGTACCAGCATACTAACTTTTTGCTGTTCATTAATACTCAAATTCCTAGCGTTTTGGAATTATGCAGTTGTTCTCCATTTAAACAGAATTTTCTCTCCTTTTTTTTAATCTTCCTACTAAAGAAATTTTTTCACATTATACTTCAACTGCCAATTTTTTGCCCAATCACAATCCATATACAGAGGAACCTCGATTACGTGACCGACAGGGGCGGTAGTATTTTGTTCAGATAATTGAAAGTTCGAGTAATGGAATGCCAGATAACACAGTTTAGCCAAGCATTGGGACCTTGCGATCTTGTCCGGATAATCCAAAATTCGGATAATCGAGGTTCCTCTGTATATCCACTTGCAACTTTCTTATACCTTCTTCACAACATACTTTCCAAGCTATTTTGGCATTCTTTGAATTTAGCTCCAATGCTTTCACTCACCTCATCTAAGTCATTGATGTGAATTATAAATGGTTGTGGTCCAACGCAAACCTCTGTGGAACCTCACTGATCACATCCAGATACAGACTCTGTACATTCTATTTTCGGATAGCTAGCCAATATTCTAATCATTCTAAAATATGTTATCCCTTACATCATGAACTTTTATTTTCTACAATAACATCTGTGGCATCTTATCAAATGCTTTCTGGAAATCCAAGTGCAGTAAGTCTACAGGCTCCATGCGCATGTTACTCCTTCAAATAAATTGGTTAAATATGATTTTCTTTGACAAAACCTTGAGCAAGTCTATAGCTCCTTGAAAATAGCAACAAAAGTGGATAATGTAGTAAAGAAAGCATATGGCATGCTTGACTACTTCAGTGGTTTACCAGGATGTTGCCTAGATTGTAGTGTACTAGCTATAAGGAATTCCTGAAGAAGGGCTCATGCCCAAAACGTCGACTCTCCTGCTCCTTGGATGCTGCCTGACCTGCTGCACTTTTCCAGCAACACATTTTCAGCTCTGATCTCCAGCATCTGCAGTCCTCACTTTCTCCTAGCTATCAGGAGAGGTTGACACCCTTGGATTGTTTTCACAAGAGCATTGGAGGCTAAGGGGCAACATGATAGAAGTATATAAACTTATGAGCAGCGTGAATAGGGTGGATAGCGGAGGGTTTCTTTTCCCCAGGATGGAAACCTAGGGGGCATAGGTTTAAGGTGAGAGGGGGAAAGTTTAAAACAGATGTGCAAGGGAAGTTTTTTTACACACTGGGTGGTAGGTGCCTGGATCACACTGCCAGGGGAGGTGATAGAAGCAGATACAATAGCAATGTTTAAGAGGCATTCATACAAACACATGAGCAGGTAGGGAAATAGAGAGATGCAGACCATGTACAGGCAAAGTGGATTAATTTAAAATTGCATCATGACTGGCTCAAAGGGCCTGTTCCTGTGCTGCACTGGTCTATGCTATATAGCTACAACAGATTGACTAAACTGTTTTACTACTGTAACATATCAAAAGTTAACTGTTAATTTTAATTACTCATAATGTCTCCTAATGGGTTTTACTCAGCATTAAGTAATTGCAAAAATTCAGCAAAGACGGAGAAAAATTACACCCTACAATTATACCGAGGGGAACTATAAATGCTCAGTGTAATGTATTTTACATGGACCATGCCTTCTGTTTATAACTTCAGTTTTTTTTAGAAAAGCTCCCTCATTATTAACGAGTTGACTAGCTGAATTACACAAATCAGGCAGATTTCTAGTCTGTGTTGTCAGATGATTTGAGCCAAAGCAATGATTGAGATGCTACAATCTGGGGAAAGGAGTAAGATCTGCCATATTCCTGACCCTAATAAAGGGAAGACACAAGTAATAGCTGCAAATAGGATCATTGTATTTAGGATACAATTGTAAGAGTTAAATAAAACATCTCACTGTAAACTGAAAATATAATGAATAGCCAGTTGGGAAAGCATTGCATATTCCTGGAGCCTTATCAGAGATTAGGGAAACCACCTCAGGGGAGAGTAGAGGAGAAATTGTTGGTAAGAAGGGCAAAGAAGATAATGAAGTGGACAAATACAATACACATTTGTATTGCCAGGAAGCTATTTACAGCTAACTAAATGAATCTATAAATTCTGTTTTATTCATGATAAGGGTTCTCTGAACAGCTTTATCTTTGTCATATTAGAGTTTATCTTTGTGTCCCACAGTTTTGCTAACCCAGGGAAAATGAAAAGATTTTGTAACTATATTATCCACTTTGTCAGTTTGTAACTGAAAATTACTGCAGCTCAAATAAAGACATTCCACTGAATGTGCACAGCTCATATAAACAATATTTTAGCCACCCTAAGGCAATTAGGGATAGACAATAAACTCCAGCTTAGCCAGCAATGTCCAGTGCTCATGAGCAAATAAAAACCCTTAGAATATCGCCTTTTGATAAACAAATAAAAACTTTCCTTCTGTAGTCCTTTCATCTGTATTTTGAGTCAGACGTTGACCATATTGCTTCCAGTTTGCTAGATGAGATGGATCCATCATGAATGACAAAGAATTTATGTTGTTTTTGAATAATATTGGCAAGTCAGCTGGTCCATATATAAATATATGTGTTAAGTCAAGGAGAGCTGTTTTGCAGGTATTATTGACCTGAGAGCGATTTGCTAGTTCCAAAATGATATCCTGGAGGTTAAAGTCCTTTCCACCTCTACTCCATGATCTAATCGGTAAATTGCAAACATGTTCCTCCACCTGCTGTTTGAAGACAGGGATCACCCAAAATCTGGTGATGGCTATTCTGCCACCTACCTTCTTGCCTGTAATCTTTTTGAATTTTATTCATGGGGGGTGGGGGGCGCGGGCGGTACAGAGAAAATATTGCCCGCAATCCCTTAATGCTCTTAAGAGGTTAATTCATGTCCTTTTATGAGTCTCCCTCCACTGTCACCAGTCTTTCATCTTTTTGGAGCAGGGAGCCCCACCACATGTGGGATGTCTACCAATTTAATTTCATGAGCTGATGTCAGATCAGCTAGTGGTAGTGGCGGTAGTTGCGTGTTGGGGTTTCACTCAGGACTTTCAGCATCATTCATGACAAAGTAACCCTGTTAATTGGCAAGTTATTCACTACATTATCATTTGCTCTTCATTGCCACCATATTGTACATGGTACACATTACAGATAAGATTCAATCACTGCAGCAACTCACCAAACTTTCTTCCCAAAGACTACCTTGGAGGACTAGGGCAGCAAATGTATGTGAGTTTTAAAGGTCATGGGTTTGGGAGGAAATGTTGGAAAAGCCTTGACAAATTGTTGCCAAGATTACTGGCTGTACCTGTAAGTACCTGACTGGGTCACACATAATCCTGGCTTGAAAACATGCATCCCTCCATTATCGCTTGGTAAATAGTTTGGAACTTCTACCAATCAGCACCGTGAGAGTACATTCACCACATGAATTACAGTGATTCAATACATCAATTCACTACGATCTTCTTAGGCCATTTAGGGTAGGGCAATAACTGTTGTGTTCCTAGCAAATAGGAATGTTCCATAAATTACCAGCATCATGTCCAATTTCATATTAATATATTATTCATTTGCGTGCCTTTGCAATTCAATGTGTGTCGTTAAAAATAATATTTTCATGGAGCCTCAAAAGGAAGGCGCAGTTCAAGGGCTAGGCTGTCAAACCTATTCAAACAAAGCAATTCTCTGGGTACTAATTAGGGAAAAATGAAAGCTAATTTGCATTATGACAAATTATTTGCATTTGCTAGGATCACGCTTATTCATATCAACCACGATAGCTATCCTCATATAGTACACGATGGAAGCATGCCGCAAGATGTGCAAATTCCAGCAAGAAACTTATCTTCCATTTACATCCACATGTTATATACACTCTTTCTGTTAAGGATACAGATATATTAGAAACTCCAGCAGGCTTGTTAGGATAGTTCTTAAGGCAAGGGCAAATAGCAGCTATTGATAATATCTCAAGCACTCCACACAATCCTTCTTCAGCCAGTTTGTTAGGAATCGAAAGAGGAAACAACTTCCCAGCAACAGGATGGAGTCTATAGCAATGTGAATCAGCTGCACATTCAAAATTTCTGATCAGAAAAAAAGTAGGTTAATGCACAACATAAACAATATATATTTACAAGATAACTTTTGTTAAGCAAAATAAAACTGCTGGTGAAATTCTGGGAAATCCATTAATGTGATATGTTTGCAATATTTAAGAAGCAAATCTATGTAAGAACTTAACAGATAATGAGGTTTTATTATGTGATAGAACATTCCTGACAAAAATCATAGCTTGAACCAAGTAATTGTTCAGGACTTTTCGCTGATCATTTTGTACTACAGGTGACACAATTTTTCATGCATTAAAATTAACAATGGTCCATTGTGTGATACTTGTACTCAAACGTCAGATTCACAGTCAATTATTAGCATTTACAAAGCAGACGAGTGACTCAAGAGTTCAATTATAGAAAGTTGTGAATTAACACTAGAGAAAGCTTACTCTGCAAATTAACAATTTGAAATAAAAACACAACTTGTTAACTACTGTCCTTCAGGGAAGGGAGTTTGCTTGTTGACTCTTAATACCCATTAACTTTTATCTGGTAGCTTATAAAATAATCACTTGGCTCACCATCAATTTCTCAGGACAGCCATAATAAAGGCTTTACTAGTTTTGTGCACAACTCAAGAACGAAAGCTTTATTCTGGCAAGTCATCATTTAATACTTACTTGATATAGTGAGTGCTGTCAGAAAGTACAGTATGTCTGTTACTGCAAAATTGGTCCAGTTTCTCACTCCTAAATTTAAAGTATTTTAGTTACTGTTAAATCAAATTTGTGCATTTTAATTTCTCATAGTTCTTGGTTTTGCTGGCAAACATCATTTAGTTATGTTCAGCAATAGTATCTTGTACATACATAATAACAATGCTGTGCAGCCAAACCCTGCTCATGATACACCTTCTTTACTTTATGTAACCTTTTTGGGTAGTTCCATGGTTTATCATTTGTCTATGGGTTTTATGTTGCACTTAAACACTCAAATGCTGTATCTACCATTCTTTCCAAGACTATGGGTAAGAAATTAGATCAGCAAAGTTGATGTACAACATTTAGTGTTATTGTAGCATTTCCGAGTATGCTATAGTATCTTTATCTAGATATTAACCCATTAAAATATGTAAAGAGAATTTGGCCATTCAAAAGCATGCCATACTGTGCATGTATGGCTATTTCAGCAGAGGTATCTTCTCCCCACTTGACAATCCCCTAATTTAAAAGAAACCAAGTTGCTTCCAAGATTCCCTGCAAAAGAAGAAGTAAGTGTAATTTTCCCCAGTAGTATTTACTGTCAACATCTGGGCATACTGCAAACCTGGAATCACAAAACTATTGAGGAAACGTGGATGGGGAATGCATGACAGTGACAATACTAAAATGTGGTTTCAATTTGATTCAAAGTTTTTGATTTCTATTGCCTTAAGGAGAGATTTGTCATTGGTTCTTTTTTTTTTAGATTACTTTTTTTTTAGATTACTTACAGTGTGGAAACAGGCCCTTCGGCCCAACAAGTCCACACCGACCCGCCGAAGCGCAACCCACCCATACCCCTACATATACCCCTTACCTAACACTACGGGCAATTTAGCATAGCCAATTCACCTGACCCACACATCTTTGTGACTGTGGGAGGAAACCGGAGCACCCGGAGGAAACCCACACAGACACGGGGAGAACGTGCAAACTCCACACAGTCAGTCGCCTGAGGTAGGAATTGAACCCAGGTCCCTGGCGCTGTGAGGCAGCAGTGCTAACCACTGTGCCACCGTGCCGCCTTAAAGTGCCGCCGGTCTTCAGTATTCACAAATAACTGCAAATCTAGAATTGCATTATCCATAATCTCTTCCACATAAAAGCATAAACACTCATCATTTCATGTTGTTGTAGTTTCATATGTCACAGGTAATTAATAACAAAATCCTCACTTCATCACCATCTTGACCATGCATACTGTCTGCTCCACTATGTAAAGTAAATCTTTCAGCCATTACATAGGGAATTGGTGAAACTGAAAAGTATGCAGTGACAATTTTCGGTCTTATACACAGTAGGGACAAGAATTATGGGGTTCTGGGTTAACAAAAGTTTGGGAATAGTAAGATAGTTATTTTATACTGATAATAAATAGTGATATTCTACATGCTGTTGCAGCGAATTCATAGTAAGTGAATATTCTTACTTGAAGACGTGAGTCGATAGATTACCATTTACTTTGACATAAAACTGGATTTTTACCTAAAAAATAAAGTTTTATCTTACTTAGTCTTGAGAATAATATTCAAAACTAATACAACTTAAAAACTGACCCTGCAGTAACATTTAAAAACGTAACTTTTTAAAATCCAAATTGTTTTTTAAACCATATTAACAGTCAATTTTAATTTATCCCACTGACTAATAGACTGTTTTCTTGTTTTTATTGATTTTAGTCTCTTGCACTTTTCTTCTATTTCGCTGTTGTATTTTCCATTTCTCTTACTCACCGATGCAAAATTATTCATATTGTTTATAATTTATCCCCAAACTACTCCTAATCAAAAGTACAACAATTATATTCTAGCAAACATCAAATTCTTTAAGGAGCTACACTAATGTAGTTCTCATACTTGCACCCACTTCATATGCACCCATAATTTTGATTACATGACAATTATATATAACTGACAGAAAATAAAAGTTACCATTATACTTCGTTTCAACTATATTCTTCCCACCCTTCCATAAACAATGGCATCCCAGTTTGTCTTCCAAACCACCTAGACTCCAGATAAATCCACTCTATGGTGAAAATATAGGAACAGCAGAGTTTCAAAATTTAGATTTTGTCTGCGCAGATCACTGAAGTGTACCAGTAAGGTATAAAAATGGATCAAAAGAGCTAATGGATGGTTAGCCTTTATAACTAGAGGGCTACAAGATAAAATGAAGGAGATTTTGTACAGCCATTGAATAATTTGGTCAGACCACATGTGGAATATCTGTGTATAACCTTCAGCATCTTACTTTATATAAAGTTTAATGTCCTTGGAACCAGTGCAGTATGGATAACGTTAACATTATTATATTATGAGGGAAGACTACATAAACTAGGCTTGTATTTTTTACAGCAAAGAAGGTTAAGTGCAATCTAATTCAGGTTTTGAAAGGAATTAATAGGATAGACAAACCTCTGCCAGTGAGGAACTTAGGATAAAGGAACGCACATTAATTTCATAGCCTTGCCAGTCAAGAAGGAAATTATAGAAAATATTTATTTACATAAAATGTAAATACTAGTTTAATTAAACTTCTTTTAACCTTTGAAGGATAGATAATAGCTTGTCAAGAGTATAACATATAGAGTGAAGGCATGTATATGAAGTCAAGATAAATATCAGTGATGATCTCATTGAATGAGGCAATATAGTCTTGATGGCCAGTCCTGTTTTTATTTTCAAGATTCCTAGTTGGCCAACTCATCCTTCATACTTGAAGGCTTAATATTTGGTTTTAGTGCAAGAGACAAAATTAGAATTTAATTTAATATTTTGTTCTTCTAGGTCACTGAGTTGTTTAATATTCAATACCTGTGCATGCACAATACTGATCCTGTGTAAGAAATTCTTGATTGTTAGGCAATCTTTCATCACAATGCAGCTTTGTTCAGAAATCTAATTAACACAGAAAAGAAGACTGATTTTGTCCACATTGCTCAATATTCAGCTGTATATTTGCACCCACAAGTGGAAAAAAATGATATTTTACAAAGAAACAAATTAACACAAGTAAGTTTGTCAAAGTTCTTTGTTAGTCCATGACAAAATGGAGCATCAGCCAACAACATGTGACTATTGCCATACACAATTATAAGAGTGATGTTAATTTTTGCTACTCTGCCTCTTACCTCTCGCCCTCCTAAGACCTTAACAAATAAAAACACTAATTTTTTTAAAAAATGGTGACATCTGTTGGAGATCAATTGCACTGTTCATACCTCAAATGTCAGCCTGAAATCTGAAGAGATGAACTTCTCATTTAAATCAGCAGTCCCCAAGTCCACTTGCACCACACGTAAGGATAGCTGGAGCAAAAGCTTTTCTATTACTGATTAAAACAAAGACCAGAATTACTAGAACAAACATAAGTAACTCTGAAGTAATTTTATCTGAGCAAGTCTAAGGTCTTAGAATTGGAAACTTTTCTACTTTGAATCAAAAACAGGAATAACATTGTCGCAAACAAAACATTTTGGTTTTTTTAGGGTTATGGTATTGGGAGGTGGTGGCATAGTGGTAATGCCACTGGATTAGTAATTCTGAACTCAAACAAATGTTTTGAAGATGTGTGTTAAAATTTCACAATGTAAATGGGTACATTGGAATTCAAAATTTAAAACATCTGGAGTAAAAAGATAACCTAATGGCAGCCATGATTGATTGTAAAAATAACATCTGGTTCACTAATATCTGCTGTTTTTAGCTGAACCAGCCTATATATGACTCCAGACCTACAGTAAGTGGCTGATTCTTAACTGCCCTCTGGGAAACAATTAGTGTCAGAAAATAAATGTTGGCCTAGTCAGTGACACCAACAGCCTAAGAACAAATGGAAATGTGGTTCAGTCACTGAACACAGCAGTAGAATGTTACTTTGCACTTTTTTTGGTATTTCCAAAATTTATGCTATTTCAAACAATATTGTAACAATGTTCCAACATCATGTGCTTCTCATTTCATGAAAATGATGAGTGAATAAACATTATCACTCTGCTTCAACAGCACGTTGGCCAGAAGAAAGGCATCTCTCCCGATCCCATGAAGAATTACTGAGTTTTGGGGAATTACTGAGTTTGTTTATGTGGAGCAGAGACGGGAAAAACATGTCTGTTTACAAAACATCGAGAAACTGCCAGACTTTCAGAAAAAAATGTTTACAATTCTCTTTTATCTACTGTAAACAGAGAAATCTTCAAATGAAATTAGAGGAACTGCTCCAACTAATTCTGAGTCCATACTAGCAGAAAGTTGGGGTGTCAAAAGTGCAGAGGACAGCAATGGAGCAAAGAAGATTTGGAAGAGATAAGAGTCATTCCTTTAAGCCCTTACCTTTGTAAAAGTAATATGTTTGATTATTGGAGATCCATTGTCCAGCAGCTGCAACTGGTCAAATTGTTATCATTAGAAAAAAATA
Organism: Hemiscyllium ocellatum; assembly: GCF_020745735.1. Taxonomy (NCBI): domain Eukaryota; kingdom Metazoa; phylum Chordata; class Chondrichthyes; order Orectolobiformes; family Hemiscylliidae; genus Hemiscyllium; species Hemiscyllium ocellatum. Next base: position 6,595,511 of record NC_083446.1, read on the forward strand.
ACATTATGACTGAAAAGAAACTGAGCATTAACAGATTAAATTAAATGTTAGGCTTCAGTTTAGTTAGTATCAACTTTGAGCACTTATTTGTGTTATCATACACCTAGCTACCTGTTACAACACAGATGAGATATTCCTTGTGGAACTGTAAGGTAGAGTTTACTGCATTAACCAATACAAGTAGATCTCCTTCCAGAGTTGATCTTCTAAATCTTCTGTTCATGTTTTTAATATGAATAATAAGGTACTCTATAACCTAAAAAGAAACAATACTCCAGTATCCAATTGATATGAGTCATTTAATATTATGATTAATATTAGACTAGTACCAGCAAGTTTTGAGCAGATTCGTAGCTCAGGTGCTTCTACACGTGCGTCTAGGCCAATTGGTCTTCCACACTGAGAACTGACAGGCAGTGGTTGCTCTTAAGTGCTTCCACAGTGTGACTATTCTTCTTGGGTAAACTTATATAAGAAGCATTTACAAGTTATCAGCCATAAATGACCCTACAACCTAACACAAACTTCATGGATTTGACATCCTAGCACATCTGTCCTGCCCAATGGAACATAAAATCCATTACAGTATGGCTGTTAGTTCCAAGACCTTTTTTTATATATAGTAGCATGGCCAGTGTGTTGGGTCGGGGTATAACCTTGGTGCATTGTTTATCTGCTAGGCATCTGCAGATGAAGTTGTAGGGATCTCTGTTCTTGGTGAAGACTCTGTAGAGGTGTCTTCTTCTCATTGCAGATCGATAATTTTGTAATTATCAAGGGAACAGAAGTTGAGAACACACTAGATTATCAACACCATGCTCACAGGGATCAGATTTACAAGAGTGGAGGAAACCAACAACCATCTCCTATTCCCAGATGTGATGGTAGAAAGGACACAGAACGATGAGTACACTACAAGAATGTACAGAAAAGCCACACACTGAACTCTGAATTATGCTCTGCTAACTCAGGGCAAAGGGAAATAGAAACTAGGGTTATTCATACACATGTCTCAGACATTAACTGGATCATTTGAGTCTCTGCAAGCAAATGGTTTCAACAGTACAAACCCTTCAATCAAATTGTACCCTTGCTGATGGGGTGAGATATGGTGCTCTCATAAAGTGGACTAAAGACAGTTGGGCATGTGTTCATTTTACTTGGAAACACAACACAGCACATGCATGCATGCAAACGGCTTAATGTGGTCTTCAACTCATGCACTAAATAGGCACTTCTTTTCTTTCCTCTTATGCAATTCATCGCCGGAGTCTTCTTTCAAAAAAAAATGCAGAATTATTGAGACCACTAAATGCAGGCATTTTGTTGTCGGGTTTTTGCACTCTGCTTCCATTCCATTACCTGTCGGAGAGCGGTCTCCATGTCCTTTGGAGGTTGGAGGGGGAAGGGGTTCGCGCGCGGCCAACGGAATTTCAAAACAACTTTCCCGCGTGCCAGTCGTTTCCCGCCCAAATGCCTCCAGCGCATGCGCCGAACCTCCATCTTTCTCTTTTTAACGGCACCGGCCAACCGTTCTTCGTGCGCACGCGCCGGACAAAGGTTGGTTGGTAGGTCAACCGAGTAGGAGGGGAATGGCTAATTGCCCTTGAAAAGAAAATAGCATGGGGGTTTATTCCTGGCGTGTGAGTGATGTTGGTAAGGTTATCATTCAGTGCCTGCATGGATGTCGCTCCAAGAAGCTGTCTTGGCAGCAATGCCTAATCACTAATGTCAACCACGGCTCCATTGGTAGTCTCTGGTTCAAGTCCCAATCCAGGTATTTGAGTGAAAACATCAGAAAAAAAAAATTGCAGCAGTTTAGTGCTGATGGAGCAATTGCATAGTTGGAGGCCCTGTTTTCCGAATGAGATGTTGAACTGATCCATCTGCTTGGGTTGATGTAAAATGCCCCTCCTTGGGAAGACCAGGAAGGTCATCTAGAGTGCCCTAGCTGATGAATCCCAGAATAGTTAGGGCACAGTAGGAGGCCTTTCAGTCTGTTGTGTTCATGCTGACTCTCTGGAGGAGCAATTCTCCCACCTTTCAAAATGGGTCAACATCACAAAACTGGAATAGGTAGCCATCATCATGTTGCTGTTTGCAGGAACTTGCTGTGTGCTTATTGCCTATAGTGTTTCCTGCATTGCAACAATGACTATACTTAGTTGGCTACGATGTGATGACTAGTTGCTGTGATAAATGCAAGTCTTTATTCAGTCGTTCTGGGTTAGGGGTGAAATGCTATTGATGCATTGATGATGAAGGAATGGAGGTAATTGCTTGATGTGGAGAGAAACGAGTGCATTCTGTAGGTTATGTGATTATAGAAACATAGAGTTCAGTAGGAAACCATTCAATTCATCATGCCTATGCCGGCTTTTTGAAAGTCTCTTTTCCCTATAAACTTGCACATGTTGCTTTCAGGTATTGATCCCAACTTCCTTTTGAAAAACCATATTCAATATACCTTTTAAGGCAGCACATTCCAGATGACAATAACTTGCTGTGTTTCAAAAATTATCATTATTCCCTTTACTCTTTTGCCAATGATCATAGCATATCAAGAAAAAAATGTACAGTTGCTGTTAATCTTCCCCACCAGAAGTCTCCTGATGTTTGCACCTATGCCTTGTTTCCAAATCTGTTTATTCCTTTCCTTCAACCAACTATTTAAGTTATTTTTAAATGTTGAATATGGTTTCTGCTTCAATTGTTATCTGTGGGTATGCTTGCTGTGTTGGGAAGTTGATTTGCAAACGTTTTGTCCCCTGTCTATGTGACATCTTCAGTGCTTTGGAACCTCCTGTGAAGCACTGCTATAGTGTGTCTTCTGGTATTTATTTGATTCCATTCCTGCTGCTTCCAGTTACCGGTTCTGGTTGTTTGTTGTAGTGGCTGGTATGTTGGATCTAGATCTATGTGTTGATGAAGTCCATGGATGAGTGCCATGCTACCAGAAATTCTCTGGTTGTCCTATGTTTAACTTGTCCTTTGATTGTTGTGTTTCCCAGTCGAATTTGTGGTCCTTGTCATTTGGGCGTGTATGGCTACTAGGGACAACTGGTCATGGTGTTTAGTGGCTAGTTGGTGTTCGTGGATGTGGATAGCTAGTTGTCTGCCTGTTTGTCCTATATAGCGTTTCATGCAGTCTTTACATGGAAACTTGTAAATTACATTAGTCTTGCACATAATGAGTATAGGGTCTTTTGTTCTGGGTGAGTTGTTTTCTGAGCGTGCTGTCGGTTTATGGTGTGTCATGAATCCGAGTGGTTGGAGAAGTCTGGCTGTTAGTTCCAAGACCTTTTTTATATATAGTAGCATGGCCAGTGTGTTGGGTCGGGGTATATCCTCGGTGCATTGTTTATCTGCTAGGCATCTGCAGATGAAGTTGTAGGGATCTCTGTTCTTGGTGAAGACTCTGTAGAGGTGTCTTCTTCTCATTGCAGATCGATAATTTTGTAATTATCAAGAGAACACAAGTTGAGAACACACTAGATTATCAACACCATGCTCACAGGGATCAGATTTACAAGAGTGGAGGAAACCAACAACCATCTCCTATTCCCAGATGTGACAGTAGAAAGGACACAGAACGGTGGATACACTACAAGAATGTACAGAAAAGCCACACACTGACCAGATCCTGAACTACAACAGCAACCACCTGAACACACGTGAGAGGCTGCATGTTCAAAAGGGCTACAATATACTGCAGCATTCCTGTCCTGCTAAGAGAAGAAGAAGAAGATTCTACAGAGTCTTCACCAAGAACAGATATCCCTGCAACTTCATCTACAGATACCTAGCTGACAAAGAACGCGACGAGGACATGCCATGACCCAACACACTAGCCTCGCTATGGTATTTTTAAAAAAGTCTCAGGGCTAACAGCCAGACTTCTCCAACCACTCTGGTTCATGACAGCCTATAAACCTGACAGCCATGTTCAGACAACAAATCACCAGAACAAAAGATGCTATACTGATTATGTGCAGGAGCAATGTAATTTGCAAGATTCCATGAAAGACTGCATGAAACACTAGATAGGACAAATAGGCAGACAACTAGCAATCCACATCCATGAACACCATCCAACCACTAAACGACATGACCAGCTGCCTCTTGTAGCCATACACACCCTAATGACAAGGACCACAAATTTGACTGGGACAACACAACGATCATAGGACAAGCTAAATATAGGACAACTAGAGAATTTGTAGAAGCATGGCACTCATCCACAGATCCCATCATAAAACAGACCTAGACCCAATATACCAGCCACTACAATGAACAGCTGGAGCCAGCAACTGGAATGAGGAGGAATGGAATCAAATAAATTCCAAAAGAGAGAGTACAGCAGTGCTTCACTGGAGACTCAAAAGCACTGAAGATGTCACCTAGACAGAGGACGAAACTTCTGCAAATCAACTTCCCAGCTTGGAAAACATACCCGCAGCTATGGCAACCAGCATCCAAGCTACAAATATTTACACAAACCTTGATAAATTGTTATCTCTCTGTGTCTCTGCCTTGTTGACAGACAACATTAACCTCCCTTTGGGGACTTGCAGGACATGCGATCTTTGATATAAACGGTAAGACATGTCTGAGACCGTTTCATATGATAATTTTCATTTGGTGCTGCAGGAATGGTGTGTTATCCCAGTGTCTGAAGGAGTCTGAGCAGAAGTTTAAAGGAGAAACATAAGATGTTATTTGCAAACTTTGAGAGGTAGTGTGAAGAGTTCCAACTTGCTGTTTTCCCATGCTCTAGTACCTCCATGCAAAGAACCATTGATGCTTTCCTCTTATAAGGAGTCATGGTTGCAGCATTTTGTGAACCTTTTTCTAGCAACATGTTATGCCTCCAGTTATTTGTATTCTCACCCTATATGCAAAATACATCTGTTGGAAAGACGAATGTGCAACATGGCATGTAAAACCTGAGTGCCCAAGTAACTATAATTGCATTGAGGGACCTTATGGTCAGGGTATATGATGCTTCGAACAATGTTTAATGCCCCGTGTAAACATATCTGGAATGATTTCATGACATAATGCTCTGCTTCAGTAATAGGATGTTTTGGAAGATTTGTATCACTATGTGTACGACATTGTCCCTCTTGAATAAAATAACTTCATAAAATATGTAAAATATTTGAACAACGTAGTGCACGTCTATCCACTTACCATGTTAAAATCACCAAATTACAGCACATAGTTAGACCTAGGACACTTAGTCTTCAGCTGCACCATCATTAGCCTTCCCTCCATCATAAGCTTAGAAGTGGGATGTTTGCTGATGATTGTAAAATGTTCAGTACCTTTTATATCTCCTCAAGTACTAAAACAGCCCATGTACACATGCAGCAGGACTTGGATGCGATCTAGGCTTGAGCTGATATCCAGTAAATAACATTTGTGCCATGCAAGTACCAGACAATGACCATTTCAAGTACAATAATATCTAGTAATTTCCCTTTGCTGTTCATGGCATTACCGTTGCTGACTCCCACACCATTCACATCCTTAGAGTCACAATTAAGCAGAACCCAAACCGGACAGTCGTACAAATACTGTGGCTGCAATAACAGGTTATAGACTAGAAATATAGTGACAGGTAACTCACCTCCTGTCTCTCCAATGTCCCCATCTTCATGGAGTAAGTCAGAAGTGAGATGGATTATTTTCCACTTGCCTGATGGATGCAACACCTACAACATTTAAGAGGCTTAACATCATCCAAGGCAGTCCATTTGATTGGCACCACGTCCACCGGTTTCAACAAGTTTCATCACCATTGCACAGTGGCAGCAGTGTGCACCATCCACAAGATGCATTATAACAACTCACCAAGGTTCTTTCAACATCATGTTACAAACCTGTGATTTCTACCACCTCGAAGGACAAAGGCAGCAAATGTATAGCAACATCACATCTGAGTTTCCCATTAACCCACTCACCACCTAATTTGAATCTCGCCATTTCTTCACTGCTAGCAGATCAAAATCCTGGAACTCCCTTCTTAAAGCACTGCAAATGCATCAATACCGGACCAGAGCTGCAGTTCAAGAAAGCAGCTCACTTTAGCCTTGACAAGGCAATTAGAGATGGGCAATAAATGTTGGCCTAGCCAGTGTTGCTTAAATTGTGAATGAATTAAAAACTAAACACTTACTTCTAAATTATAGATCATAGGTTAAACAATAACCATTCTTTCTGTTTACTGCTGGGCAGTTGCTGCCTTTGCAAGACCTCTTAAACATTCCTTCAGAGTGATGTAACTGAGTCAGTCCATTCTGCCATCATCTGTTTTTGATGAATTTTCAGCTGCCGAGCTTTAAATTGTAAATTAAAGAGCAGCTGAAATGGGTAACCTATTCTTCCCTTCCCCACCTCTGCTTTCCCCACATCCGTTATACAAGGGGAATGCTGAAATGCTTGACTTGATTGTATGGACATCTTGCCCTGCATGCACTACTTCGCTACAGTGGTCTGACTTTGCAGTATTGGAAATATTTTCAGCCCGTAGTCTTCAAAATTCTTTCTTTCCCTACCTGTTGTAACTGAAGACTTTTGATACCTCTCTCATTATGTTGACTTATTTTATATCCATTTACAGTTGCAGACTGGAAGAGTTAATTTTGTGGAGGACTCATTACCTGCTGACATAACTGGGGAGCACAACAAGTTACTGCTCATTATAATCGCTGGGTGCCCTCTGTTCAGAAACAAGGACTGGTTTGAACAGTGATTATCACTGATAATGTTTTATGCTTAGAGTTAAGGAAGATATGATTGATTAGTATAGGAAAAGATGCCAGTTTTTCTTCTAGTAGTGACCAGGCCAATACCAAGTACTGTTCAGTTATTACAAGGGAGATGTAATCATTTATATGGAGTTATACCTGTTTTCCAGCTGTTCAATAAGCCAGTTTAATGCACACCAGTCTCTCTGCTGTCAACTTAGCTCATTCTGCTCTCAAATATCATGTTCTTTTTCGTTCTGAGTGAACAATTTTACAATTTGCAGAGTACATAATTCCAAAGGGGCGCATACATAAGCCATGCTGCATCAGATTTTTACAGATCATTAGCTATTCGCCAGTGTTCATTGTTATATTTGATATTTTAACAGTATATACATTTAAATTGTTGTTTAATTAGCATTGGTCCTTAAGTCACTGAGATTTGCTGACAGAGATGCCTTCCAAGCAAGAAATTCTTGACACCACTGACTTTATGGTTAAAGTTTGCCTCCTATCATTTTAAGGTTCACATGATTGGTATTAGACAGAAGGGATGGGGATATGTTTCGCTGAAGTACTGTCACAATCCTGCATGAAGTCTGATGTTTTTGAAATGTGGTAGTACATTCCAGTGTAGGACTGAACTGAACCAAAAGTATATCTCCTGGGCTGCAAATTTGTAGGGGTGCTGTCTTCCTGGGAGATGCTGCTGTTATAGATACTGTAGTATGGCTCCATCCTAGTGTTAATAGGGGTGGAGGCACTCTGTGCTTTTTGCTGGTACTCAACAGAAGTGAAGATGTCTTTTGAATTGCTTGGTCCACAGGCCTGGTCAACAAGTTTTTTCTGTGACTTGGGGGAGAGGATGTAGGCTGAATTGGTATCGTGGTGAGAAGACTTGTTCCTGTTCAAAACCAGGCTACCATCCCCAACTGCTTTCAGTCTTGTTTTCTGCTTGCAGCACAGCAGGAGGGCCATAAACTGTGTGCACCAAGCCACCTTCTTGCGGAGACCAGAGTTGTTGCGAGAATAGATAAATGGATTGAGGCCCGACCTAAAAAACACCAAGGTTAATCCACACAACTCAAATTGGTAAATGATGAAGCTGCTGTCTGAGGATAAGACATCATGCACCAGAGCTACACCCAATGGCAGGCAGCAGACCACTGATAATAGTATCATAACACAGGTCACTACTGCTTTGGAATCCTTAACAGCTGAAAGGTTCACTGTGTGTTCTAGCTTCTTGTTGGAAGTAGTCACATTTTTGCTTTCATTGTGTGTATATAGGTGTGTTTGCACATGGGGTGTCTTGTTGCATTTCTGCCCTCTGTATAAAGAGGGCCCTGATCCATCTGGATGGACGAAACAGTCGTGCTTTTTGGGGTCAACCACTGTAATCACAGGACAGCGCCGTACCTGTGCATTCTTGTGGAGAGTTTGAGCAATCATAGCATAAGAAATTGCAACAATGCCCACACAGAGGGTAAAGTCCACCACGTATGTGTATAAAATGGCCTTGCCATCTTCGTTAATGAGCCCAAGCAATGGGACACAGATCTTCGAGCTGTGGTATTTAGTCATGGCTGACAATGTGGCTAGGGTAAAACTGATGACCCACAAAACAACAGTAAGGAGAAGTGTACAGACAAATGAGGAGGAATGATTTGTTCGCTGCCCTAGCACCATTCTTAGACGATGAAGAGCGATCACAGCCACTGTTTTCAAAGACATTATGACGAACCCTGTGCTAGTGAGGTGGAATGCAAAACAGAAGGTATCTGACATATTGCTCCTGTTATCAAAGAACATCACAAAGCCAAACATGGGGACTGCAATGAGGCAGATGAAGAGGTCACAGAAAGACAGATTCAGGATCATGAAATCAAAATGTGTCCTAAATTTCCTGAAAGCAGGATTGAAGAAGGAGGAAAATACAATTACATTGCCATAGGATCCCAGGCAGAAAACCAGCATGAGCAGTAAGGTGCAGGTGGCCAGTGTAGCCTTGTGGATTGCTGTTTGTACTTCCGTTCGATTTTTCCCTGGAGAACAGTTTGTGAGCACTGGGAAAATACATTCTGGAGTTGTGTTCATACTGAAGAGGAGTTTTTCTTTTATAAAGGATGGCTGGAAATCCATTGATGTAGGTAGCTTGCTTGGCTGATGATTCTTCAATGAGTTTTGATCAATTTGTTATGGCACCTGAAATCAGAAAAGTGAATAATAGTTTTGTTTTGTGGATAGAGAATACTGTAAAGATACACAATTTTTATAAAGTTTGTTTTTGTAAGTTTTTGCATCTGTAGGCATGAATTTCCTATCCATCTTCCAAGTGCCATATGCTGTTCCTGTACATATACAAGATTAACAGTGCAACATGGTCTGTGAGTTCTCCTGCTGCTATTCAATTAACAATTATTGGAAGTCAAATCAAGTCAGGGCACAGTCATACATCCTACATCTTTTCAGTAAGAAGCTATTTGATGTCTATGGTATCTCAGCAATCAGAAGGGGCAGGAGCTCACTATGTGGTGAATCATGGACAATAGACCAGATCTGTTAGAGTGGAGGGTCTTTAATGTGGGTGCAATGGAACGTTTTTGGCAGCTGAGGGCTGATTTTACATAGCCGGCTGTTTGAATTGAAAATCTGGCATGATAGTCACTGAATCATTCATCCCTCCCAAATGCAATAAATGGGGTGCCTAGCCTGTCAACTGCAGATGTTAGGAAATCAGATGCACATCGCTCACAATCTTCCTCTTTTAAAACATCTTAAAATCTACATTCTTGACCAAACGTTTTGTCACCTGTCCAAATATTTGCTTATGTGGCTCAGTTGAGTTCTGATGACAAAACACATAATGTACATTGGTATAATTTACTAAATGAATTCTAAAAATGCAAGTTGCCACTTTATGTTCTAATAGAAGGTACCCTAAGTTAAAACTGCTTGGTTTTTCAACTAAGTGTTCTATCCACTACTAGGTATTGCAGAACTCGTGATAAACATGTCCTTAGAAACTGCGTCAATACTGTGCCACACACTAAAGGGATGAACCCTTGACGCACCAATAAAATCACGCCCCACTGTGAAACATATGACAGCGCATCTGTAAATAAAAATTATGGATCTTGAAATTGCTGCTGTCATTATCACTTATACAGGCAGTTACATTGTCTTCAGTTTTTTAATAATGTTTGTTTCCACATGCATGGCAGACTTTATGCGTTGTGTTTACACAAACTTCCATTCCCCTTTAACTGCCTTTTTTTTCACAAAAAGTATCTCAATTAGTTTTGTAGTTTTGGATATTGGTGAGCAGGTCATTGCTAAGTAGGTGCTGATTGATAGCATTGTTGATGGCAGCTTCCATCATTTTACTGATGGTCAAGAGTAGACTCATGGGGCAGTAATTGGGTGGGATTGGATTTGTCCTGTTTTTTGAGTACAGGACGTACTCTGGCAATTTTCCAGATTTTTGGTTCAATGCTAGTGTTGTAACTGTATTGGAACAGATTGGCTAGGAAATCGAGGGCAGGTAATAGGCCAGCGTGGGATGTCCAGGTGGATGGAGTGTGTTGGAGGTGAGCTAAGGGGTCCTCAGAAGGTGGGTGGGAGTCCTGATTGTGAAAGTAAGCTCGGAGGCGGAGGCAGTGGATCGGCAGATTCTGGAGCACAAATTTTCAGTACTATTGCCGGAATGTTGTCAGAGCCAATAGTCTTTGCAGTATTCAGTGCCTCCAATCATTTTTTGATATCACGAGTGAATCAAATTGGCTGAAGATTAGCATCTGTGATGCTGGGTCCACTAGAGGAGGTGGATCATCCAGTCGGCTTCAGCCTTCTCTTTTGCTCTGATGTGCTGGGCCCTTTCATTGTTGAGGATGGCGATATTTGTAGAGCCTCTTCTTCCAGTGAATTGTTTAATTGTCCACTGTTATTTATGACTGGATGTGGCAGGACTGCAGCAGTTAGGTCTGATCAGTTGGTTGTGAGATCGTTTAGTTCTGTCTATCACTTGCTACTTACATTGTTTTTCCACACAAGTAGTCCTGTTTGGTAGTCCTGTTAACACCTCATTTTTAGGTTATTCCTAGCATGACCGCCTGCACTTTCATCCCAAGTTGCTCGAAGGTCTCTACTGTAAATTTTATTTTAAACCTGAAGATGCTGCAGATGTGAGATAAAGATCGAAATTGTTGCAGAGCTGCTGTTGTCACTTTAAAATCGGATAGGGTTAATACTTTCAGTGTTCAGAATTCTATCAGTAGGTGTACACATGACATGTTAACTTTATTTTAAGTTGCACATTCACCCACTGTATATCTCAAGAATTTTCTCTTTTAAGTATTTTGCTCAATCCCTGACTGCATGCAAACATCCATCAGATGATGGACTGTTCACTTTATTCTCTCTGAGATCCAATGAGCATCTGCACATAGAGATATGTGAGAGTGAAAATTCAGCACGTTGGTGCACTGTTTAAAATCCTATCCTAGGTTCTTTTTGTAATCTTGATATCAGTTCCATACTGAACATACAAAATGGGAGCAGGTCAATTGACAAACAATTGATGTTTGCTTCCGCATGCATGGCAGACCTATTGCCTTGTGTTTACACAAACCTCCATGCCCCTTTATCTGCCTTTCTTTTGAGCACCTGTCTAACCTATATTTTCTAGAGTTTTCTGTCTGAAAACAGGTTTGATTCACAGCACTATGATCTTAACTATGAGTAGGACAAGGAAACAGGTTCAAAATCTATCCTAGATGGATTGGGTTTTGGACACTGTGCCTTTGGCACCAATCTGAGCCATTGAGGCATCCAGCCAACTGGATGTCTGAAGAGCCCAAGTTGCTGTAGCAGCATACTCCTTTATATGCATGTTGTAGCCTGGAGCTATGATAGTAATGGTAGAGGCTGCAATTTATTTCCATCACGGCTAATCAGGAATATCTGCTTTCACCGGCGTATGTTGGAAGGATTTGAAGGTTGATGCTTAGCCTGTCTTGGTTGTATTACAAAAGCCGACTCTTTAGCTTTTATATGCTGGAATGGGTCTTGACTACAAAGCTTTTGGCCCATTTTTGCCAGAATATTTTCTAATCTAACTTATTTAATTCATCCAAAACACTGGTAGTGTACTTCACAGCTTGAAAATGTTTCTCTTGCATTCTGATCTCAAACATACATTTGACTTATATTGCTGTTTTTTTCTGGAGAGGTGTGGAGAGAAATTTGCTGATTTCTAATTGGAACCAAGGATAGAAAATGTATCTTCAGTTGTGATTGCCAAATACCAAATATGATACCTGTAGACGTGTTGGTATATTTTAAATTGCATTTATTAAAATAGCAAAGAAGAATTCTGAGCAGATTAAACTTTTTTCTTTAATAGTGATGCAGCCTGTTTTAAGGCCTGTGATTACAAGTTACTTTTCAAATGGTCAATATTTCTAAATCCTTTTATTATCCAGACGCACCTCTAATTAGGTATTAAATTCAGTTGTTCTGTTGTCTTGGCCTTTCTTCCTGGTTTTTGAGACCTTCAGCATAAAGAATGATTTGCTTGCAATAAATTTTATTTAGTCCTTTCTAATTATGGATGAACCAAAGCTATACTTTCATAGTATGAACTGTAATATACTTTGAGACCTTGTGCTTGTGAATAACATTAGAGAAATGTGATGTCTAATTTGATAACTTGAAAACAAGGACAGAAAGTTTTACTGAGAAATTAGGCATAGCACAGGGAAGTAACATATGTTACCATATATTAATTTGATGCTATATATGCCCTTCAGGATTCATTAGACTAATTAAATAAAGCAACTAGCTGAAGCATATTCCCAGTGGCCTTATTAAACTTGTACGCTTGCACAAAAACTTTTGGAACAGTTCTTAATATAAATTAGGTTTTGTATATGAACAAATAATTCTTTCACTATTATAGCCCTTAATATGGGTAGTATTCTATGGATTATATCTCATTCTGATTTAAGTTAGCTGGACAAATTGGACTCTGATGCCATTATCACCACACCATAGATACTACATGGTTATTTACACAAAAGCAGTGTTGGCCTCACAAGAATGCATATAAATATATTCAAACCTTTTCTCACCTCAGGTTGTCCATACAACACAAGCCCTTTACTTGGTGTTTGTGCCATAAAAACCTACTCTTCTTGTAAGACCATAACATGTTTATCCAGTGAATCACATACAACCAGGCTCAATATTTATAATTTTCAAATGCTGAATAAATTACTCTTAAAGCAGAATTTGGAACACTACATCTTATCTCAGTGCCTTTGGTTGAATAGAGACAAAGTTGCTAAAGATTTTCCCACTCTCAATTACTGCAACCTTTGCTGGAAATGTGCCCAAGTCAAATGAATTCTAATGTATTTACAGCTGGATAGTTTCTCTACCATCACTGAAAATTCAAGTAAATGATAGGGGTCAGTTAGATAACAGAGATTCCTGGCAACTGTGAAATCATACCCTAAAAAGGATCGAAACAAAGGAGGTATAAACTGTGAGTGTTAAAACAGGTATATGCGATCATATTCTGATAACTGAGCTGTTCTTGAACTTCAACTCATTTCCTTATTTCAGATGATGTTGGAGTTTCATTTGCACCAGGAAATTGTGAAACTTTTTTTAATGATGAGGCATATTGGAATTGGTTTTGGATTCCATTAACTACATCTTAAGTGGGATTTGTCCAGGCCACTGGAAACTTGCTTATTTTTATTACAGAATTGATTTCATGCCACCTTGGTAAGAAACTACATCCTCTCAGCACCCAATTAAAACAAAAATATTGGAGTGAATTACTGCACTTGCTAGAATCTGTCCTGAAAACGAAACACGCTGGAAATCACAGTGGATCAGGCTGCATCCATGGAGAGAGCAAGCTAATGTTTTGAGTCTAGATGACTAATGAAGAGTCTGATGAAGTCACCTGCACTCAAAACGTTAGCTTGCTCTCTCTATGGATGCTGCCTCACCTGCTGTGATTTCCAACATTTTTTGTTTTCAAAACAAACATAGCTTCTGCTTCTCAACTCAACTTTCCTACTGATCTTGGCTGCTTGCTGTTTTATTGGTTTGGATATGCCAGATCAAGAGAGTGCAGCATCAAATCTCGGGATAGCAATTGCTGTGAGAGCCTGGAACAGTGCTGAAGTGCAAATCATCTATGAACAAATAAGACAAGAGAAGGGAATTGAGGAGGAAGTAATAGATTGAAAGGAGAAAAACAGTGCTATTAGAACAGTCAAGAAAGGGAATTAAGGGAGGCATTTCTGAGTATTGGGAAGAGTGTTGTATTGTCTCTTTCTAGGTTCATACAAAGTTGAGGGGTCTGCATTGAGTTGAACACCGTTTTAGTGGACTTGTAACTTGAGCCTACATGTGCTAAACAATGTGCAAGAAAAATGAATAATGTGAGATTGTATCACTCCCTATGAGTATAAACATATATTTAAATATTTTTTTAAAAAACATTTAACAATTACATTACTACAACAGCTGGGTGATTGACAGTCCTTAATAACAATTTTTCAATCAGTGGAACAATCACACTTAACACAATGTGCTAATAATTTGCCAAGGGAAATGCAGGAAAATTCCTGAAACTTTAACCATACCTTTCCAGTTGCCCTTGTATTATCTTGTCAGGCCAAATCCTGGGATTACTCAAATTACTAATTGAGAAAAGGTTGGAATGCAAATCTGATTCACAAGTTCAGGCTACATTGCAATTTCTGGGAACAACATCCTTTTCAATATTTAAGGTGAGTTCCAGGTGTGCAGAATGGAAATAATTGAGAGCTTATCCATGATGGGGGGAACTAACATAACGCTACAGAATTTAAAGCTCTCTAACAGGTTAAAAGGCTAAGCATCATTGCCAACATTGATTTTTGAGTGTCGAAGGATGTTCTTCTCCATTAAATGCCAATTAAATCAGTTGAGGACAGATAGCTCCTTTACATGCCAGACTGATCCATGGAAAAGGCAGTGCAAAAGGAAAGAGATCCAAGTTTGCCAACGGACACTAAAAATGGATGGCCAATGCAGTGACTGACAATTCTTGATAAAGCTTATTTAACTGTGCCAGGTCAGTCAAGATAAAAACAGTTAACCACACCTTTCCAGAATGTAGTCTATTAAACTACTTATTATCCATGCTGGACTGTGGCTTCCTTTAGCTGTCACCTGTATGTGTTCCTTCATGCAAACCTTTGCTTGCTGTCAACTTGGAGAAAGGTCATGTATGGGAAGTAGATGCTTGTTATTTGTATATTTCAATGCATTGGTTATTATTTGCACATTGAGATCTATATGTTTTGCTGATAAAAGGTAATATCCTTTGTCCTTGTTTTTGAGGATGAGAAGGTCCATTTCACATGAGAGAGATTTAGAGCAGGTAGTAGACTTGCAAACTAATTTTCTCCCAAAGAGAGAGGACCAAATTCTGACTGTGATGAAGAATTTAGCATGTTGAAGTTTCTAAGTTATTGATATTCTGCTTCTCTTCCTTCCCCCCCCCCCCCCCCATTATGAGCTGTCACTCAATCATATCATAAACTCTTTATTAATTTCTGCAAAAGATAGTGAGTACACTCCTCAAAATGAATAATAAACGTTTGGGCATAATTTTTGATAATTCATTTTGACTTGAATCTACTTTGTAACCTAATCTTAAAACAGCAAATTCCTTTAGCCATCAACGAGGCTGCAGCTGGAAGCAGCCTGCAACCATGCCCACACTAAACCTTAATGTACTGTGAAGACTTATCTTGTTATAATTTGGCATGCCTGTTCTGGCTAGCTGTTCCATTTTGAGTATGCAGTAGTATTTGGAGAAGAAAGTTGGATGATCAGTCTTGTAGTATAGTCTTCATCATCAAAGGGAACCATTCTGCTCAAAAGAATTAGATTAGGGCTTCAGTCCTTTTCTTGGGCAGATATTGTAAGTATTAATGTAATCTGCTCTAGAAGGGCACATTTATTAATTTTTGCTAGAAATAGTGGAGAGGAAAGCTTATGTCTCTGCACATAGAATTTTTTTCCTATGCTGTTCAAGTGCTGTCCTTGTACATTTCCCTTCCGGTGTTCGTGTTTGTTGTGTTGCAGATTGATATATATTTATACGGTTTCGAATAAGAAAGGTAGAATGTACATGTAGTGAACTCAAATACTTCAGCATCATGTATTTAGTTTCAAAAATTACGCATAATAGCATCCATAATTAGTTCCATGTTGCATTGTAAGCCTGTCATATTTTTGGTATAACAAGATTGAAGGAAAAAAACGTTTGAGAAAGGCATTTCCAACAAAAGTGTTTTTTTTTAAAGTGCTATATTTTTAGCATGGGTATCTTAAATATTAACGATAAGCGCCATACTCTTATAAGTACTTCATTAGATGCCTACAATTTAATAGATACTGCAATAAAATAACAGCTTCTTAGCACCATGATCATTTATTCAGAAATGAGTTAGGCATTTAATACATACCAGTCAGCTTGTCTTTGATCACAGGGTCACATCTTAGCCATAATGGATAGTGTGCTAAATCTCCGTGAGACGAGGAAGCAATTTGGCATTTGGATTAGGCACTGCAGGTTTTGACATTGACTGAGGAGATCAGAAATTCACAAACTTGACAAACACATATGTTGCATCAAATGCTTACTAGAAACCTAACCATACTGCCAAAAAAATGCAAAACCAAATACAGAACAGAGGAAAAATGAAAATTAATCCACTCAATACACTGACACACATGCAGACTCATTGTTAAACAAGCTTTTTTTTCAATATCATGCAGCACTCTGTAGCAATCTCCTGTTTCTAAGGAGTGTTTCCATGGAAACGACGAGTACGTACGAATTAGAAATGTGTTTTGCTTCCAAGCCATCGCCCTGATGATTTTATGGGTAGGTCAGTTATAATTGATAAAGCTCCGCGTAGATAGATGTTTATTTATGTGATAAATTCAAATAGTCATTTGTGTGATTTGTTTTTTTATTTGAGGCCCTTTATGATAAGAAATAATATTCTACCTCGGCTTCACGAGCTGTTCATTTATTAATGTTCTCGGTCTGCTTTGTCTCAGCTTTGCATAATTCCATATTTATGCATTGTAACCTTTTTTTTAATTCTTTCATGGGATGTCAGCATCACTGGCAAAGCCAGCATTTGTGATCCATCCCTAACTGCTCTTGAAAAAAATGATGGTGAACCACTCACTTTGAACTGCTGTGGTGTATTTGATACCTAAAAATGCATGTAGAACTTGATGCTATGTTCTTAAGGGTGTGTAATACATGTGTAAGGACCAGGCACCATTCCATATGATGTTTGGGAATGGAGGAATATGCACGCTCTGTTTGCTGGCAGAAACAATGCGTCTCTGAGGCTGTATTTGAAATTTAGTCTAGTCAAACTCCTCACTTTTGCCAAAGGGGACATTTTCACATAGAGTAGTTAAGTCTTCAACAGTTTCACTAATCTGTTCTCCTCCGAGCTTATCCTGGGATTTTCATCAGTCTGCCATGTTTCCTCGATTCCATGAGTCCTCTATCTGAAGATAGGTCCTTGGCCTGTTGTTTGCTGATGCTTCGTACTGAGCTTTTTGCCAGTGATGGTTTGCCATTGTTCCCCACACTCTGGAGGCAGGATTTTGACGCATGCTTCAAGTCAACCTTGGGTGGAACAGAAAATCAAACTCACACTGTGTTAGAATTATTTTGAACCTTTACATCGAGCCAATTGAACTAACCAGCTACCCCCTTTTTTTAATATATTGAGCAAAATTACAACAGTTTGTAGCAACAGACCAATATAGTATGGATTTTTTCCAAAGTACTGTTTGTGATGAGAACAAAATAGGAAGGGATTAAATACTAAATTTGATTGCAAAATCTTGGAATAAAACTTTTTAGGTAGATGTTAATGTAGCTTTGAAACTGTAGGACATGATTGTGCACTTCACAAAAATCTTGAGCTCTTGATGGTAGTCTAGGTTGAACTCTGATGGAAGACTAGAAGCAGGCTGGTTGACTAAATTTCTAACCGATTGATAGGCATAAAAAGTATCCATC
This sequence comes from Hemiscyllium ocellatum, assembly GCF_020745735.1. NCBI lineage: Eukaryota > Metazoa > Chordata > Chondrichthyes > Orectolobiformes > Hemiscylliidae > Hemiscyllium > Hemiscyllium ocellatum. The sequence continues at coordinate 6,613,391 of NC_083446.1, forward strand.
TGCTCATATATTTAGAAAGAAAAAGAAACTATTTGTAACACAAAATAGAATTTTCTCCCAGGAAACAGTTGAGAAAGGGGCAGGAGAGGAAGATGATCGAGTGGGTTGATGTTGGGTAGATACCTGTCAATAAAAGAATTATGTTCTGGGCAGTAAAGCCCAAGCTTCACCTTGCTATCCTGCTGCCAACTGAAACCATTAAGTGTAAAATTAATAGCTACCACTACAATTTGACTCTGATTTGTAGGGGAGAAAAGTGGCAGCTTTTTTGCCTGGTAACTTGGAGAAGCCTGCCTGGGTTCTCAATCTGCCTCAATCTAATTTCAGAGGCAGGACATTGTAATTGAAATCCAGCCTGCCTCTGTTCCTCTAAATTTCTATTCCCATTTCTCATGATCCCTCCCCAAAAAGTATTTTAATTTGCCTGCTGCTCCGTGATATTGGCATTGCTGTCTGTGAGCAGCCTCATTCTCTGTGGCAATACTGCTGTTTACAGTTACTGGCAGTCTCTGATTGTCTGTAGCTTTGGGCAAAACAGAACATTATTGTCCTATGAAATGATCCACTGAAAACCCATCAGGAGACTACTTGGACTTTTCCTTTTTGGTGGAGCAGGGGGTGTTCTGAATATTTTGGCGCCTACCACCAAACCCAGAAAGAAACTCTGGAAAATTGCACCCAGTACTTGATCTGAACAATTGCAACGAAATAATATGTAAATTTTAAAAGTATAGTCTATGCATGAATGGTAACTTTGAGAAGTATTCCTCTATTAACTTTATTAAGTAATTAATTAATTTCTGTGCTGAATATTTACTGCAGAATGATGTCTGTGTGAAAAATGTGACCGAGTGGTATTCTATTTAAGGGTTCATGCAGTCATTTACAACAATTAATGAAGCCACAAGCTTTGATTTTTTAAAAAAAATAAGTCACACATGGGACATGGTTCTTGCTGGCTAGTCCACATTATTTCCCCATCCCTCGTTGCCCTTGAGAATGTGGTGGCGAGCTGCCTTTTTGAATTGCTGTAGTATGTGCACGTTCGGTAGACCTACAATACAGTGAAGAAGAGAATTACGGGATATTTACCCAGTGACAGTGCAGGAACAAAAGGATATTGCAGATAGTGGTGTTCCCATATGTGCCCTTGTCCTTCAAGATGGTAGTAATCATGGGTTTCCTGCGTAAAAATCTTTGGTGAATTTCAGCAGTGCATCTTGCCCACTGCTGCTACTGAGCATCAATCATAGAATGAGTCATTGTTTATGGATGTGGTGCCAAACAAGCAAGAAATTGGAGTTGTGAATGCAGCCCAGTCCAACACGCAAACCAGCCTTCTATACATTGACTCCATCTATAGTTCCCGCTGACTCAGGAAAGCAACCAACATAATCAAAGACCCTTCCCAACCCTGTTAAACACTTTTCCATCAGGCACAAGCATAAAAGTTTGAAAATATGTGCCAACAGATTCAAGAACAGCTTATTCCCTGCTGTTAGCAGACTTTTGAATGGATCTCTCCTATTAGAGTTGATCTTTCTCTGCACCTTCTCTATATTCTATATTCTGCATTCTGTTCTTTTACCCTGTGGTATTTATGTAAGGTATGATTTGCCTGGATAGCACACAAAACAGGTCTTTTCACTGTATCTTGGTAAATGTGACAATAATAAATCAAATCAAAGCTCTGTTCTGGATTGTGTCTAGCTTCTTGACTGTTGATGGAGTTCCCTCAGCCAGGCAAGTGGGAAAAATTCCCTCACAGTCCTGAATTGTGCTTTGCAAATGGTGGACAGACTTTGAAGTCAGGAGGTGAGTTATTCGCTGTAATATTCCAAGCCTCTGAAACAGCTCTTTTAGCCACTGTGTTTTTGAGTCTATATAGATCAGATGTTGATATGAGGGATTCAGTGACAATATTGCCTTTGAATATCAAGGGGTGGTGGTTAGATTGTCTCTTACTGGAGATGGTCATTGCCTGACATTTGTGTGGCGTCAGTATCTCTTGCCACTTTTCAGCCCAAGCCTGGATATCATCCAAGTCATGCTGCATTTGGTCATGACTGCTTCAGCATCTGAGGAATTGTGAATGGTGCAAAACAATGTGCAGCCTTTGGCACCATCCCCACTTCTAACTTTTTGATGGAGAGGAGGTCATTGATGAAACAGCTGAAGATCATTGGGCCTAGGACATTATCCTGAGGAATTCCTGCAGAGATGTCCTGGAGCTGAGATGACTAACAACCACAACCACCTTCCTAGTTTGGATTACCTGCTTGGAATCATTAACATTACTTGACTTGAATGCTATTTCAATTTTATGCTTTATTTTTGTTCTGCATTGAGGACCTTTGCAAATGGAAATTAATAGTGTAATCTTTCAACTATTCACAACTCGTGAGAAATAACTCAATCCTTGAATAGCTTTATTAGCAAATAAAATGCAAAGTGGTTGTGAGAGATAGAAGATAGGTGCCAAAAAGAGAAAGTGATTGAGAACCACCTACTTTTAAACAGGGAATATCGGGATCATAGATACCCTACAGTGTGGAAACGGGCGCTTTGGTCCAGCAAGTCCACGCCAGCCCATTCCCCCCACAATCCTATATTTACCTCTGACTAATGCACCAAACCTACACATCCCTGAACACTATGGGCAATGTAGCATGGCCAGTTCACCTAACCTGCACATCTTTGGATTGTGGGAGGAAACCAGAGCACCCAGAGTAAACCCATGCAGAGTTGGGGAGAATGTGCAAACTCCTCTCAGTCACTTGAGGCTGGAATTGAACCCAATCCCTTGGGCTGTGAGGCAACAGTGTTAACCATTGAGCCATCGTATCACCAGAATTGACAGCCAGCTTGGCAGATTTGAGAAAACACCATCTTTGGGTGAACATTGGTGTATAAAGATTAAAAATGCTACAATTTAAAAATAACAGCACTTAGTTTATTTGTACATTTATTTTCTGATTAAGGTGACATAATATTCAAGGCTGTGAGCTAGAAGGTGGGACTAGTATAGGCTTGGAGTTTTTTTGGTCTATGTAGACTCAATGGGCTGAAGGGCCTCTTCAGTAGTATATGATTCTGTGAAACACCATGAATGGATCAATATTTCATCCCAATTGTTAACACTTTTAAATGATTAAACAAAACAATGATTTATGAGTCTGTAAAGCATTCAATACAGAATAAATTAAAACTCTAGTGAATAATAAATAATACTAGTTTCGGGACTGAAATACATCTGCCACAATGCAAGCACAAACTTTCACAATATATTAAATTGATAGGAATTGAGTCTATCTTTGTTGTTTTCTTGCATGTTCATTTCACTCCCTCCTCTCTCTCTTTTGCTGACAGAAGGATTTTGTTCCTATTAGGCTCCTGTACTTGCCACAGCCAGAAGCGCCGGCTCAGCTGTCAGATTGCAGCACTTTCCATTTTACCTGCTTTAGAGATGAGTTCCTACGCAACAGCATTGAAATCGGTGGATTATGAGATCTTCGGGGAAGTGCAGGGTTGGTATATTGCAGGGCAGGACTCCTTTCCTGCAAATTCTCCTTGATTTTATTTAATCTCCTTTTTAATTCTCTGACTTTACCAAGGGGGTGTGTCTGCTGAAAATAGCATAGCAAAACTGACTCAAGTTGCAGTAGCCAGCTGTCATCAAACTGGCAAATGCCAAGGAAATGCCGATTAATTTATAAGACCACTGCTTTATGAATCTCATGCGTTTCACTGACAGTGACTGATAACTTTTAACTTTGATAAGTAAAATTTGACAATTTAGCTGTTAAAGATTAAACTACATTGAATTTCAGATTATTTAATTATACTGTGCGGTAATATTTTTTAAAATTATGCTCACTGTACAGAATGTTGCACCATTGACTGATGGTTTTTAGAAAAATCAAGTTGTCAAGAATCGTTATAAATGATCCCTCAGATATCCAAATGACCTTGTGGACAAAGCTACCTGCATAACATTGAGATTTAAGATGGAGTGGTAAAGTATCCACAGATTAGGGATAGGTAGAGTCAATTACTTTGAATTGGAGAAATGGGAGTGTAGTGTGAAAGGAGAAATTTAATGTAGTTACTATGTACAATGGCGTTGGAGTTGATTTTCTTGGCCAGTATGAGGCGTGATACCAACTAACTGCTTTTCAGTTTTGGAACCAGACCTGTTTCTGGTCAGGTGAGGAATTGAGTATTTGAAGTTTGTGTCTGAAGCAGACAGGAACTTCACTAAGATAGTCAAGAAGATGGTGAGAAATGTGTTACTTCATTTTGTAGATCAAAGATGTCTAGGATGCCAAATTTCCTGTATCCGTAGGTAATCTTGCAGTGGGTGACCTGGATAGACCTTTCTGGTTGGAGGACTTTGAAAGGGCTTCAGCTAAATGTTCTTATCATAACTGTCCTGACTGCCTCCTACGATCTTTCCCAAAATGCTCTTTTTTTAAAAAAACCATGTCTTTCAGAAGCTTTAGTCATGCCTCCCGATATCTGTTTTGGTTTGGTACACATTTTTTGATTTTACCAGATGTTTATGGATTTACTTCCATGCTAAAGATAATGTTTGCACTTGACCTTTTAATGTCAGTTCAAAATAATTTAGAATTGAGCTAGACCTGTAAACAAAAAAAGTCACTTTATTGTATACACATTCAAAGATAATTAATAATTTTGCTGCAAGTTGTGAACTAAGCCTCACTCACTAGGTGAAAGTAGGATCAGACTCAGCTGTGACACCACTCTTCCTACGGTCAAGTATTCTAGGTGCATGTCAAGATAATCACTTCGGTGACAGCAGTCCTTTGCAAACTATCCTAATAAGCTATTCTCGTCAAAGTTGATTCCTTCTGGAGAACAGATATATGAAGCGGTATTGTGATTTTCTAACGATAATTTCACTTAAATAGTGACTGTCGGTGGCGTGATCTGGGAGCTGCCCTGGAAAAAATAATCACTTTTATAATTGTGAAGGAGCTGAGTTAATGTGCATTATTTGAATTTACATAACTAAAGCATATTTGTTTAATTAATGTTCTGTTTATTATATTAGCTTCACTTCTTCAGTGACCAGCTCTATTTGCTGCCAGCTCAACAAACTTGCACTGAGTAGTTGCTACTGATGTTGCACAACTTGCAGTGGCTTCTTTGGCAACACCTTTCAAGCCTGTGACCTTGGATACAGAGGGGGATAGGGATGGTAGGAACACTGCCAGCTCAAAGTTTACCTATTGACTTTAACATATGTCATGATTCCTCAATTGTCACTGGGTCAAATTCTACAATTCTGTACCTTCACTGCATACAGGGTTCAAGAAAGCAGCCCATCATCATTTTTGTAGTCAATTTAGGAATGGGATGATAAATTCTAGCCTTGCCAATCATTTCAGTTCCAAGAATTAATCAAAAATGAACCTCCATTCAAATAAAATTCTTTAAAGGGTTCATCCCAGAATGTTTCTCTTCTACCCAATAGATAACACTTTGAAGACGGTGGGTGCTTTCATCTGATAAGTGACTCAGTGGTATCACTGCTGCCTAACTATCAAGGACTCAGGTTCAATTCCAGCTTTGAGTGACAGTGTGGAGTTTGCATGTTTTCCCTGCATCTGCATCAGGTGCTCAGGTTTTCGTACACAATCCAAAGATGTTAGCGAGTTTTGAGAAGATTTGTAGTTCAGGTTGAGGTTTTAGATGCTGGTTTGTTCGCTGAGCTGAAAGGTTCATTTCCAGACATTTCTTTATCTTACTAGGTAACATCTTCAGTGGACCTCGTGTGAAGCAATGCTGAAAATTCCTGCTTTCGATTTACATGCATGGGTTTCTTTGGGTTTGTGATGTCATTTCCTGTGGTGAAGTCACTTCCTGATCCTTTTCTCAGAGGGTGGCAGATGGTGTCCAACTTGTTGTATTTGTTGATAGAGTTCTGGTTGGAATGCCATGATTCTAGGAATTCTCGTGCGTGTCTTTGTTTGGCTTGTCCTAGGATGAATGTATTGTTCCAGTCAAAGTGGTGTCCTTCCTCATCCATATGTGAGGATACTAGTGAGAGAGGGTCGTCATGTCTTTTTGTGGCTAGTTGGTGTTCATGTAACCTGATGGCTAGTTTTCTGCCTGTTTGTCCAATGTAGTGTTTGTTACAGTCCTTACATGGTATTTTGTAAATTACATTAGTTTTGCTCATTGTCTGTATAGGGTCTTTCAAGTTCATTAGCTGCTATTTTAGTGTGTTGGTGTGTATGTGGGCCACCATGATGCCAAGGGGTCTGAGTGGTCTGGCAGTCATTTCCGAGATGTCTTTGATATAGGGGAGAGTGGCTCGGTTTTCTGGCCGTGTTTTGTCTGCTTGTTTGGGTTTGTTGCTGAGAAATCTGCGGACTGTGTTCATTGGGTACCCATTCTTTTTGAATACATGGTATAGGTGATTTTCCTCTGCTCTGGGTAGTTCTCTGTCCTGCAGTGTGTGATGGCTCATTGAAATAATGTTCTGATGCAGCTTCGTTTGTGGGCATTGGGATGATTACTTCTGTAGTTCAATATTTGGTCTATATGTGTTGTTTTTCTGTAGACGCTGGTTTGAAGTTCCCCATTGGCTGTTCGCTCTACTGTGACATCTAGGAATGGCAGATTGTTGTTGTTTTCCTCCTGTTTAGTGAATTTTATGCCAGTAAGGGTATTATTGATGGTCTTGAAGGTTTCCTCTAACTTGTTTTGTTTAGTGATGACAAAAGTATAATCCACGTAGCGGACCCAGAGTTTGGGTTGGATGGTTGGCAGAGCTCTTTGCTCAAGTCTCTGCAGTACTGCCTCTGCTAAGAACCCTGATATCGGAGATCCCATGGGTGTTCCATTTGTTTGTCTGTAAGTTTTGTTGTTGAAGGTGAAGTGGGTTGTAAGGCATAGGTCCACTAGCTTGATGACATTCTCCTTGTTGATCAAGTTGGTGGTGTTTTGTGTATGTGTCTTTGGGTCTTCTAATAGTGTAGTCAGTGTTTCCTTGGTCGGGTTAATGTTGCCAGCTCTGCCAACCATCCAACCCAAACTCTGGGTCCGCTATGTGGATGACACCTTTATCATGGGCTGAGTACCTTCTTTGTACAGTGTAGGGATTCTATGTTTCTATGATAATTCAACAAAAAATGAGAATTTATAAAATGGGAGCAGACTAGATAGGAATGTCCTCTTGAATGCAAATTTCTCCATTATAATGCATAAATGGACTAAATCATCAGAACCAATCATAAATACTGACATGGAAAAAAATGAAGTTGGTTACATTTTGAATGTTTTTGAAAGTGATCTGTTCAGGAAAGACTGTTTGAATCAAAAATGATAGGATTGAAAAGTGTAAATCTCTTCCAGTAGGATCATGGTGGTAAAGTCCTTGTAAGTATTTAGGAAACAATTTGGGTATTATCATGAGAAAGCTGTAAACTTGTGGATCAATTATAAATGGAACATCCTTGTAAAGTGCAGTTTCTAACTTGACTGTGGAGAATATCTGTCGATTCACTTCAATTTTATTTCAGTTAATTGCAGTGTCCCATAAACGGGAGGGTATTCCGAGTATATTGCTGAGTCTGCAATCTGTCCAATTGTCGTTTTCTCCCCTTATCCATTTGTCACAGAGTCATAGAAATGTACAGCACAGAAGCAGACCCTTCATTCCAACTCATCTCTGCTAACCAGATATCCTAAATTAATCTAGTCCCATTTGACAGAACTTGGCCAATATACCTCTAAACCCTTCCTATTCATATACCCATCCAGATGCCTTTTAAATATTGTAATTGTACCAGGCTCCACCACTTCTTCTGGCAGCTCATTCCATACATGCACCACCCTCTGTATGAAAATGTTGCCCCTTAGTCCCTTTTAAATTTTCCCCTCTCACTGTAAACCTATACTCTCTAGTTTTGGACTCTCCTACCCTGGGAAAAGACCTTGTCTATTCACCCTATCTGTGCCCCTCATGATTTTGTACACTTCTATAAGGTCACCCCTCAGCCTGTGATGTTCCAGAGAAAATAGCCATGGCCTATTCAACCTCTCCCTATAGCTCAAATCCTCTAACCTTGACAACATTCTTGTAAAATGTTTTCTGAACCCTTTCAAGTTTCACAACATCCTTCCTATAGCAGGGAGACTAGAATTGAAAGCAGTATTCCAATGGTGGCCTCACCAATGTCTTGTACAGCTGCAATATGACCTCCCAACTCCTATACTCATTGCACTGACCAATAAAGGAAATCATACCAAATGCCTTCTTCACTATCCTACCTACTTGGCGAGTCCACTTTCAAGGAACTATGAATCTGCACTCCAAGGTCTCTTTGTTCAGCGACACTTCCCAGGACCTTACCATTATGTGTATAAGTCCTGCCTTGATTTTGTCTTTCCAAAATGTAGCACTTCGCATTTATCTAAATTAAACTCCATCTGCCACTCCTCGGTCCATTGGCCCAGCTGATCAAGATCTCATTGTATTCTGAGGTAACCTTCTTCGCTGTCCACTACATCTCTAATTTTGGTGTCATCTGCAAACTTTAACTGTGCCTCCTATGTTCACATCCAAATCATTTATATAAATGATGAAAAGCAGTGGACCAAGCACCGATCCTTATGGCACACCACTGGTCACAGGCCTCCAGTCTGAAAAGCTATCCTCCACCACCACCCTCTGTCTTCTAACTTTGAGCCAGTTCTGTATCCAAATGGCTAGTTCTCCCTGTATACCATGAGATCTAACCTTGCTAACTAGCATACCATGAGGAATCTTCTCGAATGCTAAGTCCATATAGATCATGTCTACCGCTCTGCCCTCATCAATCCTCTTCATTACTTCTTCAAAAAACCCAATTAATTTTGTGAGATATAACTTCCCATGCACAAAGCCATGTTGACTATCCTTAGTCATTCATTGCCTTTCCAAATACATGTAAATCCTGTCCCTCAGGACTCCCTGCAACAACCTGCTGAGCACTGATGTCAGGCTCACTGGTCTATAGTTCCCTGGCTTTTCCTTACCACCTTTTCTTAAATAGTGGGACAACGTTTTTTTTAATTTTAAAACGTTAGTTAACCTCCAGTCTTCTGGCACCTCTCCTCTGGCTATTGATGATACAAATATCTCAACAAGCGGACCAGCAATCACTTCCCTAGCTTCCCACAGAGCTCCACAGTACACCTGACTAGATCCCAGGGATATATCCACCTTTATGCATTTTAAGACATCCAGCACCTGCTCCTCTGTAGTATGGATATTTTTCAAGCTGTCACAATCTATTTCCCCACATTCTATATTTTCCATGTCCTTCTTCACAGTAAACATTGATGCAAAATGCTGATTTAGTACCTCCCTGTCTCCTGCAGTGCCACACATTGGCTGCTTTGCTGATCTTTGAGGGGCCCTAATCTCTCCCTAGTTAGCGTTTTGTCCTTAATGTGTTTATAAAATACCTTTTGGATTCTCCTTAGCCCTATTTGCCAAAGCTATCTCATGTCCCCTTTTTGCCCTCCTAGTTTCCCTCTTAAATGAGTATAAATGCAGTAGGAGTACACTTAAGATTTCACTCGATCTCTGCTGTGTATACCTGATATATGGTTCCTTCTTTTTCTTGACCAAACCTTAATTTCTGTAGTCATCCAACATTCCCTACACCTACCAGCCTTGCCTTTCACCCTAACAGGAGCATATATCTCTGGACTCATTATGTCATTTTTGATGGCTTCCCATTTTCCAGCCATACCTTTACCTGCAAACATCTGCCCCAATCAACTTTTGAAAGTTTTTGCCTAATACCATCAAAATTTTACTTCCTCGAATTTAGAACTTTAATTTTTAGATCTGGTTTATCCTATTCCATCACTATTTTAAAGCTAATATAATTATGGTCGTTGGTCCCAAAGTGCTCCCTCACTGACACCTCAGTGATGGAGAAAGATCGCAAATGCAGTGGGTCCTTAAATTTCAACCTGTAGGTGGTGCTACAAGCTGTTTATGTGAATTGCACAGTGTTACTGTAATCTGCATAGTGCAGGCCTTTTAATAATTGCTGCTGATCTTAAACCTCTGCAACCGTAATTACAGGACTGTAATTGAGACTGACAATGCGTCATGTTACATTGATTGTAGAAGACTTTTTAAAATTCTCTCCTAGTATGTGGGTGCTGTGAGCTGGCCAGCATTTATTGCCCGTCCCGAGTTGCTTTTAAAAAGGTGGTGGCAAGCTGTTTTCTTGAACTGCTGCAGTCCATGTACTAAACTGTGCTACAATTGTAGTAAACAAATATATCACCTTTGTAATTCAAGATCAAAACCTCCTTCACAAAGCACATCCAAACAGAGCCCACAGAGTCTGGATTAGCGGTGCTGGAAGAGCACAGCAGCTCAGTCAGCATCCAAGGAGCAGTAAAATCAACGTTTCGGGCAAAAGCCCTTCATCAGGAATAAAGGCAGAGAGCCTGAAGAATGGAGAGATAAGCTAGAGGAGGGTGGGGGTGGTGAGAAAGTAGCATAGAGTACAACAGGTGAGTAGGGGAGGGGATGAAGGTGATAGGTTGGGGGCATGGGGAGGGTGGAGTGGATAGGTGGAAAAGTAGATAGGTAGGTAGGACAAGTCATGGGGACAGTGCTGAGCTGGAAGTTTGGAACTAGGGTGAGGTGGGGGAAGGGGAAATGAGGAAACTGTTGAAGTCCACATTGATGACCTGGGGTTGGAGCGTTCCGAGGCGGAAGATGAGGCGTTCTTCCTCCAGGTGTCTGGTGGTGAGGGAGCGGTGGTGAATGAGGCTCAGGACCTCCATGTCCTTGGCAGAGTGGGAGGGGGAGTTGAAATGTTGGGCCACAGGGCGGTGTGGTTGATTGGTGCGGGTGTCCCGGAGATGTTCCCTAAAGCACTCTGCTAGGAGGCGTCCAGTCTTCCCAATGTAGAGGAGACCGCATTGGGAGCAACGGATACAATAAATGATATTAGTGGATGTGCAGGTAAAACATTGATGGATATGGAAGGCTCCTTTAGGGCCTTGGATGGAGGTGAGGAAGGAGGTGTGGGCGCAGGTTTTGCAGTTACTGTGGTGGCAGGGGAAGGTGCCAGGATGGGAGGGTGGGATGTGGGGGGGCGTGGACCTGACCAGGTAGTCACGGAGGGAACGGTCTTTGCGGGAGGCGGAAAGGAGTGGGGAGGGAAATATAGCTCTGGTGGTGGAGTCTTTTTGGAGGTGGCGGAAATGTCGGCGGATGATTTGGTTTATGCGAAGGTTGTAGGGTGGAAGGTGAGCACCAGGGGCGTTCTGTCTTTGTTACGGTTGGAGGGAGGGGTGGGGTCTGAGGGCGGAGGTGTGGGATGTGGACGAGATGCGTTGGAAGGCATCTTTAACCATGTGGAAGGGAAATTGTGGTCTCTAAAGAAGGAGGCCATCTGGTGTGTTCTGCGGTGGAACTGGTCCTCCTGGGAGCAGATACGGCGGAGGCAGAGGAATTGGGAATACGGGCTGAAATTTTTGCAAGAGGTAAGGTGGGAAGAGGTGTGATCCAGGTAGCTGTGGGAGTCGGTGGGTTTGTAAAAAATGTCAGTGTCAAATTGGTCGTCATTAATGGAGATGGAGAGGTCCAGGAAGGGGAGGGAGGTGTCAGAGATGGTCCAGGTAAATTTAAGGTCAGGGTGGAATGTGTTGGTGAAGTTGATGAATTGCTCAATCTCCTTGCAGGAGCACGAGGTGGCGCCAATGCAGTTATCAATGTAACGAAGGAATAGGTGGGGAGTGGTGCCGGTGTAATTACGGAAGATGGACTGTTCTATTTAGCCAACAAAGAGACAGGCATAGCTGGGGCCCATACGTGTGCCCATGGCTACCCCTTTGGTCTGGAGGAAGTGGGAGGATTCAAAGGAGAAATTATTAAGGGTGAGGACCAATTCGGCCAAATGAATGAGAGTGTCGGTGGAAGGGTACTGTAGGGGACGTCTGGAGAAGAAAAAACGGAGGGCTTGGAGGCCCTGGTCATGGCGGATGGAGGTGTAGAGGGATTGGATATCCATGGTGAAGATGAGGCGTTGGGGGCCGGGGAAACGGAGGTCTTGGAGGAGATGGAGGGCGTGGGTGGTGTCTCGAACGTATGTGGGGAGTTCCTGGACTAGGGGGGATAGGACAGTGTCGAGGTAGGTAGAAATGAGTTCAGTGGGGCAGGAGCATGCTGAGACAATGTGTCGGCCAGGGTGGTCAGGCTTGTGGATCTTAGGAAGGAGGTAGAACCGGGCAGTGCGGGGTTCCCGGACTATGAGGTTGGATGCTGTGGGTGGGAGATCTCCTGAGGTGATGAGGTTCTGAATGGTCTGGGAGATGATGGTTTGGTGATGGGGGATGGGGTCATGGTCGAGGGGGCAGTAGGAAGAGGTGTCCTCGAGTTGGCATTTGGCTTCAGCGGTGTAGAGGTCAGTGCGCCAGACTACCACTGCGCCCCTTTATCTGCTGGCTGGATGGTGAGGTTGGGATTGGAGCAGAGGGATTGGAGGGCTGCGCGTTGTGAGGGTGAGAGGTTGGAGTGGGGGAGGGGGGTAGACCGGTTGAGGTGGTTAATGTGCCTGTGGCAGCTGGAAATGAAGAGGTCGAAGGCAGGTAATTGGCCAGCGCGGAGTGTCCAGATGGATGCAGTGTGTTGAAGGTGGGCGAAGGAGTCCTCGGAAGGTGGGCGGGAGTCCTGATTGTGAAAGTAAGCTCGGAGGTGGAGGTGGCAGAAGAAGTGTTCAACGTCACGGCATGTATTAAATTCATTGATGTGTGGACGAAGGGGGATGAAGATGAGTCCTTTGCTGAGGATTGATCGTTCGTCCTCAGTGAGGGGAAGATCTGGAGGGATGGTGAAAACTCGGCAGGGCTGGGAGGTGGGATCTGGGATCTGGTGTGGGTGTGGAGCTGGGAGTGGGGGCGGAGCCAGTAACTGGAGTGGGTGTGATGGTGGGGGGAATGGGGGTGGAGTCATCAGCAGGGGTGGTGTTCCCCTCAGGGTTCTGGGGCCGGGAATGGTGACAGTGGAATCTGTGGGGGGGTGTATCAGCAGAATGCAAGTGAATGGCGTTGGTGGGGTCGGAAGTGGTGGCAGACACGGCAGTAGGGGTGGCGGAAATCACTGAGCATGTGACATCAGCGATGATGTGAGGGGCAGAAGCGATGTCACGTGTGATGCATGAGGAATTTTGAGGGGTGGAAGTGGTTGTGGGAGTGGCCATGATGGGGGCGGAAGTGACATCATCAATCAGCGTGGGGATGGTAGCTGCACCAGCCGTATGGCTAATGGCGTCCGAGCAGTTCCAGAGGCAGGGGGAATCTTCTGGAATGTTTGAGGAGCGCTGGTTATGTAGGTGGGTAAATAAAAGTACAGTTTTTGATGTTTGAGAGGGAGTTGAAATACTGTTTGTTGAGAGTACGAATTCTCCTGAGGATGTAGTACACAGTGGGTTGAGTACATGGAGGTCCTGAGCCTCATTCACCGCCATTCCCTCACCACCAAATGCCTGGAGGAAGAACACCTCATCTTCCGCCTCGGAACACTTCAATCCCAGGGCATCAATGTGAACTTCAGCAGTTTCCTCATTTCCCCTTTCCCCACCTCACCCTAGTTCCAAACTTCCAGCTCAACACTGTCCCCATGACTTGTCCTACCTGCCTATCTCCTTTTCCACCTATCCACTCCACCCTTCCCCCACCCCCAACCTATCACCTTTATCCCTTCCTCCACTCACCTGTTGTACTCTATGCTACTTTCTCCCCACCCCCACCCTCCTCTAGCTTATCTCTCCACGCTTCAGGCTCTCTGCCTTTATTCCTGATGAAGGGCTTTTGCCCAAAACGTCGATTTTACTGCTCTTTGGATGCTGCCTGAACTGTTGTGCTCTTCCAGCACCACTAATCCAGAATCTAGTTTCCAGCATCTGCAGTCATTGTTTTTACCTAGAGCCCACAGAGTACCTGACAGTTACCAATAACATACACTCTCATCTTCAGACAAGAACCCATTATCTAAGCAGATTGTTCCCATTCTATTCACAGAACAGTCAAATTCTTAGCATCTAAAATTAATCTGACTTGTTCTATATTGGAGAATCACATTCTACATAACTAAAGACCTTTTCACCTAGATTACAATACACTGCAGTGGCATTTTATTCTCTTTTGTTCACCATTGTAGAATAAGTGTCAATCATTAGTTCCTGCTGCAAACTTCAATTCCAGTAAAAGTAGTGAAGAAACTGTAACCTAAAATAAAGAAAAGGTTGAGAGCAAAGGCCAATCTATGAAAAAGATAAAATAAATTCTCCAGGTTTGGAATTGCATTCGTTTGAAAAGGAATCTATGCAATGTAAATCGAGAAAGTTGAAGTTGAACTTCATGATGTTTGTGTGTCAGGGCTTACAGGAGGCTATTTACATTTGCCAACTGCTGTTATTCTCAGTGGAAACTGGGTAGCAGGCAAACAAAGAATGCTTTTTTTTAAAAAGCCATCCATCTTCCTGTCTTGAGGCCAATCAAACTTGATTTTTGAGCAATCTTCAATATAGACAACTAATTGACCCACTAGAAATGGATTGAAGCCTTGTTAAAATATTGAAATTGCTTTAAACGCCATATTTAGGATCCTGATGTAATATTGTCTCTCACTGGGGAAAGCACAAACTCCATCTGCTGGTGATGTGAGTGTTGAGCAGCAGAACTTACTGCCCTGAAAGAAAAAATAAACTTCCTAGCCAGGAATGGCCAATAATTATTGTTTAATCAAAAGGAAGTAGAGATGACTGAGCCTCTATATCACTTTTTCATGTATCTTTCCTGACCGAACAAAAATGTTTTCCCCTTCTGATATCTTCTTTGCACCAGGTATTATTGCCCCCAAACCTTCAATGACTCGCTGTCACATTTTCCACTCCACCTTACTGTTATCTTCTATTAAGCATGAACCAGTGCTTTTCTCCTGAAAACTGACCACAAAATCTTTTGGGCTTCCAATGAGCTATATAGATTGAGCAGTGAGATCACTTCACCTATCACCCACTTAATTAATACATTTGGACACAACAGATATTAATTGGTTCTGAATAAATTAATTGACACCTTTGTTGAAATGGCAGACAAGAAACCTTAATGCCATCTGTGGACAACATCTGTGGACTAATGCTGTGGTTCAGGAAATTTGAAAGCTCATTGATCTCTGTCTAGTGTATGTCTCTAAATAAACGTCAGAAGGAGGGAAACAGTTAAGATTGGAGCTACAGGACAATTTTTAAATTAATTTATTTGTGGAAATATTTGCTGATGTGATGAAAATAACAAACAACACAAGAGCCATTGATGTGTATAAATGAACACGTAATCAAATATTCTGGGCATGATGACCATTTTTAATTAGTGATGCCGAACACTGGAGAAAAACTGAGCATAATAGGATAAAAGTCACCCACTAGTTCACATGAAAGGGTCTCAACTCATGTGATACAGAAAAGCACCCAATTCTAGAAGCTGAGTATCAAAACAGCATTTTGTGGAACGTTGCAGGAAGGGGATTAATGGCAAAAATTAAGCATTTTATCAGGACCTGATAGTCACTTGATTTATCAGAACCCAAATGTCATCTGCCTTTGGTCTTGGGGCAGGAAATGTTTGTCTGTTTTATCTGTGAGAACATGTTTTAAGTAGAAGCTTGATTGCAGGGGCACTAGGATATGTGGATCTGGGTAGGGATGTCCAGGGGATTGGCTCTGCAACTTTAGTCAGTTCCATAGCCTGAGCAGAATGTTCCACCATTTGGATGTCAACATTGGGATCCTTTTCCTGAAACAGAGTAATAACCTGGACTTTACTGTAGAGGGTCCAGTTTCAAAGTTTGTGAAAGCTTTATAATGATGTTACCACAGAAGCCAATTCATCTGATGGCCTTGCAGAATCTTGATTTGTATCCAAATCCTCACCTCTGGCTGCTTAGAATTCTTTAGTCTGGCAGTTTTTCAATGTAAGCAAGTCTGCTATGGTCCCTGTCGAGTATCTTAAATAATTAACTATTTTTATTTTGTTCCATTTCTAGGTGTCTTTTTTCGAAAGGTAAGAATGATGAAACCAAAGGAATCAATTTCTTACCTCAGCAAGTTAGATCTTCCAGGTACTTTGTGTCTAATGTGAGTATGTACTTGAAGGGGGACATTAATACCTGCATGTTCAGAGAAATGAGTAAATGAATAGGTGAGCGTCATCCAGAATAAATTCCAAATTCATTTGACTAGGCTACTTCGTCACCTCTTGGAAGGTAATAGTTGAAACTGAACACATCGTGCAAGTAAGACCATATTTTGTGGCATACATTCTCCTTTTGATGTTACATTAATTCCTGATAACTGTTCTCCTTCAAAATAACCCAGTCACTGTCAACTTCCATTTCTTGCCTCTGGGAGGATATAGATTCAAAGGTAAAGATGTAATCTCAGCTGACATTAAAGTGGTATGAGGGAGGTCTTGAGTTGATATTATCTGGAAAAAACAGGCAGGAAGTTCTTTCTTCCCTATTCACCATGCTAGGGATTTCCTCAAAAATGCAGCTCGATAAGTCCGGCATGACCTACTTTTCACATATCTATTCCAGTAAGCAGTCATATGAAATAAGCAACAACTAATTTTTTGCTTTCCTTTTGTATGGAAGATAATGCAGAACCATTTAAATTATCCAAGTATATGCTGGAGGCAAAGAGTCTCGCCTGCCACTTATCTGAAAACCTTGAGCACATTCCCTGTGATTTTTGCAGTTTCCGACAGATGAGGTTCCTTGCCACTGGCACATTTACAAAATTTAGGTCAGTATTTTTGTAAGCAGCAAGAACAACTTACAAGGGCCACGTCCATCTGTGTCAGTAATCATCGCGTGGAACTGTCTTTCACAAAAAATAACACTGTAAAATGTTGAGGTGCATCATTAGCTGAATCCTGGAGAATTCTCTGGGGTCAGAACCAGGGCAAAAAGTCCTGAGTGTGTCACACTTCAAGCAGGTTTCTGGGAAGGAGAACTGGGTGAAGAGATGACAGATTTAAATTACATGGAATTTACAGCACAGAAACTGGCCGTCTGACCTCACTAATCTGGGGTTTAAAATGTCATTTATCCCTCATCCTTTTTCACCCTGCTCCCCCCCCATTCCTTTCTATCAATCAATCATTCTCTTATTTATTTACAACCAGAGACAGACTATTCAGCAATGGGAGACAAAACTGGAGTTGAAGGTAGAGTTGCATTCTCAATATCATAGTGATTGAACAATGGATTGGCCTGAATGAGGAAAGATCGAAAATGATTGGGAATGACATTCAACATCAAAGTGAGAGCTTTGTGAAGAATAGGATACGGAGGAAAATTTTTTTCCCAGATCTCCTAATTCAGATTTTATAATTATCCAATGCTACAAATTATAGTTTTAATCGAAGGGATATTGGGGGAGGTTGTTATTGTAAAATTACATTCTCTCCCTCAAATCTAAACAAGAGTGTATGAATTTTTCATCCAAATGATGAACTAATAACTTCACCTTCAATATAACTTTCAGGTTATTGTCTTTTCCATGTTGGGTAAACAAACATTTTTATAGCACAACAAACTAGATACCTTTGTTTTCACTTAAAGATGCATTTTTGGGGAAATCATATTCAAGTTTCTTTTATAGAAATCTTACACTTCAGCTAGGACTAGTTTTGCTTTGTTTGTAGCTAAATATTTCTCATCAGGCTTGTCACAGCTGCCTTGATAATAATGATTGATAGACGCCTTGGCTTAGCATGCGGTTAATCTTATGAAATGCTAATTAAAGAATAAATTGACTCTATTTTGCCATTTGAGATTTGGACTGAATGAAATCAATGAAACTTCCCTTCTGGAGAAAGAAAGAATTAGTTTCCTATATGTATTGTTTGCTAAGGTACCTGAAAGTTGTTGATGGATGATTATTCTCCTGCAATTGAAATTGGTCATTAAAATACTTACTTCCTTGAGTCATCTGCTATGATTTATACGTGCCATTGATAATGTTGCCAGTTGATCCATGAATAATCATAACAGTGTTGACTTCTCTCAGGCTGCTGATTGCTTCCTGTATTAAATGAGAATTTTGTATCTGTAACCACCATCTTTAGTTATTTATTATCTACCTTCATTATGACTTGATCTTATTGGCGATGTTCTGTTGTGCAAAGAAAAGATAGTGATTTGGTTCTGTTGAATGCATTTCCAGTTGTTTTTACAACTTGGTATTGCCACGAGATAATTTCAAACCTTTTGAAGGAAATATCTTCAAATCTTTAAAAGTGATGCTTATAATTATTCTCTCCTATGCCCTTGTTTCCGATATGGATTTCTTAGTGATTGTAGAATTAGGCTTTAGTCTACTCTGCGCCAAACTTTGTACCAAGATCACAGCATTTCTACTTATGTCAGCTCAGTGTCATGTCCCTAATAAAGGCATACATGAAAGCATAGAGAATTCGTAGAGGCAACCTGTTGTGCCTGTTAACTAGCTCATTTGACTGGACAGCTGAATTATAATGCAGAATAACAGCAACAGCATGGGTTCAGTTCTCACACTGACTGAGATTAACATGAAGGACCCTCCTTCTCAACCTGTTCCCTCACTGAAGAATGGTGACCCTTCATTTAAACCACCACCAGTAGTCTGTCTGTAATGAGAGAGCAGCCTGTAATCCAGAAGGATTATGGTAACTTTATCTTTACCATCAAATAAAATCATGGCCAATCTGGTGTGGTTTCAGCTCCAGCTTCACTTTGCTGTCTGCACCCCATAACCCTTGTCTGACCAGTCTGTCAAAAAATCTATCAAACTCAGCATTGAATGCATTTAAACACTCTTCACCCTTTGCTTTTCGAGGAAGAGATTTCCCCTTTCTAATTACCTTTTTAAGAGAGAAAAAAATCTCCTTACCTGTCTTAAAAGGGAGTTCTTTTGTTTCTAAACAAATATCCTGGTTAGCTTCAGTCTCTTCGACCCTGTCCAGGGTCTTGCAAATATTGTGTGTTTCAATTAGATTATCTCTCAATCTTCAAAATTCTAATGGATCTAAGTGAAACCTATTCAGCTTTTCTAAATAAGATAAGCCCCTCTTTTCAGGTCTTCATAAGGTAAGCGCTTTGTTACAGTTCACTCCAGAAAATGTGACTGTTTTCTCCTGGAATGATTTCTAAAAGAAATTCAAAGTGAAACTTGTGAAGTTGGAAACTTGAAAATGAGTGCGTGTTTAGGGTTTAAAGAGGTATACTTTAAGTTGCATGCTAACAGAGAGGCCCCCAAAATTAGAATTACGATGAAGTTCACAGCATGTAATAGCCCAAACTGTCTGATGGTGCTGTTGCTTATGCTCTAATGAGTCATCTCTCAACTTTTGTTAATCTCACTGAATCAGCATATCTGTCTATTTCTAATCCCTTGTGTTTATCCAGCTCCATTTAAAAGCATCTATACTGTTTACCTCAGCCACTCCCGATTCTAGTGAGTTCTGTGTTCTCACCCCTCTGAACAGAGGTTTCTTATGAATTATTGCTGTTATAATATGTTATTGGATATATTAATAATAGTTTTGAATTTATTGTCCAGAATTATAGACTAATTTAGATACTTTTGCTGCAGTTACATGGGATTTCAGTTATGACAGAGATTCACCAGGAAAAACACTTAAAAAGGCATCAATGTGTGACAATGCAGTTTCTGAAGCAGTAGCAAAAAACACCAAAAATGTCAATGATTTTATAATAAATTTGTGAATGTCTCATGATTTTACCCTCATTAAGTTAGTGTTACAATATATATCCCATCGCTGATGCTGTAGGTACAGGAGCAAGGATATGAAGCTTCTGATTTTCCACATGTATCATCTGCATATTTGGACTTGGATGTCCAAGTATGAAGTGTATAATTTGTCGAGCAAACAGTAATGCTAATTCCCTGTGATAACTGTGCACACTATCATCAAATCATAGCCCTAAAATATATATTATAACATTTAGCCTATTTTTAATTGACACTAATAGTGAACAGAAACTTATCTCCTACATTTTCTTCCCCATTTAATAAAATTGAAAACACTTTTTTTCTGAATCTACAACTATAAGAAATTTCAAAAACTGAATTGTGCTTTCCAACATTATCCTGACTTAGTAAATGTGCATAACTGGAATTATCCTAGAATCAGTGTATTCTGAGGGCATGATTCACCAAAAAAGATAATTTAGTGTTGGCATATATGAATGATTGATTGATTGCTTTTATATCTTCATACTTTTCCATTGGAGAGTGTCATGAAGTAATATGTGAAGTCGTATTTCTACATTCTTGGGTTGTATATATATTAGTCACAAGCTGATTAACAGTTTGACAATTCTTTATACAACCTTTAAACCATCTCAGGACCAACCGTGAGAGTTGTTAGTTAAATACAGTGTTTTCTAAGCTCCCAGAATCCATACTAATCAGGAGATGCAGACTACATCCACTTAGATACAAGCATTTTGCTGGATGCCACCCAGAATTCAGAGCCAAAGGTCTGGTTCCCAGTCCTCATCTCTAAGACAGTCTAGAATTTTGCTCAATCAAAGACAGTCTGGCTATCCAAAACTAAAACCTCACTCAAACAGCATTGGTTGAGATAAGTAGGAATATTAGGCAGCATTTTGGAAAACAGTCCCAGCAAGCTTGTGTGCTACAAAACTCTGAAACACAACAAAGGCATTAATATGGACATGCTGATAAAAGATGGCAATGAAGGAGGATGGAGGATAGCAAATGTTGTCCCCTTATTCAAGAAGGGGAGTAGAGACAACCCTGGTAATTATTGACCAGTGAGCCTTACTTTGGCTGTGGGTAAAATGTTGGAAAAGGTTATAAGAGAGAGGATTTATAATCATCTAGGAAGGAATAAGTTGATTATGAATAGTCAACACAGTTTTCTGAAGAGTATGTTATGCCTCACAAACTTTATTGAGTTCTTTGAGAAGGTGACCAAACAAGTGGGTGAGGGTAAAGCGGTTGACGTGGTGTATATGGATTTCAGTAAAACATTTGATAAGGTATCCCACGGTAGACTATTGCACAAAATATGGAGGTATGGGATTGAGGGTTATTTAGCGGTTTGGGTTCAGAAATTGGCTAGCTGAAGGAAGACAGGGTGGTGGTTGACAGGAAATGTTCATCCTGGAGTTCAGATACTAGTGGTGTACCACAAGGATCTGTTTTGGGACCACTGCTGTTTATCATTTTTATGAATGACCTGGATGAGGGCATAGAAGAATGGGTTAGTAAATTTGCAGATGACACTAAGGTCAGTGGAGTTGTTGATAATGCTGAAGGATGTTGCAGGTTACAGAGGGACATAGGTAAGCTGCAGAGCTGGGCTGAGAGATGGCAAATGGAGTTTAATGCAGAAAAGTGTGAGGTGATTCACTTTGGAAGGAGCAACAGGAATAAAGAATACTGGGGTAATGGTAAAATTCTTGGTAGGGTGGATGAGCATAGAGATCTTGGTATCCATGTACATAGATCCCTGAAAGTTGCCACCTAGGTTTATAGGGTTGTTAAGAATGCATACGGTGTGTTAGCTTTTAATAGCAGAGGGATTGAGTTTCAGAGTTGTGAAATAATGTGGCAGTTGTTGAAAACTCTGGTGCGGCCACACTTGGAGTATTGCATACAGTTCTGGTCACTGCATTTTAGGAAGGATGTGGAAGTGTTGGAAAGGGTTCAAAGGAGATTTACTAAGATGTTGCCTGGTATGAAGGAAAGGTCTTATGAAAAAAGACTAAGGGACTTGAGACTTTTTATTAGAGAGAAGAAAGTTGAGAGGTGACTTAATTGATAAGATAATCAGAGTGTTAGATAGGGTGGACAGTGAGAGCCTTTTTCCTCAGATGGCGATTGCGAGTGCGAGGGGACATAGCTTCAAATTGAGGGCTGATAGACATAGGATAGCTGTCAGAGGTAGGTCCTTTACTCAGGACCTGACTGCAACAGTTGTTGACTTGCCAACTTTAAGGGCATTTAAATGGTCATTGGATAAACAAATGAATGAAAGCGGAATAGTGTAGGTTAGATGGGCTTCAGATTGGTTTCACAGGTCAGCGCAACATTGAGGGCC
The DNA here is from genome assembly GCF_020745735.1 of Hemiscyllium ocellatum. Classification (NCBI taxonomy): domain Eukaryota; kingdom Metazoa; phylum Chordata; class Chondrichthyes; order Orectolobiformes; family Hemiscylliidae; genus Hemiscyllium; species Hemiscyllium ocellatum. Next base: position 6,635,579 of record NC_083446.1, read on the forward strand.
AAAGGCTCTGTACTGCACTGTAATGTTCTATGAACACAACTAAGGGTGCAACAGTTAGGTGTTTATGATGTAGTTGCTGAATTACCTTTGCCCATTGAGTGAGCCAGTGATTAGGCTCTTATTGAATAAACGTTCTTCTGAATTCTCGTTCTTGATCTTCAATTTTCCCTCAATACCGATGTCTTAAACTGCCAAAAATATGTTTCCTGTCTTGTTCTACAGTCTGTCCAGAATCACTGGAGCACCCTTTGGACACTGCTTGGCTGAAGTGCTATTAATTTTTATTCCATTGAATGATATTGTTATCCATTGCTTATTTTTGTTACCCTTTCCCAATCAACAATGCATGACCCATGTACTGTACAATCTAATGTTTCTAACAAGTAACTGACTGCTTGTCTGTGACAAGCTCCTGAGATTGAAGTGGCCAACTGGCAGTGGCTTTGAGTGGTTCTTCTGCAGGCTGGTACTTTGGTCGCTACAGAATAATCTGGTTGTGCTTTATTTCTTGCTATGCAGACATTGGAGGGCGGAGGGAAATTCTGAATGTGCTGTCATTCTGAGTGTCAGTGGCTGCTGTGGGTACTGTCACATTATATTCACCAATCTATGCGATACAAGAGTTAATAGCAAGAAGGAGATTCTATTAAATGAATGTTCATTGATGGTCTTCTTTTCTCTCCAGCCTTCAAATCCATATTGATTGTACCATCTGTTTTGTAACTTACTCTCTCTCCGAATATGTGGACATTTCTACCTCTATGTTGGTCTCTTGCTATTTGGTGTCAACTCATTACTAATTCCTCATTTCTGAGGCATTGCACACATCGGGAACTTTTAGAGACAAAATTAGGTAGCTGAAGGGACAACCTCTCCATTCAAACCTTCAAGTACCTCTTGCCCCCTGTAATGACGTAGAGTCTGCTGATACACACTGGACTTGCCAGCTATGACAGGATCCACTGAAATGAATTGAAGGTTGTCTTTGGTTCCCAGGGACTGGCTGAGAAGAATTATTGATTTACCTCATCTTGCATATCAGTGTTATTTCTACATTGTGCAGGCAATCTTAAAACTTCACCTAGGTTTCTCAATCAAAAGAAAAGCATTGTTTATAGGTTTTATAATGTCAACTTTGTTTTCCTTCTTGATGTGTGAAGAGTTACGCAGCAAGTAATCAAGAAAGTTCATATACCCTGGATTATGAACAGGTACTGATCCTGAGTATATCTGTCAGCTGATTTGTAAGCAAGTCAGAACATAATACAGTCAAAATATCTGTTATAAGTTTGAATGAATGTTTGCATTTCGGATCCTTGAAGTGATAAGAATGATCCTCTTTATAAGTACAAACTTGCACAATTCGGACATTCATAAGTCAGGAAATCCCCTGTGGACTGTTAAGTTTTGTTGCCAGGGGAATTAAATGCAAGAGTAGGGAGAGTACACCTCACTTACACAGGACTTTGGTGAGACTGCATCTGGAGGACTGTGTACAGGTACTGGTTACAGTACTTGCTTAAGGATGTCAATATGCTGGAAGCAATTCAGAAGATTTACTAGTCTAATACCTGGAATGAGCAGATTGCATTGTGAGGAAAGGCTAGGCCTGTATCCACTGGAGTTTAGAAGAGACAGGTGACTTATGGAAGAATCTGGGGGTCATAATTTAAAAATAAGGGGTCACCAATTTAAGACAGAGATGAGGAAAAGATTTTTATATCAAAATTTTCTCAGAGTTGTGAGTCTTTAACTTCCCTTCCTCGAAAGGCAGTCAGTCAGAATCTTTAAATATTCTTTTGGCAGAGGTAGACAACTTCTTGATTACCAAGGGGATAAAAAAATTATTGGGGATATGCAGGAACGTAGAGTTGAGGTTGAAATCAGATCAGCCATGATCTTATTGAACAGCAGAGTAGGTGCGAAGAGCTGAGTGGCCTACTTTTGTTCATTGTTCATACACTGCATAATTGTTTATGATATTGTCAATGTTTTTCCTTGTGATTCCCAACAATTTGAAATAACCACACCTTTAGACTGAAATGCTGGTGCTTTATCAAATGTATTTCTTAGATTATACAGTGAGCTGTTGACATATATAGTTAGCTTGATACAGAGACTATAGTGTATTAATACGAGATATGATCCTCTGGATATACTGCTGATGAATACATATGAATGAAAACATAGTTCCTAAATCATATTGGATTAATTTTGCGAAATAGCAGCTGCTCTCAGGGACAGAAATTATCCACTGTACTTTGAAAATCTGTAATCTAGGTCTGATAAATGGGCTATTACAATAGACTATTATCTGTTTCCCCAGGGCCACACTGTGTCTGTTGGAGGAAGAATGACTTCAGATGCTTTAATGAGGTTTAACTTGGGGGATGATAATCAGGCAACTGTCCTCCAGTTTTTGCAGTGCACTCAGCCAGCAGTTATTTGACAAGTAACCAAGACCAGACTAGTCTAGTTGACATCCTGAACATTGACCTTTAATGCACTGAGAAGTGTAAGCTCCCCTTTAAAAATTCAACAGTCGATGCCTGAAAGTGTTCCAACCCTATGTCAGCAAAACTATGATGGACAGCAGATTGAATTTCAGCACAAAGTCAGTAAACAATAGTGAAAGCAGCTTATAAACAAGTTTTCATGTTCACATTAACCTGTTTTCATGTTGTTCACATTAATCTGTTTCCTGGTCCATTTGTTACATTTTCAGATGTCCCTTGAAACAATACTTAGCAGGAATCCTACACACCATTCAGGCCTGTGAAAGTCTGCTTCATGTCAAAGTATGATTGAGGCTTAGAAGGAGGCCATTCAGCCCATCATGTCAGTTCTGGAGCAATTCAACTAATGACACTCTCCCACTTCTGCTTCTCGCCCTGCATGTTCTTCCAATTCAGTCAATAATTCAATTTCTTAATTGAATCTGCAACTTGCACAATATTAGGCTGTCTATTCGAGATCCCAACCACTTGCTGCATAAAAAATATTTTTTGCTTGTGTCCCATTCCCTTCTGGTGCTCAATCCTTCGGGAATGATTTCTCTCTACCTACACTGTGCATACCTCTCATGATTTTGGACATTTCTATCAAATCTCCTCTTGACCTTTTCTGAGGAGAACAGTCTCAACCTATCCAGTCTGTAGCTTAATTTCCTAATGCGAATCCTTGGAATTAGTCTCCAGAATATTTTCTACAATCTCTCCTATCTCTTCACATCATTACTAAATTGCAGTGGTCAGAACTGAAAACAGTACTTCAGTTGAGGCTGAACTAATGTTTCAACATAATATCCTTACTTTTGTAATCTATACCCTTATTAACAAAGCACAGGTTGTTGTATGCTTTAATTATCTGTTCCCCAACTTGTAGTGGCACCCTGAATAACTTCTACACACATAGACTTAGATCCCTCTGTACCTATTTCCCCTGTTGTGTTGTCACATACTGTATCAGTAATATTTTACTGTTTTGATTTTTTTTCAGTATACTGAGGAACAGGCCAGAAAGCTAGGCCTGGTTGGTTGGGTAAAGAACACAGCGAGAGGCACAGTGACTGGACAGGTGCAAGGATCAGTTGAAAACGTCAATTTTATGTGAGTAGTATAAGGTGGAAATGATGCCATGTTCAACGTGCATCTTTAACATTTGAATTTGGTAGCACCATTACGCTCTATGCATTATAGTATAAGCAAATGTGGCCTGAAGAACAATATTACCCTTGATGGGTCGTGGGCGAAAACAAATGGTCCCTGCAATAATAGTAATGTTATGCTTTGCTAAGACCTGATAGGAATATTGCCCTCCCAAGAAGAAGAGGGGAAACTGGGAGGCAGATAATTGAGTAAATTAGAATCAGGGAGATTCCCATTCCCTTCCTGCCATCTCAGAAATTAAGTTCTGGGTGGAGTATTTTCTAATTAGCGATGTTATTACATGCCTCCCAGACCAGTTGGAACTCAGGCCGCCTGGCTCAGATAGGGACACTACCAAGAACCCTAGAGTCTTGGAAAAGAAAACCTATAGTCAACCTTGGTCCCCTGTCAACATATTAAGAACTATTTCAGGGTCTCATCCTTTGATAAGCTGTAATTGGTTCAGTGACTGAGAGAAAGTGAGGACAGTAGGTACTGGAGAGTCAGAGTTGAAAATTGTGGTGCTGGAAAAAGCACAGCTGGTCGGGTTGCATCCGAGGAGCAAGAGAGTCGATGTTTTAGGCATAAGCCCTTCATCAGAATTCCTGATGAAGGGCTTATGCCTGAAATGTCGACTTTCTTGCTCCCCAGATGCTGTCTGACTTGCTGTGTTTTTTCCAGCACCACATTTTTCGACTGTAATTAGTTCAGCTCCAGGCATGAAAGAACCAGTTTACTTGACTTGCAGACCTGGTGTGTGGACTGTGTTCTTGTTGGGTGTGATGGTCTCCATTCTGTACTAAACTGAGCAATACTAAGGAACTGAAGTTAGCTTCCCTGACATTGTTTCAAACCCTAGTAACTTATCCAAACACCACCTACCTTTCTTGCCCCTAGTCCTCTGACTGGGCTCTGGAGGCTAGTGTTTCAGCAGTAACAAAAATTCTTCCTAATCTGGCTTCACACTTTTAACAGATTCTGTCTATCAGTCAGCTGATTAAAGTAAGATCCAACAATGATCCAGTAAACTCTAAATAACATTGGTGAATATTTCATTGGAAACATGGGAAGATATATGGGAAAATGTGAAGAAACTCACAATATGTAACAAAGCATAGGCCATGCAATTGAAGATTTTACACAGGACTCATATGGTACCAGAGAGGCTAGCTAAATTCAAGAGAGGAACATCTCCTGATGTCCCAAATATAAAATTAGTATAGGCACTCTTACACACTGCTTTTGGTCATGTTACAAGATCCGAAGATACTGGAGTGGCATAGTAAGGGAGCTGAATGAAATCCTGGGAATTGAAGTCAAGGTGGATCTGGTGTTTCTTCTGCTGGGGTTGCCAAACTTGCCCTCTCTGGGGAACATGGCAAGAGGTTGTGTAACATTCTTACGCATTATGCGAGGAAGAACATTCTAATGAATTGGATATTAGAAAATCCCCCAGGTCTTATGGGATGGTGCAGACTGGTGATGTAGCATCTCCCCTGAGACTATCTTACAAATATGGTGCACCACAAGAGACGGAGCAGTTTTATAAGATGTGGCGACCCTTCCTAAATTATACAGACACAGACTTATTGGCAACATTAAGCAGGGCCATTGTATAGCTGTGGGAATCGGATTGGGTGGCCCGTGGGGCCCTGGAAGGGTGAAGCTGTGAAAATATGGGTACAATGACTGGTGCTTCCAGGGATGGAAGCTTCAGTGGAGGTGCGGTGAGTGAAATAGACTAAGGTAATGTGATGTAATTTAGTTTAACTTGAATTCAGCTTAATTTAACCTTTATTTATTTTGATTGTAGTTTAGTTTAAGTAAATACGTTTGTTCTGGTAGAATAGCAGGTAGTTTATTAAGAATAGTATTGTGATATGACACAGTTGTACTGCCTCCATCCTTTTGTATTCGGGTTTTTAAATATATAGTTGTTTTTGTAAAAGATTTGAAAAAGACTTCAATAAAAATAATGGAAAAAAACAACATTGGCAATGAGCTTTTCTCCACTAAACTTGGTCTGAAATTTTTTCCTTTGGTCTTTTTTGGGAGCAGTGAATTTGTAAAAGAGTTTGAGGGTTTTGTGGGCAGATAAATAATTTGCTTCTTGTGGTGCAAGAATTGTGATAATGATTTAAATAAGATAAGTAATTCTAATTCATCACATGTTTATAGGCAACATTAAAATAAAAATAAAGTTAAAATAATAATAGGGTTGCCCAGTTATGAAAATTTGGCTGTAAAAATAATTACAATACTTTGTAAAATCTAGATCTTAAATACAGAATAAAATGAAAAGTCTACTACATTCTGCATTTTGTATTAAAATCCAAAGATGATGTTAGCAGGTTGTGTTAATTAAATTTTCAGTAAGTTACATAATAGTTATCTCTTTTCTAGTATATTGGCTGTGTCACAGTCTATTTGTTCCATACCTTAACTTGTAGAATGGTGTCACTTTTTCCTTATTTCCATTACATATTTACTTCATGGAATCATAGAGTGGTGCAGCAAGAGACCCATTGTGTCAGCACTGGCTCTTCATAGAGTCATAAAGATGTACAGCATGGAAACAGACCTTTCGGTCTAACCCGTCCATGCCGATCAGATATCCCAACCCAATCTAGTCCTACCTGCCAGCACCCAGCCCATATCCCTCCAAACCCTTCCTATTCATATACCCTTCCAAATGCCTCTTAAATGTTGCAATTGTACCAGCCTCCACCACTTCCTCTGGCAGCTCGTTCCATACACGTACCACCCTCTGCGTCAAAAAGTTGCCCTTTGGGTCTCTTTTATATTTTTCCCCTCTCACCCTAAACCTATGCCCTCTAGTTCTGGATTCCCTGACCCCAGAGAAAAGACTTTGTCTATTTACCCTAACCTTGACCCTCATAATTTTATAAACCTCTATAAGGTCACCCCTCAGCCTCCGACACTCCAGGGAAAACAGCCCCAGACTGTTCAGCCTCTCCCTATAGCTCAAATCCTCCAACCCTGGGAACATCCTTGTAAATCTTTTCTGAACCCTTTCAAGTTTCACAAGAGCACAAGAGGTACAGTTAGTAAGTTTGCAGATGACATCAAAATTGGAGGTGTAGTGGACAGTGAAGAGGGGGATACTTCTGATTACAACAGCAACTCGACCAGATGGGCCAGTGGGCTGAGAAGTTGCAGATAGAGTTTAATCCAGATAAATGCAAAGTGCTGCATTTTGGGAAAGCAAATCTTAGCAGGACTTATACACTTAATGGTAAGGTCCTAGGGAGTGTTGCTGAACAAAGAGACCTTGGAGTGCAGGTTCACAGGTCCTTGAAAGTGGAGTCGCAAGTAGATAGGATGTGAAGAAGGCGTTTGGTATGCTTTCTTTTATTGGTCAGAGTATTGAGTACAGGAGTTGAGAGGTCATGTTGCAGCTGTACAGCACATTGGTTAGGCCACTGTTGGAATATTGCATGCAATTCTGGTCTCCTTCCTATCGTCAGATGAGCATTATGATTTGGTGCTATTCCCCTGCCCTTTCCCGATACAATGTCCTCTTGAATGCATCATTTGTGCTTGCTGTTGCCACACTTCCAGGCAGTGCATTCCAGACACGAACAACTCATCGTGTGAACAAGTCTTTTTTATTCTTTCTTTTTGCAAATCACTTTAGATCTGTGCTCTCTCCTTCTTGTTTCTTCTACCAGTAGGAACAATTTCTCCCTACCTACTCAATCTGGCCACCTCATGATTTTGAAAACTTCTACCATATTTCCTCTTAGCTTCTTCTCTCCAAGAGTAACAGTTCTAACCTCTCCAATCCATCCTCATAACTGAAGTTTCTCATACCTGGAATCTTCTTATAAAATTTCAGTTGGTTATGGCAGTACACACTGGCATGAGGTGGTGAAATTAAATATTTTTCTCATAAGGTCCATACAGAACTTCTGCTGCCTTATTGAGTGTGATTTAATATTTGATTTGATATTGGTTTTGCTTGTCTACTTTTGGATATTATTGTATGCAAAATATATAATTTAAAAATTGTTGGATCTTGTGGTATATACATTTTTAGAAGATCAAAAAGTGTAATGTTGTGTAATGCACAACATGTTACTCTTATGGTGTATCTGAATCCTTCTAAGGCTACAAAATCAAAACGTTGTTCAGTGTGCATAGCCTCTGGCCAATAAGAACTGTTGCTTGGTGTGAATGCTTTGCAGTTTGTAAATTTCAGGCTATGTTAAACACTCTGAGGTTTGAGCAAATATATGGGTATTTTTGATTTATTCAGTTATAGCAGGACATTGGTCCTGGAACACTGACTATGGAGAGGTGTGTACGTTTTGTCTCCAATTTTGAAGTTCTAGCAATGGCAAAACTGTCAGTGTTTACTGTCATTACAACTTTCAAATTGACAGCAACCTCTTGAATTTACACAATGTAATTAAAACGTGAAAGTCTAGAAGTTGCCACCACTGATCCCATGCACCCCCATGATGCCTTGTTGAAGTCTCCTCTAACAGCAATCATCCGACAGCACTTGAACTTACATGAACATACCCTTTTTTCCTATAATACTGTACAGGAACCCAAAAATGTTACACCTATTGAATTATGTAACTAGGTTTTAACAACGTACTAAGTCTTAGTATTGAACACCCACTGACCCAATAAACAAAACTGCTATGTTATGTTGGTGGTATTTAAATTCCAACAGTATAATTATTTTAAAGTTTGATGATACATCTTAATCTTGTATATTTCTTTGTCTTTACAAATGAAGGATTTGCATTTTATTCCCTGGTTTGCTGTAAGTCAGAATGATTCAGTGTAAGTGACAGTTTAGCTTGTTTGATATCATTATCATTTATGGACATTTGGGAATGCCTTAGAGTTGGTGTGAGAAACGTGGCTGCGCAGCTAATGTAGGAGGGTGAGCTTCAAATATGCAGTAATTGGGATGCCTTCTGGGGAAGGTGGGACCTGTACATGAAGGACGGGTTGCACCTGAACTGGAAGGGGACCAAGGTCCTGGGTGGAAGGTTTGCTCGAGTGGTTCATGAGGGTTTAAACTAGTATGACAGGGAGGTGGGAACCTGAACAATTTACCGGTGGTGAGAGTTGATGGAGGTGAGGCAATAGCAAGAGGTAGCGCAGCCAGTGGGAAGGAATTTCCTGGGAAAGAACCAAGGAATCGGTTAAAGTGTGTTTGCTTTAATGCAAGGAGTATCAGGAATAAAAGTGATGAGCTTAGAGCATGGATCAGTACCTGGTGCTTTGATGTTGTAACCACAACAGAGACATGGGTTTCTCAGAAGCAGGAATGGTTGCTGGATGTTCCAGGGTTTAGAACATTTAAAAAGAATAGGGAGGGGGAAAAAGAGGGGAGGGGGTGTAGCACTGCTAATCAGAGGGTATCACAGCTACAGAAGTTACCATTGTCGAGGAGGGTCTGCCTACTGAGTCAGTATACTTGCAAATTAGGAACAGTAAGGGAGCAGTCACCTCATTAGGGTTTACTACAGGCCCCCCCAATAGCAGCAGGGAGATTGAAGAAAGCATAGGTCGGCAGATTTTGGAAAAGTGTGAATGTAGTAGGGTTTTTGTAATGGGTGACTTTAACTTTCCCAATATTGATTGGAACCTCCTTCGAGCAGATGGTTTGGAAGGAGCTGTTTTTGAAAGGTGTGTTCAGGAGAGTTTCCTAACTCAGTACGTTGACAGACCGATGAGGGAAGAGGCCATTTTGGATTTGGTGCTCGGCAATGAGCCGGGGCAGGTGTCAGATCTTGTGCTTGGATGACGAGAGTGAAGGAGCCTCTCGTCAAAGGAAAGAAGGCAGCTTACATAAGGTGGAATAAGCAAGGATCTTGCTCAGCTCTAGAGGATTACAGGCAGGCGAGGAAGGAGCTCAAAAATGGTCTGAGGAGAGCCAGGAGGGGGCACAAAAAGGGCTTGGCAGGAAGGATTATGGAGAATCTAAAGGCATTTTACACGTATGTGAGGAATAAGAGAATGATCAAAGAAAGAGTAAGGCCGATCAGGGATAGCAGAGGGAACTTGTGTATAGCGTCTGAGGAGGTAGGGGAAGCCCTAAATGAGTTTTTTGCTTCTGTCTTTACTAAAGAAAAGGACCTTGTAGTGAATGAAACCATTGAGCAGGTACGCATGCTGGAATGGAGAGAGATTGAGGAAGCTGATGTGCTGAAAGTTTTGACAAACATTAAGATTGACAAGTCACCAGGCCCGGACCAGATTTGTCATCGGCTGCTTTGAGAAGCGAGAAATGTGATTGCTTCGCTGTTTGCGAAGATCTTTGTATCCTCACTCTCCACCAGAGTCGTACCTGAAGACTGGAGGGAGGCAAATGTAATTCCTCTCTTCAAGAAAGGAAATAGGGAAATCCCCGACAATTACAGACCAATCAGTCTCATGTCTGTCGTCTGCAAGGTGTTAGAAAGGATTCTGAGGGATAGGATTTATGACCATCTGGAAGGGCATGGCTTAATTAAATGCAGTCAGCACGGCTTTGTGAGAGGCAGGTCATGCCTCACAAATCTTATTGAGTTCTTTGAGGATGTTACTAGACAAGTGGATGAGGGTCGTGTGGTGGATGTGGTGTATGTGGATTTCAGCAAAGCATTTGATAAGGTTCTCCATGGTAGGCTCGTTCAGAAGGTCAGGAGGAATGGGATACAGAGAAATTTAGCTGTCTGGATACAGAATTGGTTGGTCGATAGAAGGCAGCGAGTGGTAGTGGAAGGAAAGTATTCTGCCTTGAAGTCAGTGGTGTTCCACAGGGCTCTGTTCTTGGGCCTCTACTCTTTGTAATTTTTATTAATGACTTGGATGAGGAGATTGAAGGATGGGTTAGCAAGTTTGCAGACGACACAAAGATTGGAGGTGTCGTTGACAATACAGAGGACTGTTGTAGGCTCCAGTGTGATGTTGACAGGATGCAGAGGTGGGCTGAGAGGTGAGAGATGGAGTTCAACCTGGATAAATGTGAAGTGATGCATTTTGGAAGGTCGAATTTGAAATTTGAGTACAGGATTCTTGGCAATGTGGAGGAACAGTGGGATCTTGGTGTGCAGGTACATTGATCCCTTAAAATTGCCACCTAAGTGGACAGGGTTGTTAAGAAAGCATATGGTGATTTGGCTTACATTAACAGGGGGATTGAGTTTAAGAACCGCGAGATCTTGATGCAGTTCTATAAAACTTTGGTTAGACTGCACTTGGAATACTGTGTCCAGTTCTAGGAAAGATGTGGATGCTTTGGAGAGGGTTCAGAGGAGGTTTACCAAGATGCTGCCTGGAATGGAGGGCTTATCTTACGAAGAGAGGTTGACTGAGCTCGGACATTTTTCATTTGGAAAAAAGGAAGAGAGGGGATCTAATTGAGGTGTACAAGATAATGAGAGGCATAGATAGAGTTGATAGCCAGAGACTTTTTCCCAGGGCAGAAATTGTTAACACGAGGTGTCATAGTTTTAAGCTGTTTGGCGGAAAGTATAGACGGGATGTCAGAGGCGGGTTCTTTATGCAGAGAGTTGTGAGGGCATGGAATGCATTGCCAGCAGCAGTTGTGGAAGCGAGATCATTGGGGATATTTAAGAGACTGCTGGACATGCATATGGTCACAGAAATTTGAGGGTTCGTACATTAGATTTACCTTACATGTGGATCAATGGTTGGCACAATATCGTGGGCTGAAGGGCCTGTTCTGTGCTGTACTGTTCTAAGTTCTCAATCCACACCACAGAAATTGGTAGACCTAAGTTAGCTTTCTTCAGGGTCAGTATTGTCGTTGTGCTGCCATTTGTGAAATCTGTTTCTCTGAAGTGTCTGCTAAAGACTGGACCATTTATCTTTTTGAATTTTCTTTAAATTCAATCATGGGATGATGGCACAACTGGCTGAGCCGGTATTTATTGCCTGTCCCAAATGGGCAGCTAAGAAACAACCACATTGCAATAGATCTGGAGTCACATGATAGCAGAATTCCTTTCCTAAAAATGGGTATTTGCAGCAATCGACAATGATGACCAGGTCAGATTTTTCTGCCAGTTTGTTTTTTTTTAATTGACTTCAAATTTCACCATCTGCCAGTGTAGGATTTGAACCTATGTGACCAGAACATTAACCTTTAGGGTCTAGATTATTAGTCTAGTGACATTACCAATGTGCCTTGTCATCCCATAACTATGTGAGGGGGATATATGGAGCAAAAATGGCAGTTTTTAATGGAGCTTGCCTGCTTAACCATTTGTTTTAATTAATGAAGAAAAAAATCCAGACTTCCTTTTTGTTGCACAATCTGTCCACCTGATCATCCCTATGTTCTCTGTCTGAGCGATTATTTTCACCCAAATCAAGAGAAAGAATGAGCTCTGCAGCTTCCAGAGTAGCATTAACAAAGATCTGGGTGCAGGACGTTTGTTTAGGATTAAAGTATGGCAAAGGTAGCAGTTATGTCAACCCATCAGACACTTAGGCAATCAAGTCTTGAACTATCAGTGGTATGGATAATTGGGTATTAAAGCATCAGTAATAGAGTTAATAAGGTATTAAAGCATCTGTAATAGAATAAATTGGATATTAAGGTAACAATGCCATAGATAATCGGGTATTAAAATAAATGGCCGAGACAACCAGGCATTAAAATATCAGTTACTTAGATAAATATTGAAGCATCAGTGATTAGCTCATTGTCTAATATTACAAGTAGCTATTTAAAGTATTCCCCTTAAGAGTATCCAATAAGCTAAAGCCTCTAAAATAAATTAATGCACTTAATCAAGATTAATTACTTCAATTAGATTAAAGTACAAAATTAGCAAACCTGTACTTTAGACATTGCTATATTCTGTGCTGTTCTTTTGGATACTTGAAGATTTGTTCTTTCTGTTACAATAAACTAGGGCATGTATGCTATTTTTATAAATATATTGAGCATGAACTTGCAAAATCATTGGGGAAAGATGTGTGAATGAGGTCAGGTTATAAATGTACACAGTTAGTGGAACTGAAGGATGAGTTCTACTAAAACTGTCATGTGGGCTGATTTCTTGGTCAAGAATTACACATTCAAAGATCCAGATCATGTTACAAAGCGAATAGGGCTGGGAAACAAAAATGTCTGTGTAAATCAGTAACAAACCCTGAACAATATGTGCAACTTTTGAAAAGAGGCTCTCACTGTCCTGCCGTTTCATATGCTGCACAATGAGGAAGGTACATAATGAAAAACCATATCTGGGGACCTGGATTCAAATCCCAATTATGGCAAATGGTGAAATTTGAATTCAATAAAAATCTGGAATTTAGAGTTTAATAATAACCATGAAGCTGTTGTTAATTGTCAGGTAAAACCTGTCTGGTTCACTAAAGTCCTTTAGAGAAAGAAACTACTATCTGTACCCAGTCTTGCCTACTTGTGGCTGCAGACCCACAGCAATGTGGTTGATTCTTAACAGTTAGGAATGGGCAATAAATGTTGACCTAGCCAGCGATGCCCAAATCCTGAGAATGAATAAAAATAAACAAATTCAGGTCAAGTTTCTAACAAACTGAAGGAAGTAATTGCAAGTTTATCTATTTATGTAGATATCACCTCCTGTGGGTCTAAGCTACATTGTGTGTGAATAATTGAGCTGATTTAGTTTCATGCTTTCTATCTGTTGAACTTTTCTCCTTCACATGCAGGAAATAAGACTTCTGTCTGTTGGGCTTTTACCTATTCTCTTCAACATCTCCTGATTAGTGTCTTGGTTTTGAACTTTTATTGGGAGTTGGTGGGCGGCTGTGCTTGTTTAGAATTGATATAGTGATTGTGTCCTTGGTTCGCTTCTGGCACCCTGGTTTGCCACAAGCTAATCATGACTGCCATTAAAATTACACATGCCACTGAAAATGTTCACTGACTCTTCAAGAAACATCAGGAAGCAGGTTGTTTGGCACTTAATTCATGTTCACAATGTTGTTCCATTCTGTTACATTTTTCCATCAGCCAGGAGTACCATTTGTCAGCTTTGAAGGCTAACGTTGGACTGCTTTGCTAAGACTTGTGACCTGTCCTCCATTTCAATGTTCGTTGTTCTGCTGACCTGGTTGTTGAATTTTCTGGTTTCAAATCCATATGACAGCCTTTAAGTTGTTTAGAATGAATTGCTATACCTGGTGCTATATCTGTATCAGGGTAGTCGAAAGGATTTTAAATCAGTTCTTTTTAATGTTGTTAAGTTCTGCTCCCAAGATGTAAAATTCACATTTTGAAGCATTTGGGGATGCAGATGAAAACTCAATACAGAAGAAATTGGATCCACTTAAATCCTGAGAGAGTGTTATCTGCATACCATATCAGTGAGACTCATAGGCAGTTTCTTAAATCTGTGCACTAAGCATTTAAGCATTATAAAGGTTTCTGAGGTTAACCATCATTGGATACCAATCTTAGGAGTAGGGTGGCTGGTTTTGATACTAGTTCAACTTGTCAATTCCCAGAGTGTGGGTTCTTTAATGAAAGGAGTTGGCCACAATGACGTTGGACAATAAATCAATGCCATACATAGCCCACTAACAAGGATAGCGTGGTGCACTTTATTTCATTTTAATGGGGCATTACAAAGTAGTATAAAATTTGCTATGAATTACTGAATTTATTCACATGATCTATAAAACAAATTAGCCTGTTGGTTTGCAATGAGTGTTCATCAGTCTAATTCTCCAGGATGGTGAACTGTGTTTGGGATTACAATCTACAATACACACTTTTTCTCAGGCGAAGCTTGGGGAGGAAATATGTTAGGTGTCAAATAAATTGCCAAACCCCTGACCCACCAGGAAACTTCAGTCAAATGCCAATCAACGTAAGAGCTGAAACAGAAATTGCTAGAGAAACTCAGCATGTCCAGTCAAATTGGTAGAGAGAAAGCAGAATCAGCATTTCAGGTCCAGTGGCTCTTCTTCAGAACGTTTCTGTTTTTGTTTTGCATTTCCAGCATCCACAGTTCTTTGTTTTTGTTACCTCAACTTAAGAGCTGACTGCCTGGCTTTGGCAAGCTTGTTGACCTATTGCACACCTCAATAATAGCCCCCGGTTCACCAGAAGCTGGCAGTGTATCAAAGCCTGACAACCTTTGGGTCTTGAAGACCACTGGTCAAGGCATACACCTCAGGAGACCAAAGAGCCATAAGTTTGGTCTTTCTCTTTTGCTTCTCAAAATGCTGTGGGTCGCAGGGAGGCAAGGGCCAGGATGAGTCTGAAAGGCTGGCTTACCTGACTGTACTTCCGATTGCCAACAGATTGGGGCCTTAATTGTGGAGTTGAGTCACTCTGTCTTTAAGCTAAGCATAAGACAGTAAAGATATGTGATGCAAGATCAGCTAATCGTAAAGACTACTGGTGCTGAATCTAAGAGAATACCTATTACAGAAACAGAATTCACAGAAATGCTATTTTCGACAACACTCCAGAGCTAGTAAAATGTACTCTGATGCTGTTGCACATCTGTAGCTTATGCTCTGAATGAAGTTGATGATTTGTAGTAACTCCATTGATGTACATTAAATATAAATCGTACTTCCTGTAAGTTTAATTGAGTGGCTATAAAAGTGCCTAAAACAAAATAGAATTATTATATTGTGGACAAGCTTACTCTTGGGTATGCTCAGTTGAACTTTGAAGTAATATTTCATCTAATGCATTTTATTTAATTGGAGGATGTGCCTTGGAGAGCAATGCCTTAAAATTTTGATGTTTCCTACATTACAATGATGACTAGACTATAAAAACTACTTCATTGGTTGTAAAACTCTGAGTTGTCTGCTGGTTGTGTAAAGTGCTATGTAAATGCAAGGCTTTCTTTCTCCCACGTAGAAAGTGAGGACTGCAGATATTGGAGATCAGAGTTGAGAGTGTGGTGCTGGAAAAGCACAGCAGGTCAGACAGCATCCAAGGAGCAGAAGAATCGATGTTTCGGGCATAAACCCTTCATCAGGAATGCAGGGCTGATGAAGGGCTTGTACCCAAAATGTCGATTCCCCTGCTCCTCGGATGCTGCTTGATCTGCTGTCCTTTCTTTCTTCCATGGTAATATTATCTTTATTATATATTAAGCAAAAAACTTAAAATCAAAGATATTCATGTAAATTGCAATATCTCCAGAAATCCACCTGATGGGTAGTGCTTGCTAATTGTTATTTTAATTTGTAACATGGGTGATTTTATTGGCAGTAAGGATACCATCCAGCAGTGTGTAATAACATCTCTGAACAGGAAAACAAAACATCTGTGTTTGTAAGAGCTTTCGTGGCCCCATAGTAGTATCTCTATCTCTGGGTCAGGAGATCTAGGTTCAAGTCCCAGTTGTTCTAAAGGTATGGAATAACAGGTGATCAGAAAATGTCTAAGAGCAAAGTTTTTGGTACAGGTGATCTAATTTTTTTTTAAATACAGCTGAGTTTTTGTACCCTCCAACTCCATTTTGATATAGCCCCTCTCTTATTTCCTATCTTTCCTTTTTATTGTTGCTGCATGCCCTGGTATGTAGTGTTTGTAATATGTTATTTTATTTGATGAAATGGGTGACTTGGTGCTTGGCAAAAACAGCTACCTTCTATCCCCGTTTGAGTGTTGGCTGCTTGACAGAAAAAGGATGCAGAAGTGAAAGGTGGGAACTGATATTTGCATTATGATATAGATGTACAATAAAAGCTTTGTAAATCTCTGAAAATCTTTTGCTGTTTACTTCAACATAAGGATATTGATGTTTGAAGCAGTAGGAGCCATAATTTGAGTTGTCAGCTTTTGTGGATAATTGTTCAGGTTTTGGTCATCATGATACTCACTTCATTATGAAAGAATTTGTAATCCAACGCTTCAATTCTGCTATACAGTAGTTTGACCCTCGTGCTGACAGTCGAAAGATTGACTGTAACATGTTCCATTTTGATGCTTTCTTTGCAATCGTGACATTGCTTTGCATGAGCATTTTTAGAGAAAATGAAAGCATATTGTTTACAAAAACTCTTTTCAGTAGTGATATGTTGAATCTCTGAAAGGAATTCTATTAAAATATAGGCTCTGCTCTCCCTTCATTGTAAAATCAGTAAATAATTTCTTCAGTTCATCTAAATGTTGCTAAAATCCACAACCAGGAAATCTGGAAATTGCTAAAAGTTAAATGACCTGTAAAATGATCTACCTTTGTTCAGCAACATGTAATAAATAGCCCAGGGTTCGATACAATTATCCAAGAGAAACCCTGAGCACAATTTGATGTAACATTGCAAGTGTGAATCTGCAGGACCATTCAAACATTAAGGCATCAGTATGTGGTCTACCAGACAACAGTGAAGTATCAAGGTGCTGCAAAAGCAATGCTAACTGAACTGTAAGTTGAGAATAGTATTTATGAGTTGAGGGCTGACAGCACGGTGCATTTTGATGGTAAAATTGATCTTTACTATCCATATAATGGGAGGATTAAAATATCCATCCAATACAGATTCTTCAAAACATCCAATGAATCATGATCATTGGGTAAATTCAGTCGTGTGTAACTCAATTCCAAGAGATACATTTACTTTGGCATTTATTAAAATGCACTTACAAAATGCTGCTCTGACATTTTTCTCTTCAGTGGAAAAGGTTAATAGAAAACATGGAGTGTACCTGTCCACCAATAACATCCAATAAAAAATAAAGGTTAACAAATTGCTACCTTTTGAAAAGGTCCGGATTGATACCCAACCATAAAGGAGCCAAATTTTAGAGACCAAACATATGATCCTGCTCTGTGGTCTCCAAAGTATTTGATTAGATTAGGTTCCCTACAGTGTGGGAACAGGTAATTTGACCCAACAAGTCCACACCAATCCTTGGAAGAGGAGCCCACCCAGACCCATTTCCCTTTGACTAATGCACCCAACACTATGGGCAATTTACCTGACCTGCACATCTTTGGGAGGAAGCCAGAGCACTCAGAGGAAACCCCATGCAGACATTGGGAGGTTCTGTAAACTCTATTCAGACAGTCCCCTGAGGCTGGAATCAGCCTGGGTCCCTGGCGCTGTGAGGCACCAGTGCTAACCATTGAGCCACCATGCTGCCCTCCTTCTGCATGGCCTTCCCTTTGAGATCATGTCTGTGGGGTGATGCATGATTTCAGCCTTGCTCTCCAACAAGCCAGTCAGTCATTGGTCTTGGCCAGATTGTTACTCAAAAAAAGGGGAAAATTTAAAGGGGAATTAAGGGACAAGTTTTCCATGAAGTGGGTGATGTGTGTATGGAATGAACTGCTGGAGGAAGTGGTGGAGGCAGGTACAATTACAACATTTAAAAGGCATGTGGATGGGTACATGAATAGGAAGGGTTTAGAGGGATATGGGCCAAATACTGGCAAATGGGACTAGATTAATTTAGGATACCTGGTTGGCATGGCGAGTTGGACTGAAGAGTCTGTTTCCATGCTGTACAAACTCTGACACTTTCGTTGGGCAACAGTGTTTTATGCCCAGAACATGCTCTGTCCAATCTGTGTGTGACAGTCCTAACCATAATTGACTTGTAATTCCAGCAGGCATTGTATTTGCCCTGTGGCAAAGTGCCCACTGAAGCCTCTATTAAACAGTACAAATCATTACAATACATATATAATGCTCCTTTGCTATTTTAATGGAAGACTTCACCTTTTTTTTAAGCTGATACTTCTTTTCACCAAAGAGGCAAAAGACCAAAAGTTTATACATTCCTGGTCAAGTAAAAAATTTATCTTTACATCCAGTCTGTCCAGCCTGTCAGAATTTTAATCATTTCAATCAGATCCCCTTTCATTCTTCTAATCTCCAGTGGACTCCTGTTCCAATCAACCTCATCTCTCCTCGTGGGTCCAACCTGCCATCCCTGAAATCAGTCTGGTGAACCTTTGCTGCATTGTCTCAATCATAGATGGAAACACACCGAAGCCCACTCCTGTCTTCATTTAAAGTCAGCACACATGCAATTTCTCACAGGCATCACTGTTTAGTAATCAGAAAACAGAACACTAGCTGACCTTCTCTGAACAACTGAAAACATCCTCAGACGCTGCCTGACCTGCTATGCTTTTCCAGCACCACGCTCTCGACTCTGATCTCCAGCATCTGCAGTGCTCCCTTTGTCCAACTCAAAACTGAAGCCAGTTTTGGTTTCTTCAACTGCTGGTGTAGATGAGCTCATCTAATTCAACTGGGATCAAATGTTGAACCTTCAGTTTCTCTGTTCCTTGAGTGATACATTTTCCCACTAAATCTTTAAAGAAGATCATTGCCTCGCAACAATTGAACTATATATAGGCTACCGATGGGTTTTTGGTACCAAACTAATTTACCTTTTGATATTCTATTCTTTTTGCCTCTTACAGTTAAATTTACAGTGTGTTTGACAGTTCATCTTATCTGAATCTGAACAGAAGGTGCCCAGTCTGGATCATGCCACTGAAAGAACTGGCCCATTGCAAAAAAAAAATCAGTTGTCTCTCAGTTCTGTATTGTCAGATTTTTGGAAGAAGTTGGATGATTAGTGGGATGCATCAATTTGCTGCTCCAATTGATTTAATTTTCAACAGGAAGCCTGTAATCTGTCTTTAGCTTAGCTTACAATGGTACTAGCCAATTTGTAGCCGAAGTGCAGAGCTCTTTCACTTGTGGGTTGGGTAGAATTGTCAGGAAATTCACCCTAAGCCACTGGCAAACCTGGGAACTGGTTATTAAGTGACATATGTCTTGGAAGCAGATCGTTGTCTGTTGACCTTTCGCCTGAGGAATATTTTGTGGCTCAAGGAGACCCAAAAAAACCAATACATGACTTTATGTGCAATTATAAACCTCAGAATCTCAAAAAGCAAAGTTTGCTTCAGTAAAATCACGAAATGTTTTATCCAGGGCATTCATAATTTTTGGCACTGAGCATGTCCACAGTGTCATCGGTGCAAGGACAGTGATACCAAATGCCAACACTGGTTATCTACTGACCTCTATCAATTTGCCTTTCCGGACTCTATGGCAGAATTTAAACATGGTTTTCTGTTCTTTTTTGTTGCAGGATGAACTGGCTGAAATCTGTGGGCAGCCCAATGTCTCGGATTGACAAAGCCCAATTCTCAGACGAGAGAGAGATCTCCAAACTGGATTTTAATAACTTCTCAACCAGATACTAGGATGTTGCAATAACTGGTGCTCGCTGAAACTTTGCTAATATCATCTTTAATGCCATACAGCTTGGAGAGGGAGAAAGAGGGGACATTTGTTGAATGAGGGTTTGGAGAGTAACTTACTGAGACAGTAAGGGGTGTAAGTTGCTTGCTATTCATGATTGATTTTTTGTTTTGTTTCCCCCAATAAATTCTGAGTCTTTCCTGTCTTTGGGGTCTGGCAATAACTCTCCATGCATTTCTTTTATTTTAAAAACTGTTTATGCTGACAACATATTCAGCTCCATCAAAGTTGAGATTTCAATTGGTTCACCAGATGCTACAAGGAATTTTGTTGAGTGGAGGTGCAAAGCTTCCTTTTCCTTTTAGTGAAGGTTAGGGACAAATCACTCAGTCTCCATCTTTCATATGATTTGTTTATTGCATTGTGGCTCCATGTAGTCCAAGTATTGTGAGTATACAGCTATAACTACCTCTTCACTTTAATTTTATGTTTTTTAAAAGCAGAGATCAGTCACCAATCATCTGCTGGTCATTTGTCTCTGAGGTTATTCTGGTGCCAGGTCTAATGTAGGTCACTTCAGCTTTTTGACAGGTTGGCCGATTTGCATCATAAATGCTGCTGGAGAGCTGAGTCTTCATGCTAAAATCATCAGCACCGCAATAGCACAATGGTTTTTAGTAACTACTTAAAACAGCATCACTGTTAGTAATTTTTAAGTGATAGAACTTATATGCTTTATATTTTTGTTGAAGGTTCTCACATTTGGTGTAAACTGCTTTTATTAAACTGGAAGAGAAAATCTAATTGCGAGGGTTGTCTGAAATTTATAGTTTATGGGCATCATGCTATACTTCACTGCTGATTGCAGGACTGAATCATGTAATTAAAATTGTTTTGGATGTAAGTTTGCTTGCTGAGCTAGAAGGTTCGTTTTCAGACGTTACCTAGTATGGTGACGAAACATCATCAGTGAGCCTCCGGTTAAGCACTGGTGGTATGGCCAACCAATATGTGTTTACGTTTCCTTGGGTTGGTGATATCATTTCTTGTGGTGATGTCATTTCCTGTTCTTTTTCCCAGGGGCTGGTAAATGGGATCCATCTAACAACTGCTGCCTCACAGCGCCAGAGACCTGGGTTCAATTCCCGTCTCAGGCAACTGACTGTGTGGAGTTTGCACATTCTCCCCGTGTCTGCGTGGGTTTCCTCTGGGTGCTCCAGTTTCCTCCCACAGTCCAAAAGTGTGCAGGTTAGGTGAATTGGCCATGCTAAATTGCCTGTAGTGTTAGGTGAAGGGGTAAATGTAGGGGAATGGGTCTGGGTGGGTTGCGCTTCAGTGAGTCGGTGTGGATTTGTTGGGCTGAAGGCCTGTTTCCACACTGTAAGTAATCTAAAACAAACACAGTGACTTGGATCCCATTTACACCCCCTGGAAGTAACATCACCAACCCAAGGAAACCTAAACACAAATAAAAAGTGTGCCATGTCACTAGTGCTTCATTGGAGGCTCACTGATGATGTTACTTAGTATGGTGATGAAACGTCTGAAAATGAACCATCCAGCTCAGCCAGCAAACCTACATCCAGAGCCTCAACCTGAGCTACAAATCTTCTTAAAACCCACTAAAATTGTTTTATAGGTGACTGTCACTACAGTTTTGACACTGTACAACATATCAGCCCCTGTTAAGTGTTATGTCATTTTGAGTCCTTGCAGGTGACAATTGAGAAATTCCAAGTTCTTCATCTATTTTTCAATCCAGAATACCCTGTCAAATAAATGACACAAAAGCCAGATGCTGAATCCTTCAAGCAAAAACAGAAAATGCAAAATTTACTCAACAGATTGGACAGTATTTGTGGAGGAGAACCAGTTACTGTTTCAGGTTGATGACCTCTTGTCAGAATTGGCAGAAGATAGAGATGTAATGGATTTTAAGCACATGCATAGGCAGAGAGAAGGTGTGAGTAAGAGTTGGGTTCCTGGCACAGTGGTAATGTCACTGGACAAATAGTGGAATTTAGATTCAGTTAATAAAATCTGGAATTGGAAGCTACTCCTAGAAATGGTGACCACGAAATTATTGCTGGTAAGTCTCCATCTAGTTCACTAAAGGAAGAAAATCAATCATCTTTACCCAGTCTGGCCAACATGTGACGCCAGATCCACAACTGCGTGAATATGTTTTAACTGAAGTTTTGGAACGGCTGAGCAAGACACTGTATTCAAGGGCAGTTAGGGAGCTTGGGAGCAATTAGAGATGGGCAACAAATGCTGGCTGTGTCAATGATCACCACTTCCTATCATTGAAAACCTTAGAAAGGTGGTGAGGAGGACTTAAGAACAGGATAAGGTGAAAGGCTGGGCTAATGAATGTTGAAAAATGTGGCTGGTAATGAGACTAACAAATTTTTAAAAAGCAACTGTAAGTAAAAACTTCCATTTGCATAAAAACAGAAAGTGCTGGAAATACCAATCAGGTCTGGTAGCATCTGTGAGAGAAAAGGAGAAGTTGTGACTATTTATCACAACTTCTCAGTTTTCTCCATTTACCTAAATACTTTTCACACACATTCATTTTCCTTTTAACAGGGTGAGGCAACGCAAGTATGTTAGGCAGAAGCCAGGACAGGTTCGAGATGAGGGAATTTGAAAATCTGTTCAAAGATCTATGACTAAATATCCTTTCAGTTTGGAAAGTGCAAATGGTGTAAAATAGAATTAGGGCCTAACGAGGTAATCCTTAATTCTGCCAAATGATAAGGAAGTCCTTGACACTTCATGAACTTCTGTCAGCACTTGTCCAGATGGCTGCAGCAGGATTAGAATGCAAGTTGTCTCCATTACCTCCAAACCTAAGGAAACATAGACTGTCTGAAAGAATGATCCAGCCCAGGCTGGCTCAGCTTCACTCCTTTAATAATTGTAAAATACTGCAGATGCCGGAAATCTGAGATAAAAACAAAATGCTGTAGAAACTGAGCAGGTCTGGCAACATCAGTGGGAAGAGACAGAGACAGAGCGAGAGAGTTAATGTTTTGAGTCTAATATGGCTTCTTCAAAGCTGAAAGAAACTCCTGCTCAGGTAGCATGAGTCCGGTAATGCCTAGAGTGTACACTACCTAAAAGAAATAAGCCTTGTGTGAAACTGGAGCACTTGTTGCTGTGTATGAAATTTAGCTGGAGAAGATGCAGAGAAAAAAGTAAATATTTTATACCAGAAAGGAAAATAAGGTAAGTAACAACATGAAAGATAAAGGATATGTTAATAGAGCATAGAAGGGCAGCATGGTGGATCAGTGGTTCGCACTGCTGCCTCACAGCACCAGGGACCGAGGCTCAATTCCAGCCTTGGGCAATTATCCATGTGGAGTTTGCACATTCTCCCTATGTCTGCCTGAGTTTCCTCCCACAATCCAAAGATGTGCAGGTTGGGTGAATTGGCCATGCTAAATTGCCATATAGTGTTCAGGGGTGTGTAGGTTAGGTGCATTAGTCAGGGATAAATATAGGGTAGAGGAATGGGTCTGGTTGGGTTATTCTTCAGAGGGTTGGTGTGAACTTGTTGGGCTGAAGGACCTGTTTCTACACAGGGATTCTATTTATAGGGATTCTGTATTTTACAAAAAAGAACAGCACAGGAATGGGCCCTTCTGTCCACGATATTGTGCTGAATGTAATGCTAAATTAAACTAATCACTTCTGCCTACCTTGGTTCATATTCCTCCATTCCTTGCATATCCATGTGCTTACCTAAAAGTCCCTTAAATGCCCCTATTGTCTCTGCCTCCACCACCACCTCTGGCAGCACGTTCCAGATTCCTACCACTCTGTGTAAAAATAAAACTTGTCCCTTACATTTCCTTTGAACTTTCACCCTCTCATCCTAAAGCATGCCCCCTCATATTAGATATTTCAACTCTGGGAAGAAGATTCTGATTGTCAACCCTATCTATGTATCTCATAATTTTAAACACTTCTATCAAGTCTCCCCTCAGCCTGTGCTGCTCCAGAGAAAACAATCTTGAGTTTTTCTAGCTTCTCCTCATAGCTCATACTCTCTAATCCAGGCAACATCTTGGTAAACCTCAGATATTTTTGTGATATTTTTTGACAGACAAACATTGATAACCCCTGCTCTTCTATGAAGTAGTAGCTGTAACATCTTTCATATCTACCTGACTGTGCAGACTTCAGTTTTTAAATATCCTCTCTGAAAGGTGTCGCTTCCTGTCACTACCCCATTATATCGGCCTATATTTTTTATGCAAATCATTGGAATGGTTTTTGGACTCCAAGTGGAAATCTTTACTCGCTGACATTAACAATGGAAGGTAGCTGCGCCAGAGATGGGGAAAAGAAGGCCAAGGAGACTGCAGTAACAACAATTTAAACCCCTCAAGATATAACAAATGTAACTGACCCCTGGTGAAGTAAAATTCTTTCCTGAGGTACCTGGAGTTTCTGTATCCCTGTGGTCTATTGTTGAAAAATGTGTTGCTGGAAAAGTGCAGCAGGTCAGGCAGCATTCAAGGAGCAGGAGAATCAACGTTTCAGGCATAGGCCTGTGGTCTATTATTGTTTATTTCTGACAGCAAGTACCAGTTTCTCAGTGACTTACAGGATATCACAACTCAATCCAGGCTGACATCCTGCAGGTTCCAGGAAAGTGAGTGCTGGTTGATTTATTTTCTACAATCTACAAATACTGGTAACATTTCAAAAGTGCTTAACTGGTATATTTCAATGCACACCACTCATTCTTTCATATTTCACTTCTGTCTATTCTTCCTTGTACCATCTATCTTTTATTCCTTCTTTTTATCCTTTTCCTCTTTTGAAACCTTTATAAGAGAATTGAGTAAATATCTGAAGTGCTAAAGTTTGCAAAGAAAAAAACAGGAGTGGGATTAAATGAATTGCTATTGCAAAGAACTAATATGGACACAATGGGCTGAATAATCTTCAGTACTGTAATAATTCTATAATTTGTCCATCTGTCTTTCCTTCTTTACACAGTACATGAAAATAGGTGCCTTGACCTGTAAAAGTGTTTTACAGATTAGCATAAGCTTTAGCACAGAGCAGCAGATAAACTTGGGACCTTCAAGCGAGTGAGAGTCAATACTGCAGTAGATAGACTTTAGTTTACTGAGCTATCCAGGGAACCACAGTATTGTCTTTAAATTTCATGACAGAGTACATTATAATGTGAACTAACCAAGAGGAGGTAGGTCTATTTTACTCATTCCTTGCCTGACAGTTTTGACTGACAGCCTAGCCCTTGCGTTTATTTTTCCTTTTCCCTGCAGGGTACCCTATTGTTCACAGGGTTGGTGGCGAGATTCATGTTAGATCAGAACAGATCATCTCCACTTGGCTTTGCCTGCTGTCCCAACAGCTTGTCTGCTATTAACCTGCAGGTAAGGAACTGTGATCTAATTACTAAAAAAAGGATTGAGGCTGCATGCAGCTACTACATCTGACACCATTCTGTCAGCCACCAGGGATTTTCTTACTATTGGTCACTCTACAAAAGAAGACCACACTACCGTGAGATATTTGAGATTAGCAGCAGAAATGTAAGCTCTTTCAATGGATTCATTGTAAAATAAGTGTAAGACAGTAAAACAGGATCAGAAATAGGCCAGTCAGCTAATTGAGTCTACTCCACTATTTAATGAGATCATGGTTGATCTGATACCCTCAACCCCACTTTCCTGCCTTTTTCCCATAATCTCTGATACCTTTACTGATTAAAAATCTGTCCTATCACAACCTTGAATATACTTAACGACCCAACCTCTGCAGTCCTCCGTGGTGAACAATTCCACAGATTCACTACCCAATGAGAGAAAGAAATCCTTTTTTTAAAATCCCTTAATCTGAGATTATGGCCCCTGGTCCTAGATTCTCCCACAAGGGAAATCAACATCTCTGCATCTAGCCTCTGAAACCCCCTAAGTATCTTGTTTGTTTCAATAAATCTTTTCTCATTCCTATAAACTCCAATGAGTAAAAGTCCAACCTAATCAACCTCCATATCTGGACTGCCTCCAATGTCAGTATATATTTCCCTAGATAAGGGAACAACACTGTTCACAGTATTCGAACTGTGGTCAGACAAATAAACATTGATCAAGTAATAATTTATAAGCACACTTCTTTGGTAAATACAGTGAAGTGGCTAATGCCCTACTTTGGAGTCATAGAGCTTACAGCATGGAAACAGCACCTTCAGTTGAACTCAACCATGCTGACCAGATATCCTAAATTAATCTACTTCCATTTGCCAGCATTTGTTCCTTATCCCTCTCAACTTTTCCTATTCACGTACGCATCCAGATACCTTTTAAATGTTGTAATTGTAACAGCCTCCTCCATTTCCTCTGGCAGTTCATTCTATACATACATCTGTGTGAAAAAGTTGCCCTTCCCTTTTAAACCTTTCCCCTCTCACCTTAAACCAATGGCATCTAGCGTTGGACTCCATTATCCTGGGGAGAAGACCTTGCTATTCACCCTATCTATGCGCTTTATGATTTTATAAACTTCTAGGGTCACGCCTCACCCTGCACACTTCAGGGAAAATAGCCCCAGCCTATTCAGTCTCTCCCTGTAGCTCAAACCCTCCAACTATGGCAACGTTCTTGTAAATCTTTTTCTGAACCTTTTCAAGTTTCACAACATCCTTCCTATAGCAGAGAGACCACAACTGAAAGCAGTATTTCAAAAGTGGCCTAATGTATGGCTGCAACATGACCTCCCAACTCCTATACTCATTGGACTGACCAATAAAAGGGTGAAGCTAGAAAGTACCACAATCTAACCACCCTCCTCCTCTTCCCATTTTATCAAATAATCTAAATTAGAAGGATATAAAAATAACAGGAGTAACCCATAAAGTCCCTGGAACCTGTACTTCAATGTGATCTTATTCCTACATATTCTACACTTCCAAATTCCTACATCATACCCCATGATACCCCAAAGGCCATTATGCTCTGTTTTGAATGTACCCTAATTGCTGATGATCCACAGCTCATTTGGGTGGAGAATTATAGTTCCCTAATGTTCTAATATTAAATACAGTGGCAAGTGAGTGGTTCTCTATTTTGGTTTCAATTAAAAATACCAAACCTACCTCATTCCTGAGGCAATAGGGATCATGCATGGTTGTGTGATCTGTCAAACAATTTTTCACCTCCCATTCTAGCCACAATTAGATAAAGGGGTCAGGAATGAAAAAAAGAAAGGGTGTGGGGGCACTACTGGAAAGTTGGCCTGGCACCTGCAAAACTAGAGTGTCAGGGCATGTTTACATAATTTCCAAGAATGATTGCGCCTCCTATCCAGAAGTCCATTCCATTTTTTGATCCATGCTTGTGTTGGGAGTTTAATAATATTGTTGCACATTTTTTCTTGCCGGTTTTAACCTGCACTCCCTTGCCCTACTTTCTTGGCATACTTTGAAATAGTATTTAGGATTTACTTTTTCTCGAACATTCACTGCTTTAGATAAATTCACCTGTCATTTGTCTTCTTCCAAAATGGGAGGTCCCACATTTCAAGCAGTTCTTCCTCATGATTCACACTTGTTTTGGTAGCAGTATGGGGGTCAAAGGATGAGAAGGACACACTTGGCTTGAAATCACATTCTGACATTGTTTTCTTTCACAGGTTGAGACCCTTACTAGAGCTCCTCTGCACTAAACTTGTCTAAGATGCATCTTTCATGTTAATTCTTACAACAGGTTTCTCCTTCCATTGTCCTGTGGACCCTTCTTCAGTTCAAAGATAAGGTTCTGTTCAGAGTTATGAAATCCAAAATAAATCGTTACTGTAAATGCAGAATTGCCTGGAATTATCCAGAGAATAGGTTGCACTTAACATCCTGACTTCTTCTGAATTATTCCCAATAATCCGTTACTGAAATTAGCCACTACCTAATTTATGATGATGGATCAGAACCCTCATGCAATTCTAAAGGCTTTTAAAAAAACGTAAGATAGGTAGTACAAAAAGAGGGGAAAAAACTGTGAATGTAAGTTTAGTGACTGCCTGAAAAAGCCCTGTGCAAAACCCATGAATTGGCACACCAGTCAAATATCAAGGAACTTTCAAACAGGGGGAAACTTAATAATGAGGGTGTGGTCTATTCCCCTCTCAGCAGGCAGCCAACTCTTGTAGACATGTCTGTTTTACCAGCCAGGATTATACAAAAGAAGGGCTTGAAAACTGATTGCAACACAAGTCTGTGTCTGTTAATGGCCAGATGTCCTGGTGTGTAAACATCCCAGCACTGCAGGTTAAATAAAGGGAAAGACTCTCTTTCACTCTGAATCGTGGAATTCGGTCACTGTTGAAAGGACTCAGAACAACAGAATTTAAACCAACCTACAAAATCAAAAATCTCGAAATCAGTTGCCCAACTGCCAAAATCAATGCTACTAGTGCCAGTAAATGTTGTCCTATCTGCTGTTCACAAACAATTCAGTTACTGATCCCTTTAACATGTATCTTTCTGGACTCACCTCTTATTTTTACTCGTGTGTGTGTTTATATGTGTTGTGCTATTATTTCTTCTCATGTTTACTCTTTTTGTTAATTCAATAAATCCTGGTTAAATTGGCTCCTTTTAAATCAAAAAAGTTTTGAGTGCAGGAGAAAAGTATCCACATGAAAAAGATATTTTAAATTGACTTGTGACCAACAGAGGGGGTAGGTGTATAACCAAGGGGAACCAGTTCATCTCTCTACAGCCAGGAGCTCAGTGAGTTGTTGTATCCCAGCTAGAACCCTGACAAATTGGGGAACTTCTGACTATGAAACAGTTAACATTATCACAACCTTTTACAAAAAAAAAGTTCTTGTCTGAGTGAGATATATCCCAGCAAGAACATAGAACACATTTGGCTTCAAATCATAGTTCAGTAAGGTAGCTGCCTCTGCCTCTAATGAAACCCTGAGCAAATACTGCTGAGGTGAAGTACAGGGCAGGTTAGAAGCAAAGTAAGTCTCCTGTATATTATCCCAATAAGCACTCAAAGATTAAGTTAAAGACAGAGTTGATTTCATGCTACGCAGCCTAAACAAAGTTTGAGAGGGAGGGGAGGGGAGAGGAGAGATGTTAGGATGGCACAGTGGCTCAGTGGTTAGCGCTGCTGCCTCACAACATGAGGGACCCAGGTTCAATTCCAGCTTCAGGCGACTGTTTACGTAGAGTTTGCACATGTTCCCCAAGTCTGCATGGGGTCATCTCTGCATGCTATGGTTTCCTCTCATAGTCCCAAAGATGTGCAGGTTAGGTGGATTGGCCATACTAAATTGTCCATGGTGTCCAGTGGATGTGCAGGTAAGGTGGACTCAATATGAGAAATGGAGGGTCACAGGGATTGATTAAGGGGGTCTGGGTGGAATACTCTTTGGAGGGTCAGTGTGAACTTGATGGGCTGAATGGCCTACTTCCACACTGAAGGGATTCTATGTTCGAGCCATTGAAAGACTGTGTATACGTTTGCAAAATTTGTATAGATTCATTATACAATACAGTTTATCAATAAGGTATGTGATGGGGTTGATGAGAAACCTTCAATTGCTGTTGTAGTTAGTAGAATTTAATTTTTCCACAGTGATATTTCTGGTGTGGGTGAAGAGGGAGGAGGAAAGGGAAGTGCACTGGTGAGCAACGATAAAGCAATGTGAAGCCCCTAATGCATTTGGGAGATTTTAAAACACAGGCTGTGGTCAATGTCACAAACCTACTCACAAACTTCTTTATCAGCTGATGTGTCAGCTATGGTTCAGTGAGTAGCATTGCCACCTCTGAGTCAACAGGTTGTAGATTCAACTCCATTCCAGATACTTCAACCCACAAGTCTAAGGTAAACCTGCAGTGCAGTACTGAAGGAGTGCTGCACTGTTGGTGGTCCTGTCATTGAGAAACTGAACTGTCCACTCTCATGCAACGGTGATATGACCCGATGGCACAAAAGGCTATGGATGTAGGTTTGCTCGCTGAGCTGGAAGGTTTGTTTTCAGACATTTCGTCACCATACTAGGTGACATCTTCAATGACGATTAGAGTGGTGCTGAAAGTACCCATCTCCGCCTAACATCTTCAGGTGAGTCTCCGGATGAAGCACTGATGGTGTAGCCCGCTTTCTATTTATATGTTTGGGTTTCCTTGGGTTGGTGATGTCATTTCCAGTGGTGATGTAATTTGCTATGGTGATGTCATTTCCTGATCTTTTTCTCAAGGGGTGGTAAATGGGATCCAAGTCAATGTATTTGTTGACAGAGTTCCGACTAGAAAGCCATGCTTCTAGGAATGCTCGTGCATGTCTCTGTTTGGCTTGTCCTAGGATAGGTGTGTTGTCCTAGTTGAAGTGGTGTCTTTCCTCATCTGTATGTAAGGATACTAGTGTTAGTGGGTCATGTCTTTGTGTGGCTAGTTGATGTTCATGTATCCTGCCTGTTTGTCCAGTGTAGTGTTTGTTACAGTTCTTGCACAGTATTTTGTAAATTACATTAGTTTTGCTTATTGTCTGTATAGGGACTTTCAAGTTCATTAGCTGCTGTTTTAGTGTGTTGGTGGGTTTGTGGGCTACCATGATGTCAACGGGTCTGAGTAGTCTGGCAGTCATTTCCGAGATGCCTTTGATGTAGGGGAGAGTGACTAGGGTTTCTGGATGCATTTTGCCTGCTTGTTTGGGTTTGTTGTTGAGAAATCAGTGGACTGTCTTCATTGGGCACCCATTCTTTTGAATACACTGTAGGTGATTTTCCTGTGCTCTGCATAGTTTCTCTGTGCTGCAGTGTGTGGTGGCTCATTGAAATAATGTTCTAATGCAACTTCGTTTGTGGATGTTGGGATGATTGCTTCTGTAGTTCAATATTTGGTCCGTATGTGTTGTTTTTCCGTCTACGCTAGTTTGAAGATCCCCATTGGCTGTTCACTCTACTGCAACATCTAGGAATGGCAGTTTGTTGTTGCTTTCCTCCTCTTTAGTGAATTTTATGCCAGTACTTCAAGACCATCAATAATACACTTACTGGCATAAAATTCACTGAAGAGGAGGAAAACAATAACAAACTGCCATTCCTAGATGTCGCAGTAGAGCGAATAGCCAATGGGGAATTTCAAACCAGCATTGGAACTGAGGAAGGGTCACTGGACCTGAAATGTTACTCTGATGTCTCTTCACAGATGCTGCCAGACCTGCTGAGCTTTTCCAGCAACATCTGTTTTTTATTTCTGATTTACAGCATCCACAGTTCTTCAAGTTTTTATAGTATGCTGTCTTGGATTCCACGTTATACCATATAAAGAATGTTGAGGCAGTGGATAGAGAGAGGTGTCAGGTGAGAGACCATAGGAATGCTATGCTAGTGTAAGAATATAAATACTGAAAAAAACTGAATTGTTTAAGTTAGTCCAGGCATGAGACGGAGTAGACAGAAGCAGAATGTTTCCAGTGATGGATGAGGTCTAGAAAAAGACAACACAGATACAAGACTAATTGCAAGGAATTTAGGATATGGCAGGATAACTACTTTTGCGTGGAGGGTTTTAGAAATATATTGCCAGAGTAAATGAGGGGCATGGATAGGGTAGGTAGCCAACAGCTTTTCCCCAAGGTAGGGGAGTGTAAAACTAGAGGGCATAAGTTTAAGGTGAGAGGGAAAGGATTTAAATGGGGTCTAACGGGCAACTTTTTCACGTAGAGGATGGTGCATGTATGGAATGAGCTCCAGAGGAATAGTGGAGGCTGGTACAATTAAAAGGCACCTGGATGGGTACATGAATGGGAGGAGTTTAGAGGTGTATGGCAAATGGTTAGGATATCTGGTCGGCGTGGAGGAGTTGGACCGAAGCGTCTGTTTCCATGCTGTACATCTCTATGACTAGTTTCTGACTAAACTTTCATCTCTTTATTAAATGGCAGCGTCCCCACAAATAACAATGAGTGTAGTCCCAAAGTGAAACAAAAATGGACGAAAAACATTTGTTAAACTATTGATGCTGCATAAATATTATGCTCAGGGAGATCAAATGGCGGTAGCATTCTCTTTCAGAAGAGAATTATATTTGTCTCCATTGAAGGGTACAATTCTGAGAGGGGTGCAGTAGCAGAGCCAGCTGGGTGTGTTTGTATGTAAATCATTGAGTTGGCAGGGACATGTTGAGAATGTGGTTAATAAGTGTTTCCCTCAACTCAGCACCGCCCTCCTAACCTGCAATCCTCTTCCTGACCTCTCCGCCCCCACCCCACTCCGGCCTATCACCCTCACCTTGACCTCCTTCCACCTATCCCACCTCCATCGCCCCTCCCCCTAGTCCCTCCTCCCTACCTTTTATCTCAGCCGGCTTGGCTCTCTCTCTCTTATTCCTGATGAAGGGCTTATGCTCGAAACGTCGAATTCTCTATTCCTGAGATGCTGCCTGGCCTGCTGTGCTTTGACCAGCAACACATTTGCAACAAGTGTTACATTTTACCAATTTTTATCGATAGAGCATAGAGTTGCAAGATGTTTATGTAAACATTGGTTTGGCCTCAGCTAGAGTCTAATTCTGGGTGATGCACTTTAGAAATGCCATGTCGGGTTCGAAGAGAATGCAGGAGGGATTGACAACAATTGTTCCAAGAATGAGAAACATCAGTTATATAGATTTTGTTTTTGTTCACAAGGTGGCAGGCATTGCTGGCTTGGCCAGCATTTTTACCCATCCTTAATTGCTTTTGAGAATGATGTGGAGGTGCTGGTGTTGGATTGGAGTGAACAAATTCAGAAGTCACACAACACCAGGTCATAGTCTAACAGGGTTTATTTGAAATCACAAGGTTTAGGACACTGCTTCTTTATCAGATGACTTCACCTGACGAAGGAGCAGCACTCCAAAACTTTGTGATTCCAAACAAGGCTGTTAGACTATAACCTGATGTCATGTGACCTCTGACTTTGCTTTTGAGTAGGTAATGGTGAGCTGCCACCGGGAATTGGTTGGGGGATGGGAGTACATGATGATTGGGCGGTTGACCCAAATCTCAGTGAGGGAATGGTGATACATTTCCAAGTCAAGATGGTGTGTGACTTGGAAGGGAACATGTAGGAGATAGTGTTCCCATACAACCACTGCTAATACTCGTCTGGATGCTAGAGGTTTGGAAGGTGCAGTTGGTGAGCAGTTGAACAGTGCAAGCAGTTGACGGTACATTGTGCTGCCACTGTATGTTGATGGTGGCGCATTTTAGTTGAGCTGGCTCCTCCAATGAGTTGTTTAATTGTCTACCACCATTCACAGCTGGATGTGTTAGGACAGCAGAGCTCAGATCTGGCCCTTTTTTTGTGGTATTGCACAGTCCTGGCACATGCTGCTTCTCGTGTTTGACACAACAGTAGCTGTGTGTCGCAGCTTCACTAGGTTGACCCCTCATTTTTGGTTTTATAGTATGATGTGAACTGTTGGGGGAGGGAGTGTGCCCATGCCGACAGGAGGAGAATGTGCAAACTTCACACCGACAGTCGCCCAAGGATGGGATTGAACCTGGGTCCCTGGTGCTATGAGGCAGCAGTGCTAGCCACAGTGCCGCTCCATTAGAGGTAGAGGTACTAGAGGCATTCAGAATTAATAGAGGTCTGGACAGATTAGATTCGGAGACCCTTCTCCCACTGGTGTAAAGGTTTGAGCCTGAGAGGACGCAGATTTAAGTCAGTTGGCAAAAGAAGCCGTGACAATAAATGTGTTTATGCAGTATATCGTTAAAGTCTGGAAAGCAATGCCTGAGACTGAGTCAATTGAAGTATTTGAGAGGGAAATGGATTATTATCTGAAAACGATGAATAGGAAGAGCTGAGGGAATGGCATTAAGTGCATTGATCGTTTGGAGAGTCATACAGACATGATGGGCAGAATAGCCTTCTCCTGTGCTGTAACAATTCTGGAACTTTCTCCCCAGTACTTTGTTCCTGGTCTCTGCTTGTTTTGACTGTGTTAACAGTAGGACCACTCCAATCGACTTGTCAAAAGCCCAGGATTTTGCTCCTTAACTTATGCACATGTAAACTTGTTGGAAAACACATCTTTGTGAAGAACTTTGATAGGAGTAAATCAGCAAATAAACTGCTGACAGTAGCAGGAGGATGTTAACCGAAGGAAGCAGATTTTAAAATATTGACCAAACAACCAGAAAACATATTATGCCACAAGCAGCTATGCAATATCTGAAATCCCCTTTAGTGAAGGGGTTTGGATAAATACATAAAGGGGAATATTTGCAGGGCTATGGAAAATGCAGATGACTAATTGGATAGATCTTTGTGAGCTGGTCTGAGCGCGATAGATTGAATGGCCTCCTGTATGATGCTAGGGTCACATGTGAAGTCTACAAGCCACTGAGAGAAAGTGGCTTTGAGGAAGATGAGGAAGTGATGGGAAGAGAAGAAATAATGTGGGTTTTTCTTTTTTTTTGATATCGCGTCTCAGAAGTTACAATAATCTGTGATTGCCAGCTCCAGATTCAGGCAGTTTTATAAAATAAACATCAGGGACGGTACAGGCTGTAAGAATCCTGGGGAGTTTCTGCTTGATTTGTAGCTCCGCAGATAGTGAGAACTGTTTGCTTTGACAGAAGGGGCCATCTGGCCTTTGTTGCTGTGTTCAGGCAGCTGTTCCCCAGACTTTTGCAAGCTGATTCTGTTAAACATAACTGACCAGAACAAGACCGGACAATTTGAAAGGCACAAGACTAAGTGGCCAAGCTAAAAGCATTGCAGCATTGCACAAAGGGACTATTATTTTAAGAGGTTGTGGGTTGATCTCCTGCTGTTGTTGTCTCTTTCTAAGTCAGCCTTTGCTCTGCAGGTAGTCTTCTGGTCTGAGTGGGATGGTTACGGGTTCAAGGCTCGCCAAAGAGACTTCAACATGTTAGCCTGGCACTTCAGTGCACTACCCAATCGCTTCTGGAAGTGGTGTCATTTAGATGCAGCTTCAAACTTTTCCACCCCTTCAGATGAATGTAAAAGATCCCATGGTGCTATTTTGATGAGCAAGATTTTTCCCCAGTGGTCAAAAATCCAATCAACCAACATCACTGAAAACTGATTATCTGGTCATAGCTCATCATATCTCAATTAGAATTATGTTCACTGGAGTCCAGAGGAATGAGGGGGTGATCTCATAGGAAACAGTAAAATTTTAACAGGTCTAGACATGTTAGATGCAGGAGGGAATATTCCTAGTGATGCCAGAACCCAGAACCAGGGGTCAAAGTTATAGACTCATAGAGATGTACAGCATGGAAACAGACCCTTCGGTCCAACCTGTTCATGCCGGCCAGATAACCCAACCCAACCTAGTCCCACCTGTCAGTACCCAGCCCATATCCCTCCAAACCCTTCCTATTCATATACCCATCCAAATGCCTCTTAAATGTTGCAGTTGTACAAGCCTCCACCACTTCCTCTGGCAGCTCATTCCATACACGTACTACCCTCTGTGTGAAAAGGTTGCCCCTTCGGTCTCTTTTATATTTTTCCCCACTCACCCTAAACTTATGCCGTCTGGTTCTGTACTTCCCAAGCCCAGGGAAAATACTTTGCCTATTTACCCTCTCCATGCCCTTCATGATTTTGTAAACCTCTATAAGGTCACCATCATTGAATCTTTCTTTATCAAATGTGAATCTAGAGTCGTAGAGACATAGAAATGTATAGCACAGAAATAGACCCTTTGGTTCAACTTGTCCATGCTGACCAGATCTGAAAATGTGTTGCTGGGTCAGGCAGCATCCAAGGAACAGGAAATTCGACGTTTCGGGCATAAGCCCTTCATCAGGAATGAGGAACATTAATATAGTCCCGTTTGCCAGCATTGGGCTCATATCCCTCTAAATCCTTCCAATTCATGTACTCATCCAAATATCTTTTAAATGTTGTAACTGTACCCACCTCCACCACTTCCTCTGGCAGTTCAGTTCATTCCATACACATACCACCCTCTATGTGAAACAGTTGCCCCTTAAGTCCCTTTTAAATCTTACCCTTCTCACCAAAAATCTATGCCCTCTGGTTTTACACCCCACCCCCCCCACCCTGGGGAAAAGACCTTGACAATTCACCCTATCCATGCCCCTCATAATTTTATAAACTTATGTAAGGTCACCCCTCAGCCTCCCACGATCCAGGGAAAACAGCCCCAGCCTGTTCAGCCTCTCCTTATAGCTCAAATTCCCCCAAACCTGGCAACATTCTTGTAAATCTTTTCTGAATGCTTTCAAGTTTCACAACATCTTTCTGATAGGAAAGAGACTAGAATTGCACGCAATATTCCAACAGTGGCCTAACTAATGACCTGTACAGCCGCAACATGACCTCCCAACAACTTCTTCACTATCCTATCTACCTGCGACTCCACTTTCAAGGAGCTATGAACCTGCACTCCAAGGTCTCTTTATTCAGCAACACTCCCTAGGACCTTACCATTAAGTGTATGAGTCCTGCTATACGGTATAAACCATTTAGGACCAAGATGGGAAGAAGTTTCTTCACCCAGAGAGTGGTGAGCCTGTGGAATTTGCTACATCAGAAAGCACTCAAAACCAATACATCGTATGCTTTTAAGAAGAAATTAGATATAGCTAAAGCGCTTGATGGATAGGGAAGAGTGAGTACTGCAAATGCTGGAAACCAGACTCTAGATTAGAGTGATGCTGGAAAAGTACAGCAGGTCAGGCAGCATCCGAGGAGTAGGATGGATAGAGAGGAAAGTGGGAGCAGCGTATTGAGTTGGATGATCAGCCATGATGATAATGAATGGCAGATCAGGCTTAAAGGGCCAAAATGGCATACTCCTGCTCTTATTTTCTATGTTTCTATCATTGTATGTGAGATACACAAATTATATATCTCACTGTATGCAAAGTGACCAAGTTTCCCACATTTCTCCATGTCAAGTGGCCACATTTGAAAATTACCTTGAAGGCTGTTATGTATATGGGATGTCATGAGGTTGTAAGAGCCAACATAGAAATACAAGTCATAAAATTCCTACATTATGGAAGCCAGCCACTTAGCCCATCAGGTCCACAACAACCGTCTGAAGAACATCCCATCTGGAGATCCTCTCCCTGCCCCACCAACCCTATCCCTGCAACCCTGCATTTCCCATGGTTGATCCACCCAGCCTATACATCCTCGGGCAGTATGGGCAAATTTAGCATGATTAGATTGGTGCTGGAAAGGCATAGCAGGTCAGGCAACATCCGAGGAGCAGGAAAGTCAACGTTTCGAGCAAAAGCTTCATTCCTGATCAAGGGCCTTTGCCCGAAACATCGATTTTCCTGCTCCTCAATGCTGTCTGACCTGCTGTGCTTTTCCACCACCACTTTAATCTTTACTCCAAACTTCAGGATCTGCAGTACCCACTTCTGTCTAGCAAATCTAGCATGGTCAATCCACCTAACCTCCACATCCCTGGACACAATGGGCAATTTAGCATGGTACGTCCGTCTAACCTGCACATCTTTGTGCCCATAGGAGGAAACCCATGCAGACACAGGAGAATGTGCAAATTCCACACAATTACCTGAGGCTGGAATTAAACTTGGGTCCCTGGTGCTGTGAGACAGCAGTGTTAATCTTTGTCTTTAAATTTCAGGCAGCATAGCAATGGACAACAAAAGATGTGATCTCACATTTCTGTTTGTTTTACTTCTGAAGCACATTTTCAGCAGTTCTGTGGGTGGGTGGAAATAAAGGTGGACATGTACTTCAGGGGGCATGGAAATGGGCAGTTTCATTTTCTAACTTTTGTTCATGCATAATAGTTGTTCGGAGATGTTGGACCCTGGCGTAACACAAAGAGAAAAGTCAGGGAGGGATGATCACCAACAAGTTTTTCCCTTGTTTGGTTTCCTGCTGACACCGAATCTTTCACACACCAGCACAAGTACCAGTCAGCTGTAGTGTGGAGTCAGCCTTGACTTCCTTCTAGGATCAGTGCAGTCCAGACCGAATGGGGTGGTGCAGTGAAGTAGCGAAGAGATGGCCTATCTTGAGGCCTCCTCATGCAGCACCCTCTCAACACTAGACCTGGTCTTTTTTATTTAATCTCTGTTTGTGAGAGCTTGCAATGTGAAAATTGGCTTCCTTACAAGTGACGACAATTTGAGTGTACTTCATTGGCTGAGCATGCTTTGGGATGCTCTGAGCTCATAAAAGGTGCAAGGTAAATGAAGTCTGTTTCTTTATCCACAGCACTTCCAGCATTGTTTAGGTTTGGAGCAGTAAAATCAGTCAGTATGCTTGCTGGAAGATGGATGTCGGGTGAGGAACCTGATTCATAGCCTAGTAACACTGAAGCCATTCTCTGACTCTGATGTGAGGTAGTCACAGAGTCATACAGCATGGAAACAGGCCCTTTGGCCCAACTCATCCATGTTGACCAGGTTTCCTAAACTGAACTAGTCCCATTTGCCTGTGTTTGGCCCATGTTCCCGTAAACCCTTCTTTTCAAGTATCTGCCCAAATGTGTTTTAAATATTTTAAGTGTACCTGCCTCTACCACTTCTCTTGCAGCTCATTCCATACGTGCGCCACCCTCTGTGTCAAAACGTTGCCCTTCAAATCCTTTTTATATCTATCCTTTCACCGAAAGCCCTTTAGGTTTGGATTCCTGAAACCTCCGAGAAAGACTTTGGCTATTCACCTATCCATGCCCTTCATGATTTTATAAATTTCTATAGACCTTGTCAAAACGGGAGCATGAATACAAAGGGTTTAGAGGGATATAAGTCAAATGTTGGCAAATAGAAATAGATTATCTTAGGATATCTGGTCGTCATGGACAAGTGACCAGTGTTACTTTGTCAAAGTCAACGTCCCACTAACACCTCAGTCACTTGCTCTGCCTTGTTTCCCAAGAGAAGGTCAGCATTTACATATTAATTGAGATGCTGGAGGCAGTGAGTACCCATGGTTCCCTGTGGCATCCCATCTGGAGATCCTGCACCACCCATCAACAGATTCATTTCACCATTTGAAAGCACTAGATCAGTTCATTTTTACCCGCAAAATAAAAGGCACTTTAGGTCGACTGGAGGTCTGGTGGCTGTGCCTGGAGGCTGTTGTTGGCTTAATCCTAACAATAATAAAGGCTGTTGACCAGCAGGAAAAGCAAATAGAGCGGAAGGATGAACAGTTACTGTGTGTGATCACAGGCCTGAGCTTCTGACAAATAATATCTGACACCTCCCATTCACACAGAGCACAGCAGGCTCTGCCCCTGAATGAGAAACCCCAGACACGCTGACTGTAGAGATATTAACTTTTACACAGGGCCCTGCATTGTCAGCGAGCATGCAGCATTGTCGGGAACCCGTAAATCCGTTGGATACAGATTCAATATCACTGGCAAAAAAATTTCCAGGAGTGGGCAGGTTGTGTGGAGATGGGGTGAGCACCG
Organism: Hemiscyllium ocellatum; assembly: GCF_020745735.1. Taxonomy (NCBI): domain Eukaryota; kingdom Metazoa; phylum Chordata; class Chondrichthyes; order Orectolobiformes; family Hemiscylliidae; genus Hemiscyllium; species Hemiscyllium ocellatum. The sequence continues at coordinate 6,674,879 of NC_083446.1, forward strand.
CTTTAATTCAGTGAGTTATGATCTGAAAGGTTATAAATTTCTAAAGGAAGTTAGATTTGTACTGAAAAGAAGTAAAAATCTTTGATCAAGACGAATTTGATGACTGCTTCAGAATATGAGGAAAGAAATGTGGGTGGCACAGTGGTTAGCACTGCTGCCTCACGGCGACAGAGACCCGGGTTCAATTCCCGCCTCAGGCGACTGACTGTGTGGAGTTTGCACATTCTCCCCATGTCTGTGTGGGTTTCCTCCAGGTGCTCTGGTTTCCTCCCGCAGTCCAAAAAGAAAGTGCAGGTTAGGTGAATTGGCCATGCTAAATTTCCCATAGTGTTAGGTGAAGGGGTAAATGTAGGGGAATGGGTCTGGGTGGGTTGCTCTTCAGAGGGTCGGCGTGGACTTGTTGGGCCGAAAGCCCTGTTTCCACACTATAAGTAATCTAATCTAATCTAAAAGAGTTAGAGGTAAGAAGTCACTCAGTTAAGGAAGTAGGAAAGGATGAGTTAATTTAGGGACTTAGGGATAGGGTCAAGATTAGAGTCATGCTGGAAAAGCACAGGAGGTCAGGCTGGGAGGAATGAGGCTGGGAGCCTCGGGGGTGGAGAACCACCCGTCCAACCGCAACAAGGACAGAACCCCCCCCCACACCAGTCCTCACCTTCCACCCCACCAAATTCCATATACATCGCATTATCCGACGACATTTCCACCACCTACAAATGGACCCCACCCCCAACCCTATCCGTTTTCCGTAAAGACTGTTCCCTCTGTGACTACCTGGTCAGGTCCATGCCCCCCAACAACCCACCCTTCCCTCCTGGCACCTTCCCTGCAGGAAATGTAAAACCTGCACCCACATCTCCCCTCTCACCTCTGTCCAAGGCCCCAAAGGAGTCTTCCACGTCTATTAAAGCTTCACCTGCACTTCCACACATCATTTACTGCATCAGTTGCTCCCGATGTAGTCTCCTCTATATTGGGGAGACTGGACGCCTACTCACAGAGCGCTTCAGAGAACATCTCTCGGACACCCACACCAATCAACCCCACCGCCCCGTGGCCAAACATTTCAACTGGGCCTCCTCCATCACCACTCCCTTATCACCTGAGACCTGGAGGAAGAACGCCTCATCTTCCGTCTCTGGACCCTTCAACCCATGGCATCAATGTGGCCATCACCAGTTTCCCCATTTCCCCTCTCCCCACTTTACCCCAGTTCCAACCTTGCAGCTCAGCACTGTCCTCATGACCTGTCCCACCTGTCAATCTTCCTTCCCACCTATCCGCTCCACTCGCCACTCCGACCTAGCACCTTCACCCCCACGTCATCCACCTATTGCACTCTCAGCTATCTTCCCCCCCACCCCATCACCCTCTCCCATTTATCTATCCATTCCCAGGGCTCCCAGCCTTATTCCTGATGAAGGGCTTTTGCCCGAAATGTCAATTTTTTTTCCTGCTCCTCGGATGCTGCCTGACCTGCTGTGCTTTTCCAGCACCACTCTAAACTAGACTCTCATCTACAGCATCTGTAAGTACCCACTTTTGCCATGTAGGAATAGGGATGAGCCATTTGCATCCATTCATGTATCATCATAATAGAAGGGTTACAGCACAGAAGGAGGCTATTCAGCCCATCCTATCACTTCTGTGCAATTGAAACATAGAAAATAGGGCTAGGCTATTCTGTCCTTTGAGCTTGCACAACCATTCAATATGATCATGACAGATGATATAATTTCAGTATCCCACTCCTGCTTTTTCTCCGTACCCTTTTATCCCTTTAGTTGCAAGGACCACACCCAACTTCCTCTTGAATATATCTTATAACTGGCCTCAACAGCTTCCTGTGGGAGAGAATTCCACAGGTTCATAACTCTGAGTGAAGAAATTCTTCCTCCTCTCAGTACTGAGTGGTTTACCCCTTATTCTGAGACTATGACCCTGGAACATTCTTCCCCCATCTAGACCTGAGTAGTCTCATCAAGATTTTATATGTTCCTATGTGATTGCTCCTTATTCTTATATATGTTAGCGAGTACAAGCCATTCAATCCAGTCTTTCTTCATATATCAGTCCTGCCATCCTGGGAATCAGTCTGATGAACCTTCGCTGGACTCCTTCATGATCAAAAATGTGCTTCCTCAGACCAGGAGACTGAAACTGCATGCAATATTGAAGGTGTGGCCTCACCAAGGTCCTCTATAACTGCAGCAAGACATCCCTACCCTGATACTCAAATCCTCTCGCTATGAAGGTCAGCATACCATTAACTTTCTTGACTGCCTCTGCACCTGGATGCCAACCTTCAGTGACTGTTTCACCCTAACAGCTCTTTGTACCTCACCTTTTGCTAAACTGCCACCATTCAGATAATCTGCCTTCCTATTTTTGCCACCCAAGTGGATAACCTCACGTTTATTCACCTTATATTGCATTTGCCAAATATTCTGCTCTTGACTCTTCCAAGGAGGAGAAGGGTTTCTCCTAGTGGCCTGGACTTCTTTTCAGTATCGTTGTCCCCTTGTTCTTGAAAGTTCCACCATTTTAAGTGGTTTCTCTGTCTTAATCGTTTCGTATTTTAAACACTTCAATAGTCAATGGAATGCAAGTCCAGTATCTTTAACTCATCCTTCGGTCATTCTGCAAAGCAACATTCCATTGACTCTAAAGCCTTTGCAGCACCCAATACTCAACATAATCTTCTAGACAAGGCCTTACCAAGTCTGTTTACAACTGCAGCATACCTTCTTCCCCTCTCTATTCCAATCACCTTGAGATATTGCAGTAGGGTATGATTTTAATCCTCATAAGTTGACAAGCAAAAGGATAATGGCTCAAAATTATAGCATTTATACGAACACACAAAACAGGAGCAGATGTCGACCATTTGGCCCCGCAAGACTGTTGTGTCATTCAATAAGGTCAAAGATGAACGGTTTGTGTTTTGAATTCAACCTAAATCTCTATCATTTGAATGTGTCCTCTTGGCCATCAGCATAGCTTTTGTCTAAATTTGAACAAAAGAACATAGAACATAGAAAAATACAGCGCAGTACAGGCCCTTCGGCCCTCGATGTTGCGCCGATCCAAGCCCACCTAACCTACACTAGCCCACTTTCCTCCATATGCCTATCCAATGCCCGTTTAAATGCCCATAAAGAGGGAGAGTCCACCACTGTTACTGGCAGGGCATTCCATGAACTCACGACTCGCTGAGTAAAGAATCTACCCCTAACATCTGTCCGATACCTACCACCCCTTAATTTAAAGCTATGCCCCCTCGTAATATCTGACTCTTTCTTTTGCACTTTCTTTTGCTGCCTTCCAAGCTGTATCTAATTCAGAGTACAGACTCCATTTTAGCTTAGTCCTACATCGATCCCCACTGGAATTCCTGTTTTCTCTTAGATAGTGTGCTATAATGAACTGCACAACACCAGGTTATAGTCCAATCGGTTTATTTGGAAGCACTCGCTTTCGGAGCACCGCTGCTGTTGTGTGAATTTTAACTTTGTCCACCTCAGTCCAACACCGGCACCTCCAAGTTATAGTGAACTGAAATAACTCCACAAAGGCCAGCATCCAGTTGCTAAGTCACCCTTTATTTATACATGCACAGTGCATCACCCTGACCCAGCTAGCTCAGAGCTGGCTCCTAGCGTGAACAGAACCCCGACACACCTGTTTATTTCTTTTAAATGTACAAAACATGCTCAAAGTGAAATAACTCTACAGAGGCCGGTATCCTGTCACCAAGTTCCCTTTTACTTATACGTGGAGAGTCCTTGACACCAACACTCCTGTTCAATTATTTTTAATTAACCCCCACACTACCACCTAACTGCGGTAGTGCTTATTTTTTCCCCAGCACCCATGGTGTGTGTGCAAGTGAGAGGCAATGAGAGACACAAAGTGCACGAATCTTTATTTAATTTCCACCACCAGGAAAAATAGGAAAACACCCAAGTGGCCTGTGACAAGCAGTGCCCTTCACATCAAAGAGAGCAATGCTGTGTGATCAAACAGTGAAGGGGAGGGCAGGGACTAAATCAAAATAGAGTTGGAGGGGGAAATGATGCACTCCACTCCCTGCGGCACCCACCTCTCCCTGAACAGCTCCAGGGTGTTGGTGGACACCGCGTGCTCCTTCTCCAAGGACACCCGGGCCCTAACGTAACCGCGGAAGAGGGGCAGGCAGTCGGCCCTAACGACCCCCTCCACGGCCCGCTGCCTGGACCTGTTTATGGCCAGTTTGGCCAGGCCCAGGAGCAGACCCACGAGGAGGTCTTCAGACCTGCCCTCCCTCCTCCGCACCAGGTGCCCGAAGATCAGGAGCGTGGGACTGAAGTGCAACCAAAAGCAGAGGAGAAGGTTTTTGAGAAAATCAAAAAAGGAGTGCAAACGAACACGCCTGTTTTTTTTTCTCTTTTACCCCCACACTACCGCCTAACTGCGGTAGTGCTTATTATTTTTATCCCCAGCACCCATGGTGTGTGTGTGCAGGTGTGAGACACAGTGAGAGACGCAAAGTGCACAAATCTTTATTCAATATCCACCACCAGGAAAAGTAGGAAAACACCCAAGTGGCCTGTGACAAGCAGTGCCCTTCACGTCAAAGGGCAATGCTGTGTGAACAAACAGTGAAGGGGAGGGCAGGGACTAAATCAAAATAGAGTTGGAGGGGGAAATGATGCACTCCACTCCCTGCGGCGCCCACCTCTCCCTGAACAACTCCAGGGTGTTGGTGGACACCGCGTGCTCCTTCTCCAAGGACACCCGGGCCCTAACGTAACCGCGGAAGAGGGGCAGGCAGTCGGCCCTAACGACCCCCTCCACGGCCCGCTGCCTGGACCTGTTTATGGCCAGTTTGGCTAGGCCCAGCAGCAGACCCACGAGGAGGTCTTCAGACCTGCCCTCCCTCCTCCGCACCGGGTGCCCGAAGATCAGGAGCGTGGGACTGAAGTGCAACCAAAAGCAGAAGAGAAGGTTTTTGAGAAAATCAAAAAAGGAGTGCAAACGAACACGCCTGTTTAAATCTGTGAGCCAGACTCCCTGATTGGACATGGTTAACAGCCTCATTTTCTATGAGGTCCACATGGCTGACATTGTTCCAAACATTACATGAACCATTTCTATTCTAGGCAGAATAGATGCCTTGAAGGTATAACTCAATATTCAATAACTTGTAAGATGTTAAAAGGAGATTGTGGTAATGACACTAAATTAGTAATTCCAGAAGACTAAGCTAATGTTCTTGGGGCATAGATTTGGAACACACTTCAATTTTTAAAAATTCATTCATGGGATGAGGGTGTCGCTAGTTAAGCCATCAATTATTGCCCATCCACAGTTAAGAGTCAACCACATCACTGTTGGTTTCGAGTCACGTGTAGGCCCAGACCAGATAAGGATAGCAGTTCCCTTCTGTAAAGGACATTAGTGAACCAGATGGTTTGTTCCCCACAATCAATTCATGGTCATCATTGGACTCTTCTTTCCAGATTTTTGTTATTGAATTCCGTCATCTACTGTGGCAGGATTTGAACCTGGGTCTCTGGATTAACAGTCCAGCGATAATACCACGAGCCCACAGCCTCCCCGTGAACTTTGATTAAAAGCTAGCCTTTGTAATGGTTACTATGAAACTGTTATCGATTGTTGTGAGAATCCATGTCATCCACCTGTGTTCTTCAGGAAGGGAAATCTGCTTTCCTTACCCAGTCTGGCCTATGTGTGACTACAGTCCCATTGGGACGTGGTTAATCCCCAAGATTCCTATTCTTGTGATCCAGGTTTGATTCCCTATTTTGACTATTTCATTGTAAAGACTGAATGACATGGACAGTTTGAGATGAAGGGCCTCATTCCAAGCTGTAGATCTCGATGAGTCTGAGTTCATCTGCCCTTTGAAATGACCTAGAAAACCACTTGTGTGATGGACAACAGAGTGGTGGAGGCTGATGGGAGACTTGATAGAAGTCTACAAAATCATGACTACAAAATTATGAGATGCATAGGTAGGGTTTTCCCAGAGTTGAAATGTCTAATGCTAAGGGGCAAATATTTAAGGTCAGAGGAGGAAAGTTCAAAGGAGATGTGAAGGGCAAATGTTTGTACACAGAGAGTGGTAGGAGTCTAGAATGCGCTGCCAGGGGTGGTGGTGGGCCAGATACGATAAGGGCATTTAAGGGATTTTTGGGTAAGCACATGTATATGCAAGAAATGGAGGGATACGGACTAAAGACAGGCAGAAGGGATTAGTTTAATTTGGTGTCATGTTTGACACAACATTGTGGGCTGAAGGGCCCATTCCTATACTGTTCCTTTTTCTATGAAATCTGCTGTCCTTTCCCAAGCTGACCTACGTATGACTACAGTTCCACAGTGATGTAGTAATCCCTGACAGCTCTCTCAATTGGACTAGAAAGCCATTCAGGTGATGGACAATGAATGCTGGCCTTGTCAGTGAAACCCACATCCCCCGAGAAAATCAATAAAAAGTTACCCATTATTTGCTTCATCTAAGCCACTGTGCTTTGATGATTTCATAATTCACATTTAACTAAAATAAAACATGGTCAGGAAGCTCTTGGAATAAGGAATACAGCGACGTGACATAAACAAAATGCTGGTATATTTCCAAGTAGCATTGTACAGTTCCTCGTGATTTTAGCTCAGCTTTCAGAACAGAGTGTAGAGGAGGAAGAATGTAAAACGAATGGTGGTCAACCACCAGATTATAAAGTATTAAGTTATATAGGTAAGGTTAACCCAGAATACCAGACCAAGCAGAATCAGAACAGTTGAATAAGATGACTCAGATTGAAATCAGTTTAAAAAAATCTGATAGATCAAAATGCCTTTGTTCAAAAGAGATTTGGAATTAACTACCTGAACATATAATGAAATGTCAGACCTGAGAGGAATATAAAGTGCATTGGTTGGAGTACCACAGGGGATTAGCTCTGTTCTACTAAATCTATCACACTCTTGACTTGTTCTTAGATTGTATGAAAGATTGAGGGAAAATTAGCAAGACCTTATCTTATAGCTATGTGAAGCATAGACCCATACAAAGTCATGTTTTGATCAGGCTGTGAAATCCCTCTGGTACCAGAACAAACAAATAACAGCATAAGAAACAATCAAAAACCATTAAACCTGTCTCTATCTATTTCAGTATTATAGACTGAATACTTCACATCTCTGCATAAAACTCTGTCTATTGTTATAATAGAGGTGACTGCTTGCTAAAGTGGCGAACAAAGAGATTGTCAGATGACCGCACTAAATGACATACAGTGATACAGCCAACATTTCTCAGCTGACGTCCCTTAATCTGCCTTCTCTCTAGGCACTGACAATCTCCAACAAGATAGAATCTAAAAATCTTGTAAAATTTGGTGGCATTATCATCACTGAATCCTTCTTTATTAAATGTGAATCTAGAGTCGTAGAGACATAGAAATGTATAGCACAGAAACAGACCCTTTGGTTCAACTTGTCTATGCTGACCAGATAGCTTATATTAATATAGTCCCATTTGCCAGCATTGGGCTCATATCCCTCTAAATCCTTCCAATTCATGTACTCATCCAGATGTCTTTTAAATGTTGTAACCGTACTCACCTCCACCACTTCCTCTGGCAGTTCATTCCATACACACACTGCCCTCTATGTGAAACAGTTGCCCCTTAGGTCCCTTTTAAATCTTACCCATCTCACCAAAAACCTATGCCCTCTGGTTTTACACCCCACCCCCCCCTGCCACCCTGAGGAAAATACCTTGACAATTCACCTGATCCATGCCCCTCATAATTTTATAAACTTATGTAAGGTCACCCCTCAGCCTCTGACACTCCAGGGAAAACAGCCCCAGTCTATTCAGCCTCTCCTGATAGCTCAAACTTTCTAACCTTGTAACATCCTTGTAAATCTTTTCTGAATGCTTTCAAGTTTCGCAAAACCTTGCCAGCTAACGTTGTGATGACTGATTGGCACTGAGATGGAAAAATTGCAAGTGTCACAAGTGAAAGAAACTCAAGTGAAAGTAAGCTGTGATAAATCTTTTGCATCTTATGTAAACACTGCATGGAGTATTTGTTTCAATCTCTGTTCCCTTACTGTGCCCCACTAAAAGTGAGGCTGTAAACCTCAATGAAAATGTTTTCCTGGCGTCTTAATTGTTTAGATATAGTATCCGTTCCATGACTGAATTTCTGTAGGAGAGATAAGAACTTCACAAAAACCACATGCTGTGTATTGAACTGTGGTACCCTCAGTCCTGTCAGTGCTGTAAGCAGACGACAATAACTCCCAAGAGACTGGGAGGAAACAGAATCTATTCACACACATCCCTGTCCCCACCACAGGTACTAACTCATGCCGCCTTTCAGTATACATCTCCCTCTCTAACAGTGAAATCTATTGTACTTATAGCCAAGATCAGCTCCCCCAGTGTAAAACTGAGAAACCGACTTAGAACCTTGACAGAATGTATTGCGCAGTACACACACTAGCCATCAATGAACTTTTCCACTCAAGTATTTTTCCCTCCCAACTCCAAGATTTATGTCATCATCATCAGTGGTCGCATGCAGATGAGGATGACTCTCTCAGGGTGAGTCCATAAGTGGCTGTACAGACCGAGGGGGCTACCGCAGGCTCTGTTACACTTGGGGCAGAAAGTGGTTGCAGGAAGGGGTGGGTGGGGCGTTGGCACAGTAATGCACTTCTTGCCTTGTTTCTGCCCAGCTTCCGCTTTTTCATGACAGCAAGCCTCGAGGAGCTCGAAACCTTCCCGGTTGCTCTTCCTCCACTTTGGACGGTGTTGGGCCAGTGATTCCTTGGTGTCTGTGGGAATGCTGCACTTTGCCAGTGTGGCCTTGAGGGTATCCCTGAAGCGCTTCCTCTGTCCACTTGAGGCTCCACTCTGTTTCATGGCTTGGAATAGAGCACCTGTTTGGAGAATTTTGTGTCAGTCATGCAGAGGACATGCCCAGCCGCATCACAGCCGATCAAGGGTGGTCAGTGCCACAATGTTGGGGATATTGACCTGGTCGAGGATTCTGGTGTTGGTGTGCCTTTCTTCCAGTAGATTCAGAGGATCCTCCGCGGGCAGCGTCGCTAGTACTGCTCCAGTGCCTTGAGGTTCCTGCTGTAAATAGTCCACACCATGAGCCAGCATGTAGGAGGGTAGGAACCACCAAAGTTTTGTAAACCGTGTGACAAATCTGATGTTGTTATCTTTGAACACCCTTTTCCTCAGGTGGCCAAAGGCTGTGCTAGCACACTGGAGGTGGTGCTGGATCACTTCATCAACAATTGCTTTGGTCAGCAGGACTCTCCTGAGCTGCTGGAAGTGGCTACCATTCTCTAAAGCCTCCCAGTGGACAGAAGCATATACTATCAAACAAAGATTGTGGGAGACCAAACATTAGAATATGAGTTTACTGGCTTTCCTTGCTTGTACTGATCTCTTCTTGCTGTTTCACAATGAACTGAGATACCGATGTTCTGCACCACCAAGCTAATTTCCTCAAATTTTATCCCTTTGTGTATGTCCTTCCTTTTATGAAACGTGGGTTACGGATCCACAAGAGCTCATTTAGAATTATAAAGTTGTACAGCACAGAAACAGACCCTTTGGTCCAATTTGTCCAAGGGCGGCACGGTGGCACAGTGGTTAGCACTGCTGCATCACAGCGCCAGAGATCCGGGTTCAATTCCCGCCTCAGGCGACTGACTGTGTGGAGTTTGCATGTTCTCCCCGTGAATGCGTGGGTTTCCTCTGGGTGCTCCGGTTTCCTCCCACAATCCAAAGATGTGCGGGTCAGGTGAATTGGCCACGCTAAATTGCCTGTAGTGTTAGGTAAGGGGTAAATGTAGGGGTATGGGTGGGTTGTGTTTCAGCGGGTCGGTGTGGACTTGTTGGGCCGAAGGGCCTGTTTCCACACTGTAAGTAATCTAATCTAATCTGACCTGCTATCCTAAATTCATCAGCATTTGGCCCATATCCTTCTAAATCTTATTCATATACCCATCCAGATGCCTTTTAAATGTTGTAGTTGTACCAGCCTCCCCTACTTCCTCAGGCAACTCATTTCATACATGCATATGTGGGAAAAAGTTACCCCTTAGGTCCCTTTTAAATTTTTCCCCTCTCACCTTAAACCTTTCCTCTCTAGTTTTGGACTCCACCACAAGGGGAAAAGACCTTGGCTATTCACCCTATCTATGATTTGGAGATGCTGATGTTGGACTGGGATGTACAAAGTTAAAAATCACACTACACCAGGTTATAGTCCAACAGGTTTAATTGGAAGTACACTAGCTTACGGAGTGCCACTCCTTCATCAGGTGATAAGCAGCAGCGCTCCAAAAGCTAGTGTGCTTCCAATTAAACCTGTTGGACTATAACCTGGTGTGGTGTGATTTTTAACTTTGTACACCCCAGTCCAACACCGGCATCTCCAAATCATGCCCCTCATGAATTAATAAACCTCTATTCGGTCATCCCTCAGCCTGACAGACAATATGACTCAGAGAGTGACCGTCTGAGGATATTCATGGAGGGGTATCACAGGGAAGGCACTCCTGTCTCTAACCCAATACAGATTGGAGATGCAATCCTCGGTACTGAGTTCAGCTGATATAATCTTCCCAGTCTTTGTTAGTTACTGCAGTAGAGACAGAGCAGTTTCACTTCTGTTTGCAAGTAAGTGAGATTTATTTTCCAAACTATGAAAGGCAGTTAGGGGTCTGAATATTTCTGTTCATATTTGACTGCCTGATATAGAGGCATTTTCAGCATGTGCTCTGACTGATTTCACAGGCTTAATTTTCGTTTTGATTTCAATGGGACAGGTCAAAGTCATTACAGCACCACAGCCTAGGAAGACTCAGATAAATGACAGCTGTCAATAACATGGGCTGGTGAAATGTAGTTCCGAGAGCAGAAAATGGACTGGGACTGACCATCTCCAGAGTTACATTCTAGGTAATTCCATCCCTCTGCACAGGGGTATTCCCATTTCTCTTGTCATCCTGTGAGTGGAGACAGACTGTTCAATCCCAAGGGCATTTGGTTCAATCCTGTCTACATTTGACATTCATATACGTTCGTATCGGACATTCATATATGATAGCTTACTGGGCAATCTTTAGGTTAGAAATTTTCCTTACCACCTCAACAAGTTAGTTAATGTGTCTGTTATAGACCAGACCAGACCCCCTCAATATATTTTAAGAAGGTAATCTAGACCCTAACTTTTTCTTAATTTATAGGTAAATGTGAAGTGCTGCATTCCAAATGCGATGTGACTGGTCAAGCTACTCGACGTAAAACAAAACACAATTTATTTAAACACTATAGTTAAAATACAAACAAAAAGCAAGAAGAATTTAGAATAACTTAACTATTGGAAAACTTAACTGAATAATAAATACTAATTAGCTGTTGCAATGTGGGAACATCCCATAAACACACCCCTTGGCAAAAAGGCAAATTCAGGCACAGATTCTTACATGCAGTTCTCCAAGCCAGGAGGAAAAATCACCAAGAGAAAATTCAGAGGAAGTAGCAGTCAGGAGATATTCACTCAAGCTTCCAACTCTTTTGAGACCCCAAACAGCTTCTGATGCTAAAGTCAAACACACTAGAAAGCCTGGTTTGTGAGAGCTGGCAACACCCAGGCTGCTTACATTGTTTCAACTTTAAAACAAACTTTAAAACAGACTTTAAATGTCTCATAATTTATTTGTTTAAGTGGTCTTCAGTAGCCCATTCTGTTCCTCTCCCTTACAATCTCTCTTCAAAAAGAAACCAGAAGAAAATAACCTTTTAAAGTGACAGCATCGTCACAGTGACAACTTTTTATTTTGTCAGTTTTTTATCTAAACTGTCTCTCCCTGTAGTTTTTAAATAAATATCTATTTTTTTTCCCCTTGGGCACTTAAGAAATTATTGGAATGTGACTCCTCTGTGGGCTTACTCTGGCAGTTGTACAATTGGACTAATAGGACACACCTCAAAGGATATTGTGGCTCGAGACGAAAAGTATTTCTGAATGTAAATTTTTGAAAATAAAGCCTGAAAACGGACTCTTCAGTCCAACTCATCCAGGTCGACTAGACATCCCAATCTGACCTAGTTCCATTTGCCAGCACTTGGCCCATATCCCTCTTAACCCTTCCTATTCACATACCCATCCAGATGCCTTTTAAATGTTGTAATTGTACCAGCCTCCACCACTTCCTCTGGCAGGTCATTCCATAAACGCACCACCCTCTGTGGTTCCTTTGGTCCCTTTTAAATTTTTCCCCTCTCACCTTGAACCTATGTTTAACTTTTGGATTTCTCTAAGCTGGGGGAAAAACCCTTGACTATTCACTTGATTCATGCCCCTCATGATTTTATAAATCTCTATAAGATCATCCAGATGTTTTAAAATTTTGGACAAATGTAAAGTAACCAATACAAAAATGGATATCTTAAAGTGCAAAAGTATTGTTTTATTAAAATTGACCGGAAGAAACAACACGTAAGACTCTAATTGGGTGAATGGTTAAGGATCAGTGGCCTGGACTCTGCACGAAGCAGCAAAGGAATGTTGCCTACTATTCACTACGCTGACAGAAATTTTATGGCTTTTGAGTGGAGGTCTGGCTGTCATTGGGTGTCTGATCCAGCATAGCGACTTCTGCAAGGGATTTGTGGCAAGTGTGACCCAGGAAGGCAATGATGTGACTTTCAGACACATCAGATTGTAGAATCCACAGTGAAACAGGCAGAGTCTAAATCAAGAGCCATAAATTGGATTGAATAATGAGCGAAATAAAATTTTCAAAAAAAAACAGAATCATAGAGAGGAAGAAATAAAAGGGACGGACAGAAAAGTTTAAACATTTCTAACACGGGTTAAGTTTGGAAGGAATGCGTAAAATTTAAACTTGGAACATAAAATTATCAGAGAGATTATTTTATCATTCATAGAATCCCTCCACTGCAGAAGTAGGCCATTCATCCCATCAAGTCCCACTGACTCTCCAAAGGACATCTCAACCAATCCCCATAATCCTGCATTTCCCATGGCCAATCCCTCTCAACCAAATGACCCTGGATACTACAGGCAATTTAGTACGCCCAATCCCCCCCTAACCTGCACATCTTTGGATTGTGGGAGCAAACCGGAGCACCTGCGGGTTAATCCACGCAGACATGGGGAGAACGTGCAAACTCCACACAGACAGTCACCCAGGGCTGGAATCGAACCTGGGTTCCTGGCACTGTGAGGCAGCAGTGCTAACCACTGAGCCTCCATGCTGCCCATTTGGTAGCCATGATGTGCATTTGTGAATTCTATAGAAGTTGTTGCTCATTTACACCAAAACATTGAAAGTCGTTAACTTCGTTCTCATAGCAAAATCTAAACTGTTAACATTCATGGAATCACAGAATTATTACGGTGCAGGAGGAGGCCATTTGGCCCATCATGCCTGCACCAGCTCCATGATCTAATCTGGCTCTATTACCTGGTGCCAATTTCCCATGTCCCAGTACACGATTACCATCCAAAGCATTACACTAGCCTCAGTTAGTACTGATTCTTACCTCAAAATAGAATTTTACAACATTGTTTAATTTTTCTTTTCCAAGCTTAATTTTTTTTTTCATTCAATTTTCCTCCCACCCATTTTGATTCCATGCCAAATGGTCTGGACCATAGTTTCTCCATATAGTGGGGGAAAAAAGGGGAAGATATATTAGTTTAGATTTAATTGTCACGTACTCAAGTATAGTGAAACGTATATGAAGTCACCATTACATAAAATCCTCTATAGTGGGAGAGCAGGCCATTTGGCCCATTGAGTGAAAGTGAGGACTGCAGACACTGGAGATCAGAGTCGAGAGTGTGGTGCTGGAAAAGCACAGCAGGTCAGGCAGCATCCGAGGAGCAGGAGAATCGACATATTGGGCAAAAGCCCTTTATCAGGAACAACTGCTTTGATCAGCAGGACCCTCCTGAGGTACTGGGAGCATCTCACATTCTCTAAATCCTCCTGTTTCTGGCACCACACTCTCAACATTTGGCCCACTGAGTCCACACCAACCCTCTGTTGAGCATCCCACTCGTACATTTCCCATGGCTAATCCACACATCCCTGGATACTCAATTCAACATGGCCAACCCACCCATCTTTGGGCAGAGGGAGAAAACCAGAGCACCCAGAGAATGCACAGAACATGGAAAGAACATGCAAACTCCATGCAGACAGTCACCTGAAGCTAGAAATTAACCCTGGTCTCTGGTGCTGTGAGACAGCAGTGCTAACCACTGAGCCACCATGCCACCCATTCTCTAATGCCACCTTAAAATGCAAAACCGGAATTCCAAAAAAAATCAAGAGAAGAAATAAAGGAAACAGAGCCAAAAGAAAAAAGAAACGTGTCCAGATCTTGCAGACCTTTTCCAAAAGAAAAGGAAAACCAATTGAGATTTCAAAAGTTCTGAACAATGTCAGACCGTACCTCATCTGTACAGGCACTTCGCAGCCTTCTGGAGTCAACATTGATTTCAACAGTTTCAGGCCATAATCTCTGTCATTAGGAACATAAATGAAAGTAAATAAGTTTTGGTTTAATTGACTGCGTTACTATAAATTTAATATGTATAAGAAGGAATTTAGTCCGTTGTAATTTTCTGTGAAATTAATGGTTGACATTGTAAATATATAATCAGTCGTCATTATGAATGATAAATACAACTAAATTAAACAAGTTAATCCTTAACTGACACCTAACAATAATTCATTTCAACACATTATAAAACTGGGTGTCATGTCCATTAAAAATTACAGCGCTAACTTTTATATTGAGAAAAACAGCTAGGAACATCTGTTACTTTGATGGTGAAATCATAAAAGATATTTTTTAAGTCTTTTTTTTGAAGCCAGCAGATCTAGACATTTTTTTTGATAAACAGGAAACAGGTCATTTGGGTGGAATTCTTATCTGAATGTTCCCTCCTGGGAAGAGAATGTAAATTGGTAACAGGAATTGTAGGGGCAGGGGGAGGGGGATCTCAGAAAACGTAGAAGGATCACTCAGTGTCTCTGTCACCCTGGACTGGCAGTAGTCTCTTTTCTCCCTATTTTTGGTCTTCACTTTTTCAACTTTGCAAGTTTGAGAGGTTTACTTTTATTCTGAATTTTGTGCTCTACTGGTTGAGGAATGTCGCAACTCTTTTTTAAATGCATGCATCCATAACCTTTTGGGTGTCTTTTGTTTGAACATTTTGCTCCTAAATAGCTTATCTCTAATTTTATATCCCTTTGTTCTTGATTCCCCCACCAAAGTAGACAGTTCCTCCACAGCTACCCTGGGCTCGGTGGTTAGCACTGCTGCCTCACAGTGCAAGGACCTGGGTTCGATCCCAGCCTCGTGGGTCTGTCTGTGTGGAGTTTGCACATTCTCTCCGTGTCTGTGTGGGGTTCCTCCGGGTGCTCCGGTTTCCTCCCACAATCCAAAGATGTGCAGGTTAGGTGAATTAACCATGTGAAATTGCCCATAGTGTTCAGGGATAGGGAGGTTAGGTGCATTTGTTAAGTGTAAATGTTGAGCAATAAAGTAGGGGAATGGGTCTGGGTAGATTCTGGGTCTGGTCTCTTTGGAGGGTTGGTGCGGACATGTTGGGCCAAATGGCCTGTTTCCACATTGCAGGGATACTATGATTTGTTTATTTTAAGTGTCTTGCTTAAATCTTGCCTCAAGCTCCCATACTCAAAGGAATATGTGCTAAATCTTCTGTGACTTCTCTGCACAAGTTAATCCTCTACATTCCTGTATCATTCTGAATAATGTACTCTGCATCACCAACAAAAATCATGTATCCTTTCCGAGATGCAATGCCAAAAATTGATTGAAGTTACTCGAGATGGGATCTGACCATGGTTCTGTTCAACTGAAACATCACTTCCTTGTCTTTGAGTTCCAGTCCTCTTCAGATCAAGTAAACAACAGTCCTGCAATTTGCAAGTCATGACATTTGGGTAGCCGTTTCTTCAAAGTATTGAGGTGCCTGTGGACAGCAAGGTGATGGTTTTGCATACGGTGCAATTCTGATTCTAGTGCCTCTCTTCACTTTTATCTGCAGAGTCTTCAGCTATTTTGATCCTTCTGTTTTGGATATTCCTCCTCAACCTCTTGCCCCTCTTCAAAAGTTACCTTTACAACTCCGAGTACAATCTACATTTTCTATTGACTCGTGGGATGTGGAGATCGCTGGTTGGCCAGCATTTTTTTTATTGCCCATCCCTAGTTGCCCTTGAGAAGATGGTGGTGAGCTGCCTTCTTGAAACGCTATAGTCCACCTGCTGTAGGTTGACCCACAATGTCCTTTAGGGAGGGAATTCCAGGATTTTGACCCAGTGACAGTGAAGGAACAGTGATCTATTTCCAAGTCAGGATGGGGAATATCTTGGAGGGGAACTTGTAGGGGGTGGTGTACCTGTGTATCTGCTGCCCTCGTTCTTTTAAATTGGCGTGGTTGTAGGCTGGGAAGGGGTTGTCTAAGGACTTTTGGGAAGTTTATGCAATGCATCTTGCAGATAGTACCCACTATTTTCATTTCTTAGTCCCCTTGCTGCTATTGTGGTGAAGCTGTCATTTTAAAAGACTATTCTGTTCTGGTTTGTTTTTGAAGCGAGTCTGTAAGGCAGAGGCACTGACCAGTCTACCAGAACCATTAGAGTAACCAACTTGTGAGACCTTGGGGCCTGAATGGGTGCGGCCAGTTCTCACAAGCCAGGCTTTCTAGTATTTTTTTACTATCAAAAGCTGTTTGGGGTCTCAGAAGAGTTGGAAATTCCAATGAATATCTCCTGGCTGCTACTTTCTCTGAAATTTCTTAGTGTTTTTTCCTCCTGGATTGGGGAGCTGCATGTAAGAATCTGCCTGAATTTGCCTTTTTGCCCAGGGGTGTGTTTATGGGATGTTACTGTATTGGAACAGTTCATTAGTAATAGTTACTGTATTTGTTATTTGGTTACGTTTTCCAGTAAAGTTATTCTAAGTTCTTTTTTCTTATGTTTGTATTTTAATTTTGCATGCAATTATGGTCTCCCTCCTATTGGAATATTGTGAAACTTGAAAGGGTTCGGTAAAGATTTATAAGGTTGTTGCCTGGGTTGGAGGATTTGACTTTCAGAGAGAGGCTGAATAGGCTAGGGCTGTTTTCCCTGGACCTAAGGGGCAACGTTTTCACGCAGAGGGTGATGCATGTGTGGAATGAGCTGCCAGAGGAAGTGGTGGAGACTGGTACAATTACAACACTTTAAAAGCCATCTGGATGGGTATATGAATAGGAACGGTTTAGAGGGATATCTGCTGGCATGGACGAGTTGGACCAAAGGGTCTGTTTCTGTGCTTTCCATCTCCCTGACTCTGCAGTGTTTAAATAGATTGTGTTTTGCTTAACGTCGATTAGTTTGATCAGTCACATCACATCTGGAACACGGCACATCACATCTACCTTTAAAATAAGGTTACATTGTAAAATTTTTTTGAGGGGATTAGGTCTAGTCTATAGCACTATCATTCACTTTGGTGCATCTCACTACTTGAGAGACACATTTTAAGCGTATGTTACTGTTGGATGGGAATCACTTTACAGCACCAACTGCAGAACGTAGGAAGCTGACAGTGGTATTGGTTCTGACTCTGAGACTCAGCACAACCTGTGAGTTCCAAATTTCCTGCTTGTTTTGTGCGAAGTCAGTAGTGCTAGAACTGTGCAGACAGTGAGGACTGCAGGTGCTGGAGCTCAGAGTCGAAAAGTGTGGTGCTGGAAAAGCACAGGCGGTTCAGGCAGCATCCAAGGAGCAGGAGAGTCGACAAGCTGGAACTGTGCTGAGCTGTACCTGGGCTAAGGAGGCGAAAATCATCCAGGCTTCATGGATATCCAGCCAAGTGGAAAATGCACAGATTAGCTTCAGATTCAAATGATCAGCTTAGACTCTGACCAAATTCCATGACCAAATAAGCTGAGATTCCTCACTATTTAGGAATTTCATCAAGACATGGAACTGAGCCAATGTTCATCCAAGATTACTCTGATCATCTGCACCCATAAGTGAAGAGAAGAAAAAGGGGAGTAATGGGCAAATGAGGTATTTACCAAGAAATAAAGACTTTTCATAATGCTGCCAGTAGACTTGTCCCATGTGGTAGGGTTTCGCTACAGCCAACCACAGTCTGTTCGAGTTGATATCTCTCCAGCCAGCATCTGAAAAGGAAAGGTTAATGGTTCAGATGGAGGCCTTTCATCAGAACATATTCAACATTTTACTCTTGTTTCAGGTTGCCAATTTGCCAACGATGTGGAACCATCAATCAAATTATCTCTACCTACATCACCAAATTTGAAGAAAAAGTATTTTCTTGTTTCCTTAACCTTCTATCCTTTTACTTTTTTCCATTAATCTATTCCACCTATCATCTATTCTCTCTCTATTCTTTCTACCTTTGTGCCATTTTTTAAAGCACTCTATTCTTTTCCCAACTCTTCCTCTCACTTCTCCTCACTTTCTCAATCCCTTCTACCCTGTTATATCTCCTGCTCTTTCCATTCCACTCTGTCATTGGCCTCCCTAATGCTATCCGTCTGCTCTGTGACTGCTGTTTCTTTTCTGGATGATTGCACTTCCCTAGTTCTGTGGTATTTCTGCAGGTACTTTGTGGTATTTGCTACCTTAACCAGTGTGTGGTACTGGATGAGTTCATTGTCTCTAGTTCCCCTTTCTCTTTGCGTCATCTTGGGGCTATCTAGTGATAAAGGATGCACCACAGTAGAGACGAGGCTCTATTCTTAGATAGTAAAAAAGCTTATTGCATGATAGCAATAAATACAACTACATTTGTTGAGAAAGAATTAACTAGGACCTCAGAAAACTGAGACAGATACAACTGCTGCCTCTGAAAGCTAGAACAGATCTCCTTGTCCCTAGGTGTACAAAATAATGAGAGGAATAGATAGAGTCAATAGCCAGAGACTTTTCCCCAGGGCAGGATTGACTGGTACGAGAAATCATAGTTTGAAAATATTAGGAGGAAGGTATAAAGGAGACATCAGAGGTAGGTTCTTTACGCTGAGAGTTGTGAATGCATGGAGTGCATTGCCAGCTGAGGTGGTGGAAGCGAAGTCATTGGGGACATTTAAGTGACTGCTGGACATGCACATGGATAGCAGTGAGTCGAGGGGTGCGTAGGTTAAGTTACTATATTTTACATTAGGATTAAGTCTCGACACAACATCAGGCCTAAGGGCCTGTTCTGTGCTGTACTTTTCTATGTTCTAATCATAGGCCATGTTTGACATCAACATAATAGGGACAGTCAGAGTATCCTGATTGTTAAATCCCCTTCCGTTTCTCTGGCTCTGTCAAATCTCTGTCTGCTCCTTCTGCTTTCTCTTTGTTTTACCTCTTCGATTTTCAGTCTCCATTCCAGGGTAAGGGAATGTTTAAAAGTGTGAGGGAACTTGGGGTTTTCTCAACCATTGCTGACACTGAGCAGCAAGCGATCTGTCATTCCTCGCTGGTGTACATTGTGCAGCTGTTCCCTGGGTTACATAGATATGTAATTACTTTACATTTGCATTGTACACATTCCCCGTCTGGGAATCTAATATCACAGCCGAATCCCATTCTTTGGCAATGCTTATGAAGCACTCGCAACGACAGAAGCTGATGTGAAGTTTGTTGATATTTTCTGTCCATTTGCTTTTTGAGGAACTGTGTAAGTAATTATGAAAAGAGTCGAATGATCTGGTCTATGTTGTGTGTTTAACTGTCCAATGGATTAATAGTCATGCAGCACGGAAACAGACCCTTCGATCCAACCAGTCCATGCTGAACATTGTCCCAAACTAAACTAGTTCTGCCTGCCTGCTCCTGGCCCATATCACCCCATACCTTTCCTATTCATGTACATTCCTAAGTGCCTTTTAAACATTGTAACTGTGCCTGCATCCACCGCTTCCTCAAGACGTTTGTTACACATGTGAACCACCCTCTATCTAAAACATTTGCCCCCATGTCTTTTTTAATCTCTCATCTCTCACCTTAACAATGTGCCTCCGAGTGTTGAAATCCCCCGTAGGGAAAAGACACCTACCATTAACCCTACCTATACCCCTCCAGATTTTATAAACCTCTGTAAGGTCACCTTTCAACCTCCTAAGCTCCAGGATTAGCGACATTTTTCTTCAAAAGTAGAGTGTGAGGCAATTTTAGATTATTTACTTACAGTATGGAAACAGGCCCTTCGGCCCAACAAGTCCACACCAACCCACCACCCACCCAGACCCATTCCCCTACATTTACCCCTGCACCTCACACTATGGGCCAATTTACCTAACCTGCACATTTTTTGGACTGTGGGAGGAAACCGGAGCACCCGGAGGAAACCCACGCAGACACGGGGAGAATGTGCAAACTCCACACACTCAGTAGCCTGAGACGGGAAATGAACCCGGATCTCTGGCACTGTGAGGCAACAGTGCTAACCACGTGCCACCGGGCTGCCCGTTTAGTGATAGACTGTGCCTTCGAATTCCATTTTATTGCACATCTCTAGTAGCCCCTGAGAAGCTGACTTTTTCAATCTCTGCAGTCCTTATGGGTGAAATTACTCCCACACTGCTGCAGGTTAGGAATCCAAAGGGGTGAATTTTACCATCAATCACAAAGTGCCAATTTTGGGGAGTTTCATGGAGGGTTTCTGTTCATGAGCTCTAGCGGGTTGTTTCCCACAAGTTTTCATAGCTAATATATGCACCAAGCCTCTATGGCACGTGCTCTTGCTATCACATAGTCACTCATCACTGCTGAGCAATGCTCCCCTAATTTTATATTTTCCAGCATGCAGACTTCAGAGGTCTGTGCATGGCATCAATCTCTGAAACCAGAAGTCAACGTGTCGGGAAGCTACTCAATGTGCGTGGGACCTTGCAGCAGCTGTGCTGCCACTAAGGGAACGTAGCTTCTGGGATCTTCTGGGATTTCTGCTGCCCCGTACCGTATTTTATGCCCAGAGGTGTACCAGGTTAATCAGTGCCCCTTACAGTGTCATAGAATCTTACAGCATAGAAACAAGCCTTTAGCCTAATTCGTCTGTATTGACCAAGATTCCTAAACTGAACTAATCCCATTTACCTGCATTTGGCTCATATCCCTCTAAACATTTCCCATCCATTTACCTGTTCAAATCTCTTTTAAATGTTGTAATGCACCCGCCTCTACCACTTTCTCTGGCAGCTCACCCTCTGTGTGAAAAAGTTGCCCTTCATGTCTCTTAAATCCTTCCTCTCTCCCCTGAAACCTTCACTGTCTAGTTTTGGACTCCCCTACCATGGGGAAAAGACCTTTGCTATTCACCTTATCTATGCCTCTCATGATTTTATAAACCCCTATAAGGTCACCCCACAGTCTCCTACACTCCAGGGACAAAAATCCAGCTTCTCCTTACAGCTCAAACCTTCCAGTCTTAATAACATCCTTGTAAATATTTTCTTGCACTTTTTCCAGTTTAATACCATCTTTTCTATAGTATGGCTACCAGAATTGTATGAAGGAAAATTAAAAAGAACAAGGTATGAGGGCATATATGTTGGTATGGATACAATTCATTGCAAATAATATTCATTTTCTAACTTTTTTGCTACTCTGCGTATCTGATCGACTGTCATTATAGCAGCAATGATGTGGAGATGCTGGTGTTGGACTACAGTGGACAAAGTCCAAAGACACACAACACAGGCAACAGGTTTATTTAAAATCACGAGCTTTCAGAGTGCTGCTCCTTCAACAGGTGAAATGGAAAAAGGTGTACAGGCACAAAATATAAAGGCAGAAAGATAATGGCAAGATAATTTCAGGAAATTAAGAATGTACAAATAGTGTGATTAGAACTTGAACTTGTCCATGAAAACGTCTGCAAATTTGATCCCCATGGCTGTTCCGTGTGCCTAGATGGAGGGCAGGTTGTTGAAGGTGAAGACATTGTGGTGACGGATGCGCATTTGGCGATTGGCAGTTGTCGATGTTAAGTACTGAGGCTTTTGCAGCGATGCTGTCATTATGGGGGATGCTGGTGCAGAGTGCCAAAACATCCATTTTGATTCATACTATTTATACATTCTTATTTACCTGGAATTATCTTGTCATTATTTCTCCGCCTACATATTCTGTGCTTGTACGCCTTTCTCCAATGTGATTGCAATCACAAGAAGGAACCGACACAGGCTACCTGTCCTTATTGTTATTCCATGTTAGCACCATGCCCATTGAGTGCTATTCTTTGCCTAAAATCCAGCATTGCTGAATTGCTTGTCATGGTTCAGGACTGACTGTGGCCCAGTCCCCTGACTGACTAGGAAGGACAGATCTGATTGGTGAGTGACCAGACTTCTGACTGATATGACTGATCTCCTGTCTGGCTGAATTGGTCCTGCGGGACCAAACGTGGCACATTCCCTGACTGTAATGATACGGAACCCCTGACCCTGCATCTCAAGTGCCCGGTTGACCATGTCCATAATATTGGATGATGCCCTTTACCTATTGTGTGAGTACCACTGACTGACAACAGTTCCCCAAGAACTCCCGTTAGACTTTGATTGAATCACATTCAGTGTGTTTGCTGTCTAAGCTTCAGGCACATACTGTAGGTGTGATATTGAAATATCACAGTGTTATACAGCAACATGTCCAAAGCTTTGACTGAGAATGTTGCTGAATAAAGAGATTTGGAGTGTAGGTTCATAGCTCCTTGAAAGTGGAGTTGCAGGTAGATGGGATAGTGAAGAAGGTGTTTGGTATGCTTTCCTTTATTGGTCAGAGTATTGAGTACAGGATTTGGGACGTCATGTTGCGGCTGTACAGGATATTGGTTAGGCCACTGTTGGAATATTGCATTCAATTCTGGTCTCCTTCCTATCGGAAAGATGTTGTGAAACTTGAAAGGGTTCAGAAAAGATTTACAAGGATGTTGCCAGGGTTGGAGGATTTGAGCTATAAAGTGAGGCTGAACAGGCTGGGGCTGTTTTCCCTGGAGTGTGAAGGGTGACCTGATCGAGGTTTGCAAAATTATGAGGGGTGTGGATAAGGTAAACAGATAAAGTCTTTTCCCTAGGGTGGGGGAGTCCAGAACTAGAGGGCATAGGTTTAGGGTGAGAGGAGAAAGATATAAAAGAGACCTAAGGAGCAACTTTTTCACATCGAGGGTGGTACGTGTATCGAATGAGCTGCCAAAGGAAGTGGTGGAGGCTGATACAATTGCAACATTTAAGAGGCATTTGGATGGGTATATGAAAAGGAAGGGTTTGAAGGGATATGGGCTGGGTACTGACAGGTGGAACTAGATTGGGTTGGGATATCTGATCGGCTGAAGGGGTTGGACTGAAGGGTCTGTTTCCGTGCTGTACATCTCTATGATTCTATGATTATTGCTGACAATTGTGACAAGCTGCCTGGCTGTATATCTGCACCAAAAGGAAAGTCAGGACAACAGTATGTGAGGCGTAAGGTTTGAAAAAAGTGGCAATGTGCAAAAGGTAAAGAATGTGCATTCCTGTTATGCACAAAATGAGTGAGCACAAGGAGAGCAAGCTAACAGCCTTGAGATGCCTTGTGAAAATCACAGTTTGAGAATAGCCATTAAATAGCCCTGCACTGCAGGTAAAGGAAACCTTTTCAATCTGAATACTGCCAACCAGCCAGTCACCGTTAAAACAAACAAATGAATTTCAGGCAATCTGCAAGTAAGCCAAGAATCTCAAAATCAACTGCTCAGTAACTAACATTCCATAATCAACACGTTATGAGCAACCCAGAAATCAAATTGCATATCCTTTCCTTAATTATTTTTTGGACTCACTTCACATTTCTAATCTGTGTGTATATGTGTTGTATTATTATTTCTTCTTCTGTTGAGAAATAATAAATCCACTCTTTTGTTAACTCAAAAAAGGTTGGTTAAATTGGCTTCTTGAGGAAGGGTCACTGGACCCGAAACATTAACTGTGATTTCTCTCCACAGATGCTGTCAGATATGCTGAGATTTTCCAGCAATTTGTTTTTGTTTCTGATTTACAGCATCCACAGTTTTTTCAGTTTTTGTACATTTATTTTGTTTGGGAGGAAGGTATTCACAAAGGAAGAGATCCTTCTCTTAAATTAATCTTGTTAAGACCAGCGGAGGTTGTAATTAAAGAACAGTTCATCGTTCCTCACTTGAAAACTTCGTGACTTGGGGTTTCCCACCTGGAATCAGAACAAATTCGGGGACCTTGCCCACCGATTGGTTTTAACATTAGCAGAGCTGGAACTAAAATGAGGACGTGAATGGCTTCCTTCTGTGCTATAGCATTTTAGAATTCTCTTAATTGCATTTTTTCATATTGAAATGCTTGATAAGTACAACTTCCTTTGTGTGTGAGCCTGTGTAGGGACTGCTCACTATCATACGGAGTGCAAGCTGTCAGTGGTTGATTTAGGGAGTAGCTGCTATTGCCTTTCCCTTTCATAATGAGATGAACTCAGAACACACTGGGAAAGTGTCCATATTGCTTTGTCTGACAAGATACCAAAGTTTCCTTCATTTGACACTGCCAAGAGCAATAAGTATCCTAGGTAACAATATATTACTCAGCTCTGAAATGACAGCTTGCTTAATGCAATGGAGTCATTGAGTTTACACTCCTCCAATTCTCTGTGTTGTGAGTTCTCAATGGCTTTAAAATTATACTAAGCAATAAATGGTCAAATGCTTACATGTTTGTTTTAAATTGCTTTATTCACTGTTTTACTCGATGCATTAGCCTGTTCAAAATGAATTGTGCTAAACAGCATAAATAGAATTGAAGTTGAAGATCTCAAGTTCATTCACTCGTACCCTGGAGCACAATTTCAAGGATGGTCCTTTACTATTTATCAGAAACAAAGAATTTCCCATGAAAGTATAAAAAACCCTTTCAGCTCTGACTGGGAATTATTTGAAATATTGTGCCAAGATGGCAGAGGCAAAAACAACCTTATTGTTCAAAATATAATGGTTGTTTAGATTTTTTTTGTTTATTCACAGGATGTGGGCCTTGCTGACTCGGCCAGCATGTATTGCCCACCCACAATTACCCTTGAGGAGATGGTGGTGATCTTCCACCTTCGATTACTGGGGTAGAGTATATCCACAGTTCTCTGAGTGACTGAGTTCCAGGATTTTGACCCAGCAACAGTGAAGGAACAGCTAATATTGTTCCAAGTTAGAGTGATGCGCACCTTGGGGGGGAATTTGTGGTTGTAATTTCTGTTGCAACCCTTGTCACTTAAAAAGCCTTAGTGAGTTATTCCAGTGTATCTTGTAGGGGTGGGGGAGTTGGGGGGAGTGATTACTGAATTTTGAAGGAGTTAGATGAGGTCCCAGTCAAGTGGCCTTCTTTGTCTTGAATGGTGTCAAGCCTTTTGAGTGTTGTTGGAGCAGCACTCATTTAGGCAAGTGGACAGTATTCCGTCACATTGTGCCTTGCAGATGATGGGCAGACTTTGCGAAGTCAGGCGTTAAGTTACTTGCCACAAAATACTTAGTTTCTGACAGACTATTGTAGCCACAGTGTTTTTATGGCTGGCGCAGTTCAATTTTTGGTCAATGGTGACACTCAGGATGTTGATTGCAGGGATTTCAATGATGATAATTCCATTGAATGCCAAATGATGATGGTTGGATTCTGTCTTGTTGAGAGATAGTCACTGCCTCTCATTCTGGTGTGCATAGGTCACTTGAATGACAACTTTTAAGAAACTGGAGCATTAATACTCATCACCATCAAAGAATTCTCACAGTACGGAAACAAGCCATTTGGCCTAACAAGTCCACATCAACCCTCCAAACAGCATTCCCCCCAGACCCATCCCCCTACCCTATTCCAGTAATCCTATATTTCCTGCAACTAACCTACACATATTTAAACACTATGGGCAATTTAGTATGGCCAATACACCTAACTTGCACATCTTTGGACAGGCCATTTGTTTTCTTATTTATCTTATGATTTATTTTGTTAAAGCATGAGCATAAAGTTAAATGGCAAGTCAGCCTTGAGTTGCTTGGGAAACCAGTATTTGAGAATTTGTGCTCATTCACCACTGTCCTTGCTGATCTTCACTGCTTCAAGTTCACCAATATCTCTGTCTCTCTGTCTCTCTCTCTCTCTCCTCTCTCTTCCTCCCTGCTGCTGTCGCTTGTATAATAGATATGCAGCCTGAGCAGCTTTTTGAGAAATTAGTATTCGGGATTTCTATTGGCCTTTGTGTGAATCTGTGCTTTCTGACCTGAATGACTTGGTTCTGACTTTAAGCTTATACTTCCCTGTTCTGGACTTTGTTGCCAAAAACAACAGTGGGACCAACTTTATTTTTCAAAGAGCAGGAATGATGTTCTGAATGGCCTCCTTCTACCTGTTTCTAGACATCCATATTGATGATTTTTCTAAACATAGGAATACAGTTGTCCTCCCGTATACGTAGGGTGAGATGTTCCAATGCCTACCACGGATGTATGAAACTTGGGATAGGAGTGAACCCTATCATTAAATGGGAAACTTACCTCCCCGGCAGCTGCCTGGAATTATTTTTGGAATGTTCGAAGTCATGTTGCAGCTGTACAGGACATTGGTTAGGCCACTGTTGGAATTGTGTGCAATTCTTGTCTCCTTCCTATCGGAAAGATGTTGTGAAACTTGAAAGGGTTCAGAAAAGATTTACAAGGATGTTGCCAGGGTTGGAGGATTTGAGCTATAGGCTAGGGCTGTTTTCCTGGAGCGTCGGAGGCTGAGGGGTGACTTTATAGAGGTTTACAAAATTATGAGGGTCATGGATAGGGTAAATAGGCAAAGTCCAGAACTAGAGGGCATAGGTTTAGGGTGAGAGGGGAAAAATATAAAAGAGACCGAAGGGGCAGCTTTTCCACACAGAGGGTGGTACATGTATGGAATGAGCTGCCAGAGGATGTGGTGGAGGCTAGTACAATTGCAACATTTAAGAGGCATTTGGATGGGTATATGAATAGGAAAGGTTTGAGGGATATGGGCCGGGTGCTGGCAGGTGGGACTAGCTTGGGTTGGGACATCTGGTTGGCATGGACAGGTTGGACCAAAGGGTCTGTTTCCATGCTGTACATCTCTATGACTATGACTCTATGTAATATTTTCGGGCCATGGTAAACTGCAGATAACTGAAGCTTCAGAAACGAAATCTGTGGATGTGGGGGGTTCAACTGTGTAGGAATTAGGAATGGGAGTAGACAATTAAGCCCTCTGAGTCCACCATTCACGTGATCATGGCTGATCTTATCCTGATCTCAACTCCACTTTTCTGTCTGCTCCAAATAGCCCATTATCCCACTTTTCATCAGAAACATATCAATTTCTGCCTCCACTGCACTCTGGGGCAGGGAGTTCCATTGATTCAAAATTTCAGTGTTTACTATGGAGAAGGACATGGAAGATATAGAATGTTGGGAAATAGATGGTGACATTTTGAAAAATGTCCATATTATAGAGGAGGAGGTGCTGGATGTCTTGAAATGCATAAAAGTGGATAAATCCCCAGGACCTGATCAGGTGTACTCTAGACCTCTGTGGGAAGCTAGGGAAGTGATTGCTGGGCCCCTTGCTGAGATATTTGTATTATCGATAGTCACAGATAAAGGGCCGGAAGATTAGAGGTTGGCTAATGTGGTCCACTGTTTAAGAAAGGTGGTAAGGAAAAGCCAGGGAACTATAGACCAGTGAGCTTGACATTGGTGGTGCACAAGTTGTTGGATGGAATCCTGAGGGACAGGATTTACATTTATTTGGAAAGGCAGGGGCTGATTAGGGATAGTCAGCGTGGCTTTGTGCCTATGAAATCATGTCTCACGAACTTGATTGAGTTTTTTGAAGAAGTTACGAAGAGGATTGATGAGGGCAGGGTGGTGGACATGATCAATATGGACTTCAGTAAGGTTTTCGACAAGGTTCCCATGGGAGACTGTTTAGCAAGGTTAGATCTTAGATCTCATGGAATACAGCTATTTGGACACACAACTGGCCAAAGGTAGAAGATAGAGGGTGGTGGTGGAAGTTAGCTTTTCAGAGTGGAGGCCTGTGACCAGTGGTGTGTCACAAGAATGGGTGCTGGGTCCACTGCTTTTTGTCATTTACATAAATGATTTGGGTGTGAACATAGGAGGTATAGTTAGTAAGTTTGCAATTTCACCAAAATTGGAGGTGTAGTGGACAGCAAAGAAGGTTACCTCAGAGTACAACGTGATCTTGATCAGATGGGCCAATGGGCTGAGGAGTGGCAGATGGACTTTCATTTAGATAAATGTGAGATGCTGCATTTTGGAAAGGCAAATCAGAGCAGGACTTATACATGTAATGGGGAGATCCTGGGGCGTGTTGCTGAACCAAGAGTCCTTGGAGTGCAGGTTCATATTTCCTTGAAAGTGGAGTCGCAGGTAGATAGGATAGTGAAGACGGCATTTGATATGCTTTCCTTTATTGGTCAGAGTATTGAGTACAGGAGTTGGAGGTCAGCTTGTGGCTACAGAGGACATTGATTGGGCCAGCTTTGGAATATTGCATGCAATTCTAGTCACCCTCCTATTGGAAGGATGTTGTGAAACTTTAAAGGGTTCAGAAAAGATTTACAAGGATGTTGCTAGGACTGGATGATTTGAGTTATAGGGAGAGGTTGAATAGGCTGGGGCTGTTTTCCTTGGAGAGTCGGAGGCTGAGGGGTGACCCTATAGAGGTTTATAAAATTATGAGGGACCTGGATAGGATAAATGGACAAGGTCTTTTCCTGGTGGGGGGGGGAGAGGGGGAGGCAGACCAAAGGGCTTGGGTTTAGGGTGAAAGGGGAAAGATATAAAAGGGGCTACTTTTTCACACAGACGGTGATGTGTATATGAAATGAGCTGCCACAGGAAGTGGTGGAGGCTGATATAATTACAACATTTAAAAGGCAGGCACCTGGGTGTATGTATGAATAGGGAATGTTTAGAGGGATATGAGCCAAGTGCTGGCAAATGGGACTAGATTAGGTTCAGATATCTGGTCGGCATGGATGAGTTAGACCGAAGGGTCTGTTTCTGTGCTGCACATCTCTGTGACTCTCTGACTCTAATTCTCCAGGTGTGATCACACCAATGCCTTACATAATTGTAGCCATGATGTGGAGGTGCTGGTGTTGGTCTGGGGTGGATAAATTTAAAAGTCACACAACACTAGGTTGTAGTCCAACAGATTTATATGGAAATACAAGCTTTTGGAGCACTGCTGCTTCGTGAGGTAGCCAGTGGAGCAGGATCATAGGACACAGAATTTATTGTAAAAGTCTAAGTGTCATACAACTGATGTGATGAGTTGAAAAAACCTAGATTGCTATTAAGTCTTTAGTTACTTAGAATAAGTTGCAGGTTTCAATTCATTAATATGTAAATACCAGAACTTCTTTCAAGTCACACTACATAGATAACTTAAAAAAAAGTGCCATCTCAGCTCTGATAATGCATTAAGGGTGTGAGGTTAGAATCTGTCTGTATTCCAACTTCGAGTCAGACTGTTTCTATTTCCAAAGTAGGAATTTATAAAATGTCACATATTCTGACTGCCTACAGATTGTGTGTTTTTTGAACAAAATAAAATGTATCTGCAAATTCAAATCACCCCATAAGTCTTATATGCGTGTGTGTGCACACATGTGAAAGAGAATTGTGAGTGTGTGTGCGCGCACGAGTGTGATGGAGTATATGCCTGTGAGAGAGTGTGTGTGAAAGTGTGGGTGTGTGTCTGAGAGAGAGCTTGTGTATGAGACAGGGTCTGCATCAGTGTGATCATGTGTGAGTGTGATCATGTGTAAGAGTGTGCGAATGTGTGTGTATGTGTGATTGTGTGTGAGTGTGTATAGTGTACTGGGGTCACCTGTAGTGTGACATGAACCCAAGATCCTGGTTGAGGCTGTCCTCATGTATACCGAACTTGGCTATCAGCCTCTGCTTGGTGACTCTGTGTTGTTGCATATCCCGACGTCTGCCTTGGAGGAAAATCACCTGAAAGTCTGAGGCTGAATGTCCTTAACCGCTGAAGTGTTCCCTTCAGGTAACATCACTGTCTGGCGATTGTTGTGCGGTATCCAATCATCTGTTGTGGTATCTGCTTGGTCTCGGCAAAATACCATGCTTCGGAGCATCCTTGCCTCTGCTTGATCTCGCGAATGTATGGGATCTTTTACTATAAATTCAGTGTCCTAAGATCCTGCCCCAGCAGCTAGCAGCGCTCCGATAGCTTGTATTTCCAAATAAATCTGTTGGACTATAATCTGGTGTTGTGTGATTTTTAACTTTAGGTAATTGTAACAACATTACTTAAATGATCCAGTCCTTTCATAATTTGCTTTTCTTATTCTGTACTGCACCTGCATACCCACTTTCTGTATTTCATACACAAGGACACCCAGATCCCTCTGCACTGACACACTGAATCTGCTTTCCATTTAAATAATAATTTACACTTTTATTTTTCTGGCCAAAATGGACAACAACTTTGCATACTACTTGGTCCTGTTCTTTCTATAAAATCGTTTAATTATCTTAAATACCTGTGTCAACATAATGTTTTTCATAACCTTAGGATTACCAAAAGCATCTGATGACAATGAATTAATTTTAAAATTGTCACTGTCATGTTAAAAATGTGCCAGTTTGTGCACAGTTAGATCCTGTGAAAAACAATGTGACAATGACTAGTTCATTTGATTTCATGGTGTAGTTTGAGGTGAATATTGGTTCCAGAACTTTGTCAATGAAATGACCATGGACTCTCACCTGTGAAGGTAGTTGGAAGGTTCTCAGTTTACTATCTCATCCAAAAGACGGCACCTCTGACAGTACAATGTTTCCTTAGTTTTAGAGAAGTATTCAGCTGTGACTTGGTGGTTGAACTCTTTCCTCCTCTGAGTTGAAGATTGTGTTCAAATCCCACTCCAGATCTTGTGGTCAAAAGTCAAGACAGGCACGCCAAATGCAATACAGAGAGGGCACCACGTGGCTATCTTTTGGAGAAAACGTTAAACCAATGCTGCAGCTGTCCAGTCAGGTGTGCATCAAAGATCTCTTGGCAGTATATAAATGCTGTAATTTGCTTTTCTCATCCCAGGTCAGTGGAGGGAGTGTCAGCCTGGATGTTAATGCTTTGGCACTGTCCATGCAATGTAATACTTCATAAAAACTGCAAGAGCTGTGAATGCTGGAAATCAGAAACAAGAACAGAAATTGCTGGAAAAGCTCTGCAGGCCTGGCAGAATCTGTGGGGAGAACTAAATGTTTCGGTCCAGTGACCCTTCCTCAGAACCAAAAGATAGCCATGTGATTCTGAGAAAGGGTCACTGGACTCCAAAGGTTAACTCCGGTTTCTCTTGAGGATGCTGCCAGACCGGCTGAGCTTTTTCCAGCAATTTCTGTTTTTGTTTGTGGCAATTTCTATTTGCAGTGTGTAAATTTAGGTCAGTGTGATTTGAAAGACATCTAGTTGCTGATGTTCTGTCTTGCCCTAAAATTGGGGACCATTTATCTCTGATGCTTGGGAGGTTCCAATGGGCTCATGCCTTTAGGGGCGCCCTTGAAATCTGAGCTGTAAGAATACTTTTTTGGCCTCCGAAGAAACCTGCAGAATACAATACAATGAATCAAATTCGTCTTTCCACTCACCAGTGCCCGGTGCATGCTCCGAACGGTGCAGTTGACGATGAAATTAGAAGCAGCAGCGGCTTTGTGTTCCCCATCCACTCCTCGGCGATGGTCCAGGCGACGCCTTTCCCGCCAGAGTTTCGAGCCGGGGTCCACGTGCGGGAAGCGGTGGCGGTTAAAATAGGAAAACGGGCGCTAGCTAAAACAACAACAACAACAATAAAACTTCTGAAACAGAAGGGTGGGAATGTTGTATTTGGGGAGGACCAGTAAAGATATGAGGTAAAACACTCACCCATCCGTGAAAATATCCTCGAAATAACAAAAAGGAGGGGAAACCAGGTGTCGACGACGATGCTTTCGACAATTTTGCCGGTGAAGCCAAGCCGAACCCCTTCAATTTTTTAAAAATGTATAGTTTAGGTGAGTTTGTTGATGATTGAGACGTTTGATAGGATAAATGCTAAGTTGCCAGTAGCCTGGGGTTGAAAACTTGGTTCAATTAAATGAAAATTACATCTTGTCCCACCTCCAAAGTAATTTGTTTTCCAAACAAAACCTTAATTCGCCCCTGGCAGGAGACAATTGCGTTCCCCCCCTCCCATTATCTTATTCAAACGTTTTAGTGTTATTTTAAATCTCTTGCCCAAAAAAATGCAATGAAATTAGATGTTAAACCTTCTTTCCCCTCCATTCACAGTCATGAAGGTAACATTTTGATGTCCAAAAATCAAGTTATCCCTTCTCTCCAGCGTGAAAGATCTAAGTATTGCCCTTAACTTTGGTTTGGATAGAAGCTCTGAGCGGGCAGATTTCTGTCCTGGGCAACACCTTGTGGGATTGCCTGGCTGACCTGTCTGCCAACCTGGTTTCACACCCGGGTCTTATGAAAATGCTTTGGGTGCCGAGCTCGGCAAGAGCAAATGCTGATGGGGGGGCTTGTTGGCATTTTCTTTACCAGACATAGGTGGGCTGGGTTGGTGTGGCAACAGAAAAAAATGATTGGTCCTACCCTCTTCTTGAACCTTTGCAGCAAACTCCTGCACAGATCCCTTTGTGGACCTGTTTGCCAAATGCTTGGTACACCTTGGGGCAGTGCACCAAATGTTCAACAACTTGATGAGGCATCAAATTATAATGAGGTTTTTACAGAATTTCATCTTCAAAGCGTCGACTTCATATGTAAGTTTGCGTAATGGGTTCAAATTTGAACTATCCATAAGGCACAATACGATTTATTTCCATATAAAATACAGATTCTGTGGCCTCTCACAGCACTTAGAATTACGTTTCATATTTATAATATGCATATTTATAAATTTATTCATTTGTGGGATGTGGACATTGTTGGCTGGCCAGCATTTATTACCTGCCCCTAGTTGCCCTTGAGAAGGTGGTTCTGAGCTGCCTTCTTGAACTGCTGATAAGGTTCCCCATGGTAGGCTCATTCAGAAAGTAAGGAAGCATGGGTTACAGGGTTATTTGGCTGTCTGGATACAGAATTGGCTGGCCCATAGAAGGCAGAGAGTAGTAGTAGATGGAAAATATTCAGTCTGGAGCTCGGTGACCAGTGGTATTCCACACGGATCTGTGCCTCGGCACCTCTGCTGTTCTTGATTTTTATAAATGAATTGGATGAAGAAATGGAAGGGTAGGTTAATAAGTTTGCTGATGACACGAAGATTGATGGATAAAAGCAATTACTGCGGATGCTGGAATCTGAAACCAAAAGAGAAAATGCTGGAAAATCTCATCAGGTCTGGCAGAATCTGTAAGGAGAGAAAAGAGCTGACATTTTGAGTCTAACTGACCCTTTGTCAAAGCAGGTTTTTTGTCAGCTCTTTTCTCTCCTTACAGATGCTGCAAGACGTGCTGAGATTTTCCAGCATTTTCTCTTTTGGTTGAAGATTGATGGAGTTGTGGATAATATGGAGGGCTGTGGTAGGTTGCAATGGGACATTGACAGGATGCAGAACTGGGCTGATAAGTGGCAGATGACACTCAACCTGGAAAAGTATGAAATGATTCATTTTGGAAGATTGCATTTGAATGGAGAATGCAGGGTTTAAGGCAGGATTTTTGGCAGTGTGGAGGAACAGAGGGATTTTGGGATCCATGTCCATATATCCCTCAAAGTTGCCACACAAGTAGATAGTGTTTTCAGAAGGGATATGATGTGTTGGCTTTCATTAGTACGGGTATTGAGTTTAAGAGTCGTGAGTTTATCCTGCAAGTTTATAGAGCCCTGGTGAAATCACACTTGAAATATTGTGTTCAGTCTGGTCGCTTCATTATAGGAAGAATATGGAAGCTTTAGAGAGGGTGCAGAGGAGACTTAGCAGAATGCTGTCTGGATTAGAGGGCATGTCTTATGAAGAGAAACTGAGGGAGCTGAGGCTTTTCTCATTGGAGCAAAGAACGGTGATAGGCGACTGGAAAGAGGTATAGATGGAGTGAATAGTCAGAGACTTTTTCTCAGGGCAGCAATGGTTATCACAAGGGGGCATAATTTTAAGGTGATTGGAGGAAGGTTGAGGGGAGATGTCAGAGGTCTTCTTTACACAGAGAGTTGTGATTGTGTGGAATGTACTGCCAGTGATGGTGGTAAGTCAGATACATTAGGGACATTTAAGCAGCTCTTGGATAGGCAATGGATGATAGTAAAATGAAGGCTATGTATGTTGGTTTACTCTTAGATTAGGATAAAAGGTTGGTACAAAATGAAATGCTGAAGGGCATGTACTGTGTTGTACTGTTTTATGTTCTATAAATGGGGAAAGAATTGAGAATGTACCACATATATACATTGTTTGGAAATACGAAGTGAGTCCAAAAAAATATAATAGTTAAAAGATATATGAGCCAGTCTCTTTGGGTGGTTTGTGTTTTGGTTTTCATGCCCAGTCCCTTTAGAATCTGTGAAGCAGCATCATATTTATAATCCTTTCCTGTTCTGCATCTGTTTCCTTATTCATTTCAGAGCTCCCCAGTCAACCTTTTCTGATTGAATTACATCCTTGCTATAGTGAGGGCTGTAAAACTGCACACAGAATGACCAGTACAGCCTGATCAATGCTGAAAACAGTGGCAGGTAAATGTTCAACTCATACCTTCTTATTTATAACCTGACGTACTGTATGCTTTCTTTACAGCTACCAGACAGTGAGTATCCATGTACACATGCACTTTCCAGCTGGAGTCACTGCGTAATTAGCAGGTGCCCATTGATGTTTCTTTCCATCCCCAAGTAAGGAACTGGAATGACAAAAGTAGTCCCATTAAGTGCTACCCTGACTAAAATAAACTTTCGCAGAGAATCCAGTCTGGAACCTTCAGGTCTGTATGGTTTAGTGCTAAAACAGTTGGTGTCCTGATCCATTAGCCTGACCGGAAAGCTCCCTACTTAAATAGCACCATGCAATGTTTGTGATGTTTCAATTAAAATAAAACTGGGTTAAATAGGTTGTGTAGTAATCTGTACAGTAATCTTCTGTTGTTCTGTGATGTATTTGCCAGTGAGATACTCACCCTGTCCACTGCGGGCGCACAGTTACATTGCATTTTTACATATGAAGCGTTCTTCATGTCATTGCTAGTGTCAGTTTTTTGATTTATTGAGTAAGTGCACCCACAGTTGGATACTGATGATCGAGATCAGAAGAACCTATGTTTGTTGAATGGCTGACTTTCATCTGTATTTTCAGACAGCAAGTGGAGTAGCTGCACAGTGAAAATGCTGATATGCATTTACTGGTCCTTCTAGGCCACATTTTGTATTTTGGCAGGCATCTTGAAGTAGGCACACAAAATTCCTATCAGAGCCCCATCATCTATGGAAACGCTGGTTCTCTGATGCCAATAGGACATTGCTGCAAATTTGAAGCACCAATGGACAGAGTCAACCCTTCACACACCATACACATTTAAACTTGATGCATAGCAATCTAAGGAGAAAGTGAGGACTGCAGATGCTGGAGATCAGAATCGAGAGTGTGGTGCTGAAAAAGCACAACAGGTCAGGCAGCATCTGAGAAGCAGGAGAATCGATGTTTCGGTCGATTCTACTGCTTCTCGGATGCTGCGTGACCTGCTGTGCTTTTCCAGCACCATACTCTCGGCAGAGGAGTCTAACCCAGAAGTCTTCAAAGGCACAGTCACAGACTGCTCCAAAATGCTTTACTTATTTAAAAAAATGTTGTTTTTAAACAATGTCCTTCCTCCCCTCCCCCCGACCAACTTTCCACTACCCTCTGCTGACAGCATCTCCCCTTTCCCCTTAACCTACCTGTTCTGCTCGAGTCTATGGAGAATCAGTGATATGTAGACAGTGTATGCGGAACTCAACTGATGCAATTCAAATGAGGTTCAAACATGAAAATAGTTTGGGTCTTTGATGCCTTGTGTTGGTTGAGCTTGCTTTGTGATTTGATGGAAGTGGATGTTTCAAAACATCAAAATCAACTTTTGATTATTGAGCCTTTAAAGTAGTAATAAATGTGATACATAAAGGAATTCAGGGATGTTATCAGAGAAAGTTTGACATGCAGTATTATTTCGTTAGATGACTAAAAGCTTGGTCGAATACCAAATTTTAATATATGCTGGCAAAAGGGGACAAACAGACATACGTTTAGGGATTTCCAGGGTTTAGGATCTAGGCTGCTGAAGGCACAACTATGAGAAATCAGAGAAATAAAGGAACACCGAAATCCTGGAGAGTTGTAGGTCTGGGAAAGGCTACAAAGATAAGATGGTGTGAAGCCATGGAGAGATTTGATTACAAGGATAAGAATCTGAATTGTGTCAGCTAATCTCAGGGCCCTGGAATATAGAAAAGATAGTGATTCAAGGCTCTTATTTCTAACTACTATGCTGTGACTGTGGAATCATACGTGTGTGGATATCTGACAAGGCATGACTGAGTTTGTAATTCTCTCCACAGTCGAATACCCTATGGTGACTTTATGAGACTGGCTCATCAATAAATAAGTAGTCATTTGGGTGGTGTACCTATGACTAAGATCATAAGAAATAGGAACAGGAGAGGCCATTTGGCCCCTTGAGTCTGCTCTGCCATTCAAAAGCATTAAGGCTGATCCAACGTTCCTCAAGGATAAATTACGTGGAAATAAAAGCAAAGTACTGCAAATGCTGGAAATCTGAAAAAAAAACATAGCTGGTGAAACACAGCAGGTTTGGAAGTATCTAGAGAGAGAGAAGCAGAGTTAACGTTTTGAGTCAGCTGTGACTTATCTGAACTGGGAACTTTGTTTCTCTTCCACAGAGGTTACCAGGCCTGCTGAGGTTATCTAGCATTTTCTGTAAATGACTGATTTAAAACTAACACTTTTTTTTGAAACCATAAGCAATGTTCATACCAAAGGGGTTGAGTGCCACTATTGATTCATTTTGCACTATTAATTATATTAATTTCCAATACTGTTGTACTTGGGTCACCTTTGAGTCAGAAAGATCTGCAGTAAGGAAAAAGGCCCTTTGGCCTGTCCCTTCCATGCTGGCCAAAAACAACCACCTAATTATTCTAATCCCATATACTTAACCCATAGCCACTTCTTATGCCTTGGCGTCACAATTGCACACCTAAGTACTTAAATGTTTTGAGGGTCTCTGCTTCTGTCAGCCTTGCAGGCATCAGACTAATATATGTCAAAACCGAAAAAAACTGTGGATGCTGTAAATCAGACACAAAAATAGAAATTGCTGGAAAAGCTTGGCGAGTTTGGCAGTATATGAGGGGAGTAATCAGAGTTAACGTTTCGTGTCGATTGATTCTTCCTCAGACCTAACCAGACATGACCTGCTTAAACTGCAGTCCCCTTAATAAAAACAACTTTTAAAAATGTAAATAAAAATGGATCTTTAACAGGTATAAGCATCACCAGTCTTTCACAATAAATCACCAGTGTGACCTGTTGGGGCAAAGATATACAATTTGAAAAAGATTAGATGTAAGGTATATGGGTGCAGGTGTGTTTAAAGTAGTGTTTTGTTTTTGCCCTACTTTGAGTCAGCAAAGCACGATGCGGTGTTAATAGAGGAACCGTTAACCAGCCATGTGCTGCTGTGCCTTGTCCCAGATTACTGCATTGTGTGTCTGTGTCTACCCCATTCTGTGTGTATTCCTCCGCCGTGTATGCAAAAGCATCCAATGCGATCAGATATCCAGCCATCTGCCGGGGAGAGAGAACCGCTTGCTTGAAACTAGTGAACCGTTAGCCAGAATTGCACAAGCCCTCATCGTATTGACCAGAATATCTCATGCCGGATTATTTCATTGGCAGGGTTCAGGAGTCTGGATGCCGTAACTCGCAGCATCCGCTGCAACCTCTCTGATCAAGGGAGAAGAGAGAACCGAGAGAGATGTGTGGATTTAAAATCTAATCGCCTTCAGCTTTGTGTACAGGGAAGGCTGATTTCGCCAGATAAAGGTACGTGTGCAACCCCCGAGGATGTTGAGGGGGAAGGGATGGGTGCAAAATAAAAGGGGTGTACTAATTGCTAGATGCAGTCTCCATTCATCAAAATATTGTTGCCGACTCCCCCGTCCCTGTGATGGGTTGGATGACTAATGCTACAATCCGTTACCGGAGATTTCGAGCGTTCGGGAAATAGAGATATTTCGACCATGCACTTAAGATTCCTTCGTGTTCGGATTACCTTGCATCTAAAAATTAGACCAAGGATATTGTTGCATTTTTGATCAGTAAAGATCAAATCCGGACGCTCGTCGGTATCCTGTCTTTTGAATAACGAAATGCCTAAATAATGCTGTTTTGTTGTCGCGGAAACGTTGCGATTTCTAACGATTTTCTTTTGGTTTCATTGCATAATGTTTTGGGGGGAGCAAGAGACATGTTGCAGACACGGGTTTTCCCCGTCACTATGCGTTTGGAAAATATTGCTATCACGAATGACTCTTCAGTCGAGTCACTCACCATACAGTTAGAAATGATGTGCTTTTTTAAAAGACAGGTCAGCTCCTGAGAATGTTCAGGAGATACGGTGCTGTGCAATTGCGTATGTGATTTATCATTTTTTCAGTGTCAGATTAATTCCTTTAAAGTGCAATCAAATCTAGTCTCCACAAACAAAAGGGGCTAGTCACGTCTCTGATCCATTTCTAGCTGTTCTCCAATGGGATCCATTACCTGGAAAGCTGACTGGATCTTGTTTCCTCCTGTGATTTTGTTGTTGTTGGTTGCTGAATATCAAGTTCTAGCCAAGATTGAGCGAATGCTACTTCCCAATTACCATGAAATAATTTTTATTCTCTGTGGCAGAGCAGCTTCAGTGAGAAGCAGAGAATGACAGTATTTTGATTCTCTGGTTAGAGTCGAAGGATTCCATCATTTTTGTATCCACCATCTTGCCATGCACAGATTCTTGTCCAGTGGGTGAAATCGTAGGTGGTGCCACTCTTCAGTGCAGCCTCTTCTTTCAGCGTACCCTTTTCCTTAGAAAAGTGCCCTTTGGCTAAGAGTGCTTAGAAAACTAACTTGGGTGATTCTTTCTACAAACGTATCTAATTATTCCATCATGAAAAGTTAACAAATCTGTGCACTTCGCTAAGCATAAGATTTTATTCAAGTTTATCATTATATTCAATTAATTACTCATTTTAGAACATTAAGTTTCTGCTCCTTCCACCGAAAATCCTATGCTTGCTATTTTTATGAGTTTTTATTAACTTTTTCTTCCTCAGTTGTTCGATGCCAGAGGTTGCAATTCCCTCAGAATAGGTAGGGAATCTAAAATTCTCAGAAAAATTGAAAGAGTTCACAAAGCACTTGCACAATGAATGGAATATTTGCAGGTTGATTACTTTTGACTATTGAGGGAAGCTCTCATAAGGACTATTTTGCATCATTTTTACTTACAGTAACAAGGGTTCACTGCATAGCAGGTCAAATTACAATCAGTATGGAATGCTAAGGTCACAAACGAAAGTGCCCAGAATGAATTCTGTGAACCCTGGCAATCTTGTCCATGAAACTCAGGGAACTTAGACCGTACTTTCTTATTTATTTCTTCTTGGATTGATCCTTGGAGATTATGAAGCACTGTTTTTGGGACTGCTACTTCATTCGGTGGGAAAATCCTAAGTCAGACCACTAGGATCTGTTATTATCAGCAACTTGTAATACTTGAAAATACTTGTGTCACAAACTAACTTAAATTTGGCTACTTTTAAAGAAATTTTACAGATAATCAATTATTGGAACAATTACTTAACTTCATTGCATGTAGCATAAGAAAATAAGACCCCTCGATTAAGCACGTTAAGCCTCACAACTCAACTGAGCTACTAAAAACAAAAAATGCTGGAGATCACAGCAGGTCAGGCAGCATGAATAGAGAGAAAGTACGCTAACATTTTGAGTCTAGATTAATCTTCATCAGAGCAAAGTCAAGTATGGAGGGGGCAGCATTAATGCAACTGTTGGGTGGCCTTGGAGTGCTGTTTTTGATTCAGATTCAGCATCTGCAGTATTTTGCTCCTCACCTCAGCTATTACCTGATTCATAGTGGAATTTAGCTACGATTCCAATCAACAGTGTATGTCTCTCGATGTCCAGTGTTTGATCCTTGTGCAGTATAATTCTCTTGAGTTCTGCTGATGGAGAACCCTGAAGTTGAATTACAGGATTTTCTGTCTGGTGAAGTTTATGATGTGACATTATTAATGATCCTTTAGATCCGTTCATCCCACGATTTTGACTGATTTCCATTTAGTTTGACCTGTTTTCAAATGTTTAATATCCTTGTCCCTTTTATGTCAGGAAACAGTTTATTCCAGAAAGAATTATTGCTAATTCACTCAATCCCTGAACAATTATTAAAGTTCTGAAGTTTACAGTATTACAGTGGGTGTGTGTGATGACAGAATACATGTGACTCCAAGACTCAATGATACCCTCCAATCTAAAGGCCTGAATGACTCTTGTCAATTTGTGTGCTAAGTTGTAATTTTAAATGTTTACATGTTGTGCAGTTCTTCATCCTGCAAGTCACCCTTATTTTGTTTCTTCACATTGTGGAGGCCAGAACAATTCAGCCGATGACAGTGTCCACTGAGATTGTGGTGTCACCTCTTGCCCTTTTGGTAATGTGTTTGAGTTTCAAAAGACATGCCATTCCTTACATTTTTTTGTTATCTCTCGGTAACTCAGCTGAAAGTATCGACATTATTTCTTTAGAGGGGAGAAAATATGGGAGCTCTTAATCAGAACTCACATCATGTGAGTTAATTGACGCTTTCTGGATTATATCAGTTGATTTTAATGCTCTGCACCCAGGCATTCTTATATCTTTGGCTGACTGAGAAAAAGGAGAAAGTGAAGACTGCAGATGCTGGAGATCAGAGCTGAAAAATGTGTTGCTGGAAAAGCGTAGCAGGTCAGGCAGCATCCAAGGAGCAGGAGAATCAACGTTTCGGGCATCAGTCCTTCTTCAGACTCATGCCCGAAACGTCGATTCTCCTGCTTCTTGGATGCTGCCTGACCTGTTGAGCTTTACCAGCAACACATTTTTCAGCTCTGACTGAGAAAAATCAAATGTAGTGACACTGATGCCAGTGGCTATACTGTAGATTCACTTTGAAAGGTTTCCATGTAGGTAGCTCTAGAGCAATGCTGTCTTTTCCAAAATGTATCTCTAGGGCTGGAATCTGTCAGGGAAAACTATAATACTCTTTAGGATTGGCTCATGCAAGAGATAATCGATTGACAAAGCTTCATCACAACTTTGGCTTTTGTTTGAGTTTTGCCATTCTTTAGATCGATCCTTTGTTGCTGTAATTGGTGGAAATTCTCCCTGCCGTCCCATGGGTTTTGACTAAATTTGACAGATTTCCTTTTAGTTAGACATGTTTTCAAACGTTTAATGCATCTTTTACAGGACTGACTTTAGTGAGGTATCAGTGTTGTTGGTCAAGAACAGATGCTGGTTGTGTAATTATGAACCTAGTTATCAGCATTCTTTTGACAGCTCTCTCTCTCTCTCTCCCACACACACACAAACACACACAAGCAGCAGTATATCTCAATTAGATGGTTAATGGCAACGGATTTCACTTTATTTCCATTGTAAGATTGGTGGATTAATTTTCCCAGTACAGTGTACTGCGATATCAGAACTCATAAGATGCGATTTAGTGTTATTAACTTTGACAAGTATGGAGGCTGGACATTTAAATGGGTAGGAGGATACAGGGTGGGCATCCCACCACTTTCCTACTCTGCCCTGATTAAGTTTGGGGCAGGAATGCTGTTATACCTTGTGGCTGGGGTGCATCGCTGATTCTTGACCTCTAGTGGGTACATTGGCAGCAGCCAAGACAACTCTCCTTCTGTTGGCAGCTGAAAGTTGCTAATTGCCATGTAATAACTGCCATGCAGGTCTTACCCAACAGAGAGAGTTGGGTCTCTCACTGAGTCTCTAGTCTGAAGCGAAGAACACCATTGCTTGGAATAAATTCTGTCTATACTCTGGGAAGGCAAAGTAACCTAAGAATAGTTGACAGAACTGAGACAGTCACACGTAAACAAAAACAGCATTATGATGCAGTTTATATTTGGAATAAACCTTTGCACCTTAGTGGTTTCATAAAAATGGTTTGTATTTATATGTCATATTTAATGTAGAAATGTGCCCTACTATGCATCATAAGTAACCAGACGAGAATGAAAGTTAAGATAAAGGAAGATATTAATAGAGGGTCCAAAAGCCTTGCTGAGGTTGTGAAGGGAGAATATTGAAGTGCAGAGATTTTGGGAGAGAATTCCACAATGAGTATTAGAAAGCCCAAGGCAAGAGCGTCAGTATTGATCAAGTAAGGATTTACTAAAAGAGAGAGGAACAGAAAGTTTGGAGGTTGGAGAGGGTGAAGCAATATCAGGATGGAATTGAAACACAAGAATGGGAACCTAGGAACTTGGGGGTACTATAGTCTAGGGATAAATGGATAGGATAGTGTTTGAAGAGTTAAGCCTCCAGATGAAAGTGTAAATGGGGGGCATCAACAATAGGTTAGCTGAGGCTGGTAGCAATTTTGATAAAGCTTATGTGAAGTCAGGAGCTCAAAAGCTTGCACGACTAGGCATATTTATGGCAACTCCCTATCATTTGTGCATCTCAACAGACTTCATGCTTGCAGTTTCTCTTGGCCTTTATTAATGCCTGTCTGTTGTTGGATATTTATAAAACTGAGATAGAGTGCTTTTCCCTCTATGTTCTACATTAGAGTCAAGAGTTCAGATGAGAGACAGTATCATCTCCATTTCTCATACAACGAATAAAAGGGCCTTATTTAAAGCGATCTAATTTTTTTTTTCTTCATTTGGGAACAGTTTAGAATGGTAAGATTGAATTTTACATGTGTATCTGTGATTCCCTGTGTCATTGCATTGTGCAAGAAATGGGTTGATGTGGTGATGATCTAAGTTTGTACTGTTGAATTAAGTGGATGTCTGAAGCAGCAGGACTTGTAGTTGCCCCCAGTGCCTCTGATGAATTTTGAGTTGTGTTGACAAGTTTTGTATTATTGCAATCAAAATCGGTTAGTTTTGTGGGATTTAGCAAGTGACAGTTGAAGCTTCTGTTCACAGCCACTCCTTCATTTGGTTGAATGAACTGTGAACAACATAACTCCTTTTTCTGAACTTTGCGATTTCAAATTGGGTTTGGATTAATAGGGTTTTAAGATTTCAAATTTTAAAAATTATAATTCCTGTTGATTTAATTCAGTAAAAGAATTAATCGAGAACAGTTTTGTTCTTCTCCTTGGACGTACTGTGAACAGAAGTATGCCATTGAACATTTTCAGCCCATTTCATCATTCAGTTTATGAATGTACAAACAAGTCCTGGGAGTCTATTCCACCATTCAATAAGATCTGGACTGATCTGATTTAAACAATAACTCTGCACTCTTGCATACGTGCGGTATTCTTTCATCCCCTTGGTAAGCAATAATCTCTACTTTCCAGTTTAAAAAATTCAAAAATTGGCTCTTGACAAGATGGCGGCAATTCTGTAGAACTGCTGTGGACAGCTATTCCTAACAGCCAAGGCATACTGGTGTTTTTTTTGCCATCCCTGGCCAACTTATGTGGTGGAATTATTAGTTTAAAACCCTACAGAATACATATTTGTTAATATTTGGGAGTGAGAAGGATGCCAAAGGGAAAAGGAACAAGCAAACAGCAGCAGGGAGGACACTCTCCTGCAACACCTACGACACCAGAGACTGCAGCAGCAGCAGCCTCCCCTGACCCCCCCCCCGACGAGACAGACTCACAGGAATTGGCTACGGCGCTGGAGAGACTTACCTTGAAAGTTGGGGCTGCGATTGAGGAGATCAGTGGGGAGGTTCGTGCCCAGGTCCAACCTATTGCATCCATGCTGCAGAAGCATGAGCAGGAGACCCAGGGCCTCGGGGAGAAGCTGGCGGAGGTGGAGGGTCGAACTAAGGCCCTGGAAGCTGCAATGGAGTCCTCATCCAGTCGAATCCAGATACTGGAGCGAGAGATGCGGGCCTTGTGAGATCATATTGACGACCTCGAAAATCGATGTTGGAGGATAATTCTCCGAATTGTTGGGCTCCCTGAAGGTGAGGAAAATGAGCAGCCAGTCAGCTTCTTTGAAAACTGGCTGCCAAAGGTTTTGGGCCTTCACATTGAGTCCGGCAGGCTACAGATTGAAAGGGCTTATCGGGTTACAATGCACAGGTCAGGGCTGGTGCAGTGCCCCCCGCTCGGTCCTAGTGCACTTTCATTCATTTAAAGACAAGCAAAAAGTCATAGAAGCTTCCAGATCTCTGGAAAAGATCCGCAGGCACTGCTGTGCTAGAGGTCAAAAATCATGTTTTTCCAGGATTTCTCTGCAGCTGTAATTCGAAAGAGGAAGTCCTTCAATGAAGTTAAAAAGAGGCTGAGGAACCTGGGCATTCAGTACTCCATGAGATATCCCGCAGTGCTCCATTTCAGCCACGAGGACTCAGTTTAAAAATTTGACTCAGCGGATAAAGCTAAAAATTTTGTAGACACTTTAAAATAGATG
Organism: Hemiscyllium ocellatum; assembly: GCF_020745735.1. Lineage (NCBI taxonomy): Eukaryota > Metazoa > Chordata > Chondrichthyes > Orectolobiformes > Hemiscylliidae > Hemiscyllium > Hemiscyllium ocellatum. The sequence goes on from NC_083446.1 coordinate 6,719,744, forward strand.
GATTGGCCTGAAGAATATGGTTAATGTTTGTTCTCTTTTCTATCTTTCCTCATGTTTTCCCTTCCTTTCTTTTAAATTCCTTTCTTTCTCCCTAATAATTTCCTTTTTGGAAAGGGGGGAAAAGACCTTGGAATAAGTTGTTCCTTTTTTTAATAACTGGATTTTCTGATGGGAAATTTTGTGGATGTTCTTTGTTATCTCTCCTTTTTTTTGTTTCTTCTATTTCTCATTTAGTCACAAGTAGGGGTGACATGAAGCCAGGGATGGGTGGAGAGCTCATCCTGACTTGTGCTTTTTTCTGTTGATTTAAGGATCATCTTGTTTTATTTCTGGCCTAAGGCTGGGGCACAGTCTGAGGTTGAAAGAGCTGTGAAGGAGGGGATGGGTAGGGTGAGTGCCCCCTATGGGCAGGGGCAAGAGTCTTCCATTCAAGGTTTTGAAGTTGATTTTTTTTGTAGTTGTTTGGTAGTAATAGTTGTTCATAGTTATGATAAAGTAGTTTTTGTATATATAGTTCTTCGACTCTATGAGCCTTTATTTACTTATGCTCGGCTCTTTGTAAGTAGGGTTCTCCCTCTGAGGGGTTCAAGGGTGTCTGAAAGGGGATGTGGCTAAGTGTCTTATTAAATGGTGCACCTGGAACATTAAGGGAAGTCATTCACCTGTTAAAAGGAAAAAAGTGCTTTCTAGCCTTAGGAGGGAAAGGGTTGATATCACTTCGTTGCAGGAAACCCATCTTGATGATGGGGAACACCTGATATTACAACAGGGGGTTATGACTGGGTATTCTTTACATCCTTTTCTACTAAAAGTAGGGGAATGGTGGTACTTATCCAGAAAAATCTTCTGTTCACATTATTAGAGCAGGTGAAAGATGAGCAGGGACGGTTTGTGATACTTAAAGCCCTGATACATGGGGAGGAATATGACATTTTAAATGTCCACTGTCCTCCGGCGCATCCCCTCAAATTTTTGATTAATGCTTTCTCTAAGTTGAGTGCTTTTGGAACACGGCACAATATTGTAGGAGGGGATTTTAATTGTCTTTTGGATCAGACAGTGGACAGGATGCCTTGTGGGCCCCCAACTACTTCTTTGCAGGCCAAGCAGGTGGTTGACTTATGTGAGGAGTTGGGGCTGGTGGATATTTGGAGATGTCTTCACCCTACTGGCAGGGACTTCACCTTTCTTTCAAACCCACATAAGTGTCACATGAGGATTGACCTCTTTCTGGCTCCCTCGGCCCTTCTGGATTCGATTATGGGTTGTAAAATTGGGAATATAGCTATCTCTGATCATGCAGCAGTATATTTGGAGGTTAAGACCAAGAGTGAGGGGCTAATTTTGTGGCACTGGCGTTTGGACTCTTTTCTCCTTAAGGATTCCAAATTTGTGGAATACTTTTTGAAGGAGTTTCAGGAATTCTTGACTATCAACTCAGGCAGCTAGTAGTCCATCTATGCTATGGGAGACTGCTAAGGCCTTTGCTAGGGGATTAGCTATTTCCTATTCGGCAAGCTGAAAACGATAGAAGGAGGAACAGCAGCGTCTACTTGAGATGCGGTTGAAAGCCACTGAGGCGGCACATATTGTATGGCCTTCGGTGACTAAGCTACAGCGGATCACGGCCCTCTGGGCTGCCTTGAATTCAATACTGGCACGAAACGCAAAGAAAGAACTTGCTTTTGCTAGACAAAGGCTGTTTGAATACGTGGATAGGCCAGGGAAGTATTTAGCATACCTGACTAGGGAAAAGCGTGCTCCCAGTCCATTACTGCAATCAGACAAAGTGCCGGGGTCCTTACGTACGATGCTAAAAAGATTAATGAGGCTTTTCAGAGCTTTTTACTCTGAATTGTATCGGTCTGAAGGTTGCGAGGACAGGAGGGCTGAAATGGAGACCTTTTTTAAGAATCTCGACCTCCTGGGGTAACCTTGGAACAGGCCTCTCTTTTAAATGCCCCCTTGACAGTTCAGGAAATACAGGAGGCAGCTAGGCAACTTCAGAGTGGGAAAGTGCCTGGCTCTGATGATCTTCCGGGTGAGTTTTATAAGGAGTTTATAGGGATTCTGTCCGGGCCGATGTTGGAGATGTACAATCACTCCTATATGCATGAATGCCTACCACCATCTTTGAGAGAAGCTAATATTTCCCTAATTCTTAAGAAGGCGGAGGTTCCTGAGCATTGTGCCTCATGCAGGCATCTCTCTCTTAAATTCAGATTTCAAGATTCTGTCCAAGATCCTGGCGCTGAGAGTGGAAAGGGTTTTGCGCCATATTATTAAAGGGGACCAGACAGGTTTTATAAGGGGCTGTAGGTCCTCTGATAATATTAGAAGGTTGCTGAATATAGTCCAAGCTTGTCAGCAATGATCGCTTCAGGGGTTGGTGATTTCCTTAGATGCAGAGAAAGCATTTGACTGGGTGGAATGGCCATATCTTTTTAATGTCTTAGAACAGTTTGGGTTAGGTGGAGTCTTTGCTAGGTGGGTAGAGGTTTTATTTTGCCACCCTTTGGTCTCGGTCATCAACGGGGTGAATTTTAGGATTGTTAGGGGTAGTCGGCAAGGCTGGCCCCTCTCACCGCTGTTGTTTACGTTGGTGATAGAGCCGCTGGCAGAAGCCATTTGTCAGAATGTCCACAGAACCGCTCCGGAAGTGGGATCGAGGGCACACAAGATTGCACTGTATGTGGATGATGTCCTTCTGTTTTTATCAAACCCAATGACCTCTGTACCCCATTTGATACAATGCATCAATTCATTTGGAGCTATTTCAGGATATAAGATTAACTTTGCAAAATCGGAGGCTGTGCCTTTGGGGAACCTTAAGGATGTACCCCAAGTTGAAGGTGGCCCTAAGTTCCCTTTTATGTGGTCATGGGCAGGGTTCCGATATCTAGGCATTTTTATTATCCCCAAGTTTGATCTGTTATTTCAGATGAACTTTGCTCACTTGCTCGACAATATTAGACGAGGTCTCCAGAGATCCAATTTCGTGGCTGGGTCGAATATCTCTCATTAAGATGAATGTTCTTCCTCTTTTGCTTTATTTCATGCGTATGCTCCCCATAATGTTTCCCAGGTTCACGCTACGGAAGCTTATGGGGTGGTTTGGTTCCTTTGTCTGGCATCGTGGGCGGCCCCTCATCAAACTTATTAAATTGCAGTTGCCTCACGGAGGGGGAGGAGTTGATTTCCCAGACATCAGGAGGTATCAATTGAGTTCCCTGCTGTCCTTTGTCTGTGATTGGGTAGGTAATGATCCAAACTCAATATGGCTGGATATCGAGGCCTCCCAGGCAAAGTGCCCTCTTATTAACCTATTGTTCATGGATAAGATAAGGACAGTTATGGACCATTGCCGGAACCCCATTGTCATTAGTACAGTCAAGGCATGGAGGGTGATGGGTTAGAGTGAGGGTTGTTTATCCAAGATTTGGCATGCCAGGGTTCGACCAGGGATGATGGACTCAGGGTTCAAACTATGGGCAGCAAAAGGAGTTTCTAGTTTGGGAGACTTGTTTGAGGGGGAGGTTATGATGTCTTTTGAGCAACTGAGCCACAAATATGGGTTGCCCAGCAGAGATCTTTTCTGTTTTTTTCAGGTTAGGGATTCCATCCAGAAGAAGACTACGCTTCTCACTAAGCCCTATAAGCCTGATACAGAGAGGTTGTTGCTGCGTACCACAAGCACCCTTTTGGTTAGTGCCCTCTATCACATGCTGGGTGGCAGGCCAAGCAGGATATTAACTGGTTATGCAAGATCTGGGAACAAGAGCTGGGAGTGGAGATCTCTTCTGAAACATAGGAGAACATATGTGAGAATACTCAAAAGATCTCAATCTGTAATAGGACATGTGCTACACAGTAAAAAGTTCTGCAGAGGGCTCATCTGGCACCAGACCATCTGGCGAAGTTTAAAAAAGGGGCATTTTCAGTGTGCCCCAAATGTAAAATAAGTGTAGGTACTCTTACCCATTGCTTCTGGACATGCCATAGGCTCTGTGTTTATTGGAGCACTGTGGCGGGAGAGATAGGGAGGGTATTGAGGACTGAAGTCAAAGTAGACCCGATATCTCTCCTCTTAGGTCTACCGAATTTACCATCTTTAGACGGGCATGGGAAGAAACTATTTAATATTCTTGCATACTGTGCACGGAAGAATATTCTGATGAATTGGGTGTCTGAGAACCCGCTGGGCTTGCTGGGATGGCAGAAATTAATTATGGAGCACATTCCCTTGGACCTTTTTACAAACATGGTGCACCACACAACAGACAATTTTTATAAGACATGGCAGCCCTACTGGAGTTATTTGGATATAGATTTGTCAGTTATCTTAACTAGGGCGTTTGTTTAACCAGGATGATTAGATTTGTCAAGCCTTGGGCCCTGGAGGGGGTCCCCGAGTTAATATGGGTATATATACAATGCTCCCGTTCCTTTGGTTGGGAGCTTTGCGCCGAGCATAGCTGGTCTGTATTTTGTGGGGTTTTTTTTGGGTTTTTTTTGCTTTTTTTTTGGTGTTGCTTTGCACAATGTCGGGTTTTCTTTGTATTATAGGGTAAGTTAGTAGTTAGTAGATAGTTTGTGTTTGTTTTTTTTTCTTTTTATTGTACTATTTATTATTGATTTTTTTCAATAATTTTATATGTAAAGTTAAAAAAATTTGCTAATAAATATATTTACAAAAAAAATCAAAAATTCAGCATTCTCTGTCTTTTGAGGAAGGGAATTCTAAAGACTCTCGTCTCAGTCTTAATTGGATGACCCCTTATTTTTAAACTATGGCCCCTTTTTCTAGATTCTCCCACAAGGGGAAACATCCTTTCAGTAACCACACAGTTCAGTCCCCTCAGAATTTTATATGTTTCAATTAAGTCACCTCTGAGGTTAAACTCTCAATACAGACATACCCTACCTAGCCTTTCCTCATAAGGCAATTCACTTAATTCAGTTAAGTCTGAACTATTTCCATTGTATTAATATCCTTCTGTGAGTATGGTGACTAGTTCTGTACTCAGTCCTCCATATGTGGTTTCACCAGTACCATGTATGACTGAAACATAACGTCTCTGTTCTTGCATTCAATTCCTCTCACAACAAAACATTACACTGTATTAGCTTTCCTGATTACTTGCTGAACCTACATACTATCCTTCTTTGATTCATAGATTAGGACCCCAAGACCTGTCTGCATCTCAGAGCTCTTCAATGTCTTGTAATCCAGATCATTTGCTTCTTTTGTATTCTTTCTTCCAAAATGGACAGTTTCACACTTTCCAACACTATACTTCAATTGCTAGATCTTTGCCCATTCATATAACCTTACATCTTCTTCACGGCTAACTTTCCTGCAGACCTTTATGTCTGAACAAATTTAGCTAACATATCTTTGGTCCCTTCATTCCAACTATGTATATAAATTGCACCAATTACCCAGCACAGATCCCTGTGGCATACCACTTTTTGACATCCTGCCAATCTGAAAAAGACTAGTTTACTCCCACTGTTTGCTTCCTGTTAGACAACCAATCATCTATCCGTACCAATATGTTATCCCCAACATAATGAGCTTTTATTTTCCACAATAGTCTTTGATGTGACACCATATCCAATGCCTCCAATACATCCACTTGTTCCCCTTTATCGTCTTCAAAGAACTCTAACAAATTAGTTAAAACATGATTTTTCTTTAACTAAACCGTGTTATTTTTGCCTGAATATCTTGAACTTTTCAGGTATCCAGTTATAACATCTTTAATAATAGCTTCTATCATTTCCTGCTAACAGATGTTATCATAAGAACATAAGAAGTAGGAGCAAAAATAGGTCATCTAGCCCTTTGAGCCCACTCTGCCATTCAGTAAGATCCTGGTTGATCTTTTTGTGGCCTCAGCTCCACTTATCCATCCTTATCTGTGTGCATGGTGATGCTGCTGTCAAAATGGCCTGACTCATCATCAACAAATAATCCAATATTATGGTCAAGTTAACATGGTATCTTGGAACGGAAATGAGATGGTGTTCCTGTGATCTTATGGTCTTGTCTTCCTTGCCAGTAAAGATTACAAACCAGAATACTGCTATTGAAGTCAGTTTGGTAAATTGAAGCCATGCTCCCTGTAGATTTATGTACATCGCTTTCAGTTTGTTGGTGGTGGAGGGTTGGTTATTTTGTTCATTAGCAGAGTTGCTGATCAAGTGAACTACTTTCTGGTGCATGTTGTCAACTTTTTTGACTGTTGTTGTAGCTGGATCCATTCAAAAAATCCTGAATATTGACAGTTGATCCGACAGTATTGAGTTACTGTTTCCAATGGGAATTCCAGAATGTTGTTTTCTTTTTAATAAGTAACAGGCCTGCTATCTTTTTATGTTTAGCTCATATTTTCTACATTTGCTGTTTTGCTTGTTTTTGCTGTCAACAGTTTGAATGAGATTGATGATAAAAAGTGAAGTTATTAACTCATTAGTCAACAAGTTTGTGGTTGCATTTTTCAGTGAACCAACAAGTCAAGTATCTGCTCTTCCTGGAGAATGATGACGTTGATAATGTAGGGAAGAAAATTGATACCTGTGTTGATGACTTTTTAATCACAATTGTGTACCATATCGCACCTATCAAGTTTTTCAGGCTGATGGGGCTGTTTCCCTGATGTCATTGATCTTTCTGTTATTCACTGTTGAATATTGGAAGATAAATACTTTTGAACAGAATCCAAGCCCACAATTTTAGTGGGATCTTTATTTTAGTTAGCCACATTCTATAAAACCCGCACTCCATTGATCATCAGCTCCCTACTCCATTATGGACTACATCAATGATTGCTTATGCTCTGGTCAGTCACCTCCTTTCCTGGGATTATTCTTTGCCTGGATTCTGGAAACTTCATTCCAGCATAACTCAGCTTTTCACTTATAGTTAGCTTTCACTAAGCTAGTATTACCTCTTAATTTGTCCCTGACCTCTAAGCCCCTGCTCTGTTGCCTTAAGTGACTCCTAGAACTCCTTGAGTCCTGATGGCACAAAGATATCCACCAATTCTTAGGACCTCTTCCTGAGTTCCAAGACATAAAATTATTTATTTCTTAGCAGTCCAGTTGAATAGCAGCACTGCATAAAGTGAGCCAGCTTCCGCCTATCTCTTTCTGACATACAGCCTTCCCATGTTCCCCTCCTCCAGCTGCCTATTTCTTTTGAATTAATTCTTCAGTGACCCATGAAATGCTTTGAATGACCAAACAAAACCTTGCAACAAGCCACACCCTTGATCCTAAACAGGTTTGAATATAGTTACCTACTAAACATTGGAACACTCGGTTCTCGAAATGTTACAATTCACAGATTGCTAGTTCCTATTCAGATTGAATTGGTAGATCAATATAGAAATTAATCACATTAAAACAGTGTGAAATCCCTTCCTCTGCTACTAAGGAAAATATAGTGAAGGATTTGGTGCAAGCATTTTAAACATTTCTATGAGAATCGCACCAAACAAGTCTACTTTCAGATCCATAGAGATACTTATTTTTCAAGAATTATACAGTTAAAAAAGCCTGTGGTCGAATAATTTAATAAAATCAGTTTTAGTTATTTTAGCATGACATATTTATTTCAGGGACTCAAATTCAAGAGATTGTACTTCCAGTATTCAAGCTTTCTCAATGTGAGAATGAGTTGTAAATGGAGGTGAAAAATGAGAGCTACTGTTCTACAGCCTGTGCTATCACATATGCAAATATGCATACTGGGATATAGTTGAGAGACCTGAACAACATATGCCAAAGTAGGAGAAAAGCTGTCTTGGAAGTATCCTCAGCATCTCTTGACAGGGCAGAGTCACCAACTGAGGTCCTGGAGCATGCCAGGTTTGTTAGTGTGGCTTATTCATCGGAAGAATGATGGTTGTATTCCCAAAGACGTTTTGGAAGGAGACCTGGACATAATGCAAGTTTATGATCTATTGGACATCCCTATCTTTTATACTAGGACGTTTGGAAGTGAGATACAAAGGTGGCTGATGTATACTTAGATGACTGGGAGACAGTCATAGATAGCTGTGCCTTGTAGAGGCTAACTGCTTTTGGAGGGCCATTGAAAGGGATGAGGAAAAAAGGAAAGCTCAGCTAGGTGAGGAGAGGGTCCAGAGAAAACAAAGGTCAGTGAATTCTGCTCTTTCTCAGTCTGTTGTCTGTACCTGCAGTATGTGCAGCAGAGACTACATGCCTGATTGGGGCATCTGAGATACATCAGACAAAACATAGCATAGTTTGCAATGTGTGGTCAACTGTGTTGCCTTACAAGATGGAAGGCACCCAATACTGGAAATGCATAGACTTTCTACAGTGATCTGACAGATCCTTTTAGTTGTGAGAGTCTGGAAGATACGCTAGATTACCACTCTGATCTGGATTCAGGTCCTGCTCGGGCTGCGATGCAAGTCTCCTATCTCTATACATCATGTTCTAGGGCTATAGTTACACAATCATATAGAATCATACAGAACAGAGGAGGCGCAATGAGTCTCTTCTGACAAAAACAAACTACTTTAAATTTATACGAGTCCTACTTTCCAGAATTTGGTCCATAGCCTTCTATGTTATGACATTTTAAGTAGGTAAACACAAGGACTGCAGATGCTGGAAACCAGGGTCTAGATTAGGGTGGTGCTGGAAAAGCACAGCAGGTCAGGCAGCATCCAAGGAGCAGGAAAATCGACGTTTCGGACAAAAGCCCTTCATCGAAACGTCGATTTTCCTGCTCCTCGAATGCTGCCTGACCTGCTGTGCTTTTCCAGCACCACTCTAATCATGACATTTTAAGTGTTCATCCAATTACTTTTTAAAGAATGTGAGTTTTTCCACCTTACCTACCCTTCCAGGCATTTTCAACCAAAAAAAGCATTTATTCCAGTAGGTCAGTCAAGGATAACCAATAACTGTGACAGAGCCCTTCAATCCCATCCATAATAAGTATTGGAAGTAATAAAAATTAGAAATGTCAGACACATACACCTTTCACTCAATTGTATAAAATTATAAGAGCTTAAATAAAGTTAGCAGGAACCTATTTTTCCTCAGCAGTGGTAGTAGAGACACACTTTCTCACTGCACATTAAACTACCTGGAATTCACAAATGCTAAAATCTATGGGTTGACAGCCTACAGCTGCAAAATGGGATTAGGCTGGATGACTTTTTTCCAGCCAGCACAGACCACACTGGGCAAAAATGGTCTCTAGTACTGTAATTATTTTGTGGGTTGATCTACTCTCTGACTTAGGATGGATTCAGCATGTGGAAAGTCTACAACATGGACAAAAAATATTTTCAAATAGTAAAAGTGAAAAATGTTTGTGGCTTGTACGTAGCTGCTGTCTTTGATCATGGTACCACAGCAGCTGCTGTTAATTTAATTTCAAATAAAACCTGTGTCTGTATCAGTAATATTCACGCATGGAAATTTGATGCAGAAAAGAAATGCAATGCATTTGCAAGTTGGTATCTCTGAGGAAACCTTTTAGCCATCTCAGCTTATCCTTCCATATATGAATTTCATCATAACCAGAAACTGAACTTGAACCAGTACTATAAAGCCTATATCTACATGGGGACTAGGGGGTCCTAGTTCAAAATTCTCTTAAGGATAACACGCAGATTCTGTTGGCATTCAGGAAGGCAAATGCAATGTTAGCATTCATTTTGGGAGGGCTAGAATACAGGAGCAGAAATGTACTGCTGAGGCTGTATAAGGCTCTGGTCAGATCTCATTTGGAACATTGAGAGCAATTTCAGGCCCCCTATCGAACAAAGGATGTGCTGGCATTAGAGGGGCTACCAAGAGCTTTTCTTGGGGATGAATGGCTTGTCATATGAGGAGTAGTTGAGGATTCTGGATCTGTACTCAGTAGAGTTAGAAAAATGAGGGGGGGAATCTGTTTGAAAGTTACACTCTATCCAGGACTATCAGTATTCAGTATGTGGAGAAGATGTTTCCATCAGTAGGACAGAATAGAACCTGAAGGTACAACCCGTTAGAACTGAGATGAGGAAGAATTTATTCAGCCAGAGGGTAATTAATCTTTGAAACTCATTGCTGCAAGGACATGTGGAGGCTGCGTCATTGAGGGTATTCAAGACAGAGATAGATAGGTCCATGAATGGTGAGGGGATCAAAGATTACAAGGAGTTGAGAAACATATTAGCCATGATCGAATGACAGAACAGACTTGATGGGCCAAATGGCCTAATTCTGTTTCTCTATCTTAAGGTCTTATGGCCTAAGATGAAGATAAGGAGGAACAAGCAAGATGCTGGAATTACCAGGTAATCTCTTTGATTTACATGTCAGCAATTCTTGGCATCTAATTTCTAACCTTTGGTGGGAGAATGGGAAACTGCATTTTAATGAGGTGAGATAAAGGTATTAGTGAAATGTCGATGCATATTAATGCATGTAAATAGCCTCTTGCCAGTCACTAGTGAGAATCTCTTCCTGCCGTTCATCACTTGATCGGAAATGGAATGTCTGCTCTTGAATTTGTGAAGTTCCCCGCCAGACATCTCAGCCAAGCCAATTTTCCCAACATTTTTGCCATGGTCCAAGTCCTTCAGGGGTTGGGAAGATTCTGCATACAGTCTTAGCATATTAAACACGTGTACTATACAGTTAAACAGGCTGATAAATATTCAAACAAATGCTCAGACTTGGTGCAATTATTGGCAGACTCCTTAAATACCTTTACCATAATTATCAGTCTGTGTTTTAATTTGGTATAAATAAACAGAAGTATGCCCATAAAGATATCCAAATCTGTGAAAGCTTAGGCAGCCCTGGTGGAAACTTCTGATGGTCTCCATAAAATCTGAGAGCTCCCCACTTGGAAAACCGGTGTTGAACAGAGTAGACAAACAACCAGGTAGATTAAGCAGAGGAAACTAGAAACTAATTCATGACTCTTCTGAGGAAAGGACACTTGAAATGTTAACTTGGATTTCTCTCCACAGATGCTGTCAGACTTGCTGACCTTTTCCAGCAATTTCTGTTTTTGTTCATCATTCTTGCTTTGCCTTGATATTATAATCTTTGCAAATTCTTCCCACATTATTTTACAGCATTACCTATATCCCTTTGTTTAAAGGTCTGCTATTCTTACCTGCCTCCTTTGTTCTTGATAAGGAGCAAAGGAAAATAGTTTAGGAAAATCCTTGGATCAGTGCCAAGCCATTGCTGAGTTCAGCTGACCTTGGTCATGATTGACAGAATGGTGTTACAATTGAATCCTGATTTCTGTCCGATGTCACTGGCTCAATAATTTACTTGGGTTAATGTTGAATGTTGATAGGAAGAGGATGAACTCTGTGTTAGCGTCTGCCATTCGGGCAGCGCGGTGACTCAGTGGTTAGCACTGCTGCCTTGTGGCACAAGGGACCTGTGTTTGATTCCACCCTTGGGCAGCGGCCTGTATGGAGTTTGCACATTCTCCAAGTGTCTCCGTGGGGTTTTCTCCAGGTGCTCTGATTTCCTCCTGCAGTCCAAAGATGTACAGATTAGGTGGATTGATTGTGCTAAAATTGCCCATAGTGTCCAGGCACGCTAGGTGGGTTAGCCATGGGAAATGCAGGGTTACGGGGATGGGGTGGGTTTTGGTGCAGTGCTCTTCAGAGGTTTGGTGCAGACTTGATGGGCTGAATGGGCTGCTTCCACATGTAGGAGTTTTATGATTATATTCAATATTTTACCAACATTAACAACTGTAAAACGATTAATCAGAAGCTTGAAGACGGGAGCTCCACACGTAGCTGATCATTTGGAGAACAATGAGGGTTTCATTTCAGCTTTCTCTTCAACCTTTTAAATCTCTTTCAGACAAAATCAGAACTGCATCATTTCACTGTCTCACCCTCCACCCAATCAAAATAAGGTGAATCCAACTGAATTGGCTTCCCAGATTGCAATATATTAGTTGTCTTAAGATATCCATTTTAGAAAGCAAATTAATATTCTGAGACATTCAAAGTGCTGCAGAGATTCCTGAGGCTATTTTATTATGAAATTTGCATCATTGTATAACCATGAAATCCAAACCTCACCAAACTGTTTTACAAATATTCAATTGATGTGTTAGGTCTGAGCCACAGCATTTATAGTAAAATGAGAAATGGTAAAGAAATAACTTTCAACATATTATTTAAGGAATGGAATTTTTTTTACAGTAGAGGTGCTTCAACAGTGCCTAAACTGATTATCAAAACCCAGTGAATAGTTCAGAAAGTTTTGAGCACTTGATGAAGAGGGTGGGAGGAAGAGAAGGCAAGCGGGTGAACCATTGAGGAACTTGCATTTCTTCCATTTTTCAGTTATAAGTTGTAATGCAACATTGGCAAGAGTCTGAAAGCAGATAACTTTGCCAAGGCTGGTATGTGATAAAAGGAAGACTTGCACAATATTTGGTACAAATCCATAGGTGAAAATAATTAAAACACCTGTTTCTAAAAATGCAAAGATCATTGAGTTAATTAATTGGATAGGGTAAGAATAGGAAATTAGTGAGAATTAAATAATTTGCTTTGAGAATTTAAAATCAGTGAAAGAGGTGCATTAATTTTTTGTGTGTAAGAATGACACTAGATGCATTTCTGTATTGTTTTACAAGCATTGTGTGTGATGAGGTGGCCATTTTGACTTCTCTTCAATTCTGTGCCACTCCTTCACCAATTTGTCATGTTAGGTTGGAATGAATTATTGGTAATCTTGGAGACATGATCGGTTGTTACACCTTGCTCAAAAATACTAATCTCATACTTCTCCTAAATTATATAATGTTATTAATGCACATTTTTATATTCAATCCTAATATCTGACATTGCATTTCTCAAGAATATAGCTCTTCATTATATTTGAAATAAAATATTCCATAGTACACTCAAAATAACAGTTCTGTTGTGTGTGGAATATTAGCATTGGTCCAGTGTTAGGTAGAAAAATATATGTTAAAACAAGTTGGTTTATAAAACAAATTTTTTGTTGTAAATAGGAATATTTGTTTAGAGCGGAGCTGCTCTACACTATCCCTCTCAAACATGCCCTGAACAAGTATAGCACAAATTTAGATAAAGAATAAAGATCCATTTGCACTGTCCCAATCTAATGCTAGGTGAAAGTGAGGACTGCAGATGCTGGAGATCAGAGCTTAAAAATGTGTTGCTGGAAAAGCGCAGCAGGTCAGGCAGCATCACAGAAACAGAAGAATTGATGTTTCGGGCATAAGCCCTTCTAAATCTCCCAGGGCAGGTGCAGTTTTGGTTAAGATCCTTAATAAAGCTTTTCCTACATTCTCCAATGAAATGAGCCCAAGTCAGTTTGAGTACAAATTCAATTCAGACTAGAGTCTCTCTCTCTCTCTATCTCTCTACTTTCTCCATCAGACACTATAATTGAAATTAAAGCATGGTGTTATAGACAAAGTAAAATTCTGTACTGTCCCCATCAATACTCTCAGAGTGAAGCTATCTCTACACTCTCCCTATCAACACTCCAAAACAGCTCCAGCATGGGGATAGATGTAGAATAAAGCCCACTCTGCATTTAGGAGGAGAAAGTGAGGACTGCAGATGCTGGAGATCAGAGCTGAAAATGTGTTGCTGGAAAAGCGCAGCAGGTCAGGCAGCATCCAAATAGCAGGAGAATCGACGTTTCGGGCATGAGCCCTTCTTCAGGAATGGAGAAGGGCTCATGCCCGAAACATCAATTCTCCTGCTCTTTGGATGCCACTCTGCATTTACCCCACCAAACTCTCCCAGGGCAGGTACAGTATAGATTATATGCTTCTTTAATGTCACAGTATCTGCCTCAATTGCAACTTCAATAGAGCACTCCATCCTGCATCAGTACACCTGGAGCATTGTTGTGCAGTTTGAGTCTCCGAATCTTAGAAAGGATGACCTATCAATGGAGGCAATATAGCAAAAGTTTACCAAACTGATTCCTAGGGTGACAGGAGTGACATATGGAGAGAGATTGGATCATTTAGGACTATATTCACTGGAGTTTAAAAGATTGAGGTAGGGGAATCTCACAGAACCCTAAAAAATTCTAACAGGACTAGACAAGGGTAAATACAGGAAGGATGTTCCTGATGACTAGGAGAGATCAGAACCAGGAGGTCACAGTCTAAAGGATACTCACATAGCATTGAGATGAGGAGAAACATCTTCACCCAGAGAGTGGAGAGCCTGTGGAATTCTCTACCACAGAAAGCAGTTGAGGTCAAAATATTGACTGCTTTCAGGTGACCAGAAGGGGTGCATGTGTAGAATGCCAAAGAGAGTGGTGGAACTGGAACAGTTTCAACATTTAAAAGACATCTGGATGGGTACATGAATAGGAAGGGTTTAAGAGTGATATGGGCCAAATGCTGGCACATGGGACTAGATTAATTTAGGGTATCTGGTTGGCATGGATAAGTTGGACCAAAGGGTCTGTCTCCATGCTGTACATCTCTGTGACTAATTTTAATAATTTTATACCTGCCTTCCTGAAGCTTCTCTGAGTGAAATTGCCACTTTATTACTGATTAGTGTAGAATGGGGAGACTATCTTGTGCTAGTAGATGGGCTGAGGCTACTTTAAACAGCACCAGAAATACATTTTAGTCACTTTCAAAGCAGCAGTGTTTGATGGTATGATGTGTTAATGTTCTTTGGTGAGTGATGGGAATTGCTTGTATTTCATGATGAGTAAAATCTTATATTATTTTTGCTAGCCTGAGGCTCACAGTCCAAACTTGGACTCAATATTTTCACAAGGACAACCTAGAGAAGTGGAGTTCTTTGATACTAAATTGTTCAGAATTCATTTCTGAAAAGTTCATTTACTATCTGTCAACATTGTAGTCTTCTGAAAATACTTGCTGGGACTCGAGGGAGTTTGGGTCAAGAGCTTCAAACTCTTGTACATATTTGGCAAGCAGATGCTCTGACCTTATTTTGACCCAGACATTTTGATACAAGACAGCAGGTTTGGGGGTGGTCTCCTAAGTTCTCACTGACCTTAAACCTTGGCTGTTGCTAAATTAAAGGCAAATGACATTGAATTCAATTTAAATTCTATGTGCTGTTGCAAATAATCTTTATCTCACAATTGACACTGTAATTCACATATGAAGACACGATTGTTAGTACCAAATACTATGTTGAAGCACTGCCTTGCAAAATATATTTTTTAAAACATGGATTTTTGCTTTAATTTCCTTAGTGAGTGGTCTGCGAATTAAGTGGTACTCAATTTCTTAATAATAATAAAATTCAATACTCTGTTGTAGATCTTAGGAAGCAATGCAGAGTTGAAGGGAATAGTTTGAATCCTTGCTGTGTGCTAAATTTTCCAAACTCAGCCAGGGAAGCTATCGTGGATGTGATAGTAATTCTGATCTGATTGGTCAGTACAGTAATATCTTCGAGGAGAAAGTGAGGTCTGCAGATGCTGAAGATCAGAGCTGAAAATGTGTTGCTGGAAAAGCGCAGCAGGTCAGGCAGCATCCAAGGAACAGGAGATTCGACGTTTCAGGCATAAGCCCTTCTTCAGGAGGGCTTATTCCTGAAGAAGGACTTATGCCCGAAACATCGATTCTCCTGTTCCTTGGATGCTGCCTGACCTGCTGCGCTTTTTCAGCAACATATTTTCAGCTCTGATCTCCAGCATCTGCAGTCTTCACTTTCTCCTTTTTCTCAGTCAGCCAAAGATATTCCATCATGAACCTTGTCAACTATTGTGAAACACAAAGCAAATGTCTTGGAAAAATTTGACAAGCAGGCATTCTCTGTAGCAAGGAAGAGGATGAGAACAACAACCTATCCCAGTGTTGAAGAAGCTGTACTAATGTGGATTAGGAGAAAGTGAGGACTGCAGATGCTGGAGATCAGAGCTGAAAATGTGTTGCTGGAAAAGCGCAGCAGGTCAGGCAGCATCCAAGGAACAGGAGAATCGACGTTTCGGGCATGAGCCCGCCTGAGCAGTGAAGTTCGCCAGCTCCATCACAATTCTGTAGAAAAGGCAAGTTGTCCTGGCAAAAGAGGCTAGGTTGTAAAGATTTTATGTGCAGCAACAGATGTCTGGACTAGATTTGTTTAATTATATTTTCTGAGCTGGTTGATTTCAACAAGGGATGAGAAGCTATAACCATGAGTAGAGACTTCTCAGACTGTGATCATTTTTACTGATGTGTAGAAGGTTAAGAAGATTTTACAACTGTTGTTTGCAGGCTAAGAAAAAAGAAGTACAGTGAACTCTCTGGTGTCGGCATGCACATAGAATGGGGGAAGTGTCAGTTGCATGAATGTGCCAGTTTAGGCCAGGACCACTTGTAAGTATTTTCCACGAGGTTTGCTTCAAAGGAGAAAGAGAGGTCACCAAAGGATCAGTTCTCAGAGTGAGGAGACCTAGTCCTGTTGTTTGGGGTTGCATGAGAATTCAGGATAACAGGATACTGGGTAATGGGGAGTTTACTGTAAATCACAACATGAAACCTTTTTCCCCATATCTTACAGTGAATGACAATCTTGCTGTAATCTAGTCAAATACCATGCCTTGATGCCTTTTCATTCTTTATTTGAGTCCACAAAGTGAATGTCAGCATTTTATTTGTCGATTAATGTTTCACAGCTACGCTTAATCCTACTCTCCCATTATTCCCACCCTCCTTAAGAGATTGTTCATTAACATTTTGGACTGAGTACAATGACTTCTTTTTTTGTTTAACCCTTTTTATTCTGGAAACCAGTTCAAGGATCCGCTGGTATTATGGTTAACCCATAAGAGTCATGGAAACTTGCAGGAGAAAAGTTAGCCATTTTAGTTTTTTGGGTCTGTGTTGGCACTTTGTAAGACCTGACAGAACTATTTTACCTGCTCAGTTATCTCACCTCAGATCTGTATTTTCTCTGCTTCAAATGTTTGTTAATGCTTTGATTTCCGCTTCAACTATTTCCTTTGGGAAAACGTTCTACTTTCCAGCAAATCAAACCATCAAGAAATTTCTCCTAACCTCCCTCAACACCAGTTGATCCCTGGTCATTGACTACCAAGTTAAATATCCTTTCCTATTGGAACTTTTTGTAGTTGTAAAAGCTTTTTCTCATCACCTGTGCAAATAGCCATGGGAAGTTTCTACTGATGGCAATAGCTTCTCATCTTTGTTGAAAAACTAGTTCATTAGAGATCATTGAGTGATCCTTGGACTTTTAATATCTTTGGTTTGGTAAAAGCAGTGACTTTACTCAAATGAACCATTGGGAAACATGTGCATTGAATATCAACATACACCATTCATTGTATTGCTTGTTTATTATTAAGAATGGTATGCTCAGTGGAGATTACAATCTGTTTATTTCCAAAGTTGCCAGACCACCTTCGTGTTATGAAAGACATCACATCTGGCATACTTTGGTATTTATATGTGAAGGCTCCCTTTCTTCGTTCAGGGCAGAAGAGTCTTCTGGTTGTATTTAATAACAGGAGTTGGATTTAAAATCATGACAGTTTTTTAAAAGCATATATGACATCTATTTATTTTGTTCACCATAAAATGGCAAATGTTTACACTTTGCAGGTTGGCAACTCAGCTTACCTTAAAAAAAGTGCTTGAGATACTATTAATCTTTAGTGCTCTGGATGCTTATTTTACCACTATTAAAATGCATTGGTGGTATATCTAGACCCTTCAGCAATTCCCTAAGTGTGCTTACCCCCTCACCATTTTCACAGGAGGCACTGATTCCTGCTAGGTTACTGTTCCACATGCTGACAGTCCGTCCCTGCAGAGCCTAAGTAGTCATTTTTCATAGACAAGACCAGGAGATTCTGTTCCACTGCAAACCCTGGTCCTGCCTAAACCTGACATCTACGCATGTGCACTCTCTGAAAAGATCACTGGAAAGGTCATAAGCAGGAACGTTGTCTAATATATTCCCCCCTGTAGCCAGGCGCATTAAGGCCAATTGCAGAATCTGCTGCCTGAGCCGAAATTGAAAATCCTGTTTTTACGAGTGAGGCTTTAAAATATTGTGTTAAAGGGATGAAGGATGTAAAATGAAATTACTTGTATTCATCTGTTTCCAGTTAATATTTGCTTAGGCTGAGAAAAATCAGATGTTTAATAACCTATAGGTTGACTTTGAAAAAGTGCACATGCAAAGCATTAGGTGTAGTCAGATTTGACACCTCAAGAATTATAGAGTTGAAAAAAATTCCATGGTCCTTTCTGCATTCCTCATATGGTGGGAGGGGTCACACTTTAATTGACCGCAGGAGTTCCCCTGAAGCGCTTAGTCGCACAGTTTAAGTATGTTTGGGTTTTTCATCACTTTGAATTGTTTTCCTCCCTTTTCATAGCATTCCTTTATGCCACCATGCTGTGGGTGGGGGTGGGGTAAATTTCCTGATCATGAGACAATCAAGTGTATACAGGAGGAACGGTAGTGTGGTTTAAACAGTGTACAAAATACACCCTCATGTTAATTCATTACATGTGTTTATTGTGATACTGAGCTATATTATACCACAACAACAACATGCTTTTTCCCTATAAGGCACAGACAGGAGTGTGATGGAGTAGTTCCCATTTGCTCAGATGAACGCATTTTCAGTAATGCTCATGAAAATGGACACAGTCTAGGGTACCTTGACTGGCACCAAATTCACAAACATTCACCCCCTTCACCAGTGCATCTTAGTAGCAGCAGTTTGTACCATCTACAAGATGCAATGCAGAAATGCCCCAAAACTCCTTCGACAGCATCTTCCAAACCCATGACCATTACCAGCTAGAAGGACAAGGGCAGCAGATTCATGGGAATATCACTGCCTGCAAGTTCCCTGCCGATCCCAGGCTCTCATCATCTTGACTTTGAAATATATTGTCATTCCTTCTGTGCTGCTGTGTCAGAATCCCAGAAATAGCATTGTTTATGCACCTACACTAATATACTGAGCAGTTTAAGAAGACAGCTCAACACCAAGTTGTCAAGGGCAATTAGGATAAGCAATAAATGCTGGCCCAGCCACATCCCGTATCTTTTAATGAAAGAAAGTACATCCATGAGGTGGGAGTATGTTGTGATTGTCAGTTAGAAATGCAGGTCCATTTAAGGGTTAAACAGTGAGCTTCAAAGTTGAATGACAGCAAGTGACAAACACTGGATTTTTGTTCGGGAAGTTCATTTGGTATTTTCTAATCAACCTGTTCAGCAGTGTTATTACATGCCTCTGAAGCAGGTAGGACTTGAACCTGATCCTCCTGATTCAGAGGTAGGGACACTACCACTGTACCACAAGCACCTCCATGTTATTGTTCTGAGCTAATTGTTTAGTTTGTCAATGTGATGATGTGGTAGTGTAATTAAAAATAATTTACATTGGTGGCAGTGTAATTAAAAAAAAGCTGAGTCAATATCAGAATCTTGTGGCAGAGTGATAGAGGCCCTATCTTTTATTGAGAAGCCCTGAGTTCAAGTCTCACCTGTCTAGAAATGTGCCATTACATGCCTGAACAGGTTGATTAAAAATATCCTCGCTGGTCAATAAATGCTGACCTAGCCCACCATGCCCCATCTCCAGTGAATCATAAAAGAGGAGCTGAGTTCATGGAGAGCTCTTGTGATACAGTGGCAGAGTCCCTACCTCTGAATCAGGAGGTGTAGATTCAAGTTCCCACCTGCTCTAAAGTTGTTTAATATCATCTCTGAACAGGTCAATTAAAAATAAGGAGTGTTGAGTTCTCATGTCTGCAAAACTAACAATCCACAGACCCAGGCAAATGCTATCGATTAAAATCCCGCCATGGCAGTAGGCGAAATTTAAATTTAATTATAAAACCTGGTGTATAAAGCAAACCTCATGAAAGTCTCATTTGGTTCACTAATGTCCTTTAAGGAGAGTGCATGCTCAAATACAGCAAGATCTGGATAATATCCATGCTTGGGCAGACAAATGGCAAGTGCATTCGTGCAACACAAGTGCCAGACTACAGCTCTCACGAATAAGAGACAATTGAAGCTCCGCCTCTTGACACTCAATGATGTTACCATCACTGAACTCCCCAACTATCAACATCCTGTGGGTTATCATTGACCAGAAAGTCAGCTGGACTCACCACATAAAGACAATAGCTACAAGAGCAGGTCAGAGGCTAAGAATGCGCAGCGAGCAACTCATCTTCTGACTCCCCAAAGCCTGATCATCATTTATAAGGCACAAATCAGGAGTGTGATTGAATATTCCCCACTTGCCTCAATGAGTGCAGCTTCATGATTTTATAAACTTCTATAAGGTAGAAGCCTCTGACGCTCCATGGAAAATAGCCCTAGCCTATTCAGGTTCTTCCTGTAGCTCAAACCCTACAACCCTGGCAACATCCTTGTAAATCTTTTCTGAACCCTTTCAAGTTTCGCAACATCTTTCCTACATCAGGGAGGCCAGAATTGAATACAGGATTCCAAAAATGGCCTAGGGATGGGCAATAAATGCTGGCCAGGTAAAAATAAGGACTGCAGATGCTGGAAACCAGAGTCTAGATTAGAGTGGTGCTGGAAAAGCATAGCAGGTCAGACAGCATCGGAGGAGCAGGAGAATGGACGTTTCGGGCAAAAGCCCTTCATCATGAATAGCAGTCCAGCTAGTGATGCCCACATCCTACAATTGAATATAAAAATAATCTACCATTCTTATATGGTCTGACCTACATGTGGCTTCAGACCCACGTCACTGCAATTGAGGTTTTACTGCCTTTAGCAATGGCCTAGCAAGCCACTGAGTTCAAACGTCATTAGAGATGGACAACAATTTTTCTTGCCCGCAATGTCTACATCCAATGAAAGAAAATAAAAGAGAATTTAGTTCTTCCCGGTAGGAGTTGGCTTTGAACAGGAAAGGCCTGGTGGAAATTGATGTTTGCACTGTGTAGTAGATTTGCAATAAACCCTTGATAAAATGTAAGCCATTTGCTATCTAATTCATCAAATGGATATCAGTGTGTGAGTCAGTGATGTTCTGTATTTCTGTTTGGGGCAGCATGGTGGCTCAGTGGTTAGCACGGCTGCCTCACAGCACCAGGGACCCGGGTTTGTTTCCAGCCTTGAGTCATTGTCTGTGTGGAGTTTGCACATTCTGCCCATATCTGCGTGGGTTTCCTCTGGGTGCTCTGGTTTCCTGCCACAATCCAAAGATGTGCAGGTTAGGTAAATTGGCCATGCTGAATTGCACATTGTGTTCAGGGATGTGCAGGTTAGGTGCATTAATCAGGGATAAATATTGGATAATAGGGAAAGGAGTGGACCTGTGTGGGTTACTCTTCGGAGTGTCGGTGTGGACTTGTTAGGACGAAGAGCCTCTTTCTACACTGCAGGGATTCTATTCTATTCTACACTAGCTGAAGCTCTCAAAGAAAGGATGATTGTTTGAGCACGGTTTTTGAGAGTGGCTACCAAAAGTGACATAAGGAAAAAAAAGAGATGTAGTTAAAAGGAAAAAGAAATTTGGATTTTCCCTTCTAGGTCTGCCCAGCGCTTCCTTAACTAATTGTGTAGGGAATTGATTATTTGTTGCATTAGTTAATCAATCTGCATTGCTAATAGGCCAACTCCCCATAGTGTTTTAATCTACATACAAGTGTGACATCTACAGTTACACAACCATCTGCCTGTCTGCAAAATTTGATTTTTTTTTCAGTTCTATTGACCTGTTCCTGGTCTGTTCATGAAATGAGCCTTTATTCCAATTCTCCAGGTGGATTTGAGTGACAGCCAGGCCTGATATTAATCTTTGGGACCATCTGGTTATGGTAGCAGTTGTGTAATTCTCCCTGCTTGCTCGTTCTGTTGGTTTTGTGCGTAGGTTTTAATACTGTTCTGATGCAGAGTGAAATTGTAGATATTGCAACACATTAAGGCTTTATTGTTGGCATGTATTCAATATGTAATTTGAAAGACCGAGCAATAGTTAATCTGCTGCTGAGCATATAAAATATTGGAAAATTATAGTATGAAAGAGAATCTTGGATTGTTTTGGTAAAGCAAACAACACTGAGGCTTACAGATATGTTTAGGGAAATTCTTCATTGTGATCATCAAGAATATTGCTGTAATGAGTGGCAGCTGAAGTGAGACACCCATATGGAATTATGAATTTTTAAAAAGGGACAGTATTAACAAACTACCCAATAACAACAAATTGACATGCATTGTCCTTTGAAAAGTACAAGCATTTGAATTATCTGTGTATTCGGCTTTCTTCCTCTAATTATTTTGAAATCTTATATTTCTGATTGAAAATCAGATCTTTTAATTCAGTTTTCTGCCATAGAATGCTTACTCCAAATGCCAAAGTGGTGCAGGAGTGAGCCATGATATTAACTGGTCACGAGAAGCTGTAGGAACCGTCTGTGTATGCTTTTCCAATGTCACTGCATTCCATATGCAGTTACATTGGCAACAGTGCCTGTGTAGACAGCACCCATTGTGACTACTGCAGAAAAGAGGGTTGGTGAAGTGGCTCAGGAAGAGGAGGTAGGAGTAAAGTGGACCTTCCACTCTCAGTGGAGTAGCTCCCTGCTACTTTGCAACCTGATTATCATTTGCCATAGTGCAGGACAGTGCATGACCATGTGCCCAGCAGTGTTTGGAGCTTGCGCAATGCAAGTGCTGGCAATGAACAGTTGTTTTTTTGTTGGATCCATATTTCTGGTCAGGTAGAGGGAGCGGTTGGACCAGAAAAATGTGGAAGTATGGTCTGCAGGTTGCAAACCTTGGAAAATAACTTGAAACAGAAAAGAAAGATAAGGTTCCTGGCAGCTGCTGCTTTGATACTTTGCAGTGATGTAGCACTGCAAATCTGTTTTGCTGTGCATGTGTGGGCACTACACCACCTACTGATGGCATTCACAATAAACTCAGTTTTTCTTCTAATAAATGGGACTTTGTGGGTCCTGAAGTTTACAGCACATCTTTTAGGGCTGTGCTGCCATTGCTAGCCTATTCCCAACCACTGGAAATTATGTTGAGAAGCTGAGGACTGTGCACTATCTGATATTTGGTGTATAGAAAGCAATGTTAGTTTAAATGTCTGATGCAGCGATGAACATTGGGCAACATTCACGATTCTCTACAGCTGATCCTTGTAGTGTGCTTTGTTGTTTGCGTCATGCAATTTTGTATCAAGAAGCTTATCCCATGCAAGTTATGGCCTCTGGTAGTGGGCTACTTGTTCTAAAGATGATTTGTTTAAGCTTTGTGCTTGTTGGTGTGAGGGATTTGCAACTGGCCATCACCTTTGTCCTTGCCCGCATGGTATGCTTGGCCAATTCTCCCAGTGCTAGAAGGAAGCATGGCTATCTGAAACTTCTGGGAGCTGATGGTGCAGTGCTTATTGCAGTGTTGGGCAGACACTTCATCTGTGATCCGTTTTAAAATATCATCAGCAAAGAATTTCATAATATTTGAAATGTTAGAGGAGGTGCCAGTGTGAGGATGAATCTACTTTACTATTTTACAGTGGTGAATTGCATTATTTTCTTTGATCAAACCTATAGTGTGCAGGGCTAGAAGAGTTAACTATAGTAAATGTGGGGTTACGGGGATAGGGTGGAATGCTCTTCAAGGGACGATGCAGACTGGATGGTCTGAATAGTCTCTATTTGCACTGCAGGGATTCTGTGAAGCATCTTTTCTTCTTCCCATCTTTATTATGACTTTATTCATGGCTTTCTTGGTGTGAATGTAAGGTGAATAAGTAATCATTCACCTTGATAATAAAAGGCAACAAGTGAACATCAATATAATTTTTTCTAATGAGAGTGGGGTGAGTGGTGTGTGTATGAGAGTGGGGGTGAATGGTGTGTCTATGAGAGTGGGGGTGAGTGGTGTGTGCCATGAGAGTGGGGGTGAATGGTCTGTTTATGAGAGTGTTTCTGATAAAAACTTTTTATGATTTCTAATGAAAGATCTTAATCTGAAATGTTAACTCCGTTTTTCTCCCCAAAGACTGATTGAGTTTTTCCAGCACTTTATTTCACTTCAGCTCAGCCACTCTTTGTACGAAGTGGTTCAGTTTGCAAAGCAAGAGCCTTGCTTTTCATTTGGTTTCCTGTTTCCTGTCTTCTTTGAAATTGCTAATCTCTCCTGGGGAAATGGTTCCAAAATTCTGATCAGCCCTTCAGAATCTTAACCAAGTAACTATTTTTTATGGATGAGATTAGTTAGCAATGTGTTGAAATTCAAGTTGGGTTTAATGATACTCTGTAAAGCTGAATACAGCAGAACATTGTAATTATTTACAGGCAGACTTACAGCATCCGCATCCTATGGAAAACAGGAGTAAAGTGCTAGGGGTGATTACGAATTAGAGTACATTCCTCAAAAAGCCACTGCTAGGTGAACACTGCAGCCACAGATAATTTGCGAAGTGCTTGGAACTCTTAGTTCACTGTTAATGGAATTTTGATTGTTCCTTCGTGGATTTCTCCCATCAGAGCTACAGTAATATAACGGTTATGTTACTGGACTTGTAATCTAGAGGCTTCGACTAATGAACCAAAGACATCAGTTCAAGTCCCACTGCTGCAATCAAACCACAGCAGGTTAGCAGCATTATCTGCTTCTGAGTCAGAATGTTGCCTGTTAAGGTCTACCTCAGAGACTTGAATACATAATATAGGCGTACACTTCAGAGAGGTATTGAGAGAGCACTTGGAGTGGTGTCTTCTTTCAGATGAGATGTTTAAATGAGATCCCGTCTGCCCTCTCAGGTGGATGTTAAAGAACCCATGGCACTATTTAAAGAAAAGCAGAGAAATTTAGTCCCATTGCCTTGTCTGGTATCAGTGCTTCAATCAAAGTTGTTAAAATAGATTGTCTGAATATATTTCATTGCAGTTTGTGGGAGCATG
The DNA here is from genome assembly GCF_020745735.1 of Hemiscyllium ocellatum. NCBI lineage: Eukaryota > Metazoa > Chordata > Chondrichthyes > Orectolobiformes > Hemiscylliidae > Hemiscyllium > Hemiscyllium ocellatum. The sequence goes on from NC_083446.1 coordinate 6,744,687, forward strand.
CTGTACGTAAATTGGCAGTCACATTTCTTTTGGTACAAGTGATTAAATTCGAAAATAACATATTTAATTGACTACAAAACATTTTGCAATGTCCTGAGGTTGTGAAAGGCTCTGTGTAAATGACTTTATTCCACATGGCTGTGGTGACAACAGGAGACTGTACCTGTTGTTCATTCCATGCTTCCAAGAACACAAGGTGATGTGTATCAGGATTTTCAAGATCTGACAGCTGACTTTAGATCAGCCATTCTGCAGATCGTTGAAAGCATAGATCTTGGAGCAGTGGAGTGCTGCTGGCTGGAGGCAATCTCTTTTGAAGCTGCTGTCTCTCAGGAAAACTGCAGAGACCAAAAGCACCACTCTCACCACATTCATTCCCCGTAGGAAACTACCTTCTATAAACACCAGAGTGGTTTCCCTTTTGATTTGGGGTCCAGCTGCTATAGAACTCCTCAGTCCTCAATCTCCTGTAGCACAGAAAGCGAGGACCCAGTGGTATTATTGCTGGATTGTTAATCCAGAGATCCAGGAATGTACCGAGGACATGGTTTGAATCCCACCACAGCAATAAAATTCCCCCAAAAGTCTAGAATTAAGAGTCTAATGATGACTATGAGTTGATTTTAAGGAAAACCCCATTATGTCCTTTAGGGAAGGAAAGTCTGATCCTTACTTGATCTGGCCTATACGTGACTCCAGAACCACAGCAATGTGGTTGATTCTTAATTGCCTCTGGTCAATTAGGGATGGGCAATGAATGCTGGCCTAGCCAGCGATGCCCTCATCCTATGACTGAATAAGAAAGAGGACAAGCTGGATACACTGCCTGATACTGAACTTAGAATTAAAAATTAGAATCCCTACAACATGGAAACAGGTCCTTTGGCCCAGCAAGTCCACACTGACCCTCCGAAGAGTAACCCACTCAGGCCTATTCCTTTACACTATTATTCTACATTTCCCTTGACTAATACACCTAACCTACACACCCCTGAACACTATGGACAAATCACCTAATATACATATATTTGGACTGTGGGAAGAAACCAGAGCACCCAAAGGAAACCCACACAGACACAGGGAGAATGTGCAAGCTCAACGTAGTCAGTTGCCTGAGGCTGGAATCAAACCCAGGTTCCTAGTACTGCGAGGCAGCAGTCCTAATCACTGAGCCATCATACCAAATTTCTAGTTGCACTGAGAATAACAAAGAGAAAATGGCATATTAGGGTACAGGGGGAAAGTAGGGTTTTAGGAAGTTTGTATTAAAGGACAGCCTCCTGTGCTGTCTCATTTTGATCTACGATGTCATGTTTTGTTATGTCATATTGTTCTTTTCCCTACAGAGGAGTGTACATAGGAGAAGATAGATTAAATTTTCTCTGACATTGATTCAGTATTATTGTTGGTTTGACTTTGTGGGGGTCAAACAGGTTGATGTAATGTTTCAGGATGGGTTACTGATTGAAGGATTAGGTTTTATTTGAAGGAGGCTTAATTAGAGCTGGGCAATTGTTAGAAAGATAGACTCTGTTGAACATAAGAGAAATCCTCAATGCTCGACTCAATTCCTTAGCAGCATTTACTGAGAGGCACTGAGATAACCTCTGCCTGTAACCTGTTTACTGCATCAGTATATTTGTGGGCTTCTCTACTAAAGACTTTGAATTGACAAATAATAAACACGGTTTTTATATATTCAGCAAATTTTATTTACAACTCAAAGATAATAAGAAACATAAATCAGTAACTACTGAAATTGTGTATCTGATCATGCATACAAACTTGAAAAACATTTAGCCTATCATAGTTGCTCCACTATTCAGTAAGATCATTACTGATCTGATTAAAACTTCAAATCCAAATTTCCATCTACTACATATAACAGTTCAAAACCTTTGCTTAACAAGAATCTGTCCACTTCTGCCTTAAATATACTCAAGGATTCTCCTTCCACAAATCAAGGAAATTTTGGAAAATTAAAGAAGAAACATAGCAGTTCTAATGTTTCATTAAATGTAGTTATGAAGAAGAATGACTGGACTTGAGACATTAACTCTGCTTCCTCTCCAAAGTTGCGGCCAGACCTACTGAGTTTTTCCAGCAATCTTTGTTTTTGTTTCATTAAACGAAGTGCTGGTTTCTGGCAAGACAAATTGTGCGCATTGTAACATGACATCTCAATTATAGAAGAAGCAACCTTTTCTGTCAAAGTTCTAGAACAATAATTTTTAATTGCTTAATTTCTTTTGAGATTTTCACATATTTAATAATATTGCATTCAAATTTACAACTTACAGGTCTCCACATAAATATCTGAATAAACAAGATTTGCAAATATGGACTGAGATAGGATATCTGTGCAAGGATGTAAAATGGGCTCTTTTTTGCAGTGATCCAATACGTCCCGCCAGCACTTCACCGGAGACACTCACTGATGATGTTACCTAGTATGGAGATGTCTGAAAACAAACCTTCAAGCTCAGCGAGCTAATTTACATACTTATCATCAACCTGGGCTACAAATCTTCTCAAAAATCGCTTATCTAATATGTTCTATAATTTAAAATATGCAAGCAAAACTACACATTTATTTTAAAAAAGACTTGAGAAAAGAGTGAAGCTCTTGCTGTTGTTTAATTAGAATTAACTAACAAAGCAAGATGAATGATGGTTGGTGGCAGGATAATTTGAGCTGGATCATGGTATTAACTTCCTGATGCCTCTGAAACTGCTCACAGCTTTGGACTGTGGTGGAGCAGTGTTTCATTCCTTAGTTTTTCAGTGGGGTTGTGCTGATTTAATGAAAGACTCAGTTCTGTTATATCCTCATCATACAGGAATCCTCTAAAAATGTCAAAACTCAATGCCAGTTAAAAATGAGCAAGTTAAGAGTAAAAACTGTCATCACATGTAATATGTTAAAGAGGAATGTTTGAGGAATTTTAGTGGAGTTTCCCTTCAACATTTTTACTCACACCTACCTTATTTCGAGTGACCTTTTGATACATTGCTTTTGTCTGGACTCCCTGTATCACACCATGTGTATGTGACTGTGATAGCTACCAATACTATTCATTAACAAATTAAAGACTTGCATGTGTGGCCTGCAGTGACTGAAACTTGACTTGTTGCCCTTTTTTTAACATAACCTATTTCATCAAATTATGGAAACATTATTTGTATAAATATTAATTGTACAATTTGTACTGTAAGCCGTTGTTAACTTTTTAAAATTTTCTTGATTAATTTTTAATGATTTAGCTGTGCATTTTTTCTGAAATATTCCAAACTATTTGTCTTTGTGAAATTGGTGATGTGCAGCGTAAAATTATAGGTACAGCTACAAGATTTAGGACGTGTAGGCTTAACATTGGTAGTATTAAAACTATAGAAATCACTGACAGTAACTTGGTATTTGTTGCTGGGATTTAAAGATGTGTATCTGAACTAATGAAAGAAAATGGCAATTACTAAATGAAAATTACAAGAATATTAGATATCAGCAAAGATCTCACAATCTTGAACTACAGATTGCACTTCATTATCCTTGAGTCTCATTCTCATTACCTATATTTCCCACAGGAGCTGCTCATCACCACTCAGGCTTGTTCAGCTCAAAGCGAAAAGCAGTCTGGTATGCAGATGTCTGATTGAATCTTGTTATCGACCATTGCGCGGCACACTTCAGGCACCAAACCAGCTACTTTTCCATCTCTAGAGAAAAAGCTTATCTCCATAGTGAGACACTTAACACAGCTGCTCAATTGACAGCTGGGAAATTCCCTTCTTAGGACAGCCCGATCAGCCTGAAGTGAGGAGCCTGTTCGGTTGACTCAAGTGATCAAGTAGATATTTAAAATTGACATTTTGGCTTTTCACCTCAAGGGTCATTGTTCAATCCAGTTGGAGGGGTTAAAGAGCAAAATGTTACGATGAATGAAAGTCTGCAGTTCTGACTATAAGAATCTGTGCTGAAGTGAGCTTGTCCTGTCTTGATTGAGTAATCATGGGCTGCTAGTGTAGGATTTACCCAAATCACTACAAACTGGTATGAAGTGGGCTGTGATAGAGTCTGCAGTGTGCCTGTGTTGGAAAAGGAAGATATTGCGATACTTCAATAATAATTTAAGGGAGGGAGCGGAGGAAGTTTGTACTGTAGTCTTCTGTGCTGTATATTTGGCTTTGAAAGATCGCAAGTGTGCTGATTGTTTTGTACTGAGCACGGACATACAAGATAAAATGTACAATGCGCATTCAGCCCTTAAAGTAAATTGTTTCTGACCTTTAGTTGATTTCCACTTTACTCTGCAGAGTTGTTTTTTTAGTAACGTCAGGCTGTAGGTTTAAGAGGGACAAGTAAGGTCTTGTATTATGCATTGAGATGTTTGCCTGTCAACTTCCTGCTCTGATCATTTTATGGGCAATGGTGGAGGAAATGGACAACATGGTCATCCTTGGGTTGTTGTGGCACTTAAGTGCCCTACTATTAGTCACCTGTGTGCCTCATCCTGCCCCACCACTCATTACCTACATTGGGGTAACCCAAGACAAGCTGAGAGCCCAGTGGGTTTTGTCAGGAGTTGGGGGTCAGGGAATAATTTAGGGTTGCCTCTAAGGTCACCCATATCTTTGACCTCCCAATCCTAAAAGGCATCTCAAACTCTTTCAGCCAACCCCATTGATACCCTGATTTATATGACGTCCTGTTTCTGTGGTTATCCTAGAGCTGTAGTCCAACAGTGGCCACTGCCTGAACCTGCTGTTACTGGAACTACAACGTTTATGACCAAATTTATTGAACAACAGCTCTAAAGTGGGATCTCCTCTCTGGATGAAGATGAAAGTTTTGCCTTGAGCCAAATAAACCCTGTCTGAGCATAAAATGACTGATGCACAGCTTGCTGTTTCATGGGCATGTAGGTGGGCTTCCAACAAGCCTTTTTGTCAGTAGAGAGCCCAGCATCATGTAAAGTCCAACCCTTGTATTTAGACAAATTTAGATGAAGAATTCTGGGGTAGTTCTGAGTGGCAGTGAGCAATGAATGATTGTTGTAGAGTAGTGGAGAGAGTGGAAACTATCCAATATTGGAGAAACAGAATGTATAGTATACAAGTACAAAATTAGAGCACAGTGGAAGGAAGTATCACTTAATATCTTACTGCAGAAAAGCAGCTATTTCATTAAAGTAAATTTTTTTTCTCTAAAAGTTATTAGGTCTCTTAAGGAAGTAATGGAAAGTTGCCACTGGGTTTATTGACTTTGGATAACAATTTTCTTTTTACAGCAGTTCTAGGGTGAGTATAAAGCCAACTAAAATGCATGGTAGATGTAGAAATATGCATAATGGAAGTTGGTCCTATTCTGACAAACAGTGAATTGTCAGGTAATAACTTTAGGGAAATAGAACATGGAATATAAAACATTACAGCACCATACAGGCTCTCCAGCCCTCAATGTTGCGCTGACCCGTGAAACCAATCTGAAACCCATCTAACCTACACTATTCCATTGTCATCCAAATGTTTATCCGGTGACCATTTAAATGCCCTTAAAGTTAGTGAGTCTGCTAGTGTTGCTACTCCCTGAGTAAAGAACCTATCTCTGACATCTGTCCTATATCCATCACCCCTCGATTTAAAGCTATGTCCTCTCGTGCTATGCTTCTGTGATTCACTCATACCATGTCTCTGATTTATATTCAACATTCAGACAGTGTTTTAAAGAAGAGAGTTTGAGATGTTCATTACCTTTTTGTGAAACCGTGTTTACTGGTTTTACAGTTAATGGCCTAGTGCTGATTTTAAGATTATATCCCTTTGTTCTGACCTTTCCTCTCACCAGAGAAAATGATTTCTCTGTATTAGTCTGTTAAATCCCATTATCATATCCAAAACCTTGGTTAGATCACTGGTCAACTTATCAAACCCGAAGGACTATAAACCAAGAATTACTTTTAAAATTTCCCTTGAAAATTACAGAAAATAAATATTAAGATAGATAGGCAGAGGACAGCTGATGTGTATTAGTAAATGTCCTTAATACTGTAAAATCACTGTCTGAATATGTAAGTATTGATGGACAAGAGTTCAAACCTACTAAATTATACATGCGCTAATTTGAAAACGTATTAAAATAGAAAGACATCTGTTAGATAATCACTAGGTACAATGGAAGGCATTGTATCTCCCTGTTGTGACAGGTCAAATTATTTTGTAATTTATTCCAGTTTTAGTATAAATGTAAAAAAAAATGAAAATACCATGCACACTCCAGATGATTCAATTCTGAGGGTCTCAGATGAGATTTGTTTATATACATAGAATCCCTACAGTATGGCCCAAAAAGTCTACACTGACCCTCTAAAGAGTATCTCACCCAGACCCAATCCTCTCTTATTCTACATTTCACCTGACTAATGCACCTAACCTGTAGGTCTCTGAATATTACATGTAATTTAGCTTGGCCAGTTCACCTAAATTGCCCATCAATGGGAGGAAACCGGTGCACATGGAGGAAACCCACGCAGACACGGGGAGAATGTGCAAACTCCATGCAGACAGCCACCCGAGGCTGGAATCAAACTTGGGTCCCTGGTGCTGTGAGGCAGCAGTGCAAACCACTGAGCAACCATGCTGCCCCTAATACCTTTGAATGGAATGGGTAAACGTTATATTAAATTGTAAATGCTGTTCCCTGCATTTTCCTTCCCCTCTATCACACATGTTAAGTATGCTGACAACTGTTTTATCATCTGCATTCTTCCAGTAACAGTCTGGCCCAGGGCAAATAGTGGTATTCTGGTGCTATTCAAAGAGAGTAGTGAAATCTTTATTTGTTCTGTACACCGTCTATTCTGTCTACCCAAATGTCCATTATTTCCTGTGCAAAATGCTCTGCCTTATATCTATGAATATTTTCATTGCTGCCTTATTTTGTTTCAGTCTGTTCCATTGCTGTCTTGCTGTGATAACACACTAGATTGGCACGTTACTTCATTAACAGTGTAATGGCAAGTGTGTCATCAGTCAAACTTAACTAAAGCTATAATTGACTGTAAGGTTAGAGAATCTAGTCCAAGCTACAAAACAAAATTCTGTTGTTTTTTGAATATTACAATATGATTATACTTTGCCCTTTTCAGCCTGCCTCCCATCTCTAGGTTCCTTTTTTTACTGGTCTCTGGCTGGAAATATGAAGGTGAATGAGTTGCTTATCTTGTGAATGATATCACTGGCTAGGGCATCATTTGTTGTCCGTCCCTAATTGACCTTGATAAGGCATGTAAGTATGCCTTGGCTGATTCTTCAGCCACTGTATTTTTTTTCTCAGTCTCTTTCCTTGAGTTAAAGCATGGTTTCTGTACTACCATATGGCAGTATGAGTAACATAATTCATTCCTGCATGATCATTTACAATTCCTTATCTTCCTTCATCTTCATGTTAATATGGAAATAATGTGTTCAGGTTTAACTCAGCCTCATTTTTCCTAAAATGGTTACCCACGTGTGTGTGTGTATATGTGTATATATATATAGAGAGAGAGAGAGAGAGAGAGATGAAAAAAAATGAATACTTTTATTTTGCAGGCTCTGGATGTTTCTCGCGTTGTCCTGTTGCTTATAGATTTTAACACTCTGAAACTTAACCGATCAGAGGGCTGTAGTCAGGCAGAATTTCCTTAACTCAAATGACTCTGTGCCATTTAATCTTGAATTCTTCCCTCACTGCTTCAGAAAGCAACGTCATATTGTACATCTCAAAAATATACAGCACTTTAATTGTAAAATTCTTCTAGTATTCCAGCTAAATAGCAGCCCAACATCCATTTCAATTTATAATCCCCAAAAAAAACATATATGGTCACTTCCAGTTTTGTTGCTACAGTTGTTTGAAAAAGCATGCTGAAACCTGCTACCATTTTCACAAAATGCTTGTCTCTTACGTTGGATGGCTGGCATCTTTCGAATTGAATGTTGAAAGAGTCTACAATCTTTGGGAGAAATGGGAAATGCAAGGAAAAGGCTGTTGCAGTTGGAACACTGCTTATCCATAACATTTCTAATACTGGACCTGTTTGTCTTTTAGGATTTAGGAGGCTGTTAACAGAGCTAGGCATTAAATTGGTAATTGAATACTTCATTCTTGCAGTACAAGATCCTTTAGCATCAGCTGGGGTATCATCAATATTCAGGACTGAAAATATCCACCAGAAAATACATCTGCTATGCAGTGGTAGTAGTAAATAGAGTGAGTTAGTTGTAAAACAAGGGTATTATTGTCTCATTCAGAGAATGGAAAGTCTCCCACTGCTCTTAAATTTTGATTTTAAATCTGAAATTGAGAGATTTCTGTTAACCAAAGACATTAAGGTATGTATTGCTAAAGCAGCTATATTGATGAGATGAAATTTTATGACTGGTTGTGGTGTGTTTGGAAGTCAATTAATTATCATTTGAGGGCCTCAGCGGATTAACCCAGTTACAGGTGAACCTGTTGCTATTGAATGAACATGACAAGTAAACCTGTGTAGACTGCAGTGTTTTTCTCAGGTCAACACTCAGTATCTTATGGAGGGAGTCCGGCACCAAGAATTTGTGGGGTTGGGGCCCAGTGAGAGTCACTTCTTTATTGACACATCTACCCCTATTTTTCCATGATGCCAACCTTGTAAAACCTCTCCTGGCTAACTTACGTGTGGCCAAGGTCATTTCATGATTTTCAGCTTCCTGTTCCAACAGTGGGGAAGTGATGGCCTAGTGATATTATTGCTGGCCTGTTAATCCAGAGACCCTGGTAATATTCTGGGAGCCCAGGTTCAAATCCTTCCATGGCGGAATTTGAATTCAATAAAAGAATTCTGGAATAATGAGCCTAATGATGAATGTGAAACCATTGAAAAACCCATCTGGTTCACTAATGTCTCTTCAGGGACGGAAACTGCCATCCTTACCTGGTCTGATCTACAGGTGACTCCAGACCCAAAGCAATGTCGTTGACTCTTAACTTCTCTCTGGGCAAATAGGGATGGGCACTAAGTGCTGGCCTAGCCAGTGACGCCTTCATCCCATGAATGAGTAATTTTTATAAAACACATTTTCACATCCTTGATCTCAGAGAATGTCTGTGGTGGTTACTTAGCACTAAACGCTGGTGAATTTTCTTGGAGAAGGCAGCAGGGGATTCTTACTGACTCACCAGCCAGCAGGTGAGACCCCTGACTACTCCTTAACACCCTCTCCTTCCTCTGCAGTTGGACCATTGTTCAGCCATGATCTTGTTGCATGGTGCAACAGACAGGATGGACTGAATGGCTTCCTTCTCCTCATATTTTATTACGCTGTGTCCGTGAAGTCAGTGTTCAGTGTAGCTTGCAGCCTGATTGTTAAATAAAGACACAAAAAAATTCTGGAAATGCATGGTTTATCCATCTAAGTTTGTTGGGATTAAATAAGTCGAACTTTTCAATCAGGACTCGGAGTTCTTAAATTTTCTTTTGACCTCAGCAAAGGACGCAGGAGTAAAGAGAGCTTGACATAGTGAATTTAATTAAATTGAATTAATTGTCACCTGTACTGAGGCATAGTTAAAAGCTTTGTCTAGTGAGCAATACAAACAGATCACATAATTAAGTAGCATAGGTAAACAGCGGCAAAAACAAAAAAAAAGGTACAGGCGAATGTTAAGAGTTTGTCAGTCCATTCAGTATTCTAACAACAGTAGGGTAGAAATTGTTGCGAAACCAGCTGGTACTTGTGTTCACCCTTCTGTACTTTCTTCCTGATGGTAGAGTGCATTTTGGATCTTCCAATTTGTTTGAATGAGAATGAAAATAAATTCATTTCTGACTTAGGATTCACCTTCCACTCTTCCTCGTGTAGTCACTGCAAGTTCAGGTTGAGTGCGCTCGTGTTCTTTTGCTGAAGAAGCCAAAATTTTTTCTAACATTTTATTAGGACAAATGTTCTCAGTTCTCAAATTTGATCTTATTCATTAAGTGCATCCACCCTCAAGAGGTTAGGTACCTCGTTAACTTGTTGATGCAAAAATTCTTACGGAGCTTTGGCAAGCTTTCCAGCCTACCTTGTCCCTTGAGTATTGTATGTTAGCTGCAATACGTCTGGTTGTGGGTGTTTGATGGCCAAATTCATGCGGCACTTCCCTGCTCTTCTTTCATAATACCATCTAAAATTTGCATTTGATAGAGGTAGCTCTTCAGCTTGGCATTCGAAGCTGGTATCTCTGATAGGGCAGCAGTTGTTCAAAGCTGAACTTTGATTGTCTGCTCTGTTTTTGTAACAAGTTTCAAACACAGCCCAATGTAGAGACAAGAATACGAGTAGCTGAACCAAGCTAGTAGTAAACTGTGGAAATAAAACCTGACAACCTTCAGATTTAATTACTGCCATAAACTTTTTCTAAAATATATGAGTAGACATGAACAGTGTAGGTACATAGAATTGAGTCTTGGCAAGACAGTCGCATTCGCCCATAATTTTCCATTGACTATTGACAGGGAACATGCATTGGTAAAATGAGTCATCTCAGCTCTAATTTACTAAAATAAATTGAAATTAATTGCATATTCTAATTATTTCACTGGTAGGAGCCAGAATTTTGTCAATGAAAGATGTAAGTAAGTTAATGGTGATTCCAGACATTGGATCAAGTAACTGAAATTGGGAAATAAAACTGTGCACAAGTTGAATTCTTATGATACAAGGACATTCATATTAACTGTATTTTTATGATTTGAAAATTTATTCTCCTATTATTTCTTATGCTCAAATTGCAACATAACTGTTGTGATTAAATTCTCTTCTGATGTGGATTTTAATACTCTTAATTCAGTCTTTAATGATGGTGGGTGCTGTTCTCCAGTTGGTGCTAGTGCATGTTATTAAGTTATAAGAGAGAAAACTTGATTCTCAACTATATGAAATTAAATGCTGGCATACATAATGATTTTCATATCAGAAGTAAGGGAAATTTTAGAGGTAGATGTGGAGTTTGGAACTGGTAGGAAAGAGGTATGACCATTATCCAATATTCATTTAACATACAGTATTCGTCAGGGTAAAGAAGAAAGAAAGCATATCCTCCTCATCCGCTTCCCATTGATTATACCTAATAGAAATATTTGATGTTGATGTTGGGTACACAAAATGAGATGTATTGCATTCCCCAACTGAAACCTTAAGCAAAAGAAACCAACCTACCATTTTATTTGATGGCGTAAATCTCATTTCACAATATAGAATTTTTGTTTTCATGCCATAATTTCTGTTTGAGCATTAGCTTTGTGTAGATCATGATGTTCTCCAGTGCCTGGTATCAGGACAGCCCTGCATCGCCTGATAGAGTGGATGCTTTTAGCATGATATTTTATTTCTCTCTTTGTCAAACCTGGTGAAGGAGCAGTGCTCCAAAGCTTGTGATTTCAAATAAACCTGTTGGACAATACCTGGTGTCATGTGACTCCTGACTTTGTCCATCCTAGTCCAACACTGGCACTTCCACATCTCAAAATTATGGACATCTCGAACCATTCAAACCACTGCATTGAGTGTAAGAAGCTTTGAGTGTCATTCAAGATTTGGACGAATAAATTAATTCCAATAAAAGGCAAGCTTAAAGATCTACTACTGAAAATCTAAGGCTGCTTATTGTTTAGGAGGTGCCTTATAATGAAAGAAAAGTTGGTAAATGGACACATTAATGACCTATTCTGCTATATTCGAGATGGATCAGAACTGCTGAAATGCAATTGTTTTTCAGATTACAATATCCAAGAGTTGTGATTAACTTCATCAAGTTCTCCTGTTAGTTTCAGAGTATTAATGGACAAGGAGACACAAAATTTTGAGGTACAAAATTACCTTGCAATTACAAGCATTCAATGTTGAGACTTGTGTCGTGAGTGTAGTGCTGGAAAAGCACAGCAGATCAGGCAGCATCCCAGGAGCAGGAGAATCTACGTTTCGGACTCTTCATCAGGCAGTTGAGACTTGTACAGGTTGCGGTCGTGCAGGGTAATCTGGTGGTTACAAGTGTACTAGTCTGAAGCTTGACATGAATTTCCAAAAGAAATTTGCTGTGGACAAGTTCTTGATCTAACCTATGTGACATAAAGGCTGTTGGCAACTAGAGATCAGATGCTGTATTACAGCCCAGGAGGAAAAATCAGCAAGCTAGCCATGTTTCTGCGTGACAGGTTAGAGAGTGGATTTGCTTTAGGGCTGAAGCAAGGCATGAGCCAGGCTTTGTTCTTTAGCAACTGAAAAAAAAAGTATTATGATGAGATTTCTTTCAGAAAAATTAATATATATTGTCTTGGTGAAGAATAAATAATGCTGCAAATAAGTATAAAGTAAAAACTAGTGCCATCTGAGCAGATCATTTTCCATTCTGCCATACACTTTGCAGTGTGTCAGATGCTTAAGATGCACAGTGTACATTTTCTTCCTCTCAGAATCTTTCCTAACCTCTGTTCAGTTTTACATTGTTTCTTTGTTCTGCTTATGCAGTGCAGTTACTCAGCTTATTTAGTGCATCGATGCCTATGTTCTCACAATGGCAAAGAACACATTTCAGCATCTTGCTTTCTGGTGCGATGAATTTGTCACCGTTTAAAATGCCTTCAACAGCAGTTACAGATATGTAACTAGCAGTTGTTCACCCTAGTCTTGCACAGTTCAAAATTAGGTGTCAATACAAAACCCAGGCTTCAGACTGATGCAATCTATAATAGAAATGTGTGTTTCTTCACTCTTTGCCTAAATGGAGTACAGTATGAAAGTTCCATATCCTTTCCTGAACCCAATTATTTAGTTTTTGTTTTGTCACTAGATTGTGAACTTTTCTTTCTGTATAGTAATGATACTTTTTATTTGTATTTACTAATGTGTTGATTAAAGTAGAAAAGTGTGTTAATCTAAATAAAAGCGCCATTGTTTGTTGTTTGGAACCACTTAGTGAGGCTGTTAAGTTTATGACATTTGCCATATTATTTGTGCTGTATTTTAGCTGAAATACCTGTATATTGCTTAAAGACAAAATATATGTTAATTTAGGGAAACATACTCTACTGTTTGATGTTTAAAAATTACCTAGGAAGAATCTTTACTTGAGAGAAAGAATATTTAAAATGTTGAAATCAGTAATAATAGTGTACTTCCATACTTCACTTGTGGATTTAGATTTGACTGGTGCATGAAATCAATGTATTTCAAGATTTGGAGATGCCAGTGTTGGACTGGGGTGTACAAAGTTAAAAATCACACAACACCAGGTTATAGTCCAACAGGTTTAATTGGAAGCACACTAGCTTTCGGAGCGACGCTCCTTCACTTGATGTGTGCTTCCAATTAAACCTGTTGGACTATAACCTGGTGTAATGTATTTCAACAACACCTTGAACGTATGCAGTTTTTTTATGTTGTAAAATGTTTGAAGGTACTTCACAGGAGCATTATGAAACAAAGTTTGATATTGGCTCATACTACATGTTAGTTTGAAAGTTGGCTAAAGTGTTAAATTTAAAGGAGTGATTTGTAAAAGGAGAGAAAAGTGGAGATGTTGAGGGAGGGAATTCCACAGCTTGGACCCCAGGCCATCAAAGGCATGTGGTAGAGCGAGCAAAATCGGAGATGTTTAAGAAGCCAAAGTTGGTGAAGCTCAGGGACTTTAAGGGGATCACAAGGCTGAAGAGAGAAAAGAAAGAGAAGAGGGAGGCTTTGGAATGAATTATAAACCAAGAAGAACTGTGGTTCTGGTCAAGACCTAGATATCTCATGAACTCTAATTCAGTGAGTAAATAGATCATGTACAGAACCTGCTCAGAATTTGATGCAAAGCCTTGCACTTAGCCCTAGTGCACTGAATCATATGTTGTTGCAGAGTGATCACAGGTGAACTGTGACAAGCTTTCTTCTTATTTCCCTTGCTCCATTCAGGTAAGAAATTGGGATCTGCTTAGTACCTCTGCATAAAGTTTGGTGTCAGGAACTCAAACTCGAGGGAATGGCAGCTGGTGACGAGCGGTGTCCCGCAGGGTTCAGTGTGGGGCCACAGCTGTTCGCACTATATATTAATGATTTGGATGAAGGGACTGGGGGCATTCTAGCGACGTTTGCAGATGATACGAAGTTAGGTGGACAGGCAGGTAGTACTGAGGAAGTGGGAGGCTGCAGAAGGATCTAGACAGTTTGGGAGAGTGGTCCAGGAAATGGCTGATGGAATTCAATGTGAGCAAATGCGAGGTCTTGCACTTTGGCCAAAAGAATAAAAGCATAGACTCCTTTCTAAATGGTGAGAAAATTAGTAAAGCCAAAGTACAAAGGGATCTGGGAGTGCTAGTCGAGGATTCTCTAAAGGTAAACATGCAGGTTAAGTCCGTGATTAAGAAAGCGAATACAATGTTGTCACTTATCTCAAGAGGGTTGGAATATAAAAGCAGAGATGTGCTACTGAGACTTTATAAAGGTCTGGTTAGGCCCAATTTGGAGTACAGTGTCCAGTTTTGGTCCCCACACCTCAGGCAGGACATACTGGCACTGGAACGTGTCCAGCAGAGGTTCACACGGATGATCCCTGGTTGGTCTAACATATGAGGAACGGCTGAGGATCCGGGGATTGTATTCATTGGAGTTTAGAAGATTAAGGGGAGACTTAATAGAAACGTACAAGATAATGCATGGCTTGGAAAGGGTGGACGCTAGGAAATTGTTTCCATTAGGCGAGGAGACTAGGACCCGTGGACACAGCCTTAGAATTAGAGGGGGTCAATTCAGAACAGAAATGCGGAGACATTTCTTCAGCCAGAGAGTGGTGGGCCTGTGGAATTCATTGCCACGGAGTGCAGTGGAAGCCGGGACGCTAAATGTCTTCAAGGCAGAGATTGATAGATTCTTGTTGTCTCGAGGAATTAAGGGCTATGGGGAGAACGCTGGTAAGTGGAGTTGAAATGCCCTCAGCCAAGATTGAATGGCGGAGTGGACTCGAAGGGCCGAATGGCCTTACTTCCACTCCTATGTCTTATGGTCTTATGGTCTTATGGAATTGAAGCTGTGGTAGCAAAAAAGGCATATGGCATGTTTGCCTTCATTGGAAGGGGCATTGAATATAAGGATAAGCAAGTTATGCTGCAGCTTTATAGAACTGTCGGTAGGCCATACTTGGAATATAGCATACAGTTTTGGTCACCACTCTACTAGAAGGATATAGATGTTTGGAGAGGCACAGAAAAGGATGTTGCCTGATCTGGGGGATTTTAGCAATAAAGAAAGGTTGGATAGACGGGGTTTGTTTTTGCTGGAATGCAAGATGTTGGGGGTGACTTGAAAGAAGTTTATAAAATTGTGAATGGCGTGGATAGAATGGAAAGTATGAGGGCTTATGGGTGCAGGGCTTATGGTTGAAACGTCAATCCTTCTGCTCCTTGGATGCTGTCTGAACTGCTGTGCCTTTCCAGCACCACGCTCTTCGACTCTGATCTCTAGCATCTGCAGTTCTCACTTTTTCCCAGGGCGGAGGGGTCAATTATTAGGTGGTACAGGTTCAAGGTGCCAGGAGTGAGTTTAAAAAAGATGTATGAGACACGTTTTTCACACAAAGGGTGGTGAGTGCCTGGATTGCATTGCCAGAGGAAGTAATGGAAGCAGACACAATAGCAGCATTCAAGAAGCACCTGGATGAATACATGAATAGGAAGGGAATAGAGGGATACCGATTCTATAAGTGAAGACGTTTTTAGTATGGAAGGGCAAAATGTGTTGGCGCAGGCTTGGAGGGCAGAAGGATCTGTTATTCCTGTGCTGAAGTGTTCTATGTCCTTTGTTGTGCGATTCTTAGTGAAATTGTCACTCACAAACTCAGTTGTAATTAAAAAGATGTGATAAAAGTCAGACAGATTTTGTGATTCATTGCATGTGTTAAGGTTCTTTTCCTGTTGATTAACTTCACTTTCCGTGTCAGATTTGATTCGTAAATACTTGGAAATAACTGGAATAAGGGATTTTAAGAAGTTTTTGGAACAATAAAATAGTACTGTAGAACACAATTTTTGAACCTGGTTGTCCTTAGTGTTTATTTTGTTCTTGATAGGTTTAAGACTTTGATACTGTTCCCAGTTACCCTAAGAAAGTGGTAGTGGCCTTTCTGCCTGAACTGCTGCAGTCTCTGTGCTGTTGGTGTTTTCACAATTATGTTAATTAGAAAGCACCCAGGATACTGATCAAGCAACTATGCAGGAATGCTGATAAATGTCCAAGTTGGAATAATGTGTGACTTGGAGGTTATGGTGTTCCCATGACATTTTTGCTGTTGTCCTTCTTAGTCGTAGAGGTCACAAGGGAGGGAGGTTCAAGTTACAGTAACTTTGGTGAGTTGTTGAAGTGCATTCTGTAGATAGTATCCAAAGCAGTCATCCTGTGCTAATGTTGGAGGAGGTGGCTATTGAGTTCAGTGGAAGCAATGCTGATCAGGAGATCATCATGTTCTTGTAGCAACCACTATAATATTTATGTCATAGCTTATTAGTGTTATCAATATTTTAACTAATTGTTCTCTCAAACATGGATTCTTCCTCGATAACTTTTAAGTGTCAGACAGTACAGTATATGTCCCTTAAATGATCATATATTTTGCCTTCAAGCAAGGCTAGTATGTCAGCTGGTGCATTTATATTGAGAACAACAGCTTAGCTGGATGATTTTACATGTTGTGTGGCAAGGCTAAGACTTACTTTGTGAATCCATTATTTATGAAGCTTTTTGTGATGTATCCTAAGAGATAAAACAATGAACTCTTGAACTCAGCCATTGCTGTTCTTTTCTTCATTAGGGTAGCACGGTGGCTCAGTGGCTAGCACTGCTGCCCCACAGCACCTGGGATGTGGGTTCGATTCCATCCTTGGGTTACTGTCTGTGTGGAATTTGCACATCCTCCCTGTGTCTGCGTGGGTTTCCTCTGGGTGCTCCGGTTTCCTCCCACAGTACAGATTAGTTGGATTGGACATGCTAAAGTGTCCATAGCTGAGCAGGCTAGATAGATTCCCATGGAAAATGAAGGATTGCAGGGATGCTCTTTGGAGGGGCAGTGTGGACTCAATGGGCCAAATGGACTGCTTCCACACTGTAGGGATTCTATGATTATAGGCATTAGTGAACCAATCGGGTTTTCACAACAACAATGATAGTTTCATCTTCACCATTACTTAGACCAGCTTTATATTTCAGATGTTTTATTTGCATTTAAATTGCACCTGTCGCTTGAGTCATACAGCATGGAAGCACACCCACTGGTCCAACCAGGCCATGCCGAACATAATTCCAATCTAATCTAGCCCCACCTGCTGGAATTTGAATCCATATTCTCAGAGTATTACTATGGGTCTCTGGATTATTACATTACCACAATGCTATCAGCTCATTTCTATGTGGGAAGTGGGTGTTACTGACTATCCCCCATTGCCGTTGAAAAGGTGGTGGAGAGGTGCCCTCTAAAACCATTGCAGTCTGTTTGTTGAAGGTACACCCACAGTGTTGTTAGGAAAGAATTTTGACCCAGTAATAGTCAAGGAATAGCAATATTGTTCCAAGTCAGGTTGATGTATGCCTTGGAGGGCAATGGTGGATAATAACTTGCCATGTGTCCATTTGTCCTTGTTCTTCTAGGTGATGGAGGCTGCGGGTTTGGAAGGTGTTGTTGAAGGAATCTGGCTAGTTCCTGCGACGCATCTTGTATATGGTACACACTGCTGCCAATGTATGTTGGTGGTAGACACTGAAATTTGAAGATGTTAAATGGGATGCTAGTCAAGTGAGCTGCTTGGTGTTGGAACTTTTTGTCAATTGTTGGAGCTGCAGTCCTGCAGGCAACTGGAAAGTATTCCAAAATTACCCTGACTTGTGCTTTGTAAATGGTAGACAAACATTGGGGAAATCGGGAGATGAAATACTCAAAATTTAGAACTGCTAGTTTCCAACTTGCTGATGTAATGACTATATTTACATGTTTGGTCTTGTTTAATTTCTAGTCAGTGGTAACTCCAAGGATGTCCATGCTGGGGGTTTCAACTAAGATCATGCCATTGAATATCAAGGGGAGATTACTGGTTTCTCTGTTCTTGGACATGGTCATTACCTATGATTTGTTTGATGTGAATGTTACTTGCCACTTGAATTTTGTTTAGGTCTTGTTGTTTGAGGAACACAGACTGTTTCAATATCTGAGGAGTCCAGTGTGGTATAGTACACATTCATCAGCAAATACCCCTACCTCTAACTTTATAATGTAGGGAAGGTAATTGAAGCAGCTGAATATGTTTGGCCATGGACACTTCCATCAGTTTTTAAAATGTATTCACTCATGAGATGTGGGCATTTCTGGTCTAGGCCTGCATTTATTGTCCATCCCTAATTGCCCAGAGGGCAGCTAAGAGTCAACCACAGAGCCACATTTAAGCCAGACCAGGTAAAGATAACAGGTTTCCTTCCCGAAAGGGCATTAGTGAACCAGATGGGGTTTTCTAATACTTGACAGTGGTTTCATGGTCATCATTAAGCTCTTCATTCCAGATTTTTTATTGAATTCAAATTCAACTATCTGCCATGGTGGGATTTGAACCTGAGTCCCCAGAACACTAGCTGAGTTTCTGAATTAGTAGCTTGGTGATAATACCACAAGGCCATTACCTCCCCATTGACTGGATTTAAGCTGACTTTGCAATCTGAAAACAAAATACAAATCAACCAGAACTGGTCTGGTTTTGAGGGATGATCAGTTGAAGAGTGACAGGTGCAAAGGAACAGGCTTCCTGTCACTCGCTGCACTTGGGAATATTGCATGAAACAGGGAAATCTAAAAAGTAGGAAAAAAAGTTAAAGATGTAAGTCTAACAACTGTTAATCTTATGTTCTTAAAAACGTTGCGTTTGAGTTTCCTTTTAGTGTTCTGATTGTTCCGTTTTGTCTGCTGATATTTTCTCATTAACCTGTTTAGAGATTGTATTGCTCATTTGTCGAGCAGGAGCAACTTGAATGTTCGCATCCTGGTCATAGGTAGGAATATTACCACTGTGCCACGAGATCCAGTCCATCTTGTTTGTTAGATTCTAGCAATCTGCTTGATCTCTGACAACCAAATGGCTTATCAGGATCAGTACTCAGAAACATTTATTTTCTTTTAAAGAGCATCTGTTCTTGGTTCAACCTCATTGTACTAGGGTTGCAAACATCTCCCTTAGTCCCTAGAGTTACATTTTTGGCTTCCTGCTTATCTAATAGTTCTAGTTAATTTTCAGTTTAAAATATGGAACTCAGTCTTCTGATATGAACTGGCAACTTGTTAACCATTTGAAGAATTACTCAATGGAAGCCACAGTTACACTAACTCATTCTTATTTGTTTTCATTTTGCATAACAAGCATCTTTATTGGTTTCAAAAAAAACTTGCAGAGAGCTATTGTCTACCTGGCATTTGGATAGTTCTGCTTCTTTCTTTTAATTCCTTTTTGTGGATGACCTACTTTCAGAGGCATTCAGAGAAACAACCTTCCATGAAGGGATTCAGTAGTTGTAATGCCAGTAAGATCAGATTGATTTTGGTAAATGCTTACAGGCACTTCTTTCATTGGAAGCCTCCCTGTAATGTTTAAATGCCATCAACAGAGTTCCAACTTTTCAGGAAACCGATCTAATCAACATGCTACTTAAATAGAGTAGAAATCATTTCTGAATATTAAAAGCTCTTGGATATGGACATGAATTCCCATAGCCTACAAGAATATGGATCAAGAGCTGAAGATTGAGACTAGGCCTGATAACTCTTTTTGGGCAGCACAGAAATGATGTGTCAAAAAGTCTTGTAAATTTATATGATGCCAGAGAAACAACAAAATAAAAGAATTGCCCAACTCTTGCAGGATTCCACTTTCAAGAGCTTAAAATGTGGATAAAAAGAGAATAGATTGAAATCTAACAGGGACAAAGAGGTGCTCTGTAATCAGGTTTGGTTTGCACAATTTAGATCAGAATAATGAAAAATTCTGATAACCCAGCACTTTATCTTTTTATGCTGTGTGTTCAGTCCCTATGGATGATAATACAGTACATGGGACTTTAGCCAATTAACCGCAGGATTATTCAGGGAATTCAGATATGTAACCAATTAATGCTAGGCTGTCAGAGCCTATTATTATCCTATTTCTTTGGGCATCCACTGATGTCCATAGCCAAGAATGGATGAGCAACATTTCTATATAAATATTAAGAGGCTGCACTTTTTAATACTTGGCTACAGCTGCTTCCAGGCAGTGTAAGCAAAAGTAACCAAATGGGAGTGTTTACTGAATCTTTATGCTTCTGTAAGTTTGGTTGTAGAAGCTTGCAAAAGACTTTGTGGTTGTTTATTATGACAGGAATATCATAATGACCCTGATTCTTAATGTGCACATGCACCACATAATGCTACACAGACCAGGAAGATGTCAGGCTGAACCTTTTGTCTATACAAAACTGGCCAAACTCAGTTTGATTTGATTTGATTTATTGTAGTCATGTGTACCTAGGTGGAATGAAAAGCTTTATTTGCAAGCAGTATAGGCAGACCAAAGTAAGCAAGGACATACAGATTACAGGGTGTTTAGACAGAGCAAGGCATACAGGTTACACTGCACAGGAGGTGCAAGAAGCAAGATCAACATTAACAAGATGAACATTACTTGAAGTTAATCCATTCATCAGTCTAATAACAGCAGGGAAGAGCTGTTCTTGAACCTGTTAGTGCGTGTGTTCAAGCTTCTGTATCTTTTGCCTGATGGAAGAGGTTATAAGAGAGCATTGCGGGGGTGGGAGGGGTCTTTGATGGTGTTGGCAGCCTTTCCATGGCAACAAGAAGTGTAAATGGAGTCTATGGATGGAAGCTTGGCTTCCGTGATGGTCTGCACTGTACATTCCACCTTCTGTAGTTTCTTACAGTGCTGGACAGAGCTGTTATTGTACCTGGCTGTTATATACCCTGATAGTAAGCTTTCTATGGTGCATGTGTAGAAGTTGGTGAGAGTCATGGATATGCCGAATTTCCTAAGCCACCTGAGGAAGAAGAGGCATTGTGTTTTCTTGACCGTCGCATCTACGTGTGAAGTCCATGACAGATTGTCGGTTATCATCATGCCTATGAACTTGATGCTCTCAACCCTTTCAACCTCTGCTCCCTTGATATAGATGGGAGTGTGTTCTCCTCCTTTCTTTCTGAAGTAAATGGTCAGTTCTTTTGTTTAGCCAACACTGAGAGAGAAGTTGTTATGATTGTACCACAACACCAAGCCCGCTATCTCCTTTCTGTATTCTGACTCATTGTTGTTTGATGTCCATCCTACCATAGTAGTATCATCAGCAAACATAGATGGTGTTTGTTTAGAATTTGGCTACACAGTCATGGTATACAGGGAATGCAGTAGTGGGCTTTACTGAAGTTATACCTGGATCCTTGCTGTTGATGCACATATCTATGAGAGAGTGAAGGTCAGATATGGTCCATATTCCTAATCCTTATCTAGTGGTCTGAAGGTGGATAAATCACCTGGACCAAATGGATAACACCCCAGAGTTCTAAAGGAGATAGCTGGAGAGATAGTGGAGGCGTTAGTGGTGATCTCTAAGGAATTGCTGGAATCAGGGAGGGTCCTAGAGGACTGGAAAATCACTAACGTGACACCCCTGTTTAAAAAGGGAGTCAGGCAAATGACAGAAAATTACAGACCAATTAGCCTAACCTTGGTCAAGGATAAGATTCTGGAATCCATTGTGAAGTATTCTTTGAGGAAGTAATGAGCAGGTTAGACCAAGGAGAGCCAATGGATGTTATCTACCTAGACTTCAAGAAGGCATTTGACAAGTTGCTGCACAGGAGGCTACTGAGTAAGATAAGGACCTATAGTCTTAGGGGCAAGGTGCTTGCATGGATAGTAGCTTGGATATCTGGCAGAAAGTAAAGAGTGGTGATAAAAGGGTTCTTCTCAGGATGGCAGCCGGTGACAAGTGGTGTTCTTCAAGACTCGGTGTTGGGACCACAACTTTTCACGTTATACATTAATGACCTAGATGAAGGAACTGAGGGCATTTTGGCTAAGTTTGCAGATGATACAAAGATAGGAAGAGGGACAGGTAGCATTGAGACTGGGGAGACTGTAGAAGGATTTGGTCAGGTTAGGAGAGTGGGCAAAGAAATGGTGATCGTTCAGGAATCATTAGAATCAGGGAGGGTCCCAGAGGACTGGATAACCGCTAATGTGACACCCCTAATTACAGACCGATCAGCCTAACCTCATTTGTGGATAAGATC
Source organism: Hemiscyllium ocellatum (assembly GCF_020745735.1). Classification (NCBI taxonomy): domain Eukaryota; kingdom Metazoa; phylum Chordata; class Chondrichthyes; order Orectolobiformes; family Hemiscylliidae; genus Hemiscyllium; species Hemiscyllium ocellatum. Next base: position 6,767,032 of record NC_083446.1, read on the forward strand.
CATTGTGAAGAATGCGATTTCTGAATACTTGGAAGCATATGATAAAATAGGACAAGCATGGTTTCATCAAGGGAATGCCATGCCTGACAAATCTGGTAGAATTCTTTGAGGAGGCAGGAAGGATGCAGAGGTATTTGGACAGGTTGGGAGAATGGGCAAAAAAGTGGCAGGTTTAGTACAACATGGGAAATGTGAGGTCATGCCCTTTGGTAGGAAGAATTGAGGCATGGACTGTTTTCTAAATGGGCAGAAAATTCAGAAGTCTGAAGTGCACAGAGACTTGGGAATTCTAGTCCAGGATTCTTTCAAGGTAAACTTGCAGGTTGAGTCAGTAGTTAGGAAGACAAATGCAATGATGGCATTTATTTTGAGAGGGCCTGAATATAAAAGCAGGGATGTACTTCTGAGGCTCTTTAAGGGTCTGGTCAGACCAAATTCAGAGTATTGTACACAGTTTTGGGCCCCATATCTCAGGAAGGATGTACTGGCCATGGAGTGTGTTCAGAGGAGGTTCACGAGAATGGTCCCAGGAATGAAACACTTAACATGTGAAAAATGTTTGAGGACTCTGGGTTTATATTTGATGGACTTTAGAAGAATGAGGGAGGAATCTAATTGAAACATACAGAATACTGAATGGACAGAGTAGATGTTGGGAAAACGTTTTTGTTGGTAGGAGAGACTAGGACTCGAGGGCATAGCCTTAGAGTAAAGAGAAGACATTTTAGAATGGAGATAAGGAGAAACTTCTTCAGCCAGAGAGTGGTGTATCTGTGGAATTCATTGCCACATTCATGGCTGTGGAGGCCAAGTCAATGTGTATATTTAAGATTGAGATGAATAGGTTCTTGAGGATCAAGCTTACGTGGAGAAAATGGGAGAATGAGGTTGAGAAACTTATCAGCCATGATTGAATGGCGGAGCAGACTCAATAGGCTGAATGGCCTAACTTCTTGTCCTATGTCTTATTGCCTTATGATTTATGACCACTGCCACAGCATAATGGTGAATATTATGAAGGAGAAAATGAAATTCAGCTTTTAAATAATTTGCTCTTTTTGCTGGTAAGACTTCAAACTTTTGAGTAATGGTTGATTGAGTCATTTCAGAGTCATTGCTCTGAGTGGATTTGACTCAACTTCAACTCGTTCCTTCCGAAGAGGAGCAGTTGGGTTGAAAATTGTTCTCAAGCCTCAGCATTAGAATTGAACCTTTCATTGCTCCAGAGTGAGATGTTTCTTTTGCTGTGTTAGCCTTTTTTGTGACCTACTTATATAAGTGAGGTTATTAGACTTGGGCTATTTGATGTTCCTTGGCTGTATAGCTACAAATCTGCTTATGTTTCAAACTGCATTACTTTGCAAGAATGGTCTTCTTTAGATCTGGAAAACTAACTTTATTGCCTTGAGAATCTCGCCAGGTCCTGCTGTGTTTCCCAGCACTTCTGTTCAGTGCTCAAATTCCATGATCAAAAAGGATAATTACTAAGTATTAGAATCAGGAATTGAACATTAAAGGAAGAAGGCCTGTGTGCTGTGTAACTTTTCTGACTCTACTACTGCCTCAACTACCTGCTGATGAAATCCGTGTCTTTGTTACTTCTTGACTAGTCTTTTCCAACTTATTCTTGGCCAGCCATGTTTTACCCCAAAATTTGCTGCTCATATCCTAACTCGCGTTAAGTTCCCAACCACAGATCATCCAATGTACAATCTGTGTTAAATTGGTTCCTAATCAAGCATTAGTTTTAAAATTCACTTTCTTGTTTTCTGATCCCATTATGCTTCCTCCCTAATTTTGTAATCTCTTCCAGCCTCATAATCCTCAAAAATATTGGCATTCTTCTAGTTCTGATCTGTTGAGCAGCCTTGAAATGAATGGCTGCACAGTTGGTTTATGCATCTTCAACTACAGAGCCCTAAATTCTGAAATTCCCATCCTAAGTCTCTCCACCTCTCTAATCCTCTTTCCTCCTTAAACCTATCTCTTCCAATGAGATGTTGGTTAACTGCTGTAAATCTCGTATGCAGCTTGGGTCATATTTTACTTTGTTGTGTCACGGTGTGAATATCCTGGAACACATCCCCTAAAAGCTTTGTGGATGTCCCTACACTAAATGGGACTGAAGTAGTTCAAGAAGGTAGTTCATCACTACCTTCTCAAAGGCAATTTGGGTTGGGCAATAAATGCTAAGTCAGCCAGCAAAATCCACATCTTTTTAATGAGTTAAAGTAAAGATATTAGAATTGTCCTTAGATGGAGCTGAGTAAGTGAAGGGAAAATCATTCAGGTTTTTTGCCCTGATCACTATTGCAGTGACACTTCAATTAATCTAACTGTAGATGTACATAAAGTGATGTTAACGTATCATCTCTCTGAATCCTGCTGCAAAATGTATCTTTAATGTAAGTTAATAAAGAGAAACTAAATCTGTAAGTTGTGCTGTAAAATTTACTAGAGCAAATCAAACTACAAAATGCACAGTATAATTATTGGCAGCAGATCGCAGAGCTGTCATGGACAACTTAAGATTAGGGAATGCAGTTTAACCAATCTATGAGTGCTAGTGGATTAAAAGCCATAAATTCATGCCAGCTGTTCTTTTGTTCTGTGTGTAATATAAATTGAATTGTTTGTTTCTTTAACTTGAGTATCCTGAGATGTGGGAGTTTGTTTCTCTTCTGTTGCTGCCTACATGCAAGAATGGTTCACCCTTTACTGGAATGCATCTTATTTATTTAAAGCATTTTTTCTCATGAATGATGGCCCTAGTCATAGTACCCACCACTGGCTTATTGATCAAAAGTTTCAGATTACAAACTTTATCCCAGTTTTCTTTCCTGGATGATAGTTGCACTTTATTAATTTATACTCCTTCTGGATCCATCTTTTGACTTTTTACTTATCCCATTATGATCTCCTTTGTTTTGTTCCATAATTCCTTTCATCATTTAATGTCTTCTGCCTTCCACCTTGCTCATGCATCTTCCCTTTTGTTTCTTTTTTGTCTCCTTCTCTCTGCCTCTAATACTTTCTAGCTTCCATCAAAGTTCATTCAGCTGTAATATTTCTCTCTCCACTGAGGCTGACTTATGAACAGATAAATTACAAATGGAAATCAGCCATTCCACTCCCTGAGACTGTTCTGCCATTCCAGAAGATCTTGGCTTGCGTGGATTGTAGCTTCAGCTCTTGTTACCCGTTGACTCCTTTGTTACTTAAAAATCTTCTGCCTTAAAAATATTCAATGATTCTACTTCCACCTCTTCTGGGGAAAAGAATTCCATAGATTCATGACTCTCTAAGAGAGAAAAAAATCATTTTAACTGGGAGAATCCTAGTTCTAGACTCATCCACAGAAAGAAACATCCTCTCAGAATCCATCCCACCAAATCCCCTCAAGATCTTATATGTTTCATTAATTTCACCTCTCCTTCTAAATATCATCGACACAGGCTCAACCTCTCCAATGTTTCCTGCTAAGATAACCCCCTTTTTCCCAGATTTTTTTTTAAATACAGAGGTTATATTAGCCACCCTCCAATCTCTAGGACTGTTCCAGAATCTCCAGAACAACCAATATATCCACTAATTCCATGGACACCTCCTTTAGTAATCTGGGATGTAGCTGATCTGACCCTAGGATTTTACCAGATTTCAGACCCACTAATTTCTCCAGCATTTTTTTTCAACTAATACTAATCTTCAATTCCTCCTACTCAAAAGACTCTTACTTCCTTAGAATATGTAGGAAGTTATTTGTGTCTTCTTCTAAGAAGGCATGGTGGCTCAGTGGTTAGCACTGTTGCCTCACAGTGTCAGGGATCCAGATTTGATTCCAAATCTAGGCAACTGTCTGGATGGAGTTTGCACTTTCTCCCCGTGTCCATGTGGATTTCCTCTGGGTGCTCTGGTTTCCTCTCTCAGTCCAAAGATATGCAGATTAGGTGGATTGGCCATGCTAAACTGCCCCTAGTATCCAGGAATGTGCAGGCTAGGTGGATTAGCCATGGGAAATGCAAGGTTACAGGACTAGGGTCAGGTGGGGTTGGGTCTGGATAGGACACTCTTTGAAGGGTTGGTCTGGACTTAATGGACTGAATGGTCTTCTTCCACACAAGGGATTCTGTGATTCGATAAATTAAATTAGTTCTTTAATTGCTCTGCCATTTCCTTGTTTTTGATTGTTGGTCCTGCTGTAAGGGGACATTCATCTGCATTAATCATTTTCTTTTTACATACATATAGAAGCTTATATTCTTTGCGATTTGCTTTCATAATCCATCTTTTGCCCTCTTACTCAAACTCTTGCTGACTTCTACTGCTCCAAGTCCTCAGGCTTGCTATTTTACTTCATATGACACAATGTTGAATCTAATACTATTGTTAATTATTTTATTAGATATGATTTGCTTACTTTTCCCTGTCCTTTCAGCAAGAAGAATATATAGTTGTCACAATATATGCATTCATTTTTTAAATATTAACATTGCATATTTTCTGACATGCCTTATAATGAGTTTGTCTAGTTTATCACTGCCAAAACAGCCCTCAAACCTTTGTCTTTCCTTTTTCTCTCCTTTCATAACTGGCTCTTATAGAATATAGAATATAGAAGTGTATAGATTCTGCAGTGTTCGTAGTCCTGGTCCACTGGTCTACTGGAATAGTCTGGGAATAATGACTGTATATTTTGTTTTCTCATGTAAACACAGCATGTAATCGGTTGTGTGTATACATACATAGACACAGGCAGTTTTACTAGCACTAGAATCTCAATCACCTAATCTCAGGCTTGACAGATAGGTAGGCTCACTCCTGTCTGGAGGACAACCTCTTGCAAGTATATTTAACATAAAGGAACGAATGTTTGATGGCTGGGGAGCGATTCGGCGATAAGATCAACATTAATTTCCTCAGCTGTGTACTTTTTAGTGTTACGTATTAACTGTTTGTTCTAACTAAATGCTTTCAGCAACTCAAAAATCAAGTGACAGAAGAAAACTCAGGATAAATAATTTGAGCAATTTAATTACTCTGGTTAGATCTGCTGCCAGTTTTCCATCCAGGATCCCCAATGCCCTAAAGATTTCTAAGGAATTTTCAGGTCACGGTTGTACAGTTTTTCAAGACATATTGTTCTTACAATTAATGAAAAGTAATCAGTCAATCATTCAGTATTGTTTAATTTTTTTATTCAATTTTGTTTATTATATATGGCAAGAGGGGAAGTGGGAGAGTGAGTTTGGCTTTCACAGAATTTCACAATACATTTCAGGGTTATTAATTTAAAAAGATGTCACGTTCTATACACAGGCCTTTTAATTGAATAGATAGGTATTGTTGGCATTATTGAAAGTGGAAAAGGTCTGTGGACAGAAATGTTGCAGTCCCTTTTGGCCAGCAAGACACTTGCCTCCCACTGCTGTTAGTGCAGACACATTCAAATTGTGGGTACAACTCATAATCAGAGTTGGGATGAAGTCAATAGAAATAAAGACATCTTACGTTTGACCCAATGTCTGTACTCACGTTTTACTTGTACCAAATTAGGTCAGTGCTCTTTCAAATGTGTGTGCTTATATAGTATTGAGAGAAATTTACTACGGGTTAAATGTTCCTACGGGAGTAGCGTTGGTCACAATTTCCACTTGATAGAGACTCTAAAATTTGGAAAGTGGGTTTCACTGCACTGGTTTGGCTTAATCAAACTTAACACATTTCCCTTTGAATGTACTGCAGAGCCTAATTGTAATAACTAGTCTCAGTTTCATTCTGAACCTCCTGATTCTGAGTTACTTTTTCTTCCAGAAATAGATGGAATTAAGATTCACAGAAGATTGGGGTGGAACAAAGTTGTTTTGATCAGATGGGCTTCACTTGAATGGTGCTGTGCCCAGTGTCCTGGAAAATAGAATGACTAGGGTTGTAAAAAGGGTTTTACGTTAGTGAGTTTGGGGGGTGGGGGTGTGGAGCCTGTTGTGCTTAGTAGGTGTTACATAGACTTAGAAAGCCAAAAGGTAAGGTGGCATCGCAGGGCAACTATTTTGATAATGACACCTAGATTGGTACAGGAAAGGGACAGCGTGTTCAAGCATAAGAAAACAGTAGCTAATAGGGCTAAAGGGGCAAAAAATGTTAAAAATGCAAACATAAGGGCTCTTAGTATTCAGAATAAAAGAATTGAAGGTGGATTTGAAGATTACGAGAACATTCATTGAATAACAGAGCTGACTTGATGGGCTAAATGGCCTACTTCTGCTCCTACAAGTTATCATTTTATGGTGTTTTGATCCCAACTCTGCTTGCATTTTGAATGATTTGACCCATTATGTTGGTAATGTTTTTCTGAGATTGATTCTGATTTGTTGAATGCATTTGTATAGCACTGTTGATAGCCTGAAAAGACTTTAGGTGAACGTTATGAGGGGCTGTGGGTAGCCATTTTAATAATGTACCACCCAGCTGTACTTCCAGACTGAGAATGAATAGCTATTTCAAGTGCAGTTTGTTGTGGGCAAAATGTTTTTCTGCTATTAGTTCCTCTTGATTACTAAATACTGTTGTGGAGTTTTTTGACAATCCAAGGCTGCAATAGCTAAATGTTACTTTTGTTTATTATTCAAAGTAGCAGATTCAAGTGATACAGGGTAATTAAATACCTGCTAATTCTTATGATTTTGAGTTTGCAGTGATTGTGACACTGGAGCATTTGGACCTGAGATTCGTCCTTCATTTAATTTGTCTGTGCTGTTTTCGCTGATCTCAATTACACCATTGCTGCAATTAGCCTTTGTGCCCCTGGATTAGAGAGGGGTGGTGGGAGGTCAACCAGGCATTCTCTATGTCATTGTTATCCAGTTTCCCTTGTTGAAAACTGAGAGTGTATGATTGCCGGTAAACGTAGAATGTCTCCTCTGTATTACCCTCCCATGTCAAATGACCTGTAAAACATGCTGCTTAAGAACATGATCTAAGCTCATTTTGTCACAGGAGTAACTAAATGTTTCATAGTTTGAAGCTTCCATCCTTACATTACATTAAATGTGAAATATTAGCTCATATTTGTTCATGACTTTCGCTGAAAATCTCTGATTTCAAATTAGGTTGTCAAATATTTTCTGTCTTTCACCTATTGTGCTTTGTTAAGTGGTGCTGTTCTTTTATACTGAGCTTTAAAACTCAGTACTGTTATACTTAATGATACTCAATACAAGCTACAGGGATATTTAATCCTCTAAGAGTCACCTTTGTAACAAGAGCCAAAGAATGAAAAAGAAGTATCTAAAGCTCTAGATGCAGAACAAGAATAGAATATTCCTGGAAAAAGAGACATGCTGTTGACGTTTTTCATTATGCACTCATCAGGACAGATGCAAGAATGCCAAAATATTAGAGGAAACAATCATTTATATTGCATGAGAAAAGGGTGCTCCTTGTTGGCAAGTTGATTTGGGTAGGTTGAGGCATTGTTGCAGAATAGTATTGTGAAGTGCAATTTCACCCAGAGACATACCTCTCAGCCAGAAGTGTACTGAAAGTTTGAAGCCTGAAGTTGTATACAGGCAATGTAGAACTACCAACACTGACTTTCTTGGTTGGGCTTCTTATATTCGATTTCATCTTTATGGTAGGATGTGACAGTTGGAACAGATCAGTTGAGAGATCTACTGACTTGGAAGCACACCAAAGTGACTCATGCAGATAAAGAGTGGAGAATGTCATCATCATTTATTGGACAAGCTTTTTATGGAGGTGTGGATAATCAGTTGTAAAGGGAGATTTCTCAGCTTTTGTCAGTTTACTGCTTCAAATAACTCCTCTCACTTAAATTACTTATGCCACACAGCAAAGTCCAAACTCAAGTTGTAGATCTGGAACTTATTCTCCTCTTGCCAATCCAGTGTTTAGAAATAACCTATCTTCCAGGATCTGACGGTGATTCATGTAGTGTAAGTAATGTTGGGTGACGATGAAATTTTATCCTTGATCACCTACAGACATGAGAGATAATTTTATGAAATTTCATCTGCTGGGAGTGCATATTATGGAGCATAATGGCAGAATGAAGCATTGATTTTTGAAATTATTTCCTAAAATTCCACTTCAAACTTCTATTTATCTTTTGAAATTGAAATGCAGATCAAATAAGTGGAGCTGATAAAGGAAACTAGACAGGTCTACCTGTGAATATGGATGAGTGAGGGTAATTTCTTGAAATTCAAGAAAGATAAACTATTTCTGCCAGTTACCTGAATTATAACTGTGGACTAAAATGTGGATATACATTTTCCCAAATAACTACTATATTACCTGCCTTTACTGGGTAGGACAAGCTACAGGCTTAATGGACCAAAGTGTCTGAAATTGCACAATTATTATAAATAGAAATTATTGGTGGAATTTCATAGAGCTGTACAGCATGGAAACAGACCCTTGGTCCAATTTGTCCATGCTTACCAGACATCCTAAATTAATCTAATCCCATTTGCTAGCATTTGACCCATATCCCTCTAAACTCTTACTATGTTAGTTTTGTGGACAATCATTCGTCTGTTATAAGTCTTAACAATCATCTTGTGAGACAATTGGGGATGGATTTTGGCAAGCAAAGCGAAAAGTTAAGTCTGGGAATGGACTGACTTGTTGGACCTAATTTGATAAAAAGTGCCTTGATACTTGATCCACGCTATTTGTGTGCATGCATGTTGTATGTGTATGTGTGTGTAGGGGTGCATGTAGGTTAGGCAGGAGGAAACAGTCTTACTGATGGTCATTGTGTGGTGTTTGAAACGGCTTTGTAATGAACAGAGGAGAGAGCTCTCAATTGTCTGGTTTGGTTTGAATAGAGCTGGGGAAAGGAGCATCATATGTAGAAAGAGCAGGACCATAAACAATGAATGTATATTATAGGAAGTGATTACAGAGTAGTGGATGCACTGTTTATAATCTTGTAGGATTTCATAGATTCTGGAAAAGTCACAGGTGATTGGAAAACTGACAGTGTAGCTGTTTACTTAACAAGGGAAGCAGACAAAAACCAGACAATGATAGGCCAATTAGCTTAATATATCTATTATTGAGAAAATGTTAAGAGTCTATTATAAAGAATGCAAAAGCAGAGCATTTACAATCAGAGCCAGCATGGCTTCATGAAGGGGAAATCACATCTGACAAATTTACTACAATTCTTTGAAGAGGCAGCAAGTGGGATAGATAAAGAGGAAGCAGTAGGTATATTTTCAGAAGGCATTTGATAGATTCCATACATTAGACTACTTAATAAGATTAGAGTCTATGGTTTTGGAGGTAGAATATTAGCATGGTGATGTTGATTAACTGGGTTACATAGCTACAGGATGCATCTTTTTGACTAGAGACTGCTTCCTCACACATTCTGCTGTAGTATCTTGTGAAGTCAAGCAGCCTTACTGAAACCATCCTGTTTGTCCGTGATATTCATTGATTTGTAAACTAATCTCAAAAATAAGTTTCTTCTGCCCTCTTCCTCATAACAATGTGAAACACATTAGTGTTGTATTTAATAGAAAAGGCTGAATAAATTCTTGGCTGAACTCCCTTTCATCTGAAAAGTAAATGAATGGTTTGCAGTACTCCTGTTTACAGCGCGATGCTAATAAGATTTTCCTGGGTGTTTGGAGACCCAAGAGGCTGCTGTCATTGTCTAAAAGTGTAATAAATCACAGTTTGTTCTCAGTAAACAATCTAAGCCTTCCTTTGATCACTAACAGTCAGACCACTCGTGCCTATTGCTGGGCAGACTCAGAACAGGTCACATCAAGTCCTTTATTTACCCTAAATTCAAAATTACAGACTCAAGAATCCTTGAGAAACCTCAAAATTGTAAAGATGCACCAAGCTGAGGCAACTGACTGCCCTGAAACTTTTTTGATTGGTCAGTGCTGATGGTTGGCAATATGGCATCATCCTGGACCTTGACATTAATCTTTCTGTTGCTGAAGCAACTTTATGTTGCTGTAGCTGCCAGTTTCTCTGGCCCAATGGCCAGGGTATTGGTATTACTAACATGGCAGTAAAGATAGCAACTTATTTATGCTGATGTCTCTAATAGTCATTATTTAAACAAATGCCATTCAGTAGATGTAATTGAATAATTGAAAGGATAATAAAGTTAATCAACCTGTTCTATAAACATTTGACTTTTGAACAGTGGTTTAGAATGAGTTCCTTTTTAAAATATAGGAGAAACTATTCATAGTGAGTGACCTGTGGCTGTGGAATTATAGAGTCATAGAGATGTACAGCATGGAAACAGACCCTTCGGTCCAACCCGTCCATGCCGACCAGATATCCTAATCTAATCTAGTCCCACCTGCCAGCACACTGCCCATATCCCTCCAAACCCTTCCTATTCATATACCCATCCAAATGCCCTTTAGATGTTGCAATTGTACCAGCCTCCACTACTTCCTCTGGCACTCATTCCATACACGTACCACCCTCTGCGAGAAAAAGTTGCCCCTTTGGTCTCTTTTATATCTTTCCCCTTTCACCCTAAATCTATACCCTCTAGTTCTAGACTCCTCAACCCCAGGGAAAAGACTTTGCCTATTTATCTTATCCATGCCTCTCATAATTTTGTAAACCTCTATAAAGTCACCCCTCAGCATCCGATGCTCCAGGGAAAGCAGCCTCAGCCTGTTCAGCCTCTCTCTGTAGCTCAGATCCTCCAACCCTGGCAACATCCTTGTAAACCTTTTCTGAACGCTTTCAAGTTTCACAACATCTTTCTGATAGGAAGGAGATCAGAATTGCATGCAATATTCCAACAGTGACCTAACCAATGTACTGTGAAGCTGCAACATGACCTCCCAACACCGGTACTCAGTACTCTGACCAATAAAGGAAAGCATACCAAACTCCTTCTTCACTATCCTATCTACCTGCGACTGTACTTTCAAGGAGCTATGAACCTGCACTCCAAGGTCTCTTTGTTCAGCAACACTCCCTAGGACCTTTCCATTCAGTGTATAAGTCCTGCTAAGATTTGCTTTCCCAAAATGCAGCACCACGCGTTTATCTGAATTAAACTCCATCTGCCACTTCTCAGCCCATTGGCCCATCTGGTTCAGATCCTGTTGTAATCTGAGGTAATCCTCTTTGCTGTCCACTAGACCTCGCAATGTTGGTGTCATCTGCAAACTTACTAACTGTACCTCTTATGCTCGCATCCAAATCACTCATGTAAATGACAAAAAGTAGAGGGCCCAGCACCAATCCTTGAGGCACTCCATTGGTCACAGGCCTCCAGTTTGAAAAACAACTCTCCACCTCCACCCTCTGTCTTCTACCTTTGAACCAGCTCTGTATCCAGATGGCTAGTTCTACCTGTATTCCATGAGATCTAACCTTGCTAATCAGTCTTCCATGGGGAACCTTGTCAAATGCCTTACTGAAGTCCATATAGATCACACCTACTGCTCTACCATCATCAATCTTCTTTGTTACTTCTTCAAAAAACTCAATCAAGTTTGTGAGACATGATTTCCCACACACAAAGCCATGTTGACTATCCCGAATCAGTGCTTGCCTTTCCAAATACATGTGCATCCTATCCCTCAGGATTCCCTCAAATAACTTACTCACCACTGAGGTTAGGCTCACCGGTCTATAGTTCCCTGGCTTGTCTTTACTGCCTTTCTTAAACAGTGGCACCACGTTTGCCAGTCTCCAGTCTTTCGGCACCTCACCTGTGACGATCGATAATACAAATATCTCAGCAAGAGGCCCAGCAATCACTTCTTTAGCTTCCCACAGAGTTCTTGGGTACACCTGATCAGGTCCTGGGGATTTATCCACCTTTAACCATTTCAAAGCATTCAGCACTGCCTCCTCTGTAATCTGGACATTTTGCAAGATGTCACCATCCATTTCCCTGCAGTCCATATCTTCCATATCCTTTTCCACAGTTAATACTGATGCAAAATATTCATTTACTATCTCCCCTATTTTCTGTGACTCCGCACAAAGACCGCCTTGCTGATCTTTGAGTTGCCCTATTCTCTCCCTAGTTGCCCTTATGTCCTGAATGTATTTGTAAAATCCCTTTGGATTGTCCTGAATTCTATTTGCCAAAGCTATCTCATGTCCCCCTTTTGCCCTCCTGATTTCCCTCTTAAGTATACTTCTACTTCCTTTATACTCTTCTAAGGATTCACTCGATCTATCCTGTCTATACCTGACATACGCTTCCTTCTTTTTCTGAACCAAACCCTCAATTTCTTTAGTCATCCAGCATTCCCTATACCTACCAGCCTTCCCTTTCACCCTGACAGGAATATACTTTCTCTGGATTCTTGTTATCTCATTTCTGAAGGCTTCCCATTTTCCAGCAGTCCCTTTACCTGCGAACATCTGCCTCCAATCAGCTTTCGAACGTTCTTGCCTAATACCGTCAAAATTGGCCTTTCTCCAATTTAGAACTTCAACTTTTAGATCTGGTCTATCTTTTTCCATCACTATTTTAAAACGAATAGAATTATGGTCGCTGGCCCCAAAGTGCCCCCCCCACTGACATCTCAGTCACCTGCCCTGCCTTATTTCCAAAGAGTAGGTCAAGTTTTGCACGTTCTGTGGTAGGTACATCCACATACTGAATCAGAAAATTGTCTTGTACACACTTAAGAAATTCCTCTCCATCTAAACCTTTAACACTATGGCAGTCCCAGTTGATGTTTGGAAAGTTAAAATCCCCTACCATAACTACCCTATTATTCTTACAGATAGCTGAGATCTCCTTACAAGTTTGTTTCTCAATTTCCCTCTGACTATTGAGGGATCTATAATACAATCCCAATAAGGTGATCATCCCTTTCTTATTTCTCAGTTCCACCCAAATAACTTCCCTGGATGTATTTCCAGGAATATCCTCCCTCAGTACAATGTAATGCTATCCCTTATCAAAAATGCCACTCTCCCTCCTCTCTTGCCTCCCTTTCTATCCTTCCTGTAGCATTTGTATCCTGGAACATTAAGCTGTCAGTCCTGCCCATCCCTGAGCCATGTTTCCGTAATTGCTATGATATCCCAGTCCCATGTTTCTAACCATGCCCTGAGTTCATCTGCCTTCCCTGTTAGGCCCCTTGCATTGAAATAAATGCAGTTTAATTTATTAGTCCTACCTTGTCCCAGCCTGCCCTGACTGTTTGACTCACTTCTATTCTCAGCTGTACCCATCTCAGATCGATCTCTTTCCTCACTGTCTCCCTGAGTCCCACCCCCCACCTTACTAGTTTAAATCCTCCCAAGCAGTTCTAGCAAATTTCCCTGCCAGTATATTAGTCCCCTTCAATTTAGGTGCAATCCATCCTTCTTGCACAGGTCACTTCTACCCCAAAAGTGATTCCAATGATCCAAAAATGTGAATCCTTCTCCCATGCACCAGCTCCTCAGCCATGTATTCATCTGCTCTGTCCTCTTATTCCTGCCCTCACTAGCTCGTAGCACTGGGAGTAATCCAGATATTACTACGCTTGAGGACGTCCTTTTTAAATTTCTGCCTAAGTCTCTGTAATCTCCCTTCAGAGTCTCAACCTTTTACCTACCAATGTCGTTGGTTCCAATGTGGACAATGACCTCCTGCTGGCCCCTCTCCCCCATGAGAACATTCTGCACCCTCTCTGTGACATCCATGATCCTGGCACCAGGGAAACAACACACCATTCTGCTTTTTCTCTGCTGGCCACAGAAACATGTGTCTGTACCTCTGACTACAGAATCCCCTAACACAATTGATCTCTTGGAAGCTGACGTACCCCTCGTTGCATTAGAGCCAGTGTCAATACCAGAAACTTGGCTGTTCGTGCTACGTTCCCCTGAGAATCCATCACCCCCTACATTTTCCAAAACAGCATACCTGTTGAAATGGGTATATCCACAAAAGACTCCTGCCCTAGGTGCCAACCTCTCTCACCCTTCCTGGAGTTAATCCATCTATGTGACTGTATTTGAGACTTTCCCCCTTCCTATAACTGCCATCCATCCCATATTGTTGCTATTGCAAATTCCTCATTGCTTCTATCTGTCTCTCCAACCAATCCACTCGATCTGATAAGATTATGGCAGATATAATCCGCAGTAATCCTTAAACTCTCTTTTAACTCCCACATCTGACAAGAAGTACATACCACTGCAAAGGCCATTTTTGCTCCTTCACAATCTACAGACCCAAAAAATAACACCGTCTTATTCCTCTATAAACACTACCCCAGGTTAAATTAATAGCTATGGCTTATATTTTAAGTTTAATTCATAGACTTATCTCTAAAAACATATAATCAAGAAAGAATCCACTACACTCACTACTGCAGCCTTTCTCTTGGACAGACTTAAAACAACAATTAACTTACCTGATTCTGTGCTGTGAACTTCGCCCAACAGTACCTCCAAGATTAGTTGTGAATTTTACTGTTTGTTACTTTTCCCAGATGCACTCCGATGTCCAGCAATACATGTATTCAAACAGCAAAGGCGGTAACTGTGCAGGTTCTCGTTTTCGTTCTCGTTCTCTCTCTCTCCTGCACTGTCCTCACCACATGCTTCGTTTGTCTGCTCTTCTCCCTTTTAAACTGCTGTTGTTTTGAATTATTTTTCCAGAAAGTTCCAAAACAATGCAACAGCATATAAAACAGTAATTGCTGCTCCTGAAATTCGAGGAAATCACCTCCAACACCTAAAATACATCAAAAATAAGGGGCAGCTCTTACAGCCAGAAATCTTTCCCGTCCTCCATCTTGGATTACCCAGAATCCTCACTTCTCAGTGGCTTACCATCATGTGTTGGAGACGAACTAGGATCTCCATAAGTAGGCCCTCTGCTTGCTTCAGGACTCTGATTCAGAGTTGATTGTGCAAACACTCACATTGTAGCAAAATGATAAATCACAGAAAACTTTATTGACTTTTTTTCTTTCAGTGTTGGAAATCTGTAATACCAAGCAAATATTCTGTTATTCTGAACATATTACATTTTATTTTTCTGAATTATTTCTATGGTTTTGTATTTTTGAACATCTGTAATGCTGAACTTTTTAATTCTTTATTTTTCTATTTTTTCCTAAGAATTTGTACTCAAGAATCTGTACCTCAGTACCCTTATACCTAAAATGGCTCTGTAAAGTGGCAACTTGTAAATTTTTGACTGTACTCATGTGAGTACATGTGACAATAAAGCTAATTCATTCAATTCATATTTCAGAACTATACAGCAGATGTGTGAGCAGCATCAAAATAAGTGTCATTCCCTGTGGTTCGGTGGTTTTCACCATGTCGCTTGGATTTGATTCCTGGCCAGAGAATGACTCTTCCTTTTTCCACCTCAGAAAGTGGGGAAGGCAGAGTCATTAAATATTTTTAAGGCAGAGTTAGATAGTTTCACATCTAACAAGACAGTCAAAGATTATCAGGGTATATGGGATTGTGGAATTGGGTCGACAGTCATATCTGCAGTATCTTATTGAATGAACAGTCTCAAGAAGCTGAATAGCTTACTCTGGTTCCTAATTCTCTATGAAGTATTTTTGAATGTGACTTTGGAAAATTGAACAAATATTTTTGAGATAATATTTCATGTTCTTGAATGCTGTTAAATAGTTAGCGACCAAAGAGTTTAAAGCTGACAAGCTGTTCACAGTATTAATTTAACCTTCATTGCATTAGGCTGTAAATTGCAAGAGTTTAGTTCAGAGTGGTGCTGGAAAAGCACAGCAGATCAGGCAGCATTCAAGAAGTGGTCCTGCTCCTCGGATGCTGCCTGACCTACTGTGCTCTCCCAGCACCACTCTGATCTAAACTCTGGTTTCCAGCATCTGCAGTGCTCACTTTTGCTGCCTTCAAAATTGCAAGATTTAAATTTATACTACAAAGGATCAGAGCTGCAAGGTTATATTTTATGTTGTTGCTCCCAAAGCTGTCTAAACTGGAAAGCATTGGGCAGAGAATAAAGAATGGAATGCAGGGTTCTTAATTTTCTTTTGCCCTTGTCAAGGTGTAGTACATAGATTAATGTAAAGCAGACAACATCTCCAGGCCTATAATGTGTTAATTCTGATTTTCGACATTTATGTTTTCTCATGCTGTCTGTCTAATATATTTTCTGAGTGTGACAGCCGTTAGTGCCAACTTGAGCCCCTGTCTGTAGCCCCCTAGGTTAGATTTAAACTGAGTCAAACATGTTATGCGTATAGCCAGTCAAGAAAGACAGTACAGGAAGAACTTGGGATTATCAATCTGGGTTAGGTGGACCTGAAAGAACATTGTGCTATGAATCCACTGGATCACCCAACCTCCAAATTGAATACACACCAATTTTACAGGACTGAATGAATTTGTCTGAGAGGTGTAGAGTGTAATATGGCCTCTCTTTAATTCCCACAACGTGCTCCACTTGTACATTTATTTTTGCAGCATGCAGCTTGGCTTTCTGTGCTCATGTGTAACTATTGCTGTTATACCATGCCACTCCAGAATGAATTTCTTAGTCCAATTGCTTGAATGGGGCATTTATAAATAAATTTCTCTGCTTGTATTCTTGTTTGCTGAGTTATGGGTCCATGGGTAACTTGCTGTCTGTCTTCACCTTTCACTTGTGAACTTACAAAACGTTGAACTGTGGAGGGCATAACAAGTATGAATGATCCTATCCATGCTTCTGTGAGCAGGAGAAGAAACCTCAGCAGGTCAGAGATGAAACCTGCTATCCACCTGCTCCATATATCTCATTTGAGACATAGAAGCAGCTAATTTGTTGATTTTTCTGACTGTGCCTGAGGTTGTGCACTTATGTTCATGACTAAACAAATCTCTCCTTGTTTTCCAGCTGTGATCAGAGACTGCAAGTTATCCTAAAGGATGAGCAGCACAATGTCAACAGCCACAGACTATGACAGCATTGAGATACAGCAGCAATACAATGACATAAATAACCGTTGGGATGCCAATGAGGAGGAGTGGGACAATGAGAACAGCTCTGCACGACTCTTTGAACGCTCACGTATCAAGGCCTTGGCAGGTAGGCAGAAAATACTGATTGGTGAGACTAACAATTGCAAGGCAGGAAGGGAAAAGTCTACAGCAGAGTGGAGCTGCAAATGAAAAAGAAAGATTCTTCTCTTTTAAATTCCATAGATAGGACAAAACTCAACCATTCCTTTTTGCTGTTTCTATTGCTGGCTTTCTCTTTTTGAACATGTTGATTTTTACAATGTGGTGCAATTCCCTTTCTGGTGTATTGCCAAGTGGCCATCCTTCTTTCATGAAACTAGGCTGCATCTGGTGCTATATGACTCTGTGGGACATTGTAGTGAACCCTGATCCTATCCTCATGCATTCAGTATTTGCACACTTTCCAACAGAGTTCACTGAATGTATTTAAAAGTGGCTATTCTGACTGATTATTCGCCTCCTTACCCCAGGACACCAGGACTAAATATGGGACCCCATATGAAAAATGGAAACAGAATAGAACTATTTAAGAATCATCTGCACTTGAAATGTTAAATCTAGTTTTGCGCCACAGATGCGACAGATCTGCTGAGTTTCGCCAGCAATTTCTACCTTTGTTTCACATCTCCAGCATTTGCATTTCTCAGTTTTATTATGGAACTATTTAAGTTTCAATGAGTTACAATACTCTCATCCTGATTAGACAGTGTGTGTTGCCCTATTGCTCTGCACCTGCCCGCCCATCCTCCCTTAAAATAGCGAAAACAAAAAATGCTGGAAGTCACAGTGGATCAGGCAGCATCCTTGGAGCGAGAAAGCAAGCTAATGTTTTGAGTGTAGATGACAACTGACAATATCAGCTCTGTTGAAGTGTCATGTAGACTCAAAACATTAGCTTGATCTTTGTCCAAGGATGCTGCCTGACCTGTTGTGATTTGCAACATTTTTGTTTTTAGTACAGATTCCAGCATCTGCAGTAATTTGTTCCTTTCACATTAAAGTGTGATCTGTTAAGAATGGTCACTTGGACAATGTTCCAAGGTGCCCGATGCAAAATGTGGAGAAGAATAGGGGAGAGGTGAATTATTATCGAGTCCTTTAACCATTCTGTTGTATACTGCCATCAGGTGGAATTTTTCCTGTCTCTCCTTTTGGTTCCAGTTAATGACGAGTTCATTTGAACATTGCTCCAGTAAAATTTTGTTTTAAAGCACTGTGTTTGTTCAAGTAAATTTGCTGTAAACATCTTGCTGTTTGAGTACGTCCAAGCTGCAAATAATTTCAATTGTCTCCTATCATTTCCCTCATGACTGAAGAGTCCGATGCAAGAATGGCATGGGAAGTCCACAGACTGGCAGTTCATATTACAATTGTTGGTGCTTCGGGGATCTTTCTCAACTGTGGCACCTCTGTCACATGTTTACAGTTTGGTGTAGATGGTTAACAAGACATGTTGAACCAAGCTTTATTGCTTGTTGCGCAAGGGCTGGTCAGCTGTTGCATTTTCGCAAGAGAGGTGGTCTGCAATGCATAAGAGTTTAAAAATTTTTTAGAATGCCCTTTTGTTGTTTGTACTTTGCTGACAAATGTTTCTTAGTTTTAGTCCTACCTGCTTTAATTTTCAAGTTTCTATACAGAATTCACTTGATGGCCTTTGAAAAGTTGTCTTTCTTAATAAAGTTTTACTCTAACCTTCTGAAGAGGTTAGGTTTGTGCCTTTATAAACAGTCAGTTTGTTTATGGTGAAACATTTGCTTGATAGCCCGTATGTGAGATTAAAGCTGGAGTGTACTTGTCACTTTTTCTGTCTGATCTATGCCTAACTTGAAGTGAGATGATAATGGTATGTTTTGTCTATGTTATTAAAACAATCATGAAAAGTAATGAGAGCAATATGCAAGTGGAAACATAACTCCACTGTATCTGATTCAAAACTACCCGACATTATGCATTACCGAAGCACCTCATCACTATATAGTCTGTGCATTGTAGATTTTTAACGAAAACATCTGTATCTTATTACAGCAAAGCTATATATTAGCCACCCAACATGAAAGCATATATTGCTGCAGATACAGAGTAGGTCAGTCAGGATCAGAAAAGGGGAATAAAAGCCTAATATTTCAATCACAGACCCTCCTTTGTAACTGAAACTGAAAGTCCCTTGACTGAGAAAAATAAGAACGGGAATGCTTGGGGCATGAGGCTTGTTCACGTATGTGTGAGAGAGATATGCACAACAGGAGGACGAAGGAAATCCAGTTGCGAAAGTTTCCCAATGGCCATTCTAACTGATAAGATTCTGAGAGGACATGACAGGATATATGTTAAGAGTATGTTAGTGTGAGTTGTCACTAGTGTGTGAGAAGCTGCAGAGGCCATGCAGATTAGTAGTCTTGAGAAGTGGGTGAATGAGAGTGAGTCAGGGAAAATATTGTATGTAATAATGAGAGTGATCAGCCATGATTCACATTCAGAGATGGGTTGCAGTAGACAGATAGAGTGAGATAACTAAGAAGAGATGGAGGCATTTAGCCCAATAGAATGATAGAGGTCATTGACCTTCTTGTGGCATAGCTGAGCATTCCTTTGGTTGAGACCATAATGACCTGATGCAAATTGGACCTGGTGGCAGGCCCTGGTGGTATGACTTCCTTTGGCAGTCCTGAGGGATGGTGATGGTCTTCCTCTGCATAACCCATCCAGGTCCTTGTCTGCAAAGAGAAGCACCAATTTTCCTTTAACTGTCATGTCTGGGTCAAATGTCACAAACCATGCAGAGCAACTCCAGATTGCCAGTGCTAATCTCGAAGCACAATAGCCTTTTAAATATAGTGCCAGTGTCAGGAATCCAAGGGCACATTCTATGAGTGGCGAGTACTTCCACCAATGCTGAATGGGAGAATCAGGCTAGCATCAGATGAGAAAGACACTATAGGGGTGTGGTATGCAGTTAATGGGGCAAGCGTGAGCTGATTATGTGAGATCCTTGCAGAGAGAAACCCTCCCTGAAACTAGATGACACTTAGTTGATTTTTGGTAAGAGCCAGTCATATGTAACATAGATCTATGTAACATAAGACTACAAACATCCTTTCTATGGAAATCGTCAGCCTACAATTTGGTACCTTGTTCGTTTGTCCGAAGATTACGCAGTGACTTGAGGTTGGAAGGGGGTCAATGGTTTCAACTAGTGAGCCGACAGTTAAGTATAATACATGCTCACGAGAAATGATTATATAATTTCATAACAGAATTAGGGCTTCAGATGTAGTTAAGAGGACTGATGAACAAGCAGCAGGAGATTTATTCATTTTTGTGTGTCGCCATTCTAACTGGAAGCAGAACTGGGAACTATTCCCTTTAGCTCAGTTGGTGGGACAGGCTTTACAAACAGTAAAGACATACAGCAACAAAACTGAATAAACATGCAAGTTACTTTCTAAAGTAGGCATTTTGTCACTGTTTTGACTTGTAAAAGGTTTGAATTGAATGGTTATCATGGATGAATGCACAACGCACTCATACTAAATCCCAGTCATGCTGTTTTTGAGCAGGCATTGACCAAATATATCTCAAAGATACATTTGACCATAGTCAGTAGTCCTAGGATTAAATGAACTCTGAGAATATTTTATTACTCTTTCTGCTTGCATTAACCACATAATCTTGAATTTCCTTTCTGTTTATCCCAGTATTTATTCAGCTCTTCCTTGATTACAAGAATTGACACAGGATTGACTGCTTAAGATGCAAAACAAAGTGTTCTAATTTTCAATTTCATCCTGAGACTTGTGCATCTTCTATTTGCGCTTTTTCATTCTGCACTCAGAATCCAAGTTCTGTAATCAGTTTACCTTGTTCCAATGTGTCATCTTCCGGGATTCTGAGAAAGTCCATAGAATTCATGAATGTATTTTGAAATAAGCGATCTGAGCGTCAGAAATGTTTAGCATTGTTTGCTCAGATAGGTCTAGTGAAATTGGAAACATTGCCAGAAAAGGTGTAGATGGAATCTTCCAGGAGTCTTGCGGGCTGTGGCAGTGAATTTGTGAGAATCATGTGACAAGGCATGTAAGGCTTTTCTTGACCGGGGAACTAGAAGTTGCATTTTCCAACTAGGTTCTGGATGATGAGGCAAGATTTTTGTTTGTGAGAGGTGAGAACCTATTAACAGTGATTATAGTTCATTATCGCCATTATTATTTAATACTACTTGGTTAATATACTCTTTCCAACTCTACCACCCGCTGGATCAAAAGTGCATATCAAAATTCCTGACATTAAAATCCATCTCGCTGCTTGCAGTTCCTCGTCTCAGGGTATATACCCCACAATGATAGATACTGGCATTTGACATGTGAATCGCTGCACCATAATGGCATATCTGGTAGTGCGACTCAGTCCTGGGAATTTGGAGGGTAAAATGTTGGTGAAAGAAGGAGATTGGATATTTAAGGGGGGACTGATAGTGCCGAGGAAGAAATGAGATGCTCACCGAACTGTAGTGATGGAGCTCATGAGATTAAGATGAGAGTTGGAGTGGAATAGAACATGTGGGAGTTTATTGGAGATGGACTATCCAGAGAGTGCAAGGTGAAAAAGGATGTGATGATTCACAGATGGGTGAACATGATGACCAGGTTGAGCCTGAAATTCCCAATGTTGACCATGACCTGCAAGGCCTTTCATGGTCTGACATGCCAATTGCAACCTATTAATGGAAAATAGCTGTGACCATGCTGGAAGGCTCTTCATGGAGCAATTGTATCATTCATGCACTCCAGGAGTACAGGTTAAAATTACTTGCAATCATATCATTGTTCATGTTAAATGTATCCATTGCACAAGTATGTGAGGTGCAAATACTGGTCAGAAGCAACTTTTTCAATGTCGTTGGTTCTTGCAACTCAATGATAGACATCACAGGTCACCACAAAAGAGGCACCCGCAGATCATAATACACACAACAAATGCTAGATCTCCAACAGTCCACAGCGGCATGGAATTGATTTTCTCTTAATCGGAGCTGTAAATATACTGCAAGGCTCTCTCTGGTGGGTTAATGAGGGCTGTCAGGTTGGTTGATGGTGGGTTGTTGAATGGAGAAGGATTCATTTCCCATGCATCACTTAAATTTTGTACTGTGTACTTGTCACATAACAAAGTGCCAAGATGAGTCATGCCCTCCTTGTCTCAATACTCCATCTCCTACTATATAAAAGAGTATGTTTAGCCATCATTTCTCTGTGATGCAAATTCTGATTGTTCACATCAGTAAAGAACCTGTTCTGTTTCATCTGCTCCCCATTCAGGTTCATTGGAAGTTTGACTAATGGATCTAGCCACAGTAGGGTTTATTGCCACTGTTGCTGTGATGCAATGAAGATACAGAGAAGTGGAAGAGCAACCAATGCACCCCAGGACCAGCAGCGACCTTCAGTAAATGAAGAGTTGTCTTCACATGAAAAGATGGCAGCTGAAAGGCCCCTTAGTATGAACAGGAGGCCAGAGTCTTTTGTCCCTGATGCCATTTCCTCTGGATGAGCAAATGCAGTATTGGTGCAGGCTTAGGATGTCCCAGGTCACTGTAATCAATGTCATTTGTGTCAGATGATAACACTTCATCTCATTTTCCCCGATGAGCCCAAATAGTAGAATTCACAGAGCTATATCGTAAAGCAACAGATTTCATTAATAGTAAAGAGTTCAATTCCATCAATACACAAACGATTTATGTTGGTCGGTTCCAATTCTTACAAATTTGTGTCTGTTAACCTGAGATTTGCCATAATGCACGTATACTTGAGAACTTTAATGCATTTGGGAGTCAGATCCTTTATAAGGATGGTTACTGGGAGACAAGGAATAGCAACTGATGACTCTGTTATGCAATCTCTGCCTGACAAGGAGCACAGATACAATGCAGTTCGTTTTTCAACTGGGTTCATGATGGAACAAGCAGTAGGCCTGCTGAAGATCAGATTCTGCTGCTTGTATCATTTTGGTGGGACCTTGTTCCAGATAGAATGTGCTGCATAATCCTACCCTGCTGTGTTCAACCTAACTGGAGCAAGCAATAAGAGGATGTAATGGATGCTGATAAATTGGAAGAGCAGGAGCACTTCTGATGAGGATGAGGATATTGAGTATGACTTTGTGCACAATGAAATACAACAGTTTCGGTCTCCACATCCAGGTCCAGTAGTTGAGAGCTAGTGCTGTCGTCACTCATTGACTGTAAAATTGTTGGTGCTCGACATGCAAACACTTTATTTTCAAGATGGTGGTGGAGTAGCAGTGCAATTTGCAGGCATGTTAGCCCAGGTGCCCAGAGCTTGCTTTCCTTTTCTTTCTCTTGCTTTTTTTTAATGACTCCATTTATTTTGACACCTTACCTTCTTTTAATGACTTTGATGGAGGGCATCTTCTCCCTGCCCAGACCCAGCAACTGGGTGACTTCCGATGGCCCAGAATGGTGGTGTAGGCCTGGCACCTGATGGGGCAATCTCCTGGTGTGGCAGTTTCTTGGTGTGAAGTTCTCATCCAGGAGGGCAGTCTCCTGGTGTGGTGGCCTCATCCAAGAGGGCAGTCTCCCAGTGTGGTCGTCTCCTCGGAGGTGGGGGGGTCTCCCGGTATGGCATTCCTGTCCAGGAGGGGCAATCTTAGCCAGGAGTGGTATACTTGGTTCGATGTGGAGTCCCATCCCATTGTGGACATCTTCTTTGGCTCAGCAAAGCAGCCCAGCACAATGGCACAGAAATGTTGTCTTGGTGTGGAGGTCTCAATCTTGTTTTCGAGTCAAATAGCATGGGTTTCGCTTAAACTGGAAAGGAACCAATATCCTAGTGGAAGATTTATTAGTTCTGTTAAGGGAGACTGTAAACTATAAGGATTATGGGACTTGGGGTTGGAGGCAGCGTTTGGGTGGAAGTGGCAGTGGATCCTAAGTTGCAGAGTAAACAGAAAGATAGATGAGGATGGTTCTGAATCTGACAAGAACAAGTTAATTAGAAAAGCCATACAAGACCCAAATCAGAGAACGAAGTTACTCTGAAGAATGAAACTGCACTTATTTCAATACAACGGTTCTGACAAGTAGGACTGATGTTATAGGAAGGATAGAAAGGGGGGCAAAAGAGGAGGGGGAGTGATCTTTTTGATTCAGGAAAACATTACTACTATAATCAGGGAAGAAATTTGTAAAAAAATCGTCAAGTGAAAATATATGGATGGAAATTAGAAATGAAAATGATTACCTTGCTGGGATTGTACTATAGGACCCCCGTTAGCCAGAGGGAAACTGAGGAACAGATATGAAGAGAGATCTCACATATAAGTAAGAATAATAAGGTTGCAATAGTGGGTGATTTTAATTTTCCAGAAATTGACTAGAGCTACCATAGCGTTAAAGGTTGGATGGTGAAGAATTTGTTGAATGTCATGGAGTTATAGAGATGTACAGCATGGAAACAGACCCTTCGGTCCAACCTGTCCACGCCGACCAGATATCCCAACTGAATCAATCCCACCTGTCCAGCCAGCCCATATCCCTCCAAACCCTTCCTATTCATATCCCCATCCAGGGTATATGAATGCTGCAATTGTACCAGCCTCCATCACTTCCTCTGGCAGCTCATTCCATGCACGTACTACCCTCTGCATGAAGAAGCTGCCCCTTAGGTCTCTTTTATATCTTTCCCCTCTCACCCTAACTCTGTGCCGTCTGGTTCTGGATTCTCCCATCCCTGGGAAAAGACTTTGTTATTTATCCTATCCATCCCCCTCATGATTTTATAAACCTCTATAATGTCACCCCTCAGCCTCTGAAGCTCCACGGAAAACAGCCCCAGCTTATTCAACCTCTCCCAATAGCTCAAATCCTCCAACCCTGGCAAGATCTTTGTAAATCTTTTCTGAACTCTTTCAAGTTTCACAACATCTACAACATCTTTCCGATAAGAAGGAGACCAGAATTGCACGCAATATTCCAAAAGTGGCCTAAGCAATGTCCTGTACAGGCGCAACATGACCTCCCAACTCTTGTACTCAATACTCTGACCAATAAAGGAAAGCATACCAAATGCCTTCTTCACTATCCTATCTATCTGTGACTGTACTTTCAAGGAGCTATGAACCTGCACTCAAAGGTCCCTTTGTTCAGCAACACTCCACAGGACCTTACCATTAAGTGTATAAGTCTTGCTAAGATTTGCTTTTCCAAAAGTGCAGCACCTTGCATTTATCTAAATTAAACTCCAACCCTCCTGCCCCCAACCCCATCCAACACCGCACCCCGCAGCCAGACTGTACACCAACTGCCTTTGAAGGGTAAGTCTCCAAATAGAACACACACACACACACACACACACACACACACACACATTTTTGACAGGTTCCACCTCTGCCTTGTGCAGAACAATGTTGGAGAGATTATCTGGGGAAGGGGGATTTAGGCTACACCCCTATGTAGAACTCGAGGGAAAGTGTGAGGGGAGAGCGAGAGGGTGGGAAATCAGTCATTTAGAGACAGTGTCTGGACTGTTCAGGACTGTTCTTGGCAGCATTTCAGTGAGCCGAGTTCATTTTTAATCATTGTACCTGTAAACAAAAGACGCGATCAATGTTGAAACAGCTCTTTTACGTAATGTTTTTATTGGGACCTTGAGATCCTCTTCGGTTCATCAGATATTCGGATAATCGAAGTTTGTCTGTACTGAATTAGAAAATTTTCTTGCACACGCTTTACAAATTCCTCTCCATTTAAACCCTTAATGCTATGGCAGTCCCAGTCTATGTTTGGAAAGTTAAAATCCCCTATCATAACCATCTATTATTCTTACAGATAACGGATCTCCTTAGAAATTTGTTTCTCATTTTCCTGCTGACTATGATAGGGGTCTATAATAGAATCCCAATAAGGTGATCATGTTTCTTATTTCTCAGTTCCACTCAAATAACTTCCTTGAATGTATCTCCGGCAATATTTTCCCAAGTACAGCTATAATGGTATCCCTTATCAAAAACATTACTCCTCCCCTCTCTTGCCTCCCTGCCTGTCCTTCCTGTAGCATTTGTATCTTGGAACATTAATCGTGTTCAAGAAAATTTGCTTTATCAATGTATAAATGTTCCTTCCATAGAAGGAGCAAAACTTGACCTTCTCTTGGGCAAGGAGGCAGGGCAAATGATTGAAGTGATAGTAGAGGAACACTTTAGGTCTAGTGGTCATAATTCAATTAGTTTTAAAATAGTTTTGGAAAAGGATAAGCCTTCCATCAAAGTTGAAGTTTTTAATTGGGGTAGAGCAAATTTTAATGGTATGAGAAAAAATTTTCAAAAGTTGCTTGCAGTAGACTGTTCACAAGTAAAGGGTTATATAAGTGGGAGGCTTTCAAAAATGTGATAACTAGAGTTCAAAGTCATTATGTTCCTGTTACAGTGAAAGGTAAGGCTGGTAGGATGAGGGAGCATTGAGGCTCTAGTTAAGAATTAAGAAGAATCATATATTAAGGTATAGACAACTGGATTCATATGTATCTCTTGAACAGTATAAAGATTGTAGTGGGAGAGAAATTGTGTCTCACAAACTTGATCAAGTTTTTTGAGGAAGTAACCGATAAGATAGATAAGGGCAAGGTGATAGATGTTGTTTATAGAGATTTTAGTAAATCCTTTGACAGGGTTCCGCAATGTTGACAAATTAGTAAAATTAGATTGCCACCACTCTCGGTGGTAGCAAAAATTTATTAAAAAGTGAAGTCTCCAGGTCAGTACAAGTTCACCAAAAGTTCCTCATGGGATCAGTGACAATTTCTTGTTAAACATAGATTAAGTGTATTTTGCAGAAGCCTATTGCCATCCAATTGTTGTTACTAAACCTCAACTACCCACCTAGCTCAGTTCGATTCATTTAACAGGAAACAGACCTTGTTTGTAAAGCAAACACTGTCTGTCTTTCTTCACTCTACAGTGGAGGAGCTTAACTAGTGGTTTTCTAAGGAAGAGCCCCCTTCTTTAAGGGCGAGTTACTTATTTAAGGTCTTAAAGTTTGCTGCTTTTAGCATTTGCAATAAATGATCCGGCTTGTGTAAATTCCAGTTTGTTTTTGTGATATATTCCTCAGAATACATTCACCAATTTTGGAAGGGATTTTATTTCTCAAAGGGAACATTCATTCGTTTGTTGACTTTATAAATGATCCACATTCTGCCATAATAACATGGCTAAACTTTCTCCTTTGCACCAGCATAAACTAATCTTTTTATTTTGAGTAATCCACACCTAAGTATTAGTGACTTGATATATCTTGGTGGAGTTGAAGATTACTTTATTATTCAGCTTGCAGTGTTTGCAACCACCTTGAAAGAGAGTTCATTTGAAAAAGCAGATAAAGAACAGAATTTCAGTCAAGAAAAAGAATGAATTAAACAGAATCGTTATTTGTGCAATCACATGATCACATGCTCTAACATATGATTTTGCTGATTAATAATTCATTTCTCTTGCCCATTTAATGCCATTACTTCCCTGCTAAAGTGAATTTCTTGTGGTCAAGTGTTGTTCCACAGTGTGAGTCGACCTCTGGGTGGTGAAATAACTCCACAGAGGCTGGCATCCCATCACCAAGTCACCCTTTATTTTCACATGAATAGAGTCAGGTCTTCCTGGTTGAACCAGATTAAAAACCCCAATCAGGGAACCCATATTCTGTGAGGTCCAGTTGGCTGACCTTGTTGCAATTCTTTGGTTTGAATGATGTTACTGTTACCATGAGACATGCTAATCCACTGGAGTGAAAGATAGATTTACCTTTATATAGCCTTTCATGACCATAAAGAGGTCTGAAATGCTTTACAACAAATGAAGTATTTCTGAGCAGTAGTCACTCTTATAACATAGGAAATGTAGAAATGTGTGAACAAGTTCTCATGACCAAGTAGTCTATTCATGTGACATTGAATGAGGAATAAATATTGGTTCAGAACACTGGGTCAACTTTTCTGCTGTCCTTTGAGATATAAGATATGGGATTTTTTAATCTGCCCGAGAGGGAGAATTGTTTTAATGTCACATTGAAAAGATTGCACCTCCCCTTTGCTCCCTCAGTGCTGTATTGGATTGGGGTAGTCAGCTTGGGTCATGAACTCAACTCTATGGAGCAATACTTGAAGAAACAGCCTTCTTACGAATGCTTCCACTGGGTCATGCAAATTGAGAATGGGTTTAATGTGACCACGCTGTACAATTGGTGCACAAGAAAGGCCCCACGATGAGTAACAGATCAATTAGAGCAACGAGATCGTCTGTTTTCATTATGTTGATTTAAGATGGAATGGGAGTTCCCCAGCCTTTCTTCAGAATATTTTCAGAAGATCTTTTACATTTATCTGAGATAGATGAGGCATAAGTTTGATCTCTCATTGTGCAGCACTCAATTGGTAGTGGATTTGGAAAATCTGTTCGTACTCAGTTTCCTGGTATGGGGCATAAACTCCCAACCTTCTGACTCAGGTGAGAATGTTAAGTGCTGACCCCTGGCTGACACTGCAGACACTGCCGTTTCCTGAATTTACATGTGATCGTATCAGAAACCTGATGTATTTGAAAGCCTGGAAGGTATTGCAAAAGGAAATCCCTAAATAATACAAACCACAGAGCTCCAGGTGATAAAAATGTAAGTCAGCTAATTCAGTTACTGTGACCAGTTTAATGCTACACCACTCAGAAGCTGTTGGCTGGGAGTTGTGGAAGTGGCACAGGTTTGACATTCAATCCCACTACCTCTGTCTTCATGTGAAGTCTCTAGAGATGCATCAAGGAGTGCCTAATTCCGTTTGGGCAGGATTGGAAGAAAAACCTGAATCTAGCCATCATGTGGCGCTGTGCCACCACTGCACAATTCCACCCTTATACACATTGCAGTTCTATGACAAAAAGGAGAAGACTTTGGAGAAGCTTGGGTAATTTAGTGTTTTACAAAGATGGATTTTATTGTGCTATAAATTATGATTCTTGTTGAATACTCAGGTTAAATTCAAAAGTTACAAAGAATGTGCAGCACAGAAACAGGCTTTACCGGTCTGTGCCGGTGCTTATGATCCACACAGAATTCAGTTGCTGTCACTCAGTTCAGCACCTTGGAATGTGCTTGTCAGTTTCTCTTTACAAAAATGTGGTGTCTGAAGTGTAATGTCTATTGGTGATATCCACATGCAGTACTCTTTAAATATAGTAAAATTCAAATATAAAATAAAATGAAGAATGCATCTGGGTCTCTGAGGTTACTGGAAAAATGACTTGTAGTTTTAATTTATTTCCTTCTTCCACAATCTTTGAATCTGACCATCAACGTTTTTGAAGTGTTCCTTCTGTAACTCGGGTGTTGTTTGCAATATAATGTAACTGATCGTTGAGTCCGGTATTTATTGTCCATCTCTTATTGCTTTTGACACAGTAATGATAAGCTGCCATCTTGTAGTCTGTTTGATGTAGCTAAATATTTTTTCTTCATTGCCTGATTCACCAGGTTGGATTCTCTTCTTAATGCTAGATTTGAGTGGCATAAATAGATTAAGGAATAAAAGCATTTTATTAATGCAGCAGATTACCTAAAGGGAAACAATTGTAAAAAAAAACTCATACTTGAAAATGGTCCTCCTGGATTTCCATTTTGAAGTATACAAGACAAGGTGGATTAGCATAAGTCATTTGCTAGTTTAACTTTTTTTCAAATGTAATATCATGCACAGCAACATACCAGAGTTGAAGAACAGAAGTCAGAAGCTGTTTTTTTAATGCTTGTTTTGGTTCCAGGGCAAAGCTACCAGCTTCTGAAATTATATGGACAACACCAAAATAAGGTGAAAGTGAGCACTGAAAATGCTGGAGGTTAGAGTCAAGGTTAGAGTGGTGCTGGAAAGGCACAGCAGGTCAGGCAGCATCTGTGGAGCAGAAAAAAATTGACATTTTGGGCAGGAACCCTTCATCTGGCTCCTGCCCGAAATGTGATTTTCCTGCTCCTCAGCTGCTGCCTGACCTGCTGCGCTTTTCCAACACACTCTAATCTCAACACCAAAGTAAGTTCACCAG
This sequence comes from Hemiscyllium ocellatum, assembly GCF_020745735.1. Taxonomy (NCBI): domain Eukaryota; kingdom Metazoa; phylum Chordata; class Chondrichthyes; order Orectolobiformes; family Hemiscylliidae; genus Hemiscyllium; species Hemiscyllium ocellatum. The sequence goes on from NC_083446.1 coordinate 6,797,107, forward strand.
GTTTGATGCGGTTAGTGGTCGACAACGCATGTTTTTCTGACCAATTATTTACTCTGGGTATCTAACTCCAGTAAACTTACTTTGGTGCCACCATACACCTTGCTCAATCTTTTCCCTATGAGTTGGTAGGATGGAGCAATATACAAGCAGCGACATTGATAACAAAATTCTTTTCAGGACCAGAATCAAATGTGTTCTGTATTCAGTTCTACAGAGGCATCATCAAATCAGGCAGTATACTCTGTTTATCTCACATTTGTTTTGAGAAGAAAAGGAGAGGGGTTCCCTTAATGTAGGGATAAAGTCAGAAGTCACATGACACCAGGTTATAATCCAACAGGTTTATTTGAAATCATAAGCTTTTGGAATGCAATCCCTTCATCAACTGACTTGCACTGTGAAAGCTTGTCAAATAAACCTGTTGGCATTATAACCTGGTGTCGTGTGACTTCTGATTTTGTCCACCTCAGATCAACACTGGCACCTCCACATTGATGTAGGGAGGCAGAGAAAGGGACAGAAAGAAGGGGATAGCAGTTTGATGCTTCTGCACTATTTGTTCAGGTATTGTGGTTAGTCAGTTAGAATCCATCAGAGCAATCTTCTGACTGACAATCCACAAGATGACTTGCTGCTTTCTCCACAGGGGAGTTAACTGGCAGACATCCAACACTAAGTTAATGGTTTTCTAATTGTCCCACAGACAATGTCTGTTGCAGGCATAACATTAATGCCTAATGTTAATGTTTGCTGAAGTTAACGGAATAGTAGATATTTAATTCTGAAACTCACATTTAGAATATTCTCCACTGTTTACACATTTTTTGCTGTTGTTTCATACAAATTGTAGTTAATTATAATTTTCATTTTATTCTAGTCTGTTAAAAATTAGCTGCTGACTGAGTGATGTCAGAGAGCCTCCTGGAGTGACTTCTGATGCCAGCTCAGGTGACAAAACTGAGATTGGAAAACGGGTTTGTGGAATATCCCATTGTTAGAAATTTCAAATGCCCTTGCCACCTATTATGGGCATCTACATTTGTCTGATAAAAATGAGATGAGAAGTTATAAAAACCAGTGAAAGTGATATAATGTGAGCCTATTCAAAAAAGTGGTACCAAGTGGTTTCCACATTTAGGTGGAATTTGGTGTATCTCCCAAGGTGGAAAGCTTGGCAAGGGGGTGCCAAATTGTGCGCAGGGCCTAAGAATAGTCTCATGATGGTGGGATGAAATTTTGATCTTAGGTTCTTGTAGATTTCAGGATAGCTTGAATTTTCTGACAGCAATTTGAGAAGCACTTTTACAATCAACTAAAAGTAATGTATGCACATTAACATTTAAAATAAACAGAATTAAGTACACCTTTTCAATCAAGCTATCTGGGAATGAGAAACATATGCCTTCGGATTCATCACTGTAAATAAGGGATGTGCAGAAGGCAAGGTAATCAGCCTGTTATAATTAGAATGAGTAGTAAGTGCCTTTTCCTGCATATTTTATTGATCAACATGTTCAGAGTTATTATTACACAACTCTGGAGAAGTGAGACTCAAACTCGGACCTCCTGATCTAGAGGTAGAGGCACTACCACTTCCCCACAAGAACCCATCTGCTTTTTCCTATTTGGTGAGTGTTGACTTTGATCAGGTGATGACAGTCAAAAGACTGTAAGAGTTGTCCAAGGCATAGACAGAGGGAGTGAGGAGAGCTGTACCATATGGGGCAGTGGACAGTGTTACCTTGGACAGGGAGATGTGCAGAGGAAGGCAGGACGCAAGCAAGTTGCAGTTTAAGAGGAAAGACAGGGGCTGTCTGAGCTAGGAGAGAAAGAGTAAACCTGCAGCCTAAGGGCATGGAAAGGCTGCCCACGGCTGGGAGTGAGATAGGGAAGGAGGCTACTACGTGGCAGGGAACCAGCGCAAGGGTGTAGGGCAAATGGAGGAGGGAAGGGCTTAGTGCCTGGGTGTGCTGAATCATCATGGGGTGAGGGAGTGACTCCCCAGGCACAGATGGTTTGAAAAGGTGGAGTTAGTGCTGGAATTTGAACGGAGGGTCTTGGGCAATGGAAGGAACACTGGTAGTGAAGGGCGAGTGGAATGCTCAAGGTGGTAAGTGCAAGTGATGGTTAGTTATCAGATGTCCTGTCAGCTGGAGAATAGGTGGCATGGATAGTGAAAGAATTCAGGGTCATTTTAATAGGCATCGGCTCAGTGGCAACAGAAGGTATGTAAAGGATTATGGTTATTGTTTCAAGGGTAACATTCGATTGGTCAACAATAGGTGGAAAGTTGGTAGGTAATGGGGAGGGTGGAAAGTGTGGAGAGTGTTTGGAATATAACATGCATGTGAAATGTCTTCTTGAAAGTTTAGTTGCTGAACGATCCTTCAAAAATGAGAGAAAGGTAGTTTTACTTGGATAATATTAATGGTGAGCACAATGGACTGGCTAAAGGAATGCTGTAGTAATCATTAGTTAAATAACACATATGAGGCTGCTTTGTATTATAAGATCCCAAGTAATTGAGGGTAACATGTCAGCATGGATAGAGGATTGGCTAACTAATACAAGATGGAGAGTTGGGCTAAGGGGGGCATTTTCAGAATGGAAACCTGTAACTAATGGAATACCACAGGAATCAGTGCTGGGGTCCAATTATTTACAATATTTATTTGTGACTTGGATGAGAAAAACAAACGTACCATTGCCAAGTTTGCAGATGACATAAAAATAGATGAACGGACAAGTGGTGAGGATAACACGAGGGGATTGATGAGTGACATTGACATCTTAAGTGAGTGGGCAAAAACTTGGCAAATGGAATAATGTTTGGGAATATCTGAGTTACGCAAATTAGCAGAAAGAATAGAGGAACTGCATGTTATTTTAAAATAGAAAGGCTGCAAAAAGTTGATTTGATCCATGAACCACAAAAAAAACTAGCATACAACTTTAGTATGTAATTGGAAAGGCAAATGGAATGTTGACTTTTGTCTTGAAGGTAATGGAATATAAAAACAAGGAAGTATTGTTAATACTATACAAGGCACTAGACAGACCCGATCTTGAATACTGTGAACAGTTTTGCTCCCCTTATCGAAGGAATGATGTCTTGGCATTGGATACAGTGGAGAGGAGATTCACCGAGGTTGATCCCGGGTATGGAGGAAACAAAAACAGAAATTACTGGAGAAACTCTACAGTTTTGGCAGCAACTGTGGAGAAAAAACAGAGTTAATGTTTCAGGTCCAGTGAGCTTTCTTTGGTTCTGAAATGTTAACTCTGCAGGGTCTTCACAGATGCTGCCAAATCTGCCGAGTTTTTCCAGCAGTTTTTGTTTTTGTTTCGGAATTGCGTTTCTTTGTTTTATTCCAGGTATGGAGGAACTAACTCAGGAGAGGTTAAATTAGAATTTAGAAGAATGAGAGGTGATATTATTTAAACATTTAAAATTGTCAGAAGCTTGAGATGCAGAGCAGTTGTATCACTTTGTTGGAGAGCCTCGGATCAGAGACCATAATCTCAGAGGAAGGAGTTACCCAGATTTGAGGAGGAATTTCTTTCCTCAGGTAGGACGGAATCTGTGAACTTCCTTAACTGCAGGGGTCAGTTGTTAAGTATATTCAAGACCCAGACAGATTGATTTCTAAATAGTAAGGGAATCAAGAATTATGGGTAATAGTGGAATTGAGGTTAATGATTGGAGCCAGGGTCAGGTAGATCTCATTGCTGTGAGGTTCTTGATTGGGGTTGTTAACCTGAGCCAGGCAGGAAGTGCTGGCTGACAGATTTAAACAGAAGATTCAGAAGGTCCTCTCAGTTTAGACACTGGTTTTAAGTTGGCTGGCTACAGCCAGTGTACTTTGAGTGGAGTTCCGGCTGGAGAGATTTTGATTGTGACTGTGTGCTTCTGGTTCTGCTGCTGCTTTTGCAGGTGTTAAACAAAAAGGAGATTCAGAAGGTCTCCTTCGTCTAAAGACTGGCTTTCATCTGGCTCATAGTAAGAAAAGGAACAAAAATAACCGAAAGATTCAGTAGATCTCCTCAAGCTAAGGACTGGCCTTGAGCTGGCTGGTCACAGCCCTTTGCAGTGCTAATATAAATAAGTGGTGACTTGGTGACAGGATACTGCCCTCTGTGTGTGTTTTCTCATGAGGATTATCAGATCAATCATAATCATATTGAACAGCAGAGTAGACTTGATGGGCTGAATGGCTGACTTCTGCTCCTGTGGCTCATAGTCATCTGATACTCCCTTGAAGGGAAGATGACACTTGCTTAAGACAGTTACCTGCACATGGAGTCTTTTGATGTGGGGAGGCTGTTGTACTGCACTGTCACAGGTGGGCTCTGGTTTAGATTAGGAGGTAGAAGGAGAGGAAAAAGAGACTGTTTTGAACATAGTGGCTGAGAGAGAAGGTGAGACCTTACTGAAGGTATGGGTGAAGTTTAGAGGAAGGAGAGACACGCTTTTAGAGCCACCGTTGGTGATGGAAGGGAAAGAGAGACCCTCAGCAGTGGAAATGGATAGGAAAGTGAAATTGATAAAATAATACAACTTCCTTTGTTATTAGTATGAAAGTATATTTCAGGAAAATTAACTGATGAATAATTACACTAGAGGTAAAATTAATGTTTTTACTAAAGTAGAGATCTTTGCCTGTTGGGTATATATATCGGGAATTAAGACTTGTTCAGAGCATTGAGGTGTCACAAAGTTCCACCTAGTGTTGCACTTTGCATTGCATTTATAATATGTTTAATAACAATGTCAAATTTGACTTGCCTTATGCATTATATTAATTGTCCTCCATTCTGCTTGTATTCTCTTTGTTAAAACCAAAACTCTTGGCACAATTTCCAATCAAATTTATTCTCCCAGAACTCAAGAGTAGTGGAACCCCACAGCCAAGATGTCATGCTTCTGAAAACTAGGCGGCAGCTAGTCATGCCTTTTTACCTTGTTTTCTCTTTCACTCCTTACAATTCTGCTGGTACTAAGTAGTACTGTAAAGATGGTCCTTCACCAAAATAAAAATCACTGTAAAGTCTTACAGTTAAAATGGCATTGTGGACACATAATCTTCATCTAATACAAAATACTGCAGATATTGGAAATCTGAAATTAATACAAAAAATGCTCGTAAATTCCAAGCCACCACAGATGTTGAAATCTTGTACTTACAAACAGAAATCACTGCAAATGTTTAGCAAGACAAGTAGATCTATTGCGACAGGAACATAGTTAGCAATTCAGTTTCATGAGAAAGTCTTAATGATGTTCTAACTCTGTATTGCCACAAATGCTGCTGGAGCTTGAATCTTGGTGAATAGCTAGAACTACATTTATGTTGTTTAGGATATCACTTGATTGGTTACATTGTGTAACCGACCTGTAATCTATGCTTATTTGTTCATCTAGAAGGAACTAGACATCTGACACTGAAATATATACAGTTTCATCTTTACCAGTTACAGCCTGTGTAGTCACCCAGATTAGCTGTCTCATTAGCCTTTATGGCCGTTTCCTTAAATGAGAAAACACAGCAGATTGTATGAGCATTTTACCTGCAGCTATATCTATTCAGATAGTGAGGGAGAGAGCTAGATCATCAGCACATGAGTAATGCAATTAAAATTAAACCTTTAGTTGCTGTTGGTGGGAACAAGATTTACTGCAGCACATTAACCTGGCAGAATGCTAGCTATTCACACAAACTATCTTCAATCTCAATTGAGCCAAAAGACTTTTCAGAAAGTTGTATTGAGTGAAACTGAGGTTTTCAATCACCCTTAAAACAGCAAAACAAATAAGCTACCTTTTCTGTAAAGGATTTCATTTTAAAAATAACAACTTGTAATTATATAGTACCTTTACCATAATAAAAAATCCTAAGTCTTTTATTTATCATTTATATAAATGATTTAGATGAGAATGTAGAAAGCATGGTTATTAGGTTTGCAGACAACACCAAAATTGGTGTCATAAGTAGACAGTAAAGAAGGTTTTATAAGATTATAAAGGCATCTTGATCAAATGGGTCAAAATGGGATGAAAAATAGCAAGTGGAGTTTAATCTGGATAAATGCAAGCTATTGCATTTTGGTAGAACAAACAAGGTAGGGCTTATATGATTAATGATAGGGCCTTGGGTAGAGTTTTAGAACAGAGGGACCTAGGAGTTCAGGTTCATAATTCTTTGAAGTTTGTGTCACATTTAGACAAGGTGGTTGGCATGCTTACCTTCATTGCTCAGTGTAGGACTTGGAAAGTCATGTTGAGGTTGTTCAGGACATTGGTGAAGCCTCTTCTGGAATACCGTGTCCAATTCTGGTTGCCTAGTTATAGAAAGGATATTATTAAGCTGGAGAGGGTTCAGAGGAGATTTACTAGGATGTTACTGGGTCTGGAAGGTTTGAGATATAAAGGAATGATGGATAGGCTGGGACTTTTTTCACTGCAGCGTAGGAGGTTGAGTGATGACTAATGGAAGTTTATAAAATCATGAGGGGTACAGGTAAGGTGAATTGAAGGTATCTTTTCCCGAGGGTGAGGATTTCAAGACTAGAGGGCGTATTTTTAAGGTGAGAGGAGAGAGTTTAAAAAAGATATGAGGGCAAATAATTTTACACAGAGTGATTCTTGTGTGGAATGAACTTCCTGAGGAAGTGGTGCATGTGGATACAATTACAGGGTTTAAAAGACATTTGGATACTTCATGAATAGGAAAGGTTTGGAAGGACATGGGCCAGGAGCAGGCAGGTGGGTCTAGTTTAGTTTCGGGTTATATTTGGCATGGACTGGTTGGACCAAAGAGTCTGTTTCGTGCTGTGTGACTCTGACTTGATGACATGAGCTTTACAAAGTAAAATTTGTAAGCCACATAAGGATACATCAGTTGGATGACTTAGATTTTAGTGAAGAGACATGTTTCTAAGAAGTGTTTAAAGGAAGTAAGACAGCCAGAGAGTTTTCAAAGGGAATTCATGAGTTTAAGGATTTGGCACCTGAAGGCACCAATAGTGGAGTGATGAAAATCAGGAATGTGATTGGAAGAGTGTAGAGATAGATCTTTGAGAGTTGAAAGATTAGACATCATAGAGTTAGGGAAGCCATGCAAGATTAGTTACAAGGAACTTGAAGGATAGGCTATTTACTGGAGCAAGGAATGTCAATTAGAAATAACCGTAGAAAATTGTGGAGAAGTTTGGATAGGTATGTCATGAAGATTTTTTATACTGACTGATAACTTGTTGCTGACAGTACAAAGAGTGAACAAGATTTTTCTTTTGAAACATCAAGAGTGAATAGAATCTGGAATCCATTACCACATTGAAGCTTGGGCAATAGCATCATGATATGTTAATTGGCCAAACGCATAAAGAAAATATTAAATGGCAACTGCATAAGACTGAAGTAACTTCCAGTGTTTAAATTTCCTTAAACAATGGGATGCTTCTTAGCGATGCACAAGGAAAGTGAACCAAGGAAAGCTTATATCACATCTATGTGGAAGTCGACATCATGACATGTTGGCAAGGGGCAAGTTTGCAACCCACGTCAGGATGCACAAGTTTCTTGAGTAATTGGAATGGCTTCTTTGTAGAGCAGTGGAGGTTAGTACCTTTGAAAAATGAGATATTATGATAAGAGTTAAGAGCTATCTAGGTTTTGAGAGGAAAATTAGTTGAATGAGATTAATAATCTATTTGTTTGTCCTATGTGATTTAATATACATTGTAAATATATTGCATTCACATACTAAAACCACAAGTATTTCATGAATGTCTTGAGATGTAGCCATAAATGTAGTATAATAGAAGTGTTTACACAGCTGTACAAGTACATTTACCCATATTATATTTTTTTGCTACAAAGTAAAGGACACGGTGAAGGGCATGTATACCTGACAGTTAAGACTTGACCGATTTATTGCTGAGTAAAGTTATTAATTTTTTATAGTGCTGCTTGGTTCTACAAATAAAATCATGTGCTTTAAGGTGGTCTGATGCAAAGAAGTGAAGATCCAGGTACTTTGCTATAAACCTGCATCACATTTGGCATTACACATTGTTTCTGCTGCTCCTGATGATTTTGCTGCAATGATTCCCATTAATGTAAGTCTATCTTGCCTGAGCCATTCCAGTGGAGTGAAGTTTTAGGAAGTATACATTTGGGTTAAGTGCTGGGATGCCCTTTATGGTTGATTAGAGTACTAACATTTGCTGTACTGACTCGTGCAAATAATCACCAGTTGAAAGGGACGCTGAGGGGTTGGTGGCACCAGAGGAAAGGAGATCAACACCTGCAATAGGAGAGAAAGAGTAGTTTCTTGTATGATGACCGAGGCTGGAGGAGAGCAGCGTCACTTTAGTTCCAGTACTCCATGGTTCACAAAATGAAATAAAAGTACTTCCTCCAGTTACTGAGATGACCAATTAAATATCTGTATCAGATTTTAAACAACAAGTATCAACCAGGTTTCTTATTAAATGTAATTATTACTTTATTATCAGAACAAAACTTACTCAATGAAGATGCAATAGTTGATTAATATACACAGTAGTATGGAAACATAAATGCCCATCTCTCTAAATATCCCCAAATTGCACACACATATGCTTCAGAAAAAGAGAAAAAAAAATTCTCTGTAGAGGTTAGCTTTTTGGAAAATGAATACTTTGGTCAAAGGGTTAATTTTGAAACCAAAAGGATAAAGCATTGAATATTCTGCAGTCTGTTCTTAGCAAACTTTATTAGAACATGGAACATAGAAAAATACAGCGCAGTACAGGCCCTTCGGCCCTCGATGTTGCGCCGACCAAAGCCTACCTAACCTACACTAGCCCAATAACCTCCATATGCTTATCCAATGCCCGCTTAAATGACCATAAAGAGGGAGAGTCCACCACTGATACTGGCAGGGCATTCCATGAACTCACAACCCGCTGAGTAAAGAATCTACCCCTAACATCTGTCCTATACCTACCACCCCTTAATTTAAAGCTGTGTCCCCTAGTAACAGCTGACTCCATTAGCAGAAAAAGGTTCTCACTGTCAACCCTATCTAAACCCCTAATCATCTTGTACACCTCTATCAAATCTCCCCAAACCTTCTTTTCTCCAATGAGAACAGCCCCAAGTGCCTCAGCCTTTCCTCATACGATCTTCCTACCATGCCAGGCAACATCCTGGTAAACCTCCTCTGCACTCGTTCCAATGCCTCCACGTCCTTCCTATAGTATGGCGACCAAAACTGCACACAATACTCCAGATGAGGCCGCACCAGAGTCTTATACAACTGCAACATGACCTCAGGACTCAATTCCTCTACCAATAAAGCCCAGTACACCATATGCCTTTTTAACAGCACTATTTATCTGGGTGGCAACTTTCAGAGATCTGTATACATGGACACCAAGATCCCTCTGCTCATCCACACTACCAAGTAGCCTACCATTAGCCCAGTAATCCATCTTCTTGTTACTCCTACCAAAGTGAACGACTTCACACTTAGCTACGTTGAATTCCATTTGCCACCTTTCTGCCCAGCTCTGCAACTTATCTATATCCCGCTGTAACCTGCCACATCCTTCTTCGCTGTCCACAACTCCACCGACTTTCGTGTCATCCGCAAACTTGCTCACCCAGCTTTCAAGCCCCTCCTCTAGGTCATTTATAAAAATGACAAACAGCAATGGTCCCAAAACAGATCCTTGTGGAACACCGCTAGTAACTGCACTCCAAGATGAACCTATACCATCAACTACTACCCTCTATCTCCTTCCAGCCAGCCAATTCCTAATCCAAACCTCTAATGCACCCTCAATGCCCTACCTCCGTAGTTTTTGCATTAGCCTACCATGGGGTACCTTATCGAATGCCTTGCTAAAATCCATATACACCACATCTACTGCTTTACCCTCGTCCACTTCCTTGGTCACCTTCTTAAAGAACTCAATAAGGTTTGTGAGGCACGACCTGCCTTTCACAAAACCATGCTGACTATCCTTGATCACATTATTCCTATCCAGATGTTCATAAATCCTATCCCTTACAATTCTCTCTAAGACTTTGCCCACAACAGAAGTGAGACTCACTGGCCTATAGTTACTCGGGCTATCCCTACTCCCCTTCTTGAACAAGGGGACCACATTCGCTATCCTCCAGTCTTCTGGCACTATTCCCGTAGACAACGACGACATAAAAATCAAGGCCAATGGCTCCGCTATCTCCTCCCTAGCTTCCCATAGGATCCTAGGATAAATGCCATCAGGCCCAGGGGACTTATCTATTTTCATCCTTTCCAGTATTCCCTAGACCTCTTCCCTACACACCTCAAGGCCATCCATTCTAATCACTTGTGACTCAATATTCACATCAGCAAGTGTCCTGTTCCTGAGTGAATACTGATGAAAAGTATTGATTTAGTGTCTCTCCAATCTCCTCCGCCTCCACGCACAACTTCCCACTACTATCCTTGACTGGACCGATACCTACCCTAATCATCCTTTTATTCCTGACATACCTATAGAAAGCCTTTGGGTTTTCCCTCATCCTACTAACTAAGGACTTTTTATGTCCCCTTCTCGCTGCTCTTAGCTCTCTCTTTAGATCCTTCCTGGCTACCTTATCACTCTCAATCGCCCCAACTGAACCTTCACGCCTCATCTTTACGTAGGCCGCCCTCTTCCCTTTCACAAGGGATTCCAATTCCTTATTAAACCACGGCTCCCTCACAAGACCCTTTACTCCCTGCCTGACTGGTACATACTTATCAAGGACACCCAATAGCTGTTCCTTGAACAATCTCCACATATTATTTGTGTTCTTCCCTTCAAGCCTATTTTTCCAATCCATGCATCCTAAGTCATGCCTCACCGCATCATAATTTCCCTGCCCCCAGCTATAACTCTTGCCCTGCAGTGCACACTTATCCCTCTCCATCACTAGAGTAAAAGTCACCGAGTTGTGGTCACTGTCCCCGAAGTGCTCACCTACCTCCAAGTCTAACACCTGGCCTGGTTCATTACCTAGAACCAAATCCAGTATAGCCTCACCTCTTGTTGGCCTGTCTACATATTGTGTCAGGAAACCCTCCTGCACACATTGGACAAACACCGACCCATCTAACGAACTCGAGCTATAGCTTTCCCAGTCAATATCTGGGAAGTTAAAGTCCCCCATAACAACCACCCTGCTACTTTCACTCTTCTCCTGAATCATCCTCGCAATACTTTCCTCTACTTCTCTCGGACTATTAGGAGGCCTGTAGAAAGCTCCTAACAGGGTGACCTCACCTTTCCTATTTCTAACCTCAGCCCAAACTACCTCAGATGGCAAGTCTTCCTCCATCGTCCTTTCCACCGCTGTAATACTATCCTTGACAAGCAATGCCACACCTCCCCCTCTTTTACCCCCATCTCTGACCCTGCTAAAACATTTAAACCCTGGAACCTGCAACAGCCATTCCTGTCCCTGTTCTACCCACGTCTCTGTAATGGCCACAACATCGAAGTCCCAGGTACCAACCCACGCTGCAAGTTCACCTACCTTATTTCTTATACTTCTGGCATTGAAGTATACACACTTCAAGCCACCTTCCTGTTTACAGGCACCCTCCTTCGAGATCAATGCCTTGTTCCTAACCTCCCTACACTCAAGGTCCTGTACCCAAAAGCTACAGTCCAGGTTCCCATGCCCCTGCAGAGTTAGTTTAAACTCTCCCAAAGAGCACTAGCAAACCTCCAACTCGGCTTGTTCTAAGTAGGCTTTCTTTCAACCTAACCAGTTAAAAATATGTATCTTTTCAAACCAGTCACTTTTTTAAGAACAATCGAGCAGAGTTGTACAATAAAGGAAGCGGTTATTGCCAGCCACATAATTTCTATGAAGTCTTGTTCAAAAAAACTACTATGACCGCAGTGATCTACAGTAAAATAGAACAAAGAACTGCAAATTCTGGAAATCTGGAGCAAAAACAGAATTTGCTGGAGCAACTTGTCAGGTCTGTCAGCATTCTTGGAGAGATAACAAGAGTTAATGTTCTGGGTTCTGTAAACCCTTCTTCAGGACATAAGGACCTCCCACAATTTCCGTCATTGTTTGTGAACTTTCTGTTTGTGAACCTTCAGTAACTTATTTCAAAGAGGCACTTTGAGGTATTTTCACAAAACCTGAAATAAGTCAATTTTCCACAATAATTTAAAGCTTACTTGCTTTAAGCAATATTTATATAAAGCATCCTTGTAACACTAGTTACAAAATTCAGAGAAGTCTTGGAAACCAGTCAGTAGTAAGGACATTTCCACTTTGTGGAAGTTTGATGATCTTCTGTGGGTTAGTCAGGAATGTTGCTAATTCAAAATGTGACAGACAGCTTTGATCATTTATAAACATTTAATGGTTTTCTTTTAAACTTGAAATTCAAACAGATTTTATCAACTCCAAGTAAGTATATAGCGGAGTGTAAAGTTTGAGTTTTGTGCACTGGTGCAAAGTGGGTGATAATTGGCAGACTACTATTTTTCCCCTCATTTTTAGATTTGCATTGGCTCTGTTGCAAAAGGTCACAGTCATCTCCAGTGAATGTCAACGAGTCATTTTGTGACACTTGTAACACATTTAGATTTCAAATTCCATTCTGTTTTATAATTTTGATTTGGACTTTTGTTTCTTTCTCCATCCAAAATGCGTATCTTCACATAGTTTAGATAATAGGAACATAAGGAACATGAGTAGGTCATTCAGCCCTTCGAGTCTACTCCACCTTTTAATACGATCATGGCTGATCGAACATTTCAATGCCTTTTATCTATCCCCAATCACCCTATACAAGCACTGATAATCAAACATTTATTAATCTTTAGCTAAAATATACTCAAAGACTAAGCCCCTATGGTAGACAATTTGAAAGGTTCACAGCCCTCTGAAAAAAAACAAAATTCTTCCTAGCTCAGACCTAAGCGGCATTCCTCTTATTTATAAATTGTGCTCTATAGTTCAAGACTTGCCAACCAGAGAAATATTTTATTGCATCTATCCTGTGTACCCTTTTGAGTACTTTGTAAATTTTAACTTTGGGAATATTTGTTAGGTGGTAGAGCAAAATAGCTCTGATGTTTGAATGTACTGTATTTATTTGCAGACAATTTACTGTTTTCAATTTTCAGATAAAGTATATATTGCGCCACCAAAATGTAAGGCACAGGAAGTGCCTGTACAGGTACACTATCAGAATTTGATTGGTCATTTATTTAGAAAAAAATTCTTAAAATTCTTGTTCTTCACTGATATGGGGTATCTTTAGAGACATCAGCAATTTAGAATCAGGGTCATGGGGGAGCAGAGATGAAATAAAGTTCCCATGTGTGGGCTGCAGGGCACCCACATCGATTTGCACATTTTTGTTATTGTGTATATAAATCTCTGAACTTAAATAGTTTTAAGAAAGTAAGAATATGATTTAGAAAGAATGAAGAAAAATTGAGCAGAAATAAGTCCAGAATCTCCTCAGAGATGCAGGAAATAAACATGGAATTTGGAATCCTTCTCGATGGACTTAGAAGAAAATGTCTTCAATACAAAATCTATGCTTCAGTCTCTGGGTTAGCTCTACCCTTCCTCTCAAGATTTGTTAAACATTGCCAAGTGTTGGGAAAACAATGTCAAAATGTGCATATGTCTTGTTACCGTCTTAATTTCCCACTGTCTTCAAAGACATGATTGGTATACCCATTTTCCAAGTTAGGATAGCACAAATACAAAAAAAATGCCAAGAGGTGTTGAGTTGTTGCATGGGGTCAAGCAGTCTATATTTTTTAATTGTGTTTTGCAATTTTATACCAAACGGTAAGCTGCTGTACATAACTGGCACTTTGTATTTAAAGCCCTTGCAGCAGAGTATGGATGCCAGCTGAATAGAAGCTTTTAAATTTATACTTGACCATGCCATTGACTGCGCACTATTAGCTTGTCACAGTATTGTAGTTAGTGTTGCTATAATTTTATAGGACCTGAAAATCTATTTCTGCAGCAAGGAAATAGTAGAGAGTACAACAACTTATGAAGTCCCCAGAACATATTTATATCTGAAAAATATAACAGTAAAAATTTTTTTGATTAAAACAAAACAGTCCAAGTTATTAGAATGACTCTTATATGTATAAACGTATACAGAGGCAGAGGGCAACAGAACAGTCAGTCAGACAGTGCATTACAATCATTGCATCATCCACTAATCAACATTCCCAGCACCTAGCCAGTTTTCAGCCAATCTGAACTAACCACCATCAGTGGGAAGGGAGTGTTCAAGTTTGTTCCATTGTGGGAGTCTGAGCAGTGGAATCATCACATGAAGTAATGACAGAGCAGGAGTCAAGACAGGATTCAGAGGTATAGAGCCTGAACCAAGAGCACATCTGGCAGGAGCAGGAGAGGGAATTGTTAGGAACAGGAGAAATGTAAAATTTGTCATTTGAGGGATTATTTAATCTGAAACCCTAACTGAGAGATTGAGTCCTTTGTGTTAACTAAGGTAGTTATTGCAAAGGATGTTTTTATTTTTACTGTTCATCTTGTTCCTGATTATCATGTCTCTTCTGCTCATCCTTCCAGTTTCCCTCCTGGAAATAAATTCTATGACACATTTGCAATGCTTTGGAGCTCTTGATTAAAATGTTCAATGACAAATGTGTATGATCTGTATGCCCCATTGGAGATGGAGAAGGACAGAGTGGATCGTAGTAATGAGAAAGCAAAAGACTTGCAAATTATAGATTATTTCTACATTAAATGAAGAGTTTGGTTCATTATAGAGAGACACAAAATGTTAAGTAGTATGTACAGAAGAGCCTCACTGTGGGTTAACATTGTATATTGTTTAGTAACTGCTAGTTTTTGGTTTAAGGTCCTTGACATGAATCTTAGCTCACTCAAGAGATAAGTGTGTCCTTAGGGATATTTTACAGAAGCCGTCTGCTCAGATAAGCTTAGTGTTTAGTACTAATATGATGGTATCCTTTTCAAAGTATTCTCCACTCTTTCATGTTCCTACAATGATAAATATAGTACTTCATTTTATAATTTTTCCTCCTTTTTCTTTCATTGCTGAGTTGTATCCTTTACCACAACTGACAAAGACCGTCAAGAAAATAGTTCAGGAAGAAGAATCAGCAGACAATGGGCCAAGAACCTCCTCATGAGCAGAGTATACAAATTAAATGAATGGATTATTTGCTGTGCTAAATATTTTCAGGGAAAACTCAGGTTAATTAACCATTTTATTCTGAAATATTAGTCAGGCACTGCACCTACTGTGTTATGGTCGCAGCGAGGTTCCTTCTTTCTGTTTAATCATTTTCTGTTCCTGTCTTGAAAGGATTGATTCATGTGGACATATGGTTCAATCGGTATTGGCCCTGTTGGCAGTTCGACATCACTGAATTGAGACAGTGAATGTCAACATATCTTTTTGAGTGGGGTTCATCACAGTTAAACATGCTATCTTGAAGATACATTTTCTGATCAAGGATTTCAGATACAGATGTTCAATATACTCATGTCAATTTCCAATGTGCCATGTTGTATAATACTAAAAATAGCATGCAGTGCCATGTAGGTTGTTGTCTTTTCATAGGATCTCAACATCATGTATAAATAAACTTAATTAATATCTAATTTATTGGGGAAATGGTGGCATTGTGATAATATCATTGGACTATTAATTCAGAGTGCCAGGCTAATGTTCTTGGGATATAGTTTCAAATTCCACCATGGCAGTTTGTGAAATTTGAATTGAATAGAAATCTGGAATTGAAAGCTTGCCTGATGGTGACTGTTGATTTTTATAAAAACCCATTGGTTTACTAATATCCTTCAGGAATAAAATCTTCTATCCTTTTCTGATCTGGCTTAATGTGACTCCAGACCAATAGCAGTACATTTCATGCTTAACTGGCCTCTGAAATGGCCTAGTAAATCACTCAGTTCCAGGTCAGTTAGGCAAATTAGAATGGTCACTAAATACTAGGCCGAGCTAGCAAACGCATATCCCATAATCATATACTAAAAAAAAGGTCCTTGTGGTCTATAAATACAGAAAGAGATTTCACAGTTTTTTTGCCTCTATAAATTGATATTTGTGTTATTTTTAATGGTTGACCAGCTCATATCAAAAGGGAATAGACTGACCGAGTATTTGCTTTAAAAAAGGAAGTTAGCATGGATTACATTATCCCAGGAGGCTATTGAGGCAGAAGCTGCAATATTTTAAACAGAATTTGATGGGATTTGAAAAGAGGGAATAGAAAAGGATAGGAATGACAGATAAGAGGACTGGAAGAGAAAATGCAGATCTATTTTTTTTTGTGCTGTACATCGTGAGTTCCCAAATTGTGGGTTGCACATCTTATGGTGCGGCTGAAGTCACACTTGAAATTCTGAGCTGAACCTCCTCATATTTTAAAAAAACAATACTTTTACAAAGTGCTTTAAAACACAGATTCTCCTGTTCACACAATGTCTATATATGTTGAACTATAGATTGCAAACTTCAATAATTGTTCATTGAATGTTTGCTGCTTAGTTGCTCTTTTATTTTTACTGACAACTGGGATCTTGTAAATTTTCAGGTGTTAAAATGATGTCACATTTTCAAGTAGTTTGGGTTAAGCATTGCTGTAAATTCTGTAATTCTATGATAGCCAAATACTGTCAACTGGTTGTTCTTGAACATTACTTATCTGTTATCTTTGCTGCAGTCTTCTGAATTGAATCTCTCCCTCTTTACCGTATCTGGTTTCCTCTCTACTGTCTTTTCTCCCCTTAGCCATATCTCTTCTTTTCTCTGCCTGGTAATGACATCATTAGTCTCAATTCAATCACCATTGTTTTTGTCTAACTATAGTCCAAACTGTAGTCCAACTAGAGGTACAAAATTCAGGAAAACTGTTAAAAAGGTTCAATACTGTCAGCATCAGTTTATCAAGAGTATGGAATCCATGTACACGAGTAATAGGGAATATGAATCTTTAAGTCGTACTGAAGTCTATTTATGTGATTATACATAATAAACATGACCATGATCAGTTGAAAAGTGTGATGCTGGAAAAGCACAGCAGGTCAGGCAGCATCTGAAGAGTAGAAGAGTCGACGTTTTAGACAAAAGCCCTTTGTCAGGAATGTCCTTGGATGCTGCCTGATCTGCTATGCTTTTCCAGCGCTATACTTTTAGATTGACTCTCCAGCATCTTCAGTCCTCACTTTCTCTGAGTTGCTGATGACCTTGCTCGTTCTAGAGAGATCAACAAGAAGTTGATAGAATTTAACTAAAAAAAAATAGTAAGACATCACCAAACCGATTTATCTTCCCCTCTGTAATATAACCTGACTGTTAACTAGAAATACAGATGCTCCAGCTAACATTGTGCAGATGTGGTTTAAATCTGACCACAGCAGCTGGAGGAACTTAAAATTCAATGAGTAGACTCTGTAATTGAAAGCCAGGGAAGGAAATCTTACCTGGTTTGCTCCACATATGGTTCTAGACTCGTACCAGTGTTGCTAACTCTTAACTGTCCTCAGAAATGGTCTATCAAGCCACTTAATTCAAGGGTGATTAGGAATGGGCAACAAATGCTGGTCTTAGCAGTGAAGCCAAAATCTAATCAAGTAAATAACTAAATTAATTCCCTGACTATCTTGCTTTTCCCCTTTAAGATGTTTCTTCAAACCTACCTCTTTGATCAAACATTTTGTCATCTGTTGTGATAACTTCTAATGTGGCTTGGAGTCAATCATTGTCTTATTCCTTCCTTGTGAAGTGCCTGGTGTTGTTTGATTGTGTTAAGCTAAATAAGTAAACATGTGAACTCAGCAGTCAAGCAGTATCTGTGATGAAAAGCCGAGCTACTGGGTGAAATTTTCCCCTGCCTAATGTGATATGGGTAAAGGCGAGAAAGTTGGAAAATTACATTGAGAATGAAAACATCAGAAATTTGATGTCAATAAAAATATGTTCTATTTTCCTGTTAAGCTTTAAAGGTTGACTTCAGAATCTTGCTATTAAGTGGCAACTTTCCTATTTTCATGATTTTGCACCTCATTATTAGCAATTTGGTACATAGATGGGACTGTTAAGAAGGCACAACAATGCCTCTTTTTCCTCAGGCGGCTGAGAAAATTTGGCATGGTTGTGACCCTCACCAACTTTTACAGATGTGCCATTAAAAGCATACTATCAGGGTGCATAATGACCTGGTATGGTAACTATTCTTTCCAGGACTGTAAGAAACTGTGCATAATTCAGACCATCACGGAAGCTAACCTACCATCCATGGACTCCATTTACACTTCTCGTTGCCAACATCATCAAAGACTCCTCCTGCGTTGGAAATGCTTTTCTACAACCTCTTCTGTCAGGCAGTAGATACTGAAGCTTGAACATATGCACCAAAGACTCCAGAATGGCTTCTTCCCTGCTGTTAATTAGATTGATGAATGGACTCTGTAGCTCCAAATAATATTGGTCTTGCTAATGTTGATCTTGCTTTGCATACCTCCTCTTCAGTGTAACCTGTATGCCTCACTCTGTCTTAGCACCTGATGATCTGTATGTCTTTGCTTACTATGATCTGCCTGTACTGCTCATAAACAAATCTTTTCACTCACTTTAGGCACACGAGGCTACAATAAGTCATCTTCTGAACTTGGCGATCAGGATATTGACCAGGAGGGTCATTCCCAAAACAGAATGACATAGCAGTGTAATGTTGAGTGCAAGAAGCCAGAGATAATCTCTTTGAAATTGCTTCCACGATGAATGAACTGAATTGTAACCTTTAATTTTTAAGATTTTGTGGTTATATGACAAGCAGAACCTACCCAATGCAAAGGATATGTGGATCATATCAATACTTGTTGCTGAATAACTGTTTAGTTATTCATCTAATTAAATGTTTCAATCACTGGGTGATCCCATTTTTAAGTACCTGAACATTACATGTCCTGTTGACCATTCGGGTGAATGCAGCAAGTCAGTGAGACAGTGCAGTAATATCACATGGCATTAAGGTTAGGTAGCTCTTAAGGCTGCCATCAGCGTATCATATCAAAGTGTTGTGCATTGAAATCTTTGAGTTTAGTTTAGAAGGTATCCTGAGGAGTCTCCATTTGACTCTTTCATCATTGTTTCAGAGTGTGCATAGTTACCCTGAAATGTTTGAGCATCATACAAGATAGTATAGAACCTGCAAGAGGCAGTACTTTGGGCAGCTTTTCTTGACATACCACTCTGCTATGAGGGAGAATGGATATTTGAACTGTCCTTTGGACATTCAGAATCACAGACATGTTACACCACAGAGGGAGTTCAATTGCACCCGCACTGCTTGTTAAATGAACATCATTACCACATGTCCATCTCATACTTTTCCCCAGACTCTTGCACATTATTTTTGTTCAAATATCTCAGCTGAACCTACTTCCACCAAACGTTCAAGCAGTGCACTGAATGCCCTCAGTACTTGCTGAGTGAAAAGGTTTTCCTTATTTCATCTTTGCATCATTTGCTGCACTTTAAATCTGTGCCGTCTTATTCTTGTTGCTTTTACAAGCAGAAGCAGTTTCTCCCTTTCTATCTAGCCCATTGATGATTTTGAAAATCTCTTTTAGATGTCCTCTTCGCCTTCTTTTCTCTGAGGTGAACAGCCTCAAGTTCTTCTATCTGTCCTTATAACTGAAGTTCCTCATCCCATCTTAACATTGAGAATAATCTGCTCTGATGTGGGCTTGGACTTGTGCTGGCTCACAACATTGAATGGCAATGTGCTCCCTTGAGTTGTTCATGTATAGAACAAACTTTTACTTACAGCAAAGGTAAGTTTGGGATGATGTTTTTAGGCCAGACGCTAGCATAATCCCTGCACACTGTTTTTAACCGTAGCGTCCACATCAAAGTACAAAAACATGGCTGCGGTCCTCAACACCACAGTTCAAGGATTTATGATGTTTGAGGCTATCTGGAGTCATAGAGTTGTTTGATTGTAAGAGGTGAGCAGTGCTTGGCCATTACAACCTCTTTCATCTTTGGGATGTCTGAAGAGACCTCTCATCCGTCACATGGGTTTAATTTAACCATGTCCAACAGTGACGAGTACAAGCTCAGATATATTTACAAAAGTGCAAGATTATCTTCAATTTTATCTGTCACCTGTGCCACCTTTAATTTTGATTTTGTTGTCACATGTATTTTACAGTAAGAATATAATAAAAATGAGCATCATTACCTTGTGTGCACACAGGTGCAAATGACCTCCCTTTGTGGTGTAACTCGTCTGTGGTTCTGAATGCCCAAAGAGCAGTCCACATATCCATTCTCCGTCATGACACAGTAGTCTGTCAAGAAATGTTGCACAAAGCACTGCCTCTTGCAGGTTCTATACTATCTTGTATAATGCTCATCTGTCCTGAACCAGCTCATCACCATCAACAACGCCTCTGCTACCATTCTTCTTCCACTGCTTCACTGTTGTTGTTGTTGTGGAAAAATCATTCAATGTTCTATAAAAAATTACCGGGAGATGCAGAAAATCCTTCACGAATTAAACTTTAATCTTGCAAAATCAAAGCTGTGGGAGCCAGCAAAATGTCTTCCCTGCCTCCCCACAAGCTCTTTGTTCTCCTCCAGGTTATACAATTGTTGGTCCCGCGCTTATCAAATAATATTAGCATAGCCAATCATGCTGGCTTGCTAAATCTTTCTGAACTAATCATTGTTTACCACGCTGGTTCCCTCCGCCACACTTAACATATCACATTACAACACCATCATCTTCAGCATTAGCTCATCTACCAGTGATTTAACTAGCCTATCACAATGCACTACCATTATCTATTACTGGAGCCCTGTAACATGATCCCGAGCATACATTGCAGCACTAAGTTAACTACACAATTGCCAGAATAACTTCCATACCATTTACACGGGACCCAATCAACATTGAAGTTCCCGATCTTCAGCACCATTTTTAAGACCATAAGACCATAAGACATAGAAGTGGAAGTAAGGCCATTCGGCCCATCGAGTCCACTCCGCCATTCAATCATGGCTGATGGGCATTTCAACTCCACTTACCCGCATTCTCCCCGTAGCCCTTAATTCCTCTTGACATCAAGAATCTAGATTTTTGTCGCTGGGTTGATACTCCTCTGCTGCCACCTTGCCACCACCTGCACTGGACCAAACAACCGCATCTTTTGACATTGGGCCCATCACATCAATGTTGCTGTGATCCCCTTCTGCCACTGCTTGATCATCACTGCCCGTGAAAGTCAAGGAGGTTGCCAAATCTAGGTGCCATCTTTTGCTGCTGGGCCCTCTTTGCCGATGCTGTTTCTGCTTTTGTGTCCTCAGTATGATTTTTCTTCCTCTCCTTCTCTCTACAACAAACTGCAGTCCTGACTTCTGAAGCTGAGGTGGAAAGAGTCTACTTAGTAGTTGACTTGAAGAACTTGAACTGTTTGCACCTGGAGGGTTCAACCTGATGAGAGTGCCATGCCCAGATTTAGGGTCACCCTGTTGGCTTGGATTTCTGCAGACTTTAGCATTACAGGTAGAAAGGAAGTGGAGGGGTTGGATACCCCTGTAATCTTGTGAGAAATCATTTCTAGTCAACCTGTGTGTTTCTTCTCCTTCATATTGTACCTTCTGGTATTACACCATCATCCTGAAAAGAGGGGGGCAGCTGGAGTGAGGTAGAAGTCCCTTGTCCCCTCTTATCTTGCCTTTGAACATGAGCAATTTTGACGAGAATAATGGAGTGCAGTTCATTTTTGTGTATCTGCCAGAGACCTAGTGTGCCAGACCTGGGTTTCCATGGGGATCATCAACTTCTTGTTGGAGGCAGTGAGACACACACATGCTGGAGCTAGCATTGTACTGACAACCTTGATAAACTCCTCCATTCTTTGATTTTACTTACTGAGTGCCTCTGACAAACCTGTAGGCTATTCCTGTGCCTGTCTGTGCATTTTGATGTAATCATTAATATCTGAGACTTTGAAATCATCTCCTGCCTCGGGCTGAGCAGGTGCCTGGTCTCCAGCAGTCCTCTGAGTGTTAGAGACCCAGGGCGTTTCTTGATCAGCCAGTTGTGGAGTAATGACAGTGATGTAGTGATGTGCTTACCAGATTGTGCCAGCAAACTGTAAATAGGTAGGGTAACTTACTAGGGTACTCCCAGGATGTGTGGACGAGTAGATGATTGTGGTGCAGGAGCACAGGAGATGGTGAGGTGTTTTGAAAAAATGAGTATCACGCAGAGTATAGAAAGAGTAGTTTGGGAGGATGATTTGGTTGATGGCTGATGAATGGATGCTATGCATGCAATTGTGAGAGTTATATTTTATGATCCTTGGTTAGTCCAGAGTTAGAGTGCAGCCCCTGTGAATGTGTGGTAACAGAGAAGTTCATGACACTTGGGATACAACACTGACCTAATCTGCTCTCTTTATCTGAGTTGGCTGTATCTGGTGACATGGCCTCTTTTGGCAATCTGCAGTAAAAGGTACTGCCTTCCTCTCCACCGTACTTCCAACGAACACCTCCAGATCTTCATCGATAATGTGGGGAGAAAACTTGCTTTTCTGGGCCATTTCCTTAGGGTTTGTGGTATAGGGCAACAGTGTGAGGACCAGTTCTTGGATTGGAACATATGAAGTGGTAGGCTGCTGGGCTTTAAATTTGCTGCCAGTGGCATAAACTCTGGAAGGCTCTGGCAGCATCGAAAATTTCTGTCTCTTCTGCTAGGGAATTCCACAACAAGGTTGCCCATTCGACAATGAGTGAGGTGAAGATGGAAGACCTTGTGAGAATAGTTGCCCCCAAGCCATGGCAGACTGGCCACCATAAATCTCAGTTAGTGAAATACATTAACTGAAGATGGGAAAATCCATTTGATGTTTCTTTTTGGTGCCCAGTGTTGCCTGGTCTGTATAGTTATTCCAGCACTTTCTACAGTGCGGGAATACAGAAATTTCAAATTTCTAGCACTTGCAGGAATTTGATTTTGTACACAAGTGAAAGTTGTAGAAGTTTACAATGTTTGGCATTAAAAAGACAGGAAAAGTTAAAATTCTTAGAATTTGGTTGAGTTGGAATAAATAGTAAGCAGAAACTTGACATTTATCTCAAAGTTGTGGTTCTGTTCGCCGAGCTGGGAGTTTTTATTGCAAACGTTTCGTCCCCTTTCTAGGTGACATCCTCAGTGCTTGGGAGCCTCCTGTGAAGCGCTTCTGTGATGTTTCCTCCGGCATTTATAGTGGCTTGTCTCTGCCGCTTCCGGTTGTCAGTTGCTGTCCGCTGCAGTTTCGGCATTCATGCAGGAACCGGAGTTGTTCGTGCCGGAGGAAACATCACAGAAGCGTTACACAGGAGGCTCCCAAGCACTGAGGCTGTCACCTAGAAAGGGGACGAAACGTTTGCAACAAAAACTCCTAGCTCGGCGAACAGAACCATAACAACGAGCACCCGAGCTACAAATCGTCTCCCAAACTTTGAACACCTATGGGCGAGAGATGCTAAGACAAGCCAAGAAATGGGAATCCTGTGCCAACCGCCTAAGCGGTGCATACGAACAACTCCGGTTCCTGCATGACTGCCGAAACTGCAGCGGACAGCAACTGACAACCGGAAGCGGCAGAGACAAGCCACTATAAATGCCGGAGGAAACATCACAGAAGTACTTCTCAGGAGGCTCCCAAGCACTGAGGATGTCACCTAGAACGGGGATGAAACGTTTGCAACAAAAACTCCCAGCTCGGCGAACAGAACCACAACAACGAGCACCCGAGCTACAAATTTTCTCCCAAACTTTGAATTTATCTCAAAAGGCATTGAAGAAAAATCAAGGCACAGATTTGAATAAACAGTAAACCTCAAGTAGCTGTTGTAGGTCTCCATGCATGGGGTGGCAGTATTGCATTTCTGTCATATGCCCCCAACTCCAAGGTTTATCTTCATTGTCATTGTTTACCTTCCTGTTGGGTTGTCATTTGATTCTGTCTTGTTCTGGTTGAGGTCTTGCTGTAACATGGATGACATGCCAGGTGTTATATTTGTACATCAGCCAACCAATAAGTAAAATACCAAAGTGTAGAAAATTGCATAGAATCTCAAATTGTAAAGCCTTCAACCTTTTGACTGTAGGAACATTGGGTAAGCATATGATACCGTACAGCAGTTACATTTTCTTGTTATACTAAAGAGGTGACCCATTTAGGATACTACTGCAATTGCTGCACATTTCTATGACAGCTCTATCGTGAGCTCCCCATTGTGGAAATTTGTGAAGACTCGCTGAGTGTATGGCCACAGATGTGAAGCCAAAGCTGTGAGATCAGTTAATTCACCCACAGATCAGAAATTAAACATCGGGCTGTGTAGTCTGTGCTGTAACACACAATGTGGTGTGCACACCCAGCAATATATATTGCATTTACAAAGCAGAAAGTCTGACAATGCTTCATATGAGATGAGATGTGACTGGTGTGGAGAGGGAAGAGCTAAATAGTGGTTCAAAGGTTTGAGTTATAAAGAAAGGCTGGATAGGCTGGGACTTTTTTCACTGCAGCGTAGGCGGTTGAGAGATGACTAATGGAGTTTATAAAATCACGAGGGTACAGATAAGGTAAATTGCAGGTATCTTTTCCCCCAAGTGGGGATATTAAGACCAGAGGGCATATTTTTAAGGTGAGAGGAGAGAGATTTAAAAAAGATATGAGGGGCAAATAGTGGTTCAGAGAGAGTAATTTTTTTTGGAGGCCTTTGCAGGAAGAAGGAGGTATTGAAGCAAAGTGATTATGGGAGAGTTTCAAAGAACAAGTATATTGTTCTTTGAAATTACTGCAGTGAGATTACTGCTAAAGAGGATTAAACTCAACCAGAAGACTGTGGATTTGGGCAAAATGGAGAGATTTGAGAACAAATTGTGAAAGTGGGAGCAAATAGAACTTGCCAGGGATAACGAGTATAGGTAGTAAGGCATTTTTTAAAGTGACAACAGCAAGTCAGCATGGACAGATTGGACGGAAGGGTCTGTTTCCATGCTGTACATCTCTATGACTCTGTGATATACAGTTGTGTCTTAGACCATGTCCATACACATTTATTAGTTAAGCCTGAATGGCAATGGGTCTATGAAACACCATTACAGAATTTCTGTGGATTGAATTATAAGAGTAATTCTTGAGTGAATGCTGATCTTGCTCAACCAAAAATAGGCGATTGTTAACACAATGTCATTTGATTGGCAATAGCTGACCAAAAGAGGGAAATGTGTAGTATATCGTTTTTCAAAAAAAAAATCTGTTATTGGTTGTGTAGGGCACAGTGGTGTTGTCAGAGTTATTATCTACTTCTAAATATTGATTGTGAAGTTTGACTGTTTGTTCTGTTTCTTAGTTTACCACAGGAATGTGGCTGAATAAGGCTTTCAAACATTTAGGATTAAAAAGTGGGAGGTAGTGGTAATGATTTAAGATTCATGTGATTTTGTGTAAAATTGAGTACAGACAGCATTTTTTTAAAAACTAGTTAATGTTCTTTTGAATTTTATTTATTTAGGTGAGGAAGTTCAAACTGAATATAGACAGCATATTTTTCAAAAACTAGATAATGTTCTTTTGAATTTTATTTGTATAGGTGAGGAATTTCAAACTCTTTCAATATTGTTGCTCTTTTCTTTTTAACTGTTGAACCTAGCTGGTTTACAGGCAACAAACAGCAGTCTGGTTTTCAGCAATATATTGTGAAGTAAGCAGGTGATAGGACTCAGTTCAAAAAGGTGGTTTTGCCAGTTTTTCTGGAGATGAGACGAACTCTGCAGCAATTATATGTGCTGTCGCTGGAGGGAGAGGATGCCACCTTTTCTGGCTGGGACTGGATACTATCCTGTCTGTACAAGCCCAAGGCAACAGCGCATTCCGTATTCTTTGCTCCCATCCACCCCATTTCTGTAAAATCTGATTGCCAGACCACTAAACTGCAAATGCGACTTTTAAACCTCTGTGAGCTATTTTGCTTTGGTGATATGGAATGTACCACTCCACGTATCGCCAGTGTGACAGGCCCAGCACCGGCAGTCTTGAAAGATATTGCAGAATCTCTTCTGAAAGGGGTGTGTGTCTAATCCTGTGCAATGATAATTTGACATTGGGCTTGCATTGGGAACCACCTCTTATGCTCCTTAGCTGATTTGCTACAGCAATCAGTTCATGCCACTCAACCAGAACAACTTTAAACCTTTGCATATATAATGTCTTGACATACACTGAAGTTTTAAAATCCGAAATAGCTATTTCTCCAACCTTTCTAGCTTGCCAAAGTTTGGTGAAGGACTATATTCCGTATTGATGTAGCCTACCAAAAGCAAGCAAGTTTAATTGGCTTTTCAGCAATCCCTTTGAAGACTGAATGTCACTTCCAACTTCTGAAATGTACTCCGGGTTACAATCCTGTAACATCTGATGCTCTGTAAATGTATAATCTTCTGTGTTGATAATTAGAACTGAGGAGAAATACTTTCTGGTTGGTGCAGTTCCACTGGATTCTAACTTGGTTAAAGTGATGATAATTCCTGTGGCATTTTAATCACTCTTTAACCTGTTAAGAGCATGCACAGGAATGTTACACAAATAAATGAATATGAACATCATTAACTCAGTGGAGTTTCAGACCCCATAGATTTTTTAAAAATGTCTTTTATTGATTTAGACATTATTATATGACTCTAGCTGAGATTTTGGACAACTACCGTGCCTCTGTCAATGTCACAATTAAAGTGACTTGTGGAACATGTGTCTCAGTTGCCTGAGTGCAATCCATAACAGTATTCCCTCTTCTTTTTGGATAAGTTTTGTTTTCTGCTCAGCCCCTCAATCACATTGAGCTAAAACCAATTATTTATTCATGATTCTCTCTTGGGTCCCAGCCAGAAGGAGAGTTAGAGTCATTGTCATTGAGCTGTACAGCATGGAAACAGATCCTTCGGTCCAACACGTACATGCCAACCAGATATCCTAAATAAATCTAGTCCCATATTTGGCCCATATCCCTCTAAACCCTTCCTACTCATATACTCATCTAGTTGCCTTTTAAATGCTGTCAGTGTACCAGCCTCCACCGCTTCCTATAGGAGAAAGTGAGGACTGCAGATGCTGGAGATCAGAGCTGAAAATGTGTTGCTGGAAAAGCGCAGCAGGTCAGGCAGCATCCAAGGAGCAGGAGAATTTCATCCTTGGATGCTGCCTGACCTGCTGCGCTTTTCCAGCAACACATTTTCAGCTCCACCGCTTCCTCTGGCAGCTCACTTCATTTATGCACCACTCTCTGAATGAAAAAGTTGCTCCTTAGGTCCCTTTTAAATCTTTCCCCTCTCACATTAAATCTATTCCTTCTCGTTTTGGACCCTCCCACCCCTCACCAGGGAAAAGACCTTTATAAATCTTTACAAGGTCACCCCATAACCTTTGATACTCCAGAGAAAATAATCCCAGCTTAATCAGCATCTCCCTAAAGCACAAAACCTCCAACCCTGGAATTTTAAGATTTCTCATTTTGTTACTTTATTCTGTGCAGCAGTACTTTGGAACATGAGCAGAATTTCTGTTAGAGTTAAGTATTTGCGTTGACCTGAGTGCATTGGTTTGTCCTGCTGGTGAGTACTGGAGACAAGAACAGGATTTGACCCTTAGTAATTCATGGTGCGTAAACTCCAACATCAGTTAAACAACCAAATTTTGATGAATTGTGGTAATTCATTTATTCTTTGTATTCGATTAGTATCTTGCAAAGTAGTGAAACCAAGACAAAGAGATTCAATAACACCGGCAGCCGTGAATGATTTTTTGTCTTCCCTGAAGCCCACAAACTGAAACCTTTGCATGACCTCTGACTGAGATTGGTTAATTTAGCAAAGGCTGAAGATTGAATCTTAGACTCCTGGTTCAGTGGCTCAGTGCCACTCCAGATAGTAGCTTTACAAAGGCATCGGGTGAGCTCAAGGACTGTTAAACTAGTCTAAATATTACTGGCATTTATTCTTTGCCATGTTTAGTTACAGATGAGTGGTGATCCACATTCCGTGACATTACAGCTATTCAAAAACTGATCTATAGATATTCGGAAGGCATATCGCTAAGAATTTACATCACTTTTTGTTAGACAACATGCATTTAACGTGAGAGGTTTGAGTACTATGTTCTGATTTTTTAAAAAAATTAATGCCAAATAAGTTTTCTCTCAGGGTAAAAGATTTGTCTTATCCAAGAGATGGTAATGGGGTTGTTGTAGAGAAATATGAGTGGTGACTAAAGATGTTGCAAAGCCCGTTTCACCACCCTGCTAACTGCAGGCATATGTGTTGAAGTGATCACAAAGAGGAAGTGCAGGGAGGAGAGTTTGGAGGCGGAGTTGTGGTGGTGGGGGGAAGTCAAAAACAACAGAGACTGAGGCTAAGACAGGAAAGCTGCCAAATTCAGAAGATTTGGGCGGTCTGATCTGGGTTTGATATTTGTGATGCTGTCATTTCAAAAATATTCAGCCTTTCACAACAAGGTGTTATCAGCTCATTTAAATTGTAGGGCGGTCTTAGAATGACTGCAAATATTTAGTACTTTATGTAAAGGCTGCATTACAGATGCAGAAGTAACTTTCCAGCCAAAGGTTATAGTGCAATCTTACGATTACCAAGTGTACCTGAGTAACTATTTCTTCGTCCTCCTTCCCCCTGTGCACCTTGTAGAATGGACTGATCCAGACTACCTTACTCCTATGATAATGAGCTCAGTGATGTAATAACTGAGTACACTAGACTGCTGGGTGGAGGGAGCAGTCTTTTGCATATTCAACGAAGGTGTGTGCTTGGAACACAAAAGTTCTCTCGGGTACTGGTGGCAGAGGATTCTTGATTCCTTTTTACTCCCAGAGTTTGGGAATGTCCACTTCAGTTGGAACTTGAAGAAAAACAACAAAAAAAGAAGCAGCAACTACTGGATAAGATTGGGCGACCTTTTGGATGTGTTTGTGGCTGAGCAGGCTTTTTGAAGTCAGGCCACAAATAAAAGGGGAGAAATGCCAGAGGGAGTCCTCTTTTCACGTACAGTGGTGTAGCTGAAGTTCTCATCGTGTTGCTTTTGGACCAAAGAGCTGCTTATGTTGATCATATGAAAGATCCAGTGGCGAGATTTAAGGATCCTAGTTTTCAGACTCGAGGGGATTCACTTTTGTTTTGTCCCCACCTCACTTTTTCAATTTTATTTCACATTTGAAACCTTCTTGATTTAGTTTGATCAGATGGAGGTACAGAGGAGATCCATGACACCACCCCTGTCACCAGCGGCATTTGTCAACTCAACACAGTATTCCAGTGTCTTGGAGGGAAGATTCAAGCAGCTGCAAGGTAAGATTTTGCTTCCCGCCTTTCCTTCTCAGGCACCAGCAACAGAGTGTGCATAATGCTGTGTTCTGTAAACATGTAGTCAAGAGACAGAGGTGCTGTACCTTTAAGCAGTGCCTGCCTGATTGAGAAATGAAAGGAACTTGCTTGCTGTAGTTTTTGTCTGGCAATTCAGTTTCTTACTGCTTCAGTCTGTTCCAAGACTTCCATGTGTATACTTGATGTGGGTCGAAGCGTGGGCAAAGAGTATTGTGGTTTATTAGTACTCCAGAAGCTTCTTTTCCTGTATCCTGTTTCAAGAGATCAATGCAAGTAGTCTGCTCCCCATCGGAAAAGTGGCCTTTGTGGGCTCCTTCAGCACTTTTTAAATATGGAGACAGACTGAGTAAGCATGTGGGACTGGCTCTTATGTGTTTGCATAATTGCAGCCATTTTTTAATATTGTGCTGGAGCTGCTAGTTTATGATGCTGAAAAACTCAGTATGATCATTTGCTTGATTGAATGAATAGGACAAGTTTAATGATTTGGATTGCTGACTACTTTAAATTTCTTTGTCTGAAATTGGTAATATCAGACAATGCTGTTTTGACTTGGCTTGCACATCTGAATAGTGGAATTTTAGTGCATGTAGCATCACAAAACTGTAATTCTGTCAGTTCCTGGAGTTTGATTCTAGCTATGTTATGAAATGCAGTTAACAGACAGAGGACCATGCATAGAACATAGAACTTTACAGTGCAGTACAGGCCCTTCGCCCCTTGAAGTTGTGCCTACCTATGAAATGAATCTGATGCCCATCTAACCTACACCGTTTAAATGCCCTTAATGTTGGCGAGTCTACTACTGTTGCAGACAGGCCGTTCCACATCCCTACTACTCTCTGAGTAAAGAAAGTACCTCTGATATCACCCATCAACTTAAAGCTATGTCCCTTTGTGGTAGTCTTCACCATCTGAGAAAAAAGGCTCTCACTGTCCACCCTATCTAACCCTCTAATTTTCTTATATTTCTGTTGTTGTGGTTCTGATCGCCGAGCTGGGAGTTTTTGTTGCAAACATTTCGTCCCCTTTCTAGGTGACATCTTCAGTGCTTGGAAACCTCCTGTGAATCTTATATTTCTCGATTAAGTCACCTCCCAACCTTCTTCTCTCCACGGAAAACAGATCAGTCCCTCAGCCTTTCCTCGTAAGACCTTCATTCCATACCAGGCAACATCCTAGTTAATCTCCTCTGAACCCTTTCCAAAGCATCTACATGCTTCCTATAATGCAGTGACCAGAACTGCACGCAATACTCTAGGCGCGGCCTTACCAGGCGCTGAAGCATAACCTCGTAGCTCCGAAACTCAATCCCCCTACCAATAAGTGCCAACGCATCATATGCCTTTTTAACAACCCTACCAATGCCTCTGTACTTGACTGTTTTTGAGCTGCAGTGATTCATGTTAGTAATGCCAGTTGCTGTTGTGTCAGTATTCCACAATGAGCTGCACCCATACATAAACTTACTGATGCACTGCATCTGGATGAGTGAGAGAACATGTTTGACATGTTGATTCCTTCCCTACTGTATGCTCTGTTTCACAGACTTAAAATTATTGTAAGTCATGAAGATCTCTGAATTAAAGTTTATGATTTGATAAATAATAATACATGTTGCAATTTTAATTACCCTTTGGTAAAGCCTCTTAGAGATGATGATATATGCAGGTTTTATTTTGTTGGGTACAATTTGTGATTTATTATTTCCCCTTATCCCAGTCTGTAGTTTACATTTGTTAGCCCTCTTAATAACAAAATTGCTTACATTTATTTAACACCTTTAACAAATTAAAACATGTTAAAGTGCTTCACAGAAGCAGTGCCAAATTAAATTTGACACAGTTTTGTGTGAGATATTGCAGCTGTTCAACAGAGGTTTAGTAAAAGGGTTAGATTTTAAGGAACATCTCAAATGAGGTAAGAAGGATAGGGAGGTAAAGACATTTAGGGACAGAATTCCAATATTTAAAGCCTAGTGAAGACAATTGAAGACAATGCCAATAGTGGTGGAGTGATTTTGTTGTGGAAAAAAAAGCTAAGAATTATATAACTCATCTTCTAACTCCCCCACGGCTGCTCAGCCATCACAACGCCAAGGACACGGGTTCATTTCCTTGCTCAGGTGGCTGTCTGTGTGGAGTTTGCATGTTCTCCCCATATTGGCGCGGGTTTCCTCTTGTGCTCTAGCTTCCTCCCACAGTCCAAAGATGTGCAGGTTATGTAGATTGGCCATACTAAATTGCCCAAAGTGTCCAGGGATGTGCAGGTTAGGTGGATTAGCCATGGGAAATGCAGGTTAGTGGGTGTGTCTGGTTGGGATGCTGTTTGGAGGGTCAGTGTAGACTTGATGGGTTGAACGGCCTATTTCCACGCTGTAGGGATTCTGTGTTTGAGAAACATATTTTCCTGGATGAATGCAGCTCCAGTAATACTTAATCTTAACACCATCCAGTGATGCACAGATCCTATGAATTAATTTTTTTAAATTGTAAGGAACACAGAATTTGGAGAGATGTAGAGACCAAGGAGGTTACAGAAGTACGAAAGGGCAAGACCATGCAGGGATTTGAAAACAAAGTCTGAGAATTTTAAAATCAAATAATTGATGGAATAGGGGTCAGTATAGGTCAGGAACCTTTTGTAAGATATATCTGCAGTGATGTTTTGAAGGACGTCAATTTTTTAAAGTGCAGTTAATGTGGGGCTGACTAGGAAAGCATTGGAAAGGTTAGGTCCAGAGGTGGTAATGATCTGGATGAGTGTTTCAGCTAAAGTAAAGGCAGAGATAGGTAATGGTTTGAAAGTGCCAGTAGGTAGTCTTGCTACTGGATTGGATATAAGAGTAGAAACTTGTCTCAGGATCAAAATCAAAACTTAAATTGTAAAGAGACTGGTTTTCCTTGGAACATTTTCCACAGAGGGCAGGAGATGACATCATGGCTGTCCAATCACTACTTCATACCAATCAAGTAAAATGACAAATTAGAAATGTTGAAGAAGTCAAGTGAGTTGAAGTAGAGCTAGATGTTTTCAGTGTTGACGCTGGACAAGCAGACGCTGAACAAGCTGCTGCAATTTTTGTTGGAGCGTTGGAGGCTGAGAGGTGACCATTAACAGATTTACAAAATCAAATTTAAAAAGTTTGATATTTTTAATAAAAGAGTACATATTTGTTGCAGTGCCCTTCTTAACAGAGTAAATGGTCATCTGTTGCTTTTTGCAGGGAAGACTTAAGTAACCAGTCACTGCTGTACAAAGTAAGTCATCTCTTTGCAATTTGTTTTGAGATGTTTCTGAGAGACCTAAGGTTTCAGTGCACTGTGTAAGTCTTTTAATTGTCAGGGAAATGAAATTACCAAAGAAAATAAAGATATTGTTTCATTTCCACTATCTGACCATACTTTTCCTGATTTCTTTCCCTTTGCCTCCTTGAGCTGCTTATCCAGCAACATAGTTGCATTAAGAATTCTTAAATAGCTTGTGTTCTGGAATGTCTTTTTAGCTGTAGATAACAGACTGGTGGTGCTTCGGGGCACTAATGTGTTTTTATGAGGTTTCTGGATGGCACATGACATTCAGAATCAGTAAATACAGCTTTGTGCACACATTATTGATTGTAAATTCTGTGTGAGATCAAAAAGCAAGCAGCTTAACCCTTTCATTACATACTCTTGAATAGGCTTAATAAGAAATTTTCCATTGACAGCTCCCATATTGTGGCTGCTTGTGATATTTACTATAACATCTGATTGAAACTCACAACATTTATAGAAATTGCCCAGATAATTCTCCGTTTGCTGTTTTCATTGATAAAATGTAAAGTACTGAAATTACATTGCTGTAAATCATTCTGTATGAATGCATTGAGATCCAACTATAATGCTTATTTGCAAACTGTCCCTCCACTAGTTGGCAGTTAGTTAGGGCGGTGTTCTTATATCATTAAGTGATTAACGTGAGTTCTCTATTAGTTTACCAATGACAAGTAGATCTGATTTTTTTAAACAACAGTTCTTCATTGCAGCTAATCTTCCTGATACACAAGTATAGCTTGTGTCTTGTTGCCAGCTTGGAAGCTGCTGGTAGCACTTATCTCGTGGTAAACCTGAGGATAAATTGGCTGTCAGATCCTGGTAGAGGCATGGTAAAGAGGCACAAGACTGACCGTAGCATTACGAAACTGAGCTCTGAGAGTAGACTTGAGGAGGTTAGGGTTCTCAATCTTGAAAAGAGACAAAGAAGTGATTTCATAAACTCGGTACAAACTTGATTTCAGACCAAGCCATGATAATTGGGCAACAGATTAAAATGAGCAAAATGCACATGATTGCAGCATGTTTATTTTTCCTCATTTAAAGAATACCCTTTTCTTCATGTAAAATCTAAACCATGTGTGACAGACAGTTTGATCACAGAGGGCATATCATAGGAGTCCAATCTTGCCTTCGCCTGAAATTCTCACAGTAATTTTCAGTGGATGAAGATTGTTTCTGGGAGACATCCAGTGGTAGAATTCTTGATGAGGACATCATGAACGGTGGTCATCTCATATTAACCATTGGAAAACGTAGCATTGACGAACCGTTCCATTTTCCTTCAGGACTTCTTGTCACTCACAATGACCTCCACGCCTGGCTACTTGCCTGACCTGTTCCCAATTTGTCCTTAGGACCAGACAGGTTGGTATGACATTCTACAGGTTTTAGCTTTATTCCCTTCTTACAAATTCGGCTATCCCTTGAAGTTTACTCTTCTACTGCCCTCTCCGTCCCATTTCCATCATCACCCCTGTTAGCCAATCTTAGTTTTGCAGCTTGGTATACCCTGAAACAAAATTATGCAGAAGTGTGTTATGATGTCAGCTTGGATCAGAAAAAGAAATTGAAAAGGTTGCAGTTGTGACCAACGGTACAACTAGGTGGAGCACCATGCATGTATGCGCAACATTGTACCAATGAGAAATTACTTCACTTCTCAGTTTAGATCAGTCCTGGTACTGATCAAATTTGCTCCGCAACGTCAATCTTCAACTTGTTACGGTTTTCTACCTGTAGCATTGTTTTGCCAAAAAGAATTTACCATTCAGTCCCTGCTTTCATGTTTTATAGCTGCAGTGGGGTTACAATTTAAAACAAATTTGTAGTGATTGGAACCAGATGGATCCTGTTGACTATGAGATCCTTGATTGGGTTTGTTAACCTGGCTGACCAAAATAAAAAGGGCACTTAGTTTCTCCTCAGTAGAGGGGACTGACTCTAAGCTGGCTGGCCAGACACAGTGTATTGCGCACAAGTAAATAAAGGGTGTCTTGGTGATGGGATACTGGCTTTTGTACAGGTGTTTCAAAATTAAAGTTAAAAATCATACAGCACCAGGTTTGTTTGGAAGTACTAGCTTTCGGAAGGCTGCTCCTTCATCAGGTAGCTAGTGGGTTAGAATCATAAGACATATTTAAGTCAAAATTTAAGTCAAGTCAACAAGATATTGGGAGAAGACAACACACATGCACTAACTAGCGTGGCACAGGAGAATTATTAGACATAAACAAGGATATAATTGGGATGCGGCAGCAGTAATGGAAAAACAGCACAAATGTTAACCTGTGCATTTATAAAGTACTGCATCTAAACTAGTGTAACAACAACCAGACTCAGTCTCGTTTGATTTGAAGCGCAGAACTCCAACATATATTTTCACCATCAGCCAGGTAGAATCAAACACAGCTTGGGAGCACTCCGACATGCTGGTCATATTAGCTAGCAAAACACAGTTTAAAAAATTAATTTTAAAAAATAAGTTGGTGTTTATCATGGTAGAGAAACTACAGTCATAAAGTCATACAGCGTGGAATCAGACCCTTTGGTCCAACTAGACCCTGCCGATCATATTCCAAAACTAAACCAGTCCCACTTGCCTGTGTTTGGCCCATATCTCCAAATCTTTCCTATTCGTGTAATTATCCAAATGTCTAAAACGTTCTAACTGTACCTGCATCCACCACTTCCTCTGGTAGTTCATTCCACACTTGAACCATTCTCAGTGTTTAAAAAAAAGCTTGCATCTCCTTTCCTTTTTAAAACTTTGTCCTCTCACCTTAAAAATATGCTCCCTGGTCTTGACAGCCCCCCCACAGAAAAAGACCTTGACTGTCGTGTTTCTCTTGCTGCCGGTCGTTATAATGTAGATGGACATGCAGCCAGTCTTTCGTCTCGTCTCCTCTTTCCCCATATGTAAACAGTATCATGCAAAGGTTTCTTATTCACGTAATCACTCTGAGTTAAGCAGTGCTATTTCCTCATATACTTGGGTGGCATGGTCGCTCAGTTGTTCGCACTACTGCCTCATGGAAACTGGGTTCAATTCTAGCCTTGAGTGACTGTCTGTGTGGAGTTTGCTGAGTGCTCCCATTCCCTTCCAACATATAAAGATATTTAGCTTATGTGGATTGGCCATGCTAAATGGTCCATTGTGCCCAGCAATATCCAGGCTAGATGGATTAGCCATGGGCAATGCAGGGTATTAGGGACAAGGTTGTCTGCTTGTTTGGGTTTGTTGCTGAGAAATAGATGGACAATAGATGTTTATTGGGTATCCGTTCTTTTTGAATACACTGCATAGGTAATTTTCTTCTACTCTGCGTAGTTCCTCTGTGCTGCAGTGTGTGGTGAAATGACTGCCAGGCTACTCAGACCTCTTGGCATCATGGTAGTCCACAAACCCACCAACACACGAAAACAGCAGCTAATGAAGTTGAAAGACCCTATGCAGACAACAAGCAA
The DNA here is from genome assembly GCF_020745735.1 of Hemiscyllium ocellatum. Lineage (NCBI taxonomy): Eukaryota > Metazoa > Chordata > Chondrichthyes > Orectolobiformes > Hemiscylliidae > Hemiscyllium > Hemiscyllium ocellatum. The sequence continues at coordinate 6,833,382 of NC_083446.1, forward strand.
AACTAACGTCATTTACAAAATACCTTGCAAGAACTGTTAACAAACACTACATTGGACAAACAGACAGGAAACTAGCCACCAGGATACATGAACATCAACTAGCCACAAAACAACATGACCCACTCTCACTTGTATCCGCATATACAGATGAGGAAGGAAACCACTTCGACTGGGACAACACATCCACCCTAGGACAAGCCAAACAGAGACACACACGAGAATTCCTAGAAGCATGGCATTCCAAGTGGAACACTTATCAACAAACACATTGACTTGGATTCCATTTTCCACCCCCTGAGAAAAAGAACAGGAAATGGCATCATGACAGGAAATGACATCACCAACCAAAGGAAACAAAACACATAAATAGAAAATGGGCCATGCCACCGATGCTTCATCTGGAGGCTCATTGATGATGTTGCCTAGTATGGTGATAAAACGTCTGAAAATGAACCTTCCAGCTCAGCGAGCAAACTTACATCCAGATCCCATTTTACTTTGAGGTAACTTCCTTTGCTGTATACAACACCTCCAGTCTTGGTGTCACCTGCAAACTTACTACATAGGTAGGAAGAGGGGTGGGGAGGTCATTCAAGAGCTCAGGGAGTTAGGCTGGAAGCTAAAAGCTAGGACAGACAGAGTCAGCATCTCTGGGTTGTTGCCAGTGCCACGTGACAGTGAGGCAAGGAATAGGGAGAGAGTGCAGTTGAACATGTGGCTGCAAGAATGGTGTAGGAGGGAGGGCTTCAGGTATTTGGACAATTGGACTGCATTCTGGGGAAGGTGGGACCTGTACAAACAGGACGGGTTGTACCTGATCCAGAAGGGCACCAATATTCTGGGGGATAGGTTTGCTAGCACTCTTCAGGGGGGTTTAAACTAATTTGGCAGGGGGATGGGATCCGGACTTGTAGTCCAGCAAGTAGGCTAGCTGTTTGTCAGGATGTCCAAGAATGTAGGGAGGCTGTGGAGAAGGTAGCACTGACAGGGAATACTTGCAGACACAGAGATGGGCTCAAGCGCGTATACTTCAACGCAAGGAGTATCAGAAATAAGGTGGGTGAACTTAAGGCGTGGATTGGTACCTGGGACTACGATGTTGTGGCCATCACGGAAACGTGGATAGATGAGGGACAGGAATGGTTATTGGAGGTTCCTGGTTACAGATGTTTCAGTAAGATTAGGGAGGGTGGTAAAAAAGGAGGGGGGGTGGCATTGCTAATTAGAAATAGTATAACGGCTGCAGAAAGGAAGTTTGAGGGGGATCTGCCTTTGGAGGTAGTATGGGCTGAAGTCAGAAATAGGAAAGGTGCAGTCACCTTGTTGGGAGTTTACTATAGGCCCCCCAATAGCAGCAGAGATGTGGAGAAACAGATTGGGAAACAGATTTTGGAAAGGTGCAGAAGCCACAGGGTCGTAGTCATGGGCGACTTCAACTTCCCAGATATTGATTGGAAGCTCTTTAGATCAAGTAGATTGGATGGGGCGGTGTTTGTGCAGTGTGTCCAGGAAGCTTTTCTAACTCAGTATGTAGATTGTCCAACCAGAGGGGAGGCCATATTGGATTTGGTACTCGGTAATGAACCGGGACAAGTGATGGGCTTGTTAGTGGGTGAACATTTTGGTAATGGTGACCACAATTCTGTGACTTTCACCTTGGTTATGGAGAGAGATAGGTGCGCACAACAGAGTAGATTTTACAATTGGGGGAAGGGAAATTACAATGCTGTAAGACAGGATTTGAGGAGCATAAGTTGGGAGCATAGGCTGTCAGGGAAGGATGTGGTGGAAATGTGGAACTTTTTCAAGGAACAGATACGACGTGTCCTTAATATGTATGTACCTATCAGGCAGGAAAGGAATGGTCGTGTGAAGGAGCCTTGGTTGACGAGGGAGGTTGAATGTCTAGTAAAGAGGAAAAAGGAGGCTTACATAAGGTTGAGGAAACAGGGTTCAGACAGAGCAGTGGACGGATACAGGATAGCCAGAAGGGACCTGAAGAAAGGGATTAGGAGAGCTAAGAGAGGGCATGAAAAATCCTTGGCGGATAGGATCAAGGATAACCCTAAGGGATTTTATGCATATGTGAGAAACATGAGAATGACGAGAACGAGGGTAGGTCCGATCAAGGACAGTAGTGGGAGATTGTGTATTGGGTCGGAAGAGATAGGAGAGGTCTTCAATGAGTACTTTTCTTCAGTATTTACGAACGAGAGGGACCGTATTGTTGAAGAGGAGAGTGTGAAACGGACTGGTAAGCTAGAAGAGATACTTGTTAGGAAAGAAGATGTGTTGGACATTTTGAACAACTTGAGGTTAGACAAGTCCCCCGGGCCTGACGGGATATATCCTAGGATTATGTGGGAAGCAAGAGAGGAAATTGCAGTACCGTTGGCAATGATCTTTTCGTCTTCACTGTCAACGGGGGTGGTACCAGGGGACTGAAGAGTAGTGAATGTTGTGCCCCTGTTCAAAAAAGGGAATAGGGATAACCCCGGGAATTACAGGCCAGTTAGTCTTACTTCTGTGGTAGGCAAAGTAATGGAAAGGGTACTGAGGGATAGGATTTATGAGTATCTGGAAAGACACAGCTTGATTAGGGACAGCCAGCACGGATTTGTGAAGGGTAGGTCTTGCCTTACAAGTCTTATTGAATTCTTTGAGGAGGTGACCAAGCATGTGGATGAGGGTAGAGCAGTGGATGTAGTGTACATGGATTTTAGTAAGGCATTTGATAAGGTTCCCCATGGTAGGCTTATGCGGAAAGTCAGGAGGCATGGGATAGAGGGAAATTTGGCCAATTGGATAGAAAACTGGCTAACCGGTCGAAGTCAGAGAGTGGTGGTAGATGGTAAATATTCAGCCTGGAGCCCAGTTACAAGTGGAGTTCCGCAGGAATCAGTTCTGGGTCCTCTGCTGTTTGTAATTTTTATTAATGACTTGGATGAGGGAGTCGAAGGGTGGGTCAGTAAATTTGCAGATGACATGAAGATTGGTGGAGTTGTGGACAGTGAGGAGGGCTGTTGTCGGCTGCAAAGGGACTTAGATATGATGCAGAGCTGGGCTGAGGAGTGGCAGATGGAGTTCAACCCTGCCAAGTGTGAGGTTGTCCATTTTGGAAGAACAAATAAGAATGCGGAATACAGGGTTAACGGTAGGGTTCTTAGTCAGGTGGAGGAACAGAGGGATCTTGGGGTCTATGTACATAGATCTTTGAAAGTTGCCATTCAGGTGGATAGAGCTTGTAAGAAGGCCTATGGTGTATTAGCGTTCATTAGCAGAGGGATTGAATTCAAGAGTCGTGAAGTGATGTAGCAGCTGTACAGGACTTTGGTTAGGCCACATTTGGAGTACTGTGTGCAGTTCTGGTCGCCTCACTTTAGGAAAGATGTGGAAGCTTTGGAGAGGGTGCAGAGAAGATTTACCAGGATGTTGCCTGGAATGGAGAATAGGTCGTACGAGGATAGGTTGAGAGTTCTCGGCCTTTTCTCGTTGGAACGGCGAAGGATGAGGGGTGACTTGATAGAGGTTTATAAGATGATCAGAGGAATAGATAGAGTAGACAGTCAGCAACTTTTTCCCCGGGTACAACAGAGTGTTACAAGGGGACATAAATTTAAGGTGAAGGGTGGAAGGTATAGGGGAGATGTCAGGGATGGGTTCTTTACCCAGAGAGTGGTGGGGGCATGGAATGCGCTGCCCGTGGGAGTGGTAGAGTCAGAATCATTGGCGACCTTTAAGCGGCAATTGGATAGGTACATGGATGGGTGCTTAATCTAGGATAGATGTTCGGCACAACATCGTGGGCCGAAGGGCCTGTTCTGTGCTGTATTGTTCTATGTTCTATGTACTAACTGTATCTCTTATGCTCACATCCAAATCATTTATATAAATGACGAAAAGTAGTGGACCCAGCACCAATCCTTGTGCCACTCCATTGGTTACAGGCCTCCAGTCTGAAAAACATCCCTCCACCATCACCCTCTGTCTTCTACCTTCAAGCCTGTTTTGTATCCAAATGGCTAGTTCTCCCTGTATTCCATGAAATCTAATCTTGCTAATGACCTCCCATGGGGAACCTTGTTGTTCTCCTTACTGAAGTCCATTTAGATCACGTCGACTGCTCTGCCCTCATCAATCCTCTTTGTTACTTCTTCCAAAAACTCAATCAAGTTCGTGAAACAAGATTTCCCATGCATAAAGTCATGTTGACTATCCCTAATCCGTCCTTGCATTTCCAAATACATGTACATCCTGCCCCTCAGGATTCTCTCCAACAACTTGCCCACCACCAATGTCAGGCTCACCGGTCTATCCGGTGTCCTTACCACCTTTCTTAAATAATGGCATCACATTAGCCAACTTCCAGTCTTCCGGCACTTCATCTGTGACTATCAGTGATGTGCATATCTCAGGAAGGGGCCCAGTATCACTTTCCTAGCTTCCCACAGAGGTCTCAGGTACACTTGATCATTTCCTGGGGATTTATCCACTTTTATGCATTTCAAGACGTCTGATACTTCGTCCTGTGTAATATAGACATTTTTAAAGATGTCACCATCTATTTCCCTACATTCTATATCTTCCATGTCCTTTTCCACTGATGCAAAATACTCATTTAGTGTCTCAGCTCGAGATTGTGGAAAATGCTAATATGAACAGAAATTTGAAAACTTGTTCTATTCTTTTTCTCTCTCTTTTTATTTGTCTCCCTGTCTTTGTCTCAATCACACACGCCCTGTTTATGTATGCACATAATGCATAACGTTTGACCTCTAGATACTATCCAAGTCCTCTTATTGGATTAACGTCCTTGTGAAATATTGAGAGCTTAAACATTCCTTGCAGTTCTATGGTTAGTACCCAATCTGTAACAACTGCTGAAGGTTCAAATCAGCTGCTCCGTTTACACTGTGCACACACAAACAAAATACATTCCTTTTAATCTTGCAAGAAGAGTGAGGAGTATTTGCTGACCCACAATATTAAAGGTTTGTGTAAATAGGAATAGCATGGTCTGATTTCTTAAGATAATGTAGATTTGTTAATTAAAAGTGTTGTATTTGTGTTATTCAGCCAGAAACCTGATGAACTAAGAAACCCATCCCCATATAAAAATATGCTGTCAGGTTGACTACTTTGTTTAGTTTGAATTGAAGGAGAGCGATATGAGCTGTCTGATTTGCATTTACACCTGACTCGTAAAACTAGTTTTGCCAACACAATAAGACAACAGGTTTTGGTATTGTCATCTTGGGCAGCACAGTTAAAGGAATGGCTCATCAAAATTACTGGACAAATACCTGACGTGTTTTAAATGAAGCTGTTGAGACTCCGATTACTTGATGAATGGTGCACAATTTGCTCATTGAGACCTTCCTATTTAACCATTGTAATTACCAATTCCTAGGCATATGATAGTGGGGGACATAGAGTCATGGAGTCATACTGCATGGAAACAGACCCTTTGGTCCAACTGGTTCATGCCGAACATAATCCCAAGCTAAACTAGTTCCACCTGCCTGCTCCTGGCACATATCACTCCAAACCTTTCCTATTCATGTACTTATCCAAATGTTGTAGTGGTTCTGTTCGCCGAGCTGGAAGTTTTTGTTGCAAACGTTTCGTCCCCTGGCTAGGAGACATCATCAGTGCTGTGGAGCCTCCTGCGAAGCGCTTCTTTGATGTTTCTTCCGGCATTTATAGTGGTCTGTCCATGCCGCTTCCGGGTGTCAGTTTCAGCTGTCCGCTGTAGTGGTTGGTATATTGGGTCCAGGTCGATGTGTCTGTTGATGGAATTTGTGGATGAATGCCATGCCTCTAGGAATTCCCTGGCTGTTCTCTGTCTGGCTTGCCCTATGATAGTAGTGTTTTCCCAGTCGAATTCATGTTGCTTGTTGTCTGAGTGTGTGGCTACTAGGGATAGCTGGTCGTGTCGTTTCGTGGCTATTTAGCATGCCCGATGCCTTTTTAATGATCCTGTCTATATGTGGCACAAACTTCAGCCAGGTTTCCTGCTTGTTGTCACTGCCTGTTGGCTTACCCCTGGAAGTATTAAATGTTGACTTTGCACATGGTAGTGTTTTAATGGGCAAGGTGACAGGTAGCTGCTAATATCCCTGAAACTGTACCAACAGTAAAAGGTAAATTACAAGAGATAAAACTAAAAGGTTTAGTGTTCGCCACTTTTTGCAAAGTGCTCGACCATGGCAAATATTTGCCCTTTCCTCAGTGCTCAATACTTTCTACTTTTTCTTTCCCATTTTAAAATAACTCAGTAGAGTCTTAGAGATGTACAGCATGGAAACAGACCCTTCGGTCCAACCCACCCATGCCGACCAGATATCCCAACCCAGTCTAGTCCCACCCGCCAGTAGATGGCCCGTATCCCTCCAAACCCTTCCTATTCATATCCCCATCCAAATGCCTCTTAAATGTTGCAATTGTACCAGCCTCCACCATATCCTCTGGCAGCTCATTCCATAGATGTACCACCTCTGCATGAAAAGGTTGCCTCTTAGGTCTCTTTTATATCTTTCCCATCTCACCCTAAACCTATGTCCTCTAGTTCTGGACTCCCCGACCCCAGGGAAAAGATTTTGCCTATTATCCTATCTATGCCCCTCATAATTTTGTAAACCTCTATAAGGTCACCTTCAGCCTCTGACGCTACAGGGAAAACAGCCCCAGCAATATTCCATCAGTGGCCTAAACGATATCCTGTACAGCCGCAACATGACCTCCCAACGCCTGACCAGTATAGGAAAGCATACCAAATGCCTTCTTCACTATCCTATCTATCTGTGACTCCACTTTCAAGGAGCTATGAACCTGCATTCCAAGGTCTCTTTGTTCAGCAACTCTCCCTAGGACCTTACCATTAAGTGTATAAGTCCTGCTAAGATTTGCTTTCCTAAAATGCAGCACCTCACATTTACCTGAATTAAAGTCCATCTGCCACTTCTCAGCCCATTGGCCCATCTTGTCCAGATCCTGTTGTAATCTGAGGTAACCCTCTTCGCTGTCCACTACACCTCCAATTTTGGTGTCATCTGCAAACTTACTAACTGTACCTCTTATGCTCGCATCCAAATCATTTATGTAAGTGACAAAAAATAGAGGGCTCAGCACCGATCCTTGTGGCACTCCACTGGTCACAGGCCTCCATTCTGAAAAACAACCCTCCACCACCACCCTCTGTCTTCTACCTTTGAGCCAGTTCTGTATCCAAATGGCTAGTTCTCCCTGTATTCCATGAGATCCAACCTTGCTAATCAGTCTCCCATGGGGAACCTTGTGAAACGCCTTACTGAAGTCCATATAGATCACATCTACTGCTCTGCCCTCATCAATCTTCTTTGTTACTATTTCAAAAAACTCACAAAGTTTCCCACACACAAAGTCATGTTGATTATCCCGAATCAGTGCTTGCCTTTCCAAATACATGTACATCCTGTCCCTCAGGATTCCCTCCAACAGCCTGCCCACCACTGAGGTCAGGCTCACCGGTCTATAGTTCCCTGGCTTGTCTTTACCGCCCTTCTTAAACAGTGGCACCACGTTTGCCAACCTCCAGTCTTCTGGCACCTCACCTGTGACGATTGATGAAACAAATATCTCAGCAAGAGGCCCAGCAATCACTTCTCTAGCTTCCCACAGAGTTCTTGGGTACACCTGATCAGATCCTGGGGATTTCTCCACCTTTAACTGTTTCAAAGCATTCAGCACTTCCTCCTCTGTAATCTGGACCTTTTGCAAGATGTCACCATCTATTTCCCTGCAGTCTATATCTTCCATATCCTTTTCCACAGTAAATACTGATGCAAAATATTCATTTAGTATCTCCCCCATTTTCTGTGGCTCCACACAAAGACCGCCTTGCTAGTGTTTGAGTTGCCCTATTCTCTCAGTAGGACTCCTTAAAACGTTTCTTGTATTTGTCTGGTACTGTTGCTATTCCCACTTAGAGTTATAGAGTTATACAGCATGGAAACAGACCCTTTGGTCCAACTAGTCTGCGCTGGCCAGATATCCTAAATTAATCTCTTCCCATTTGCCAGCATTTGGCCCATTTCCATCTAAGCCTTTAATATTCATGCACCCATCCAGATACTTCTTAAATGTTGTAATTGTATCTCTCTCTGTGATCTCTGCTAGTAGCTTGTTCTATATGTGGGTAAAAATGCTTCCCCTCAGGTCCCTTTTAAATTTTAGGAAAAAGACCTTGTCTATTCACCCTATCCATGCCCCTCATGATTTTATAAACCTCAGGCCATCCCTCAGCCTCCATTGCTCCAGGGGAAAAGGACCCAGCCTATTTAACTCTTCACTGTAACTCAAACCCTTCAGTCCCAGAAACATTCTTGTTAATCTTTTCTGCATGCTCTCAAATGTAAGAACATCAGAATTGTATGCAGTATTCTAAATGTGGGCTCACTAATGGCCTCAACATGACGTCCCAGCTCCTGTGCTCTTGATCAGTGAAGGCACATGTGTCAAATGCCTTCTTCACCACCTTGTCTACCTGCGACTCACTTTCAAGGAACTATGCACCTGCACCCATAGGTTTCTTTGTTCTGCAACAACTTGCTGCAATTTGGTAAAATCCAGTTACCTGCAAACCATAATCTTCTTATCTCAGATTTTATTTATTCTCCCTACATCATCCCAAAGTAAAGAAAGATGTTTAATTTTCCAGTAACTGATTCACTCATTACTTCAACAAGTCCAAACAGCAGTGGCAAAGGCCACTCGTCCCTGATATCAATCTTGACACAACCTCTGAATTATAATCATACTATTTTCACAGTTGTGACTGTTATTGGGGTCATTAAATCAATAGATGAGAAATGAAGAGAACTGCTGATGGCATTACTTTGTCTACTCAGACAGTGTAAGAGTACAAAATGTTTTGTCTCTGGGTAACAGTGATGGAAAGAACAGTTTCTGTTGCAAAAATAGCAGGACTGCAGGAGCACCCAAGCTTAGTAGAAAAACCTTGTGACTTCCTCACTGAATTGGTCAGGAATATCATTCCTTGCATCCTCTGTTTAATATCAAAGTGTGTAGAATCAGTTTGAGTCAACAAGTCATGATAATTTATATAATTAGTTTTGAAAGAGAATCTCTGCTGTGATGTTCACATAGCCCAGGCCTCATTCTCCTTTGAGTACTCAGTTGGTAGAACTCTCGCCTCTGCATGAGAGCGTGTTGTATCTATCACTATGAATTGAGTGCATAATCTAAGTTAATATGGTACCAAGGAGGTTAATTCATTCTATTACAATTTTGAATATATCCTGTTTTCATGTGGTTTTCAAACCTGCTGTGGGAAGACTGTTGGCATTTTTGGTGAGTAAAATCAATTGCACTTCTTCTTAATTTCAACTAATCCTGTTGTCTTTATCATCTGTTGCATCCAGTTTTTTTTCTTGGTCATCCAAAAAGAAGCACACCCTCAGCATAGCGTCATTGATCCCAGACCTGTTGATTTTTTGAATTACTGCATTTTTTGTGCACTTATACAGAAGTCACGGATCGGGAAAAACTCATCAAACAATGATAAGTAGTGTCGGAGAAAGTGAGGACTGCAGATGCTGGCAATCAGAGTTGAGAGTGTGGTGCTGGAAAAGCAAAGCAGATCAGGGAGCATCAAAGGAACAGGAGAATCAATGTTTCCAGCAAAAGCCCTTTATTAGGAAAGAGGCTTGTGAGCCCAGGAGGTGGAGCGATATGTGGGAGTGGATGGGGCTGGGGCAAGATAACGGAGAGTACGATAGGTAGATAAAGGTGGGGGTATTGGTGATATGTCGGAGAGGAGGGTGGAGCAGATAGGTGGGAAGGAAGATGGACAAGTCGGGCAGGTCATGAGGGCAGTGCCAAGTTGGAAGGTTGGATCTGGGATAAGGTGGGGTGGTGGGGAAATATGGAAACTGGTAAAATCCACATTGATCCCATGTGGTTGGAGGGTCCTAAGGCAGAAGATGAGGTGTCCTTCCTCCAGGCGTCAGATGGTTAGGGTTTGGTGATGGACCAGCATGTCCTCAGCGGAGTGGGAGAGGGAGTTGAAGTGTTTCCTTAGTTCAAATGCCCAGTGCTCTCTGTTAAATTTCTAATGTGCTGCTGCCCATTTTGTTCCATGGATACAATAAAGAACATGTGTTGCTCCATTTCATAAAGTAAATAAATGCTCATGAGACTTTCATTTAAAGAGGGAATTTCCTGAGCAAGCAGTTTGAGAGGGGCACTGATTTCTGATGGATACCTTGCTCTCTCTCTTAACGTGCATTAGTTGATTTGTGCATTAGACCATTTCTGGACTTCACCTTAAGCATAAGTTTCTCTTCATTATTTTTTACCCTGCATTCGATGCATAATGTACTTTGTGCATGTGTGCCTTTACATATTTTGACGAAACACGGCTATAGTTGGAGCTGCTCTAATCTTGTGATTATATCAGAACAGTGCTGCTTGGTGGAATTTTACTGTTCACTTGTCCTTTAACGTACATTGATATGTCATGTACAGGAGAACTGTTATCATGCATAACTTTTAATTTTTTTAAAAAATCCAATTTGTAACTTTGTAAAATGTCTTGGTTAAACAATGGACTCAAACTGGTGATGTTGATTCCTTCTCCACTAATCATGTATTATTGAAATCTTGCCAGTGGCTATGGGTATAATTTACGGACAAAGAGAATCAGTCACCTTGGTTAAATTTTTACATTTTCTGGCCCTGAACCAATTGTTGTATCTCTGTTGCTGTCACAGTTGAGAGTGGCTAACTGTGCTTTGACAGTAGCTTTAGGAGAGGTCTTGTACCATCAGCTTCCCAGTAATGGGTCTTGCACTCTTCGCTATAAATACAATGAGATCTTCTCTGTGACTTAACGCAGCAAACTATGAATTTTACATTGGTTTTGCGGTCAGTTGTATGAAATCCATGTATTGAAAAATGATAGCACAGATACCTTTTGAAAGTTAATGTAAAGGAAGTCCCTGCTGCAAAACCATGTTGAACCAGTTCACGCGACACTTTGTATCAAAACCACACTGAGTGGGGTCTTTTAACCATTTGGGTATGTTGAAAGATTTTTCTAATTCATTTGATTAAAGTTGAAATTGTATTCTTAAAATCATAATTTCAGCTATACTCATCCAGTAAGGTTTATTTTGTTTCATCACATTGGTTAGAGTTTGACTGAAATCTTGATTTCCTTTTTCTCCCCTTGTTCAATCCCTATTCATTTACATTCATGAATATGCAGATTTATTGAGCTACTTTAATGAAGTACAGTTTATCGGCTTTAATCAAGGTCTTCTCATTATGAATTAGCCATCTTACTTCATCTCCATCCCTTTTCAAAGTCATCTCTGGCCTCCCTACCCTTTCTTGGAACAGTGGCGGAGCAAACGTCCCCTACTCCCAAACCTTCCTGAATTTACTTTGAACAGTTTTCTCTGGATAATAGTGTTCTTGTAGAAGCCGGGATAGGCCTTACAGTGACTACTTTAGTGGTCGCATTGTTCTGGTACCATGCAGGTTCTTTCCTAACCTTCTTTTCCTTTACATTAATGACCCTGACAATCCTTTTTCGTGGTGTTGCCTTGATCTGGAGAATGCTTCCATATTGCTTCTCATTTGCATCTCTCTCTAGCCTTTTATTGTTAACTTCAAACTCTTCCCATTTCTTCTTGAACATTTCTCTCTTTACATATGGTTTGTATCCAATGCTATATTCCCTCCCACCTTCATCTAAACAATCAGCAAAACCCTATCATAAGAATTCAGGTGTAGCAGACAATGAAGAAGGCAAAAGATGCGTTCACCTTTGGGGAGGTGATGGTCTAGTGATATTTTCGCTGGACTATTAATCCAGAAACTTAGCTAATGTTCTGGGGAGGTGGGTTTGAATCCCGCCATGCCAGAAGGTGGAATTTGAATTCAATGAAAAAAACATCTGGAGTTAAGAATCTCCAGGTGACCATGAAACCACTGTCAATGGTTGGAAAAACCATCTGCTTCATTAATGCCTTTCAGGGAAGGAAATCTGATATCCCTTCCTAGTTTGGTCATGTGACTCCAGATCCACAGCAATGTGGTCAAGAGTGTGGTGCTGGAAAAGCACAGCATTTTAGGCAGCATTCGAGGAGCAGGAGAGTCAATGTTTCGGGCAAAAGCCCTTCATCAGCAATGCCCGTGTTACATGAGTGAATGAGTAAAAGATAAATCTTCATAGCGAGAGCATTTGAGCACAGGAGTAGGGATGTTTAGCTGCAATTAAGCAGGGCCATAGTGAGACCACACTTGGAGTATTTTGTGTAGCCTTGGTCACCTTATCTGAAGAAAGATATTGCACTCTATCCATAGTGAGAACAAGGTTGACCAGATTGATTCTTGGGATGGCAAGACTGACGTATGATTGACTGGACTGATTAGCACTGTATTCACTGGAGTTTTGAAGAATGAGGGGATTATCTCAGAAACCTATAAAGTCTTTCGAAGACAAGACAGGGTAAGTGCAGGAAGGGTGTGTCTGATGACCCGGGAATCCAGACTCCAAGGTTACGATCTGAGGACAGGAGGTAGGTCATTTTGGATTAAGATGTGGAGAAATTCTTTTCACTGAGTGGTGCAGCTCTGGAATTCTCTGCCACAGAAAGTGGTTGAAGCCAAAATAATGAATTTTTTCAAGGAGTTAGATTTAGTTTTTAGGATTTAAGGAAGCAAAGGTTACGGGAAGAAAGCAGGAACAGGATATTGATTTGGATGATCAGCTATGATCATACTGAAGAGCAGAACAGGTTTGAAAGGCCAAATGGCACATTCCTGCTCGTATTTTCTGTTTCCATATTTCGATACCTTTCTCCCTCATGGGCTTCTCCTTAAAGTGTCTGTACTATTTGCTTCAACTCGTACTTGCGACAACAGGTTTCACATTCTAATTACTTTTCTAGTTCCCTGTTTGATTTATTAGTGCCTATCTTGAATTTATGGCTCCCTATTGTGGTGAAATCTAGAAGTTGGAAAATTTTCTCTGCCCTATGAAATGTTGTCATTATTTTAAAGACATTATGAGTTCTTAAGAACCTTTGGTGACAAGGGATGTGGGACATCTAGTCAAGAGGAAGAAGCAAGTATTCTTAAGGTTGAGGAGGCAAGGACCAGACAGAGCTTTAGTGGGTTACAATGTAGCCAGGAAGGAAGTGAAGAATGGACTTAGGAGTGCTAGAAGGGGACATGAGAAAGCTTTAGCAGGTAGGATTTCGGAAAACCCTAAGGCGATCTACACTTATGTGAGGAACAAGAGCATAGCCAGAGTGAGGCTAGGGGCTGATCAGTGATAGTGGAGGGAACTTGTGCCTGGAATTGGAGGAGGTAGGGGAGGGCCTTAATGAATACTTTGCTACAGTTTTCACTGCTGAGAGAGACCTTAACATTTCTGATGACAGCATGACTCAGACTTATATGTTAGAACAGGTTGATGGTAAGAAGGAGGATGTGCTGGAAATTTTGAAAACATAGATAGATAAATCCCCTGGGTCAGATGAGATATACCCTGAGTTACTACGGGAAGCAAGGGAAGAGATTGCTTTGCCTTTGGAAATGATCTTTGTGTCCTCATTGCCAGAAGATCGAAGGATGGCAAATGTTATTCCCTTGTTCAAGAAAGGGAATAGAGATAATCCTGGGAATTACAGACCAGTCAGTCTTATGTCAGTGGTGTGCAAAGTATTGGAGAGGATTTTGAGAGACAGGATACAGATTTATGCTTATAAGCCTTCCATGCAATGAGTTACTTAAAATTTCAAAGCCTTTGTTATTTAGCCATGATTAGGTATCTTTGCACAATTAAAACCCTCAAGTGTCACTAAGAATTAATGCTGAGATCAATTTGATGAAGAGGAAACTTTCCACAAATAATGCTATGGGATCATGACACAAGTACTACCAAGCAATCGCCATCTCCAAACAAAAGAGGATCTGAACTTTGCCTGTTGCATTGTGTTATCCCTCATTATCAATATCTTGGGTGTTATCATTACTGTGGCAGCGAGCAATTGACCTCCTGACTCCTCAGTGCCGGTCAACGGGAACAAATGAGGTGTGTGTGTAATTGAATATTCTCCAATTGCTACAAACCGACCGACTCCCACAGCTACCTAGATTACACCTCCTCCCACCCTGCCCCCAGTAAAAACGCTATCCCATATTCCCAATTCCTCTGCCTCCTCTGCATCTGCTCCCAGGAGGACCATTTCCATTACTGAACAGCCCAAACGGCCTCCTTCTTCAAAGACTGCAATTTCCCCTCCGACATGGTCAACGATGCTCTCCACCGCATCTCCTCCACTTCCCGCACCTCTGCCCTTGAGCCCCGCCCCTCCAATCGACACCAGGACAGAACTCCACTGGCCCTCACCTTCCACCCCACCAACCTCCGGATACATCGTATCATGCTCCATCATTTCCGCCACCTCCAAACAGACCCCACAACCAGGAATACATTTCCCTCCCCACTCCTATCAGCGTTCCGCAGAGACCACTCCCTCCACGACTCCCTCGTCAGGTCCACACACCCCCACCAACCCAACCTCCACTCCCGGTACCTTCCCCTGCAACCGCAAGAAGTGCAAAACTTGCGCCCACACCTCCCCCCTCACCTCCCTTCAAGGCTCCAATGGATCCTTCCATATCCGTCGCAAATTCACCTGCACCTCCACACACATCATTTACTGTATCTGCTGCAGCCGATGTGGTCTCCTCTAGATTGGGAAGACAGGCCGCCTACTTGCAGAACATTTCAGGGAACACCTCTGGGACACCCACACCAACCAACCCAACTGCCCTGTGGCTGAACACTTTAACTCCCCCTCCCACTGTGCCAAGGACATGTAGGTCCTTGGCCTCCTCCATCGCCAGACCCTGGCCACACGACGCCTGGAGGAAGAGTGCCTTATCTTTTGCCTAGGAACCCTCCAACCACACGGGATGAATGTAGATTTCTCCAGCTTCCTCATTTCCCCTCCCCCCACCGTATCTCAGTCCCAACCCCCAGATTCAAGACCCCTCTCTTGACCTGCAATCTTCTTCCCGACCTCTCCGCCCCCACCGTCTCCGGCCTAATAACCCTCACCTCCTTCCATCTATCGTATTCCCAGCACCCCCCCCCCCCCACTCCCACTCTTTTATCTCAGCCCGCTTGGCACACCAGTCTCATTCCTAAAGAAGGGCTTATGCCCGAAACATCTATTCTCCTGCTCCTCAGATGCTGCCTGGCCTGCTGTGCTTTTCCAGCACCACACATTTCAACTCTGGTCTCCAGCATCTGCAGTCCTCACTTTCTCCTGAGTGAAGCTCCACCAACATTCCAGAAACTTGACACCATTCAGGGCAAAAAGGCTCACTTGATTGGTACCCTATCCATCACCCTCAACATTCACTTCCTTTAGCACTAACACACTGTGGCAGCTGTGTGGACCATTCACAAGATACACTTAAGGCTGTTTAAACATGGGACCTCTTGCATGCAGAAAGGCAAGGATAACAGACACCAGGGAATACCATGACTTGCAAGTTTTCTTCCAAGCCACACGCCATCCTCACATAGAGCAGTGTCATAGTTCCCTTGCTATCACTGGATGAAAATCCTGGAATCCTTTTCCTAACAACACTATGAATATGTCTCCACTCCAAGGGCTGCAGTGGTTCAAAAGTACAGCTAACCACCTTTTCCAGTGCACTTGGGGATGATCATTTAATGCTTGCTTAACCAGAGTAACCAACCTCCCATGTATGAATTAAAAGAGAGGGATCTACTTGAACCTAAGTTAATATCACAAGTGAACCCTTTAACAATGAAGAAGGCCCACTATAGTAAACCAGATGTCAGCTCTCTGTACATTTAAATTTGACAGTCTTCTGAGTGAGAGGGTGCTGAGGGTTGGTTGGGACCAAGTCAACATTGTGAACCTGAAAAAGTACACAACTAAGATCTGTAAGGGCAGAAGATCATGTTTTCTGCTCCGCAATATCTACATATTCAATAGTATCCATGTTAGAACATCAACTTCATCTGCCTGTACTTTCTTTACATATATTAGAGTAAGAATAACTATGGCAACTCATATGTAATACTTGGCTCTGCTTTTGTCACCTAATAAAAATGCACAATAGCTTGCATTTATATGACTCCTTTATGAACTATTTGAAATAAAAATTGCCCATAGAAAACATAAGAGCAGACAACATCACTGAAAAAGCAAAGAGATTCCAAGCAAAGGGAAGAAGCATGCAAGCATATCAAAAATATAGTAAGTTTTAAAATACCCACCCGTGTTTTCAATTCCATGCATAATTCAACCATCTCTAGCTGTGATTCCCCCTGCTTTCTTACAATCCTCCAAGATCTCAAAGTTCCTCCATTTCTGACCTCGTAAGTATTCTTGATTTTAATCACTCCACTGTTGAGTGAACACAGCCTGATCAAAGAATCGAAGAGTGTGGTGCTTGAAAGACACAGCCTGTCAGGCAGCATCTGAGGAACAGGAGAGTCGACAAAAGAGGACGTTTTAAGCAGCTCCTTAAAGAAAGAGAGAGACATTTAAGGAGGGAATGCCAAAGTAGATTGCCCAGTTAGCTGAAGGCATGGCTGCCAACAGTGGAGTGATTAAAATCAAGAATACTTACGAGGTCAGAAATGGAGGAACTTTGAGATCTTGGAGGATTGTAAGAAAGCAGGGGGAATCACAGCTAGAGATGGTTGAATTATGCATGGAATTGAAAACACGGGTGGGTATTTTAAAACTTACTATATTTTTGATATGCTTGCATGCTTCCTCCCTTTGCTTGGAATCTCTTTGCTTTTTCAGTGATGTTGTCTGCTCTTATGTTTTCTATGGGCAATTTTTATTTCAAATAGTTCTTCCATTCACATATTTCTCATCCTTCATCTTTTATAAATGACCTTATAAAAATCCAGTTACTTAATTACACGTTAGCAATTTTTTGTGGCTAGATATTTTGAGAATGTGTACAGATGATGGAAATATCTGCAGATTGTACAATAGCGAGGAAGTTGGGAAAATACAGAGAGAATGAGAAAATCAGAATAGCCATTTCAAAATCTTGCCATTAAGAAGCACTAATTTCCAGGCATTAAAATTCCATTAGTAACCCAACCCACGTTATTTATAGATTGCATCTGACTCTTCCCTCATTCCCTGAGAAACTAGACAGCACCAATTCCAGATGTCCAAGTCAGAGTAGGTATATTTCAACTGCAGCTCACAATCCCATGTCCAAGGGATTGTCTAACTTCCTTCATGATAATGTGGAGAACGTGAGGAATGCAGATGCTGGAGATCAGAGACAAGAGTGTGGTGTTGACAAAGCACAGCAGATCAGGCAGCATCCAAGGAGCAGGAAAATCGAATTTAGCCCTTCATCAGAAATGAGGCTTGTGCTCCAGGGAGCTGAGAGATAAATGGAATAGGGGTGGGCAGGGATGAAAGGTACACGAGAATGCAATAGGTAGATGAAGGTGTGGGGGGGGGGGGGTGGGGGCATATGGAAGGTGATAGGTCAGAGAGGAAGGTGGAGTGGATAGGTGGGAAAGATAATGGACAGGTCAAAAGGGTGGTGCCGAGTTGGCGGCTTGGGACTGGGAAAAGGTGGGGGGGAGGGAAAATGAAGAAACTGGTGAAATCCACATTAATCCCATGTGGTTACAGGGTCCCAAGGCAGGAAATGAGGCATTGTTTCTGCAGGCGTCGGGTGGTGAGGGTTTGGCGATGCGGGAGGCCCAGGACCTGGTGTCCTTGGTGGATTGGGTAGGGGAATTGAAGTTTACCCACAGGGTGGTGGGGTTGGTTGGTGCAGGTGTCCCAGAGCTATCCTCTGAAATGAACTGCAGTTGAAAGATATGTACTCTGACTTAGACATCTGCAATTGGTGCTGTCTAGTTTCTCAAGGAATGGGTGAAGAGTTGGATGTGATGTAGAAATAATCCTCTAAATGAATATTTTAAAAATCCTTCTTCATTTTTTGTTCATTGTTGAATGCACACACTACTTCAGCTTTCAACACGCTTCACTTTGGAACTCATGGACACCCAGGACTTGAGTGCATCTGCCAGGTGTGTTTACAAGCAGAGTCACATGTGCAGCTCATCGAAGCACGATGCATCTTATGACTCTCAACCTGTTTTCTTAGTGCTCAGTCATTTGAAATTACTTTGAGGCTGCCAGCCTCTGCCTGCTTCATATTGCTTTCTTACAGCAATTCACTCACTTCAGCACTGATTCCCGCCTGCTAATAATAGGCTAATCAGACTGTAATTCCTGGTTTTCTCGTTTCCTCTTTTTTTTAAGCAGTGGGATACATTTACTACCCTCCAGACTGTGGGGAGTGTTCCAGATTCCATAGAACTTTGGAAGATGACAGCCAACATATTCAGCATTTCTATGGCTAGTTCCTTCAGTACTCTGGAATGCATATTCTCAGGCCCTGGGATTTATCAGCTTTCAGTCCTGGTAATTTCTCCAGCTTTTTTTTCCTAATACTTAATACCTTTAATTCCTCTTTCCTAAAAGACCCTTATGCTTACTGAAAAATCTTGGGGAGTGAAAAGTGCCACACAATAGAAATAGTTGTTTAATGATTCTGTCATTTCCTTATTCTCCACGATCAGTTCTCCTGGTTCAGATTGTAAGAATCCTATATTTGTCTTCATTAACCTTATTCTGTTTATGTACAGAAACTCTTACTGTTTGCTTCTATCTGTTTTGCAAGTGTACTCTCAGTGCTCCCTCTTTTTCCTTTTAATCAACTCTTGGTGTTCCTTCACTGAATTCTAAACTCCTTCCAGTCATTAGGCTTGCTACTTTTTCCTGCAATTTATGTGATTCCTCTTTGTATCTAATGCTATCCTTAATTGATTTTATTAGCCAAGATTGGACCATTTCTCCAGTTGTACTTGCAGCCAAAATAAATCAATAACTGCTGCAATGGATTTTTAAGAATTGATATGTCTTAAATATATTAACCATTAACTGTCACTGGTCTTATATTGAAGTTATCCAGGCGTCACAGTCAGCTTACCCTCAACCTATTTGCATTTTCCTTTGTTCAGATTTAGGACCTGAGTTTTGTATTTGACTACTTCACTTTCTATCCCAGTGAAGAATTCTGTTGTACTATGGTCACTTTTTTCCTAGAAGATTACTCACACCAAGATGATTAATTAACCCCTTCTTGTTGACTCTCCTGCTACAGGATTACACAAAAAAGGCACTAAAGAACTGGGTTGCATAATTAATGAGGTGAAGAGAGTAAGACTGTATAAGAAAAGTTGCTCCAAACTACAACAGACTCGGTGCCATGAATGTTGCTTGACAAAATACTTTAATGAAAAATAGATAGATTCTGCCCAGAGTTTCAATTTATAAGTTTAACTAATAAGGTGCTTACTGTGTTTGATTTCTGTAATGAAGAATGTTCCATGGTAAAAGGACAGATAATTAAAGATAATTTTTGTAAAATTTTTCCTTGCCAAGTTACAGATTTCAATAACGTCATGTTTGTAATTTTTGCTGGAGTTTATCTTGCTGTGCTAGACCAAAAGGTTCAGTAAGTTTATGGATTGTTTACTGGTTAACTGTGCAATGTCAGGTTATAGAATTCAGTAGAATTCCTGTCAATACAGAGGTGATGCAAGACTTAGATCTTCAAGGCTTGTGGAGTTAAAGAGGAAGGGTAGCTAAGTGCAGTGAAGAGTGCCAGTGTCAGAGAGTCTAGGAAGGAGACTAAATTAGGAGGCTTAGAATAAGTCTTTTTGCAGTGAGTCTTGGTTTCAACTTGATTAGAGTGATAAGAGGGAGAAGAACTTGGTAGGATTGGATGAAAAATAAGACCACCCCCCCTCACCCCCAACCTGCTCCTCTTCCTAACAGGTTGCTTCACCTGATTGTTAATTTTTTTAAGAAAAGTATCTACAGCTGGTTACTCAAGTTGGCATCTTGATGCCTTGCCTTGTTGATGTATGCTATCAAGAGTTTATCTGTTGAAATTTCCATGTTAGACAGTGTGGAATTGTCTCACTTGGATTGGTGTCTTGGCTGTTGGATAACAGTAAAGTGATAACAGTAGAGTTAAAAAGCACAAAACACCAGGTTGTAGTCCAACCACCTGATGAGGGAACAGTGCTCTGAAAGTTAGTGCTTCCAAAAAACCTGTTGGACTATAACCTGGTGTAGTGTGATTTTTAACTTTGTACACCCCAGTCCAACACTAGCATCTCCAAATCATGATAACAATAGAGTTATTTAGTTTTCACATCATCAGTTACTTTTTAGAAGTCCAGCGACTGAGCAGCAGGAGTAGCAGCACAAACAGGAATGAGATTTATCACTTGTATTTGACTGGATAACATTCTTTCCTTTCTCTGAATCAGAAGGTAAACAAAAAAACAGGGATAAGAATTTACCAGTTAAGCCATTGTTAGACTAGGCCCTGAGGGAGGTTAGTGATCACAGGCGGTGGGTGATCAGGATTTGAAGCAAGTTAGAAAACTGCATTGTGGGCGAAAATATTTGGTGTCTGTCAGAACATGTGCATTAGGAATAAGAGTTAGCCGTTCAGTTCCTCAATCCTGTTGCACCATAAGATCATGGCTGATTTCAACTGCTCATTCCTGTCTATCCTTGATAACCTTTGGTTTCCTGCAGGAAAAGGAGGTATTGAAGCAAAATGATTGAAGCAAAGTTTTAAAGAACAAGTATGTTGTTATTGAGATTACTGCTATAGAGGATTAAACTTAACCTGAAGGCTGTGGGTTGGGGCAAAATGGAGAGATTCAAGAACAAATAGTAGAAGTGGGAGCAAGTGGAACTTGCCAGGGCAATGAGTATAGGTAGCAGGGTATTTTTAAAAATGACAATAGCAAAACAACATGATTGAGTTGGACCAAAGGGTCTGTTTCCGTGCTGCACATCTCTATGACTCTGTAGAGTCACTGAGCTGCACCTGACAGCTAAACTAAGAGAGCTTTCCATTAACATCCAGTGAACAAATTTAGAGCGCCTCAACAATGTGGTGAATAGTATAATGGATACTGGAAATCTGAAACAAAAACAGAAATTGCTAGAGAAACTCAGCAGATCTTGGCAGCATCTGTGGAGAGAAAGCAGAATTAATATTTTGGGTTCAGTAACCCTTCATTAGCACTTGGAGACAGAGCCCAGAGGGAGAAAAAGATAACTAGGCAAACAAAGAGATAAATAATAGTAAGCCAGGGAAAGAGAAAACTTAATAATGGGACCATTAGTATGTGAATATGGGTTCACTGTGCTGGGAGCAACCCAAGTGATGACAAGACCTGGGATATGGGCTGTAAAGGACATGGAAGGTGTGTTCAGCCCCTAAAATTATTGAACTTGATACTAAGTCCTGAAGG
This sequence comes from Hemiscyllium ocellatum, assembly GCF_020745735.1. NCBI lineage: Eukaryota > Metazoa > Chordata > Chondrichthyes > Orectolobiformes > Hemiscylliidae > Hemiscyllium > Hemiscyllium ocellatum. The sequence goes on from NC_083446.1 coordinate 6,854,839, forward strand.
CTGCAGGGTCCCCAATGAAAAATGAGATGCTGTTCTTGTCATCTGCGCTGAGCTTCACTGGAGCACTGCAGGAGGCCCAAGACAGAAATGTTGGCCAGGGAACACGGCAGTGTGTTGAACTTGCAGGTAGCGAGAAACAGTATAACTGATGTAGGTCCAAAATGCAAATTGAGTGGTGACTGAATGTGTTTATGTTTCCCTGTCAAAATCTGTAAAGTTTAGAAATGACTGAAAGTCTCTTAAGTTTAGCTTTGAAACCCTAGAAACTGCAAATTACTATTTATGTCTCAAATTCAAACAAGTAGAATTGATGTTTGAGAAAGACAGTGATGAAAGAGCAACAAACTGTAAAAGTCTTCTTAGGAAAATGTGACATTTGTACAACCTGTACATGTGTTCCCTTCATGATTAAAAAGGGGCAATTTGAGTCCGCAGGGCTCTCTGCTCCATTCTGTGAACTTCAGCTTTGCGAATTCTTCAATGGGCAACTAGATTAGATGTCCAGGACCAGACAGTCCAGTTTCAGGCTCTCAAGCTGTCCTCTAGCAAGAATTATGGGTAGTATTTCATTCATAGCCATGATTTTAGTTCATACACAGAGGATACATGGGTATCCCAGACAGGTAGTTTCTTTTCCTTTAACAGGAAAGGATTCCCCTGCTTTCTGTACCTGTTATCTCTCCTCCCTAGCCATATCCCAAAACAAGTTAGCACAGAACCATTCCTTTCCACATGAACATGAAATAAAAGGAAAGATGAGTGTTGATTTTATCTTGTACAGCTGATGTGCACTGTCCAGACACAGTTGAGATGAATTGGGCTCTCTGTGTATGAATTTACATTGAGTTATTTGACACAGATCAATAACAGGTACTCACTATCTCACCTGAGTTCGAAGGTTTTACATGAAGAGTAACTTGAGTAAATGACAACTCTATCAAAAGAGACCCTTCAAATGCTGGAAACCCACAATTAAATGCTTGAATGTGAAATGTACTTTTACTTCTTGAATGCAAAGTAGTATTTTCATACAAGATGAAGTCTAGGTAATCTCACTGTGTAACATGATACTTCAATATTTGCAATGTGACTTCTGATCTTGAATTTCTGACTTTTATGGCTCAGTGCTAGATTTGATGGCGAAAGACTCAGTTAACTGATCTGAGGCACCAGTTTGTTTGCAAGAAACACCCTTGGAAGAGGGGACAGACTCCAGTCCCTGAATGCAATCCATTGGCAGCTATTGCACAATGCAAACATGTCTTATGTGAAGTGGGAACTCAGCTGTCGTGCTCATGATAGTTGATTATCCTGGCCACAGACATTATGAATAATAGGTATATGGTATCAGAGGGCATGTTTATGCACATAAAACTGCCCCCCAGCACATTCAACTGAATTGAAAAGAAATACTGAGGAGGTAGGACTGATCTTTATCATTTATATTTTTCCTGGAAGTGATTTATAGGGTGGATATGCAAGAGGTTATGTAGAGGCAACAGAAACTCTTGTAGTTTTATACATTATTGAACTGTGCTCTTCTTTCTCAGCTTCTGTGGGTTTTCTGGCAAAGACAAAGTATTGACAAATGATTGACTGATTCAGGAGCAATGTACAAAGTCTGAAGGGTTGAAACAACATTTAACAGTGCTGGTTCGTCTCTATTTTCCTCCCCCATTATGATTTTCTAAATCATAATAAAGCCATGTTTTATTTTTGAAGAAAATTATTTTAACTTGGGTATAAAATGGGAATAAATAGTAAATTTCAATCAAGGTAGTTTCAGTGTATTTAAAATTACTTTGTCACATGCATCCGAATTCCATGGAGCTCCTGTGTTCTGGGGCTAGTTTTCCAAATATTGCAAGAACAGGCACATGTGGCTGTGATTTTCCAGTATTTGTTGAAGTCATGTGTAAATCATTTCAGTTAAAGAGCTATGTTTGGCAAGAAACCTTATGACTATATGCTGAAATACACAAATGTTTTGAAAGTACAACACGTACAACGCATCTCGTTTTTATATATTCTACAAATCTGCTTCCAAAAATCTATAGTTAACTATTTAATTAAAACCACTATTCTCTGTTCTTAAGAATGTATAGCCTCTGTTCTTAAGTATGTATGTATTAGGATATATTTGAAGCTTTTTTAACACTTCTCCCAGTATTTCAGTCCCTCTCTTCCAGTTGTTAACGGGTGCTCTGAAATTTCTATAATTTCCCCTAAGATGCCAGTATGTTTTTGATATCATTCTTACAAAATTGGGCTATAGGGAGAAGCTGAATAGGCTGTGGATGTTTTTCTTGCAACATCAGAGGCTGAAGGGTAACTTTATAGAGGTTTATAAAATCATGAGTGGCATGAATAGTATAAACAGACAGGGCCTTTTCCCTAGGGTGGGGGAGTCCAGAATTAGAGGGCCTAGGTTCAGGGTGAGAGGGGAAAGGTATAAAAGGGACCTAAGGGGCAACTTTTTCATATTTATGGAATGAGCTGCCAGAGGAAGTGTTGGAGGCTGGTACAATTGCAACATTTAAAAGGCATCTGGATGGGTATATGAATAGGAAGAGTTTAGAGGGATATGGGCCAAGTGCTGACAAGTGGGACTAAATTAGGTTAGGATAACTGGTTGGCAAGGATGATTTGGACCTAAGGGTCTCTTTTCGTGCTGTACATCTCTATGACTCTGTAGTTCTAAAAGTTTGGCTTGGAGAGAAACTTGCTGCTGAAGTGTTCGTATTCACCTACAACCCTTCACCTGTTCAGGCTACAGGTTTGGAAGGTCCTGACAAAGGATCCTTGGTTTGTTGTTGCAGTGAGTCTTGTAAATGGTGCACACTGCTTTCAGTGTACATCAGAGGGGAATCTCATGGAATACAGGGAGAACTAGCCATTTGGATACAGAACTGGCTCAAAGGTAGAAGACAGAGAGTGGAAGTGGAGGGTTGTATTTCAGACTGGAGACCTGTGACCAGTGGAGTGCCACAAGGATTGGTGCTGGGCCCTCTACTTTTTGTCATTTACATAAATGACTTGGACGCGAGCATAAGAAGTACAGTAAGTAATTTTGCAGATGACACCAAAATTGGAGGTGTAGTGGACAGCGAAGAGGGTTACCTCAGATTACAACAGGATCTTGACAGATGGGCCAATGGGATGAGTAGTGGTAGATAGAGTTTAATTCAGATAACTGCGAGGTGCTGCGTTTTGGGAAAGCAAATCTTAGCAGGACTTATACACTTAATGGTAAGGTCCTAGGGAGTGTTGCTGAACAAAGAGACCTTGGAGTGCAGGTTCATAGCTCCTTGAAAGTACAGTTGCAGGTAGATAGGATAGCGAAGAAGGCACTTGGTATGCTTTCCTTTATTGGTCAGAGTATTGAGTACAGGAATTGGGAGGTCATGTTGCGGCTGTACAGGACATCGGTTAGACCACTGTTGGAATGTTGTGTGCAATTCTGGTCTCCTTCTTATCAGAAAGATGTTGTGAAACTTGGAAAGGGTTCAGAAAAGATTTCCAAGGATGTTGCCAGGGTTGGAGGATCTGAGCTACAGGGAGAGGCTGAACAGGCTGAGGCTGTTTTCCCTAGAGCGTCAGAGGCTGAGAGGTGACCTTATAGAGATTTACAAAATTATGAGAGGCATGGATAAGATAAATAGGCAAAGTCTTTTCCCTGGGGTTGGGGGAGTCCAGAACTAGAGGGCATAGGTTTAGGGTGAGAGGGGAAAGATATAAAAGAGACCTAAGGGGCAACTTTTTCACGCAGAGGGTGGTACGTGTATGGAATGAGCTACCAGAGAATGTGGTGGAGGCTGGTACAATGACAACATTTAAGAGGCATTTGGATGGGTATATGAATAGGAAGGGTTTGGAAGGATATGGTCCGGGTGCTGACAGGTGGGACTAGATTGGGTTGGGATACCTGGTCAGCATGGTTTGGTTGGACCGAAGCATCTGCTTCCATGCTGTACACCTCTATGACTCTATGGTGAATTAAATGCGATTCAAATGGTGATGAACTTTTTAGTGTTGCTGGAATCAAATGATTCAAGTAAGTGAGGAGTATTCCATCACTTTCATGATTTGTGCCTTGCAAATGGTGGGCATGCTTTGGAGAGTCACCTCTGAATACCCAGCCTCTGACCTGTTCTTGTATCTGTAGTATTTATATGGCTGGTCCAGTTTGCTTTCGGGTCAGTGGTAACCCCCAAGATGTTGAAAGCACAGGGTTCTGCAAAGGTAATGCTATTGAATGCCAGGTGGTTAGTTTCTGTCTTGTCAGGTAGAGTTATTGCCTGGCATTTGTATGGCATAAATGTTACTTGTCACTTATCAGCCAAAGCCTGAATGTTATCCAAGCTTTCTGCGTGTGGAATTAGGTTACTTCCTTATCTGAGGAATTGCAAATGGTGCTGAACATTGTGCAGTCATCAGCGAGCACTCCAACTCCTGACCTTATGATAGAGGGAAGGTCATGTTGAAGCAGCTGAAGATAGTTAGGCCTAGAACTCTAGTCTAAGGAATTTCAGTGATGTTCTGAGACTGAGCTGATCAGCATCTGACAGCTACAACTATCTTCCTTTGTGCTAGATATGACTTCCAGTCAGTGGGGAATTTTCCCTCTTGCTTCTCCTTGAATCTCATCAGGACTCCTTGAATCATAGAAATGTTACAGCATAGAAAGAGCCATTTGGCTCATTGATTCAGAGTGAGCTTGCCAATTGGATGCAAAATTGGCTTAATGGCAGGAGACAAAGAGTGATGATGGAGGGTTGTTTTTCGGACTGGAGGTCTGTGACTTGAGATTTTCCACAGAGGTCGGTGTTGGATTCACTTCTGTTTGTCATGATTTTTTTAAACCAATTGGGTCAATGGGCTGAAGAGAATGGATAAGCATATGGAGGTTATTGGGCTAGTGTAGGTTAGGTAGGCTTCGGTCGGTGCAACATAGAGGGCCGAAGGGCCTGTACTGCGCTGTATTTTTCTATGTTCTATGTTCTATGAGTGGCAGATGAAGTTTAATTTGGATTAAATGCAAGGTATTGCTTTTTGGTTAAACAAATAAAAGTAAGACTTACACAATTAAATATAGGGCTTTGGGTAATGTTGTAGAACAGAAAGACCGAAAGGTTAAGGTAAATAATTCTTCAAAGTTTGCTATTTTCCACAGAGATCTGTGCGGGGTCCAGTTTTGTTTGTCATTTATATAAGTTATTTAGATGTGAATATAGAAAGCGTGGTTAGTGAGTTTGCAGATGACACCAACATTGGACAGTACACGGATAGTGAGGAAGATTATCTAGGATTACAAAAAGATCTTGATCAGTTTCAATACATGCAAGGTAAGATTTGTACAATTAAAAGTAGGCCCTTGGGTAATGTTGTAGAACAGAAAGACCAAGGGGTTCAGGTACATAATTCTTTGAAGATTGCATCACACATAAATAGGGTGTTAAGAAGGCATTTCACATGCTTGCTGTCATTGCTCAGACTTCGAGTATAGGAGTTAGGACATTAAGTTGAGATTGTACAGAACCTTGGTGAGGCCTCTTCTGAGTACTGTGGCCAGTTCTGGTCTCCCTGTAAATAGAAAGGATATTATTAAGCTGGAGAGGGGTCAGAAAAGATTTACCAGAATGTTATTGGTAATGGAGGGTTTGAGTTATAAGGAGAGGTTGGATAGGCTGGAGCATAGGAGGTCAAGAGTTGATCTCGTGGAGGTTTATAAAATCATGAAGTGTATAATAAGGTGAATAGCAAGTGTTGTTTCCTAGAGTAGAGGATTTCAAGACTATTTTCAAGGTGAGAGGAGAAAGATTGGAATGAACTTACGACCATAAGACCGTAAGACATAGGAGTGGAAGTAAGACCATTCGGCCCATCGAGTCCACCCTGCCATTCAATCATGGCTGATGGGCATTTCAATTCCACTTATCTGCGTTCTCCCCGTAGACCTTAATTCCTCGTGACATCAAGAATCTATCAATCTCTGCCTTGAAGACATTTAGCGTCCCGGCTTCCACTGCACTCTGCGGCAATGAATTCCACAGAGCCACCACTCTCTGGCTGAAGAAATGTCTCCGCATTTCTGTTCTGAATTGACCCCCTCTAATTCTAAGGCTGTGTCCACGGGTCCTAGTCTCCTCACCTAATGGAAACAATTTCCTAGCGTCCACCCTTTCCAAGCCATGCATTATCTTGTAAGTTTCTATTAAGTCTCCCCTTAATCTTCTAAACTCCAATGAATACAATCTCAGGATCCTCAGCCATTTCTCGTATGTTCAACCAACCATTCCAGGGATCATCCATGTGAATCTCCGCTGGACACGTTCCAGTGCCAGTTTGTCCTTCCTGAGGTGTAGGGACCAAAACTGGACACAGTACTCCAAATGGGGCCTAACCTGAGCTTTATAAAGTCTAAGTAGCACAACGCTGCTTTTATATTCCAACCCTCTTGAGATAAGTGACAACATTGCATTCACTTTCTTAATCACGGACTTAACCTGCATGTTTACCTCGACTAGCACTCCCAGATCCCTTTGTACTTTGGCTTTACGAATTTTCTCACAATTTAGAAAGTAGTCTCTGCTTTTATTCTTTTTTCCAAAGTGTAAGACCTCGCATTTGCTCACGTTGAATTCCATCAGCCATTTCCTGGACCACTCTCCCAAACTGTCTAGATCCTTCTGCAGCCTCCCCACTTCCTCAGTACTACCTGCCTGTCCACCTAACTTTGTATCATCGGCAAACTTCGCTAGAATGCCCCCAGTCCCTTCATCCAAATCATTAATATATAATGTGAACAGCTGCGGCCCCAACACTGAACCCTGCGAGACACTGCTTGTCACCGGCTGCCATTCCGAAAAAGAACCTTTTATCCCAACTCTCTGCCTTCTGTCAGACAGCCAATCCTCAATCCATCCCAGTGGCTCACCTCGAACACCATGGGCCCTCACCTTGCTCAGCAGCCTCCCATGTGGCACCTTATCAAAGGCCTTTTGGAAGTCTAGGTAGACCACATCCACTGGGTTACCCTGGTCTAACCTACTTGTCACCTCTTCAAAGAATTGCAACAGGTTTGTCAGGCACGACCTCCCCTTACTAAATCCATGTTGACTTGGTCTAATCAGACTCTGCTCTAAGAATTTAGAAACCTCATCCTTAATGATGGATTCTAGAATTTTACCAACAACCGAAATTAGGCTAATTGGCCTATAATTTTCCATCTTTTATCTTCCAGAGGAAGTAGTGGATGCAGATACAGTTACAACGTTTAAAAAATATTTAGATAAGTATATGAATAAGAAATGTTCGGAGCAGTATAGGCCAAGTGCAGGCAGTCAGACTAGTTTAGTTTGGGATAATGGTCTGGATGAGCTGAAAATGTGTTGCTGGAAAAGCGCAGCAGGTCAGGCAGCATCCAAGGAACAGGAGATTCGACGTTTCGGGCATAAACCCTTCTTCAGGAATTCCAATACCGTACAGCCCAGATGGCCTCCTTCTTCAAGGACCGCAGTTTCTCCCCAGACGTGATCGACGATGCCCTCCACCGCTTTAAAAATTTCTTCTCCATAATGGTCAGCATGGACTAGGTGGATTGAAGGATCTGTTTCCGTGCTGTATGACTCTATGAACGTAGACTGCTTTAGTACCCAGTGACTCAGTATTGCCTTGATATCAAGGTAGTCACTGTGGACTCACTGCTGCACATGGACTTTGGCGATGCGTGCATTGAGCCACTGTGTCAGTCTCCACAGATTTTTAAATCCAACCTTAGTGTCACCCAACTAGAGTTTTGTAGTTTACCTTCTGTCCCTGCTATCCAACCTATCTTGTCTTATGGGTCATGGCCTTTCACTAGGGGTCCTCCATTAACAAAACACAGGTATGGAAACATAGAATCCCTACAGTGTGGAAGTAGGCCATTTGGCCCATCGAATCCACACCACCCCTCTGAAGAGCATCCCACCTAGACTCACTCCCTACCCAATTCCTGTAACCCTGCATTTCCCATGGCTAATCCACCTAGCTTGCACATCCCTAGTCACTACGGGACAATTTAGGATGGCCAATCCAATTAACCTGCATATCTTTGGATAGTGGGAGGAAACCGGAACACCCGGAGGAAACCCATGCAGACATGAGGAGGGCCAAATGGCCTGCTTCCATATTATAAGCATTCTACAGAATTCCTACTCTTCTTTCTCTCAAGGGTGCTCTTGTTTTTTGGTTTAGAATTTTATAGGCACTGTTATCCTCTGGGCTATTAATATGTAATAACTGAACCATGAATGTCAGAAAGTTGATTGACATTGAAGATGAAGGAATCCTGTGCCAACTGCCGCTTCACAGGAGGCTCCCAAGCACTGAGGATGTCAGGGGGACGAAACGTCTGCAACACAAATTCCCAGCTCGGCGAACAGAACCACAACAGGTATTCAAGAACTTTAATGGAGTTTGTTGAAGTGCTATTAATACTTGACAAGGTTAGCGTTTAATATATTATTTTGTAAATGAGATGTTCACAGTTCTAGGTTTTTTTACTTCATACCTTGTTCGACCTTAACTAGTGTTGCTCTGAAACTGGGACCTGTGATCTTATTTACCCCTCCTTTTTGGGAGTCCCTCACTTCTGGATGTTTGTTCCAGACAGCTTGGCAACTTTAGACCAGTAGCTAATGAGGAAAAGAATGTCAGTGAGGATCCGTGCCTGAACGTGCCTCATTTACATTTGCCAGAAGTGACATGCATAGGAGACTGTTCTCTAAAAACAAGATTGATATGTTTAAACTTTTCGGAATTATCTGGAAACATGGGGGAACCTGTAGTTCCCCGTTGCTTTCCCCATAGCAATGCCTCAATCAGTCAAAGTTGACAGCCAACCAATCATGTGTCCTTTTCACCTACTATTTAAACTGTTGTGACTGTTTAAAACTTGGCATTCTTGCTTTTGTCCTGATGTGTGCAGGGCGTAAAATTTTGGCAACATGCCTCTCAGTAGTGTACAAGTTCTGTATGACCAACTATAGTTCACACATTTAAGTAACAGACTTGCTTTTCATTTATTGGTGGTTTTGTGCTTTGTCTGTGAAATAACTCCACAGAGGCTGGTACCTCGTCACCAAGAACAGTCCTTCAGAGTCAGTTATCAAAGTGTCAGAATCTCTGACACTTGCCTTTTTATCTAACAGCCCCAATCAGGGAGCTTACATTCTATGCGGTCCAGCTGGCTGACCTTATTACAATCACCAGCCTGGCATTTGGTTAGAGAATTGAAGGTCTTGCTGTTGCCAGAGTGCAAAAATAAGAAAATCATGTCATTGCTGCTGCACTTGGTTGGTTCTGAAGAATTTTATTTTCAGTCAGATGAAAACAAAGTATGAATAAAAGCATTCTGAGTTGATTCAGTGGACTGATGTATATCTGTACCGAAAGAATGTACAGTATGTGATCTGTCAGACTTTTGGCAAAAGAATTGGACTTTGCTGGATGTTTGAAAAAGCTGATCAGCTTCCATTGTTGCTGTATCTTGGAGTAAAAAATGAGGTCTGCAGATGCTGGAGATCACAGCTGCAAATGTGTTGCTGGTCAAAGCACAGCAGGTTAGGCAGCATCTCAGGAATAGAGAATTCGACGTTTCGAGCATAAGCCCTTCATCAGGAATAAGAGAGAGAGAGCCAAGCAGGCTGAGATAAAAGGTAGGGAGGAGGGACTAGGGGGAGGGGCGATGGAGGTGGGATAGGTGGAAGGAGGTCAAGGTGAGGGTGATAGGCCGGAGTGGGGTGGGGGTGGAGAGGTCAGGAAGAGGATTGCAGGTTAGGAGGGCGGTGCTGAGTTGAGGGAACCGACTGAGACAAGGTGGGGGGAGGGGAAATGAGGAAGCTGGAGAAATCTGAATTCATACCTTGTGGTTGGAGGGTTCCCAGGCGGAAGATGAGGCGCTCCTCCTCCAGCCGTCGTGTAGTTGTGTTCTGCCGGTGGAGGAGTCCAAGGACCTGCATGTCCTCGGTGGAGTGGGAGGGGGAGTTAAAGTGTTGAGCCACGGGGTGATTGGGTTGGTTGGTTCGGGCGGCCCAGAGGTGTTCTCTGAAGCGTTCCGCAAGTAAGCGGCCTGTCTCACCAATATAGAGGAGGCCACATCGGGTGCAGCGGATGCAATAGATGATGTGTGTGGAGGTACAGGTGAACTTGTGGCGGATATGGAAGGATCCCTTGGGGCCTTGGAGGGAAGTGAGTGTGGAGGTGTGGGCGCAAGTTTTACATTTCCTGCGGTTGCAGGGGAAGGTGCCGGGGGTGGAGGTTGGGTTGGTGGGGGGTGTGGATCTGACAAGGGAGTCACGAAGGGAGTGGTCCTTGCGGAACGCTGATAGGGGAGGGGAGGGAAATATATCCTTGGTGGTGGGGTCCGTTTGGAGGTGGCGGAAATGGCGGCGGATAATACGTTGTATGTGCAGGTTGGTGGGGTGGTAGGTGAGAACCAGTGGGGTTCTGTCTTGGTGGCGGTTGGAGGAGCGGGGCTCAAGGGCGGAGGAGCGGGAAGTGGAGGAGATGCGGTGGAGGGCATCGTCGATCACGTCTGGGGGGAATCTGCGGTCCTTGAAGAAGGAGGCCATCTGGGTTGTGCGGTGCTGGAATTGGTCCTCCTGGGAGCAGATGCGGCGGAGACGAAGGAATTGGGAATATGGGATGGCGTTTTTACAGGGGGCAGGGTGGGAGGAGGTGTAGTCCAGGTAGCTGTGGGAGTCAGTCGGTTTATAATAGATGTCTGTGTTGAGTCGGTCGCCCGAGATAGAAATGGAAAGGTCTAGGAAGGGGAGGGAGGAGTCTGAGACAGTCCAGGTGAATTTCAGGTCGGGATGGAAGGTGTTAGTAAAGTTGATGAACTGTTCAACCTCCTCGTGGGAGCACGAGGCAGCGCCGATACAGTCATCGATGTAGCGGAGGAAAAGGTGGGGGGTGGTGCCAGTGTAGTTGCGGAAGATGGACTGTTCCACATATCCTACGAAGAGGCAGGCATAGCTGGGGCCCATGCGGGTGCCCATGGCAACTCCTTTAGTTTGGAGGAAGTGGGAGGATTGAAAAGAGAAGTTATTCAGGGTGAGGACCAGTTCAGTCAGTCGAAGGAGGGTGTCAGTGGAAGGGTACTGGTTGGTGCGGCGGGAAAGGAAGAAGCGGAGGGCTTTGAGTCCTTCGTGATGGGGGATGGAGGTGTACAGGGACTGGATGTCCATAGTGAAAATAAGGCGTTGTACAGGGACTGGAGTCTTGCACTTGAAAGGCAAGTTGTCCATTCTCACCTTTTTTTTTATAATGTATTTTTATTAAGAAAAAATAGATTTTTAAATATTACAACAAATACAAAACAATGCAATTTAAAACAGTACAAAAATAGTACAAAACAAAACCCAAATACCAAAAACAAATTCCCCAACCCACCTTCCTATATGAATGTATAAACATATGTAGAGAAGTATAAAATTAAAAAAAAATCCTAAACTAGCTATTTAACTAACTAAATAAATAAATACCTAACAACAAACAAATAAATAGTAATAACTCAGCCCAGCCAAACAAAACACTCATACATTCACAGTTACTCCTCCCTGGATATTGGACTCATGAAACACAATCATTACAGCTATATAAAAACCCTTGTTAGTGTGGCAGATAAATCTGTGTCCAGGTATTTCAAAAAGGGTTGCCATGTCTTGTAAAAATTCTCAGTTTTATGGTGTACCATATTTGGGAGAAAATCCAGGGGAATATGCTCCATAACAATCTTCCGCCAACCCGACAGGCCTGAGGATTTTTCTGATATCCAACCTAGCAAGATATTCTTCCTTGCACATAATGTAAGAATATTGAAAAGTTTTGCCTTATGCGGGTCGGCAGGAAATATAATGGATAGGCCCAAAGGAGCGAAATAGGGTCCTTCTCCACTCCTACACCTAAAATCCTCTCCATTGCACCCACCACAGCGCTTCATTATGTTAGAAGCCTGTCACAAGACCAAAGACAATGGGTAAGAGTACCCGTACAGACGTTGCACTTGGGACATGTTGAAGATACCCCTGGTTTAAATTTTGACAAACGGTCTGGGACTAAGTGGACCCTATGGAGAATCTTCAACTGTAAAGCATGGGTCCTGTTGCAAATTGATATCTTCCTTGCATTCTCTCAAATATTCTCCCATGCCTCTGAAGAAACTTCAACACCCAGTTTTCTTTCCCACATCTTGCAGAGTTGATCAGACTCATCAGAGGTGGCACCCCCCAATTGGTGATACTGACAGAGAGTGTACTCTTAGCCCTTAGTACCCCTCTTTCTATGTCAGATTTGTAGGAATCAGTCAAAAGTGTGGTCCTTTTTTGAATAAAATCCTAACTTGAAAAAAACGAAAGAGGTCTCTATTAGGTAACTTGTACTTCCGTACTAACTGATCGAAGGACATAATTACATCTCCCTCAAATAAATCACCCAAGCAAGATATACCCCTAGCTGTCCAATGTTTAAATCCTGAATCTATCATACCTGGTTGAAAACTCGGCATACCCACTAAAGGTGTAAACAAAGATGTTTTGCCAAGATCACTTCCCTCTGCTGAATTGCCCTCCATACTTTAACACTATTGATGACTATTGGGTTATGGCAATATTCCCTAACTGTCCTCACCTTGTCCAAAAACAACAAACTGGTAAGGGGGCACCTTGCCTGGGAGACTTCGATATCTAGCCATATTGAAAGAGAGTCCCCACAAACCCAATCACTTATGTAGGTCAAAAGCGAGCTTAATTGGTAATTTTTAATGTCCAGAAGGTCTACTCCCCCCAATCTGTGAGGCAACTGCAATTTGGCTAATTTAATGAAGGGCTGTTTATGGTGCCAGATAAAGGAGCTGAACCAACTGTTCAGTCTCCTGAGTGTTTGTTTATTGAAAATCCGGGGGAGCATTCGTATAGAGTATAGCAAACGAGGAAGAATATTCATCTTAATAAGCGCTATCCGACCCAACCATGAGACTGGAGATCTCATCTTTGGAGATCTTCTTTAATTTTTTTCATCTAATTGAGTAAAATTGGCTTTGAACAGCCAATCCAGAACTGGAGTAATGAATATGCCCAAATACATGAACCCCCCGTGACCACCTAAATGGGAATCTATAGTCACTCTCAAGAGCCAAATCTTTTGTAAGACCACCCATAGGCATAGCCTCTGATTTAGCAAAATTAATCTTATACTCTGAAAAAGCGCCAAACGCGTGAATGCATTGTATCAGGCAAGGCACTGAAACTGCTGGATTTGTCAAGAAAATTAGAACATCATCTGCATACAGCGAGATCTTATGTAATTTTGACCCCACCTCTGGAGCTGATATATTGAGATCCCCACGAATGGCCTCTGCCAACGGTTCAATCACCAACGTAAAAAGTAATGGTAAAAGGGGACAGCCCTGCCGGCTGCCCCTAGAAATATTAAAATTGCTTGATTGTACCCCGTTGGTAATGACCGCAGCGAGAGGTACACTGTAGAGAACCTTTACCCATCTAATGAAAACTTCGCCCAGATCAAACCGGTCTAGAGTATAGAAAAGGTACGGCCACTCAACTTGGTCAAATGCCTTCTCTGCATCTAAAGAAATCACCAGTCCCTGTATTGACTGCTGTTGGCATGCTTGAATTATGTTAAGCAGCCTCCTAACGTTATTGGAGGATCTGCGATCCTTTATGAAGCCTGTCTGATCCTCTTTAATAATAGAAGGTAACACAGTCTCCAGCCTTAACACAAGAGCCTTAGAAAGGATCTTAAAGTCCACATTTAAGAGCGAGATGGGCCTGTATGAAGCACAGTCTTCCGGATCCTTCCCTTTTTTAAGGATAAGTGAAATATTGGCCTCTCTCAGAGATGGTGGGAGACAAACATGACTGAATGAATTATTTAACATATTCAGCATCGGGCCTGACAGTATACTTATAAATTCCTGATAGAATTCACTGGGAAGTCCACCAGAACCGGGTGCCTTTCCGCTCTGAAGCTGCCTCACAGCTTCCTGCACTTGTTGCTCTGATAATGGGGCATTAAGAAAGGACTGTTATTCGGGAGCTTCAGATCTCTAAAAAAGGATTCCATTTTGGCCTGCCCCTCCTCACAATTCTCAGACTGATATAATTTAGAGTAGAATCTCTGGAACGCCACATTAATCTTTTTAGAATCACATGTTAGGTTCCCAGACCTTTCCCTAATCGCTGTAATGGTTTGTGGGGCACTTCTCTTTCTGGCAAGATATGCTAAGTATTTGCGTGGCTTGTCACCATGCTTGTACAACCTTTGCTTTGCAAAAGCCAGCTCCTTCTTTGCCATGTGCATGAGTACGGAATTTAGTGCAGACCACAGTGCCGTAATCCTCTGTAGTTTGACCAACGAAGGTCTGTCAAAATAGGCCTTCTTGGCTGCCTTCAACCGTGCTTCAAGGAGACGTTGCTGCTCACCCTCCTGCTGCTTCCTACTTGTGGAATATGAAATAACTAACCCTCTGGCATAAGCTTTGGCAGTTTCCCAGAGAACAGATGAGCTATCAACTGAGCCTATGTTGATGTCTAGGAATGCCTGAAATTCCCAGAGAAGTACTCCACAAACTTGCTGTCCATGAGAATAAAGGGGTCCATTCGCCAGTACCTTGAATCCGCTGTAACTTCCTTAATTTTAACCATCAGGACACTGGAGCATGATCAGAGATGGCAATATTACCAATCGCACAGGATGCCACCAGATCCAGGGTTGCCGCAGGGCTCAGAAAAAAATCAATCCTCGTGTGACATCTGTGCAGATTGGAGAAAAATGTAAAATTCCTACCTGTAGGATGGAGACACCTCCAGACGTCCACCAATCCTAATTCCCCACGCAAAACCAATAACTGTTTAGTTTGTGCAGAGGGTATCGAGGGACCTTTAGGCAACCTGTCTACTGTGGGGTCCATGAGGCAGTTAAAATCTCCCCCAAAAAGATGTACCGAGACTTGAGACTTATCAGTTTAGAAAAAGCATCTACCAAGAACTTAAGAGGATGAGCTGGGGGACAATAAACATTTAAACTGCCATATTCTTCCCCATTTATCAAGGCTTTAAGAATTACAAACCTCCCGTATGTGTCTTTAACACATTCCAACAATTTAAATGAGAGATTTTTCCGAATCAATATAGCCACCCCGCCTACTTCTGGTTTTAACTGATGGAAAATAAACTCGGTCAAAGCCATTCTGCTGTAATTTCAGATGCTCTTCGTCATCCAAGTGTGTCTCCTGTAACAAAGCAATATCCACCTTCTCCTTTCTAAGACTCAAGAGTATCTTCTTCCTCTTAATTGGTGAGTGACTTCCCTTGATATTCCAGGTACACCATTTAATCAAATCATTAGCCATAATCTTCTGAAATTACATTTAAATTCCAGAGAGTAGGAACCCGAACCACAAATTGCTGAGCCTTAGTGTCGCATGATCCACCAAGTATAAAAACTACATAAACTAAAACCACTACATTTAATAAGCATAGAAAATTATTAAAAATAAAAAACAACAAAAACCAGAAAACAAACCTACATATAAAGCGCCAATAGCGCTGAATAGGGGAACTCATCCCCTGCCTGGACGGGGAAACTACCCATCCTGAACTGTCCATAAATAGGCATCTAACCATCTCAACCATCTTCACTTCTTCCAGCTAGAGCTGCATCGCAAGCACAAGCTAAAAAGAATAAACACCCCATAGAATATCAATATGAATAAAAAAAATTCTTTTATAAAAAAATGGGGGAATAATGTATATCTTAATCACCTCCAGACATAGTTTGAATCAAATTATTATCAATAGAGGTAAAAAAAGAGGGAAAAATAAAGCTCCAACCGATTTCCTCCATTTCTTTTAAAAGAATGATTAATGCATACCCAAGCAACGATATTTATACATACTACAATTGTTTAACTTAGGTTGCCTTCTCCGATGTGTCAAAGAGATGCATGGATCCATCTAAGGTGATCCGAAGCACTTGCTCAGGGAGATATCTCAGGGAATACTGAATCCCAAGCTCCTTCAATCTTCTCTTGACACCATCATAACAATTTTCGTTTCTGGATCACCGCCGTTGAAAAGTCCTGAAAAAACATGATCTTAGATCCCTCGTAAATTAGGGCCTTTGGATCCTTCCCCTGGAGTCTGGAAACCTCCATGACTCTCTCCTTATCCCGGTAATGATGGAACTGTACCAGGAAATGACAAGGGTGTTGACCCAGACCTGACCTCCGTGCTGCGACCCAGTGAGCCCTCTCTATCTTCAATCCTCCCATGCCAGTCTCCAAGTCAAGGAATTTTGGAAGCCAATCTTCAACAAATTCTGCAGGCCGCTCACCCTCCTTACCCTCAGGCAGACCGATGATCCGAATGTTTTTTCTCCTGCCTCTGTTTTCAAGATCATCCACTTGGTCAGGCAAATTACAAACCTGTGTCTTCAGGGCTTGGATCTCTTCCTTGAATGAACTGACATCAGCTTCCACCACTGTGACCCTGTGCTCCACCTCATCCATCCTCTTCTCCAGGTCTCCCAGCTGCTGCTCATGCTTCTGCAGCATGAGAGAGACTGGAGCCAGCTTCTCTTCAATCTGTTTACCAACATCTCATGAGATTTCAAGAGCTGGTTCACCAGGTCCTGGAGAGCAATCTGCTCTGAGGCTGCTGCAGGCTGAGCTGCAGATCCGGCCTCAGATACTCCTCCTCCCTTTTTAGGCATGTCTGGACAGCTGAAAATACAGGTAAGGCAATTTTTAAATGTTTCTTGGGGCTCCACAATCTTTCCAACACCCTAAGAAATCCTGATGACCTGGGTTGGGTGGATTAAAGGACTGTCCTGCTCCTGCTACGATGCAAAGCTCTGCAGTGTGATCTTCTCAGATCGCCGCCAAATTAGATCCCCTGCATTCTCACCTTTTAGCTTCAGAAAACAAGTTCGGTTGTATGATGTGCTAACTTACAAATTTTAACTTTTCACATTATACAGTCATAGAGTTGTATAGTAGGGAAACAGACACTTCGCTCCAATTTATCCATACTGACTAGATATCCTAAATTAATCAAGTCCAATTTGCCAGCATATGGCCCATATCCATCTAAACCCTTTCTATTCATGTACCCATCTAGATGTCTTTTAAATGTAGTACTTGTACCAACCTCCACCACGTCCTCTGGCAGCTCATTCCATACACGCACCATCCTCTGTATGAAATAGTTGCCCCTTAGGTCTCTTTTAAATCTTTCTCCTTTCACCTTAAACCTACGCTGTCTAGTTTTGGACTCCTGTACCCTGGGAAAAATACCTTGGCTATTGATTCTGTCCATGCCCCACATGATTTTATAAACCTTTGTCACCTGTTAGCATCTGATGTTCCAGGGAAAATAGACCCAATCTATTCAGCTTTTCCCTGTAGCTCAAACTCTCCAAGCGTGGCAAAACCTTTGAAATTCTTTTCTTAACTCTTTGAAGTTCCACAGTTACTGTAGCAGGAAGACCAGAATTGAATGCAGTATTGTAAAAATGGCCTATCCAGTGTCCTTTACAGCCACAACATGACATCCCAACTGCTATACTCAATGCACTGACCATAAAAGCAAGTATACTAAACAACTTCTTTACTACCCTGACTACCTACTACTCCACTTTCAAGGAAGTATGAACTTGCACCCTAAGGTCTTTTTGTTTGGCAACACTCCTCAGGACCTTGCAGTTAAGTGTATCAATCCTGTCCTGATTTCTGTTCTACAAAGAGAGATATCCAGAATCGAGGGAAATGAAAGCCCAAACTTTGGCGCGTATTGGGGATGGAGACTGAGATGAATAGTTCAGGGCCTCGCTTCCACTTCCTACAACATAAAGCTGAGGAGGATTTTACCTCACAATATCCATCAAAATTTAAACTTCAAAACATCAGTCTCTTTGTCAGGAATTCTCAGCATAGTGCTAAGGAATCTCGAACATTGACTTGTAACCTCCTGATGGTGGCTGCCTAGTCTTCAGAGTGGAATAGCCCTTGTTATTCTTTGCCTTCTGCACCATTGTGCCCTGTTAGGCATTGAGCAGGTGATTATTGGCAAAGAAGATGAAGAATTCAAAATAAACAGTTTAACAGTGTGTTTACATTCTAAGATGGATCTGTTCTGCTAAGGTTATTCAACCAAGTATGAAAGAGAGGTTTATGCTTGGGTAGAGATGGACAGAATTGGTTCCAGGATTCACATTTTAGTTTTGGCTGCATCTTTGATTCTAACCTCGCAGAATTGTGTGTGTGAGAACTGTGGGACTGGAAACTTTGATGTTTTGATCTCTCATACATTTTTACCCTCTCACTCCGCTTCCATTTTTGTTGCATTCTGAGGGTACTGTTTAGCAATTTCCATGCGTCCTTTTTTAAAAGCCAAGTCAAAGCTAGGTTTGCACCAAAGGAATGGTGAGTACTGGTAGGCTGTTTGATTGAAAAGAAACTGGAGTTTGGGATTAAGCACAACTGCTTTTTCGAAGAATCAGCACTACCATCATGGCAAAATGGCTTTCTTCCGTAGAGTGGGTTTCAGTGATTCCATGAAACTGTTGCCTCATCCACTTTCTCAGTTGGTAATAAAAGATCTCATGGTATTATTTCACCGAAGAATAGGGTGCCTCTGTGGTTTTTCTGGTCGATGTTTATTGTTCAATTAATTTTGTTAAATTTAATTAATGTTTCTTCAGAAGTCACACATGGGAATGAAACCTGCAAGTTCTCCCTCCAAGTCACTCACCATCCTGACTTGTAAACCGGTGCCAGCCCTTTTCTATATCTGTTTTTCTTTTTTGCTATCTCTCCCTCTCCATTTTGCACTCTCTGTCTCAATGTTTAAAGTACACCTGCCAAATCCCTATCTTTCTATTTTGATAAAGCATTATTATGTTTATTTGACATGGATCAAAGCTTCTGTTAATCCAGTGGAGTGGGGAATTTGATGTAGGAACATTGTATTTGATTGATGGTCTCACCATTTGTGATGTAAGAGAACCGATATCCAGGTACAGAGTAGCTGGTCATTTATAATGCATAATCTTGCTGTGTCCAGAATATTTACTGTTTTCCTATAAGCAATGACTATGTTTTACAAATTATTCATTGACTGTGTAATATTTTGGAATATTCTTAAGATGCATACAGTGCTGTGTAAACATGGATCGTGAACAGTGAGGAGCATATTACGGAACTTAAAATCATATAGACAGTTGCTGGAGCGGGCAGATAGATGGCAGATAGAGTTCAAGGCAGAGATATGAGAGGGGATGCGTTTTGGTGGTAAGCACATGGAAGGATAACATAAACTAAAGATTAAAAATCACACAACACAGGTTATAGTCCAACATTTGTATTTGGTAGTACTAGCTTTCGGAGCACTGCTTCTTCGTTGGGTAACTAATGGGACTGGATCATAAGACACAGAATTTGTAGCAAAAGATAATAGTATCATGCAACTGATATGATATATTGAGCATATTTAGATTGCTGTTTAGTCTTTCATCTTTTAGAATGGGTTGCAGGTATCGATTCATTAGTATATAAATCCCAGAATTTCTTTCATTCCCGAGATAACATAAGGCTTTATGGAAAAAGGTGACATCTCAGCTTAGACAGTGCATAAAGGTGTGAGGTCAGAGTCTGTCTCTATTCCAATCTTGAGTCAGACTGGTTCTGTTTTCAAAGTAGGAATTTATAAAATGTTAATGGATTGACTGCCTGCAAGTTGTGTGTTCCTTGAACAGAATAGAATGTATCTGCAAATACAGTTCTGCAAATGCAAATTCACATATAGACTTATATGTGTGTCTACATGCATGTGAGGGAGAGAGTGTGGGTGTGTGCATGCGCGCGTGCTTGGTAGTGTGTGCGTGAGTGTGACAGTGTATAAGCCTGTGAGAAGGTGTGTATGTGGGTGAGAGTGTGTGGGGTGTATGTGTGTGTGTCTGAGAGACCGCGTGTGTATGAGAGAGAGTCTGTCTGAGTATGTGAGCATGTAAGAGTGTATATGTGTGCTTGTGTTTGAGTGTGTGTGTGAGAGTGTATCGTGTAGTGGAGTCATCTGTAGTGTGACATGAACTTGGCTATCTGCCCCTGCTCGGCCACTCTGCGTTGTATATCCCAAAGTCCACCTTGGAGAACAGTCACCCGAAGATCCGAGGCCGAATGTTCCTGACTGCTGAAATGTTCCCTGACTGGAAGGGAACATCTCTGTCTTGCGATTGTTGCGTGGTGTTCATTCATTCGTTGTTGTAGCATCACCTTAGCCTCACCATGTACCATGTCTCAGGGCATCCTTGCATGCAGCGTATAAGGTAGACAACATTGGCTGAGTCACAAGGACCGAATGCATACATGGTTGGTGGTGTCTCCTTGTGTAATGGTAGTATCCATGTTGACACTCCACGCGCGCACACACCCACACACACAAACTCTCTCCCGTACACACACTCTCTTTCTCCCTCACATGCATGCATACACACTTAGAAGCTTATAAAGTGAATTGCATTTGCAGAATTGTTTTGCAGATACATTTTATTTTGCTCAGAAGGCACACAATTTGCGGGCAGTCAATCCATTAACATTTTATAAATTCCTATTTTAGAAATAGAACCGGTCTGACTCAAGATTAGAATGCAGACAGACTCTAACCTCATACCTTTAATGCATTGTCTGAACTGAGATGTCACGTTTTTTAATAATATCTTAAGTTATCTTGGGAATGTTCTGAGATTTATATATTAATGAATCGATACCTGCAATCCGTTTTAAGAGATGAAAGACTCAACAGCAAGCTAGGTGTATTGAATATATCATATCAGTTGCATGACACTATGATCTTTTGCTATAAATTCTGTGTGTTATAATCCTGTCTCACTAGTTAAATGATTAAGGAGTAGCTCTCCGAAAGCTAGTACTTGCAAATAAACCTGTTGGGCTATAACCTGATATTGTGTTATTTTTATCTTTGTCTACTCCAGTCCAACATTGGCACCTCCACATCATAAACTAAAGATTACAACGTTAAAGGGGATTGAAGACCAAAGGGACCTATATATATATAAACTATTAAGGGCGGAAGAAAAAAATTGTGAGAGCAGTTCATAAAGTATGTATCATTCTTGGATTTATTAATGGTGCCATAGAGTACAAGTGCAAGGAGATTAAGTTGAATTTATACAAGATACGTGTTCAGTCTCAACTGGGGTAATTGCATCCAGATTTGGATGCTATACTTTGTGAAGGATGTGAAGGTATTGGAGAGAGCGTAGAAGCCGCTTGCAAGAATGATTCCAGAGATGAGGAATTTTAGTTGTGGAAATACATGGGAGTTGTTAGGAATGTTCTTATAGTGAGAAAGGAGATTGTGGGGGCATCTGATTAGAGTATTTAAAATGACAAGAGATCAGGACAAAGTAAATTGGAAGAAATTAGAAAAAAGAAAGAACAAAGAACAATATCACAGAATCATGCCCTTTGGCCCTCCAAGCTTGTACCGACACATTTTGTCCCATCATACTAAAACTGCCTTCACTTATAGGATCTGTATCCATCTATTCCCTTCCTATTCAAGTATTCTTTCAGGTTCTTCTTGAATGCTGCCATTGTGTCTGCCTTCTCATTGTCCTCTTGCACCACCTTTCAGGCACTCACCATCCTTTGTGAGGAAAACTTGCCTCACTCACATCTTTTAAACTTTCCGCCCTCCCAGCACCCAGTCCCCCAGTAATTGACCCTCTACCCTGGCAAAAAACCTCATACTTTCCACTCTATCCACATCTTTCACAATTTTATAAACTTCTATCAAATCGCCCCTCAATGTCCTGCATTCTAATAAAAGCAAACCCCATCTATCCAACCTTTCTTTATGGCTAAAATCCCCCCCATACCAGGCAGCATCCTTTACTGTGAACCTTTTTTGTACCCTCTCCAAATCATCCATGTCCTTCGGGTAGTGTGATGACCAGAACTGCACACAATATTTCAAGTGTGTCCTAACTAAACTTCTAAAATACATTATTCACACTCATGAAAGGATTGAGAATGAGAGACTGTAGGTTTAAAGTATTTAGTAAAAGACAAAGTGACAAGAAGATAAACTTTCTGTCGCAGTATATGCGTAGGGTTTGGAGTGTTTGCCTGAGTGTGAAGCGGAGGCAGGTCCAGTCGCAACATTTGAAAAATAATTTGATGGTTATTTGTTTATTTATTTATTTTAAATACTTTAATCAGATTCCCTCACAATCTTCTCACATTTCCAAAGTCTCGAATGTACAGGGTTACAAGAAAAAGACAGGATAATGACACTAGGTGCGATATTCATTTGGAGAACTAGTACATAAACAACAGGCTGATTGGCCTTCAACATTGTAACAATTGTGTGAATCTGTGAAATACAATTCCTGTTATGTAAAAAAAAGACCTGAATCTAACTCAGTCAATGGTGCTGGGAAAAGTGCCAGTTGTAATTTTTGAAAGAATGATCAGGTTATTCTGTTCTGTAGTCCTTTGTTGGTGTAGCGCTCTGCTATTGTGAACTAGTCACCTGATCTTGCGGGAAGTGTTGTTACAGATTAGCTTTCAGCCTGAGTTAACATTTCTGATACTCAGGTGGGTGTGTTTGGCTCTGATCTTGCTTTGAGGTAGTGACAGGATACTTGGTATCCAAAACAAACTGGAAAGAGCTCTGTTAATCACAAATATACTAGGGAAATTAATAATTTGTTGTATTCTTGATAATGCTGCTAAACCTCCAACAGCCACTGCTTAAGTAAAACTAAAAGAATGCTAATAGAACATAGAACCTTACAGCACAATACAGGCCCTTCGGCCCTCAATGTTGTGCCAGCCTTCTATCCAACTTGAAGATCTGACTAACTTACATACCCTTCATTGTACTATCTTCCATGTGCCTCACCCAAGAGTCGCTTAAATGTCCCTAATGTATCTGACACTCCCACCATCACTGGCAGTGCATTCCATGCACCCACCACTCTCTGTGTAAAGAACCTACCTCTGACATCTTCCCTAAATCTTAAGTCAACTTAAAATTATGCCTCCTCGTGATAGCCATTTCCGCCCTGGGAAAAAGTTTCATAGGTAGAATGCCTATCCACTCTATCTATGCCTCCCATCATCTTGTACACCTCTATCAAGTCACCTCTCATCTTTCTTTGCTCCAATGAGAAAAGCCCTAGCTCTCCCAACCTAACTTCATAAGACATGCCCTCCAATCCAGGTAAATCTCCTCTGCACCCTCTCTAATGCCTCCACATCTTTCCTATAATGAGGTGACCAGAACTGAACACAATATTCTAAGTGTGGCCTAACAAGGGCTTCATAGAGCTGCAGCACAATCTCACTGCTCTTATACTCAATCCCCTGTTAGAATGAAAGCCAACACACCATACGCCTTTTTAACAATTCTGTTAACTTGAGTGGCAACTTTGAGGGATCAATGGACGTGGACCCCTTGATCGCTCTGTTCCTCTATACTGCCAAGAATCCTACCTTTAACCCTGTATTCTGCATTTAAGTTTGACCTTCCAAAATGAATCACTTCACACTTTTCCAGGTTGAACTCCTTCTGCCACTTCTCAGCCTAACTCTGCACCTTGCCAATGTCCTGTTGCAACCTACAACAGCCCTCCACATTATCCACCACTCGTCCAACCTTCATGTCATTGACAAGCTTACTGACCCACCCTTCCACTTCCCTATCCAAGTCATTTATAAAAATCAAAAAGAGTAGAGGTCCTAGAACTGATTCCTGCAGAACACCACTCGTCACCGAGCTCCAGGTTGAATACTTTCCATTTACTACCACTTTCTGTCTCCTATGGGCCAGTCAATTCAGTATCCAGATAGCCAGATTTCCTTGTATCTCATGCCTCCTTACTTTCTGAATGAGCCTACCATGGGGAACCTTATCAAATGCCTTGCTAAAATCCAAATACACCACATCCACTGTTGTACCTTCATCAATGTGTTTTGTCACATCCTCAAAGAATTCAATAATGACCTGCCCCACACAAAGCCATGCTGACTATCATAAATCCTGTCCCAAAATTCTCTCCAATGATTTATCCACCACAGATATAAGCGTGACTAGTCTGTAGTTCCCAGGATTATCTCTATCCCCTTTCTTGAACAAAGGAATAACATTTGCCACCCTCCAATCACGTGGCACTACTCCAGTGGATGATGAGGACGCAAAGATCATCGCCAAAGGTGTAGCAATCTTTTCCTTTGCTTCTTGGAGTAACCTAAGGTATATTCCATCTGGCCCAGCGGACTTATCTATCCTTTTGTTTTTCAAAATTTTCAGCATACTCTCCTTCCTAAAACCTGCTGGAGCATTTCAGTCTGTTTCATGCTATCCTCAGAAACGTCTCAGTAGTGAAAACTGAAGCAAAGTATTCATTAAGGACCTCCCCTACCTTCTCCAACTCCAACTCCAGGCACAAGTTCCCTCCATGATCCCTGATTGGTCATACTGTTGTTCCTCACATAAGTGTAGAACACCTTAGGGTTTTCCTTAATCCTACTGGCTAAAGCTTTTTCATGCCCCCTTCTAGAACCCCTTAGTCCATTCTTCAGTTCCTTCCTGCCTACCTTGTAACTGTCTGGAGCCATGTCTGATCCTTGCCTCCTCAACCGTGCCTCCTTCTTCCTCTTTAACTGGATGTTCCACATTCCTTGTCACCCATGGTTCTTTCAATTTGCCTTCCCTTCCTTGCCTCAATGGGACAAACCTGTCCAGCACTACCAGCAAGTGCTCCCTAAATGTCCTCCACATTTCTATCATGCATTTCCCAATTCAGGCGCCTCAGTTCCTGTCTAAGAGGAATTATAATTCCCCCCTCCCCCAATTAAATATTTTCCCATACCGTGTGCTCCTGTCCCTCTCCATAAGTATAGTAAAAGTCAGGGATGTTGCAATCACTATCACTGAAATGCTGTCCCACCGATAGATAGTACATCTGGCATGGTTCATTGCGAAGCACCATATCTAATATGGCTTACCCTCTAGTCGGCCTATCTACACGTTGAGTCAGTAATCCTTCCTGGAAGCACCTGACACAAAACTGCTTCATCTAAACTATTTGAACTAAGGAGGTTCCAATCAATGTAAGGGAAGTTAAAGCCACCCATGATAACAACCCTATTTCTTCTGCATCTTTCTGAAATCTGCCTCCCAATCTGCTCCTCCGTGTCTCTGTTGCTATTGGGGGGGTCTGTAGAAAACTCCCAATAAAGTGACTGCTCCTTTCCTGTTTCTGACTTCCATCCATACTGATTCTGTAGATAAACCCTCCCTGAATAGCAATGCCACTGCTGTGGCTGTCTTTTAAGGTGGTCATGAAAGACCCCATATCACTACTTTGAATAAGATTAGGGGAGTCATCCTTGGCTTCTTGGAGATTTCTGTCAATATTGTATGCCTATTATCAGTTCATTGTAATGTTTGTGGAAACCTGATGAATGCAAATTTGTTGTCACATTTCCTACATTGCAGACTAAACTTCACATGTAACTAATGGTTGCAATGCACTTTGAGATGCCCGGAGCTCATGAAGAGTACAATAGAAATGCAAGCATCTTTTTAATGAACAGTAATAAAACAGGTCAAACAGAGGCAAGACAGTATTTTGTGCAACTTTGTACTGAAACAGCGGCCATTCTGTCTGCCAATAGCATCCCTAATTCTACAATATAATCAATGACCTAGTTGATGTTTTCTTTGCAGTTATAGTTTCAGGGAGTGAGTATTTTTGGTTAGGGTGCTGTGAGATCTTCTTGATTGACTTATGACAGATGTCTATAATCTGAACTAATGAAACAGATAACAGAGGCTTGTTTAATTCTTTATCTGAAGATATAATTTATTGAAATGGAGATTCTTTCAGAAGTTAAAGTCACCAAAGTCCCATCAGATGAATTCAGCATGCATTGAATTCCTCGAGGTACCTTTCACAATACTGCCATACTTCTGAAATGATAAATGGTTGGTTTGCATGTTTGCGATTGTCTGGTATACCTAGATACTTTAGTGGGACAACTAGGGAACTGTGTGTTAGTAAGCCAAATAGACCTTTCTCTTTACTGGTTTCCTTGTTTATGTCAGAGAGATTACTGTTGATAGCATAATGTATTGAAATGTAGATGCTGTGTTTACATGATAACCAAGACCAATTCTGTGAGAAACACAGGTATTCACTTGTTGATTGAAGCTGTCAGCTAGTTATTCTTGGATTTTTCACAGCTTCAGTGAAATATGCGTGAACATGTGTTCCTGCAGCATGGAGGTCATTTGTGTGTGTTTCAGCATCCAGATGCTGACATTGTAATCAGATAGATCCAGATCATTAACGACATGACTAAATTAAAACGAGTAATAGCAGTCAAGCGCAGCAATCACTCCCAGATGCTCGAACATTGTTGTACTGTAGTAGTCACCAGGTTTACTCAGTAAGTCATATTCTGATTGAAACCTGAACTGTATGAGCACCTTTTTAGATTAGATTAGATTACTTATAGTGAGGAAACAGGCCCTTTAGCCCAGCAAATCCACACCGACCCTCTGAAGAGCAACCCACCCATTCCCCTAACACTGCGGGCAATTTAGCATGGCCAATTCATCTAACCTGCACATTTTTGTGTTGTGGGAGGAAACCGGAGCACCTGGAGAAAACCCACGCAGACAATGTGCAAGCTCCACACCAACAGTTGCCTGAGGCGGGAATTGAACCCGGGTCTCTGGCGATGTGAGGCAGTAGTGCTAACCACTGTGTCACCATGCCGCCCATATTAAAGTAGAAAAATGTTCCAAGCAGTTTATATGAGGTATAACATTTACAGCTAGTCATGTCTTGGAAATTTTACTTACTTTGAGTTCTTTTTGTCTTCTGGCATCATAGCTTTTTTCTTGGGTCAGTTCTAAGTGCCAAAATGTTAGACACCACAAAGTTATCACAGAAATTAAAAGATGTGGATTAATCATAAAATAATGTTTAGGAACTTTAAAATCTGTGGATTGTAGGAAGAAAAAAAGACTGAAGGAAAATGGCAGTTCGACAGATCCAGGGTAAATCCAAATTGTGAGTTACAAATAACTGATTTCCAAATTAAGAACCTTTTGACTCCATCATTGTTCTTGTTCTCCACTTATCACTATCATTGGTAGCAAGTTATCTTTGCAGCTTGTCCCTGACTCTGTCTAAGAGGATTCTGGGTAATCTAAGATAGAGGTTGGGAAAAAATTGGGGCTGTAACACTAACCCTTTTTGAGGTGTTAACAGTATTGGAGCTGATTTCCTCGAATTCTAGGAGCAGTAATTACTGTTTTTTAAGCTGTTGCATTGTTTTGGAACTTTGGACAAAAAAAATCAAAACAGTGGCACTTTAAAAAGGAGGAAGTGTGACATGGGCGATGAAAATTGAGAAATAAACCTGCAGAGCTGACTGATTCACCAGTGAACCTGTACAGCTGACTGCCTCTGCTGTTTGGTTTCAAGTATCTCTGGACATTGGAGTTGGTCTCGAGAATGAGCTGTCAGAAGATGTGGTGGAGGCTGGTGTAATTGCAACACTTAAAAGGCATCTGGATGGGTATATGAATAGGAAGGGTTTAGAGGGACATGGGCCAAAAGCTGGTAAGTGGAACTGGATTTACTTAGGATATCTAGTCAGCTTAGATGAGTTGCACTGTAGAGTCTGTTTCTATGCTGTACAGTTGTATGACTCTGTGATTCCAAAATTTGGCTTTTCTGATTTATTAACTTTTCTCCCTTTATGAATCTCCATGGAATCTTCTTTTTCAGCCATGCTTCATTCCTCTCGACCATGCTTTCCTTTATTTTCTCTGTCCTTCCAGTTTCTGGAATGAAATATTTCCATCTATTGGAAATATCTGACTCTAACTATGGCATTCTGCCTCCAAGATATTTTTCTGATCTCTAGTCATCCTAGTATGTCATTCAAAAACATTTTGTTCTTCTGAACAGGATGGAAGTCCTGTAATGCCTTGCTGGTGGAAATGGGATATGATGATTTAAACAATACACCCGATTTTGAGGATTCCTGGTCACAGAACAAAGGTTGCCCTTTTCACATGGGATCTCAGAACATTTTGCTTTCCTCCACAATTATCCCTGCTGTCTGGTGTTCACTTGCCATAAAGTTCAGACAAGCATTAAAGAATGATGAAAATTGTTGCTGTGCCGAAAAAGAGAGAGGCTAAATGTGAGGAATCAAATATGAGACAAGTAGATTTTTGGAGTTTAAATATGAGGGGAATCTAGTATGAGACACGTATATTTTCTAACCCTGATGTGAATACAAATGAAGTGTTAGAAGGAGCCTCTTTAGGTTTCGCCAGTGTGATCAGATCAATGATGGAAAACTGGCCCTTGAGATGGCCCTGTTCTATATTTCTGTTGAATAAAGGGAACTATGGAGCTATGAGGGAGGAGCTGGCCAAAGTTCAATGGTGCAATACCTTAGCAGGGATGACAGTGGAGGAACAATGGCGGATATTTCTGTGTATAATGCAGAAGTTGCAGGATCAGTTCATTCCAAAAAGGAAGAAAGATCTTAGGAGGCGGCATGGGTGGCCATGGCTGACGAGGGAAGTTAAGAAACATATAAAGTTAAAAGAGAAAAGGTATAACATAGCAAAGATAAGTGGGTAAACGAAGGACTGCGAAGCTTTTAAAGAACAACAGAGGATTACTAAGAAGGAAATACTCAGAGAAAAATGAGATACGAAGGTAAACTGGCCAAAAATATATAGGAGGATAGTAAAAGCTTTTTTAGGTATGTGAAAGGTAAAAAAATAGTTAAGACTAAAATTGGGCCCTTGAAGACAGAAACAGGGGAATATATTACGGGGAACAAAGAAATGGCAAAAGAATTGAATTGGTACTTCAGATCTGTGTTCACTGGGGAAGACACAAGCAATCTCCCTGAGATAACAGTGGCTGAAGGACCTGAACTTAAGGGAATTTATATTTGCCCAGAATTGGTGTTGGAGAGACTGTTAGGTCTGAAGGTTGATAAGTCCCCGTGGCCTGATGGTCTACATCCCAGGGTACTTGAAGGAGGTGGCTCGAGAAATCGTGGATGCGTTGGTGTTTATTTTCCAGAGTTTGATAGATTTGGGATCAGTTCCTGCGGATTGGAGGGTGGCTAATGTTGTACCACTTTTTAAGAAAGGTGGGAGAGAGAAAGCAGGAAATTATAGACTAGTTAGTCTGACCTCAGTGGTGGGAAAGATGCTGGAGTCTATTATAAAGGATGAAATTACGACACATCTGGATAGTAGTAACAGGATAGGTCAGAGTCAGGATTTATGAAGGGGAAATCATGCTTGACTAATCTTCTGGACTTTATTGAAGATGTAACTCTGAAGATGGATGAGGGAGATCCAGTAGATGTAGTGTACCTGGACTTTCAGAAAACTTTTGATAAAGTCCCACATAGGTTAGTGAGCAATATTAGGGCGCATGGTACAGGGGGCAAAGTACTAACTTGGATTGAAAGTTGGTTGGCAGTGACCAGTGGGGTACCGCAAGGATCAGTACTGGGACCGCAGCCTTTTATAATATGTTAATGATATAGAAGATGGAATTAGCAATAACGTTAGCAAGTTTGCTGATGATATTAAGCTGGGTGGCAGGGTGAAATGTGAGGAGGATGTTAGGAGATTACAGGGTGACCTGGACAGGTCAGGGTAAAAAATGAGGTCTAGACAGGTCAGGTGAGTGGTCAGATGCATGGCAGATGCAGTTTAATGAGGATAAATGTATGGTTATCCAATTTGGTGGCAAGAACAGGAAGGCAGATTACTACCTCAATGGAATCAATTTAGGTAAAGGGGCAGTACAGAGAGATCTGGGTGTTCTTATACACCAGTGAATGAAGGTAAGCATGCAGGTACAGTGGGTAGTGAAGAAGGCTAATAGCATGCTGGCCTTCATAACAAGAGGGATTGAGTATAGAAGCAAAGAGGTTCTTCTGCAGCTGTACAGGGCCCCGGTGAGACCACACCTGGAGTACTGTGTGCAGTTCTGGTCTCCAAATTTGAGGAAAGACATTCTGGCTATTGAGGGAGTGCAGCGTAGGTTCACGAGGTCAATTCCTGGAATGGCAGGACTACCTTACACTGAAAGACTGGAGCAACTGGGCTTGTATACCCTTGAGTTTAGAAGACTGAGAAGGGATCTGATTGAGAC
This sequence comes from Hemiscyllium ocellatum, assembly GCF_020745735.1. Taxonomy (NCBI): domain Eukaryota; kingdom Metazoa; phylum Chordata; class Chondrichthyes; order Orectolobiformes; family Hemiscylliidae; genus Hemiscyllium; species Hemiscyllium ocellatum. The sequence continues at coordinate 6,885,151 of NC_083446.1, forward strand.
ATATAAGATTATTAAAGGATTGGACACTGTGGAGGCAGGAAACATGTTTCCACTGATGGGTGAGTGGCGAACCAGAGAACACAGCTTAAAAATACAGGGTAGACCATTTAGGACAGAGATGAGGAGAAACTTCTTCACCCGGAGAGTGGTGGCTGTGTGGAATGCTCTGCCCCAGAGGGCAATGGAGGCCCAGTCTCTGGAATCATTTAAGAAAGAGTTGGATAGAGCTCTCAAGGATAGTGGAATCAAGGGTTATGGAGATAAGGCAGGAACAGGATACTGATTAAGGATGATCAGCTATGATCAAATTGAATGGTGGTGCAGGCTCGAAGGACAGAATGGCCTACTCCTGCACCTATTGACTATTGTCTATATTAGCACTAAGTTAATACCTGCGGTTATAATAGGTTGATCTGATTTTGGGTTTTTGATTGAAGTTATGTTTAAAATGTATGATTTATACGTATGTTAATATCATTTGTTTAGGGATCTTTGAATTTTCAACTAACAGCATATGTGTTTTGTATGTGTCTGAAAAAGTCTATTGATGAACTTGTAAATATTTCTTGCCATGATGATTTCGATTAAAACAGTACCAGAACCTGAGTTCCTAGAAAATAATGGGGTTTTGCTTACATCGGGAGAGTTTGAGGAAACAGAGTAAATAGTGTAGCACAACAGGCTTTCATATGGAAAAATTCAAATTTTCTTTAGGGTTGGAAAACACCAGGAGCTTGAAAGAGTTCTTGTTTGTTTAGAGTTTGGACAGTTAGCAGACATTTTGGCTGAAGCTGGTGTGCAAAACAGTTGCTCTTGAGAAAGGGAGGTGGTTTAGCACTGTTAAAAAAGAGGTTATATTCATGTGAGGAGTTTCGTGTAAAAGTTCCAGACCAAAGGTTTTTGTTAAAACCCGAAGGATTATTGTAAAGCTGAGAAAGTCCAAGCTCAGTTGTGTGGTGACTCAAGTGTGGCCGGACAGGCTGCTTAAAATGATGGATTTATGAAAATTGACAATAAATGAAGCATGGTGGGAACTTGAGACAAGCCTTGACCAAAGTGACTGTGCTAATAAATATGCTGTATATTCCAGGTTTCAGCTACAGATAGGCAGTATGTAATTGACCCAGCAGCTGCAGACAATATACACTTCAATTAGAATTGAATAGAATCAACCTGAATGCCATCTCCCAGGACAATTGGAATCTTGAGTTGTTTGCCAGACACAGGAGCGCCTCACACCCTTATTTAAAGAAGGCTATTTAACTAATATTCACCTAATACCCGCAGGATTGGATAACCCAAGGACCACACTACCATCGACATGTCAACGCCTGGTTGGGTCCGATCAATCAGGATGATTGAGCCCTGATCAATCTTTTGGAGGACACTAAAGACCCTCCCAAAAGGGCTGGAACAACTGCTATGTATAAGAATTGCTGTAACGCCATCCTCGGAGAAGTAATTCAAGACCAATCACTGTGAAGAGAAGACACTCCTGAGACCACTGGGAGGAGACGACCAGATGATCAATGCCATGTGGATTAAGGCCAAGATCTAGTGTGGTGGTATATGATCATCCAGAGTTAAATTAAAGCACAAGATGGTTGATCAGATTTATAGTATAAATGGGGTATTTTATTGTTGTAGTATTAATTGTGTTAAACAAGTAAATATTACTGTTTATTATTATTAGGAGTTGACTTAGTCATAGAGTCATAGAGATGTACAGCATGGAAACAGATTACAGCTTCTTTGATAAATGTAAGAGTTAAACACACTGTGGCAGGCACAACACAAGGAAGAGGCTATCAGATTTTTAGAACTGTGGGAATCAAAAGCACAGCTAAGTTCTTTGGGATAGAGAAGGGAATTCTGTCTGGGGTTTTGGTGCCTTCACATGATACTGTTGTGATTAATGAGGTTGTATTTTTATCATTTCAGAATTTTTCAATTTGCTGTACATAGTTCGGTGTATTTCATTTTATCTTCAATTCTTTTGCATAATAAACTTCTGTTTTATTATTAAACTCAAATCTACAGCATTACTTGTTTGTGTTTCAGTGAAAGCCCCATCAAATTAAAACCAAAATAAAAATTCATCAGTCTGGCTCTGTCTTGTCCAGTACTAATGTCAGCTGGGATCATAATAGTTGTCTTTGAAGCTGATCCCCACTCCTCCCTATGCAACAAGGACCGAACCCACCCGGTCCTCACCTTTCACCCCACTAACCTCTGCATACTCTCCGCCACTTCTACCACCTCCAAACGGACCCCACCAGCAGAGGTATATTTCTCTCCCCACCCCTATCAGTGTTCCGAAAGGCCCATTCCGTCTGTGACTCTCTCGTCAGGTCCATGCCCCCCACTGGCCCACACCCCAGTCCTGGCACTTTTCCCTACCATTGCAGGAAGTGCAAAACCTGCACCCACACCATGCCCCTCACCTCTATCCAAGGGATCCTTCCACATCGATCAGAAATTTACCTGTACTTCTACCAATGTCATCTACTGCATCCATTGCACTCTGTGTGGTCTCCACATCAGGGAGACAGGACGCCTTCTTATGGATCGTTTCAGAGAACATCTCTGGGACACCTACACCCACCAACCCCACTGCCCCATGGCTGAACACTTCCAACTCCCTCTCCCACTCCATCAAGTACATGCAGGTCCTGGGCCTCCTCCACGATCAAACCGTTACTACCTGACGCCGAGAGGAGGAACTTCTCATTCTGCCTTGGGACCATGCAACCACATGTGATAAATGTGGATTTCAACAGCTTCCTCATTTCCCCTCTCCCCACATGATCCCGGTTCCAAGCCTCCAACTTGGCATTGCCCTCCGGACCTGTCCATCACTCCCCCCTCTGATGTTTCACCTTCTCCCTCACCTTCATCCACCTATCGTTTTCTCAACTACCTTCCCCCAAACTCCGCCCCTTCCCATTTATCTCTCCGCCCCGAACCACAAACCTTATTCTGATGAAGGGCTAATGCCCGAAACATCGATTCTCCTGCTCCTCAGATGCTGCTTGACCTGCTGTGCTTTTCCAGCACCACACTCTCGAAGCTGATCCCCACCTCCATGCATTTGTGTAATAATAAGATTTAAGTTGGTTTTCTTATATTTCTATTTGAAGTTGGGAGGAGGCAACAGTTGCACATATATGAGAGATTGTTCATAATGTTTATTTATTGATCTAATTGAGAAATAATTATTTGCAAGGCAAATTCATGTCTCACAGGAGTCAAATTAGCAGTGAAGGACACCTTTTCCTGAAACACTGGATTATGTCTAAAGAGGCAGATCAGAGAAGGTTACTATTTTATAGCCTTAATGAAAGATTGTTGAGAATTAAGGAAAAGCACTTTTTTAGAATGGCCTTGAACTCTTCCCTAACCCCACAAATGTACAGAGCACTGCAACACTTCCAGTGTACAAGAAATGAAGAAAAATTTTGCATTGCCGTTCTTCGTAATACACAAAATTTGAGTTTCACTGGCAATTTACTTCCTAGTTGTAGATAGAAGACAAACCAATATGACATTCACCCAGCGAGGTTGTATATTATTTAAGATCTAAACCAGAATTTTAGTTCTGTAGTTCTGGATTGCTAGTCCAGTTACAATAGCGCTTCACTACTGCCTCCCCTTTGGCTAAGGAGGTGCAAGATCACTGCCACCTGAATTTTGTCTCATTGGACCTCACAGCATGTGATTACAAAGCGCAGGAGGAACTCAGCTGGCTCTGTTACTGGGCTCTCCTGAGCTTAAAACCAAGTACTGTCAGATATTAAGTAGAAATAAATCACGAATGTGGATCTGCACTGAAATTTGCTGTTGATTTTCAATGGTGCAGGTGCATATAAACAGAGAGGCTGAAACCCTCTGGGAAGTGTGATTACATTGTTTGCTGGAATATGTAAAGTACCAGCAATATTGACATTAAAGTTTCCCTTGAGAGAATGTAAAGAGAACTAGAGTGCCCCAACTATTGTTAATTACATTTATGTCTTTGCCAGAGGTCAATAAATTTCTGGCTGCTTTTGTGTTAATGGCAGGAGCTCCAGAGTAGTGGAGCACAATGGACGGCAGTGACTCCAGCTGCCATTATCTGGGTTTTTCAAGCCTGCCTGTTTTCATATTTTTAAACAAAACAATGATTGTAGGAAATTGTCTTACCATTTTTACAATGTCAAAATGGATGATAAAGTCATCATATGACCATGAGAAGTATAAGCAAGTCACTCCGTCAAATGAGCCTGCTCTATCAATCAGTAAAATCATGGCTGATTTGATTGTGGCCTTACATTTGCTTTCCTGTCTTTCTACATGACTACTTACTCCTTTGTACATCAGAAATCAGAAAAGTTTCCTCATAGCCCATCTGAACTTCTGGTACTTTCATAACAGAACTTTAATTTGTATTCTTTGTGGTGTTAAATTACTCTGACTTGTGGTTATTATTTGTCAGTAGAAAAGTGTGTTTGGTTTTTTTTGACAACGCAAAGCCTGACTTATTTTTGGAATTATCTTGAATGAGAAATTGTAATGCGAGCCTGACCCAATTCCAGAACAGGCATCCCCTCCACCAGGGAATGCCGCTCTGCTTCATTCGAGAATCTTAACTTCAGATTAACTCCAGATTAGCATTAATTTTAATGCTGGTGGGAATCTAAACTTACTTGTGCCAATATTAATACTATATAGAGATTGCTCAAAAGTGTTTTTTTCCTGTTTATAAATGCTCGACTTATATTGCAAGTAGGGAAAGGAATGCTTTTTAAAATGCTGCAAAAACTTTTTAAAGGTGCAGCGGAAGAAACAAATTCTCAATTAGAATTTAGGTCACAGAGTATTTCTGTAATATTTTATTGATTGCTGTAGAGATTACACAATTCAATGAACGGCATAGAACAAAGTATTTTTAGACACAAGTGTAAATCCATTCCTGTCAGCATCCCATGGGTTATCATTGACCAGAAATTTAACTAGACCAGCGATATAGATCTGTGGCTGTCAGAGTAGGTCAGAAAATGGGAAATCTGCGGTAATTCCTGACTCTGCAAAGCCTATCCACAATTTACAAGGCACAAATCAAGTGAGTGATGGACAGCTCCCCACTTGCTTGTAGGAAAGCAGCTTTAAGAAATTAGACACTAAAGCTGCAAGATTAGTGTGGTGCTGGAAAAGCCCAGCAGGTCAGGCAGCACCCAAAGAGTAGGAAAATCAACGTTTCAGGCAAAAGACCTTCATCAGGAATGCAGGAAAGTTGCAAAGCAACCTTGATGAACACTCAGCTGCCATCTTAAATCTTAAATATTCATTTCCTCAGCATCTACTATTGACACACAGGGCAGCAGTTTGTACTATTTACAAGACTGTGCTGTAGTAGGTTGTTAACACTATTTCGAAAAGGCCTTTCAAACTCATGACCTATAACATGTAGAAAGGTAAGGACGAGGGAGAGGGCATGGGAACATCAATGTTTGCAAGTTCCACATATCATCTTGACTTGGGACTACCATCATTCCTTCACTGTCGCTGGATTAAAATCTTGGGACTCCTATCTTGTAACAGCATTGTGAGAGGATGTCGACATTCTGTGAAAGAGAAAAAAATTCTCAGCCATGTCATTGACAGATGGGGATATCAGTGGGTGATGTGTCTCAACACAGCTCTCAAATCTCTTAGCAGCTGGGGAATAGGATCTCATTGGGCGGACAGTGTTGCACACAATGGGTGACCTTTATGAGGAGAAGATAGATTTTAATTAATGTGGAATAGCTTCCATAGTTTTGAAGTAGATTTTAAGCAGGATATGCTTCGTGAGCCCCAACACACTTGAGCAGGTCATTTGAAAAGCTACCAACTCTCCTTTTGTAATAAAGAAAAATCCCAATTTCATCTTTCCTTGGTGAACCTTTTTAGCTCTGCCTAATTTTTTCTAAACTGTATCCAGTCATTATTCAGTGAGAAAGCCCTTCACTGTAAGTAACTGCTTTGAACACTCATCCTCAGATTACACTTCACTGCAGTTCGGTGCAGTTAAAGGTTGCAGTCCAACGTCTTAAGAGACTGGAAGTATCATTATTCATTGTGACAACAAATATGAAGGTTATACTTTGTGTGAAAGTGGAACAGATACCTGAACCACAAGCCCATCTGAAAGGGCTATATCTGAATTAATGAACAGTGGATCAAGATCCTTCCAGTAGGCAGAAGCTGTTGAAAAGCTGTATCGCACAGAAACATGCAATAAATGGATAGCAGCTTCATTAGTAGATACTCCTTGTACATTCATGACTATATGGCCAAATTCAGCTCTAACTGTTTACGAATTTGCAGATGACATCACTGTAATGGATTGGATTTCAAACAACGATGAGACAGAGCACAGGAAAGAGACAGATAGCTTAGTAGAATGGTGTAAAAACAACAATCTCTCCCTGACTGTCAGCAAAATGATGGAGGTGGTCATTGACTTCAGGATGTGGAGTGGAGGACATGTCCCTGTCTATCATTGGAGCTGAGTTGGACATGGTTGAGAGCTTCACGTACCTAAGAGTAAACATCACCAACAATCTGCCCTGGTCCATCATGTTGACATTACAGTCAAGAAAGCATACCATTGCCTCTACTTTTTCAGAAGACTAAGGAAATTCGGCATGTCCACAATGACTCTTACAAATTTTTATTGATGTACCATAGAAAGCACCCTATCCAGATGCATCACAGCTTGGTATGGAAACTGCTCTGCCCAAGACTGCAAGAAATTAGAGAGTTGTGAACACAGCCCAGTACATCACAAAAACTAGCCTACCTTCCATTGAGTCTGTGTATACTTCCTGTTGCCTCAAGAAAGCAGCCAACATAATCAAAGACCCCTCCCACCCTGGTTGTAATCTCTTGTCACCCTTTTCCATTGAGTAGAAAATACAAAAATTTGAAAACACATAGCAACAGATTCATGAACAGCTTCTTCCCCGCTGCTCTCAGACTTATAAACAGATCTATATTTAGAGTTAATCTTTCTCTGTACCTTCTGTGTAGCTGTAGCAATATATTCTGTGTTATGTTCTAATACCCTGATGTATTTATATGTATTCAAATCAAATCAAATGTTGTGATGGAAACTCGTCCAGTTAGTGGTCCCATTAGTAGAGTGCAGAAATTGCACGTTACGTAAAAATTGAGGTTTTCTGGAAAAGGTTTTTCATGTAACATTAATTAGGGCAGAATCACAAGAATGACAAATCTTAAAGGGAACAGCAATTTACATGGTATGAAAAGAGGGTGCTAATTGGTTGAAAATTTGACTCTGACTCATAGTAGTGTCGCCAAGGTAAATTCACTAGGTACCAGTTAACTGCCAAAGTTTTGTTTAAATTCAAACCGGACAAACTGACTTTGATGGGCAGGTCATTTCCACGTGGACGCATCAGGAAATGTCTGTGCTCTAAGTCTTTGTTTAGTTGAAAAAGATGCAAAGATTGGATATGACCTTCTTTTTACAAAAGACAGACGTGTAACTATATGTGGTTTCTAGCATGTTCAACTTATTGTTAACCAGTGAAAACCTTGTTCTCATGCAGTAGAAATTGTTGTTCCCTTTGAGATTTGGTATTCATGCAGTTCTGACCTGATAGTTTTGACAGCATATTTGTTTTTTCAGCAAGGATCAGTGCTGGGACCTCATGTTGGTAATATACATAAGCGATTTGGATGAAAGTATAGATGATCTGATTAGTAAGTTTGCAGACGACATGAAAATTAGTGGATTTGCCAATAGTGAGGAAAGTTCTTAAAGGATACGGCAGGCTATAGATCACTTGGAAAGTTGGGTGGAGAAACGGCAGATGGAGTTTAATCTGGACATGTTTGAGACAATGCATTTTAGGAGGTCAAATACAAGAAGAAAGTATACAGTAATACAGGCTGGAGCATTATACAGAGGGATTTGGGGGTATAAGTCCATATCTTCTTGAAAGTTGTAACACATGTGGATAAGGGTGAAAAAAAAGACATCCTGCATGCTTGCGTTGGGGCACTGAGTATAAAAGTTGGCAAGTCATGATGCAGCTGTATAAAAGTTTAGTTAGGCCACATATGGATTACTGTACACAGTTCTGGTCACCACACTAAAAGAAGAATGTGGAGGCTTTGGAGAGGGTGCAAAAGAGGTTTACTACGATGTTGCCTAGATTGGAGTGTATTAGCTATAAGGTGATGTTGGACAAACCTGGATTGTTTTCAGTAGAGAATTAGAAGCTGAGGGGAGACATGAAAGAAGTATATAAAATTGAGAGGCATACAAGAAGAGTAGGATTAAAGTGAGGGTGAGAACGTTTAAAGGAGAGGGGTGAGATAAGTTTTTAATGGAGCGGGTGATAGATGCCTGGAACATGCTGCCGGGGAGGTGACAGAAGCAGACATGATAGCAACATTTAACAGATATTTAGACAAACACATGAACAGGCAGGAAAAGAAAGATATGGACTATGTACAGGCCTATGGGATTAATTTAGAATGGTGTAATAATCAGTGCAGACATGGTGGGCTGAAGGGCCTGTGCTTTACTGTTCTATGTCCTAAGTATACTGGTAGACTTGTAAGAAGTGTGAACCATGGAAAGTATCCCACTGAAAGAATCTTGGATCTAGTTCCAACTTGGACTAAGCTTCCAATCTTAAGGAACTGAAATTTTTAACATTCTGGTTAATACCTTTACTACTGCAACACAGTCATAGAGATGTGCAGTACATAAACACCCTTCGGTCCAACTTGTCCATGCCAACCAGATATCCCAACCCAATCTAGTCCTACCTGCCCATGTCCCTTACTATTCATGTACCCATCCAAATGCCTCTTAAATGTTGCAATTGTACTAGCCTGCACCACTTCCTCTGGCAGCTCATTCCATACTCGTACCACCCTCTGTGTGAAAAAGTTGACTTTTAGGTCTCTTTTATATCTTTCTCCTCTCACCCTAAACCTGTGCCCTCTAGTTCTGGACTCCCCCACCCCAAGGAAAAGATTTCATCTATTAATCCTATTCATGCCTCTCATGATTTTGTAAACCTCTCATTGATCCATTTTGAACAAATGCAGCAATTGGATCCAGAAAGTAGATGCAAACTCACCAACACATGTAGTAGAAACAGCAGTAAGGAAATTGAAATTGTTTGTCTTTTCAAATTTATGTTGTGCCTGAAACCATCATTTTAACAAGGACCTGGGATACCGGGTGGATAGATTAGTAACTTGAAGAATGAATGGCATCTTGGAAGCAAATTTATATTTTGGATGATATGCAATATATTGCTACTATTTAGTAAGCCCTAAGTGGTTTCACAAAGTTGGAGGTCTGAAGTAGCTATGCTACTCATTTTCTTCGCCAGGTTTTCAAGTTAGTATTTGAAACTGGTAACCTTTTCATATGAGATTCACTGCAAGACCTATAACTGGTGTTTAGGAACCTCCAAGGGGCATCCAGTCTCAATGAGGATCTGCTTTGGCATTAGGGCAAACAAGAAATGCCAGTAACACAGAAATGAAAAATTGATTAAAGAGAAAGTTATATTTGAAAACTGTACTCAACAGCAAGACACAGTGTAAAGCTTCTAAGATAATTGGCAGAAAGGATGCTAACTTTGCTGAATACCAGGTAGACAGGATGTCACACAGCAGGTTTCGTGTATACACAGTAAACATACTATAGCTTCAAGCTGTACAGTTCTTCTACTTCATGTTGGGAGGGTAGTTAAAGTTGCCAAAAATACTTCAGGTAAAATTTACAACCTTCAATGCCTTGTCAACACTTGTTGCTGTTGGGTCAGGGTATTAAATTGTTGCTTGCAAACTTCATTTGTGTCGCATTCATGATTTGTATTTTGTGTCCACTTCAAATTTCTGCTTGTCTGTTCTGTATAATTTAACCTGCCCAGCTGGAAGCTGACTGAGCCAAATCAGCCATCCAGTTTACACTCTGCCTGATTTTGCTGTCCATTGAAGTGGCAGTGGTATTGAATCATGATAGAGAAAATAGGGGATGCAAAATGGGCTCCTGATCCCATCTGTTTCCAGAAAAATGAGCCATTGAGTCAGACAGCAATGAATTGTACTAAATAAACATTCCACATGGTCGGGTACAGTTCCATGGGTATTGGGTGCCTTGGAGGACAATGCACAATCGGCCTTCCATAAAGGAAGTGTGTGTTAATAAGCAGTTCCAATACAAGAAGTATCTCTGACTCTGTTGTGTCCCATATCCATACGTGCACTTTATGGCAAGAACAATGCCCAAATTCTTATGGTAGGATTTTACACTGTTATTCTTGGCATTTGAAATGTTCATGTTTTATGCTGGATATTTTGAGCAATTTTAAGCTGCCAGTTTTGAAACAGCAGGAGCAACTCTAAACTTGGCAATATTGTCTGCTGACCAGGAAAAGGAAATGTCAACCGGAATTCGTGCATTAGAGCCAATTGGTGTCTTTGTTGGAAAATACTGGTGTGATAAAAGTGAGTGCGGCCAGAATCAGGCACTTAGGGTTTTGGGACAGAAGGAAACCATTCAACAAGATCCACCCCCAAAACCTGTTGGATCACTTAATTGGATTATGGCTGATCTGCACCTCAGCTTAAATTTGCCATTTTTATTCTGCATTTCTTGGTAATTTTAACTCATAAAAATGTTGGACTGATTGACCTGCTCCAGAGCAGTTAACAGTACAACTAAACTAAAAATAGCTTGAAATGTTTTTTTATAAAATTCTGATTGCTGTATATGTTTTAAAACCTGGTCACTTAAAATGATCTCTACCAAAGAGGTGGTAGCATTGAACTTGAGAATTGCTGGAAAAAAAGGTCATAACTTATTGAGACTTCCAAAGAAACTCAACACCTGTGAGAAGAAAAGCACCTCATTTCTGTCTTAAATGGGCAATCCCTTATTTTTGAACAGTCATTCCTAGTTCTAGATTCTACCTCAAGGGGAAGCATCCTTCCTACATCCACCCTGTGTAGACCTCTCAGGATGTGATTTGTTTCAGTCACGTTGCCCCTTACTCTACTAAACTCCATCAGATACAAGAACCTTTCCTCCTAAGACAACTGGTACATTGAAGGGGTTAGTTTAGTAAATCTTTGAATGCACTACATTCTTCTTTATTTAGGGAGATCAGTGCTGTACTCAGTATTTCGGATGTGGTCACATCAGTGCCTTGTATTACTGGAGTATGATCTCCCTACATTTGCCTTTGTTGTCCCTTGCAATAAATGATAGCCTTCTGATAGCTTCCCAATTGCTTGTATCTGTATTTAAATCTTTTATGATTCATATACCAGGTCCCTTTGTATCTCAGAACTCTCAATTTCTCACCATTTAGAGAGTATGCATTTTTTTCTCTTTTGCCAAAATGGACAGCTTGAGAATTTCCCACATTATACTCCATTTGTCAGATGTTTGCCCACTTATGGGCAAGTCTCCTGATGTCCACTTCACCATTTACTTCCCAAATGAGCCTTTGTATCAAAAGAAACCTTAACAGTCATATCTTTGATCCCTTCACCAAAGTTCTTAACATAAGTTGTAAGCATTTGAGGCCTCGGCAGTGATCCCTGTGACCAACTGCTTGTTACAACTTAATATCTGGAGGAGGACTGATTTACGCCTTGTCTCTGTTTCCTGTTAGCTCACCAATTTTCTGTCCATGCCAAAATGTTACCTCCACATCATGAGCATTTATTTTCTGCAATAGCATTTGTGGCACCTTATCAAATGCTTTCTGGAAATCTAGGTATGTCCACCAGTTTCTCTTTATTCACAGCACATGTCACTTCCTTAAAAATGTCCAATAGATTAGTTAAACATGATTACTCTTCCACAAAACCATGTTGACTCTCCCTGATTAACTTGATCTTTTAAAATGCCCAACTGTATCATCTTTAATAATATCTTCTAATAAGCTCCTTCTAACAGATGGTAAGGTAACTAACTGTCTTGTAGTTTCCAGCTTTGAATCTCACTCTTCAGATAAAGTGTGAGACAGGTGAGGTCCCCATTTTATTAATTTAATAGTCTTATCGTTTTTTCGGCTGAGTGCACATGTGAGTACTGTATCCATTTATATGGAATGAATTTGACATTTTTTAATGAAGGAGGTTACCACGTCTGTGTGCAATGACCTTGTAGCAGAATTTCATTCTGATTCAGTCTGAGCATGACTGAGGCATATTGGTGTTCACAAGGCCAGACTCGACTCTTGAGGTCTGTAACAACCAGTTCTGAAGAAATGTCACTGGACCCAAAATGTTAACACTGCTTTGTCTCCACAGATGCTGCCAGGCCTGTTGAGTTTTTACAGCAATTTCTGTTTCTGTTGAATTGTATTCATAAATAGCTTAAACTTTAACAATGCACAGTACAATACCTGAAATAGTTTAAAATGCACAGGACATAAAAATTAACATAAATTTTAAGTTTTGCTGTAACTGCAGACTCCAAAGAAATCTTCAGAGGTTAGAAATAGGATAGTTTATACTGGTCCATTCTTACGTGAAGGAGAATACTGTCTTTTTCCTCATTGCTTTCAGCAAATTATGAAGCAACTTCATTTTTCATGATCGGCAATACAGTAATTTCCACTTCTTAAGATTTAATATTTCGAAGTTTTAACTGAAAACTTTAATCAGATAATCCTGTATGAAATTCTGGTTCTGTGAAGCCTTTCAGATGTGACAAGTTTTTGGACAAAACTGCATTGAGCATGGCCAGAAACATTTGATTTAAAACTCTTAAGGCCACCAGAGAGGCCACTCAGAGGATCTCTACATCAAGTCCTGTCCATGATAGGCTGAATGATCCCGTGCTGTGCAGCAGTTGGGTGATTTTGAGCGCCAGATTCTGCCCTTGATTACTGTTCATTGACCCCTGTTGCAAAGTATGTCTATACTAATGATGATAAGGAGGTACTGGTGTTGGACTGGGGTGGACAAAGTTTAAAAAAAAATCACAGAACACTAGGTTATAGTCCAACAGGTTTATTTGGAAGTACTAGCTTTCAGAGCACTGCTCCTTAATCAGGTAGCTGTGGAGCAGGATCATAAGACACAGAATTTATAGCAAAAGATGACAGTGTCATGCAACTGAAACGATATATTGAACAAACCTAAATTGCTGTTGTCATTCATCTTTTAGAATGGGTTGCAGGTTTTGGTTTATTAATATGTAAATCCCAGAACTTCTTTTAAATCACGTTCTCAAGATAACAAGATAACAAAAAAAACTCAGCTCATAATTAATTAAAGGTGTGCGGTTAGAGTCTGTCTGTATCCCATTCTTGAGTCAGACTGATTCTGTTTCCAAAGTAGGAATTTATAAAATGTTAATGGATTAACTACCTGCAGATATGTGCTTTTTTAGCAAAATAGAATGTGTCTGCAAATACAATTTATAAATTCTTACTTTGGAAATAGAACAAATCTGGGATACGTACAGACTCTAACCTCACCTGCACATCTTTGGATTGTGGGAGGAAACCTGCAGAGAATGTGCAAACTCCATACAATCACCCAAGGCTGGAATCAAACCTGGGTCCCTGAAGCCGCGGTGCTAACCACTGTGCCACCATGCTGCCCTATCTTGAACAAGATGATATAGAAGATGAGCCAAACAAGGATGGAGTACAACTGAAATTCAAAAGCTATATATTTGAAGAAGGTGATGATATACATGAACTTTAGACATCATCGCAGCATCTATTTCAGGAGGAGCCCAGTAAAGAGTTTAGTGGAGAGGAGGAGGTAGTGTCTTGCAATTCAACTTCTCTTGAAGAAATACTTATCATGCAAAATCATCCATGAATGGAGCAGAGGGTGAAGATGATGAAAATCCAGCAAGCAGCAATGATTGGAATTGAAATTTGTGAAGAATGACATTCAGAGACACGGCTGCAAGAAGAAAATGGACAAGAGAGGAAGGTCGGATGATATAGCATACTTAGAAATGATAGAGTAGGTGATAGTAAAGAAGACTTCGCAGGTGAAAGTACCTAATATGACACCATCTTCAGTGGATTGGAGGGGCTGCGAATGACACTGCAGCAAGAAATGGAGTTTGAAAATTTCATTGATGCTTATCACAAAATCCAGACAATACATGAAGAAGAGATCATTGACGTTGGTACTACAGTGGAAGCTGATGCAAATACAACATTTAAAAGGCACCTGGATGAGTATACGAATAGGAAGAGTTTAGAGGGATGTAGGGCAAGTGCTGGTACATGGGACTAGAATAATTTACAAGATCTGAATGACATGAATGAGTTGGACTGAAGGGTCTATTTCCATGCTGTACATCTCTATGACTTGGGCAGCTGGGTCCTCAGTTTGAGCAACTGTATTTCAAACTTCTCCATCTTTCAGTGGCATATGAGACATATCAAGAAGACAGTGACAAATAATATCAGCCATTTGCGACTGATCTATTTCAGATTTTTTTTAATATACGGGCATGTGCATATTTTGAAAATGCTAGAATTCTTGGATTCTGGTTGTATGGATACAAGTTCAGCTTCATGGAAGTTACAGTACTATATATGAATGCACTTGATATACAGTACAAGAACATGGTTTGATTTTTATCCCTTCTCCAGGATTATAATCTGTGTTATTTTCTTTCAAAGTTTCCAAAGTCTTTCACCTTTTTGTATTTTTGGATCTAGCTGCTGATGAAGGATATGCATATTTAATAGAATTCTCTGGCCAAAGTGCTTCCTTCACAACCCCAGAATTGAGTTACAGTGTTGAAATGGAATGGATCATGAAATGCTGTGGAATTCAAAATGTGTATATTTTCCATTGCAAATGAGGATATCCTGTTATGGAGGAATCCTTTTCTGAGTTTAATGCTGCAGAACACTAACCTGAAGATAGACCTTTACATTGTAATATAGGCACAATTTATTGTACAGTACTTCAAAGTACAAAGTTCATACAAATGTATTATATTTTCTAATGATTAGAAATAAAGCTTCACTTATACTACAAAAATATAAGCTGTCAAAAACAACTCAACCATGAAACTCCTTGATGGAGATGGTACCAATCCAATTTCTGCTGGAGTTTGAGTGAGGTGTGGATTGAGAATTGGTTGTGCCAGAATTCAGTTTTATTAAACAGGGTCTTTTTAAAAAAATCTGGTGGATGTGGTTGTGGTTTTGTTGGAATTTTGCCTCACCTGCCTCTGAAATTTCCTGGGAATGAAGAGTTAATTAGTTCTGTTTATGCTCAGCAAGGTTTTGAATTTAAACCAGAATTCTGTTCAACCAGGTTTCTGCCCTGTTGACAACTTCAAATTCTGAACCTGTGGTAGGAGTGTTGTGTGCACTTTATGAATGCTTCATATGCCTGACAAATAACTTGTGTATGAAAGAAAAACAACTTTTCTTAGAGAGCCTGAAGTAGTTCCTTTTTAAGGGTCACTGATTAGGCTTGTCAACATTGAATTACACAGCACTCACAGCACAGAAATAGGCCATTTGCCAGCGTTTAAATTCCACATGGGGCTTTCTCAGTCTTGTTCATCTCATCCAGTGAGCAAAACCTTCTATTTGTTTCTCCTTAAGTTTCCCCTTAAATGCATATAATTCTTGATACATTCCCCTGCCTTCCAAAAGAATGCAGGGTACATGGTTAGCATGCACAGAATATATTTTCTCCTTTTGTACATGAAAATTGCAGTTGCGGGCATTTGATGGGGTGAGGGTGTGGTGGTCTGCACAACTGTTACAGAGCTTGCTTTGCATTTTTGAATAGTTGTCTGGTAGTTACAAGCACAAATGTTTGGCACCTGTTTAAAGGCCCACCAGCAAACTACGTCATACATAAGTAGATGTCATTTAACAAAAGAAGTGTTTTATGGGATAATGCAAGAAGTGTTATTTAGATTGAACATTTTCTCAGCAAGAGCATGTTTTACAGTCTTGTTTCTGTAAATTTTTAACAGGAGTCGTGAAGAAGGGTTATACCCGAAACGTTGACTTCTCCACCTCCTGATGCTGTCTGGCTTGCTTTGTTCTTCCAGTCTCCTGCTTGTCTGTTGTAAATTTTTAACAAACAATTTACTTGTGGTGGCTGAAGATGTAACTGATGGTGTTTGTATGACCCTTCTGTCTACACTTACATTTGGAGATGTATGTCTTTTGATAATGCTCTTGTATCAACAGAAACCCAGTTCTTCTTCATGGAGGTGATATGAATTGCTGTTGTGCTGCTTTATGGATGGAATCCAAAGAAAATGGAAATTTGGGGTTGTGACAAAGGGAATGTTATCTAAATCATTTCATTCTGGATGTTGGTGCCTCTGGCTAGGCCATCAACCAACACCTAGTGCTAATGTCCTTAAGAAGATGGTGGTGAGCAGTCCATGTGGTGTAGGTAGCCCAATGGTGCTGTTAGGAAGGGGATTTCAGAATTTAGACCGTCAGGAAAGGTTTTCACAGAGTTGTAGTGTGAAATCTGTGCAAGAGATGTTATCACCTTTCTGAGTTCTGATATTGTTGTACCTGAATTTAACTGTTTCATTGATGTAAGTGGTTAGGAGGGCATACTTGGGGATATGACCAACATGACATTCCCCAAGCAGGTGGTCTACTGCCAGCTTTGAAATGGCAGGCAAGCCCCAGGTGGACAGAGAAGCGCTTCATTAATACCCCCAAGGCCTCACAGGCGAAGTGTGGCATTCCCACAGACATCTCATTGGCCAAGACCATCTAAAGTGAAGGAGGAGCATTCTGAAAGAGCACTTTGTGACTTACCATCAGGAAGAAGTGGAAGCCAGGCAAAAACAGTGTAAGGAGCACGCTTCCACATTACTACCCCATCTACCCCTTCCCATGATCACCTTCTGTCCCAAGTGTAACAGAGCCTGCAGTAACTGCATCGGTCTGTACAGTCACCTGTGGACACACCCTCATAGTGGAAGAGAGTCATCCTCATCTATGAGGGACTGCTGCTGCTGATGATGATGATGATGATGATGCTTGGAGAGGGTAGTAGTGTACCAGACGGATATAAAACATAACTGAGTAGATTTGGAATCTGATGATCAAAATATATTAAATGACATCATACTGCAATTGCACAATGCTCCAAACTAACTGTATTGGGTGTGCCATTCACTGAAATTTTAAAATGTTGGAATGCAGCAGACAGATCCTAAGCAGCTGCCAAATGTCTGAGCCTCTCACCACAAAGAGACCCCAAAGAGATGGCGTCGTTATCATTTTAAAAGATAAAGCTGTGATTTTAAATTAGTTTACTGATGGTGAATGATAGGGTAAAAGTAAAACTGGAACATGACTTCAAAGTAAACCTTGCCATTAGGATGAGACACAGGTCGAACTTCATATTGGATACTATTGGATTGACCAGTTCTGTTCCTCAGCACAAGACAAATCCTACTCAAAGGGCAAACTTGAAAATATCATATTTGCTTTTTGGCTGACATCCTGGAACAGCATTTAACCCCATGCTCTATTTCTGCAAGCATGCTATCCAGATAACCAGGCATAATTGTCTGCATTTTCACTTTGAGCTCTTATCCATTTGCTACCTTGATTTGCCTTGATTTGGAGATGCTTGTGTTGGACTGGGGTGTACAATGTTAAAGATCACGCAACACCAGGTTATAGTACAACAGGGTTATTTGGAAGCACCAGCTTTTGGAGCTCTGCTCCTTCACCTGATGAAGGAGCAGCACCCTGTAAACTAGTGCTTCCAAATAAACCTGTTGGACCACAACCTGGTCTTGTGTAATTTTTAGCTTTGATTTGCCTTGCGCCTGAAACCCTTCAACATTTGGCTGTTACTGCTGTCACTTACCATATGTTCATTTCTTTTAATCACTTCACATTGGCACAGTCTTCAGTCATTGTGTTTTTGCACTCTGGAAATCTACTCCAAACTCACTTATTCTTGTTCATTTTCTCCTGCCTCTTCAATCTTTTCCTTTTACTCCTGTTCACTGTCCCATTTTCAGACTGTTGCATTACGTGCTAGGTCCTGTATAACTATAAGTTGTTATGCTTTGGATTATATGTGCAATTATGTGAGATCTTGCTATGTAGACAGTTGAATGGTTTGCACTATAGATATACACCAGATGACTCGTTAGAAGTTTTGAAATGTAAACTGTTGAAAAATGCACTCGCTCAAATTTAATTTCTGCAACTATGCAGATATTTTATACCTGTTGAAAATCAGACTCTTTTCGTTTCACTTGTAATGAAGTTAAATTGTTCAAATAACTTGTTTTTCTGTAGACAAACTAAAATGCAGTTATACAGCATGCCAAGACATGGCCCTTTGGTACAAAGTTAAAAATCACACAACACCAGGTTATAGTCCAACAGGTTTAATTGGAAGCACACTAGCTTTCGGAGCGACGCTCCTTCATCAGGTGATAGTGGAGGGCTTGATCGTAACAGAATTTATAGCAAAAATTTACAGTGTGATGTAACTGAAATTATACATTAAAAATTGATTGATTCCCTTTGGTACAGGAATGGATTACTCAGCTTGTTTACATTCTTAATGTTAATATGCTGATTTCACAATTTCTGGCTCGTTTTCTTTAGGCTGAATTCTCATATGTAAAAACTATGCTTTCCCTATTATCGGACATATTATGATTCTTCATAAACTGTTGGCATGCAGCTCACAAACTACTTGTGCTGGCTTTAAAACTTCGACACAGCTAATAGGGCAGGATAGGAGCAGAATCTCAGGTGCCATCAGGATTTCCTAAAGAGACAAATGAGAATAAATGGGACTGAACAATGAAGAAGCTGAGAATATATGGTTAGAAAGTACTCATAGTATCGTATGGCAGGCCTGTAGTAAATAGCGATGAGCTCAAGTTATTTGGCAAGAGCTGAGGTGTTTGAAAAGCACAGCCAGTCAGGCAGAAACTGTGGAGCAGGAGAGTCAAGATGGTAGCTCAGTGGTTAGCACTGCTTCCTCACAGCACCATGGACCGAAGTTCAATTCCAGCCTCGGGCAACTGTCTGTGTGGAGTTTGTATGTTCTCTCTGTGTCTGCAATGGTTTCCTCCAGGTTCTCCAGTTTCCTCCCACAGTCGAAAGATATGCAATTTAGGTAGATTGGCTATGCTAAATTGCCCATTGTGTCCAGGGATTTGTATGCTAGGTGGAATAGCCATGGGAAATGCAGGGTTACAGGGATAGGGTAGGGTGATGGGTCTTGGAGGGGCTGAATGACCTGCTTCCACACTGTAGGGATTCTATGATACTCTGGCACAAGGAAGCTGTCAGCGTACATAACAACTCTATGTAGCAAAATCCAGTAACCCATCTAATTTCATTTGCAGCAGGTTCCATGGAGACAGATTGTACTCATTCTTCAGGAAAAATGTGGTTAATGTGAATGACTTTATATTTTAAAGTAGTGGAATAAGTGGAACCATGTAAGCTCAAATTATTTTGAGACTTTGCCCTGGGAAGAAAGCTTGTTGGATGGAGATGGGGGATGGAGAAGTGCAAGTCCATTAAATGACACTTCATCTACCAGTGCCAGCATTGGACATCAGCTTAAGATTCACTGCGGCAACTTGCCAAATCTCCACCATCATCTTCCAAGCTTGCAACATAGAAACATAGAGAAAAGTATAAAATACGAACAGAAGTAGGCCATTCAGCCCCTTGAGCCCAATCTGCCATTCATTATGATAATGGCTGATCATTTAACTCAATAGCTTGCTCTTCTTTCTCCCATCTATCTTTTCATCCCTTTAACCCCAAGTGCTGTATTCAGTTCCTTCTTGAAATAATAGTGTTTTGTCTTTGACTGCTTCCCGTGGTAGCAAATGCCACAGGCACCTACTCTCTGGGTGAAGAAATTACTTCTTACCTCCGTCCTAAATGGTTTACCCCATATCCTTAGACTGAGAGTTCTGCTTCTGAGCTCCCCCACCATCCTTCCTGCATCTCCTTTCTAGTCCTGATAGAATTTTATTGGTTTCTATGAGATCCTTCCTCAATCTTCTGAACTCCAGTGAACATAATCCTAACCGATCTAGTGTTTCCCCATACTCGGTTCTACCATCCCAAGAGTCAGACTGGCAAACTTTTGCTGCACTCCCTCTATAAGAAGAACATACTTCTGATAAAGAGACCAATCATCATCCCCCTCATCGTCTTTGCTATAACCTTGAAGAATCCAGTAGATTTGTTAAGCAAGATTTCCCTTTTACAAACCAATGTTGACTATCTGATCCTGCCACCGTTTTCTAAATGCATGGCTATGAATTCTTTTATAATAAACTCTAGTATTTTTTCCCACCACCGACGTCAGGCTGACTGGTTTATAATTCCTGGTTTTCTGTCTGCTTCCTTTCTTAAATAGAGGGATTAAATTAGCTACCCTCCAATTTGTAGGAACTGTTCTGGAGTCTACAGAATCTTCGAAGATGACCATCAATGCATCCACTATTTCTAGGGCCGCTCCGTTAAGCGCTTTGATGTTTCCTGGTTACTGCCAAGCAAAAAGGAAGGAAAGAAAAACATCTGTTATCTTTGTGGATGCAGCAGCATAATATGCACATATGGAAGTTGAGTGTGCAGTAACGTTTGATGTGTAACAATGATGCATGTTAAATTTGTTTTCTTTACAGTCTTACGAGATTGCTACTTTCCAAAGATGCAATTCCTTCAGTTACAGAATTAAATCCATACCCTATTCCTGTCCTAGTGACTTGAGATGGAAAGCAAAGTCATGTTGCACTGTTGGAAAAGGAGCAAAAAATTCTCCTGTGGCCTGGCTAATATTTCCCTCTAAATCAGTACCATTAAATTCAACTAGTTGTACATTTGTAACAAACATACTGAAATGACTTATGTTTGCTTGCAAAATAACAACTGGAATTTAAAATAGACATTCTTAAAGTGAGAGGAGAGGAATTTAAAGAACACCTGAGGGACATTTGTTTTATGCAGAGGATTGATCATATGTGGAATGAACTCCTAAGGAAGTGGTGGATATAGGTTGAATCACAACTTTTAAAAGATATTTGGATAAGTACATGAATAGAAAGGGCTTGGAGGGATATGAGCCTGGAGAAGGCAAGTGGGACTAATTTAGTTTGCGATTATATTCAGCATGGACTAGTAGGACCCAAGGGTCAGTTTCCTTGCTGTATGATTGTATATGCACTGTGACACATTAGGGAGGGAGAAAGTTTCCTGACATTTTATTCTAGGCAGTGGTAATTATGAAGACGTGAAAACAGAGCTTCCATGAAAGTCAGGGAGACAGAAAGCAGGAAGCACATAAGCCATATTAACATCTGAGTCATTTGGAAAATGTGGCAGGTGGCATTGTTAATTAATTAAGAATCATTTGAGAGTAGTTAGCAGGTTCTCCAACAGTAACCATAATAAGAAAATGGAGTAAACTTAGGACATTCATCCCATCAAGTCTGTTCTACCATTTGATCATGGCTGATATGATTTCCAATCCTATTCTCCTGCTTTCACGCCGTAACCCTTGATCCCACTGCTAGTCAAGAACCTATCTATCTCTTTCTTAAATGCACTCAATGACTTGGCCTCCACAGCCTTCTGCTACATTGGATTCCATGGATTCATAATTCTCTGGCTGAAGAATTTCCTTCTCAATTTAGTTTTAAAGGTAATGTAAGTCTTTACTCTAAGGCAGTCTGTTAGGCCCTAGTTTAGTGGAAACATTTTTTCCATGTCCATCTATTCAAGCCTCTCAGTATTTTGTAAGTTTCAAAGAGATCCCTCCTCATCTTTCTAAAATCCATTGTTGGACAGACCCAGAGTCCTCAACTGCCCCTCATGTGACATCCGTAATCCCCAGTATCATTCTTGGAAACCTCCTCTGGACATCCTCCAGGGTCAGCACCCCCGTAGATATGGGGACCAAAACTGCTCACAATATTCTAAATGCAGTCTGACTACGTGGTAGGCTAGAGTATAATGAAAACGTAATGAGAGATTGTCAGAAAGATATGGCAACAATCAGGAAATTTTAATCTACATCTGTACTGGAAAGATCAGATGAGCAAAGGTGACCTAGATGAACAGATAGAATAACATGCTTTTATAATAGTTTCTTACAAGAGCATCTTCTGGAGCTATCCAGCGAGCAGGCTGTAATAGGCGTGATATTGTGCAATAAGATAGGAATAATTAATTACTTGGCACAGATGATGACCCTGAGAGGCAACTATCACAATATGAATCTTACATTCAATTGAGGAAGGAAAGTGTTGGTCATAACTAATATTTTAAACTTAAATAGGGGAAATTGTGAAGGTATTAAAACAGAACTTTAATGGAAATGTGGGGAACAGAAAGAAGAAAACCTTTAAGCCAGTTATATTAACATGTCAGGATGAAGATGTTTGAAGATGTTATTAAAAACATTATATAGGGGCCCTTAGTGCCATTCAAGATAACCAAGCAAAGTTAAAATGGCTTTGTGAAAGGAGAATCATGTTTAACCAATTTATTCAAGTTCTTTGAAAAAAATAATGTGCTGTAGATAAAGGGGAACCTGCGGATATACAGTACTTGGATTTCCAGAAGATATTTGATTAGGTGCCATTAGTAGAGTAGCTTTTATTTGTCATTTCTAACATATACAACTGCTAGAGTAAAAACAAGACAGCATTCATTAGCAAGGATTATTGTGAAAAATAAAATTAATGATGTCCGTGGTAACTTATCTGCCTGTTTAGAAGATTGGCTAGCTAACAGGAAACAGAGTAGACATTGAGGCATCACTTTCTTGTTGGCTAGATAAAGTGAATGACATTCCACAGAGGTCAGTGTCTCAACCTTTTACAAAGGTGTCACGTTGTTCAGTAACACTGCTGCTGTTGATCCCGATGCTTGGCTAAACTGTTATCCAGCATTCAATTATTCAGAATTTGATTAACCAAACGAAATACTCCTCGCCTGTGTCCTTTGGATAAATGAGATTCTTCTGTACATCCTGACAATACCCCTCAGCATCTTCCATGCTTCAATCAAGATGCCTCTTCTCAACTCCAGTAGATACAAACTTAGCTTGTCCGATCTTTCCTCATAAGACAATCCAACCCCTTGAGGTATTAAGTCCAGTAAAATAGAGACCAATACCATACACCAGATTGAGTCTCACCAATGCCCTGAATAACTGAAGCATAACTTCTTTATGTTTGTATTTGATTCCCCTCACAATAAATTATAACATTCTATTAGTTTTTCTAAATATGCTGTATCTGGTTTGCAACCTTTTCTGATTCATTTACAAGGATAACCAGATGCCTACATATCTTGTGCCTCTCACTGTTTAGATGATGTTTATTTTTCAGTTTGTAAGCCAAAACAATTTCACATTTTCCCACATTGTACTCCATTTGCCAGATTCTTGCCCACTCACTCAACCTAACCAAATTCCTTATAATCTCAGTACATTTAGCAACTTTATCTTCAGTCCCTTCATTGAACAGAAATTAAAATTCAGTCCTCTTTATCAGGGTGTTCAACCAGAAACTGGATGGATTAATTAAGACAGGATGCTTAAGATGCTGCTATGTAGTGAATACACCATAAAATCAAAACTCGTCAAGTCATTATCATTGATCAGACACAGAGTTACTAGATTTACAGATTTTGATTTATTTACAATTACTTAATTTGTAAGTGGAGTTGCTTGGTGATTTGTACAGATTGAAAGATTCCTCAGTTCCAGTTCTGTGTTGGATTAGCTGATTTGACACTGATTGGCTGTGGTGGAGCTGTATTAAGAGTCACTGTCTCTGAACTAGGGAATGGTCAGAATTAGTACTGTTATTGTCTATTCTGTTTTGACCTTGTGAGTATATGGATGACAGGTGAGAACTGGGTTGTCCAGAATTTGTGTACAAAATCAAAGATTAAGCAAGATTTCCAAGTGTTGCTTGCACTGTGGAAAACCAGCACAGCTTTTGGGGAAGACCAGCGAAAATGGAAATTGGAGAAGAAATTGTAACTTCAGAAGATTGTTGACAGAGGTTAACTATAATTTGTATTATAAAATTGTATGTTTATACATATATGTGCTAGCTGTGTTTTTACAGTTGTATATTTGGCATCAGGTGAACATAATGGGAGTTTTGGAGTGTTCTGGATTGTAGCCGTTCCCATAGCAAAGAAGTAACTATTTGGCTTTTTGTTACTGTTTCAAATCACTTTGCAGCCAATGGAATACCTACTAAATTATATTTATTATAGTGATGTAGGAAACGCAGAAACCAATTTGTGCATTGCAGGCTCCCATAGATCAGACAGCTGTATCTAGCCTAAACCTCAACTTGAAAAAATATCATGAAGTTACTTTTTGTCATTTATGTAAATGATGTGGATGTGAACATAGGAGGTACAGTTAGTAAGTTTGCAGATAACACCAAAATTGGAGGTGTAGTGTACAGCGAAGAAGGTTACCTCAGATTACAACGAGATCTTGATCAGATGGGCCAATGAGGAATGGCACATGGAGTTTAATTTAGATAAATGGGAAGTGCTGCATTTTGGGAAAGCAAATCTTAGCAGGACTTATACACTTAATGATAAAGTCCCAGGGAGTGTTGCTGAACAAAGAGATCTTGGAGTGCAGGTTCATACCTCCTTGAAAGTAGAGTTGTAGATAGATAGGATAGTGAAGAAGGCGTTTGGTATGCTTTCCTTTATTGGTCAGAGTATTGAGTATAGGAGTTGAGAGGTCATGTCCCGGCTGTGCAGGACATTGGTTAGGCCACGTTTGGAATATTGCATGCAATTCTGATCTCCTTCCTATCAGAAGGATGTTGTGAAACTTGAAAAGATTTACAAAGATGTTGCCAGGGTTGGAGAATTTGAGCTATAGGGAGAGGCTGAATAGGCTAGGGCTGTTTTCCCTGGAGCGTCAGATGCTGAGGGATGACCTTATAGAGGTTTATAAAATCATGAGGGGCATGAATAAGATAAAAAGACAAGGTTCTGGATGTGGTTTGCTCACTGAGCTGGTAGGTTCATTTGCAGATGTTTCGTCACCCTGCTAGTTAAAGTGGTGTCCTTCTTTATCTGTATGTAAGGATACTAGTATATGGACATCAACTAGCCACAAAATGACGTGACCCTCTCTCACTAGTATCCTTACATACAGATACATTCTAGGACAAGCCAAACAGAGACACGCACGAGAATTCCTAGAAGCAGGGCATTCCAACTGGAACTCTACCAACAAACACATCCAATTAGACCCCCCCATCTACCACCCTCTGAGAAAAAGAGCAGTAAATAACATCACCACAGGAAATGACATCACGGGAAATGAAATCACCAACCCGAAGAAACCCAAACATATAAATAGAAAGCAGGAATTATCAGCAGTGCTTCGCCCAGAGGCCCACTGCAGATGTTACCTAGCAGGGTGACAAAATGTCTAGGAAATGAACTTTCCAGCTCAGCGAGCAAACCTGCATCCAGAATTCAACCTGAGCTACAAATCTTCTCGAAACTTGCTAAATAAACAAGGTCTTTTCCCTGGGGTGGGCGAGTCCAGAACTAGAGGGCATAGGTTTAGTGTGAGAGGGGAAATATATAAAAGAGACTTAAGGTGCAACGTTTTCAAACAGAGGGTGGTGTGTGTGTGGAATGGGCTGCCAGAGGAAGTGGTGAAGGCTAGTACAATTGCAATATTTAAAAGGATGTGTATATGATTAGGAAGGCTTTGGAGGAATATAGGCCAGGTGATGGCAAGTGGGACTAGATTGGGTTGGGATATTTGGTTGGCATGGACAAGTTGGACCTGAGGGTCTGTTTCCGTGCTGTACATATCTATGACTCTGTGACTCTAAGTCTGTCTGTTCTTGGAGGCTTATTTGGTCTCATTAAATAGTAGGTGACTGACAGCCTCAAATCTTCATTGTGAGTTTTGCCAAGGAACCTAAATTTAAATAGCTATTCCAGTATTGAATCATAGAATTTCTATAATATGAAAGCAGGCCATTCGGCTCATCGAGTCCGCACTGCCCCTCAGAAGAGCATCCTATCCAGAACCACACCCACACTCCTGCACCTCTGCATTTCCCATTGCTAATCTACCTAGCCTGTACATCTCTGGATGTTATGGGCAATTTAGTACAGCCAATGCATCTAACCTGCACACCTTTGTATTGTGGGAAGAAACCGGAGTATCTGGAGGAAACCAATGCAGAGAAAGGAGAATGTGCAAACTCCACACAGATATGATTTGGAGATGCCGATGTTGGACTGGGGTGTACAAAGTTAAAAATCACACAACACCAGGTTATAGTCCAACAGGTTTAATTGGAAGCACACTAGCTTTTGGAGCAGGTGATGAAGGAGTGTCGCTCCGAAAGCTAGTGTGCTTCCAATTAAACCTGTTGGACTATAACCTGGTGTTGTTTGATTTTTAACTTTCCACAGAGATAGTCGCCCAAAGGTTGAATCGAACCAGGGTCCCTGGCGCTGTGAGGCAGCAGTGATAACCATTCAGCTGTCCTATTTGAATACTGAGCAATAAAAATGTTTCGTACCTTCAGAAAATTTATTGGCAAAAGTAACCTCGAGAGAATTAAATAAGTAATTAAATAAATTGTAAGGAAACAAAAACGTTTTCTAACCTGTAGTATCAGTGGATTAAACCATTTTGGAATAAAATAACATCAGAGTTGGATGGAGACTCAATGTATGTTGCCTTTCCTGACATTTTTAGGATCCACCATTTCTAGCAGCAATAATTGCTTTAAAAAGTATGCTGAGAAGTGTGGGAGAGTCTGGGTGTTAGTAGTGCAGAAGTGCTCTTTTCTTTGGCAGTGTTGAGTGATTTGTAATAATTTATCTACCTAAAAGCCGTTGAATGTAAAGTGAGACAAAGGCAATTATACTGTTGCTTTTGAGTATTCCACAATGGACTGTGTCATCTTACTTTTGAATGTAGAATTATTTCATAATATCCATCTCAACACTGTTTTCTGTTACAGCACATACCCAATCATTTCTATCTAAAGCAAGTAGTAAGAATTTAGTGATTATTTCTGATCAATTTTAAATAGTATTGTGATTGTGATGCCTAAACATGGGAGATTCCCAGTACAAGATACGTTATTTCCCCATTGGTAATTTAACAAAGATATTTATGTGACTTCTTCTCATTTTCCTGGGCTATTCCAAATCACTTGATGGGTGAGAGCAAAGAAATGGTATTAATTGGATAGCTTTGCCAAAGAACCTGCAGCAGTGCAGTGGATCACATCGCCTCCAGTTGCCTAAACATGAGAGATTCCCAGTACAAGATTATGTTATTTCCCTGTTTAGACCATTGGTAATTTAACAAAGATATTTATGTGACTTCTTCACATATTCCTGGGCTATTCCAAATCAGTTGGTGGGTAGGAACAAAGAAATGGTATTAATTGGATAATTTTGCCAAAGTACCTGCAGCATTGCAGTGGGTCAAATGGTCTTCATCTGCATTGCACATTGCTGTGATTCTTTGACTTTCTGAGCACTAGATGTCTATTGCATGCAAGCACAGATGCGCACAGCAATATCCTTCACACAGCAAATGAGCAAGGACATCAAATGGATTTAAGGACAAGTGATCAGATTTTATTGAGGGGTTACTGTTGGCCAGTGCTCGAGCAGAACTCCCTACTTCCAACCATCACTGGATGAGTAATCCAAAGGCCAAGTCCAATTCAATACTAAACTGTCATGTAAGATGGTCAGCTTCTCAGCCCCAGCGGAATCTTAGTTCCTGTTAGCTTCCTGCTTTGTTCAACCATCCATATAAAAAAAACAACCTTTTGCCTGTAATATGAGACTCACTCAGCAAGCTCTGCCCTGCCTTTTATTGAGCCAAGCCCTTTGGCAAACAGGTGTGTGTTCATCACCATTCCAAATTGCCACTGACATTGCACTTGTTCCAACTTATTAGATTTTTGCTTCTGTAAACAGCATTGTCATACACCATAAATAATGAAATATAGTTGACTACTAAATTGTTTTGAAAACTTTACATTGCATCAGCAAAAGTCTGCAGAAATAGGATGGCAAAGCCTCTACTGTTCCCTTGACAGTTGCGTGGTGAATTTAGTCTTTTGTTCAAACTTCTTGTTGTGTCACATGTTGTTGTTAATGACAGATGTCTGACATGATGAGGAACTTGTTTTATATTGACTTGGTGTAGCAAAATGGCTTATATGAGAGTCTAATTTTTCTGTCCAGTTACCTGAAAGCACTGATTCATTTTAGAGGTGTACTTTTGTCACTCTTACCTGTTCTCTTTTCCTTGCCCAAATAAAGCCTGTCTGTGCAGCAAATGTGTATGTAGTGACAGTATCAGCAG
Organism: Hemiscyllium ocellatum; assembly: GCF_020745735.1. NCBI lineage: Eukaryota > Metazoa > Chordata > Chondrichthyes > Orectolobiformes > Hemiscylliidae > Hemiscyllium > Hemiscyllium ocellatum. The sequence continues at coordinate 6,913,576 of NC_083446.1, forward strand.
GATATTTGATTGTGGATGACATCACAGTTGAGCGCAACCTTGTCTTCACCTTTTATTCATATGGAGCTATATTACAGTCAAGTTTTGGCAGATAGGACAGTGGTCCTGAAGACACGTTTACTGTTCCTGAAGCTGTTGTGCTAGAGATCATCTGGCTCAGTTCAAGCCACAGTGCTGGTCATAGTGCTTTGCTGGGTGGTAACTTGGCATCAGGAAAGTTCATTACTGTTTATGACTTGTTAAGAGTTTTTTTCTATAACTAAGAGAACCAAAGTTATTGTTTTAGTAGAAGGGTCGCTGGACTTTAAATGTTAGTTCTTTCTTTTCAAAGATGCTGCCAGACCTGCGAGAATCTCCAGCAATTTCTGTTTTTGTTTTAGAATTAATGCTTGCTCGATCAGCAGTCGTCCAAGTGGTGAAGAAAATGATCACTGTATTGATTTCTATATCAAATACAGATATTAAGCACAAGTACATCAACAAGAAATCATGTTTTAGGAACATAGGAACAGAAGTAGGCCATTTATTCCATCTAGCCTGTTCCTCCATTCAGTGAAATCATAGTTGATCTGTTGCCTAACTCCAAACATCGGCCTTTGGCTCATATCCCTTAATACCTTTGCTGAACAAGAGTGAGTCTATCTCAGATTTAAAATTAACAACTGATCTTGCATTAACTGCCATTTGTGGAAGAGAGTTCAGACCTCTGTCACCTTCCGTGTGGCTATACATTTTGGAAAGCAGCGAACAGCCTTGTTCAACTGTTGTCATATTACTTAGAGAATATTACATGATTTTATAAGGTTGGTCAAGAGGAGTTTAACTTAAAACCAGTTTGGGATAAGAGATTAAACCTCAAGAACTGTCTTCCTCTTCATTATTTTGGGTTTCAGATATTGCTACGAATTAGTGCACTTTCACAGCTGGCAACCAATGGTGTTCGTTCTGTTGCTAAGTGCATTGCGTTAATTAAATCTATAGAAACTTTTATCATTAGTTGGGAAGTCTTAAACATTCCAACAGTTACCATTGTATTTTCATCTGCCACGCAACTAATTATACAGATTAAAGGTGACCAAGAAATTTAAAATTAGACACCACCGATAGTTTATTTGACAAATGGGGTATATGAATAGGAAGGGTTTGGGGGGATATGGGTCAGGTGCTGGCAGGTTGGACTAGACTGGGTTGCAATATCTGGTCGGCATGGACGAGTTGGACTGAAGGGTCTGTTTCTGTGCTGTACATCTCTATGATTTTATGACTAAATACAATGTGTAATTTCTAGAACAAATTATCCTGAGTTAATTTCTAATCTGTGCTGCTTTTCATTTGAGTGCTGAAATTTACCTTGGAAATCTGCCGTCACTTCAGTGTGCAAGCATTTTTTGTTTTGTCTGCATAACTCCATATATAGCTACTCATTGCAGTTTTTTTATGAGTCATAAGTTAATTTGTTTGCGCACATATTCCAGTGAACGTTCGGTTGCATTTAGTTGGGCTTTGGAGGATTTGGCTAGTATCATGCTAGCAATCGGAGTCAATTGGATTGTGTAGACTAGTTCAGTGAGACAGAGGAGGGTATTGATGGACGGGGACTGGATGGGTCTGTTGGGGAAGAAGCAGAAAGCCTGAAGGCCATCCTTGTGAGAATTTGGACATTCACACTAATTTGGCGAGGTGGAGAAGGGTACACATCCATATCGCACAAGGATGGCCTTCAGGCCCTCAGCCTTTTCCTCAACAAGCCTATCCCAATCATGCCAGATGTCCACCTATTTTGGACAGTGCGTTTTTCCCCACTCTGTCATCCAGCGCACCTCCTCCATTCCCCTCTCCAAATGCAATAAAGACAGGGTTCCCCTTGTCCTCATGTACCACCCCACCAGTCTCTGCCTCCAATGTATTATTCTTAAACACTTCTGCCAACTCCAATTGGACCCCACCACCAAGAACATCTACCCTTCTCTGCCTTCTGCAAGGACCTTTCCCTTTGCCAATCCTTGGTTTGCGCCACTGTCCCCACGAATTCCTCTGAACCCCCCCAGGTACCTTCCCCTGCAACCGTGAAAGATGCAAAACCTGCTGGCATGTCACCCCCCACCCTCACCTTCATCCAGGGCCCCAAACAGTCCTTCTAGGTGAGACAGAGGTTCACCTACCTCTTCTCCAACCTAGTTTCCTGTAGCAGGTGCTCTCGATGTGGTCTCTACATCGGTGAGAACAAACATAAACTCGTGACACGTTTAGCCAGGCCACAGGGACTGACCTGACCTCCCGGTCACTGTCCATTTAATTCCCCTTCCCACTCCCTTTCCGACAAGCCATTCTTGACGTCCTCCATTGCCACAGCGAATCAGACTGCACAGTGGAAGAACAACACCTCATTTTCCATCTGGGGAGCCTACAGTCCAGAGGACTCAACGTTGAGTTCTCCAATTTCAAATAAGCTCCCTTCCTATCAGCCCGACTCCCTTTCCAGCCCTCCCCTCTCCCTCCCTTCCATTCTTTTAATGGACCCTTCCACCTATCAACCGGATTCATTCCTCCCATTGCACAACGAGGTTGTACTCTCCACCTGTGTTCACCTGTCCCTAGGAGAAAGTGAGGATTGGAGATGAAAAGTGTGGTGCTGTAAAAACTGCAGGTTAGGCAGCATCCGAGGAGCAGGGGAGTTGATGTTTCGGGCATAAACCCTTCATTGGGAATGTGGGGTCTGGGGGGGAAGTTGAGAGATAAATAGGAGTGTAGGGGTGATTGAGGAGGGTGGGTTAGAGCTGGGAAGGCAATAGGTTGATGCAAGTAGGGAGTGATAGTGTAAATCAGAGGGGAGGGTGGAATGGATAGGTGGGAAAGAAGTTGAACAATTCAAGAGGGTGGTGCCGAGCTGGAGGGTTGGATCTGGGATGAGGTGGGGTGAGGGGAGGTTAGGAAATTAGTGAAATCGATGTTTATGCCATGTGGTTGAAGGGTCCCAAGGCAGAAGATGAGGTGTTCTTCCTTCAGTCATTAGGTGGCTGGATTTGGCAGTGGAGGCAGCCCAGGACTCACATGTCCTTGGCAGAGAGGAAGGGGAAGCTGAAGTGGTCGGCCACAGGGTGGTGTGATTGTTTGGTGCGTGCATTCCAGAGATGTTCCCAGAAATGTTTTGTGAGTTGGCGTCCTGTCTCCCCAACATAGAGGAGACTACATCGAGAACAACAAACACAGTAGATGAGGTGTTTGGATGTGCAGGAAAGTCTCTGTCGGATGTGAAAAGGGCCTTTGGGGCCTTGGACAGAGGTGAATGGGTAGGTGTGGCCGCCGGTTTTACACCTCTTGCGGGCGCAAGGAAAAATGCCAGGTGTGTGAAGGATGATTTGGTGAGGGGCGTGGACCTAACGAGGGAGTCATGGAGGGAAAGGTCTCTGTGGAATGCAGATGGGATTGGGGAGGGAAATATCCTTCTGGTGGGGTCTGATTATAGGTAGCAGAAATGGTGGAGGATAATGCGCTGTATCTGGAAATTAGTCGGGTGGAAGGTGAGCTCCAGGGGAATTCTATCCCTACTAGACTTCTATCCACAGGTTCTATCATCTATCCCTCCCTACCCCACCACCCTGCCCCCTCCCCACCCAACCAACCCCCCCAACCACTTATCTGCAGCTCCCCTTACACTCACCCCCAGTCCAGAAGAAGGGTTGCCCCAAACCATTGACTTCTGCACCTCCTGATGTTACCCAGCTTGCTGTGTTCTTCCAACTTCTGTTTGTCCACCTTGGACCAACATGTGAAGTTTGTTTTTGTCTCTGAAAATACTTTGAGCCTTGATTCTCCTCAAGTTTGTATATCACAGCTGGATAATGTACTCAAGCTTCATGTCAGTTACCTGCAAATTTAAGTACTGCCACATTTGATGCACTTATGTTTGCTATCATTCTTATTTTCAAAATCTACTTGAATGGAACAAGCCTAATAAACTGTTACCATTTTAAGAAAAAGCAATTAGGAAATCTGACTGGGGTTGAATGCTTTTGGAAAGAAGACCTATTTTAAGAGTGGAAAACATCACAAGGCGTCAGGCAGACTAAGCGAAAGGCTGATGGAAATATTTTCATACAACAGAATCTTCCAGAAATTGCATTACTGAAGAAGTTCACTGATGGAATGGATTTGGCCAGAGGGAGTATCATTCAGGAAATTTGGTGATGAACTGGCTTGGCCAGAAGGTTTATCACTCGTGGTATCACTTATGGGCTGTCTCAGCCAAACTGATGGTCAACTAAGAGGCTTGTCATTTAATTAGCTTGCCCAGGGGATTTATCACTCAGTAACTTCATTGCTAGATCATATGTCCCTCAGAAGCCTTGCCAACAAACTGGCTTTTGATTCCTTATTTTCCCTTTCTTTTAGATCTCTTTTTAAATCTTCAAGCTAAAGAAACAAAAGGTCCAGTGACTTAATTCAGCTCTTTAATGTGAATTGATAGTGTTCAACATTGCAACAATGAAATTTACCTTTCATAATTGTGAGAATGCCAGAACTGGAAATACCTGAATTCAAATTACAGAATTTTACAGCTCAGAAGGAGGCCACTTGATTGTGTCTGTATCGCTTCCAGTTTCTTAATAATTAATCTGAAGTGAAATGAATTAGGTTCTGACCTCACATCTGTGCCCTTTGTTTGAACTGAAATGGACTAATTTTAAGGACCAGAGGTGCAATGAAATTAACTTAAGGACATTGCCAGTTTCTAGTGTGCATGGACCCATGGCACAAACCTGAGCATTATTCAAGAGTCTTCCTAATGAGTGAGAAATATTATATGACTGCAGTAGCCTTGAGAGGTTTGGGATTAGGCACATCATGGAGCATTGACAAAGCTTAACTATGTATCTAAACTGCTCTGTACCTATTCTGGAATGATTGATGTGGACACTGCAGAGAACATTTTGCTCTGTATCTAATCCTGTGCCGTACCGTCCCTTGAGGGTGTTTAATGTGGACAGTACGGAGGGAGTTTCACTTAGCAACCCTGTGTTGACCCTGTCTTGGGATTGTCTCATGGGAACAGTGTAGAGAGACCTTTATTCTGGATCTAACCCAGTGTTGTACCTGAGCTAGGTTTGTTTAATGAGGAAAGCCAAAATGGAACTGACAAAATGACAAAACCATTTTTTTTAAAAAAGCAAAGAATTGCAGATGTCTGAAATCAAAAATAAAACAGAAGTTGCTGGAAAAACTCAGGTTTGGCAGCATCTGTGGAGAGAAAGCAAAGTTAAAGTAACGGATCCAGTGACGCTTCTTCAGAATAAAACCATTCTGACAAAACCCAACAACGGTTTAAGAATCACAAGATTGAATTAATGATATTTGCACTGAAAATTATTTGAATTACCATTATACTATGCAACTGAGTAAAACTAATTAGTAATGAGATGTAAGTTAGATCATATTTGGAGAAGTCTGCCCAAATATCAGCACCTGATCACAGAAAATTTATCAGACACAAAGAAAAGTTGCAAGATTGATTTTTATTTAAAAATGACACCATGAACAAGAATACATCACCTGTCAACAATCGCTTGCTAACATGGCTCTCGTTTTGACACTGAAGGTGGTTTTACCAGAAACTGCTGTGGATTGAAGGTCTGGATTTTATTATCTTAATCCAAGGACTTGCACTCATATATGAATGTTCATTATCCTTCATTGAAGCTGAACAGCTGAGAGTTCTGTCAGCTGTTCACAGCAAATGGCCAAGAAAAATGTCTTCCTTGATGGATACCCTGTTAAATTTGAAATTCTGCAGCCAAGTGCAAAGATCAGTGTTCATTTTCATATTGTGTAAACTTGTAGGTCTCTAGTGTAGAGTCTATGATGGATGCATAGCTTGCAGAATGTTCGTTTGGCACATATGAGTCAAACATATAATTCACAGGCCACCCTTTGATATGTTTGACTTCTGTGGTAATGTATATGGATGTCATAGTGAAGCTCACAAACTTCTGTTCTTTTTCATTTTTTTTATTACTAAATGAGATTGATGAAAATTATCTTTCCCTTTTTAACTTTTTCACTTCCATTATATCTCCCCTAACCATTTCTTTATTGTGAATAAAGCATAATTTTCAAGCTATTCACAATGAATGTATTCTTATCCATGGTGTCATTTTTTAAATAAAAATCAGTTTGCAACTTTTCTTTGTGTCTGATAAATTTTCTGTGATCAGGTGCTGATATTTGGGCAGACTTCTCCAAATATGATCTAACTTATATCTCATTACTAATTAGTTTTACTCAGTTGCATAGTATAATGGTAATTCAAATAATTTTCAGTGCAAATATCATTAATTCAAATCTTGTGATTCTTAAATCGTTGTTGGGTGATATGGACATGGGCATGTGTAGAGACCTGAAATTCACTTCATAAAACTTACTTGAGAATTTTGGTTTGTATACAATGTACTCAGTTATTATCAGTCAAAGTTCAATTTTCCTTCAAACCGTGCTTTGAAATACTATAAGTACAGTTTGTGTCATACACTAATTTCTTTTATTTAGCCTGAAAATGCTGTCCACAGAGCTTCCAATACTGCAATTGTGTGATGTGTCACAATTCTTGTTTTACTTTCTTTTCCTTTCTGATGAAAGACTGTTGTAGTTTCTGTAGCTTACTGAGCATCAGCTTCTGAAATCTGAAGAGAAAACTGTCTTTCTACACAATGGTTTAAAATATACCTTTTGATTGCATTCACTGTCACCCTATAGTATTCGGCTTTCTGGGTGTTGGGTATGTTAATTCTTAAGATTACAGTGGGGTTTCCATTGGTGCAACTGGAAAATGCGTTATGTATTTTTGAAATTGAGTCACACAGAAAACAAGAACCTAATGTCCTTTCTAATCCTGTGCTGAGACAGATACTTAGATGAGACAGCACTTGTGTTGCTTCAGTCAAGTTCAGCACCCTTGCACTGAGCAAGGGAAAATCAGTTACCCGGAGGACCGCCTGACATGACTGGTCTGGGAAATATGGATATGGATATTGGTAGGTTTGGGTTCAGTCATGTTGAAATGGTCTGCTCGGATTCATTGTGTTGAGCTTATACATGAACAAAACTCACTTAGAAGAGATGTCAGAGGATCCCTGCCCATTAAGTACCTGGAGTTATTGCCCTCAGGACCAATTTGGAAAAAAAATACCACTGTGTAGTGAATTCTGGCACTGTTAACATTTTCCTGGTGTCCCAACTGGATTGTTCCTCTAATGGAAATCACTGCACTTTGTAATGTTATCAGAGTGGCATCAGTGTGGACACTCCCAAGGCCGTGCCTTAAAGAGTGATGCTATCTACAGGACATTTGGCCGCAGGCAGTTCTAAATTCAGCACAGAAACTGCTACTTAATTGTAAAAAAACATCAACTGTTCCAACAGCCATCCTTCTCAGCTAAGCCCTTATCGTAGTGAGATAAAGATCAAAGTTAAGACTCTTAAAAAGTTTGCAAGTGTTGGAATCAGCTAAGCAGCATTCTTTTGCATTTCTGCTCTGGACAATATGTTGCAGATTATCACCTTTTATTAAGCAGTAAATTTATACTTTTTAGTTAAAAGGCTTGTTGTTATGTCAGTACTTGTGTTGTGCCTCTGGGGTGTTGGTCCATCCTGGAAGCTACTTCAGGAGCTGAATGGGGTGATATGGATTAGATCTGCAAATGTGTTGCTGGTCAAAGCACAGCAGGTTAGGCAGCATCTCAGGAATAGAGAATTCGACGTTTCGAGCATAAGCCCTGATTCCTGATGAAGGGCTTATGCTCGAAACGTCGAATTCTCTATTCCTGAGATGCTGCCTAACCTGCTGTGCTTTGACCAGCAACACATTTGCAGCTGTGATCTCCAGCATCTGCAGACCTCATTTTTTACTCGAAGATATGGATTAGATCTTTGCTGCCCAGGAGATCTAGCTTCCCTGGAAAACAGATAGAATGAAGGAAAAGTCAGGAAAGATCTTTTTCTTCTTTCCTCTGCATTATCAGCTGTGCTTCAGTGTGTAATAGTTTCACCTGAGTCAGTAGGTAATGGGTTTAATTTCCTCTCCAGAGACCCTGAGCTCACAATGCAGGCTGGCACTCTAAATATAGTGCTGTGGGATATCGTGCATTTTATTGCCTGTCCCTAGTTTCCATAAAGATGGTGGTGGCGAGCTGTCTTTTTGAACCATTTCAATCTAGGTGTTAAACCAAGGTCCTCTTGGGTTGATGTAAAAGATTCACTGTGCTATTTGAAGAACAGAAGAATTCCACTAGCGTTTTGACCAATATTTATTGCCTAACCAGCTTCATTGAAACAAACAATCTTGTTGTTGATCCGAAATCTTGTTCTCTATAAATTGGCCAAGGTGTTCACCCTCTTCATAAAAGTACATAGTCTCTCAAAAGCAATGAATTGGTAATGAGTTGTATTAAGGTGCCCATAGGTTATGAAGGGCACGATATAAATGCTTGCACTTTCTTTGTCTTTCTAATGTTTCAGACACTATCTGCTTTATGATATTTTGACATGCAGAAAGCTAAAAGGTGTCAAGCTTAATTCATAGTCTGTAATCAGTAATTTGATCTTAATTGGTATGGTTGCTGAAGTGATTTGGTTGACTTCAACACATTATCAGAATGGGAAACTTATTGCCAGTCAGTGGCTGCTGTTGGAAAGTATTGGATTTTAGGGTTTGAGTTGAGTCATAAAACCCCCTCATCAGAGTTAAATCATCTGTGGATAATCTCAATAATGATTTGTAATGTGAAGCGTGATGCTTTGGGTCCAGCACATCTCAGTAAGGACAGAAGTGGGTTTTAAATAGCACCCCAATCTGGATATGCCAAAGTGCTTTACAGCTTCAGTTCAGTTTATTTTGAAATGTAGTAGCCAATTTTCACCAACAGCAAGCTCCCACAGACAATGTAATGGGAAGCAGGGTATGTTTTAGCGGAGAAGTTTCCTTTGTTACTGTCTCAGGAAAGGTTTTTTTGTGAGTGAAATAAGAAAATAGTCAACCTTGGAGGCCAATATTGCGTGCACATCTGTTGGCTATAGGGCAGCAAGAGGGAAGAGTTCATGAAATGTATCATAGTGAAAGGAAATAATTTCTACTGTGATCAGAATTTTTTTCTTTTGAGTTTGAACTGAAGTCTGATGTTGCTTTTGAGAGTAAAACTAAGATTAATTGCAACAGCCATACTTTTGACTACATTTTGATACCTGTAATAAAACTGTACATGGGTACTAAATAGCAGCTCAGAATCTGTAACCTACAGTGTACATCAATGTCAGAGAATCATTAAAAGTTGGAATGTTGAGGCAACTCTGTTGAAAAGCACATGTAGCTTGGTTGTTAATTTTGAAATGTTTTTTATGACTGATTGACTTTCTGAAAAATGTGGCTGCCCCATTTACATTAGAGCCATGTTGTTGCTGGAAGGTCTCCTGTATAACTCTCCTCCAAGGCCAAAGTGCACCACATTTTTTTTAATGTTCTGTGGTCGGGGTGTAGTTGTCATCTGTAAGGACAACATTTGTTGCTTATCATTAAAACTCTGGAACAGTGGCTTACCAGATAATTTTAGAGAGCAGTCAAGAGTCAACCGCATTGCTTAAGGTCTGGAGTCACATGTAGGCCACACTGGGTAATGCCAAAACATTTTTTAAAGGACTAATAAACCAAGTGGGTTTTTAAAAAATGCTGATAGTTGTCACGGTCACCATTACTGAGATTAGCTTTCGACAACTACGTTCCAGAAGCTGGAACGGTGGATTTAATCTGTCTCTCCAGAGTATTAGCTCACAGTGAATAGAGGCTGTAAAGATGAATGTGTAGGTTCCCAATGAATCAACCCTTTCCCATTCACTCTCAATGGGCCAAATCTCTTTCCATTCATTCATATTGTACAGAATTTCTATAGTGTAATAGTCTTTTCTTTAATTGCACAGAATGCTGGTGCCAGCACAAAAGGCACCCTGATTATTCACTTTGTATTGTACGCCAAGGAAAGTACATTGAAACTTGATGAAAACACCTAGTTAGTTTCAGCTATGCTGTTGTGTTCAGTTCTGGGATCTGCAACTTCAGAATGGATGTGAAGTCTTTGGAGAGATTTCAGAAAAGCGTTATGAGATTGGTACCAAGGATAAAGATAGATTGGAAAACTGGGGCTGATTTTCTTGGAAAAGAGAAGCGAAGGTTGAGAGGTTATTTGTTCAAGGGTTCTGACCAGTGTAGGTAAATAGGTCATATTGACTGAAAACCAGAGGGCACAATTTTAAGGTGATTGACAAATGAACAAAAGACAAACTTAAGTTTATTTAGATGGAGTGAGTAGTTTACATTTGGAATGGATTACCTGAGAGTATAGTGGAGGCGATTTCAATTGAAGCTTTCTACAGGGCATTTGGTAAAGTCCAAATTTGGGTTTTGGGCTGATAAGTGGATAACATTACTTAGGGGTTACAATTGACCAAAAACTGAATTGGACAGTCTGTACAAACGCTGTGGCTACAATCACAGGAAGGACAAGGGTAGCGAATGCATTGGAGCACTACCACATGCAAGTTTCTCCAAAAGCCACACAACATGCTGACTTGGAAATGTATCACTGTTCTTTGTCAGCTGATGTTGAAAATCTTAGAACTCCCTCTCTAATAGCATTAGTGGGTGTACGTACATCATGTGGACTGCAGCAGCTCAAGAGCAATTCTCAGGAGTGATTAGGGATGGACAGTGAATGCTACCCTTAGCCAGAAATTCCTACATCCTGTGAATAAATGAATAAAAGAAAAGATACGCTCCCAAGGTGATAAGATCTACAAACTCTGAAATAGAACTAATCAAGTTTCTGTTGCAGAAAGTTGTCATGAATATGTTCAGCTGATGGTTACTGCATAAAAGAGACCAATCTGTGGTCCTGTATAATCAGTTCTGTTACCACCTGTAATACAGCACCACCTGTTCTATTTGCTGCTGTGTAAAATATATATTTGTTTTTATTTTATTCCTATTCTTCTTGTTCACATTGTGCAGTGTATTAAATTAATCATTCAGTAACACACAAATTTGATTGTGCTTGCATTATGGAAATTCTGTTCCAGCCATAATTTCAATTCTAGCAGTGTATTTACTCGTAACCAACTGTCTGATACCTTGTTGCTAATTGTCATTATTCACTATAGTAACGGAAGACCCAGGTTTATGTTTTAGTTTAGTGCTGCTTGTGATTTTTTAAAAAAGTCTGTTTTGCCACATCTGGTTTCTCATCGATCTTGGAACATTGAGGTTTCTTAAATATTATCTAATTGATAACACTTTGCTCTGCCAATCAGCTTTTGCACTATTCGGTTTATTACTTTGAAAATGGAGGTGAGAGAGCTAGGTACCAAAAATATTAGAATAAAAACTGAAAATATCAGCATTTGAAATAGCAAAGATGGGTAATGTTTCAGCTGAGACCTTTCCCTAACTGAGTTCTGAGGGAAGGTCCGCACTCAAAATGTTAACCTGCAATTTCTCTTTCAAATGCTGATGGTACTGCAACATAATTTAGAATATTCTTTTCCTGTTTAAATTGTGGTGCTCCATTTTTAGTGCTTAATGGTGAGCATTTCCTTCTTTGTTGCAGATGAACGTGAAGCGGTGCAAAAGAAAACGTTCACCAAATGGGTAAATTCACACTTAGCAAGAGTGACCTCCCGTATCACGGACTTGTATACGGACCTGAGGGATGGGCGAATGCTGATTCGGTTGCTGGAGGTGCTGTCGGGTGAGCAGCTGGTCAGTATAAGCCTTTTGTGCTTTTTGTGGCAACCATCAGAACAATATTATAGTAGCTTTAGGCCAGCAATATTCACCAGCTTACACTTAGCACAGGCACAAGCTCAATCAGTATCTTGCTTGACAGACAATCAAGTATGCTCAACACAGTAGAAGCTTAGTGAGTTGACTTGAGTTACAGGTCCATGAATGATCCATGAATTTTGATCATATTGTCCACAGCTAACCAACCACTCCCTGAAGGAAGAATTAAAGCTGCAACTCCAATTGGTTGTTTCTTTCACTTGCTGTATGGATATTGAGATAACTTTACCTGATTTTAGTGGACGGAAAAATGAAACATCTATTTGTTTAACGTATCTTCAAGATAGCCAACAACAATAAAGCAAGTATTCCAAGGCAAAGCAGCCTGCTTAATTGGCACCCTGTTCACCACATTAAATATTTAATCCCTTCACTGCCAATACACAGTGACAACTATATGAGCCAACTACAAGATCATGCAGCCTCCTTCTACAGCATCTTACAAACCTGTGACTCTACCTCCTAGAAGGACAAGAGAATATCATCATTGGCAAGTTCCCCTCCAAGTCAAACACCATCCTGACTTGGAAATATGTCCCTTCTCCTTCATGTTGCTGGGTCAATTTGCTAGAACTCTGTTTCATACAGCATTGTGGGGTGAATTCTTACACCAGTAAAAAGTGAGGTCTGCAGATGCTGGAGATCAGACCTGAAAATGTGTTGCTGGTTAAAGCACAGCAGGTTAGGCAGCATCCAAGGAACAGGAAATTCGACGTTTCAGGCCAGAGCCCTTCATCAGGATGAAGGGCTCTGGCCCGAAACGTCGAATTTCCTGTTCCTTGGATGCTGCCTAACCTGCTGTGCTTTAACCAGCAACACATTTTCAGCTCTGAATTCTTACACCTCAAAGACTGCACATCACCTAACATCTTCTCAAGGGAGCAATGCTGGCTTAGTCAGTGACACCTACATCCTATGAATAAATGTAAAAAAACTTAATTCATTATCAATTAATTTGCTTTGAAATGCTGTTATTTACTCAAATATGAATGTCACCTCAAGCATAGTTGCATAACAAGCATTTAAAATAATGATCCATGGTCTGTTCCTTTATTTGGTGCTGAATAGATTATTGGTCAGGGCACAAGTGGAATTCCCTATTTCTGTTCAAGCATTGCTTTGGGTTCTTTCTAATCTTGCCATCCCATGTTAATGGAGTCTTGGTTTATGGTTTCACCTTGAAGGTGACCTGATGCTAGTACCTATCAGTACTGCACTGGAGTGTCAGCCTGGATTGTGCTTGCAAATATAGTCAATGGTAAACAGTTTGGAACCTACTACATCCAGATGAACATTTAAATCAACATCTGATTGACAGCTCAGGTAGTTTAGTATGTTAAAATCTGACCTAGCAAATCACACAATGTCCTTTTTCATTCATAAAAATATAGAAAGGAAAGGAAGAGAAGGTCATAGGTACCTTGAGTTGGCTCAGCAGTTTAATAAGATCATGGCTGAACTCAGCGTCAAATCCACCTTCCAGCCCTATTCCCATATCCCTCAATTCTGTTGACAGTTCAAATATCCATGTATATTGTCACACGGTGGAGTTAAAGACCAGCAAATGAGTTACTCTACAGCATTAGTATAATTCCTCCCTTGCCCATTGTTTGAAAATTCCAGACCAGCTTTAACAGGGATTACGGCTAAAATTGGAAGCCCACCCTTTTAGCTGGGGTGCAAAAATATCATGGACAGCTGGGACAAAGTCACAAATCACTTAGCTATGTGGTAAATAGAAGTGTCTGAGCTGAGCCTGTTTCTTCATTTCTTCTTAACAGCAAATTTATTTGTTACTGATATTATCATTGTTTATGTCTGTTAAAAATATCAGAAGCAAACATACTTCTCAGTGAAATTACATCCTAACTATCTAACCCCTGAGTAAAGACTTCTGCAGACCACCCCAAGTGATTCAGAATGGATGTTCAATTAAGTTGAATTACATTGTGCATTTGGATTTTTGTTTTGGCAGTAGCTGCATGCAACAAGTGAGGGTTTGGAAAGTTTTGCAAATTGCATTATGCAGCTGTTTGTTTTTATTGTAAGCATAATCTTTATCAGCTATTATCATCAGTATCCTTCCATCTAACATTTTGGGCTTGCAATATATTAGATCTGTTGGGAATGATTTAGTTTCTTACAGTGCAAATGTTGCAGAGATCAGTGTCATAGAGTCATAGAATTGTACAGCATGGAAACAGACCCTTTGGTCCAACCCGTCCATGCTAACCAGATATTCCAACCCAACCTAGTCCCACCTGCCAGCACCCGGCCCATTTCCCTCCAAACCCTTCCTAATCATATACCCATCCAAATACCTCTTAAATGTTGCAATTGTACCAGCCTCCGCCACTTCCTCTGGCAGCTCATTCCTTACTTGTATCACTCTCTGTGTGAAAAGGTTGCCCCTTAGGTCTCTTTTATATCTTTCCCCTCTCAACCTAAACCTATGCCCTCTAGTTCTGGACTCCCCGACCCCAGGGAAAAGACTTTGTCTATTTATCCTATCCATGCCCCTCATAATTTTGTAAACCTCTATAAGGTCACCCCTCAGCCTCCGACGCTCCAGGGAAAACAGCCCCTGCCTGTTCAGCCTCTCCCTATAGTTCAAATCCTCCAACCCTGGCAATGTCCTTGTAAGTCTTTTCTGAACCCTTTCAAGTTTCACAACATCTCTCCGATGGGAAGGAGACCAGAATTGCACTCAGTATTCCAACAGTGGCCTAACCAATGTCCTGTACAGTCGCAACAAAGGATTCTGGGTGGACGGGAAAAATTTCTGGCTGTTAACAGCTGTTCCTTTTTTGAGGTATTTTAGGTGCTGGAGGTGATTTCCTCGAATTCCAGAAGCAGCAATTACTGTTTTATATGCTGTTGCACTGTTTTGGAACTTTGGAAAAAAAAAGTCAAAACAATAGCGATTTTAAAAAGGAGAAGAACAGACAAAGGAAGCACATGGTGAGGTCAGTGTAGGAGAGAGAGAGAGAAAGAAACTGACACTGCCGTTGCTGTTTGAATTCATGTATCGCTGGACATCAGAGTGCATCTGGGAAAATTAACAAACAGTTAAATTCAGTGTCACATATAAATTGGTTATTCAATGTCATAATGGGTTATTGTTGGGACGCTTTGCTAAACTGATGTAGTCACTGAGGACTAACCATTATTATCTATTTCATTCATACCTTGTAATTAAACAAAAGTCAGCCAGGAGACCTCCCAGGAATGGTGACCATTATGATATTGTAATCTCACTGCCTACAGAAGGATCATTTGTTTTATTGAATTCTGAAGACCAGGAGGATTTCAGGTTTAATTCCTGATTTGGAGCAAGTGGGCTTCTTGGTTGGGGAGTACACAGTTGTTTATCTTGGCTAAGGAGGATAAATTTCTATTAGGCATGTTGCTTCTGATTGTTGTCTAGTGACCTACAGTAGAAAGTGTCAAGATGTCAATAAAACGCCAGTCTCCACTGTAGTCATAAATTGTATGGAAAGTTGCATTACACGTTCAGAAATGAAGAATGGGCAAGGATCACAGAATTGCACCCCACACCTTCAGATGGGAGGTGTGCATATTATGAACGTTAAGTCATGCTTCAGGTATTGTGCACATTTGCGGTCTCTGTTTCATGAAAATGATACAGAAGAGTTATGAAGTTGCAAAAATATGTATAAGGATGACACTAATGAATTGTGAATATGAGGAAAAATTAAAACAGGTTTACTGTTTTCTGTAGAAAGCAGATGATGAGGACTGACCTAATAAATAGGTCTTTAAAATTAAAAATATGTTTAATAGTGTGAATGTTCCACTTGTGGAAGGGTGGGGGAGAAACCAGAATTAGAGGCCAAAAATGCAAGACAGTCATAATTAAATCTAACAGAGAATTCAGGAGAAAGGTCTTTAGAGAATGTGGAACTTGCTACAGGGAGCAACTAACAAAGACACATATAATGGGGAGCTGGATAACCACACTGAAGAAATTATTAAAATGATATGCCGATGAACTGTGAAGAGGGTTGTGAAAAAGCTCATCTTGAGCATATTCACTTGGGTGACCCTGTTGGCTGAATCGCCTGACTCTGTGCTGCAAATTTTATGTGAGGAAAAGAATGAAAACAAGCCTTATTTGCAGAAGACTAAATTGCATATCTCTATGCCACTTTCCATGCTTCCAGGTGGATTCATCTCTCAACAATCCGGTTCAACCTTAATTTCCTGTTTACTGCTAGATGGAATCTTTTATTTAACCCATCAACATTGCCATTAATTTCATCAGTTTAAATTGAGAGCTCATTGTGGGAGTTCAGGAACTAATATCCTCCCACGCTGCTGTTTAATGTGTTAAACCTGCAGCTGCTGCCAAGCTGAATGCCTCGTTATGATCTGTATGCCTAAACCAAGTAAAACTTTGGCCTTGTCTTCTGTGCAAATTATACTTCCAAGATCTTCTGCCATGTAACACATTATGCTATCTAACATGAATTTATTTTCTTGGTTACTTTATCAAGGTGTATACTTATTGAATAGATTGAAATCTAGCCAAGAGTTTTATTTTACAAACATATCTAATGCATTTATTGCTAGCATCCCTAATTTGTTTGCAGACATCTTGATGCATTTCTAGTGTTTTTGCATGATTTATTTTTCTCCCAGTTATTTTTTCTTTTATTTATTGATTAATCTTTCTTCTCTTCACCTTGTTTTATAGTGGGGAGGCGTTGCTCAGACTTGGACGGGTTGGCTTTCAATGTTTGGAGAATTCAGCTTTTGTGATTGTTGACTAACCTGGCACACTGTTTCCACTGCAGTACATTGAGAATATAAAGAGCTGTTTCCTTTGAATGGCTGACCCTGTATTTCAAAGGTTACTGGTATTTTGAAGCATTTTAAGTGAGCCACAAGGAATGTGTCAGTAGTTGTAATCCATGCCCAAAGAAGAAGGATTTGAAGTAAATTGTCAGGTGTTAATGATGCAAAGTTAACCTCTTCTCAAATTTGAAGTTTGATGGTATTTTCAGTATTCCTTCAAAAAATCTGAGCTTGAAGGATTAGAGGTTGCACTGCAACATTGCTGCCTGAATCTCCAATCCATGCTTACTCCATGCATATCTCCCCACTCAGAGCACAGTTAAGTTATAATGTTAAGTGTGGTGAAGCTCCTTGGAACCCCTATGCCATCTAGATTTAATATAAGCCCAGAGTAGGTGGTTAACTATAGGGTTATGGAATGAAGCATTCATTAGGCACATGGCATTGCCTGATGAAGGGCATATGCCCGAAATGTCAATTCCTCTGTTCCTCGAATGCTGCCTGACCTGCTGTGCTTTCCAGCAACAAACTCTCGACACTTACAGACTGGATCAGTCACATCTATGTGCTGTGTGCCTTCTTCCATTTAATTAACTTTGCTATCTGCAAATGAAAATAAATTAGTCTTCCTGTTTAAACACTAGAAATGTTAGTCCTGAATGAAATATTTTAATATTCGTAATAACATAGAAATAGTTTTTTAAGGATCTTTTAAATGGCACGCGGATCCAAAGTGTAAAATAAATATCACATTTATTCTTCCATGAAACCAAATCGTAATTGTCAAATGTTTGAGCTTTAAAATCATTCTCTTTTTGTGTCCCCTTTTCTTTTGTCTCTTTATCATGTTTTGACTCCTGAAAGTATTAATTATCTTTAATAGGAGTTGCACAAACGTTGAAGTGTGCAATAATTTTGCAGGACTTTGTTGGCAGTCCAAAATAACATACATTTGAATAGCAATTTTAATGTGACAAAGTATCCCAAGTTGCATCGTAATTTGGGATGGGGAGGAGCAACAGAACATGCATCAAATTATCATTGAGGAAAGACATTTGTTACTACATAGACCTTTGAAGTGTTTTGCAGTTAAAATAGGAACATAAGAACGAGGAGCAGGAGTAGGATGTCTGGCCCCTCAAGCCTGCTCTGCCATTTAATAAGATCATGGCTGACCTTTTTGTGGACTCAGATCCACTTATTCGTGCTCTCACCATATACCTTAATTCCTTCATTGTTAAAAGATATCTACCTTAGCTTTAAAAATGTTTACTGAAGTAGCATCAACTACTTCACTGGGCAAGGAATTTCATAGATTAATAATCCGTTGGGTGAAGAAGTTCCTTCTCAATTCAGTCCTAAATCTGCTCCCTTTAATCTTGAGGCAATGCCTTCTTGTCCTAGCTTCACCTGCCAGTGGAAACATCCTCTGTAGTTCTATCTTATCTATTCCCTTCATAATTTTATATGTTTTGTATAATATCCCAGTCATTCTTATGAATTGCAATGAATATAATCCCAATCTATTCAGTCTCTCCTCATAAGCCAACCCCCTCAACTCTGGAGTGAACTTGGTGAACCTCCTTTGTAGTCCCTCCAGTGCCAGTGCATCCTTTCTTAAGTAAGGAGAGCAAAACTGCACATAGTACTCGAGGTGTGGCCTCCCCAGCACCTTGTACAGGTGCAACATAACCTATCTGCTTTTAAATTTAGCAATGAAGGAAAAATTCCATTTGCCTCCTAATTACTTGTTACACCTGCAGACCAACCTTCTGTGATTCATGCACAAGGACACCCAGGTCCCTCTGCATTGCAGCATGCTGCAACTTTCTACCATTCAGTTAATAAGCGACTTAGAGGGATATGGGCCAAGTGCTGCAAATGGGACAAAATTAAGTTGGAATATCTGGTTGACATGGACGAGTTGGATCGAAGGGTCTGTTTCCGTGCTGTACATCTCTATGACTATGACTATAATAATCCTTTTTACTTTAGATGTAGGTTTGCTCACTGAGTTGAAAGGTTCATTTCCAGACATTTCGATACCTTACTAGGTAACATCTTCAGTGGGCCTCATGTGAAGCACTGCTGAAAATTTCTGCTTTCTATTTATATGTTTGGGTTTCTTTGGGTTGGTGATGCCATTTCCTGTGGTGAAGTCCTGTTCCTTTTCTCAGAGGGTGGTAAATGGGGTCTAACTTGATGTGTTTGTTGATAGAATGCCATGCTTCCCTAGGGATTCTCGTGCATGTCTTTGTGCTGTCCTAGGATGGATGTGTTGTCCCAGTCGAAGTGGTGCCCTTCCTTATCTGTATGTGAGGATACTACTAGTGAGAGAGGGTCATATCTTTTTGTGGCTAGTTGGTGTTCATGTATCCTGGTGGCTAGTTTTCTGTCTGTTTGTCCAACGTAGTGTTTGTTACAGTCCTTGCACGGTATTTTGTAAATGACGTTAGTTTTGCTCATTGTCTGTAAAGGGTCTTTCAAGTTCATTTGCTGCTGTTTTAGTGTGTTGGTGGGTTTGTAGGCTACCATGATGCCAAGGGTCTGAGTAGTCTGGCAGTTATTTCTGAGATGTCTTTGATGTAGGGGAGAGTGGCTGGGGTTTCTGGATGTGTTTTGTCTGCTTGTTTGGGTTTGTTGCTGAGAAATCAGCGGACTGTGTTCATTGGGTACAAATTCTTTTTGAATACATGGTATAGGTGATTTTCCTCTGCTCTGCGTAGTTCCTCTGTGCTGCAGTGTGTGTTGGCTCGTTGAAATAATGTTCTAATGCAACTTCGTTTGTAGGTGTTGGGATGATTGCTTCTGTACTTCAATGTTTGGTCTGTATGCGTTGTTTTTCTGTAGACGCTGGTTTGAAGTTCCCCATTGGCTGTCCGCTCTACTGTGACTTCTAGGAATGGCAGTTTGTTGTTGTTTTCCTCCTCTTTAGTGAATTTTTATGCCAGTAAGGGTAAACACATTAAGTTAGATCCTATCTACCACCCCTGAGAAAAGGAACAGGAAGTGACTGCACCACAGGAAATAACATCAACACAGGAACTGACATCACCAAGCCCAAAGAAACCCAAACATATAAATAGGAAGCAGGAATTTTCAGCATTGCTTTGTTTGAGGCCCAATGATGATGTTACCTATTAAGGTAACGAATCAACTGGAAATGAACCTTTCAGCTCAGCAAGCAAACCTATATCTAAAACATCAACCTGAGCTACAAATCTTCTCAAAACTCGCTAAATCCTTTTTTCTGTTACTCATACCGAAAGTATGACTTCACATTTATTAACATTGCATTCCATCTGCCAGACCTTTGGCCACTCATGCGATGCATCTGTGTTCCTCTGCAAAGTTTCACAGTCCTCTGCATACTTTGCTCCACCATTCATCTTTGTGTCATCTGCAAACTTTGACACTCTACACATGGTCCCTAACTCCAAATCATCTATATAAATCATAAATAATTGCGGTCCCAATACTGATCACTGAGACAAACCACTAGTCACGGATTGCCAGCCAGAATAGCACTCATTTATCTCCATTCTTTGCTTCCTGTGCATCAACCAATCCTCAAACCATGCTAATACTTTACCCCAATGCCATATATCCTTATTCAGCCGCCTCTTGTGTGGCACCATGTCAAAGGCCTTTTGGAAATCTAGGTACACCATATCCACTGGGTCCCCTTGCTCATTATGTCTTAATAGAATTCCAAAGGATTCGTCAAGCATGACATGCCCTTCATGAACCCATGCTACGTCTGTCTAAGGGGACAGGTTCTGCCGAGATGCTTTGCTGTTTCTTCCTTGATAACAGACTCCAGCATCTTCCCCCCCCACCAACAGAGGTTAAGCGAACCAGTCTATAATTTCCTATGTTTTGTCTACCTCCCTTTTAAACAGTGGTGTCACATTTGCTGTTTTCCAATCTGCCCCAGAGTCTAGAGAATTTTGAAAAATTACCGCTAGTGCACGTGCTACTTCACTTGCCATCTCTTTTAGTATTCTGGGATATATTCCATCAGGACCAGGAGACTTATCCATCCTTAGCTCCATCAGCTTGCCCGACACTACCTCTTCCATAAGTATAATTGTTTCCTGGTCCTCACCTACCATTTTCTCTTTGTCAATTACATGCATGTTGTTAGTGTCCTCCAATGTAAAGGCCGATACAAAACGCCTGTTCATTGCCTCAGCTATTTCATCATAGCCCGTAACTAAATTCTCCTTCTCATCCTCCAAAGGACCAACATTGACTTCAGCCACTCTTTTTCGTTTTATGTATTTTTAGAAACTTTTGCTATCTGTCATTATATTCTGTGCTAGTTTTTTCTCGTGTTCTATCTTAGTTTTCTTTATAGCTCTTTTTGTGGCTTTCCGTTGTCCTTTAAAGTTTTCCCAATTTTCTAGTTTCATGCTGTTTTTGGCCACATTGTATGCCTTCTCTTTCAGTTTCATCGCCTCCCTTATTTCCTTAGACACCATGACAGATTACTTATGTTCTTACAGTCCTTCCTTTTCACTGGAATATATCTTTGCTAAACACTTTGAAAAATTGCTTTGAAAGTCCTCCACTGCTTGTCAACTATCCCACCATAATATCTTTGTTTCCAGTCTACTTTAGCCAACTCCTCCCTCATTCTGTTGTAGTCCCCCTTGTTCAAGCGCAGGACCCTGGTATTGGACTTTATCTTCACACTCTCCACCTGTATTCTAAATTCAGCCATACTGTGATCACTCCTTCCAAGAGGATCCCTAACTATGAGATCATTAATTATTCCTGTCTCATTACACAGGACCAGACCTAGGATAGCTTGCTCCTTTTTCGGTTCCATTATATACTGATCAAGAAAGCTATCACAGATACACTCAATGAACTCCTCCTCAAGGCTACCCTAACTGAGCTGGTTCATCCAATCTACATGTAGATTAAAATCCCCCATGATACTTGCCATACCATTTTTACCTGCACTAGTTATTTCTTTGTTTATTGCCTGCCCCAATGTGATGTTTCGTGGCCTATAGACTATGCCTATCAGTGACATTTCCCTCTTAAAATTTCTAATTTCCACCCAAATAGTTTCAGTCTCATTCTCCATTGAATCTATAGCATCTCTCAGCACCACCCTGATGTCCTTGAATATCAGAGCTACACCACCTCCCTTACCTTCCTGTCTGTCCTTTTGAATAGTCTGGTACCCCTGAATATTTAACTCCCAGCCGTGACCATCCTGTAACCATGTCTACCAAAGCATATTCATTCACTATGATTTGTGCCGTTAACTCATCAACCTTGTTATGAATGCTACAAGCATTCAGGTAAAGTGCCTTTATGCTAGTTTTCTTACTCTCATGATTTCCAACATCTCTAATAATATCTCCTGAGTTATCCTTGTCCGGCTGGGAGAAGCAGTGCCTGGATGGAGGCAGGGGCCTGGGCCTGAGAGTGGCCCCGGTGAAATGAGGCCGAGGCCCAGAGACAGCGGCTTTGGCTGTGCTCCCAGAACTCGGCCACTGCCATCGCCCAGCTCTACAAAGGTACTGGGGGTGGATGGAGAAGCAGAAAGAGATCTGGGGTGTGTGTGTGAGGTCAGGGTCTGGCAGCAGCAGGTGAGAGGGGGTTGGTTTGGCAGAAAGAGGAACAGTGTCTGGGGTAGAGAGACCTGGGCGGGGGGAAGAGATAGTGGAGGGAGAGAGAGAGAGAGAGGTGGGAATAAGGGAGAGACCTGAAGTGAGTTGGGATGAGGGGGGGTCAGGATGTTGCAAGTTATGTGGGATAATAGGTATGGAGAGGAAGTGAGGATATAAAAGACAAAGAGTTGAGTTAGGCAAGAGAGAGGTGACCAG
Source organism: Hemiscyllium ocellatum (assembly GCF_020745735.1). Taxonomy (NCBI): domain Eukaryota; kingdom Metazoa; phylum Chordata; class Chondrichthyes; order Orectolobiformes; family Hemiscylliidae; genus Hemiscyllium; species Hemiscyllium ocellatum. The sequence goes on from NC_083446.1 coordinate 6,936,121, forward strand.
GTAAAAGGAGATGTGGATAAGGAGGGTTATGAGAGATGTGGATAAGGAGATTCAGAGAGATGTGGATAAGGAGGGCTAGGAGAGATGTGGATAAGGAGAGTTAGGAGAGACCTGTGCCCCAACACTAGGCGGGCTGCTTCCTCGCAAGTAGAAGGAAACATCTGGTTTCAAACCTCCGCTGCCTTGTGGTCAGACTCACACGTGGGAAAGGCTTCAGGAGTAAACTTTCAGGAAAAATCTGGAGCCAGGACCCAAAAGGCAATTCATCATTATCTACATCACTCTAGCAGCTCCTTCGACGGTGCTGTTACCAAACTATAACAGCTATTCTGTTCCTTTGAATTAGCCAGTGTCGTGGAGAGGAGGGACATGCTTCATGGGCCAGAGCTTGTTCCCATACCACACCACCTACGCTTACATTCTACCACCACTGCACCTGAAGAGGACACTCCAGCTTCGCCCACAGTGTTGACACAACAGGGGGGAACAGCAGATACTGGTTTTAGGTCATCGTTAGATTAGCATAGAGTGCGATGCCAGGGGTTGCACCCGACAGGGGGAAGAATTTTCGGATCCCACTGGACAGCTATCACCCATCTCAAGCTGGGCAACCCCCAGCTATCCCACCACAATCTGCTATCCCATTGGGAGTGTATATGGGGATTAGGAATTATTCGAACAGCAGATTGCAATCACCACACCAATCAACAACAGAAAACAACAAAAATCACCAGCTCTAAAACTTGGAAGTTGGAACGTCCAGACAATGATGACCGACCTCGCAGAAAACCACCAGGATGTCAACGACTATAGGAGATAAGCTGTCAGAAATAACAAGCTCAAGAGACTCAACGTGGACATGGCCACCCTCCAGGAAACAAGGCTGGCAGAGGCAGGCTCACTGAAAGAGAAGGACTACACATTTTACTGGCTGAAGGAGGGGTTTTATTAGCCCAGAGAGCATGGAGTTGGCTTCACAGTGAAGAAACGCCTGATGAACACAGTAGAACCAGGCAGCAATGGCTCAGAGCTATTCATGACTCTTCACCTCAACACCACCGCAGGCCCAGTCACCCTTGTCAGCATTTATGCCCTGACAATGTTCTCCACACCAGACACAAAGGATGAGTTCTGTGAAAATCTTGCACCCCTCATTGGCATTATCCCTAGGAAGAAGCAACTTGTTCTTCTGGGTGACATCAATGCAGGAGTGGGTGCAGACTACGACTCGTGGTCCTTCTGCCTTGGACATTTTGATGTGGGCAAAATGAATGAGAACAGACAACAACTGCTTGAGCTGTGCACTTACCATGATTTGTGCATCACCAACTCTTACTTCCAGACAAAGCCTCAGCACAAGGTTTCTTGGAGACACCCACGCTCAAAGCATTGGCACCAACTCGATCTGATACCAGTTAGGTGTGTGGCTATCAAACACATTCTCCACACACGCTCTTACCATAATATGGACTTTCACACAGACCACTGCTTCGTGTGTTGCAAGATTAGGCTGCAACCTAAGAAATTCCGTCGCACTAAACAGCTGGGGAACCGTCGCATCAACGTCAGCAAGTTATCCAGGCCAGACCTAATGCAACAGTTCTCAGAGGCTTTCGAGAGAGAACTCAGCACCTTGTGACACAGAGACTCTGCCACAGAGAATTGGAAACCTTGTGGGATACCATGCACCACACATCCCTGGCTATCTTTGGGAAGAAGACCTGCAAGACACACAACTGGTTTGAGGCTAAGGTAACCAAGATGACCCCCATTGTTGAAGCCAAGCGTGTCGCCCTAGCTGAGTACAAATGGTCAGCTAGTGGGAAGAGCCTGCAGAATCTCAGGGCTGCCAGGAACAAGGCTCAGCAGACTGCCAGGCTTGCGCTAACGAGTACTGGACACAGCTAAGTGAGAAAATTCAGAAGGCCACTATAACGGTGAACATTAGGGGAATATACGAAGGCATCAAGAAGACACTAGGACCAGCTCAGAGCAAGACAGCCCTCCTCAAATCCTCTACTGGGGAAGTAATCACAGACAAAGGTCAGCAGATGGAGAGGTGGGTTGAACACTACTCTGATCTCTACTCCAGAGAGTATGCCATGTCCGCTTCAGCACTTACGGCCATCACTTGCTTGCTGGTCATGGATAAGCTATACACAGAGCCATCAGTAGAAGAGCTCAGCAAGGCCATTGGACAGCCTGACCTCAGGTAAGGCCCAGGCTAGTGACGGGATTCCTCCTGATCTGATCAAGTGCTGCAAGATTAGCTTACTGCTTCCATTGCATGAAGTCCTCTGTCAGTGCTGGCAAGAAGAAGCTGTACCGCAGACCAGGAGGGATGCCAAGATCATTGCCGTCTGGAAGAACAAGGGTGAGAGAAGCAACTGCAACAACTAAGAGACATCTCTCTCCTTAACACTGTCGGCAAAGCCTTTGCTAGGGTCATTTGACTCACCTGCAGAAACTGGCAGAACGTGTATACCCAGTCACAGGACGGCTTCCGAGCTTAAAGCTCAACAGTAGACATGATCTTCTCCCTTAGCCAACTGCAGGAGGAGTACAGAGAACAGAAAATGCCCCTGTATGTCATTTTCCACGATCTCATCAAGGCTTTTGACCTGGTCAGCAGAAACGGTGTTTTCAAAGTTCCCCTGAAGATTGGCTGCCCACTGAAACTGCTGAGCATTATAGAATCCTTCCACAGGAACATGAAGGGGACAGTGCAGTTCAACAGCAGCTCTTCTGAGCCCTTCAACATCCGCAGCAGCACCAAACAAGGCTGCGTCTTCGTTCCCACACTCTTTGGCATTTTTTCTGCTGTGCTCCTGAAATGTGCCTTTGACACCGCAACAGAGGGGATTTACCTACGCAATAGATCAGACAGCAGACTCTTCAACCTGGCCCACCTCAGAGCCAAAACAAAAGTACATGTGGCACTCATCATGCAGATGCTGTTTGCTGATAATGCTGCAGTTGCAACACACACCCAGCAGGATCTCCAGTTACTGATAGACCGCCTCTCTCACACTTGCAAGGATTTCGGGCTATCAATCTGAAGAAGGCGAGCATCCTGGGATAGGACACAGAAGCACCGTCGGTCATCACCATCGATGACTACAAGCTCAGTGTTGTCCATCAGTTTACGTACCTTGGCTCAACCATCATTGACAACCCCTTTTTGTACACAGAGATCGACAAGAGGATCAGGAAAGCAGCCTCAACTCTTGCTTACCTCACAACTTGAGTATGAACAAACCCCAAGCTGACAGTGAAGACAAAAATGTCAGTCTACAATGCCTATTATATAAACTCACTGCTGTACGGTAGTGAAATGTGGACTACATATGCCAGACAGAAGAGAAGACTGAACACCCACTTGAGGAGTATCCTGAGTATATCCTGGCAAGACAGTGTCCAACGCAGCAGTCCTATCTTGTGCTGGCCTTCCCAGCATGTGCACTCTGCACAGGCAACAAACAAGGGGCTGGCTGGGCCACATCCTCTGTATGGAGGACGTCAGCATCCCAAAGGATGTCCTCTATGGAAAGCTTACATCTGGAAAGAGACCCACTGGGTATCCCCAGCTGCGCTACAAGGATGTCTGCATGAGGGACATGCAGGCGCTTATATCGTTGCGGAGACTTGGGAAAGGCTAGCAGTTGACAGCACAAGATGGAGAAGCACCCTGAACCAACATCTCAAAACACGGGCAAAGAAGCTGATGAGTGCTGTAGCAGACAAGTGGGCATGAAGGAAGGAGTGCAGCAGTTCTAGTAGATCAGTGACCACATACAAAAGTGACCTCTACAACTTGGACTGTCGCTCCAGCATTGGTCTCTTCAGTCACAAGCGACGTTGCTTCAGGGAAGCAGAAAGCTAGAACAACGAGGATGCAACCCATGGCCAGCCATGACCGAAAGGGACCTCACACGAGTTATCCTTCCGTTTTGCTTCTTTTGTAGTTTGTCTTGAACTTAAATCCTCTTGCACACATACTAACCTGCTGCTTACCTTTTTATTTACCAGTATGCTCCCTGTCATTTTCCCTTTCCCATTCCCCCCTCCGACTCACTAGTTTCCTACTGACCACCCTGTTTATCCTTTTCGTTCGAACACTCGTTCCAAATCGGTTCAGGTGAAGACTATCTCATCGGTGCAGGTCCTCCCAGTTCCAAAACTGATGCCAATGCCCCATGAAATGGAACCCCTCTTTCCAACATCACTCCCTGAACTATGTGTTTACTTCCCTAATTTTCTTATCCCTAAATCAATTTGCACATGGCTCGGATTGTCATCCAGAGGTTGTAACCCTTGAGTACCTGTTCCTTAATTTTGTTCCAAGTGCTTGATAATCCCCAAATAGATTCCATTCTAGCCTTGCCTGTGTTATTAGTCCCAACATGGACTACAACAACTGGATCCTCCCCCTTACGCTTCAATATCCTTTCAAGCCAGTCAGAGATTTCTTGCACCCTAGCACCGGCCAGACAACACACCATGTGGTTCTCCCGATCCAGCTTGCAAATGATACTATGTATCCCCCAAATTACAGAATCCCCTATAACTACCACTTGTCTTTTTGTTCCCCCTTCTTGAATGGCCTTCTGCACCATGGTGCCGTGGTCAGCTGGCTCTACCTCCCCAAAGCCCTTTCCTTCATCCACACAGGGAGCAAGCATTTCATACCTCTTGGATAAGGTCAACAGCTGAGGCTCCTCCACTCAGGATCCCCCTACTTGCCTCACTTGAAGTCATAGCCTGTTGTCCCTGATCACTAACTGAATTTGAATTACTTAATCTACCAGGTGTGACTGCCTCCTGAAACAAAGCGTGCAGGTAACTCTCCCCCTCCCAGATGTGCGGTAGTGTTTGAAGCTCAGATTCCAGATCATCACCTCTGAGCTGGAGTTCTTCCAGCAACCAATACTTGTTGCAGATGTGGTCACTGCCATTCACAATGGGATCAGCCACCTCCCACATTTTACAGGAAGTGGCTTGATCTCCAGACAGTGCTTTGTGGTGCATCGTCTAAATAAGATTTTCTTGATAAATATGTGTTCCCTGCAAATGACTGAATTGCGATGAGTTGCTAGACTTAAATAGTGACCTGTTATGATATTAACTCAAGCTGTTTGTTTCTATTTCCAGCCCAAACCCACCAAAGGACGAATGCGGATTCACTGTTTAGAAAATGTGGATAAGGCCTTGCAATTCTTGAAAGAGCAGAAAGTCCATCTGGAAAACATGGGCTCACATGACATTGTGGATGGGAACCATCGGCTTACTCTGGGCTTAATATGGACCATCATCCTTCGATTTCAGGTACTTTGTGCAGCAGTTGTCACATCAAGATAGGTTTTTTCAATTTATTTATTAGTAGTGAATGAATGAATCATTCCACTTACATAGGGCATTTGGTCCAACCAGCCCATGCAGACGTTTATGCTACACTAAAGCCTCTTTCCACCTCTTCTGGTCTAAATCTGCTTTCATAGCATCTCCTCGTATGATTGTCTAGTTTCCCTTTAAATCAGATTAGCCAGTCTGTATGACAGCAAATTCCAAATTCTCTCCACATTTGAGTGAAGAAGTTTCCAAATTCTCATATTAAATTTGTTGATGACCATCTTCTATTCATCACCTCGAGTTATACTGTTCCTCACAAAAGGACACATTAACTTATGTCAGCAAATACAAGTGTAATAGGTGAACAGACACAATTATGGGCCAGAATAAGGCTGACCAATGGAGTAATGTGGGAAATGTAAAATTGTTCATTTGGAAGAACAATGTTATTTAAATGGAGAGAATCTGCAGAAAGTTGAGATACAAGGGGATGTGGGCATATTTATGTATGAAACACACAAAACTAGAACACAGGTACAGCATGTAATCAGGAAGGCCAATGAAATGCTTGAGAGCAAGTGAGGTCTGTAGATGCTGGAGAGTCAGAGTCGAAAAGCACAGCAGGTCAGGCAGCATCCTAGGAGCAGGAGAGTTGACGTTTCGAGCATAAGCCCTTCATTAGGAATGTGCTATTTCAAGGAGGTTGGGATATAAGAGTAGGGAAGTCTTTCTGCAACTGTACAAGGTACTGGTGAAACTATATTTGAAGTACAATGAACTGTTTTGGCCCCCTAATTTAAGGAAAGATAGAATTTCACTGAAGGCAGTTCAGAAAATGTTCACTTGTATAATCCCTGGTATGGAGGGATTGCCTTATGAACTAAGCTTGAATGGGTTGGGACTTTGTCCATCGGAATTTAGAAGAATGAGAGATGAGCATATTGGAACGTGAGGAATTTTAAGGGGCTTCACAGGATAAATGAGAGGATGTTACCCTCGTGGGAGAGTCTAAGTCCAGAGGGCATAGTCTCAAAATAAAGAGCAATCAATTTAATTCTGAGATGAGGAGGAATTTCTTCTCTCAGTGCATTGCAATTCTTCAAAACTCCTTGTCACAGAGAACTGTGGAGGCAGAATTGTAGTACATGTTTAAGTCTGCAATAGATTCTTAGATCAGTAGGGGAATCAAGGATTTATGGGGATAGGCAGAAAAGTAGATGTGAAGAATGTCAGATACGCCATAATCCTATGAATGGTGGAGCAGGTTTGAGGTTTCAAAAGGCCTACTCCTATTCCTATTTCTTATGGTCTTATGACAGAATTTTGTATGAGATGAAGCTTACAGAATGTGGGAAATAGGAGGCAAGCCAAGAGAACTTTGGAATAACCAAGTCTGGAGGAAACAAAGGCAAAATTGAATGATTCAGCAGAACTTGGACTAAACAACAAATAAGATGCAGTACAGACTCTTATATTGTGGAAGTGATTTTCTAGAGGCAGCAAAGGGTTACAGTCTATTTAACTCAGAGATTCCATGCATATATTGTGATCATTCTTCATTGTTCTTTATCAGAAATAACTATGTTAAAAACATGTTTAAGTCAAGCACCCCCACAACATTTTCCCTGCTTTATTGGAGGAATTTAATAATGCAGCTGCTTGCTTTATCTTATGCTTGTTTTTCTTGTTTTGAATAAACTGGGTGTAGCTGCCCCTTAACTGAAAAACTACCATAATTTCAGTCTCTGTCTCTCTCTCTCTCTCTCTCACTCACATCACGAAATTAAAAATCTCTACTGAAGGCACTGATCACAAGGCATTTGCAGTTATCACATAAGGGCAAATGATCTTTCCAAAGTGAGTCAGTGTTTGAGGTTAACTTAAAGCCTTAATAATGATTTGCTTTGTTTGCAGTAAGTTACACAGTCCTTGGCCATGTGTATGTATTTTACTTATCAAGGCTTTTGTTTCAAAAGATCCAGGATATCAGTGTTGAAACAGAGGATAACAAGGAAAAGAAATCTGCCAAAGATGCACTTCTACTCTGGTGCCAAATGAAGACAGCAGGGTAAGCAGAATTGGAAAATTGCCAAAGGGAATTAAGTGACAAGTCCTGCAAAGTACACATATGGATGAAAAACAGACAGTGCTTGAAATGTATAGAGTCTAATCAACATCTGACCAAGAAACCATTGTTTAGCGTACATCATTTTATTAGAGTCAGTGTTTATAAATGTCTGCTTTGAATGCTCTTCTGTGTTTGAAGCTGAGGCCCTCTGTTGGAATATAACAAGCCTTCACTGTATCAATTATGCTACACTTGCTCAATGGGTGGTTGACTGTCGCTGGATAGTCAAGTGTCCCTCCCTGTACAAAATACCATTTATATCAGAAATTCATTAACAAAGGCTTCACAGTGCCAGGGACCTGGTTTCGATTCCACCTCGGGGTGACCGTCTGTGTGGAGCTTGTACATTGTCCCGGTGTCTGCATGGGTTTTTTCTGGGTGCTCTGGTTTCCTCCCACAGTTCAAAGATGTGCAGGTTAAGGTGGATTGGCCATGCTATATTGCCCATAGAATCCAAGAATGTGCAGACTAGATGGGTTAGTCATGGGAAATGCAGAATTACAGCGATAGTCATTGAGTGTGGTTCTGGATGGGAGGCCATGTGGAGGGTCGATGTGGACTTGATTGGCCAAATGGCCTCCTTTCACTCTATAGGAATTCTATGATTCCACAAAATATGTTATGCAAGTTACTGAGCAAGTTGCATACTTTTAAGGTTTGTGGAGAAAGATTTTAAAAAGACATGAGGGGATTTTTATTATACAGAGAGTGTTTCATGTGTGGAATGAACTTTCAGAGGAAGTGGTGGATACGGACACAGTTACAACATTTAAAAAACATTTAGATAAGTATGCGAATAAGAAATGTTTGGAGGAATACAGGCCAAGTGCAGGCAGGTGGGACTATATTAGTTTGTGATATGGTCGGCATGGACTGGTTGGACCGAAGAGTCTATTTCTGTGTTGTATGATTCTATGACAACTGTCACATAGAAACCCAAGCTCTAAAGACCTCTCACAGGGTGACGGAACCCAATCTCTTTGTCAGTGTGCTCATTCAGTGCATGGTCTTGAAATCCCCCACTCTAGGGAAAAGACACTTGCTTTTCACCTTATCTACAGCCCTCATGAGTTAAGGTCAGCCCTTAGCTTCCTATGTTCCAGTGAAAAAAGGCCCAGGCTATCCAGTCTCTGCCTATAACTCAAAACAGTTGATGTTCTGGAGACTTTAACAGTTCAGATAGCGCCTCCCCTTTGTCCACCAATTGCTGGTTAGCTGGATTCTTGTGCTTTTCATAATAGATTTTGAACAGGCAATTGTGTAAACATTTTGGTTCTCTCTCTTCGTCCATTCCTAACCTGACCCCAGCTCTACGAAACATATGCTTGCTCTTTCACTTGAATGCCTCCAGTCAGGTGACGAGATTGAATTTATTACAGTTATTGATCAGAGAATCTATTAATTGCCTATTCAGGTACCTGCTCAGAGAGCATTCCACATTATCCATTGTGTGAGAAAGTGCTTTTAGCTTATCATTTCTCAATTCGTGCGCATCCTTTCTCTCTTCTTATCCCCACCCACTCACCATCACTCACCACCCATCATCATCACCACCACCATCAAACAAAATTGGACATGGTCTAGCACTAAATTTGAACTCTTCAACACTTTTGGTTGTTCATTTGTGTTTTGCAGATATCCGAATGTTAATGTTCACAACTTCACCACAAGCTGGAGGGATGGACTGGCCTTCAATGCAATTGTCCACAAACACAGGTATCTTATCATATCTTCAGACTTTGGAGAGATTTTAACAGAATTGAATGCTTCAAGATAACATTATCCAACAGCTTGTATAATAAGTGCCAGTATTAAATCAAAGGTACAGAATGCTTTCCACGCTAGTATTGTTTTCTTAAGATAAATTTTATAGTATCATTAAAACCAGTTTATGATTTTTCAATAAATAAAACCAAGAAATGTGGATTTTAGAAATCTGAAACAAAAATAAAAATTGCTATAGATACTCATACTTTCCAACTGGATTGTAGGAAACATTCCCTGTAGAAATCAATCAAAATTGCACAGAGGGGAAGTTGAATCTCAGGACCTTTTGGTCTGTGAAGATGGTAGACATTGTATGATTACCTGTTGAATCAACTGTTCCACATTTTTTGATGTCAGACTCTGATTCCAACACTCTCTTCCAGGTTTACAATCCACTAGGATCTGTTCCAGTGATTACACAATTAAAATGTATCATGAATTGATGTTAGAATAAAAGATCAAGAATCCAGGATGTGGGATTAAGTCAAGAAAGTACGGAGACAGTAGATTAATGTCACTGAACTAGTAAGCTATAAACTCAGATCTTGGGGATATAAATTCAGATGCAACCACAGAAGCTGGTGAAATTTGAATTGAATTATTAACACACCTGAAATTTAATAATGATGCAACAACACCATCATGACTTGTTGTCAAAATCCATCTGGTTGAATAATGCCCTTTAAGGAAGGAAATCTGTCCTTATCTGGTCTGGCCTATATTTGACTCCAGAGCCACAGCAATATGATTGACTGTAATGATCTAACAAGATACTCGGTTCAAATGCTGACTTCACCATTGTTGGTCATGTCCTATTAAAAAAGTCAAAGATGGCCATGATATTGTGGAATGGCAAAACACACTTCTGGGGAACCCTCATTTCACATATTGTTTCTTTTTAGTCTAGCCTTGCACACATGGAATCTGATTTTGTCTGGTGATGTCAGCCTTGTTCTTTTAATTTGATAAGGACTATTTTTTCCTTTGTTCTTTGTTTCAGGCCAGATCTGATTGATTTTGACAGACTAAAGAAGTCAAATGCTCACTACAACTTACAAAATGCTTTCAATGTGGCAGAGCAGCAGCTGGGACTCACCAAACTGCTGGATCCTGAAGGTATTTAAGGACACAGACGCAGGCAAAGACTTGATTGTAATGTTTGTGATAGACTGGATTTAACTGGTGTACATTAAAACTTCGGAGAATCTAATGAAGTAGTTAGCGCCTTGTGTTGTGCATTTAGTTTTTGTGGCTTTGACACATTAGATATGGGTAGTGTCCTAGGCCCAATCAATTTTGGCTGTTTCAACAATAACCTCACTGTTACGAGGTCAGAAATGGGATTGTTCCCTGGTGAATGAACAATGTTCAGAACCATTTGTAACTCCTCAGATACTGAAAGAGCAAGATCTGGATAACTTCCAGGCTGAGGTTGATAAGTGACATGTCATACTCAGGCTATGCAAATACTAGACAATGACTATCTCAACAAGAGATAATTTAAATAATCTCTATGACACTCAAGATTCCTCCATTCTCCAAGGCTCCTCCTTCAGCACCTTCCAAATCTGCAACCACTACTACCAAGAGGGACAAGGGCAGGGATCACCATCTGTGAGTACTCCTCCAAGCCATAGACTGTGTTGATTTGGAAGTACATTTGTTGATGCTTCACTGTCACTGGATCAAATTCTTGGAGTTCCCTTCTTAATAGTATTGTGGGTAACATTTTATATTGGTTCTAGAAGGTAGCTCACCACTGCCACCTTCCCTAGAGTGATTAGGGATGGGTAGTAAAATTGGCCAATGACATCCACATCCCATGAATGAATCTAAAAAAAACAATTAAATGAAGCCATTTATTTAGAGAAGAACACTTGCATTTATGTTGAATTATTCATGATCACAGGATGTTTCAAAATATTTTTGAATTGCATAGAGTCATAGAGATGTATAGCACAGAAACAGACCCTTCAGTCCAACTTGTCCATGCTGACCAAATATCCTAAATTAATCTAATCCCGTTTGCCAGAATTTGGCCCATATCCCTCTAAACCTTTCCTTCTCCTAAACCATCCAGATGACTTTTAAATGTTGTAATTGTACTAGCCTCCACTACGTCCTCAGGCAGTTCACTCCATACATGTATCACCGTCTGCGTGAAAATGTTGGCCCTTAGATCCCTTTTAAATCTTGCCCTTCTTACTTAAACCATGTCCTGTAGTATTGGACTCCCCTACGCTGGAGAAAAAAGCTTGGCTGTTCACCCTATCCATGCTCCTTATGATTTTATAAATCTCTATAATGTCACCCCTCAATCTCCGACGCTCCAGGGATAATAGCCCCAGCTTATTCAGCCTCTCCCTCCAATCCTGGTAACATTCTTGTAAATCTTTTCTGAACCCTTTCAAGTTTCACAAAGTATTTCCTATAGTAGGGAGACCAGAATTGCAGTCGATTTTTTAAAAATGCAGATTTTTCAGTGCTTTCTCTTTGCAGGTTAGGTGGCTCCATTGGCTCCACACAAGCTGGTTACCTGGCCAGGAGCCAGTTAGGGTGTTGTTGTCAAGCAGTTTTCTTTAACTTCAGAAACTAACCCTTCTTGTGGGGCTGCATAGTCAACTTCAGTTCTGATTTTGCATATTCTTTTCATTATGAGCTTGCCCACATGACTTTTTGGCTTTTTGCTGAACGTACCAGGAAAATGAAACTTTATAAGCAACTTACAGTGTGCTCCAATGAACATGATTTTTAAAATTCCAGCTGTCTCTTTGGATGGTCTCCTTGGTTTAAGCCCTCCTGATGAAGGGCTTATGCCCGAAACGTCGAATTTCCTGTTCCTTGGATGCTGCCTGGCCTGCTGTGCTTTAACCAGCAACACATTTTCAGCTCTGATCTCCAGCATCTGCAGACCTCACTTTTTACTCCTTGGTTTAAAACCTTGTTTTTATTAGTCCACGGACTAAAGTGAGATTTTGGCAGAATTGGGTGAGAAGTCCGGCGAGGCCTCTTGACATTGGGATCATCTCACTAGCTTTTCGACTTTTGACAAGCAGCGAGGTTAGGTAGGAGTGAGTTGGTAATTAAAGGGATTACTAAATACCTTGTTAACAGCACAACTTATAGGAGCAAGAGTAGGCCATTTAGCCCTTTGAGCATCTTCTGCCAGTCAGTGAGATTGTAGCTGATGTATGGCCTAACTATGTATTCATGTGCCTTTGGCCCATATCCCTTTATGCATTTGCTTCACAAAAAAATTACCCACCTCATATTTAAAATTAACAAATGATCTAACATCAACTGTTGCTTGTAGAAGAGAGTTCCAAACCTCCACCACCCTTTGTGTGTAGAAGTGCTTCTTAACATCTCTCTTGAATGGTCTGGCCCTTATTTTTAGTTCATGCCCTTCGTTCTAGAATCTGCAACCAATCAAAATAGTTAATCTTTATCTACCCTGAATTTTCCTGTTAATATCTTGAAGTCTTCAATTAGATCACCCCTTAACCTACAAAATTCTAGAGAATACACACCTAACTTATATAATGTTTCCTGATAATTTATCCCTGAAGTCCAGGTATCATTCTTGTGGACTTAGTTTTTACTCCCTCCAAGGTCAATATAGTGTATCCTACCTAAGTTGTGGTGCATCTCACTGATATTCAGCTTCTGATCTTAACAAATGCATCTAACAAGCTAAATGTTGAAAAATCTCGATGGGTACCTGTTAGCTTCAGTTCACCATTTATTCCAAAGACCTCCATTTCACTTAGAATAAAATGTAACTTAGCACACTCGGCCAAACTTTCCTGATTCTCCTCAAGCTAGTCCCACAGAATATTTCTCATCCACCTGAGAGGGCAGATATTTAATAGTTTAACATCTTATCTGAAAGACAGCATCTCCAACAGCCTAGCACTCTTTCAGTTGTTCACTGGAGTGTCAACCTTGAATTTTTGTGCTTAACTAGTGGAACTTGAAAGCGCACAATCTTCTGGTTGAAAAGCAAGAGTACTGCTAATTAAACAAATGGAGAGAAGTATTGAGTTGATGCCAAATGGTTCCTCATTGGTTGGGACGGTGATGAGATCAAGGAACAAGTCAATGGCCTGTTGAGGAGAAGGTGATAAATAACTTTGGTGATAATTTAAGGGTTTGTAACCTCTCAGTAGCATCACTGTCAACAGTGCAGCCATTCAAGTCATCCTCAACTCCACTTTCCTGCCTTTTCTCCATAATATCTATCTCAGCTTTAAATATACATAATGACAGAGCCTCTACAGCCCTCTTTTGGAAATAATTTGCTAGATTTACTAACCCCAGAAGACATTTCTCTTCATTTCGGTCTTAAATGAGTGTCTTCTTAATCTGAGGTTATGTCCTCTAGACTGAGACTTTCTCAGAAGGGGAAACAACCTCTCAGCATATACCTAGTCAAGGCTCGAAAAAACTTCCAATGTTGCCTCAGATTCATTCTTCTAAACTCCAATGAGGATTAACCTAGTGAACCTTTTCTGGACTGTCACCAGTGCTAGTATATTTTTTCATGAATGAGATTTTCCCAATTTACATGTAGATGGAAATCAGCCATGATTAGTGTACATTCTTTTTAAACATATCCTGATAATCTCCTGATTTACTCCCTGTCCTACAGTATAACTGCTATTGGGTATCCTGTGGAGTACTGGAAGTCCTCGGGTTACGGAGGTCTGACTTACGAACGTCCTGACCTTACGAACTGACCTCTGGCTTCTCATTTTTACAAATTATTTTTAAAAATCCGAGTTACGTGCAATGTTTCATCCTAATGAATGTGCAGTCTAATTAGCCCGTATCCCTTCCGACTTAGACATGAAGTCGGCTTACGAACAGCAGAAAAACTGAACTTGTTCGTAACCTGGTGACTTCCTGTACTCCCACCTGTTCCTTCTTTCCTTAGTTATTTTTTACCTCTGCTGAGTTGGATTCTACATCTCCTGACCCAAGATTATTTCTTGCTGTCATACAGATTGTTCTATTACAATGCGTGTTTTGTTAATGTGAATTTGCTATAACACAATTGATGAATTGGGGATACTGTTTCTAAAGTGTGAACTTTTAAAGAATGTATTAGATAAAACGTGATTCTGGCCCCATTAGTTTAAATGTGCTGCTAATGTGCGATTTTCTTATAACACAGGGTTGCACAAGAATGCAACTACCACTTTATGGCAGAACCCACTGTACTTATCCCACATTGTACTAACAAAACTACCTGCCATCCTTGCCTTCCTGCCTGTCCTTTCAAAAGGTGGATTACACATGAAAATTTAGTTCATTTCTTTGGTCTCCCCGTAACTGTATCTCTATAATGGCTATAAAAGTATACCCATTAATCTCTATTTGTGCATTAAATCTTTTACCTTGTTCTGAATACTCCATGCATTCAAGTAAAGCGCCATAAATTTACTTAATTTTCCTTTGTCTTGTCAGCTTCAATGGTATCCTCAACCCTTCACTTGAGGTTTTTGGTTTTTAAAAAGTGTGGGAGAGAGCAGCGTTTAGAAATTAGCTGAATTTTCTGTTAAAACCACTCACTGGAACATGATAGGAATTTGTTGAGCATTTACACACTGTCACAAACAGAAATTCCTTGATTCTAAATATTGCAATTACAGTCACAATGCCATTTTATGGTATTGAGTTGCAGACTTGATGCTGAAGATTTGCTGTGTGATGCACTTAGCAAAATGTGGATCCACATTAACCTAATTGTTTTTGCTTCCAGATGTTAGCGTGGACCAGCCTGATGAAAAATCAATCATCACTTATGTTGCTACATATTATCACTACTTCTCTAAGATGAAGGCACTGGCAGTAGAAGGGAAACGTATTGGGAAGGTATGAGGAGGAATGATTGTTGAGTGCAAGAAAAATAAAGAGTACTGTAATGTTAACAAAGACATTAATCATAACAAATCCCGACTACAAACAGATGTTTTTGTCAAGTACAGTCTTTTTCCTGCAATACTGTTGTATTAACTGCTACATTTGATCTTATTTTCTCTGTTCTCTTGAGGGGTGAACTTCTTAATGTAGTGCAACTCTATGGGTTTTTGAAAAAACGTCTTCCCTTTGGTTAGGCAGTTGACGAGGCCAGAATTTGATGCCCATCTCCAATTGCCCTTGGTCTGCGGCTTGCTAGAAAGTTAAGAGTCACCCACCCACGTTGTAGTGGATCTGATGTTGCATGTTGTCATCCCCAAACAGTGTCAGTGAACCAGATGGGTTTGTACAACAATCAATGCTTGCTGTTACGGTCTCCATTGCTGAAACTTGCTTTATATTCCAGATTTATTGACTGAATACAAATTCCACTGGCTACCTTGGTGGATTTGAACCCTCATTCGCAGATCATTAGCCTAGGCTTCTAGATTACAAATCCAATAGCACTACTATTATGCTGCTGTCATCCCATATCTTTTGTCATGGCGTTATTAACTCACTTAGGGCTAGCCACATTGGAGTCAATCCTCTTCTCTGAGTATTCATAATGTGAAGAGTTGTTTTCTACCCCTTCTTTCAGTCAAGGTATACAAATGAGGCATAGCACTCTTAGTGCTGAGATCACAGTTAATTATGCACAGAGAACATTTTATGTTCTTGTGGTTCAATATGAGATGTACTTTGTTTTGTGACACATTTTTGTTTAAATGTGAGCATTAATGTAGAAGTCATCACACATTTTATTGTTTTAGTCAGTCATTTTGACGTATTCTTTCTATGATCTCCATGCACTGATGAATTGTGTTTTTGTGTTGACCCAGGTGCTGGATTACGCAATTGAGGCAGACAACATGATTGACAAGTATGAAACTCTTGCCTCTGACCTCCTGCAGTGGATTGAACACACCATCATTACACTCAATGATCGCAAACTAGCAAACTCACTGAATGGGGTTCAGAATCAACTTCAGGCATTCAACACATACCGCACTGTAGAGAAACCACCTAAGTAAGTAAGCTGCCCCGAGCCGCTCAATATCAGTTATATTTTGGCAGTGGAACCTGTATATATTAAGAGTTTACGCAAATGTCAAGGGACAATGGTGAGATTTTCTTTTGTTAGAGATGTTAGCCCCCAGGATGTTGATAGTTGGGGAGAGATTCTCTCTGATTGGAAATGGTCATAGCCTGGCATTTGTGTGGCGCAAATGTTACTTGCCACTTGTCAGCCCATGCCTGGATATTGTCCAGGCTTGTTGCTTTTGAACATGAATTGCCTCAGTATCTGAGCAGTTGTGAATGGTACTGAACATTGTGCAATTTAGATTAGATTAGATTCCCTACAGTGTGGAAACAGGCCCTTCGGCCCAACCAGTCCACACTGACCATCCAAAGAGTAACCCACCCAGACCCATTTCCCTCTGACTAATGCACCTAACACTATGGGCAATTTAGCATGGCCAATTCACCTGACCTGCACATCTTTGGACTGTGGGAGGAAACCAGAGCACCCAGAGGAAACCCACGCAGACACGGGGAGAATGTGCAAACTCCAGACAGACAGTCACCCGAGGCTGGAATTAATCGGGAACATCCCCATTTATGATTGAGGGAAGATGGGACAGAGGAAGGTGAAGGCCGATACAAGGGATACTAAGGGTCTGGTTTCAAAAGGTGGGGAGCCTCTGCCCTGTGATTTGTTCTCCCCCCCCCCCCCATTCTAAGTTTCGATCCCTCATATCAGAGAAAAGATTTGAAAGGGACCTGAGGGGCAACTTCCTCATGCAGAGGGTGGTGCATGTATGGAATGAATTGTCAGAGAAAGTGGGTAGTGATGGTGCATTTACAGCATTTAAAAGGCATCTGGATGGATATGTGAATAGGACGTTTTAGATGGATATGGGCCAAACGCTGGCAAATGGGACTAGATTAATTTAGGAAATCTGGTTGGCCTGGACAAGTTGGACCAAAGGGTCTGTTTCCATACTGTACATCTCTGTGACTCCATCTAACTGTCCCATTTTAATCATCACAATTTAGAATTGTCAAAAGTACTTTTTTAGGACAAAGAGGAAGCAAGCCAGCAAGAGTTTCATGACCTTGATAATCTGGCCTCACTCTGAGGTACAAGAAGCAAAGATTTTCAAGCAGCTCAGATTCAGTTCTGTGAAGTGGCTATTCAGATGTTGTTGTCATAACAATAGCTTGGTAATATCTAAAGGACAGGCCTGGAGAGTGAAATGTTACATCTGGTTTTAAGATTGCCTAACAACATACAGTTTTACTTGGATTAATTTCATACCAGTGTGCTGATCGCAAGATTAAGCAAATAGTTTTATATCATTCCTCGCTGTAATTCATTTGTTAATCCTAGGGCATAATCATCTGGGCCTGAAGGCAGAAAGCAAACTTAATTAGGCGGCACCAAAGACCTGTCACTATCCTCACATTGCCTGAATTATGTTTTTTTTGGGAGAGGAGAGACTCGAGCTCTATGTTCCTGTCCTGCTGCTAATTGGTTAACAAGCTGTCATTTGTGTTAGTGGTGTTCCCTTGCATTAAACTAGTGTGAGGGGGTGACTGCTGCGATCTATATCCCTACCCTTGCTTCCAACCTGCTGCCTCTTGCCATGACTGCACAGCCCAGAGATCCACCCCATATAACACTTACCTTTTGATTGGTAATCTTCTACCCTAGGAGTCCTTGGTCTGTTTGACTGGCAACTTCTGATTGGATGACATCTCTTGCTGGTTGTGACTGTCCCCCATTCTGGATCCTGGTAGAATATGTGCACAACCAATCAGCTGTCTGGAAATCTTAAGATCCAACAGAATTTCCTATCTTTATATGCCAAGGAATCCCATCTCCAAACGCTCCTGCTTTCTGACTCAGGCAGAAACCAGGAAGGTTATAGCCCTAATTTTGATATATATGTTGCATGCTATTATTTTTTGGCTGAGAGTCACTACCTTCTTATGCAACATCACCTGCTTGATACATCTTTTCCAAATGAAGGGAAGAGGGAAATAAACTGCAATCTGTTCTCAGGCAGTGTGGGCCTGTGAAGATTATTACTGTTGGAAAGTGCAGGACAGTACAGCAAGGGATGATTTTCCCTCCTTTTATGGGCGCATCGCACCTGAACCTGGCTTGATCTGCTGGAGACACTTGAAACTTAGGAGTTCACCAGTGGAAACCCTTGCAGCTGAAATAGTACTATTCTGCAATGATGTAGGCCCAAGATTCAAAGAAAGCACTGAGCAGAAACCCAATGTAGCATTTGGAAGGGTGTTGCAGAATGTAGTGGAAATTGCTTCGGTTGGGAACTGGCCACATTTTTTCATTAGGTTCTGTGGGCTCACTTCCATTTGTTTACAAGTTCCTTGAATTCACTTAAAGACCAGAGTAGGAAGGCTCCTGGTTCTCCTTCCCTGCACCACATTAGTGAATTTAAATGGTTTTATGACAATTCATGATTGTTCTCATGGCCACTATTACTGGGATGAGCTTTGAATTCCAGATTTTCATTTGAATTTAATTTCTACCAGCTGCTATGGTACAATTTATACTTGTGCTTCCAGAATGTTTGTTGGATCTTTGGAATCCATATACCAAACTATTTATTTCAGGTTTGAAAAGGAATAGAAACTTCTTGCCAAGCAGTGTTTTCAAGCTCAGCAGGATGTGTCAAATGGTCTGGAGTGGATTGGCAACGAACATTCACCTTTGTTTGATTTTCCTTCCTGTTGACTTTAGGGCTTATCACTTGTAAATTGCGATTTACCCCTCCACCCATCCCCTATTGTATTATAACTCTTGATGTGGTTGAAATTTTTATTGGTAAATAGAATTGAAACTAACTGATGCAGTTTATTTGTGTCCTTATTGACCTCAGACTACTGAATCAGTAAAAGCAGTGTAAGTAAAATTCTTGTGATGTTTCGTTTGACAGGTTTACAGAGAAAGGCAATCTAGAGGTGCTACTTTTCACTATTCAAAGCAAAATGAGAGCTAACAACCAGAAAGTCTATATACCACGAGAAGGCAAACTGATCTCCGATATTAACAAGGTGACAAACCCTGCTTGTGACTTTATGAAAAAACTAAATGTACTATGAAATGTAGAGTGCAGGATTGGCATTGAATCACTACTGCAAATGGCTTAATTTCTCATCTGAAGGATGATTCAACACAATGATTTGATTTTTGTGGCTATTGCTTCTCCTTGGTTTCATAAACCACTCAGTCCCCTGCATCATTGCTGTGAGGGAACGAAAATTTGCAAAATGAAGTGGCTTCTATTTACGCAATACCTCACAAAACCTCACCACCTCCAAAAGACTTCTCTTTTGTCCCTTTGATATAGTCAAACAAAGGAACACGGTAGTCAGTTGGTACACAGCAAGCAGTACAATATGACCAGGTGCAAAAACAAAATATTGCCAATGCTCGAAAACTGAAATTAAAAACAAAAAAAATGCTATAAATGCTCATTAAATAAGGCAACATTTATAGAAAGAGAAACGGAGTTACCGTTTCAGATTGAGATGATCTTTCATTAGAAGTTTAGTTGCTCAGTTCTGATCTCAGGTCACCACGACCTGAAGCATAGACCTTGTTTTTTTTCTGCAGCTACTATCTGACATGCTGAGTATTTCTGACATTTTCTTGTGATTATGACCAGATGATCTGTTTCGTGTGATGCTGCTCAAGGATTAAATACTTAATCGGGCTTTTGGGGAAAACTTCCCAGCTCCTCTTAGAAGCAACGGCTAGTTTCATTTGTTTGGGTCCCTGAGAGGATAGCTGGAGTCTCTTTTTAATATTTCATCTTGTGGCTGTTCTATGGTAGATGAGGTGTGTGCATAATATTTAGGTGGTGTTGAAAGCATGAATCCAGAGTAGGAAGTCTGGTCAGTGGGATAAGAGGGAAAGTTTATTAACTTAAATTGGTGAAATAATCCAGCTCGTAAGAGCACAAATATTTTGAGCTGATCAGAACAAAGTTGAATGCTGACCAGAATCATTTGGAAATCTCGCATACAATCCTCTGCATGCCTGTTAGTGCTGTTGCTGCAGTAGCATTGAGCTGAGAGCAGGCAGTTTATTGCACAGATCAGACAGTTGGTTTCTGTTAATTTCTCAGCCCCTCTCCTGTTTTTCCATTCGCCATTTAGGCCTTTCCCTAAAGGATTACTCTCCATTTAAGACGGCACATAAATAACATGGCTCTACTTCTCAAACTCATCAGCAGTGCTGTGTAATGTTATGCTTTGCAGGCTCCTTATCTATAATTTTACCTGCCATATTTTGCATCAACTCTTTCCTCAAGTGTCATGTTCTCAGTGTTCCAGCATTAATCCATAAGTCAGGGAGACACTAGCACGTGTTCTTTTTTGATGCCATCATCGGTTTTCCAAGCCAGATGCACATACATAGAAAAATAAATATTTACATCTGTATGACCCCTTTCACTGCTTCCAGTGTCTCAAAATTGCTCAAAAGAAAATCAAGTGTGGTTACCACTTTACTATTGGAAATGTGACAGTCAATTTAAGCACAACAGGATCCTGCAAACAGCAATGTGATGGTCACCACGTGACACAGGAGAGAACTCGACACTTTTTCCTTGTGGTAGTGGCCATGGGATCTTTTATGCCCATCTGAGAGGGAAGAAACCATCTCACTATTCAATTCAGACAGTAACTAAGGTATATGACAGTACTGATAGACCTTATATACAGCTGTGGACATTAAATGCTAACGGACTAATTGGTTATGGATGCAAATGAACCTGATTCTGTCCACCCTTAACAACCATATGCATGCAGAGATGACTCAAGTGAGATCAGTAGATGGTCTACCCTTGAGGTTCTCAGGCCATTTGCTAGATCTTTGTGCATTGTTTGGTTCTTGTTACTTGAGATAGTGCATTTATCTACTTTGAGTTCTGATACTTAATGTTCAGGTAGCCATGATAACCTGTACATGAAAATAAGTGCTTTCACCACAGAGAGAGTGTCTCCTATGTCTTGTTTCTGTCCCATCCAGGCCTGGGAAAGACTGGAAAAAGCAGAGCATGAGAGGGAACTAGCCTTGCGAACTGAACTCATCCGACAGGAGAAACTGGAACAACTTGCTCACCGATTTGATCGCAAAGCAGCTATGAGAGAGACCTGGCTGAGTGAAAATCAACGTCTTGTTTCCCAGGTAAGGAAAGACAGACACGCTCGAAAGCCTGTAACTCTATACTGTTACAGAGACACTGCCTGAAGTACAGGTGGAGCATTGTGTACTACATGACCTGCAGATTCAAGCACTGATACCAATAACAATGCCAAAATTTGTAGGGTCAAAAAGGCACTTAATTAGCTAAATCTCTGCTTTCAAATCATCTTGTACCAGCTCTGCATTTTCATCAGAAACTGTCGCCTCTATATGCATCATGTTAGTTCCATTATACTATCTGATTCAGCATCTTTCCTGTGATCATTTACAGTTTGGATGAAAAATTCTGTGCAGTTTCCCTTTAAACTCACTGACACCTAATTTCTGTCTCCTCGGACTTGAACCCAGTGTCAAAGAAAATGATTTTCTAGATCAAATTTGAAAAATTATCCTTATAATCTTGAAAACCTTCGAAAAGGACACCTCAAGGTTTCTTTACCACAAAAGTAAAATTATTTCCGTTATATTTGCATATTTTCTCAACAGAGGAACTTGTTCCAGAATTCCTTACACAGTGGCAGAATATGTACTGATAAAAGAGAAAATGTCTTGCAAACATTGAAAATCTAAATTTGAAACCGGGTGGCCCACATCTATGTCAGCCTGTGAAAGTGATAAAATGATTTGAGTGGAACTCGTCATTAGTTTTAATTTGCTCACAGTGCTCTTTGGTGTTTTGTTTGTATAAAACATCTGTACAGAATTGTGGAACAGCTTCACAAGCTAAGTACTTCCATTTTCTTTCTCTAAATGTTATGACTTACAATCAGCAGTTGTTTATTTGGAGGCTGTACATTAGCTGACAGTGCTCAAGAGAGTTGTTACTCAAGAGTAGAGCTCTAGCTGTGTCCTGACACTTCTGATTGCTTAAACCTTACATATGCCTTTTCAACATTGCTTGAGCAGAATATCGGTTCCCACCAAGGACAGCAAACAAGCTCCAACTCAAATATGCTGAAAGCAGTGTGCCAGCCCTCAGTAAAACATTGTGAATGAAATTTTAGCTCCAGTTAAATACATAGGGCATTGTGCCTGCCAAGATAACATAATGGGTAGATACTAAACTAACTCCCAAGACATGCTGGGTAAGCCACCTGCAGGGGAAAATCACGTTTCACATTGCAGCCATGCAATCAAAACTCCCATGCAATGTATTTGTAAACTTATATTTATGAAGGGAAGGGATTTCCTTGGAAGCTACTTCTACTCTGCTGTTATAACTCCACCATGGGTTTCAGATTTCACATTATCCATCAGTGGTTCCTATTTCAATTTCAGGTCCAATTTACCTCACAGAAGTGGCCATCAATGTCCCTTCATTTGAGGATTATATCTACCCTGGGTCAAGCGGTTCTACCCTGAATCTTAGAATTATAGAATCCCCACATTGAGTTCCCACTGACCCTCCAAAGAGGATCCCACTAAGACCCCCTCTCACTACCCTATCCCTGTAACCCTACATTTCACATGGCTAATCCATCTATCCTGCATATCTTTGGACAGTAGGGTAAACCTGACCACTCAGAGGAAACTCAAGCAGACATGGGCGAACGTGCAAACTCCACACAGACAGCCACCCAAGGCTGGAATCAAACCTTGGTCCTTGGCACTGTGAGTCAGCAGTGCTAACCACTGAGCCACCATGCTGCCCTAAATCTTCAGACTTAATGTGAATTGGGCCGTTTCCTGACTTTGTTGATTGTTGAGTACATGAGGCAGAGCATCCGACAAGGTAGTGGAATTTGGAATGTGAAATTTACCTCCATCAACTCAACTATTCGCAGTTATTTCTCTTCACAGAAATTCAAAATTGACAGGCAAAAATTGACAACTGAATCATCAAGTCTGATGGAATTAATAGTAAACACTTCCTCCTCCTTTCCCCCGCAGTCCACTCCTTCCAATGCAATCTCCTTGGAGAGGCAAAAACCCAAGGACCAATACTCTTTTTAAATTGAACTTTTTTTGTTTTAAGGACAATTTTGGAATAGATCTGGCAGCAGTGGAGGCTGCCACAAGGAAGCATGAAGCCATTGAGACAGACATTAATGCCTATAATGAGCGTGTCCAGGCTGTGGTGGCTGTAGCCAAGGAACTGGAGGCTGAACGTTACTACGACATCAAACGCATCACAGTCAGGAAGGACAATGTTATTCGCCTGTGGGACTACCTTCGGGAGCTGCTGCATGCACGTCGTGAACGTCTCATGAGGAATCTCGAATTGCAGAAGATGTTTCAGGAAATGCTACACATCGTGGATTGGATGGAAGATATGAAGGTTGGTAGCATGCTGGGCAGCTTGTGTGCTTTACTGCATGCTTCGTGTAAAAGAACCTCTATATCAACATTTGTTTTATAGTGTGTTGAGAAGAATTCTGAGGGGCACCTCCAGGCTTGAGAGAAACTTGAAGCATATACCACTGTCTCAAAGAAACTTTTGTGGGAAGGACAGAGTAGGCAATAGGATTAACGAGGTTGTACTTCAAAGAATTGGGGTACAGGAACTGAAAGAAGTGATGGGGAGGAGAAAGCAGGTCAACGGCAGTGATCCATTAACATCAAAGCTTTGTCTGGAGTAGTCTGCTGGAAATGACTTGAATTGGTCAAGATTAGACAATGGAAGAATTTTGACATGAAGATCTAAAAACCACAAGGAATAACCTAAAACCCAGTAATATGAGTGTCTGTAAGCATAATACTTAGGTTACTGGACAGATCACTGGGTGCATGCATTCTAATCCCACATTACAGCTGAAGAATCTAAACTGAATTAAATAAATCAGGAATAAAAAACTAATACAGGGGAACCTCGATTATCCGAACGAGATGGGTAGACACTACTTCATTTGGATAATCAATTATTTGGTTAATCGATTAAATGCCTTTTCTCTGAGGCTCGGAGTTTTTAAAATCTGCTGCCCGTTCAGGAGACTGCAGCAGCACACAGCGCTCGAGACCCTGCTCCCAACACCACCCCTGCCTCTGTCCAACAGCACATCCTCCCTACCCCCCTCCCCCACCCCAGCACAAAGCGCGCGAGTCCCCACCCCGAGAAAAGTAGGCAGTTTACAGCAATTGAGTACTGGGTGATCTACTTGTGGTTACAGCTGTGCCTGGCTGTAATATTGCTATAAATTCCTCCAATCTGCACCATTCTTAACTGAGGTTAGTAACATTTTGAAATATAAGAAATGTGTTTTTGTGTAATGTTTGGAGACTTTGTGAATATGCCTACATTGGTATGTGTTGGTACCTATAATGTTATAGAAGTGTTACTGTTGCTCGTAATTGAATTGGAAATGCTACAGCTGCAGGCTGGTCATGAATATGCATCTCACAATTATGATACTGAGCCTTATCTCTGAGTGTTTCTTTTAGAGCCGCTTGCAGTCACAAGATTATGGCAAACACCTGCATGGTGTTGAGGACCTGCTTCAGACGCACACATTGGTGGAGGCAGATATCGCAGTCCAGGCAGAACGAGTTAAAACAGTTAACACTGGTGCGCAGAAATTCATTATCGGTGAGGAAGGTATGACCAAAACATCTGCAGCATTTCACTCTGCTGCAAGGCAGTGCCATTTGCTCAACGTGCTTCTGCTTAGAATGTGATGTGTCTTGCTGTTTATAGATACTACACCTTGTTCCGCGGAGAGATTGAACTGGCATTCTACGTTTTCTGCTCTCATGATAAAGAAGTCAAAGATATGCTATTGTGTGGCAGTACTATCCTACAGCAAGTGCAAATGCCTTATTAAAATAGAGCACTTGGACTTTGATTTCTACTACTGTGTGGAGCCTTATTTTAGCAGCAACCCAAATGACACAGTTAAGGTAGCAGAGCAAGTATTTGCTGCTGCGACTTGAGTTGTGTCATCCTGAAAAATTAACAGTGCTGAGATGGAGGTCTTAACAAAGACATTGCTAAGGATTGGAATTCTTAACATAACATTATGGAGCAGTATTAGCTTAGTAACAGCATTGCAGCTGAAACACTTTATATTACTGAAATAGTGGGGCTACAGATTAAAGGACAAGTTCCTACAATGTCACCCACTTTTTTTTTATCTGGTTATGAGATCTACTTTTGAGATTATTCGCCTTAACTTAGTAAATAGCCAAAACTGCAAATTGCATTCACATTCAAAACGGGTGCCATTGTATGTTTGTGAATGGGAAACTTCCTCCCTCATGCACCTGTCTACAGTGTATATGTTTTTACTGGATAGTTGTGATGGCAATAGACTTTACTGTCATAAAAGATATATGAAATAAGAACTAGGCTAGGCAATATGCCCCCTGAGGTTTGTTCTGCCATTCAAATAAGATCGTGTCTGATAGAAGCTTAACCTCAACTTCACTTTGCTGTCTTGTTTCTGTAACCCTTGACTCCCCTGTAGTTCAAGAATCTTATCTATTTCGGCCGTGGATATATTCAGTGACTCGGCTTCTGACTGCATTTTCAGTGATCAAAATAACATCTTGCATAAGAGTATCTATTCAGAACAAGGCTGGTGAAGACTGCAGAGTTGTGGCTGCAGTGAGAATATTGACATGTTGACATGTTTCATTGTATCTGGTTTCCTTTACCACAGCAGTTCAAGGGGAATCATGTCCTACCTGAATATTCCCAAATTTGTAAATCGTCTGGAGCAATTTCTGGCCCAGGGCTTCTTGTCATCTTATTGGCATGTGAAACAGGAGAGAACCTCATTGAACAGATGAAGGAACAGTGACTTAGTGATTTCAGTTGGCAGTCAGGATTATCTTATTGTTGGTCTCTGCCCAGCCAAGATTTAACTGAGGGTAAAAGTGGAAGATTTAATCATTATACCATTCAACCACTTTGAATCTGGCATTTTCACAGCCTCAGAACATTAAGTACTCAGCTTCACACATGATAAATGTCAAAATGTGAATTATTTGTTGCAGTGTAGTACACTGAAAGAACCACTTGCCTTACTGACATGGACTGAA
Organism: Hemiscyllium ocellatum; assembly: GCF_020745735.1. NCBI lineage: Eukaryota > Metazoa > Chordata > Chondrichthyes > Orectolobiformes > Hemiscylliidae > Hemiscyllium > Hemiscyllium ocellatum. Next base: position 6,962,553 of record NC_083446.1, read on the forward strand.
AGCAGATTATGCTGTTCTAAGCTACTTTGCTAAGGTAACCTGCTAGAAATCTATAGGGTGTTGCTGAGGCTGTACCTGGAGTTTGGTCTCCCTTTTTAAGGAGCAATATACTTGCATTGGAATCATTTCAGAGAAGGTTCACCAAGTTCATTTCTGGGCTGCAATAGTTATCTTATGAGGAAAGGATATGTAGGTTGAACATTACCAGCTGGAAATAAAGAGAGATGATCTTATTGAAACAAAGTTTTGAAGCGGGTTGACAAGATAGATACTAAGAAATGTTTCCCCTAATTGGAGTAGTCTAGAACTAGGGAGCAGAGATTCAAAACAATGGGACCCCCACTAAATGCAAATAAAAAGAAATTTATCTCTCAAAGGAGTGTTAATCTTTGCAACTTTCTACTTGAGAGAGCACTGGAAACTGGTCATTGAACATATTCAAGGCTCAATGAAATGGTTTTTCACTTACAGGGGAGTTGAGGGTTAAGGGACAGAAATTGGGATTAAAGCCACAATTAGATCAGCCATTATCTTACTGACTTATGGAGCAAGCACAAAGCACTGAAATGCTTGCACCTTTTTTTATGTTCTACTCTTTATCATTTGCAACTGCATTGTAACTAATTGTGCATTGAAGAACTGTAGATGGTTAGCCGATGGGTCAAAAAAGGATCATTTACATTTCTCTTCCTAAATAGCATTTATCTCCCTGCTAGGTTACAAGCCGTGCGACCCTCAGATTGTCCAAGACCGTGTCACACACTTGGATCTTTGCTATCAGGAGCTATGCAAACTTGCAGCAGAGCGTCGCGCAAAGCTCGAGGAGTCGCGGCGCCTTTGGAAGTTCTTCTGGGAGATGGGCGAAGAGGAGTCCTGGATCCGGGAGAAAGAGCAAATCATGTCATCAGAAGATTATGGCAAGGATCTGACCAGTGTCATGATGCTAATCAGCAAGCACAATTCTTTCAAGGATGAAATGAGCGGCCGCAGTGGTCCTCTGCAGCAAACAATAAAGGAGGGAGAGGGTTTAATTGAAGAGGGGCACTTTGGGGCCAGTGAAGTCAAGGAGAAAATTGAGGACATTCGAGGACTATGGGCACATTTGGAGGAGTTGGCAGCCTTGCGGGAGCAGAGATTGTATGAGATTTCCAATCTGTACCAATTCCAAGCAGATGCCAACGACATCGAGGCTTGGATTCTTGACACCCTGCGCATTGTGACCAGCAGTGACGTCGGACACGACGAGTACTCCACACAAACCCTAGCCAAAAAACACAAGGACATAGAAGAGGAAATTCACAACCACAGGCCCACCATTGATGCCTTGCATGAGCAAGCCCGAAGCCTGCCGGCTGACTTTGCCCAGTCACCAGAGGTAGATGGCAGGCTTCCTGCCATTGAACAGAGGTATGAGGAGCTGGTTGCCCTTGCACAACAGCGGAAACAGGCCCTGCAGGATGCACTGGCACTTTACAAGATGTTCAGTGAGGCAGACGCCTGTACACTTTGGATTGACGAGAAAGAGCAGTGGCTGAACACCATGGAGATCCCTGAGAAACTTGAGGACTTGGAAGTTGTTCAGCACAGGTATGACTTTAGTGAATGCTGAATGCAAGTATGATCTGCCTACGAGCTTTACTCACCTACATGAGGCACCGAGCCCATATTTTGTACTTAAGCTAATTAAGGTAGTTAAGTAAATCATAGACTACTCTCTGAGTTTAAAAAATTCTTCCAATCTTGGTGCTCACTCTCTTAGTGATAGTTTAAAATTAATTTTCATTACCAGTTGCCTTCCCTTTTTCACTCTGAATTGATTATAATTATAAAAGTTTATATTAAATCCCCCTTCCTGCTTGCTTCTGCTCAGGTGTAAATAGTTTCCATTATGGAAAGAACATTAAGACTCCAGGAGTAATTAAAATCACTTTTATATGATGATACTGTGCATAAGAGACCACAGGTACAAGGGAAGTTTTAGATCCCTGGGCTATTTCCAATGGGACAGACATGATCAAGATGAGGGGCTTTGATAGAAATCTTGAAAGAATTGCCAGTCTTTGAAAAAAGCCAGAGACAAAAAAAAACCTGCAGATGCTGGAATCCAAAATAGACAGGCAGGAAGGTGGAAAAGCACAGCAAGCCAGGTAGCATCAGGAGATGGAGCATTCTCTTCTCATTGACTAGTATTCCTTCACCAACTTACCATTGCAAACAGATTAACGAATAGTTTTTCTCTAAACCTTGCCATTGTTCTCAACATAAACAGCAATTGGATTTCAAAGCTAATTGTTTCACTTTGATGTCTTAAAACCATGATGAGATGCTGATTACTAAATTAGGGGCTTTAAATTTTGGAATTCTTTCCCAAACTAGTCATCTCTCTTCTTGATGATACTTTCAACTAGGTTTTGGTCACATCATCATATTGAACAGGTAACTACATTAAAGACAATGCACAACAATAACTCATGTAGGTGTATGTTACTGTTACTCTTAAGTTGAATTAATTTGAATAATTTGGATACTTTTCCTTTTTGCTTTCATACTAGGTTTGAAACACTTGAGCCAGAGATGAACAACCAAGCTTCCCGCATTGCTTCAGTCAACCAGGTTGCCAGTCAGTTATTAAGCAGCGAGCACCGTAACAAAGACGAGGTCACTGCTATGAAAGACCAGCTCAACAGAAGGTGAGTCCAGCAGAATTGTACAAAGATTTCTTACCTTCTAATTGTCTAGATACAACAAGGGAATTTCTTTATCCGAAGTGTTCTGGGGATCTGGATTCAAATCCTGCCATGGCAGATGGTGAATTTTGAATTCAATAAATATCTGGAATTGAGAGTCTAATGATGACTATAAACCCATGGTTGATTGTTGGAAAATCCAATCTGGTTCACAAATGTCTTTAATATTTGTTTCAGCTGGGATCAGTTCCGTGGCCTTGCAGATCAGAAGAAGGAGGCGCTCAGCTCTGCCCTCAGCATTCAGAATTACCACCTTGAGTGTAATGAGACTAAATCATGGATTAAAGAGAAGACCAAAGTTATTGAGTCTACTCAGAGTCTTGGAAATGATCTGGCTGGTGTAATGGCCCTTCAACGCAAGTTAACTGGCATGGAGCGGGACTTGGAGGCCATTCAGGGCAAACTGGATGACTTGCAGAAAGAAGCAGAAAAACTTGCCTCAGAGCATCCAGAGCAGGCAGAAGCCATCTTGGCCAGGCTTTCAGAAATCAGTGGTGTGTGGGAGGACCTAAAGGACACCTTGAAAAAAAGAGAAGAATCACTGGGTGAAGCCAGCAAGCTGCAGGAGTTCCTGAGGGACCTGGATGATTTTCAGTCATGGCTGTCTCGAACGCAGACTGCCATTGCTTCAGAGGATATGGCTACATCGCTGTCAGATGCAGAGAAGCTCCTCACCCAGCATGAAAATATCAAGAATGAGATTGATAACTATAAGAATGATTATGAAAGGATGCGTAAGGTCGGGGAGGAGGTGACACAAGACCAAACTGATGCTCAGTATATGTTCCTGCACCAGAGGCTCCAGGCTCTAGATACAGGATGGAATGAACTGAGCCAGATGTGGGAGAACCGGCATGACCTCCTGGCACAGGTGTACGGCTATCAGATCTTCCTGCGTGATGTTAAACAGGCAGAAGGGTTCCTAAATAATCAGGTACAGTTATGATTGACTAATCCATACAGTCAGATGGCCAGGGCCTGTTGTTGACCGAATGATATTCGTTTTAGTAACCATTTGTGAGAAATTCTCCAGTGGCAGGAGGGTCAGTAACCAGAGAATGCAGATTAAAATTTATTGACAGGAAATGTCTGGGAGGAAATTAGTTAAAATAAATGGTTTACTAAGAAAGCTGATTTAGAAATCACTGCTGAAAAAGGTAGATAAAACTTCCAAAAGGAAATTGAGTATAGGCTTAAAAAGGACGAAAGAGTGACAAGGGTATAGATGAAGTCTAGAAAACCAATTTGATAGCTATTTCAGAAACCAAACACACAGGCACACTGGCCCAGGGGTTTTGCTGCTGATTGCTGTTTACTCACCAGTGATGAAATTATGTCAGGTAAGAACATGATACCTCATTATGTGAATAATGGGAGAGGTGCAGGAAGCCTATAGAGCAGTAACTTCAGGAGAAAGACATGAATCAGTAATTCCAGCTACGACTGACTTACACATTGTTTTCCTTTAATTTCAGGAGTATATGTTGTCACACACAGAGATGCCTGCTACCCTGGAGATGGCAGAGGCTGCCATTAAGAAGCATGAGGATATCGAGACCACCATGGATGCCAATGAGGAAAAAATCAACAGTGTAGTGGAATCAGGAAAAAAACTTATGAGCGAGGGGAATGTTCATGCCGACAAAATCAAAGAGAAAGTGGACTCCATTGATGAACGGTTGGTTTTGTCCATTATTTATGTATGGAATTGTCCAGAGCTTGACCACTGGCAATCCTTCTATCATCCAATGCCGGTGTTGCAGTTGTGGAAGAAGATTTGAGTTATTGTCTCTGCTATTTATAAAGATTTTAGTTTTTATAACTGTCCCAAGTGTAAGATACATATCCTGCTAGTTTTTCAAAACATAAACTCTCGACCTGTTCACTGGATGTTCTTACACTTAAAGGATATTTATATTTGTTGCTGTAATAGAAATGAGGCTGAGCACAACTGTCAGGTCAATAAAACAAAATTCCTAGAACTCTCTCTCTCTCTCTCTCTCTCTCCCCCCCCCCCCCCCCCCCACCCCACTCCCCCCATCTCAGACTGAGTGATTCTGCCCAACATAAACAGACCCCTACACTAGAAGCATTGTGTTGATACCAACTTCAAATGGTTAATTGTCCCGTCAATTCCTCAAGTTGAAACTCTGTCTGTTCCTTTTGAGTGCACTTCATACAGACCCTAGGAATGGGGTGCTGCCTTGCCAAAAGTTGCCTTCTTTATCATGAAAGTGCATTAAAAGGAGGCCCAATCTGCATGTGCAGATGGGTAATAACAAACCTGTCTCACATGAAGAAAAACAGGGCTCCCACACACTGCAGCATTCCTTTCAACCAGCACTGGAAATGAGAAAGAAATTGCTTAACTCATCATTCTCCCCTTTACTATTTGCAGCATATTGCTATAGTTGAAAGTTGCACTTTCAATCTTCACAAAAGTTACTGTTTTCAAAGAAAATTCATAATGTAAATTGATTGAAGATTTTTGACAATATAGAGTCATATAGTACAACACAAAACAGACCCTTAGGCCCAATTTGTCCATGCCAACCAGATATCCTAACGTAATCTAGTGCCATTTGCCAGCACTTGGCCCATATCCCTCTAAAGTCTTCGTATTCATATAACCATACTGATGTCTTTTAAATGCTGTAATTATACCAGCCTCTACCACTTCCTCTGACAGCAGCACCACCCTCTGTGTGAAAACGTTGCCCCTTAGGCCCCTTTTATATCTTTCCCCTTTCACCCTAAACCTATGTCCTCTGGTTCTGGACTACCCCACCCTAGGGAAAAGACCTTGCCTATTTATCCTATCCATGTCTCTCATGATCAAAATTTGTGAGAAGATTTGTAGCTCGGGTGCTCGTTGTTGTGGTTCTGTTCACCAAGCTGGGAGTTTTTGTTGCAAACGTTTCGTCCCCTTTCTAGGTGACATCCTCAGTGCTTGGGAGCCTCCTGTGAAGCGCTTCTGTGCTGATTCCTCCGACATTATAGTGGTTAAATGCTGGAGGAATCAGCACAGAAGCGCTTCACAGGAGGCTCCCAAGCACTGAGGATGTCACCTAGAAAGGGGACGAAACGTTTGCAACAAAAACTCCCAGCTCGGCGAACAGAACCACAACAACATGCCTCTCATGACTTTATAAACCTCTCTATTGTCCCCCCTCAGCCTCTGAAGCTCCAGGGAAAACAGCCTCAGCCTATTCAGCCTCTCCCTATAGCTGAAATCTTCCAACCTTGGCAACACATTTTGTAAATCTTTTCTGAACCCTTTCAAGTTACACAACATCCTTCCAATAGGAAGGAGACCAGAATTGCACACAATATTCCAAAAGTGGCCTAACCAAAGTCCTGTATAGCCACAACTTGACCTCCCAACTCCTATACTCAATGCTCTGACCAATAAAGGAAAGCATACCAAACACTTTCTTCACTGTCCAATCTACCTACAACTCCACTTTCAAGGAATTATGAATCTGCACTCCAAGGTCTCTTTGTTCAGCAATACTCCCCAGAACCTTACCATTAAGTGTATAAGTCCTGTTCTGATCTGCTTTTCCAAAATGCAGCATCTTGTGTTTATCTAAATTAAACTCCATCTGCCACTCCTCAGCCCATTGGTCTATCTGATCAAGAATCTGTTGTACTCTGAGGTAACTTTCTTCACTGTCCACTGCACCTCCAATTGTCATGTCATCAGCAAATTTACTAACTATACCTCCTATTTTCACATCCACATCATTTATATAAATGACGAAAAGCAGTGGACCCAGCACCGATCCTTGTGGCACACCACTGGTCACAGGCCTCCAGTCTGAAAAGCAACCCTCCACCACCATCCTCTATCTCTACCTTCAAGCCAGTTCTGTATCTAAATGGCTAGTTCTCCCAGTATTCCAATAGGTCTAACCTTGCTAACCAGTCTCCCATGAGGAACCTTGTCAAACGCCTTACTGAAGTCCATACAGATCACGCTGACTGCTCTGCCCTCATCAATCCTCTTTGTTACTTCTTCAAAAAACTGAATCAAGTTCATGAGACATGATTCCCCACGCACTAGTTGAAGAGTTAGATGGCTGCACTACCTACTTCAATAAGTAGAATTTTTTTTTTAGATCAGTTTGAATAGAAATTTTCTGCTTTTGATTATCCTTCTGTAGTAATTCTAAGGCTTGAAAACCATGACTTCCATATGTCTGCTGATACCAATACCATTGTAGATTCCAGTTTAAATTTCACTTCAGATGTTAAAATTTTCAGACACAGAAGGAATCGCAAAGCTGCCAGCGACCTTGCCAGCCGACTCAAGGATAACTTGGAGCTGCAGAAATTCCTTCAAGATTGCCAGGAGGTAATTTTATTTTCATTTGGTCGGAGTATACAGGCCTTGGTACTGACCACACAAAGCGGTTGCACTACGGATTCCATGATGGGAATGCTTTAAAGTGAACAGGAAATGTCCAGTGGTCTACATGTTCTGAATCTGTATGGTAACATGGGTGATTCTGCAGGTAATTTTTGAAAGGAAGTTGGATGTATACTTGAAAAGGGGAACTTTGCAGGGCTGAGCAGGAGGAGAGCCAGCACAGAGATGTTCTGATAAATGATCCCCTCCTCTCCTGTGAGAATCCAGACTGAGATTAACCAGGTCAGCAGGGTTAGAAACATTTTACAGAAACTTATACTGTGGAGTAACCCAACATAGATAGGACTGTGTTCTCAATTTTCAGGGGCGTCTTTCAAACCTAAATATTCCTCAGAAAGAAAATCATTGATAGTTCAAACCCCCCCCAAACTCGGTATAGTAGCTGTGCTTCACAGTTGAACCTAAAATTGTACACAAGCTTAAAAAAAGACCTGTTTCATTGATCAGACTGATCACAGATCTTCTCTGTACACTTGACAAGATTTACTCTTGTGCATCTCCTAGTGGCCCTTTATAGAAGAGGTTTCACAGATTACTGGGAATAGGTCAACAAAGCAAAATCAAAAGAAACCCCAAAGGAAACATTTATAAATATTTAAAAAGTGCTTCTGGTTATAGTCTTGCATAAAAGTCATTCTCTAAAAATACCGCACTACAGATACACACACATTAAAGAATGAATCAAATTATGTTGGCTTGAAGTCATTTGTACTGAACATAAAAGGCCTCGAGTCTGGCATAGAACAGATGCAGAATGGTGCCTGCAGAGTGCAGTGTAAGTGCCATCCAATTAAAGTGACAGTCTGAGATGGAAAGGTTTAATGGCAGAAAGTGTAGCCAGCATTAGAATTGTGGGGTCAAAGTCTGTGATTTCAGGATATGTGCTATGGAGGCATATAAAAATGTCATGCATACTGTGACCATTTGAATTGCGAAAATTAACCAAAACAGTTAAATTATGCATTGTGCTCAAAGTGTTCAGCTAAATAATACTAGAGTATCATGCAGGACTATAGTTTGGTCACAGGTAGAATAGGTTGAGGTAATAGAGTCATAGAGATGTACAGCATAGAAATAGACCCTTCATCAAACTCACCCATGCGGACCAGATATCCTAAATTGATTTAGTCCCATTTGCCAGCATTTGGCCCATATCCCACTAAACCCTTTTTGTTCGTATACTCATTCAGATGCTCTTTAAATGTTGTAATTATGCCAGCCTCTGCCACTTCCTGTGGCAGTTCATTCTATACACTCTCTGCATGAAAAAATTGCCCTTAGGCCCCTCTTAAATCTTTCCATTTTCATCTTAAACCTATACCCTCTAGTTTTGGATTTGCTATCCTGGGGAAAAGACCTTGACTATTCACTCTATTCATGCCCTCATGATTTTACAAACCTCTATAAAGTCACCCCTCAGCCTCCAATGCTCCAGGGAAAATAGTCCCAACCTGTTCTTATGACTCAAATCCTCCAATCCTGGCAACATCCTTGTAAATCTTTTCTGCACCCTTTCAAGTTTTACAAAATGTTTCCTATAGCACTAAGACAAGAATTGAATGCAGGATTCCAAAGCTGACCTAACCAATACCCTGTACAGCTGCAACATGACCTCCCAACTCCTATACTGAAATGATCAAAAGCATTGCAAAAGAAGTGTATTGACACTGTGAACAAATTAATCCACCTGATTAACTAAAGTGTATCAGCTACAGATAAAGGAAAAATGTGATTTATAGCACTGACCTGTACCTCTTTTCCCAGAGTTTATTTGCAAAATAGTCCAAATGCGTTTTATCTCACTTCCCAGGATTCAACGCATGCTGCCATTTGTTGATTAAATTAATCCAGCTTCCTGGTCCCTGCCATGCTCCCTGATCAGGATGGCTTGCTGTCATCTGCTCAAAATATAGCTGACTGTGTAATTGAAATGACAAAGAACAGTGGTGGGAGGGATAGGAAGATGCATATAGCAGCTTCAAAAATAAATCCTTTGCTCCAGAGATACGTTTATGCAGTTGTTTAAAAGACATAATTGCAAGTCCACACTCACTTCTTTCCATCCATCTTCATCTAAACCCATCAATGTATCATCTGTCCTTTTGAATACTCAGCTCAATGGTTTTTTTTGTTGGATAATAGATTTCACGAGATATAGAGCATTGAGATAAACTGAATTAAGATCAACCATGATCTAAACCATAGAACAGTACAGCTTAGTACAGACCCATTGGGCCTCGATGTTGTGCGACCTTTTATCCTACTCTAAGATCAAACTAAGTTACATACCCTTCATTTTACTATCGTCCATATGCCTATCCAAGAGTCACTTAAATGTCCCTAATGTATCTGACTCTACTACTGCTGCTGGCAGTGCATTCCATGCACCCACCACTCTCTGATATCTCCCCGAAAGCTTCCTCCAACCACCTTAAAATTATGACCCCTTGTGATAGCCATTTCCGCCCTGGGAAAAAAATCTCTGACTAACCATTCTATCTATGTGTCCCATCATCTTGTACACCTCTATTACGTCACTTCTCATCATTCTTCACTCCATTGAGAAAAGCCGTAGCTCCTTCAAACTTTCTTCATAAGACATGCCCTCCAGTTCAGGCAGCATCCTGGTAAATTTCCTCTGCACACTCTCTAAAGCTTCCACATCCTTCCTGTAATGAGGCAACCAGAACTGAACACAATATTCCAAGTGAGGTCTAACCAGGGCTTTATAGAGCTGCAGCATAATATCGTGGCCCTTAAATTCAGTCCCCCTGCTAATGAAAGCCAACACACTATATACTACTTGCCAATTTAGGTGGCAACTTTGAGGGATCTATGGACATGGACCCCACAATCCCTCTGTTCCTCCACACTGCTAAGAATCCTGCCTTTAACCCTGTAATCTGCATTCATATTTGACCTTCCAAAATGAAGCATTTCACACTTTTCCAGGTTGCACTCCATCTGCCACTTATTAGCCCAGCTCTGTATCCTGTCAATGTCCCTTACAACCAACAACAGCCTCCACACTATCCACAATTCCATCATCGGCAAATTTAATATCCCACCCTTCCACTTTCTCATCGAAGTCATTCTTAAAAGTCACAAAGAGCAGAGGTAGCAGAACAGATTCCTGCCAAACACCTGTGGTCACCATGCTCCAGGCTGAATTCTTTCTATCTACTACCACCCACTGTTTTCTAAGGACCAGCCAATTCTGTATCCAGACAGCCAACGTTCCCTATATCCCATGCCTCCTTACTTTCTGAATGAGCCTACCATGGGGAACCTTATGAAACATATATGCCTAAAATCCATATACATATTTTCCACTGCTCTACCCATATCAATGTGTTTTGTCAATCCTCAAAGAATTCAGTAAGGCTTGTGAGGCATGAATTGCCCGACACAAAGCCATGCTGACTATCTGTAGTCAAACTATGCTTTTCCAAAATTATAAATCCTATTTCTCAGAATTCTCTCCAATAATCAATGGTAGAAAAAGAGGCACAAGGAACTGAATGACCTGTTCTTGTAATTGCTTTTTTTTTCTGTTTTGCCCAGCTCACACTCTGGATCAATGAAAAGATGTTGACGGCCCAAGATATGTCATACGATGAGGCTCGAAATCTTCACACTAAGTGGCAGAAGCACCAAGCCTTCATGGCAGAACTCGCTTCCAATAAGGACTGGCTGGACAAGATAGACAGGGTAATCATATCTGAGTGCAACTAGCATTGTATGAATATACCGCAATTATATTCCCTAAGTACATTTTAAAATATACTGCATTTCACTGGAACAAGAAGTTGGTGCAACAGATTTCATAGTTAGAAGCCTGTAATCAGGTATCGGCACCAATTCCATTTGTAGGTACACTGAGATCATTATCGTGCACCAGATGAACATTTCCTTCCTGGCTGTCTGGCTACCGGCCTCTCTCTGCCTCAATACTACTTGCCAACTTGTTTCCTTCCTCACAGGGAGTGATAAACATTTGTGATTGTGGGAGAGGCATAAAGAGCCACTAGTGAAATGGCCAGGGAATTAGTGAGCATGGTGGCTAAATTTTGAGAGTAGGGCAGGAAGCAAATTGAAATCCCAGGATGTGAAAAATATAAATTTTATTGGTGCTGCACTAGCTAAAATTTATTTTCATTGTTCAGTACTGTGGATGGTGATATTTGATATAATGATGTGGAGGTGCCGGTGTTGGGTTGGGCAAAGTCAGAAGTCACACAGCACCAGGTTATAGTCCAAAGAGTTTATTTGACATTGCAAGCTTTTGCGGAGCACTACTCCTTCATCAGGTAAAGTCACTTCACCTGACGAAGGAGCAGTGCTCAGAAAGCTTGCGGTTCCCAAGAAAACTGTTGGACTATAACCTGATGTCTTGTGATATTTGATGTACAAAGCTACCTGTGGTGGCACTAACTGTGCGAACCCTGCAATCATGGTGATGGCAAATGCATCCTTAAAAATAGAGGTAGAGAAGAAGATGATTCCTTCAGAAACAATAATCACTCTTATCTCCTGAGGCAGGAACTGATGTCTGCTGGATTATTGAGATGATTTATACTGTGGAATTACAAAAAGAGATAACATTAACAGACATTAAAAGAGTGTGTTCATTTCCTTAATACTGCTGACCTGTTTTTAGGGATGAGGTGGTTAGATGGGCATGATGATAGTACCAACTTACATCACCAAATGAATATAAACGTCAACTCTAATGTCAGCCAGATCCAGTGAATGTGAGCCTAAGGATTCAATAAAGTGATTCTTGCTGGCCACATAATATAGAAAATTCCCGGGAGCCATTTGGATATTAATAGAAGGACTGGGACTCTTTAAATTATTTGGGCAGAAAATGCATTTTCTTCAATTTTTAGCAGACTTGAATTTGTATTATTATAAGCTTTGTGTTTGAATGAGTAGTATTTCTTTTGTTTTTGAATCCCCAATTTGTCAAAATTTCTCCCTCCCATTCCTGAAGATTCTGATTCTTGTCAAGGCACACTTAAAGCTTGCCCGGGGCAAAGTCCTGCGTAATTGTGTGAAACTCCTTGTAGTGCGTGGCAAGTGGCATTAACGTCGAGCTGGATCTCATCCACAGCCTTAATGTGGTTCCAGCAGGAGACACGATTGCATTCTCAAGAGTGAGAACTCTGGATGTTTTCACTTTGAATTGTTTTTTAAAAATTCTTTCATGGGGTGGATTGTTACTGACAAGGCCAGTATTTGTTGCCCATCCCTAATTGCTTTCAAGAAGGTCAGTGCCTTTTTTTTTAGTCATTCACAGGATGATGGGTGTTGCAACATGTCCAAGCAGTTGACTTGGAGCCTTGTGGCACAGTGGTAGTATCCCTGTCTCTGAGCCAGGGCTCTGATTTCACTTGCCTGCGGGTATCTGAACTACAAGTTAGTCATAGGGTGGCAATATGGCTCCGTGTTTAGAACTGCTGCCTCACAGTAACAGTTCAATTCCATCCTTTGGCGAGTTTGCACATTCTCCCCATGTCTGCATGGGTTTCTTCTTGGTACTTCAGACTAAATATGTGCATGTTAGGCAGATTGGCCATGCTAAATTGCTCATAATGTCCAGGCATTACAGGCTAAGTGAATTAGCTGTGGGAAATGCAGGGTTACAGAGATGGGGTAGAGGTTGGGTCTGGGTGTGATGCTGTTTGGAGGGTCAGTGCGGACATGATAGGCTAAATCCCCCGCATAGTAGTTAATGTATGATTCTGTAATTAAAAACAACTAACAGACATTCTTTATTAATTAATCTACCTTGTTGTGCAGGATGGGAAGCAGTTGATATCTGAGAAGCCAGATACTGAACCCATTGTGGAGGAGAAACTCAAATACCTGCACAGGCTCTGGGATGATCTGGAATCCACCACCAAGACTAAAGCACAGTGTCTTTTTGATGCGAACCGCACTGAGTTATTCACACAGAGCTGTGCAGACCTGGACACCTGGCTCAATAATCTGGATGCTCAACTGCAGTCTGATGACCACGGCAAAGATCTGACAAGTGTCAGCATCCTTCTGAAAAAGCAGCAGGTATAGGTGCTGCATAATGCAGACTAAACATGGAAACAGTCCATTCAGTTTTTCAGCAGTCCATTTGCTCTCCACGTTATGTATATCCATCATTCCCTTCATTCACCAAAATTGTTGTCATTCCTGCCTCACCTGCGAACACTGAACATGAATTCTACAGCAACAGAGCTGTGAAACATTCCTCCTGCTCATTTTGTGAATCTTAAGCTAAAACTTGTATTTGTCAGTGGAGGAAGGCATTTGAAGAAGTTAAATCTGACCGCTTCATTGAGCTGAATAGTAAAATGTCAAAAGTGATCAGGTGTTCCTTGATGATGGACATTGCAAAAAAATTAATAATTTTTTAAAGAAGTTATGTTATAATTTTAAAGGACAATGCTTAACTACCTCTTTGAACGTTTAGCAACTTGCTAGCACTGAGCTAAGAGATGTAGCCATTTTGATTAATTAATTCTGTCCATGAACAATTTGTCAAGAGCATTAGTTACAAATAATCACCGGACTTTCTCTGACTATAACCCCACCATTTTCATCCTAAACCGGCTATCCAGAAATGTCTCTTGACTTATTTATTGGCTTCAGAATTATACTCAATTATTCCGGCTTAACATATCTGGAGCTAGGGAAGAAATATTGCTGCGCTTTGTTTCTTGATCCTGAATTGTTAATTTGGTGCCCCATTCCCTTTGTGTCTTGAAGATGCTGGAGAATCAGATGAAAGTCCGACAGAAGGAGGTCGAGGAGTTGAAGCTTCAAGCACAGGCACTTGGACAAGAGGATACTAACATTGTAGAGGTAGATTCCAAACGAAAGAGGGTAGAGGAACGATTCCAGGAGCTACTAAAACCTATTGAAGAAAGAAGGAGGAATCTCATGGCATCCAAAGAGGGCCATCAATTCAACAGGGATTTAGAGGATGAAGTTGTAAGTTCCCTTTTTAATATTTATCTTTAGCAGGCAATTTCTACTTGTACATTCTTCTCACTACATGTCCGAAAGAATTAGGCTGATTTCTTGATGTTTCTGTGCTTCCAGTAGTGGGCAGACAAAAACTGAATGGTCATGACCCTGTTTAATTTTCCATTATTAATTTACAATTAGTGGGCTTCTGTTGCCATGAGAAGGGGTAGAATGGCTCCCCTCTTCTTCCACTCCTTGTTTGACCTTTGAGTATAGGAGTTAGGATGTTGAGGTTATACAGGGCATTGGTGAGGCCTCTTCTGGAGTACAGCATCCAGTTCTGGTCTCCCTGTTATGGGAAGGATATTATTAAGCTAGAAAGGGTTCAGAATAGATTTACTAGGATGTTGCTGGGAATGGAGGGTTTGCATTATAAGGACAGGCTGGGTTGGCTGGGACTTCCTTCACTGGAGTGTAGGTGGTTGAGGTGTGATCTTATAGAGGTTTATGAAATAATGAGGGCTATAGATAAGGTGAATGGCAGGTGTATTTTCCCTAGGATGGGGGATTTCACGACCAGGGGACATGTTTTTAAGCTGAGAGAAGAAAGATTTTAAAAAGACGGGCAATTTTTTTTACACAGAGAGTGGTTCATGTGTGAAATGAATGTCCAGAGGAAGTGGTGGATGTGGGTACAGCTATAATGTTTAAAAGACATTTGGATCAGTACATGAATAAGAAATATTTGGAGGGAAATTTGGTGGATGATTTCTCTTTTGTCTTCTGGAGTCAGAACTTACTGGATTCTGCTCATGGTGGATAGGTTGTCAATTAACAGGCAGTGTTCAAGCTTCCAGGATTGAGAGAAAGAAAGGCAGCGCCCACTCAGGATCTTCCTTCTTCTGCATCTCTGCTGTTTCTGCTCTCCTATCCTAGAGGGAAACAGTTACCTAAAACACAAAAGAGGTGTAGTTAGCTAATCACATGATTCCTTCTCATCAACTGATCAGTTAACCAAACCTTGGCATAAATTGATCAATAATTTAGACATCTTGGCTAGAGGATTATCGATTTAGCCAAGGTCACTTGTTCAAAACAATGATGTCTAATACTGGCTTGTTCCACAAACGTTTCAATATGCGGGTGCTGTCTGGATGTTTTGTGAGTGGGTCAGGAGCTAAGTCCTTCACATTCCTCTGTGCTGATTGTCTCTAATGGGTTGTGCTAGACACCATGACTCAGTATTTTAGGGTACAACCATACAAATGTTCAGCCATTTTAAAAGTTTTTTTAAGAACTGCTGCTATTCAGTCTTTCAAAACTCAACTCATGGTTTCATCCCAATGAATAATTTAAGTCTTTTTAGATACAAACTACGAGTTTTGTTCCAGACCTTTTTGGATTATCACTTCTCCCTGCTCAATATTTCCCCTCTCCGTTGCACCCAGGTAATCCAAAACATACACGAGAAGTAATTCTGCCCCAACTAAGTTGCAGTCTCAATCCTCATCCAGTTGGCAATTCTTCACCTGAGTACAAATATCTATTCAATCCTGAAAGGCATTACAGAGGAACCTAACACTGTTGTCAGCCATGCATCTATGCTTTCACCAGAAATGAATGGATAATCAATCAGCAGTAAATCACAAATCACTTCTTTCCTCTTTCAATCCCAGGATGGCTGAGAGCAGTTACTACCAAATAAACTGAGAATAATTAACAAAGAAAATTTTGCATTGATGTAGCACTGCAGAATGTCTCAGTGAATTGTTTCTGAAATTAAGGCACTGTTGATATTTAGGTAAACACTGCAGCAGCTTTGTGATATACCACCCTCAAAACTGCAATAAATGTAACAAATTACCAGTGAAGTCTTTTTTTCTTAATGTTGATTGGGTAGGAAATTTTAACGAACAAACCAGGAAAATATCTTTGCAGGAAGTTTTTTCTATGACCACAAGGAATGGCAAATATCTAATTTTGAGCACACAGAAAAAGAAATTGCTTGAGAAACTCAGCAGGTCTGGCAGCATCTGTGGAGAGGTATTAGGGTTAATGATTTTGCGTCCAGTCTAGTTCTGAGTTTCTCCAGCAATTTCTGTTTTTGTGTGTTTCAGATCGCCATCATCCACAGTTCTTTGTTTTAATTCAGTTTGGAAGATGGCACTTTGGGCATTGCCAGATTGAGTGAAACAATTTAATTTGTTTCAATACTAATGTTACTGCAACAGCCCTTTAGATAGAAGCATGGAAAATAAGACATTTTCTGTTTTTTAAAAGATTTAGAATCTTGTCAATTCAAAGAAAAGTTAACCCAACATTTATTGTTCTGATTTAGTTGCTCTATCTCTCTCTTTCTCTATCTCTAGCTGTGGATAAATGAACGGATGCCACTGGCAACCTCAACAGATCATGGCAACAACCTGCCAACCGTGCAGCTACTCATTAAAAAGAACCAGGTAAGATGAGAACTAGACATGGGCCATCTAATTGTACATATGTTTTGACAGGGTGCTAAAAGAGTCACTAAACAGCTGCTTCTATTCATGTTTTTGGACTAATAGAGTGTCAACTAGTAGCTGTAATGTGTCTTGTCTTAGAACCGTTTGACCAGCTGTTAGATAGAACCCCACTGTACTATCTTTGCTCAGTGAAGCATTCAGATTACAATTATTCTCATCTTGCTATTAGTCAGAATTAAATGTCTAAGCTATTCTACTTTTCTGTTGCATCAGCCAGTCAGAATGTTAGATCTTGTTCACTAGGACAGAGCAAGTGTGATTTACATTAAATAATAATGAGAGACTGATATCAGAGTATTGCAAGATGCAGATTCAGTCATTCACTCTTCTTCTTTGGGAAATGTAGAACAGTCCAGAATAGTACAGGTCCTTCGTCCCTTGATGTTGTGCTGACCTTTTATCCTACTCTAAGATCAAACTAACCGATATACTCTTCATTTTACTATCATCCATGTGCGTTACCTTAAAATTATGACCCCTCATGATAGCCATTTCCATCCTGGGAAAAAAATCTCTGACTGTCCACTCTATCTATGCTTCTCATCATCTTGTACACCTCTCGGAGTTCTTTGCCCTGCTCTCTCTATTGTCCCGTTCGCTCCCCCTCCCCCCAGTCGAAGCAAAACACTCAGAGACACTGTTGTTTTACCTCCTTCATCTTTATTCCAGGCCCTGGTAGGAGTGAGAATGATCGCCCATGTGCACAGGGACATGAGTTCTCAGTTTCTCAGGAAGAACAGTTTTTCACTGAGCTATATAGTCATTTTACAGGAAGGAGTATCCAGCTAAGGCAATATGCGTATTGATTGGATGACTGTTACAATCAGTGAGTGTCAATGGTAAAGCCATCTGCTGTTACACAATTAATAACTAGCTTCACATAATGAATACTTTTCACCTTGTCAAGTGATGTTACATACTGAATGCTACCTCATATTGTTAAATGGCTGTACTTAATTAATGCTTTTCCACCTTGTTAAACCATTACCCTTGCCTTCAGCACCATATTGTTAACTGTAGATGCTTATCTGATCTGAGTCATGCTCAGCTGAAGCTCTTGTTTCACAAAATTCAGAACGTAACTCTTTCCTGCCTGCTTATACCCTCTACATGTTCTCAGCTCAACCTTTCTTTATACGACATGCCCTCCAGTCCAGGCAGCATCCTGGTAAATCTCCTCTGTGTCTTCTCTAAAGCTTCCACATTCTTCCTATGAGGCGAGCAGAACTGAACACAATATTTCAAGTGTGGTCTAACTAGAGCTTTATAGAGCTGCAGCATAACCTCGCGGCTCTTAAATTCAATCCCCCTGCTAATGAAAGGCAACACAGCATATGCCTTCTTAACAACCCTATCAACTTGGGTGGCAACTTTGAGGGATCTATGGACATAGACTCCACGATCCCTCTGTCCCTCTACACCGCCAAGAGTCTTGCCTTTAACCTTGTAATCTACATTCAAATTCAACCTTCCAAGATGAATCACTTTGTACTTTTCCAGGTTGAACTTCATCGCCACTTATTTACCCAGCTCTGCATCCTGTCAATCTCCTGTTGCAACCTATCACAGTCCTCCACACTATGCATTACTCCACCAATCTTTGTGTCATTAGTAAATTTACTAACCCATCCTTCCACTTCTTCATTGAAGTCATTTATAAAAATCACAAGGAGCAGTGGTCCCAGAACAGCTCCCTGTGGAACACCAATGGTCACCGAACTCCAGGCTGAATACTTTCCATCTGCTACCCCTCTCTGACTTGTATGGGCCAGCCAATTCTATATCCACACAGCCAAATTTCCCTGTATTCCATGCCTCCTTACTTTCTGAATGAGCCTACCATGGGGAACCTTATCAGACGCCTTGCTAAAATTGAAATACACCGTATGCAGTGCTCTACCCTCGTCAATGTGTTTTGTCACATCCTCAAAGAATTCAATAAGGCTTGTGAGGAATGACTTGTCCCTCACAAAGCCATGCTGACTATCTGTAATCAAACTGTGCTTTTCAAAATAATTATAAATCCCACCACTGACATTAGACTGGCAGGTCTGTAATTCCCAGGATTATTCCTATTCCCTTCCTTGAACAAGGGAACAATATTTGCCACCCTCCAATCATCTGGTACTACTCCAGTGGACAGTGAGGACATAAAGATCATCGCCAAACTTCTGCGTGTCTGCTGATAGTGTAGTAGCTATTAAGCAGCTACCATTTCAACTCCTATGATAGGTACATGGGTAAATGTAGGAATTGTAGAAAAGCAATAATGTGTTGAACAACTTTCTAGCTCAGGTATTCTGTTATCTGCCTTAATTGTCCACTCTCTATCATGGTGTAGTGTTTACAGAATGCATAGCAGCAAGTCACCATGGAATCTTTTGACAACATCTCCAAAACTTGAAACTTCCAGTATTTTGAAGGAAAAGGGCAGTAGTTGCATGAGTCAAATCCAGGTTCCCCTGTAAGTTACATCCTCATTTGAGACATAGATTGGCATTCCTTCATTGTAGCTGAAAATGTGTTGCTGGAAAAGCACAGCAGGTCAGGCGGCATCCAAGGAGCAGGAGAGTCGACGTTTCAGGCATGAGCCCTTCTTCAGGATCTTCAGCATCTGCAGTCCTCACTTTCTCCTAGAAGATTCCTTCATTGTAGCTGGCTGCAAATGTGTTGCTGGTCAAAGCACAGCAGGTTAGGCAGCATCTCAGGAATAGAGAATTCGACGTTTCGAGCATAAGCCCTTCATCAGGAATAAGAGAGAGAGAGCCAAGCAGGCTGAGATAAAAGGTAGGGAGGAGGGACTAGGGGGAGGGGCGATGGAGGTGGGATAGGTGGAAGGAGGTCAAGGTGAGGGTGATCAGAGGAGATGACCTGGGGGGTGCAGTGAGAGAGGGACTCACTGAAATCCTTGTAGAGGGAGGAAGAGAGCTTCTTCAAGGAAGGCATCCTTGTAAGAGGATTCGCAGTAGGTTAAAATCTTCGAGTAAAAAATGAGGTCTGCAGATGCTGGAGATCACAGCTGCAAATGTGTTGCTGGTCAAAGCACAGCAGGTTAGGCAGCATCTCAGGAATAGAGAATTCGACGTTTCGAGCATAAGCCCTTCATCAGGAATAAGAGAGAGAGAGCCAAGCAGGCTGAGATAAAAGGTAGGGAGGAGGGACTAGGGGGAGGGGCGATGGAGGTGGGATAGGTGGAAGGAGGTCAAGGTGAGGGTGATCAGAGGAGATGACCTGGCGGGTGCAGTGAGAGAGGGACTCACTGAAATCCTTGTAGAGGGAGGAAGAGAGCTTCTTCAAGGAAGGCATCCTTGTAAGAGGATTCGCAGTAGGTTAAAATCTTCGAGTAAAAAATGAGGTCTGCAGATGCTGGAGATCACAGCTGCAAATGTGTTGCTGGTCAAAGCACAGCAGGTTAGGCAGCATCTCAGGAATAGAGAATTCAACGTTTCGAGCATAAGCCCTTCCACAGCTGCAAATGTGTTGCTGGTCAAAGCACAGCAGGTTAGGCAGCATCTCAGGAATAGAGAATTCGACGTTTCGAGCCTCCTTCCACCTATCCCACCTCCATCGCCCCTCCCCCTAGTCCCTCCTCCCTACCTTTTATCTCAGCCTGCTTGGCTCTCTCTCTCTTATTCCTGATGAAGGGCTTATGCTCGAAACGTCGAATTCTCTATTCCTGAGATGCTGCCTAACCTGCTGTGCTTTGACCAGCAACACATTTGCAGCTGTGATCTCCAGCATCTGCAGACCTCATTTTTTACTCGAAGATTTTAACCTACTGTGAATCCTCTTACAAGGATGCCTTCCTTGAAGAAGCTCTCTTCCTCCCTCTACAAGGATTTCAGTGAGTCCCTCTCTCACTGCACCCCCCAGGTCATCTCCTCTGATCACCCTCACCTTGACCTCCTTCCACCTATCCCACCTCCATCGCCCCTCCCCCTAGTCCCTCCTCCCTACCTTTTATCTCAGCCTGCTTGGCTCTCTCTCTCTTATTCCTGATGAAGGGCTTATGCTCGAAACGTTGAATTCTCTATTCCTGAGATGCTGCCTAACCTGCTGTGCTTTGACCAGCAACACATTTGCAGCTGTGATCTCCAGCATCTGCAGACCTCATTTTTTACTCGAAGATTTTAACCTACTGCGAATCCTCTTACAAGGATGCCTTCCTTGAAGAAGCTCTCTTCCTCCCTCTACAAGGATTTCAGTGAGTCCCTCTCTCACTGCACCCCCCAGGTCATCTCCTCTGATCACCCTCACCTTGACCTCCTTCCACCTATCCCACCTCCATCGCCCCTCCCCCTAGTCCCTCCTCCCTACCTTTTATCTCAGCCTGCTTGGCTCTCTCTCTCTTATTCCTGATGAAGGGCTTATGCTCGAAACGTCGAATTCTCTATTCCTGAGATGCTGCCTAACCTGCTGTGCTTTGACCAGCAACACATTTGCAGCTGTGATCTCCAGCATCTGCAGACCTCATTTTTTATTCATTGTAGCTGGATCATGCTCCTGGAACTCATTACCTCTGCAGTACCTTCCCCACATGAAATGGCAGCTTTCAGATTTTAAAACAAAGAGCCATCGATGAATGTCAACTTGCCAGTGACTCCCATGTCCCAAAATTAATACAAAAGAAAACAAAAAATATCTTATAGCTTATTGTCAGATTTGGTCCTTCTCTTGGTTAGATGTGAAAAGTAATAACGATCATAACATAGAACATAGAAAGATACAGCGCAGTACAGGCCCTTCGGCCCTCGATGTTGCGCCGACCGAATCCTACCTAACCTACACTAGCCCAATAACTTCCAAATGCCTATCCAATGCCCGCTTAAATGACCATAAAGAAGGAGAGTTCACCACTGCTACTGGCAGGGCATTCCATGAACTCACAACCCGCTGTGTAAAGAATCTACCCCTAACATCTGTCCTATACCTACCACCCCTTAATTTAAAGCTGTGTCCCCTAGTAACACCTGACTCCATTAGCGGTAAAAGGTTCTCAGTGTCGACCCTATCTAAACCCCTAATCATCTTATACACCTCTATCAAATCTCCCCTAAACCTTCTCTTCTCCAATGAGAACAGCCCCAAGTGCCTCAGCCTTTCCTCATAAGATTTTCCTACCATTCCAGGCAACATCCTGGTAAACCTCCTCTGCACTCGTTCCAATGCCTCCACATCCTTCCTATAGTATGGCGACCAAAACTGCACACAATACTCCAAATGAGGCCGCACCAGAGTCTTATACAGTTGCAACATGACCTCAGGACTCCGGAACTCAATTCCTCTACCAATAAAGCCCAGTACACCATATGCCTTCCTCACAGCACTATTTACCTGGGTGGCAACTTTCAGAGATCTGTGTACATGGACACCAAGATCCCTCTGCTCATCCACACTACCAAGTAGCCTACCATTAGCCCAGTAATCCATCTTCTTGTTACTCCTACCAAAGTGAATGACTTCACACTTAGCTACATTGAATTCCATTTGCCACCTTTCTGCCCAGCTCTGCAACTTATCTATATCCCGCTGTAACCTACCACTTCCTTCCTCACTATCCACAACTCCACCGACTTTAACTTGAATATATCTGACCATCATTTCTGTGGATAATAAGCAGGAAGAAAATCAAACTCTTATATAAGCTCTGAACAACAATGTGGCAAGTTTTGCATTAGAACTATCAAGAGTTAATAACATCAAGGTCGAAAACTGAGTCACTGTAATATTTTCAGTACATTGCCTATTGCTGCTACTCAGTTGGTAAGAATGAAGTTAGTCATTCAGAATATTGTTTTAACATAGTGATGTGGTATATATTCATGAATATATATGGTTAAGATAATTATGAAATAAAGACTCAGTTAAGCAAAGTATTTTTTTATACATTCAACTTTAATCCTTAGACCCTACAGAAGGAGATTCAGGGTCACCAGCCTCGAATTGATGATATTGCAGACCGTGGGGAGACAATGGCCAAAGCAGGGCACATTGATTCTGAGGTGCTGCGAGCCCGCCTGGGAGACCTACAGGAGATGTGGAAGGCATTAATCGAGGAGACAGACAAACGCAGTGCCCGCCTGGAGGAGTCACAGAATGCTCAGCAATTCTATTTTGATGCAGCTGAAGCTGAGGCATGGATGGGGGAGCAGGAACTTCATATGATGTCGGAAGAGAGGGCCAAGGTACTAAATATGTATCATATTGGTTAAGAGATGTAGGAAAGTTTAGGCAGAGCAATTTGCAATAAAAAAGAACCATGTCTGAATTTTCTTTTTATAAGCAAAGTTTCTAACCTCCATGGAAACCAGCAAAATCAGGTTCTCTTCTCTGCTTCTCCATTATGTCGCCCACAGGTAGTGTTCTGAAATGGGTCTGTTTAAAGGAGCTGAGGTCTAAACTTTAGACCAGCGTGAAAATACACTGGTGATAGCAAATTTGAATGGCTTTCCCTGCTAACAACTAAATTGAAAATCTTGTGTCTCAATTTGTGGGGTTGGATAGTGGGTGTTAGGTTTGGAGTGGATAGTGGTAATGGTGTCTGAAAGTCCCCCTGAAAATATTAGATTATTGAATGAACCCCAGCAGTTAAGTTATGGTATATTCTAAATGTTTATATTAGTTTTGCAATCTCCTTTCTGTTTCAGCTTTCATACAAAATAGCATATTGTGCACTCAGTTTTCTGTTTTACAATGGTGTTGGATTTGTGAACTATTTAACTCTCTTTCACTATGTTGTTATGTCTGAAAAGGATGAACAGAGTGCAATGGCAATGGTAAAGAAGCACCAGGTGGTGGAGCAATCACTGGAGGATTATGCGCAGACAATTCACCAACTCTCCAACCTGAGCAGGAACCTAGTAACCGGCACTCATCCTGAGAGGTCAGTGTCAACATTATGGAATAGGCACTCTCTAAGGTGTTTCCAGTTAGGTGCATGGTGTACACTAGAAGTCCTGCCACAGATGGTCAAAAGCTCTCAGCATGCTGTTGAATATTAGCCTGTATCTTTTTCCCTCTCTATGACGGGAGGGTGATAGTGGTGGTGTTGCCTTCAGGATGGAGTCCTAGAGGCTTATGAACCCTTTGATCTGCAGGGACAGAGCACAAGCTCTTCACTGGTATTGTTAGGGTTCCCTGTTGGGGCCCCTAACAACTCTTATAATTGGGGTAAAAAAACAATTGAGATGAGAGGCTCCAGAGTGCCCCTCAGCTGGCTTTTTTCAAATGGTAAAGTTGGGTTTTGTGTTATGTGGCTGGAGTCCTTGCGAACTCTAAACCTCTGATAAATTGAGGCTCAGCCATTATTCTTTCTCCTCTGTCCTTGAAATTCCTGAAACACAACTATAGTTCTTTCCTTAATTTTTTTTTGTGGATTGTACAGCGACCGGATTACTCTAAGACAGTCGCAGGTGGATAAGTTGTACGCTGGATTGAAAGACCTGGCAGAGGAGAGACGGGAAAAGCTACAGGAGGGTTTACGGCTCTGCCAACTCAAACGGGAGGTAGATGACCTCGAGCAGTGGATTGCAGAACGGGAGATTGTGGCTGGTTCCCATGAACTAGGCCAGGATTATGAACATGTCACTGTGAGTAATAGGGTGCCTTTATTTTTCCCCTCTTGCTAGTTATGGAAGGACAGTTTTCCTGTGACCCCTTCTCTTGCTGTTGTGGTTTAGCTTAAAATAGTGGTTAGGATTGACTTGAGATAACTTACGTTTTACAAAGTTTCCTCTTGACACTTATTTCACAAGGTTGCAGAATCACAGTAGCATAGTCTGATGCTTTTCCAACTTCTCGACATCTTGCTCCTAAATTTCAAAACGTATCCATTCTTCGAAGTACCTCACACAGATATCAGTAGTCCACTTGGTGTAATGTGCAACCATAAAAGGCATCTCTGTTATGCCCTGTTGTCCTCATCTCACATTTACTGTGCTGGAAATGCCTATTGGATTATGGATAGAGTCAGAAACCTGACTGATTTTTATTCCTCTTCTAAATGTCAGAAGCAGTAAAACTATTTGTGATCCTTTCACTACTTTTTTAGCTTAGGAAAACCTCAAATCTTCCGGCTTGTGCATACTCAGTGGACAATGTGGAATCCTTTCATTAAGTTTCTGTGCAATGTTCATAAGTACGTAAATGGATGAACATCACAAGACATAGGAGTGGAAATAAGGCCTTTCGACCTATCGAGTCCACTCCGCCATTCAATCGTGGCTGATGGGTATTTCAACTCCATTTACCCGCACTCACCCCATAGCCTTTAATTCTTTAAAAACCTCAGCTAACATAGCAGAGAAATCTTGTTCACGTGTAGAGTTGTTTATTTAATGATATTGGCAGCTAGTATATCCATACGTGGGATGTTGATCGAGAGATAATAATAATTGGGCTTTAAACTAATTTGCTAGGGAGAGAATTCAGTTGAAGGGAAATTTAATAAATCAAAAAGAAACTAGCTTCAGGGTAGTGAAGAGGTGAGCAATAATGAACGTGTGACAGTAAGGGATAGAACACATATGCGGCAGGAATTAGAACCTAAGTAAATAATGATGGTAAAATGTCAACACTTAAGGCTCTTAATTTGAAAACACACAACATTTGTAGCAAGATAAATGAATTGACATAACAAAAATAAATTCATATCACTTTAAAGATAATACAGAGATTTGGTTTCAGGCTGATCAAGACTGGGAACTCAATATTCAAGGTTTCAGAAGAATAGGCTAAATGGAACAAAACGCTGGGTAATGTTCGAAAAAAGGAACATACAGGTGACCATTAAGTAGAAACTCAATTTGATTCACCATGTAAATACAGTGGCTGTAAGAGCAGATCAGAGCCTAGGAATACTGTGGTGAGTAATTCACCATCTACAAAGCACACGCCAGGAGTGTGATGGAATATTCACCATTCACCTGGATGAGTGTACTCAAGAAGGTTAACACCATCCAGATCAAAGATGCACACTTCATTAGCACCATATAAGCATCAACTCCCTCTGCCACCGATGCTCAGTAGCAGCAGTGTATGCTATTGACAAGATGCACTGCAGAAATTAACCAAAAATCCTTAGACAGCACAACCATTTCCATCTAGAAAGACAAGGACAACAAATACAAGGGAATGCTACCTCTTGCAAGTTCCTCTCCGGACCATTCACCATTCTGACTTGGAAGTATATCAACCATTCCTTCAGTGTTGCTGGGTCACAACCCTGGATCTCCCTTCTAATGGCATTGTAGGTCTACCTGCAGCACATGGACTGCAGCAGTTCAAGAAGGTAGTTCACCAAGACCTTATCAAGGGTAACTAGGGACGAACAATAAACACTGGCCAGCCAGAATGCCCACGTCTCATGAGGGAATGAAAGAAGATCAGCTTGGTGCTGAGAAGTGATAATGGTGCAACAGATTGTGATGTGAAATCAATTTAGATGCAAATAAGGAATAGCAAGGGAAGTGACTTATCTGTGGGCCTCTATAGAGTTGCCTCACTTAGGACAAAGTGTAAACTGAGAAAAAGTGGAGTTATTGAAGGGGGGGCACTATAATTGACATGGGTAATTTTAATCTTTTTATTGAATGAACAATCAGATGGGCATGGAAGACGAATTTATAGAGTTGAGGGATAGTTTGTTAGCGCTGTACCTTTTAGAACCTACTTGGGAACAGGCTATTTTAGATCTAGTTATAGGTCATGGAATAAAATTAATGAGAGATCTTGTAATTAAGGATCCTCTAGGGGCTAGCAATCACAATGTGGTAAAATTTAAAATTCAGTTTGAGGAATACTAACTCTGGTCTCAAACCAGTGACCTCAAGCTAAATAAGGGCAATTGTAGAGGTGGCCAAAAAAAAGTTGCATAAAACTGGTGGGAAGATGAATTAAGACAAACGTCAGAGCAGTAGGGAATTAGTGAAAAGGATGAAGCACCTCGATTGACAAGGCAGTCAAGGAAAGTATCCAATCAAAAATTAAGGCATTAAAAATAGGAAAATCTGTTGGTAAGTTAGAAGATTGGGATTGTTTTTTAAGAAGCTGAAAATGTGTTGCTGGTTAAAGCACAGCAGGTTAGGCAGCATCCAAGGAACAGGAAATTCGACGTTTCGGGCCAGAGCCCTTCGTCAGGATGAAGGGCTGTGGCCCGAAACGTCGAATTTCCTGTTCCTTGGATGCTGCCTAACCTGCTGTGCTTTAACCAGCAACACATTTTCAGTTCTGGTCTCCAGCATCTGCAGACCTCACTTTTTACTCATTGTTTTTTAAGAAATCTAGCAACAGTCATGATCCTGTTAATTGGCTTCCTCTTGCTCCTATTTCTTATGTTCTGCCATTCTTCATACAGATGTTGCGAGATAAATTTCGTGAGTTTGCTCGGGATACCAGTAACATTGGACAAGAGCGTGTGGACTCTGTGAACCGCATGGCTGATGAGCAGATTGACTTGGGTCACTCTGAGAATGCCACCATTGCTGAGTGGAAGGATGGATTGAACGAGGCCTGGGCTGACCTGCTGGAGCTCATTGACACCCGGACGCAGATGTTGGCTGCTTCGTACGAGCTGCATAGCTTCTACCATGATGCTAGGGAAACGCTTGACCGCATTCAAGAAAAAGAAAAACAGCTGCCTGAGGAAGTTGGTCGTGACCTAAAGACAGTAGAGAGAATGCATCGGATGCACACTACATATGAACATGACATACAGGCGCTAAGCACACAGGTAAGCACAGAAAATGCTTGCTCTTTTCATGACTTTGTTGTTTTTTGCCTCTCCTTCCTTCCTGTCTTGCCTGCTTTATTCTCACTTTTGTTCTTCTTTATCATTCCTTTTTTCAGTATAATAATGTTTTTGTTTCAAGTGCAAGCTATCTCTCTGTCAGTTTGCTACTTTTAAAAAGTTCTATTTCCACAGATTTTACAAGGGTGAAGAAGAAAAGGATTAGGTAATTATGATGGCATATTGAAGGATGTCTTAAAGGAGGTTGCTGTCTTAAGCAACTTCTCTTGTAACCTTTATTCCTTCATTGCAAACTGTTTTTATTCATTGAGTCATACAGCATGGACACTTTGGTTCAACCAGTCCATGTCAATGATAATCCCAAATTAAACGAATACCATCTGCCTGTGCTTAGCCCATATCCCTCCAAACATTACTTATTCGCGTACTTACCTAAATGTCTGTTAAATGTTGTAACTGTACCTGCAGCCACCACCTCCTCTGGAAGTTCATTGCACACATGAACCACACTGGGAAAGAAAAAGTTTTGGATGTGAACATAGGAAGTATAGTTGGTAAGTTTGTAGATGACATCAAAATTGGATGTGTAGTCAATAGCGAAGAAGGTTACTTCAGAGTACAACAAGACCTTGATCGGTTGGGCCAAGGGGCTGAGGAGTGGCAGATGGAGCTTAATTTAGATAAATGCGAGATGCTGTATTTTGGAAAGGCAAATCAGAGCAGGACTTATTCACTTAATGGGAAGGTCCTGGAGACCGTTGCTGAACAAAGAGTGCAGGTGCTTAGTTCCTTGAAAGTGGAGTTGCAGGTAGTGGATAGTGAAGAAGGTATTTGGTATGCTTTCCTTTATTGCACAGAGCACTGAGTATAGAAATTGAAAGGTCATATTGTGGCTGTGCAGGACAATTTTGGAACATTGTATGCAATTCTGGTCTCCTTCTTATCGGAAGGATGTTGTGAAACCTGAAAGGGTTCAGAAAAGATTTATGAGGATGTTGCCAAGGTTGGAGGATTTGAGCTACAGGGAGAGGCCAAGTAAAGCTGGGGCTATTTTCCTGGAGCGTCAGAGGCTGAGGGGACCTTATAGAGGTTTATAAAATCATGAGGTTGAATAGGGTAAATAGCCAAGGTCTTTTTGCTGGGGTGGGGGAGTCCAGAACTAGAAGGCATAGTTTTAGGGTGAGATTGGAAAGGTTTAAAAGGGACTTAAGGGGCAACTTTTTCACACAGAGAATGGCGCGTGTATGGAATGAGCTGCCAGAGGAATTGGTGGAGGCTGATACAATGACAACATTTAAAAGGCATCTAGATGGGTATATGAATATGAAGGATTTGTAGAGATGTGGGCGAAGTGCTGGTAAATGGGACTAGAGTAGGTTAGGATATCTGCTCAGCATGGACGAGTTGGACCGAAGGAGCTCTTTCTGTGCTGTACATCTCCCTGACTCTGTGACTCCTTGTCTTTTTTAAATCTTTCTCTTTCTACCTTCAAGGTATGTGTCATAGTCTTGAAATCTCCCACTCTAGGGGAAAAAGCACCTGCCTTTCACCGTTCTATAGCATTCATGTTTTTATAAACCTCTGTACGGTCACCCATCAATCTCCTACACTCACTGAAAAATATTCTGGCCTATCCACCCTCTCCTTATAACACAAACCCTCCATTTGCAGCAACATCCTGGTAAATCTTTTCTGAACCTTGTCCAGCTTAATAATATCCTTCCTTTAACAGGATGACCAAACTGGACACAGTACTCCAGAAGAGGTCTCACCAACACCTCGTACAATCTCAACATAATGTTCTAACTCCCATACTCAAAAGTCTGAACAATGAAGACAAGAGTGCTAAACGCCTTCTTTAACCATCCTACTTATAAATGAGATACAATCTTCAAAGAATTATGTACCTGAAAATTTAGGTCTCTCTATTCTATAACACTACCCAAGACCCTACTTTTAATGGTACAAGTTCTACCCTTGTTTGTTTTACCAAAATGTACCACGCATTAATCCAAATTAAGCTCCATCAGCCCAATTGATCAAGATTTCTTGTAATATTAGACAAACTTCTTTACTATCCACTATACCACCAATTTTGGTGTCACCCTGAAACTTGCTAACTATGCCTTCTCCTCTATTCTCATCTAAGTCACTTATATAAATGATAAATAAAAGTGGACCCAGCACCAATCCTGTGGAACACTGCTAGTCACAGGCCTCCAGTTGAAAAACAGCCCTCTGTCATCACTGTGTCCTCTGCTGTTAAGCTAATTCTGTATCCAGTTGGCAAGTTCACCCTGAATCCCATGTGATCTAGTGACCTAACTTTACTGATTAGTCTACTGCCTTCATCAATATTTTTGGTTACTTATTCAAAAAACTCAATCAAGTTTGTGAGACACAGTTTCCCTCGCTGAAAACCATGCTGACCATCCATAGTCATTCCTTGTCTCTCCAAATGCAAATAAACCTTATTTTTCAGAATCGCTTCCAACAACTTACCCACCACCAAAGTCAGACGTACAGATCCATAGTTCCCAGGTTTCTTACATCCCTTTTTAAACAAAGGCACAATATTAGCCACTCCCTCCAGTCACCCGGCACTTCATCCATGATTATAGATGATACAAATATTTCTGCAAGAGGCCCTGCAGTTTCCTTCCCAACTTCCCACAACATTCTGGGATACACTAGATCAGGAGATTTTCCATCTTTTATATTTTCTAAGATCTCTAGCACTTCCTCTTCTGCAGTCTGATCTGTTTTCAAAACATTGATTTTTAAAAAATTATTCTTTCATGTGATGTGGGCATCACTAGAAAGCATAGTATTTGTTGCCAATCCCTAATTGTCCTTAAACTGAGTAACTCAGTGTACCACTTCAGAGGACATTTAAGAGTCAGCCACATTGCTGTGGATCTGAAGTCACATATGGGCCATACTGTGTATATTTTGCAAATTTCATTGCCTAAAGGACATGTAGATGGGTGTCTATGGTAATTGATGGTAGTTGTCATGGTGATTAGCTTTTAAGGTTTTATTAATTATTAATTGAGTTTGTATTTCCCCAGCAGCTGTGGTGGGATTTCAACCAAAGGCCTCTGGGTTTAGTCTGAGACTCTGGATCACTAGACAGTAACATTACCGTAATAGTTCTGAGGAAGTGTCACTCAACCTGAAATATTAACTCTGATTTCTGTCCACAGATGCTGCCAGATCTGTTGAGCTTTTCCAGCAATTTTTGTTTTTGTTTCTGATTTACAGCATCTGCCATTCTTTCGGTTTTTACATGACCATGACACTTCTGTCTTTGCCCCCATTGAAGCTAATAACCAAGTTGTTGCTGTAGTTTTCTCTGTAACTAGTTTCTTTGTATAACACAGGTGAAGCAGGTCCAGGATGATGCTGCCAGGCTGCGGTCGGCCTATGCTGGCGAGAAGGCTGAGGACATACAGCGACATGAGGATACTGTTGTGGAGGCATGGAATGCCCTCCTTAATGCCAGCAAAGGACGCAAACAACTTCTATCAGACACAGTTGAAAAATTCCGCTTCTTCAATCTTGTACGGGCCCTGATGCTGTGGATGGATGACGTCAACAGACAAATGGATACCCAGGAGAAACCGAGGTAGTCTTACTAACAGCTGTATTCAAGGGAAGGGTGCATAGCTTAAGTTTCTTTTGGAAAATCAGGCTGTGAGCTCCCAGCATGAAAGAAGGGATTTATTTGGTGAGATTAGAATCAGGTTTTTCGGCCCATGTGCTATTGCCTACGTTTTGCGATGACCTCGCATTAACCCACCTGATCAGCATGAAAAATGTGTTGCTGGAAAAATGCAGCAGGTCAGGCAGCATCAAAGGAGTAGGAGAATCGACGTTTCAGGCATAAGCCCTTCTAGCACAGTTTCTGGGCTTAGTTCAAGATTACAGGCATTTTTGCTTGTAATTTTCAGGGCTTCCTGAAGAAGGGCTTATGCCCGAAACGTCAATTCTCCTTCTCCTTTGATGCTGCCTGACCTGCTGCGTTTTTCCAGCAACACATTTTTCAGCTCTGATCTCCAGCATCTGCAGTCCTCACTTTCTCCCATCTGATCAGCATATCCATCTATTCCTGTCTTCCTCGTATGTTTGTCGAGCTTCCCCTTCCAGGCATCTGTGCTGTTCACCTCAGCCTCTCCATATAGTAATAGTTCTTCATTAAGTTTAATTTTATACATGAATTTGGTCACCTTGGTTTAATTCAAGTGGTTGCAGTGTCGTCTTTTTTACTGTTGTGATTGAGCCCCAGCCCAGAACAATACCTCATGGTGTCAACAGATACACTCAATGTGATACTCAGAAAGTGCTGCCTTTCTTCAATGATCACTAAAATGAAAGCCCTGTCCAGCTACGTTGGTGGAAGCGAAAGATACCTTGGCAATATTTGAACAACGATGAGCTGAGATATTAAAACACTGTTTTTCACTCACCAAGGACTGTTTTTTGCATTACATGAACCCGGAAGGTGCTACACTCAACCATTAGTTGGTTGTGACACAATAGGGCTAGAAAAGCTATGGAGATAATTCCATTTGCTATCCTGTGAGAAAATGAATCACTAAAAAAGAAGAAAGCCAGGCATCATGGTGGCTCAGTGGTTAGCATTGCAACCTCACACTGCCAGGTACCCAGGTTCTATTCCACCTTCATTTGACTGTCTGTCTAGAGTTTGTGGCATTCTCCCCTTGCCTGTGTGGGTTTCTTCTGGGTGCTCCGGTTTCCTCCCATGGTCCAAAGATGTACAGGTTAGGTGGATTGGCGATGCTCAATTGTCCATAGTGTCCAGGATTGTGCAGTTTAGGTGGATTGGCCATGGTAAAAATTTACAAGGATAGGATAAGGGGTTGGGTCTCGGTGGTACAGTCTTCAGACAGTTGGAGTGGACTAGATGGGTCAAATCGCCTGCTTCCACTCTGTTGGGATTCAATGAAAGCCAGTTTTTTTGTGCAGATAAAGGTCTGTTGAGCCCTTGAGAGGGAAAGGCAATCGATAGTCTGCAAGATATAAGTTGCAGCAAGAAAGTTACAGTTAAGGAATGGGGATGGGATGAATGTCATCATGGAAGTTACCATGGTTTGAAGATAGACCAAAACCAGGGAGTACCTCCCCTCCTGCTGGCAAGGTCAGTTGGTATCCCCACCTGTTTTAGGGATAACACCTTCGGTGGTTAAAATGATGGCTTAATGCCTGTTTTGTCTAACAGAATCTTTAACCTGTTCGGTTGCAGGGACGTTTCTTCAGCAGATCTGACCATCAAGAATCATCAGGGGATCAAGTCCGAAATTGATGCCCGGGATGACAGCTTTACTGCAAGCATTGAAATGGGCAATGCCCTTCTGGCCAAAAACCACTATGCTTCAGACGAGGTACTGTTTTCCAAGGTTGTGAGGTTGGGGTGTTTATATCTGTGATTTTTGTTTTCATCATTATTCCACTTGTGTAGTTACGATGGAAACAAATGACGACAGTTATACAGTATAACAGAATTACTCAAATCCTGGAGGCTGTACTGATATGTCTGATAATAGACTGCTTACTGTTAGTCATGCCTGAATTAATGCACACATCATGAACGCAAACTTTAAACTAATCTTTGCTTCCCTTAAGCAAGAAGCAATTTCTTTTCTACTGCAGTGTGAAAACTTAAAGGTCATAGAGAAAGAAATTAATTTAATGCAAATGACCATTGTGTGTTCAAGACAACGTTGTTCAGGGTTCTTTTTCCTGCTCTGTTAGATTGCAGAGAAATTGGCCCAGCTCCAGGAAAGGAGGAGAGAAATCAATAATAAATGGAAGGAAAAGGAAGACTGGTTGCAGCTGGGTGAGAATACTGAACCATGTACTTGAAGTCGTCAGTAGGAAATATCTGCCACAGATTGACACACACATATCTTGTCACAGTCTGTACACTGTTGTGTTTATTGAAGAACGATAATTCTGCAGTGCAAAAATGCATGTAATCTTGAACTAAACCCAAAAACTGTGAATGAAACTGTCCTGTTACCTTTGGGGAGAGACCAGGATGTCAACAAGACTAATCCAGAATGAGATGTGAAAGTCTTCCCTGTTTCCAGGCTATAAGACCCCTGAGAGAAATAAGTTAATATAGCCTCAGCTTAGTTCCAGTTGAGGACATAAAACTGTTCCCAGTTTTCTTTTCAATTTCACAGATTTCCATAGAATACAAGGCAAGAAACACAAAGTTCAGCCCACTGGACTGTGCTGATGATTGTGCATCACTCTGGCTTTCACCACCTGACTTCATTGAACCCTTTCACCCAGGGACACTGTGCTGTTCCTTGGATGTTGAAGCAACAGTTTTCAGTTTTAAAATCAATTGACACGACAAAGACGAGGGTCATTTGGCCCATTATGTCTGTACCAACTCTGGCTAAACATTGGAATGAGTTGTGTTTGCTCTATCTTTGCCATAGCCTTGAAATGTTTATTCCCTTCATGCATTTAGCCACTTTACTTTTTAATAATCTACTACAACCACAATTTTCAGCACACTCCAAATCATCACAAATTGCCATGTCTTTTTTTTAATGTTTTCTCATGTTGCCTCTGGTTCATTTGCTAATTACCTTCAGACGTGATTCATTTTGCACTTTAAGTAAATACAGTACCTTTCCCAAGTGTATCTCCAAACAGAGGCTGCAGTTGCCTAGTGGTATTATCACTGGATAATTATTCAGATTTGAATCCTGCCATGCATAGGGTGGAATTTGAACTCAAGAGAAATAAAATCTGGAACTATGAGTCTAACATTGACGACAAAACTATTGTTGATGGTTGGAAAAACCCGTCTGGTTCACTAATGTCCTTTAGAGAAGGAAACTGCCATCTTTACCTGGTCAGGTCTACGTGAGACTCCAAACCCACAGCAATGTGGTTAACTCTTAAAACTGCCCTTCGGGCAATTATGGATTGGCAATAAGTGCTGATCTGCCCTCATCCCATAGATGAATTTTTAAAAACATATAATTAGGTAAATCAGATGTCCACTGACCAATTGAAGCAAATCTTATTATATTTTGTCCAGCCTATTGACAATGGTACTGAATGAGTTGGAACTGGTAAAACTGTCTTTTCTCTCTCAATGTTTAATGCCTCCTCCTTCCCTATCCACACCCAATCCCCAGTAATGGAGGTTCTTCAGTTTGGTCGGGATGCAACAGTTGCTGAGGCCTGGCTGGCAACTCAGGAGCCATACGTCAGAGCAGCTGACATAGGAAGTAACGTAGATGATGCTGAGAACCTGATCAAGCGTCACGAAGAATTTGAGAAGTCAGCTGCTGCGTGGGAAGAACGTTTCCTGGCCCTGGAGAAACTGACAACAGTGAGTGTCCCGCTATTTCCTTCTCATTTGCCCCCCAGTGTCTCCCTCACTTTTATCTTAACCTACCAGCACATCCTTCTATTCCTTTCTCTCTATTCTTCCCCTTAAACGTATCTGTACCAGTGGTAGCACATTCTTTCCATATCATGTGGAAACAATTTCTCCTGAAGTCCTTTGTTGGATTTATTAATGACTATCTTGGATTATGGTCCCTAGTTGTAGTCTCCCCTAGAAGGAGAAATATTTTCTGCTACATCTACCCTGAAGTGCCCAGTAATGACAACAGACTGTGTACACCGTCTTGTCCATGTTTAAAATCTACATGTGTGTGCACGTCAAAGCAGATGGTTACTAGATGTCAGTCAGATTAGGGAACCCTGTGTTGATTTAGTCCCTTTTAAGACCATAGATTTTCAGCCTTTTGTGGATAGTTCCTGCCTTGTCAGAAGTTTTGGCCAAGTAATATTATTGCTGGAATGTTAATCCAGAGACCCGGTCATGTTCTCGGGACCAGGATTCGAATTCTGCTATGGCAGATGATGTAATTTGAATTTATTTTAAAAAAAGACTGGGATTGATTGTCTAATGATGACACAAAACCATTGCCGATGGTCAGGAAAAGCCCATCTGGTCCACTATGTCATTTTGGGAAGGAAACTGCCATCCTTACCTAGTCTGGCCTACATGTGACTCCAGATCCACAGAAATGTGGTCGACTCTCAACTGCCCTCTGGACAGTTGGGGATGGGCAATAAATGCTGGCCTAGCCAGTGACACCCTCACCTTGTGAACACATTTTTAGAAAAACATTTTTTGCCTTGTCAGAGGTCAGCTATTAAAGGATTAAAGGATCAACTCCAGGACCCAGTCTCTCTGCTGCTCAGTAATTGTAAAGAAAACTGTGCTTTTCCTATATTTGATTCTGCCACCAAAACACATGGTTATATGTAGTAGTGATATATTTTATTTCATGTTTCTTAATCAATGGAAATTAGCTGGACAAGTATATTTTTGTGAAGAAGTGATGCCCTTTTCATAGAATTATAGAAAGTGTACAGCACACACAAAGTCCACTTGGCCCATTGTGTTTGCCGAGAACAAGCCACCCAGCCTAATCCCACTTTGCACCATTTGGACCGTACCTTTGTAGATTACAACACAAGGTGCGTCACTAGGCACTACTTAAATTAATCACATACCTCTGCCTTTGTTATTCTTCCGAACAGTGAATTCCAGACTCACACCTCCCTCTGTGTGAGAAACAAATTCTTCATCTCTCTTCTTACTTTTCTATCAGTTATTTTAAATCTATGATCCCTAGTCAATTACCTCTATGCAAAGATAAACAGACCCTTTCCATCCACTTTATTCAGGCCCCTCACAATTTTGTGCATCTCAATTAAATGTCCCTTCAGTCAGTTCTGTTCCAAGGAAAACAACCTCAGTCTATCCAATCTTGCTTCTTAACTGCATTTTTCCAATCCTAACAACATGCTCAAAAATCTCCTTTGTGCCCTGTCTGGGACAATTGTATCCTTTTGTCATGGAGTAACGAGAACTGCACACAGTACACACGTTGTGACCTAACTCATGATTCATTCACTTCCAGCATAACCTCCATGCTTTTGCATTTTACCTTGACTAATAAAGGCAAAGATTCCATATGACTTCATAACTTTATCTGTCCTGGTACATTCAGGGATCTGTGGACATTTGCTCCAAGGTCCCTCTTCTGCATTACTGAAGCTGGATAGGTGAGCAAAAATTGATACATGCAAGTCCAGAATACTCAGTATTCCAGAATGCAACAGTAGCAGGGGAGCTTCAGGAGAGGGAACGTGCAGTTGAGGTAGAAGATCAGCTATGATTTTATTGAATCATGAGGCCAGTTTAATGCGGTATAGTGTTTCCCCTGTGTTCTTCCCAGGGGTCTGGAGTTGTGCACCTTAACTGCAAACTCCAAACTGCTCTGCATACACCTTGGTTGAAGACTACATGATGGAACATGGCAGGGTTTGGAAGCTTGGCAGCAAAGCAGAAAAGAAAAATCTGGACATCATTGGGTTGTTCCTTCTTTGGAAAATATCCTTAACTGCTGGGACATTTTCCAAACTGTCAGGTGTGCGTGCATTCCAAACAACAAATAGTGTTCACTTCTGCTCCAGGATGTCATTGTTTCATTGACAACAGTGCCTTAACATCCTGCCTTTTGTTTCAGCTGGAGCAACAAGAAATCCGGCGTAAACAGGAGGAGGAGGAGAGAAAGCGAAAGCCACCTCCACCACCTTCGCCCCCCACACCGCATGTCTCCGTGACAACTGAAGAGAACGCTGAGACTACAAGTCAGGCTCTGCAGAAAGAATCGGCACGGTAAAAGCACCCACCAGCCTGATCTTTAGCAGTTTGGATAAGTTCCCATCAAATATGGACCAAGTTTCTAGATGCTTTGGCTTCCAAATTATTTTATGCATTGTTGGGTAAAGCCGAACTCACTAAAGGCTTACTCCAGCACAGTTCCTTTGATGTTGTGAGTGCAACTTCAAAGTAAAAGGATGCATGAAAGTGATCACACATAAGTACAGTAAGTTAGCAAGCATTTGTGATTTTATTAATCAAGTATGGTCTGTTTCTGATTGACAACAGGAGGGAATACGTGCAGGCAGCAGTGGTGAAGAGCATTAATGCCCTCTACTGGTTAACTGAAAGCTAAGCCACCCTACAACGAAGATCTAGGTTTTCCTGCTACAAGTGACAAGGGTACTTACAGACAGGCTCATGTGTTTTGCAAAGACAGGTCTCCCTCCTCAACCTTTCCTGGAGGAACCCTGAAAAATTAAAGACAGTATTATGCAATGTTTGGTGTGATATGGTAATTACCATCCTCAGTTAAAGAAGATTTTAATAAGATTTGTGCACTGCTTATGGTCCCATACTCCAGATGCAATGCATCAGCATGACTCAGCGACCAGGCAGGCAGCTTAATCCCAGGCCTTTGCTATTCTCGGTGTCTCAGCTGCTCCCAGCAGGTTTAGAAGCACTGCCACCTTTTCATGTTTTATAACCTCTTAATATTTGAGGTTTTACAACCTCTTAACCTCTCCGATGTTTCTGTTGTGCTTTCAAACCCAGAGACTGAACTTGAATCAAACCAATGGGAAGGAAATTTGTTCAGTCTTTATAGCTGAGAGGTTTCTATTTGTGATTACCAGGAAGGATTCTTTAAATTAGCAGACAGATCACAAACACCCGTCAAGTATAGTCAAGTATAAAAGCAGGCTGTGTGCCCGCAAAGTGTTTCAACAGCTAACTTATTGTAAAAGTGCCAGCTCGTAGAAGATGTTTTATACAGCATCAATTAAAAATGATATGGAACTGGTACACTCTCACCAGAAATGTCTTTACTCTTTTACTGTCATTGATTTGGGGGTTTTATTATTTTTAGGGATGGTGAGATAGTGAATCACTTGGAACCCATCGCTCAGAATGGAGTGCACTCGGATATGGAGTCACCACAGGTGAGTTATAAAACTGTCTCTGTTAACCACTTGTTGGGAACTCGTTGTCCATGCAAGGCAGCACTGGGGCACTGAGAGTGTACAATTTGCATCATTAGGACCCATGTGCTCAGAAGCGTGCAACAGGGACCACATGGAGGCTTTGAATGCCACTCCCTCTGTGGCTTCTCCTGTTTTTGTCTTTGTAGCCTACTCCAACTCTTAACCAGAGATCCTTGTACTCCTCCAGTTCTGGCCTCTTGTGCACTCCCAGTTTTAAACCATCTTCCATTGAACACTGTACCTTCAACAGCCTGGATCCTAAGCTCTGCAGTTCCATTCTTAACTTCTCCACCTTTCTTTCCTCATTATGTCATACCTACATGATCAAACCTTTGGTCACCTCTGCTAATGTGCCTTTTATATCACTGTATCATGTTCTATCTCCTAAAGTTCCTATGGGGCACCATTGTCCAAATCACAACATGAAAATCCAGTATTAAAACATCAAGGTACAGAGTTGAACTTTGAGGTTGTACTTGTGTAGCCGAAATCTGTCTGACCTTTTTTAGTTGAATGTTCAATAGTTGTTGCACATGTAACCAAACCTTCAACTGGCTAGACTTTGTTCATTTCATAACACATTTTTCCTTGCTTATAATGGGTGTCACTCCATTCTTTCAGCCTTTAGAAGATATCAGACAGTTGAGAGATGGTGTAGCTTCATCTGTGACTGTGACTGTAAGTGCTTTCTACTTCTTGCTACTTTTTCTTCCTGGTTTCTTTCATTTTACCTCTGCTATATATACTGCTGAAATGAGAGACTGAACTGGCTGAAGCTCTTTTCTCTAGGAATACTGAGGCAGTGCCAAGTAGAGATCTTTAAAGATTAGAGCTCGTTAGAGTAAGCTTAGAGTTGGTATTTCCATCGTGGAAGCATTCAAAACCAAGGGCTCCAATTATAAGATGATCGTGAATGAATTCACTAATGAAGCATGCAAAATTATTACACTGCTTAACAGGTGAATGCATGAGGGATGTGTCCCTTGACTGATGGGATCTAGACCCAAGGATGCAGTATGAAAATAAGCTGAAGCCCTAGTTCATGACTGACATAAGAAGGAAATCCTTCACTGAGGACAATCTTTGGAACTCTCTATTGCAGTGGACTATGGCGGCTCATTCATTGAGTATGTTCAGTACAGACAGCGTTGGATTTCTAGATCTTAAAAATGCTAAGAGATAAGGGGATGATGCAGAAAGATCTCGTTGAGATAAAAGATTAGCCATGATCTAGTTGAGTAGTGGAGCAGCCTTGAGGGTCCGCATGGCCTACTTCTGCTCTCATTTCCTGTGTTCAATAAGGAATGCAGGAGAATCTCCTTCGCCCACTGTTACTTGCCCGCATACACTACCTACAAGTTGAAGTTTCTACACATGTGCAGCCACTTAAGTAAGTTACTCACATCCTTGAAACAGAAAAGTGAATGTTAGTGGTGAGAATGTGGAACACAAGCATGAGAAGTAATTGACCCAAATAAAATAGATGCATTTCAGAGTGAGCTGAATAAATACATGAGAAAGAAGGAAATAGAAGGCAATATGGACAGGGAGAGATGAATGAAGGGGGATGGGAAGGGAGGTACTGTGCAGGTGTATTTCCGGATCATTTTCCCCAGCAAGGGGGGCTACGTCAGTGGCTGTTTCTGTTATAAATGAGGACATGGGATTTTCAGTTGGAAATATCAATTTTAAGACTGAATAATTTGAAAAGGAGGGCTGAGTAATGTCTGTAAATCCTGGTCTTTTTATGCCATACCCTCTAACCCTCCATTTCGTCATGCAAAACTACATTTTGTTCTCACTTGATTCTGAATTTTGTTTTTATTTATTTATTCACGGGGTGAGGACTAGATCAGCATTTATTGCCCATCCCAAATTGCCAAGAGGGCAATTAAGAGTCAGCCACACTGCTGTGGGTCTGGAGTCACATATAGGCCAAACTTGGTAAGGACAGCAGGTTCCTTTCCAGAAAGACATTAGTGAACCAGCAGAGTTTTTCCCAGACAAGCAACAATGGATTCACAGTCATCATTAGACCCTTATTTCCAGATATTTATTGAGTTCAAATTCCACC
Organism: Hemiscyllium ocellatum; assembly: GCF_020745735.1. NCBI lineage: Eukaryota > Metazoa > Chordata > Chondrichthyes > Orectolobiformes > Hemiscylliidae > Hemiscyllium > Hemiscyllium ocellatum. The sequence continues at coordinate 7,002,982 of NC_083446.1, forward strand.
ATCTGTCGTGGCAGGATTTGAACCCAGGTCCCCAGAACATTAACTGTCTAGCAATAATACCACTAGGCCATTTGCTGATGGGATGTGGGAATTGCTGGTTAAGGTAATCGCCTGTCCTAATTACTCCTTCAATTAAGTGCCTTGATATAGCCATTTCAAAGGGCAGAAAAGAATCATCCCATCATTGTTGTGGGTCTTGAGTCACATGTAGGCCAGACCAGAGAAAGAAAACTGGTTTCCTTCACTAAAGCACATTAGTGAACCAGGTGGGTCTTTATGATCATCAACAGCAGCTACACAGTCACAATTGGGCTAGTTTTTAATTCCAGACTCTCTTCAACTCAAATTTCACCGTCTTCCAAGCTGGTATTTGAGCCCATACCCCCAGAACGCTAGCCTGGCTTCTGAATCATTAGTCCATTGACACTATCACTGTGCCAATGTCTTGTAAAAGAATTGCTTGCTTAAAACCCATACTCCCTGTCAATATTTCACTCACTGCTTCAGTTTGTGAACTGGCTCAAAACAAAGAAACAATCAACCAAAGACAGGTAAACTTTCTGAGAAAATCAATAATTCTGATGTCAAGCAATCTTTTAAAACCACCCAATTCTCAGTGCTTGGAATCAGCTTCTCACCTCTGCTATTCAGTTAAATTGTGGGTGATCTGTATCTTATCTTTTATTTACATGCCTTGGTTTTGTAACCCATAATACTCTTATGCCACAAAATTCTATCAAACATTGTCTTCAACATTCAGTGTCAAGGTATTTCAGTGTGAGTGGAGTGGGGTTGTGAAAAAAAGTTCTAGCTTACTATCACCTTTCATGCCAAGATGTGCCTCTGAAAAGTCCTAACTCAAAATTTAGGGTCATGACAGTCCGTTTTTATTTTCAAATCTGAACTAATTCGATCAGCAAATAAAGTTCCACTTTACCTGAATTCAAGATATACCTAAAAGAAGACTATTCTCAAAGTGAACTCAAGGTGTGTCTATTTCCAGCAAATAGGTCTTGTGATCTAAAGACATGTCACTGCACTGTAGTGGAAAAATCAAACACTTCTCTCTGCAGGTTCTAATTTTCTTACTTAAAAGTGAAAAACAGCAGTGTAAAATCTACCAACCTCTTTTTTTTTTGTTGAATTATTATGGTTTGGACACCAATGAAGGTGTTGTGATTTTGGGTTTTCTTTTTCCACGTTCTGGTCAGTCTTGTTTTTCCTGTGCAGTTTCCTCTTGCCCACCAGGTGGTGATCTCAGCTGATGAAATCCACCACCCTCTCAGATTGCAGTCCAAACCAGTTGCAGGTTTTTGGGGTGGTTTAATAGTACTCCAGCTGCAGGGCTTCGAACATGCCCTAATCACTTTGCATCATATTACTTAGAGGAACTGATATGGTTCTGCACCTAAGTCAGGCATGCACAAGCCTTTTTTAAAAATTAATAATTTAGTGTATTTGGGCACGTTGCAGAACATGATGACCTGACCTGCAGCTTCTCCTCACAAAATGAGTGTGAAGATAATTTAAGGGCCTAGGCCACTGAGAAAGAAATGAGATTGTTGCCAAGTTTTCATGTCTCAAATGTTTCTCCAAGCAATAGATTTTTTTCTCTGCTTCGTCTTCACTTCTGTTTTTCTCTGTTTATTTGTCAGTATTTTCCTTCATTTTTTTCATATTGCTGCTATTTAAAAGACACGGTGCAAATATGCTGTGGACAGACCGATTTTGGGCTTTCTGGCAGAGTCAGTACCAAAAAGGAGTTCAGTAAGTGGTCACCTGAATGGCTTTGGGTGCACTAATTAATAATGTCGTGCCTTTAGGGCCCTTTTGTGGTGCAGTGGTAGTTTCCCTATTCCTCGACTGAACAGACCCAGTGTGTAATAACATCTCTGAACCGGTTAATTAGAAAAATAGGTTAATAAAGAAAAAGCAGTGCATACATTATAGGACTTATATATAGCTGCAGGTATCAGTTTTTCATACCATCCTGACAGATCTATTTCAATTTCTTTTTAAACTTTGTTTATGTGGAAACCCCTGGCATGGCTAATTGCCCTCCATTTCAGAGGATAATTAAGAGTTGACCACATTTTTTTGGATTTGGAGGCCAGGCTAAGGATTGCAGATTTCCTTTCAAAAAGGACTTTAGTGAACTAGATGAAGTTTTATGACAATCTTTGATAGTTTCATAGTCACTATTACTGCAACTAGTTTTATATTCCAGATTTTATTTACTGAGTTTGAAGGCCCCCAGTTTTGGTGGGATTTGAGCCTGTGTCCCTTGGTCCTTCCCATTACGTTGCATTGCCCTTGAGAAGGCATTGATGAATTGCTTTATTGAGCCATTGTAGTGTCTCTGTGTGGCAGATTGTATATTGGGTTGCTTTCTTGATATCCGATCTTTCTAAGCCATCCTGGGGGAGTAGATTAGATTACTTACAGTGTGGAAACAGGCCCTTCGGCCCAACAAGTCCACACCGACCCGCCGAAGCCCCTTACCTAACACTACGGGCAATTTAGCATGGCCAATTCACCTGACCCACACATCTTTGGAATGTGGGAGGAAACCGGAGCACCCGGAGGAAACCCACACAGACACGGGGAGAATGTGCAAATTCCACACAGTCAGCTGCCTGAGGTGGGAATTGAACCCGGGTCTCTGGCGCTGTGAGGCAGCAGTGCTAACCACTGTGCCACCGTGTCGCCCACAATCAATCTGGAAAACACACAGGTTATCATGAATAAAGTTTCAATTAGTATCCTAAACATTAGCCAGTCTAGCAGTCTGGGCTGGTAACGTAACCCTGCATCTTGGACCAGCTTACTGCTGAAGTTCACTTTCTGACAAAAATAAGACTAAAGAACATTCACAAGGAGGGCTTATTCTCTTTCCAAATCTCACATTTCTCTACACAGCAATACAATCTACCGTCATGAATTTACTGTCCTCCCTTTGACTATTGCAAGGTTGAGTGACAACATTCAGTACTTTGACATTTATCCTTTTGAGCCTAAATAATGAATGATATTTGATGTTAGAAATCATATTGGACCTCAATTAGTCTGAGCTCAGTTCCCAGTGGACAAGTGCCTTTATTGATACAAATTCATAATTTCATGCAGAGGCCACAAATATTCTGAGAACTAGGGAAAAAAATACTAGACCTCCCCTAGGACTGTTTGATAGGGACAGTACAGTTAGAGCTTTACTCTGTATCTAACTCCATGCTGTATCTATCCTGACAGTGTTTGATGGGGATGATTTAGAAAGAGCTGTGTCTAACCGCAATGTTACACCTGTCCTGGAGCGTTTGTTGGAGAAACTGTAGAGAGAGCTTTACTCTGTATCTAATTCTGTGGTGTATTTTGCCTGGGACTGTTCAATGGAGGCAATGTGGAAGGGACTTCAATTTTTTGTATTTAATTTGGTACTAATTGGTCATTTAATGTAGAGGCCACAAATAATTTCAGAATTAGACAAGGGCCAATGTGCTGTGCCTGCCTTGGGATTTTTAAAATCTGATTGCTTTGTTCCCTGATGTACACAAAATTCAAGCAAAAAAAGTTTGCAATATAGAGTATTTCATCAGCAAGCAATAGGTTGAGCCTGCATGGCCTGGTATCTCTTTGACATATATAATGGTGGATCACCGATGAATGTAAAGTAAGTTATCTCTAAACATACAATAAGAGATACGAATATTGTATTATCCTTTAGGCATGGACATTTTAATCGGCATTCTGATGGCAGAATTGCCCCAATCCCAGGTCTGATGATTTTACCATTTTCTCCAGGTCAGTGAAGCATCAGAACCTGTTAATGGGACGAGTGCAGCCCCCGAAGCAAAAGGGGACTATAGTCCTGTCAAGAAAACACCGCAATCTTCTCCACGCCCAGGGTCTGTTAGCACCCTTCTCAGCAAGACACAGGATACAGCTACCATACAGCTCGAGGGTATTTTATGTCGCAAGCATGAATGGGAGTCACACAACAAGAAAGCCTCTAGCAGGTAGGCTTCTAACAGTTATATACTTATGCTGCCATTCCCCTTCCAGTGGGATTGAGAGAATATTCGTGTCATTATTTGTGTGTTTACAACTTATAATTTAAAAGGCACCTGGATGGGTACATGAATAGGCAGGTTTTAGAGTGATATGGGCTAAGTGATGGCAAATGGAACTAGATTTAGGATATCTGGTTGGCATGGACGAGTTGGGCCGAAAAGTCTGTTTCCGATCTATACATTTCTATGACTACTGACATACTACAGTTTTTGTCATTCGATATTACACTCTAATATCTCTCAGGCACACAGAGACACATTTCTCATTCATGAGCCTTCTAATATAGCACAACCTTTTCACACCTATGGAATTATGAAGTACTGTAGCCTCTCAAATGAATTAGTGCACTACAACATTTACTGTAATAAACGTCTCAAGAGAAACCGACTACTTATTGCAATCTATAATGCATTACAGAGACTATATATAATCTTTGTAGCTCAGATATCCATATACAATGGCATGTGATTGTGTAATTATTTCATTGAATTTTCACAAAATAAACATGCATTTGTACTGCCACGTACTGAACACCTGTCCCACTGCAACCCAGTCTACCTTCAACCTTCTTTCTCACACAGTTACTTGGATATCTGCATGACTCTATTTTTTCAGCATACAATTTACAGCACATCTGCACTTTATAGTTGATGTCTAGATGTGCGTTCAGCTGTTGGCTGCTGCGGGGAAGGTACTCCTTCAGCCTGGTGTCTGAAATGAGTGAGTTGTCCTAATTGCGGTGTTGTTCAACTTGTAGATCCTGGCAAAATGTGTACTGTGTACTGAGGAACCGGAGTCTTGGCTTCTACAAAGATGCTAAGAATGCTAGCACTGGCATCCCTTACCACGGAGAGGTTCCAGTTAGCTTGACAGACGCCAAGTGTGAAGTGGCACATGATTATAAGAAGAGAAAAAATGTCTTTAAACTCAGGTAAAATTTATACCATATTTATGAATGTAGAAGGGAACTCATGTTCACCTGTGTGCCATTTTAAGTTGTGATGTATGATATAAGATGAGCTCTTCCTCAGCTGCAGAATAGATTAATACAGCTCAAGGAGGTCTTTTGGTTCATCTCTTTGAGTTCTGTTTGTCGGAACAGTTCAGTGAATCCCACTGTTTCCTCAGAGATCAGGAAATTGTTCCTTCTCTGGTTTCCTTTTCTCAAAATTATTATTTAATTTGTTTTCACTGCTCTTTCAGGCAGTGCACTCCAGATCATCATAATGCTTTTTTTTTCCCAAGCCGTCCTTAGATTACTTAGATTAGATTAGATTACTTACAGTGTGGAAACAGGCCCTTCGGCCCAACAAGTCCACACCGACCCGCCGAAGCGCAACCTACCCATACCCCTTACCTAACACTACGGGCAATTTAACATGGTCAATTCACCTGACCTGCACATCTTTGGACTGTGGGAGGAAACCGGAGCACCCGGAGGAAACCCATGCAGACGCGGGGAGAACGTGCAAACTCCACACAGTCAGTCGCCTGAGGCGGGAATTGAACCCAGGTCCCAGGCGCTGTGAGGCAGCAGTCCTCCTGGTGCCTCTGATCCCTTTGCCAGCCACTACTGTCTTCTTTAGTGGAATTGCTTCTTGTTGTCTTATTAAAATTTCAAGATATTAAACACCTCTGAGGAGAGTAGTAATAGCTATTCTCATCTGTCCATAAAACTAAAAAGTCACATGCCTGGTGCATCCTGTTAAATCTCCCCTACACCTTGATATCTAAAACCTTGACATCTTATTTAATATATGGTGCCCGGACGAACACTTCAGCTGAGGCCAAACTGATGGCTTATAAAGATGGGCAGTATGGTGGCTCGGTGGTTAGCATTGCTACCTCACAGTACCAGGGACTCGGGTTTGGTTTCACCCTCAGGTGACTGTCTGTGTGGAGTTCGCACAGTCTCCCCGTGTCTGCATAGGTTTGCTCCGGGTGCTTCAGTTTCCTCCCACAATCGACAGACATTTTGGTTAGGTGGATTGGCCATGCTAAATTGCCCATTGTGTCCAGGAATGTGTAGGCTAGGTGGGTTAGCCATGGGAAATGCAGGGTTACAGGAATTGTGGGGGGTGCCTGGGTGGGATGCTCTTCAGAGGGCTGGTGTGAACTCAATGGGCTGAATGACCTGCTTCGACACGAATTCTATGCTTATATTATGTTCTGAAATAGGAAAACATTACCAGAAGCAAAATCACCAAAATGGAAATTTAAAACAACCTACTACCATCTCTGGACTGAACTTCACATTAATCCCCAAACATGCTGAAATTATGTGTCAGTGTGTCAGCTGTAATAAGTGGCAAAGTGTACCTCATGAAGTGAAAGCTGCGATTGAATAGTATAGGATTATGAAGGATATTGCCGCTGTTCACTCTACAGTGATTACTGAATAAGTTTATTTTTGATTGTAGACTCAGTGAAGGGAAGGAGTTCCTATTCCAGGCCAAGGACGAGGTAAGTGTTTGCAGTTTGATGGAAATAGAGGCATTGACTGAACCCTGACTGTTAGGGAACACACAGGGAACACTGCCCAGTCATTAAGCAGAGAACTAAACATCTTTGACTCTCATCCCACTAAATACACGTGAACACTATATCACTACAGGATATAAAAGATAACATTTTGCTAGTCCTTTCCTTGAAGGACTTGGGCAGGATGAAATTGCATGTAGATGCAATGATTCAAATAGTAACATCTTACCTCTGGATCCTGGGTTCAAATCCAGTCCAAATTGAAGAAAGGTATTTCAATTAGTTCAGTTGGCTGGGCAGCTGGTTTGCAATAGACAGTAATGCTAACAGTATGGGTTTAATTCTCAGACTGGCTGAGGTTACCATAAAATACCCTCTTTCTCATTTTTTCCCCTTACCTGTGATGTGGTCACCATCAGGTTAAAACCAACACTAGTTGTCTCTTTCTAATGAGTTATGTCCTATGGTCTGGTAAAACTATGGTGACTTTACCCCATTGCCTTCCTATACCTGAGCGTCATAGTTAAATTATCTGCCAATATTCACTCCCTGACATCACAGGTAGCAAATGCTGATAATGTATGAATGTCCATCTAATTACAGTCGAACAAGAGGTGGGTACAGCATTGCACCAGATTACATGAAGTGTATTGCTCATATTTATCTGGACATGTTTTTCAGGCTGAAATGAGCAGCTGGATTGATGGAATCACCACATCCATCACCACCAGTTCCACTAATCAAGATGACCGCTATCCTGCCAATCCACAGGGCCTCACTCGTGCAATGACAATGCCTCCTATATCTCCCAACAGTGGTGATACAGTCACTCTGAGGCGGGACAAGGATGGAAAGGAGAAAGATCGAGAGAAGAGGTTCAGTTTCTTCAAGAAGAAATAGAAAGTGGTTCAAAAGCTGCAGAGATTTTTTAAAACAAAACAAAAAGTCACCACACGTTCCACATTCGCACATCATTCCAGTCGATTCCAGCTTGTTTTTCCAAATGACTCTGTGCCTGACATTCCCGGGGCATGGGAGGGGGACATTTAAAAAAAAAACAAACTCAGTTTTATCAATGGGGAAAACAATATACCAACACTTCAGGAACGGTTAGTGGGACATTTATGAAGAACCGAAACAAGAATCACAAGCAATCGGGTCTCGATTATTTTAGGTTGGAGAGAGAGAGAGAGAGAGAGAGAGAAAATGCTGCAGCTGTTACAAGCACTGAAGTGTAAACTGTGTTGGCTGAGCTGAGAATATTGGGTGCCTGGTTAGCTTTTCTGATGGTTTGAAGTGTGTTATGTTGGCTCCATGGACTTGTTTTTACTATTGAAGGACTAACGGGCCCTCAAGCAAGAAGCTTATTGTTTGCTTGTCACTTCTCCCAGCTTGGTGAGGCAGTGTATCTGAACAGCTGCTGAAATGAGAGAAGAGTTGGAAATGTGTCTATTGCAAGCAACCACCAAACAGTCACCACCTGTACATTGCCTGTGCAACTTAACTTTCTTTTCTTTCACATCTTCTGTCTCCCTTGTACACATCTGTCCCATACACACTGTTTACCAGGATGTAAGGAGTGCAGAGTGGGGGCATAGCGTGTCAATTAACTGCCTAAAGGATGTGGGAGTAGTTAATTACAACATTAAAATATTTTGTGTATTTATTGAAAACTAAAGATACTTCAAAAATGTGGGGAGAGGGACAGTACAGAACATCAGACCTGATTTTTGGAAGATTTTATTTGTCCACCTAAGTGGTTAGATGGCATTTATCACAGCTACTCCTCCCCCGTAGCCATCCTGCTAACATGCTCAAACTATTTTCAAAACAAATCTGTTGTGAATAGGACTCCAACTTGCCAAACTTTCTTTCTCTCTCATAGACCTGTGCTGTAACAGGTGTTGTTATGAATGATTGTTTTAAAGGAAGAAGCCTATACACTCGCTTGTACTCACACACGCACACTGTCTCACGTACATTCACACACACACACACACAGATTATAGAAAGTGTCAAAGCATTCTATTTACCTAAGTGATTATAGTGAAAATTGTAGATTAATTCATTGTTGGTTACTTTTCCTCTTTTGTAGCTTTTTGAGTTTGAATTCCTATATTAAGCACCTCCCTTTATGCTTTATTGCCAAAGGGGCATTGGCAAAAGCAGCCTCCACTGAGACCTAACTGAAACTGGATGATAAATCTGTAGCTTGTTGTAGACCGTGTTACAGAATGCTGGAGGTGTTGAAATATAGACCAGTGGTTATGGTTGTAATCCTGTTTGATAGGAGACAGAGTGACCTCTCCACCCGAGTGGACTTATGCTCACTTGTCTCAGTTCTCAGCAGCTTCTGCATTAGCTTTCATTAAAGTCTGAAGTTCACCTTGGGTCCCATTAACTCCTTTATTTTTCTCATGCTGTGATGCCTCCAGTGCCGCCACTTTGCATCAACCCACAGCTGGCAGCCCCAACCAAAGCTGTAAATTAGCTAGCACCTCTCACATTTAGGAAGCAACCCATTAAGTTTGACAGGAGGAAGAGTAGGCAGCAGCAGGTAGGAGGGACGTTAGGAGAGGTGAGTGACTGGTTGAACAGATACTTGATGTGAAGGTTTCTGAAGGAGAACAAAAGTAAGAAAATAGCTTAATAGTAGGCCACTGCCATTGTCAAATGGAATGCATTGGAAGTGGGTATAACATAGTGCTCGTATAATTAGAGATCTTCTTGGAGTTGATTTGCTGAGTGTTTTTAAGTAGGTGCTGGGACTTTATTTTTGTAAATTTCCCCATGGTCAGATTTGACACGTGGAACCCAGATAAAGAAAGAACCCAAAAAGGCATAACGTTGAAGGATGCAAAAGCTGAACTGATGTTAAAAATCAGTTGGCATGGGAACTTATTTTTAAAAAGTTCCAAGAATTGAGAATTTCCTGGAATCTCAAAGGGAGAGCCTGCAGCAGTGAAGGGGGGATATTCTGAGTTTGTTACTAAAAGTTCCTCTGGGAGACTAACAGGAACGGTTAATAGTTGGAGATCTTAATTGTGCCAACCTAATATTAACACAAAATGTTATTCAAACATTGTGACAACAAGTTAAATCTCTTAAAGAGGGAATAGCAACAGGCTTGAGAGTTGGAATATATTATAGGCAAATGACAGTAGTGCTAGAGTTCTTTTACATAATAAATTCCATTTGAAATATTTTTACAGCTGAAGTTTGATAGTGGATTTGAGACTGTCCAGCTTTGCAACAAGATATCTGCAGTGCACAAATACCCAGAGGAGGAAGTGGCAGAAACAGACTTCATGGTCAGAGTGGGGAGACTGCAACAGGGCTACTGGCAGATGTTCTCTTGTGTTTCTCACTGTTATGTGATAGCAATTTCAAATGACTTTTTGTCACAGAGTCACCAGCAGTAGCTGACTTTATGGTGTAATACTAATTTGGAAAGAAACAGCGTCTAACGACATGCAGGAACTGGCCTTTTTATGTGCAAATGCAGTTGTTAATTTGCAGCGAATCCAATATGTTTCCACATGGTACACTGCATGTGCAATATTCACGATTCACTCCCTCAGATTGTTTCCATTCACTAGTGACAATCTGACCAGTATGTCTTCCTAGTGCTTAGCAGTTCATAATGCAAGTTTGAACTTTAGGGATAAGTGCTTTATGCAGTTCAGGTTGGGTACTGCATTTTGAATGCTCTTGATGTTCAACTTTGCTGAGATCCTTGATGGCTTGATCTGAAATATGGAACCTAGCGGAAATCTTTTGCAGGGATTAATGAGTAGTCAGCTTAGCCCTGAAAGATACAAGAGGAGAACACATCAGTTTCAGCATTGTAAGAAAATGATTAGAGTCCCAAGCGTTCATCTTCCAAAAGGAATCTTCTCAGACATGATTAAATTAGTGCCATTGTGGTACTGCCAAGAATGCACAGACATTGTACACCTAGTGCCATTGTCCTATTGGGCTAGCCAAACCTGTTTGACCAATTAACCTGCTAATCCAATGACACCTCTCTGCCAACATCTTGGCACAGCTATTGTGCCAGTGGTGTAGTTTCACATCTAGGTTGTATTACCTAGCCTATCTGAGTGGTGAGCACTTGAAGCTGCATTTGTAAGAGGATTCTTCTTTCCCCTTCTTTAAATCATTTGTGCTTTAGAAATTAAAGTTGAGAAATGGTTTAATGGCTGTCACTGCATTTAAAAGGAACTGTACTTCCTTAGAAACTGGGGAAAAGCATTTCTAGGGGTTTGTGTAACATATAGACTGAGATCTCCATATCAGTGAAGCAACTTTGCAAAACATCACTTATCAAAATTTAGCCCAATCCTTTGCAAGTGAAGAACCTGAATCTCAAAAGTGGTTTTACAAATGAACATCTAAAGCAGAGATTACAGCAGTAGGCCTTCCCAGTGCACATAAGTCTTACTGATGTTTCATATAGCGTTAGGGATGGGAAAATCAGCCAGGGCTCACCATTCACTGACCCCTGCTGGCCAATGTGTGGGTGTTTGACAGAGTCTGTTAACTAGGCCGATGTTTTCCAATTTAGATAGAATCGCCAATCACGTAAAGTGCTGGAGAGCAGAGTTCCCTGGGGAGCTGAATCAACAACTCCACATGAGTAAGTTAAAGAGAGGAACAAAATGAGAAGATCCATACCCAGTGAAAAAAGTATAATTGGATCACCATTAACAGCGAGAACCTTTTTATAATATCCAAACTGTATGTCAGAATTATAAGGATGTTGTGTGCTTTAAACTAGTTTTATAATGCTTAATTCAGAAGTTATGTAGGTTGGGGAAATGGTTTATAAATTGATTGATTTACTGGCAGGGGATTCAAAAACAATATAATGTTAGAAAAGGTTGTATTGAGCTAAATAAAAATGGAAAATGATGACAAATTGCATTGCTGGCGATCTGAAATAAAAACAGAAGGTGTAGAGCAGATCTCATGGACTCAAAAAGTCTGATTGAATTCATCTGTTGTTTATCCTTAAGAAGCCAACTGACTTCCACATTTTTGGTTGTGGTGATGAGTTGTGGGTTTAGAACAAAGCTTCACCTTAATCCCATATTAATCAGGTTATACCCATTCAGATGCTAGCAGAAAGATTACCACTCCTCCCTACCAGACCCTAAAGAAATCAACATGAGTCCAATTGATGTTTGGCCACCTTTGGCATTTTTGGTAAAGAATTTAAGCTTTTCTGTGAAGTGATTTTCCATGCACTTGGAGTTCAAGAGGCAAGGTAGGAAACGTGCAAATATTAGTGCAGAGCATATTTAGCATAAGGTTAGAATATTGGCAATGTATCTAACCCGGTGATGTACCTGCCTTGGGAGTACAGTGTAGGGGAAGCTTTACTCTATCTAACCCCATGTCATTCTGCCTTGAGTGGTTTTGATACGAACAGGCATCTAACCTGCCCTAGGAGTGTTCAGTGGGGAAGAGTGTGCCTGAAATTATGCTTCACCTAACAAATTCTGTACGAAACATGAGAGTGCTGGATACGAGTATTCACATCACTCAGGTTAATGAGCACATAAGTCAGAGTGAATAACAATGAAGCTAGGTGGAAATATTTGCTCAGCCACCACTCACTTGATTAATTGTGAAGAACTTCATCTGATTAAATTGGATAAATTGGAGTCAGCTATTTCTGATAGTTGTCTCTCAGCTGCTCATACATCATCAGTCACTGATCCACCCCAGATCCATACTAACAGAAGTGAAAAGCTATTGAACGTGCAGTTGCATTTGGAAGGGAAGGAATCTAATAGACCACAGAGCAAGCTTGTTTAATAACCTGGTTCCCACCAGGGTGTTCAAAATGTTCCCGTAAAGGCTTACTAATGAATGGAGTGGCCTTGGTGTTCCCATTTAAAGTTCTTGTTTGGAATATTATAATCTCTATTTACTGGCTTCTTATTGTACTGAAAATAAAGAGTGCATTTAAAACGTCTTCTAATGCCTTGCTTGTCGTTAAGAGTTTCAGCGATTCATAGCAAAAATGTTAATGTTTTTATGCTGTTAAAAATTGACAATCTGTTCAATTGGTTAAGGAGGCTTGCAAGTAAACCATCCAGGCAGGGAGATTCGATTTCTGATTTCAAACAGGATGAAAGATTGATGTGGTTGGGCTGCCATTCCTGCTGTTGCTATCCAGTAACCCCCACCTGACAGTTTATGCTTTCAAGCAACATGGACTGAGCAGTGACACTTCCACGAGGGAACAGCTTGCTGGTAATTATTCTGTGGGATTTCCTACCTGAAAGAATATCCACTAGAGGGCAACAGACTTCATTAAGAAGAGGATTGTAACAGTGTCAACTGCTATCGGTAAGAGGGGGGAGAGAAGTTAGATTGTTTCTCTAATATTCTGCTAACTTTTGATATTATAAATAGAAAATCTAGAAATAGTCATTGTGTTTATAGCTTGGAAAGAGTTCCTTTGGCCCAACATGTCCATGTTAGTTATCAAGCAACTATCCAGTCCCATTTTCCAGCAACAATTCTTCCTTAAATTCCCTCTAAACCGCTTTGCCTTAAATCTGTTCTGTCTGGTTATTGACTCTTCTACTCAAGTAACCCCATAATTATTTTTGCTCTTCAGCTTGTCTAGTCTCTCTTCATAACTAAAACGGTCCAGCTCAGGTGTAATTCCTTTGAACTCTCTCGAGTGCAATAAAATCCTTCCTGTAAGTGTACCTCGACTAATAAGGACAGCTATGCCATATGCCTTCTTAAGCACTTATCCATCTGTCCTATTGCCTTCAAGGATCCAGAGTACCTCAGAACTTTCTAGGGACCTACCACAATGAATGATAGATCCCTAGAAAGTTACCTTAGCTCCCAAAATGCATTTTCTCAAGATTTTCTGGATTAAATTCTATTTGCCGCTGTTCTGTCCAAATGACTGTCTCATCTATAATAATTATGGTATAATGTTTCCACCCTTACAACTTAGCACACAGAATACCAAGACAAGGGGTTAGTGCTAACTTTTACACAGTAAATCACTGATTAGATCCTGTGGATACTGGAGATGAGAGTGCTGGGGGAATTTAGGGTGTGTAGCAGCATCTGTGGAGACAGAAACTTAATGTTTTGAGTTTGATACGACTCCTCTTCACAGCTGGAGTATTCTGTGCACTATACATTAGGAACGATATAGAGAATGCAGGTTGATAGAAACAAATACAGAATTATAGGGGTATATGTGGGCCGTTTGAGCCTGCTCCCATCATTCAATACGATCATCCAGCTCAGATCCCTGTTCCTGCTTTCTCCCCATATCATTTGATAATTTTTGTCCTAAGAACCTATCTATTCCTTTCTTGAAAGTCTTTAAAGTTTTGGCCTCAGCAGTTTCCAATGGCAGAGAATTCCACAGACTCACCATTCTGGCTGAAGAAATTTCTCATCTCAGTCCTAAAATGGCCAACCCTTAATTTTAGACTGTGATCTCTAATTGTGGACTCCCTGGTCATTGAGAAAATCCTTCCTGCATATACCCTGGCTAGTCCTGTTAGAATTTTATCAGTTCCCATGAGATCGCACAACCTAACCCCCCCCCCCCCCCCATCTTATAAACTCTAGTGAATATCGTCCTAAGCGATCCAGTGTCTCCCCACACATCAGTCCTGCCATCCCAGGAATCAGTCTGGTAAACCTTTACACCCCAATGGCCAAAACATCCTTCCTCAGTTAAGGAGACTGTAACTGCACACAATAATCAAGGTGTCTTATCAATGCACTGTATGGTTGCAGCAAGACATCCCTGCTGTATTCAAAACCTCTCATGAAGGCCAACATGCCATTTGCCTTCTTCATGACACAATGCTTACTTTCAGGACTCGTGTGCATGGACACCCAGGTCTTGTTGCACCTCTCTGCTTTCCCAATCTATCACCGTTCAGGTAATGATCTGCCTTCCCATTGTTGTTAACAAAGTGAATCAGCTCACATTTACCCATGTTAAACTCCATCTGCCATATATTTGACCACTTATTTAATTTGTCAAAGATGGCATTAATATTCAGGAATTTCAGATACTTGAAAGGATTGCATAACATCAGAAACATCCTGCACTATTAAGAATTCTATGAAACATGAGTAGGCCATTTGGCCCCTCGAGCCTATTCAGTAAGATGATTGCTGATCCTCTTTTTCAGCTACCATTTTCTGCACTATCACCACTTCTCTGCCTTGATTTCTTCAGCATTCAAAAATACTCAATATCTCCGGGCTTGAATATATTCACTGACTAAGCATTCACAGCTCCTTGGGGAAAACAATTAGAAAGAAATTTATTATTTCAGTCCTAAATTACCAATACATTAGCCTGAGACTGGGACACTGGTTTCTCCCACCACCTGGCCTGTCCTTCCTCTTTGAGGTTTGTATATTTCAATTAGATAATCTAACCTTTGGAGAAATCCATAGAATATTGGCGTACTCTGCTCAGTCTCTTTCCCTTTATCCCAGGAATCAATCTGGTAAAACCTGGGGGTTCAGGTGTAAATAATTCTTCGAAATTTACATCACGGATAGACAGGGTGGTTAAGAAGGCATTTAGCATGCTTGTCTTCATTGCTCAGACCTTTGAGTTGGGATGTCATGGTGAGGCTTCTTCTGGAGTACTGTGTGCAGTTGTGGTCGCTTGGAGAGTGTTCAGAAAAGATATACTATGTTGTTGACAGGAATAGAGAATTTGAGTTATCAAAATAGGTTCAATAGACTCGGACTTTCTTCACTGGACTGTTGGAGGTTGAGGGGTGACCTTACAGAGGTTTATAAAAACATGAGGGGCATAGATAAGGTGAATAACAAGGTTGGGGAGTTCAAAACTAGGCGGTATAAGTGTTGAGGGGGAGAGATTTAAAAAAGACATGAGGGGCAACCTTTTTACACAGAGTGGTTTTGTGTGTGGAATGAACTTCCAGGGGAAGTGGTGGATGCAGATACACTCGCAGCATTTAAAAGACATTTGGATAAGTACATGAATAGGAAAGGTTTGGAGGGATATGGGCCAAATGGATGTAAGTGAGACTAAATTAGCTTGGGAATATGGTCAGCATGGACTAGTTGAACTGAAGGGTCTATTTCCATGCTGTCAGACTCTATAAATTAACTAGACTTGACCTCCTTAAAACAGAAGGTTAAAGGGAGGGATATGCAGGGGTTTGATTAAGTAGATAGGGAGAGTTTTCTGGTTAGCCAGGTTATGTTAAAGAAGAAAAGTATCATCAAGTCCTCACATAAAATCAGACTCTCTGGGGGGAGCAGGTTGACTCAGTTGCTAGATAGCTGCTGTGACCTAAACCAGGTCAGTGCCAGGGGTTTGATCGTCATTCTGATTGGAATTGATGCAGGACATGCCTCCTTGTCCTACCCGTAATGAAGGTCTTGGCACTGGACGTCAGCCCTGCCCTTGGACAGAGAACTGTAAAGAATCTGGTGTGAAACAACATTTCCCAGTAGGAGGTTAGTAATTAGAGGACTTAGATTAAGAAAAATGGTTTGAAAAACTGCAGCTTTAGAATTAAGGACACAAATCTGGGTGGATAAAGTGCAAAACGTATGTGGGATCATTTGGCTCTGTAGTTTTAGTATAGACTTCAAAAGTAGCATGTATATGTAAAACCTGTATAGATCATTGGTCACACCGTACTTACAGTATTGTGGCAAGTTTCTGGACTCTAACTTTATGGTACTACAACCCTCACTAAAATAAAGAGATTTATGAAAATGAAAGTAGAAATTAGCACATGGGTGAAGAGGTGAGAGGTCTGTAATTTTTCTTCTCATGGGGAAGATGAGAAAAATGAATGTGAAATAACTACACACAAAGGCCGGTTTCCATCATCAAATCACCCTTTATTTACTAGAGCACAGTTCACTGCCTGTGGCCATCCAGCTTAGAATGAGTCACCTGAACTGAGGAGATTCTCATCTTCTGTATTTTTTTATCTCCCTGCACTACTGCACTACAGTGGTAGTGTTTTTTTTCCCCACAGCACCCGTGTGTGTGTAAGAGAGAGAGCGCACACACGTGTGCAGAACTCGATAAAAACACCACGTGCAAAATAATGATTTTTTTGACATTATTGTCAACTGTATTTTGTACTGTTTAATAAACAGAAGCAGCAGTTCACAAAAAAAATACTATGTACAAGGGAATGGACAGCAAAGCCAAACCCCAGATCCCACTGTTCAACCAGTTTTCAGGGAGATGAGGACAAACCTCAAATCCCACTTTCATTTAAAAACAAACATAACAGTAACAAACACAGACAAGACAATGCAATCAAATGAGAAACACTGCATAAACCACACTGTAAAAAAGACACCTGAATCTCACGTTTATACTGCTCAGGTAGGCTTTACTGATTGGCTCAGGTTAACCCCAATCAAGGATCTCGTGGTCAGCAAAGTCCACATCGTTCCAATCACTACGGTATGTCAACAGATGGAGTCAGTTACTCAAGGATTTAAATTTAATCACCTTTTTAAAAAACGGAGAGATTGGGATTTGTTTTGTTTTCATTCAGAGGATTGCTTTACCCAACAAAGTGATGGAACCTGAACCTGTAGCATCTTAAAGAAGGAAGATGTGAAATATTTTGAAAGATGAAGGGAATATGCAGAGGATTTGGACAATCTTTTCGAAGGCAGGAACAGACGCAATGTGCCTGTAAAATCTCATGATTCTCTAAGAAAATATTTTCAAGAAATTTGACAATGTGTTGATAAGTGTAATCTCGCTGAGGACATAAAGTAATAAATGGTATGATAAGGTCAAGGCAGAATATTAACTTCAATGTTTTGCTTTCAGAACGCTCAATATGTGACAAACATGCAGTGATCAAATGTATTCATAGACATTAAGGGATATTTGAAAAAAAAGTGGGAAGTGCTAGAAAAGACTTAATAGATCAGGTAGGTGGGAGATAAAGAAATGTTTGAATTCAGTAAACTTCAGCGTTTCCTCCAAAAGCGATTGCTACTTCATTAGCTTCAACGCTCTTCAGGACATCTGTTGGTTGTGAGAGGTTACTAAATAAATGCAAGTTTTTATTCTCTTCCATGAGAACTGGAAATCACAGCTGACATATTAAAGGGGAAGCTGGAGAAGAACATTAGTTTAGATTCCCTACAGTGTGGAAATAGGCCCTTCGGCCCAACAAGTCTACACCGACCCTCCGAAGAGCAACCCACCCAAACCTATTCCACTACATTCACCCTGAATGATGCACCTAACACTACGGGTAATTTAGCAGAGCCAATTCACCTAAACTGCACATCTTTGTGACTGTGGAAGGAAACCGGAGCATCTGGAGGAAACCCACGCAGACACGGGGAGAATGTGCAAACTCCACACAGTCAGTTGCCTGAGGCAGGAATTGAACCCAGGTCTCTGACGCTGTGAGGCAGCAGTGCTAACCACTGAGCCACCGTGCCACCCCATTTGAGGAGGGGCTATTGTGGCACTTTGGCAGTGTCCTTCCCTTTGAACCAGGAAAGCCTGGGTTTGAATCCCACCTGCCCCAGTGATGCATCATGACACATTTGAACAAATTATTCAAGTAGTAGTGACCTTACCACTGAGCCAGAGGGCCTGGGTTCAAGTCCCACCTGCCACATAGGAGTATCATAACGTGTCTGAACAGGGAAAATATCGAGAAATACATGAGGGAAAAAGGGACAGGAGGATATGTTTGAAAGCAAAATATGAAAAACACTTAAGCACTTCGAACTTACCTCCGAATATTCTAACTCAACTGATGCTCTGATGAAGAGTAATATAGAATTAAAATGCTACCTTGCTCTCTCTCTCTCCATGGATGCTGCCTGACCCGCTGTGATTTCCAGCATTTTTTGTTTTCAGTACAGATTCCAGGATCTGCAGTAATTTGCTCCTTGAGGATATGTTTTCAGGGTGGGATGAGGAGAGGGAGCCAGAAACCCACAGGGAACATAAACATCAATGTGTTGGACCAAATGACCTGTTTCTGCACTGTAAGCTCAATCCACCTACAGTAAACAGAGAGCTAAGGAAAGAGATAACAGGGAGTAAGAGCAATGGGGAAGGTCAGCGACATAAGGCAACGATCACTAAACAATGCAACAAATGATGGCACAAGGTAAGAATGAGGTTGGTGATGCAAAAAGAAACAAAAGATGAGGCATGGTTACATGAAATATTGGTGGGGGGGGTGGAAGAAGTTGCAAAAAAGAATGACTGGTGTACCAGAACTGATAAGTTATACCTAAATGAAAGACTGAACAAGTCGGGCATCTTGTGGAAAATGTGGCAAAGGTGACAATTTCCATGGAGAGTTGAAAATGTGTTGCTGGAAAAGCGCAGTACGTCAGGCAGCATCCAAGGAGCAGGAGAATCGACGTTTCGGGCATGAGCCCTTCTTCAGGAATGAGGAAAGTGTGCCAAGCAGGCTAAGATAAAAGGTAGGGGGGAGGGGCATTGGAAATGCGATAGGTGGAAGGAGGTTAAGGTGAGGGTGATAGGCCGATGTGGGGGGTGGAGAGGTCAGGAAGAAGATTGCAGGTTAGGAAGGCGGTGCTGAGTTCGACGGTTGGGACTGAGACAAGGTGGGGGGAGGGGAAATGAGGAAGCTGGAGAAATCTGAGTTCATCCCTTGTGGTTGGAGGGTTCCTAGGCGGAAGATGAGGCGCTCTTCCTCCAGCCATCGAATTGCTGTGGTCTGGCGATGGAGGAGTCCAAGGACCTGCATGTCCTTGGCGGAGTGGGAGGGGGAGTTGAAGTGTTGAGCCACAGGATGGTTGGGTTGGGTTGGTTGGTTGGTCCGGGTGTCCCAGAGGTGTTCTCTGAAACGTTCCGCAAGTAGGCGGCCTGTCTCCCCAATATAGAGGAGGCCACATCGGGTGCAGCGGATGCAGTAAATGATGTGTGTGGAGGTGCAGGTGAATTTGTGGCGGATATGGAAGGATCCCTTGGGGCCTTGGAGGGAAGTGAGGGGGGAGGTGTGAGCGCAAGTTTTGCATTTCTTGCAGTTGCAGGGAAAGGTGCCGGGAGTGGAGGTTGGGTTGGTAGGGGGTGTGGACCTGACGGAGTCACGGACGGAGTGGTCTTTTCGGAATGCTGATTGGGGAGGGGAGGGAAATATACCCCTGGTGGTGGGGTCAATTTGGAGTTGGCGGAAATGACAACGGATGATACAATGTATATGGAGGTTGGTGGGGTGGTATGTGAGGACCAGTAGGGTTTTGTCCTGGTGGTGGTTGGAGGGGCGGGGCTCAAGGGCGGAGGAGCAGGAAGTGGAGGAGATGCGGTGGAGAGCATCATCGATCACGTCTGGGGGGAAATTGCAGTCTTTGAAGAAGGAGACCATCTGGGTTGTTCAGTATTGGAACTGGTCCTCCTGGGAGCAGATGCGGCAGAGACCAAGGAATTGGGAATATGGCATGGTGTTTTTACAGGGGGCAGGGTGGGAGGAGGTGTAGTCTAGGTAGGTGTGGGAGTCGGTCGGTTTATAGTAAATGTCCATGTTGATTCAGTCGCCCGAGATAGAAATGGAGAGGTCTAGGAAGGGGAGGGAGGAGTCTGAGATGGTCCAGGTAAATTTGAGGTGGGGGTGGAAGGTGTTGGTAAAGGGGATGAACTGTTCAACCTCCTCGTGGGAGCATGAGGCAGTGCCAATAGTCATCGATGTAGCAGAGGAAAAGGTGGGGGGGGTGTGCCAGTGTAGCTGCAGAAGATGGACTGTTCCACATATCCTACGAAGAGGCAGGAGTAGCAGGGGCCCATGCGGGTGCCCATGGCTACTCCTTTGGTTTGGAGGAAGTGGGAGGATTGAAAAGAGAAGTTGTTCAGGGTGAAGACCAGTTCAGTCGTCGAAGGAGGGTGTCAGTGGAAGGGTACTGGTTGGTGCGGCGGGAAAAGAAGAAGCGGAGGGCTTTGAGTCCTTCGTGATGGGGATGGAGGTGTACAGGGACTGGATGTCCATGGTGAAGGCGTTGGGGACCGGGGAAGCGAAAATCATGGAGGAGGTGGAGGGCGTGGTTAGTGTCCCAAATGTAGGTGGGGAGTTCTTGGACTAAGGGGGACAGGACCATGTTGAGGTATGCAGAGATGTGTTCGGTGGGGCAGGAGCAGGCTGAGACAATTTCCAAGGGTGAAGAGCAACAACTGATGTGTACTGATGCAGCATCCCCATGCACGCCTGTTGGTTCTGGTGCAGCCATTCTACAGTATTGGATGCATAATGGGTAGTTGAATTGGA
This sequence comes from Hemiscyllium ocellatum, assembly GCF_020745735.1. Classification (NCBI taxonomy): domain Eukaryota; kingdom Metazoa; phylum Chordata; class Chondrichthyes; order Orectolobiformes; family Hemiscylliidae; genus Hemiscyllium; species Hemiscyllium ocellatum. The sequence continues at coordinate 7,023,816 of NC_083446.1, forward strand.
ATATTGAGAGGTAAATTGGAAGCACTTAAGTGTTTTGAGTGCTTATGTGCCTTTCGCAATAAACACTTCACAATGATTTAATGTATTTCGATGAAAGCAGAAATGATTTTAAACGGCATTTGTCCTTGTTATGTAACAGAAATGGCCTCTCGAGTTGACAAAATGAGATGGCATTCTGATGTTTGCCCATAACCTGTGGGTGACCAGTTGCAGCTTTCTGGGGAAGGACTTCTTACATGTTTAATCCATGAAATATGCTAAATTTCAGTATGTTTATGTCCAAAAGATTGACTTCAGTTCCATTTCTGTTTTCACAGTGGATAAATGTGTGGGTGGACTGTGATTTTGAAAGAGATGGTTCTTCTGTTTCACCATCAAGGGATTGAAAAAAGACTGAAGAAAGCTTTGCAGAAGTAAGTCCCAATTTTCAAACCCTTGAACTTAGGGAAAGGACTAGAAAATAGGATTTGTATGCAGCAAGTAGTGTCACAGGCGCAAGGGCCAAAACGGGAACCTCTTGTTCACATTCCTACAATCTAATAAATGTTAACTAAAACAATAGCTTAGAGCAAACAAAGCATGTTTCGAGAGGGGTGGAATTGAACTGCCAAGAAGGTGAGTTAGATACCTTTATGATTTTGATTAGATGATACTTGGAGTAGGTATGGTGAACAGTCCTAGTTGCCATAGCACAGAAGGATGAAAAATGTGGTGCTGGAAAAACACAGCAGGCCAGGCAGCATCCGAGGAGCAGGAGAATCAACGTTTCAGGCATAAGCCAATCAGGATTCCTGAAGAAGGGCTTATGCCTGAAACGTCGATTCTCTTGCTCCTCAGATCTGCTTGGCCTGCTGTGTTTTTCCAGCATCACATTTTTCAACTCTGGTACACCAGCATTTGCAGTCTTCACTTTCTCCATAGAATGTAGAAGTACTGGAGAACATTCAAAAAATGTTTTGGTACCAGCACTGAGAGGTTATGTCTGTCTGAAAGACTGAACAAGCCAAGGATTTGTTCTCTAGAAAAGGGACTTAAGAAGTGATGTGATAGAAGTCTTTAAAATTATAAATAGGATCATGGAATCCCTATAGTGTGGAAGTAGGTCATTTGGCCCATCAAATCCACATTACCCTTCAAAGGCTGTCCCACTCAGACCCAACCTATCTCTGTAACTCTTCATTTGACATGGCTAATCCACTTGACCTGCACATCTTTGGACTGGGAGAAAAATGGAACATCCGAAGGAAACCCACGCAGACTTGGGGAGAATGTGCAAACTCCACACAGACAGTCACCCGAGGGTAGAATTGAACTTGGGTCCCTGGTGCAGTGAGGCAGTAGTGCTGAACACTGAGCCATCATGCTGCCCCTAGGTTCATGAGGTTATTCATAGAAAAGATTTTTCTCAATATTAAAGCAAGCTTGAGGCGCTAAATGATCTATTCCTATTTCCAAGTTCGTGTGGCTAAGACCGGAACTAATATAAGACAATCACTCATACTTTCACAAGGGAATTCAAGAGAAACATCTTTATCCAAAGATAGGTGCAAATATGGAACATGCTAGCGCAGGGATTGCTTGAGATAATTGGTGTAGATGCATTTATGGGGAGGCCAAATAAGAGAATAAAAACGAAAGAGAACAAATATTACAGAGGAGGAAGTGCTGGATATCTTGAAATGCATAAAGATGGATAAATCCCCAGGACCTGATCAGGTGAACCCTAGAATTCTGTAGGAAAATAGGGAAGTGATTGCTAGGCCCCTTGCTGAGATATTTGTATCATCGATAGTCACAGGTGAGGTGCCAAAAGACTGGAGGTTGGCTAATGTGGTACACTAAGAAGTGTGGTAAGGACAAGCTAGAAAGCCTGATGTCAGTGGTGGGCAAGTTGTTGGAGGGAATCCTGAGGGACAGGATGTACATGTATTTGGAAAGACGAGGACTGATTAGGATTAGTCAACATGGTTTTGGGCGTGGGAAATCCTGTCACAACTTGAGTTTTTTGAAGAAGTAACAAAGAGGATTGATGAGGGCAGAGCTGTAGATGTGATCTATATGGATTTCAGTCAGGCGTTTGACAAGGTTCTCCCCTTGGGAGACTGGTTAGCAAGGTTAAATCTCATGGAATACAGGGAGAACTAGCCATTTGGATACAGAACTGGCTCAAAGGTAGAAGACAGAGGGCGGTGGTGGAGGGTTGTTTTTCAGACTGGAGGCCTGTGACCAGTGGAGTGCCACAAGGATCGGTGCTGGGTCCACTTCCTTTCGTCATTTATATAAATGATTTGGATGTGAACGTAGGAGGTATAGTTAGTAGGTTTGCAGATGACACCAAAATTGGAGGTGTAGTGGACAGCAAAGGTTACCTTAGATTACATCAGGATCTTGACCAGATGGGCCAATGGAGTGAGAAGTGGCAAATGGAGTTTAATTCAGATAAATGTGAGGTGTTGCATTTTGGGAAAGCAAATCTTAGCAGAACTTATACACTTAATGGTAAGGTCCTAGGGAGTGTTGCTGAACAAAGAGACCTTGAAGTGTAGATTCATAGCTCCTTGAAACTGGAGTCGCAGGTAGATAGGACAGTGAAGAAGGCATTTGGTATGCTTTCTTTTATTGGTCAGTATATTGAATATAGGATTGGGAGGTCATGTTGTGCCTGTACAGGACATTGGTAAGACCACTTTTGGAATGTCGCGTGCAATTCTGGTCTCCTTCCGACAGGAAGGATGTTGTGAAAAATAAAAGGGTTCAGAAAAGATTTACAAGGATGTTGCCAGGGTTGGAGGGTTTGAGCTACAGGGAGAGGCTGAACAGGCTGGGGCTGTTTTCCCTGGAGCGTCGGAGGCTGAGGGGTGAGCATATAGAAGTTCATAAAGTCATTAAGGGCAATAGATAAACAAGGCCTTTGTCTTGGGGTGGGGGTGTCCAGAACTAGAGGGCATAGGTTTAGGGTGAGAGGGGAAAGATATAAAAGAGACCCATGGGGCAACCTTTTCACACAGAGGATGGTGCATGTATGGAATGAGCTGCCAGAGGAAGTGGTAGAGGCTGGTACAATTGCAATACTTAAAAGGCATCTGGATGGGTAGATGAATAGGAAGGGTTTGGAGGGATATGGGCCAGGTGCTGGCAGGTGGGACTAGATTGGATTGGGATATCTGGTCGGCATGGACTGAAGGGACTGTTTACATGCTGTGACTCTAAATATATTGAGATTAGATGGAGGTTGGGAGGCTTGTGTGGAGCACCAAAATATGTACTAAAAAAATTTTGGTCTGAATCGCTGGTGTCTGTGTAAATTCAACACAAGTCTGTGTAAGAACATGAAAACCAGTAGGCCATTCAGCCCTTCAAGCCCGCTGCAACATTCAGAGACCTCGAGGCTGATATCCTATGTCAACATAATTTTCCTGCACTATCATCATATTCCTTGATGTTTGACATGTATAGAGATCTAGCAATCTCAGTCTTAAATATGTTCAATGTCTGAGGTTTCCAGGGCAAAACATTTCTAAAGATTCAGACTTTTCTCTCTGGAGAGGAGGAGGAAGAGAGGAGACCTGATCGAGGTGTACAAAATAATGAGAGGAATAGATAAAGTCAATAGCCAGAGACTTTTCCCCAGGGCAGGATTGATTGGTACGAGAAGTCATAGTTTGAAGATATTAGGAGGAAAGTACAAAGGAGACTTCAGAGGTAGGTTCTTTACGCAGGGAATTGTGAATGTATGGAATGTGTTACCAGCTGTGGTGGTGGAAGCAGAGTCATTGGGGACAATTAAGTGACTGCTGGACATGCACAGGGATAGCAGTGAGTTGTGGGGTTCGTAGCTTAAGTTACTATATTTTACATTAGGATTAAATCTCAGCACATCATGGACCAAAGGACCTGTTCTGTGCTGTTCTTTTCTATATTCTATGTTCTATTCAGCATTAACTAGAGAGATGAATTTGTATAGGAGCAGTCATTGTTTAGGTCATGAACCTGATGGCTCTTTCAGTCCACATTCAATTGGATTTTTTTTTGTTATGAGTAAAGGAAGACTGAGAGAGTAGCAGCTTTGGGTGTGATTTGTAATCAAAGCAACTATCTTAAGTACCTAAATATTTCACCTGCTTTTTGGAAACTTGCTCCCCTCCAGAGCTGATTCTGCATTTGCAAAGTCAGCATGTGAATCCACATGCATGGCTGATGCATGAGGATGGAATAAGGCTGAGCAAAGATTCAGTTCTTCTGAAATGCCACAGACCATGCAAGGTTCAAATCAGGGACTTTGTACATTGCCTGAACTTGTCCTCGGAAACCAGGCTGCCTGCTCTAGCCTCACATGGCTGGTAGCAAATTGAAGACATAGTCCTGTGGGAAATCTAGTCCAACTTGGAAACAGTACAATCCATTACTGATCTACACAATGACAGTCTGAATATTCATTCAGCTACAAGAGACCTTACTATAGATAGAAAAAAAACATCTTGAATGTAATGGAGGCAGCCTGAAAGTCGGTGCCTTTGTTATCAGGAATTATTTTTTTCTGAACATTATCAGTGTGTGTTCACTGCAAGGATGGAGAAGTATACATGCTGTCTGTACTTAAAAATCCTTCTGTCAGAAAATTTCAGAGATGATGCTCAGTTGACCAGTCAGAGAAGGACTCCCTGCCACAACTTCCAAATCCATCTACACATCTACATTAAACAGAAATGCATTGTCTGCAATCTTGTCTGAACATTTAGCGATCTTGGTACTCAGAGTTGAATAGGCAAAAACGTCTCAATAATGGTTGAGACTAATCAGGCCATTTCCACCTTTATCCGACCTCTGTCTCTTCATGCTCTGATGCCATGACTCAGTTAATCCTCTATCATTTTGTTGATTTATTTTCAGATGAGATTTGAAAGGATTCATTATCGTCTGAAGCTGTAATCAGAGATTGTAATTGGACCTGATCAGTACGAACTAGAGTGAGTCACTCTCAAAAGTAAAACTCAGATTTGAATTTCAAATCACTGTAATTTTAAGAATGGCTCAAGTTGGTGTTTAAAATGTCAGGGACACTGAACTGAACAATATCTCAAGTCACCTTTCTCAGCTGTATTCCTAACCCTGACCTTCTACTCACCATATGACATGCCTCTTTAAAGGCACATTGACCCCGTGGTTATCACTGCTGCTCCAGGGACGAGGCTTCGATTCCAGCCTCAGGTATCTGTGTGGGATTTCCTCCAGGTGCCCCAGTTTCCTCCCACAGTCCCAAAATGTGCAGGCTAGGGTGGATTGGCCGTGCTAAATTGCTCATCGTGTCCAGGGATGTGTAGGCCAGGTGGGTGAGCCATTGGAAATACAGGGATAAATTAGGGGGTGGCTCTGGGCGGGATGCTTCTCAGAGGGTCGGTGTGGGCTCAATGGGCCAAATGGCCTGCTTCCACTCTATAGGGATTCTATGATAACTTCTCAGGATGTTAAGTAAGTTCACATTGTGATTGAATTAGAATTTTTTGATCCATTCACGGGATGTAAGTGTCACTTGGAAGACTGATGCCAAATTTCTTTTGAAGTGGACAATTTCAGAGGGCAGTTATGAGTCAACTACATTGTTGAGAGTCTGGAGTCACAAGTAGGACAGTCCAGGTAAGGATGGCAGATTTCCTTCCCTGAAGGGCATAAAAATCAGCTAAGTTTTTTTAACAATTTCAATGCTTCCAATAAGCTAGAGTTGAATTAAAATTTCACCATTTGCCATTGTGGGATTCTAACCCATGGCCCACCAGAACATTACCCTAGAGGTCTGGATTACTACTCCAGTGACATTTCCAATACACCACTATCTTACCCTTAAATAGGATTTTACATCTTACCACCCAAGCCATTCCCTACCTACATATTTGCCCCAACTTTCCCTATGCCATCATTTTAACACAGCATTTTGCTTACATGCCTACCTCCCTGTCATTGGCATGCTGTGATGCTTCAATTAATCACAGTGCAAACTGGAGGAACAACATCTCATCTTCACACGAGGCACTGTATAAATTTCTTGACTTAGTATTGTGCTCCACACATTCAGATTGTGAACCCACTCCCATTCCTTTCCTTTCTTTCAGCCTTACTTGTTACATTCTCTGTCACCATGTCCAGTCTCTCCTCCCCTCGTCCCAGTGGGACTGTCTGTTCTTTCTTGTTTGGCACTTAGACACACCACTGTTCTGCCATTCTCACATTTGATTCGCTTAATTGGCACGATCACCATCCTTTCTCCCCCGCACTTCACCCTCACATGCTATTGCATAAATGCTGCCCTCTCCACTGGAGCTCTGATGACGAGTCATCAACACTGGAAATATTCGCTTGCTCTCTCCCCATGGACGCTGCCTGACCCACTGTGATTTGCAGTATTTTTTGTTGTCAGTACATATCTGCCTCTAGGCGAAAGTGAGGACTGCAGATGCCGGAGATGAGTCAACAGTGCGTTGCTGGAAAAGCAACGTTTCAGGCAAAAGCCCTTCATCAGGACACATATTTGCCTTTGTCATTTTAAAACTCTAATTGAGTTGTGTCATTATAATTCCTTCATTACAGTAGTGGCCACAATTCAGAAGGTGCTTATGTGGCTGTAAAGCATTTCCCTGAGTTTTTGAACGATGTTGTACAAGTACAAATATTCCCTTCAATTTTTCCATCCCACCCTCTGGGTTGAGCTTTCACCAATTTGATTTGAATCATTTCTCAAGAGGACATAGAACAGTACAGCACAGAACAGGCCCTTCAGCCCACGATGTTGTGCCGACCACTGATCCTCATGTATGCACCCTCACATTTCTGTGACCATATGCCTGTCCAGCAGTCTCTTTAATGTCCCCAATGACCTTGCCTCCACAACTGCTGCTGGCAACGCATTCCATGCTCTCACAACTCTCTGTGTAAAGAACCTGCCTCTGACATCTCCTCTATACTTTCCTCCAACCAGCTGAAAACTATGACCCCTCGTGTTAGCCATTTCTGCCCTGGGAAATAGTCTCTTGCTATCGACTCTATCTATGCCTCTCATTATCTTGTATACCTCAATTAGGTCCCATCTCCTCCTCCTTTTCTCCAATGAAGAAAGTCCGAGCTCAGTCAACCTCTCTTCATAAGATAAGCCCTCCAGTCCAGGCAGCATCCTGGTAAATCTCCTCTGAACCCTCTCCAAAGCATCCACATCTTTCCTATAATAGGGCGACCAGAACTGGACGCAGTATTCCAAGTGCGGTCTAACCAAAGTTTTATAGAACTGCAACAAGATTTCACGACTCTTAAACTCAATCCCCGTTAATGAAAGCCAAAACACCATATGCTTTCTTAACAACCCTTTCCACTTGGGTGGCCATTTTAAGGGATCTATGTACCTGCACACCAAGATCCCTCTGTTCGTCCACTCTGCCAAGAATCCTATCCTTAATCCTGTACTCAGCTTTCAAATTCGACCTTCCAAAATGCATCACCTCGCATTTATCCAGGTTGAGCTCCATCTGCCACTTCTCAGCCCATCTCTGCATCCTGTCAATGTCCCGCTGCAGCCTACAACAGCCCTCTATACTGTCAACGCCACCTCCAACCTTTGTGTCGTCTGCAAACTTGCTGACCCATCCTTCAGTCCCCTCATCCAAGTCATTAATATAAATTACAAACAGTAAAGGCCCAAGGACAGCCCTGTGGAACACCACTCACCACTGACTTCCAGGCAGATTATTTTCCTTCTACTACCACTCGTTATCTTCTGTTGGCCAGCCAATTCTGTATCCAGACAGCTAAGTTCCCCTGTATTCCGTTCCTCCTGACCTTCTGAATGAGCCTACCATGGGGAACCTTATCAAGTGCTTTGCTGAAGTCCATATACACCACATTCACCACTCGACCCTCATCCACTTGTCTAGTAACATCCTCAAAGAACTCGATAAGGTCTGTGAGGCATGACCTGCCCCTCACAAAACCATGCTGACTGTATTTAATCAAGCCATGCTCTTCCAGATGGTCATAAATCCTATCCCTCAGAATCCTTTCTAACACCTTGCAGACGACAGACATGAGACTGATTGGTCTGTAATTGCCGGGGATTTCCCTATTTCCTTTCTTGAAGAGAGGAATTACATTTGCCTCCCTCCAGTCCTCGGGTACGACTCCAGTGGAGAGGGAGGATACAAAGATCTTCGCAAATGGCGAAGCAATTGCATTTCTTGTTTCCCAAAGCAGCCGGGGGCAAATCTGGTCCAGGCCTGGCGACTTGTCAATCTTAATGTATGACAAAATTTTCAGCACATCAGCTTCCTCTATCTCTATCCATTCCAGCATGCTCACCTGCTCTTCAAAGGTTTCATTCACTACAAAGTTCGTTTCTTTCGTAAGAACACAGAAGCAAAAAACTCATTTAGGGCTTCCCCTCCCTCTTCAGACTCCATACACAAGTTCCCTATGCTATCCCTGATTGGCCCTACTCTTTCTTTGACCATTCTCTTATTCCTCACACAAGTGTAAAATGCCTTTAGATTCTCCCCAATCCGTTCTGCCAAGCCTTTCTCGTGCCCTCTCCTGGCTCTCCTCAGACCATTTTTGAGCTCCTTCCTCATCTGCCTGTAATCCTCTAGAGCTGAGCTTGACCCTAGCTTCCTCCACCTTATGTAAGCTACCTTCTTCCTTTTGACGAGACGCTCCACCGCTCTCGTCATCCAAGGTTCCTTTATCTTACCCCTTCTTGCCTGTCTCAGAGGGACATATTTATTCATCACTCCAACAACTGTTCTTAAACAGTCTCCACATGTCCATAGTGCCTTTACCATGGAACAATTGCTCCCAGTCCATGCTTCCTAACTCATGTCTAATCGTATCATAGTTTCCTCTTCCCAATTAAATATCCTCCCATTCTGCCTAATCCTCTCCTTCTCCATAGCTATGTAGAATGTGAGCCAGTTGTGGTCACCATCACCAAAATGCTCTCCCACCACAAGATCTGATACCTGCCCGGCTCGTTTCCGAGCACTAAGACTGGAATGGCCTCTCCCCTCGTCGGCCTGTCAACGTACTGAGTTAGGAAACCCTCCTGAACACACCTTACAAAAACAGCTCCATTCAAATCTTCTGCTCAAAGGAGGTTCCAATCAATATTGGGAAAGTTAAAGTCACCCATTACAACAACCCTACTACATCCACACTTTTCCAAAATCTGCCGACCTATGCTTTCTTCAATCTCCCTGCTGCTATTGGGGGGGGGGGCTGTGGTAAACCCCTAATGAGGTGACTGCTCCCTTACTGTTCCTAATTTCCACCCATACTGACTCGGGAGGCAGATTTTCCTCAACAATGGAAGCTTCTGTAGCTGTGATACCCTCTCTGATTAGTAGTGCTACACCTCCTCTTCTTTTTCCCCCCTCCCTATTCTTTTTAAATGCTCTATGGTCAGATCTATGGTCAAGCCAATTGCATTTGAGGTTGGATTTAGAGAAATCTACTGTGATTGATAACCGAGAGGGTTAGGTAGTGGGACCTTGAGAACAGCAAGTCAAGGATAACAAATCATTACAGTTAATTTAATGCCGGACATAAAGTTGAGTTGGTTCTCGCTTGATTTATCAATGTTTTAAAAGTGTTGTTTTAACACAAGAAATAAAAAATCGATTGACCTCATAAGAATGCTACTTTTTCATCCTTGCATGAAACAGATTCTCTGAAAGGTAATTAACTCGAGGTTAATTTCTGTCATCCAAATGGAGCTATGAAATCTTTTTATGTATCTTACTTTCTCTTAAAATGTTTGAACCTTTCACCTCTTTCAGTCTTTCTCTCCTTTTACAATCCACCAGCTTTCAAAGCTCAGACTTGGCATCACCCCAGCTCTACTTTCTGATTTACTCAGGGGCATCTGTTCAGCTTTTCAATCTGGATTCCTGATCATCATCTAAAAGCTCAGACCTCCACTTTTTACAATTTAAAAAAAAGCATTATAGAGTTTTAAGCACGAAAAGTCCCCTCATTTCAACTCGTCCGTGCTGACCAGATATCTGAACATAATCTAGTCCCATTTGACAGCATTTGGCCCATATCCCTCTAAACCCTTCCTGTTCGTGTACCCCATCCTGATGTGTTTTAAATTGTCATTGTACCAGCCTCCACCAATTCCTCTGGCAGCTCGTTCCAGACACGCACCATGAAAAAGTTGCCCCTTAGGGCCTTTTAAATCTTTCCCCTCTTACCTTAAACCTATGCCCTCTAATTCTGGACTCCTCCACTCCAGGGAAAAGACCTTGGCTATTCATCCTATCCATGCCCCTCATGATTTTATAAACCTCTATAAGGTCACCCCTCAGCCTCCGACGCTCCAGGGAAAACAGCCCCAGCCTGTTCAGCCTCTCCCTGTAGCTCAAACCCTCCAACCCTGGCAACATCCTTGGAAATCTTTTTTGAAGCCTCTCAAGTTTCACAACATTTTTCCTATAGCAGGGAAACCAGAATTGAATGCAGTATTTCAAAAGTGGCCTAACCAATGTCCTGTATAGTCACAACATGACCTCCCAACTCCTGTACTCAATACTCTGACCAATAAAGGAAAGCATACCAAATGCCTTCTTCACTATCCTATCTACCTGCAACTCCACTTCAAGGAACTATGAACCTGCACTCCAAGGTCTCTTTGTTCAGCAACACTCCCTAGGACCTTACCATTAAGTGTATAAGTTGTGCACTGATTTGCTTTTCCAAAATGCAGCATCTCACATTTACCTAATTTAAATTCCATCTGCCATTTCTCAGTCCACTGGCCCATCTAATCAAGATCCTGTTGTTCTCTGAGGTAACCTTCTTTGCTGTCCACTACACTTCCAATTTTGGTGTCATCTGCAAACTTACTAATCATATGGCGGCACAGTGGTTAGCACTGCTGCCTCACAGCGCCAGAGACCCGGGTTCAATTCCTGCCTCAGGTGACTGACTGTGTGGAGTTTGCACGTTCTCCCCGTGTCTGCGTGGGTTTCCTCCGGATGCTCCGGTTTCCTCCCACAATCCAAAGATGTGCGGGTCAGGTGAATTGGCCATGCTAAATGGCCCGTAGTATTAGGCAAGGGGTAAATGTAGGGGTACGGGTGGGTTGTGCTTCGGTGGGTCGGTGTGGACTTGTTGGGCCGAAGGGCCTGTTTCCACATTGTAAGTAATTTAATCTAATCTAATCTAAAATATGTCTTATGTTCACATCCAAACTATTTATATAAATGATGAAAAGCAGTGGACTCAGCTCCGATCCTTGTGGCACACCACTGGTCACAGACCTCCAGTCTGAAGAGCACCCTTCCATCACCACTCTCTTCTACCTTCGAGTCTGTTCTGTATCCAAATGGCTAGTTCTCCCTGAATTCTGTGATCTAACCTCAATAACCAATCTACCACGAGAAACCTTGTTGAATGCCTTACTGAAGTCCACATAGATCACGTCCACCACCCTGCCATCATCAATCCTCTTTGTTACTTCTTCAAAAAAAACTCAAGTTAGTGAGACAGGATTTCCCACGCACAAAGCAATGTTGACTATCCCTAGTCATTCCTTGCCTTTCCAAATACATGTACATCCTGTCCCTCAGGACTCTCTCCAACAACTTGCCCACCACTGATCAGGCTCATCGGTCTAACGTTACCTGGCTTTTTCTTCCCACCTTTCTTAAATTGTGGCTTACCATGATTAGCAAATAAATTACAGCCCTGGGAGGAATCTAATACTGACGAGAGCCAGAGATTGAGAGATGCAAGGAGAGTCAGTTCTTGGGAACTATGTAATGCATAACTGGGACTGTTATTAATCACATAAACAACAGAAACAAAATCTGAACAATAAATTGCAGACGCCCAACATGAAGACTGTGAGATTTAAGTCACATCATTAATATTACACAGTCAAACCTGTAATATATTTATTCACTGATTAATGAGCACGCAAAAACATTTGGCAAATGCATTGTAGTAATTTAGAAGGACCAAGGTTTCTCCAAATCAATACCAGCTGGCAGGATCGGAGTCCCTTTCTTCACCCGAAAAGAAATGAAGGTGGAACATTGTCAATTCAGATACTGCTGGCCATTAATGTTTGTCACAAAATTAGCTCCAAGTGTTAGGTAAGGGGTAAATGTAGGGGTATGGGTGGGTTGCACTTTGGCGGGTCGGTGTGGACTTGTTGGGCCGAAGGGCCTGTTTCCACACTGTAAGTAATCTAGATTTGAAATTTGAGATGTCCATTCAGAAGTCTGATAACAGTGAGGAAGAAACTGTTGTCGAACCTGTTGGTAAGTGTGTTCAAGCTCTTCTATCTTCTCCCTGATGGGAGAGGTTGTAAGAAATTATAACCGGGGTGGGAGGGGTCTTTGATGTTGGCTGCCTTCCCGAGGCAGTGGGAAGTGTAGGTGGAGTCAATGGATGGAAGGCTGAGTTGTGTGATGGACTGGGCTGTGTTCGTAACTCCGTAGTTTCTTAATCCTGGGCAGGGCAGTTGCCATACCAACCCATGATGGAGGCAGAGAGAATGCTTCTATAAACGTTAGTGAGGCTCCTTATGGATGTGCCGAACTTCCTTATCCTCCTGAGGAAGAGGTGTTGTTGTGCCTGCTTGACTGTCGCATCAATGTGGGATGGACCAGGACAGATTGTTGGTGATCGTCACACCTAGAAAGTTGATGTTCTTCACCCTCTCCACCTCAGCTGCACTGATGTGCCCTTCTCCTTGATTCCTGAAGTCGATGATCAGCTCTTTGGTTTTGCTGGCATTGAGGGATAGGTTGTTATCTTTGCACCACGTCACTAAGCACTTTCTTGTAGTTCCTACACTAAGCACCACAAAGACATAGTACCCCGACAAGCGATGGGAAGAAAATAAAAAGGGCAACTTCTTGAGAGGGAGTCGAGTGGAAATAATGTTTGAATCATCTTATTAAAAAACTGTGAAACGGAATAGCAGTAATGAAATGTCATTTACATTATGATTTATAATATTGAGGAAAAGGCCAAACTTCTGTTTCATCAATTAAGCGTGTGACAAATTGACAGCTCCCCTATGTATAATTGAAATGACCTATCATGAACATTTTGGACAACATCAACAATGACAGCAGGAGACATGAGGCTAATTAATAATGGTGTGATGTTACTGACGTATACAATACAAACAACAACATCTCATGTTTACATAGCCTCTGAAAGGTGCCATCAGATAAAAGCCAAGTCAGAGGTGGGGCAGCGGATGTTTTTAACTTACAAATTTTTGTGGTACTCCATGAAATTATGCCAAACTCTTCAGGCAAGATGCGAAAACTTTAAAAGGGTGGAGAAAAGACTTGTGTTAAAATGGTTCCAGGAATAAGGGACTACACTTAACACGGATCTTGGAATCCTTACAGTGCAGAAAGAGGCCATTTGGCCCATTGGGGCTACACCAACCCTCCAAAAAGCTCACAACCAGACCCTCCCCCACCACCACAATTCCCATGGCTAATCCACACATCCTTGGACAGTATGGGACAATTTAGCATGGCCAATCCACTCTAATCTGCACATCATTGATTGTGGGAGGAAACCGGAGCTCCCGGAGGAAACCCCATGCAGACACCCGAGGGTGGAATTGGACCTGGGTCCCTGGTGCTGTGAGGCAGCAGTGCTAACCACCATGCATTCCCTATACTTCTGGCTTTAGCTGAAATCTTACCAATTTAAGGAGGTAGACAGGGATTTGGTGCTATCTGTGAGAAGGCAATTTCTGGGACAATCAACTCACAACCCGCACCACTAAGAAAGCTGGCCAAGCACCAAATTAGATACTTAAACGTGCTGACTAGCAGGAGCCTTGACTCTGAAGTTCAATCAGAAACTGGCAAACATTGGGAGCGGGATGCACAGGCTGAGCAGGTCATGAAGACCTGTACTGGTGAGCAGGTAATTATTTTGGCAGCAGTTGCAAGTTGAGGTCAGAGGCAAAGGACTTGGGTGTAGCTTCCTGCAGACCCTCCTTGCACTCTGACCTTGCTCCAGATTGGAACATAAGAACTAGGAGCAGGAGCAGGAGTAGGCCGCCTGGCCTTTCGAGCCTGCTCTGCCACTCAATAAGATCATGGCTAACCTTTTTTATGGACTCAGCTCCACTTAACCCGAATTTTCACCATATCCCTGAATTAATTTTTTTTTCAAAAAGATATCTACCTTAGATTTAAAAGCAACTACTGAAGTAGTGTCAACTACATCCCTGGGCAAGGAATTCCATACTGAAAATGTGTTGCTGGAAAAGCGCAGCAGGTCAGGCAGCATCCAAGATGCTGGAGAATCGGCGTTTCGGGCATAATCCCTTCTTCAGGCTTATGCCCGAAACGTCGATTCTCCTGCTTCTTTGGATGCTGCCTGACCTGCTGCACTCTTCCAGCAACACATTTTCAGCTCTGATCTCCAGCATCTGCAGACCTCACTCTCTCCTCAAGGAATTCCATAGGTTAACAACCTTCTGGGTGAAGAAGTTCGTTCTCAATTGAGTTCTAAACCTGCTTCCTCTAACCTTGAGGCCATACCCTCTTGTCCTTGTCTCACCTACCAGTGGAAACATCCTATTTCTACTTTATCGATTCCCTTCATGATGTTATATGTTTCTATAAGATCCCCTCCCCCCCCCCCCCCCCCCCCCCACTTCTGAATTCCAGTGGATACAATCCCAATATACTCAGCCTCTCCTCAGAAGCCGACCCCCTCAACTCCAGAATCTACCGAGTGAAGCTCCTCTGCACTCCCTCCAGTGCCAGTACATTCCTTCTGAAGTAAAGAGACCAAATCTGCACACAGTAATCCGGGGCAAATTTGATTTACCAGTTGGGAAGTCAGCCACTTTTCATCTTTCCTGTAAAGGCAGGCAATTGGGCCAGTGGCAAGTTGAGGTCCTTAAGTGACCATTGGTTGACCAGTTAAGGACCTTGGGTAGCATATTATGATGTTCGCATGTGGACCTTTTTATGCAGAGTTTAATTTCTGAAGTGGCAAGAAAGGAGCGAGTATTCCCTTGCCCCCATGGACAGCTCGCTGAATTATTGCCCTTTGTACCACCTCCAGCAAGGGGAGAGTCGCTCTCTAACTGCTTTCTGCAAGTAACTCCTTTAGTAATCAAAGGCAAAAAGTTAATATCAAATATAATGAATAATGAACATCTCTCATAAGGGATTCTAACAGTGTGATCAAAAACTTGGTTGGGGTGCATTTTTAGGAGGAAAGGGATATGGAGTATTTGGGACAGGAATACCCAAACATGATGCATCAATGGCCGAAGACTTGACCATGGATGATGAGACAATGGGATTCACCGTCCACCAGAGAATCTGACGAACAGGGCATTCTGCATCGATGGGGAGGAGGTTCATAAGGCTGTATCAGGTTAACATCGGTACGCAGTGAGGTCAGAGGTCTACTTGGCAATAACAGATTCCAAATTGACGCACTGCAGATCTTGATTTCATTGTAGCTCATTAAAGACAAAAGTGATAAGTCGCAGTGAAAGGCACGCCTTGAGCTTGTGCCACTTTACCTGGGTGGAGTAATAGGAGCAAGACCCCCTGGATCCTTTATGAATTCCATAATGGGGGTGAGTGGGAGAATTTTGATGCTTTTGTAGACAAGAAAACAGAAAGGGTCCATAGCTCCCTGGAAGTGGCCACACAAGTAGATAAGCTGGTAAAAAAAGGCATATGGCATGCTTGCCTTTCTTGGTCAAAGTACAAGAGTCAGGAAGTTATGTTGCAGCTTTATAAGACTTTGGCTCAATTCTGGTCACCACACTACAGGAAGAATGTGGAGGCTTCGGAGCGGGTACAGAAGTATAAAAGGCTGCTGCCTGGATTACAGGATATGGACTATGAAGGAGAGGCTGGACAAACAAGGGTTGTTTTCTGAGGAGGCTGAGGAAAGACCTGATAGAAGTCAATAAAATTAACAGAGTCACAGATAGGGTTTGAGTCAGAATCTTCTGCCCCAGAGTTGAAATGTTTAAAACTAAGAGGCATGCATTTAAGGCTAGAGGGGGAAATTCGAAGGAGTTAGGAGGGGGCAAGTTTTTTCTACACAGAGAGTGGTAGGAGTGTGGTCAGATATGATTAGGGGTGTTTAAGGAGTTTTTAGATAAATACATGAATGTGCAAGGAATGAAGGGATATGGATCATGGACAGGCAGATAGGATAAATTAATTTGGGTTCATGTTCAGCACAACATTGTGGGCCAAAGGGTCTGTTCCTGTGCTGTACTGTTTGATGTACCACCTACATCTATCTAACTTGAGAATGAGACTGTCACCTTATAACCAGGTTAAAAATCACACAACACCAGGTTATAGTCCAATAGGTTTAATTGGAAGCACACTAGCTTTCAGAGCGACGCTCCTTCATCAGGTGATTGTGGTCACAATCACCTGATGAAGGAGCGTTGCTCCGAACGCTAGTGTGATTCCAATTAAACCTGTTGGACTATAACCTGGTGTTGTGTGATTTTTAACTTTGTACACCCCAGTCCAACACCGGCCTCTCCAAATCATGACCTTATAACCAATTACGGTCAATGTCAATTAGCATGTCCTCAAATTCCTATAATTTGTGCTCTGATGAAGCATGTTTACTTCTTTTTCTTACTGTTCACTGCTAAACAACACTACTGTTTTCACTACCAACTTACACCTGCCAAGCCTCCTCATTGCTGCAGGCTTAACAGCAGAGAGAAAGAGGGAGAGGGGTGGGGGGAAACCGTTCAGTCTGTACATGATTGAAGTGACAGTCCAGAACTAGCCAATATCCATCTCATTGCTCTACCATCTGATCCTTTTACAAACTTTCTTTTTAAAACGATCATTCAAAACACAAATTGAACTCCATTAACAAATGCAACATTTAATGGGATCGACATAACGTCAGTACAGAAGAAGGCAGCCCGTGAGCATTAGTCGATTTCTGCAACGTGTTTGAAAACAAGACATATTTGTGAGGTCCCTGGTTAAGGGGAGGGGTGAGTGTTGGATAGCAAGGCTTCTGCAAAGTAATTTACTGTGACTTGTGGGCATTTTTATAATTTCTCTACATATTTTCAGTGTTAATCTTAATGAACTTCTTCAGGGCTGCTATTTAGCTGAAGCTGCCGTTGACTCCGTGGATGTTCTGATTAAATCCAACTGCTCAAAATTAGGGCTGTGATGGATACAGTGATGCAGAAGGAATAAAGATTCCACTTTAACCTGAGCACAATCAAATGAGCATTAATTGCAAATCTGTCTTATGCAGTCATCTTTGCATTTTTATATTTCTTTGCCTGGCCATGTGAGAGGTTCCATCCACTACCCCCTACCTCCTTAACCTTCCTTCCCCATTAATGCCTTATATTTGACAGTCTGGTTTTATGAACAACCATCTTTGTAAGTAATAGTCTTGCTTTTTTATCTGCATTATATGATTCGTCTGTGGATGCATTTTCTAGCCATTAAGACAGAGTCTTTGACGGAGATTAGGTTTTTACAGAGCACGCTGATTTGTCAGCACACTGGAAGAGGTTTGAAGACGTTACATTGGCCTCGAAACGCTAACTCTGTTTCTCTGTCCAAGTGTGCTGCCCGGCCTGCTGAGCTTCTCCAGCATTTTCTAGGTTTATTCTGGATATTACAGAACTTGGTTTGACCTTCTTTAAAAAGCTACATTTTTAATCTCCTTTGGTTTTTTGTTAGCAGGATTATTGCATATTTCTCTAAGGCCAGTTCGATTCTTAACAGAATTTCCTCTTACATCCTACTTCAGTCATCACTCCTGGCCAACAGTGATGACCTCAGCTAATACTTCCCATGACTTTCCAACCACAACATTATCTACTTGGCTTCCTATAGCTCAACTTTCTTTCATGTGGGAGTTTCTGGAAGGAAGTATCCTTATCAGGGGCTCACAGGCGGAAAAATTCAATCCCGATGCAATTTTTATTGCAGTTCCTGAGCTGAATCATGGCCACTGCTCAGCTGCTCTGCATGCAGTGTAGAGCAACAATCAATTCAAACCAATCAGTTTAGTGAGACAGCAACATTTCGGAAATCAGATTACTTCTGTTGGGCATTCTTAAGTGTTGTTTTGTTTTTGCAACTTTGAAATTGAGTTTCTGGAGAGATGGGTAAACGGATTTGAGAGAAAGGATTTACCAATTGACTGTGTCATCTGTAATTTTGAGAGGCTAAGGACAGTGTTATTATGATTAACGCTCCCTTCTGTCAATGTTCCCTGACACAACCTATTTGTACTAATTTTAAAAGGTCTCATGCTTAAAAGAGCATACTTCATCAATATCGTAAACCTTTATTGGGAAGAGACTGATAAAAGCTGATATCAAAGTAGATTTATTGAGAATGATGTCCTTCTAATTGCTTGTCTGTGGTAAATGTAGAGATAGTGGTTCAACACTCTGGTTTGACAAGCAGAGCTCTGCTTTGAGAAGCACTCTGCAATGCTGGAGATCTGGATAATAGGCCAGTGATTCTCCACATGCTGAGCGAACTAACTCATTGCTGTACACGGTTCTCTCAGTTCTGCTTTTACAGAGCTGAATATGTACCTCCTTTGGGAACAGTAAAATGTTCTATCGCCAAGCCAGACATGGTGGACACCAGGGGATTCATGAAGTTATAAAATTTCTACGTTTGCTCACCTAATAGCCATCATTATTTTTTCCCTTTCTTCTACAATAAAAGCACTATTTTCCTGACATAACAACTTAAGAAATAGGAGCAGGAGTAGGCCATCTGTCCCTTTCAGCCTGTTCTGCCATTGTGGCTAATCTTTTCATGGCCTCAGCTCCACTTACCCACCCTCTCACCATCACCTTTAATTACTTTACTGTTCAAAAAATTATCTAGCTTAGCTTTAGACTGTAAATACACACACTGTACGAGGGTGTCAGTGGCTAGGCCAGCACTTATTGCCCATCCCTAATTGCCAAGGCGGCAGTTCAGAATCAACCACTTTGCAGTGTGTCTCGAGTCACCTGTAGACCAGGCCGGGTAAGGACAGCAGAGTTCCTACTAAAGGATAGTAGTGAAACAGATGGGTTTTTTCCAACCATCGATGGATGGATTCCTGGTCATCTTTAGACTCTTAATTCCAGACTTTTTATTGAATTCTGCCATGGCAGGATTTGAACGCAGATCCCTGGAACATTACCTAGGTCTCTCATTTAATAGTCTAGTGATAATACCATGAGGAGGTAAAGCTGTGGTAACCATCTTCCACCTCATCTTCCTCTTTGGAACCCTCCAACCACATGGGATCAATGTAGATTTCACCAGTTTCCTCATTTTTTGCCTCCACCTTATGCCAGATCCAACTTTCCAACACGGCACCGCCCTTTTGACCTGTCCTACCTGTCCATCTTTGTTCCCACCTATCTGTTACACCCTCCACTCTGCCCTATCACCATCACCCACCTTCCTCTGCCTATTGCATTCTCAGCTGCCTTCCACCCCCAGCCCCACCCCCTCCCATTTATCTCTCAGCCCCCTTGCCCCACAAGCCAGACTGCTGATGAAGGGCTATGCCTGAAACGTCGATTCTCCTGTTCCTCAGATGCTGCCTCACCTGCTGTGCTTTTCCAGTACCACACTCTCAATCATAATACCATGAGGTTGTTGTCTAGAACATAGAACAATATAGCACAGAACAGGCCCTTCGGCGCACGATGTTGTGCCAAACATTTGTCCTAGCTTAAGGACCTATCCATGTACCTATCCAATTGCTGCTTAAAGGTCACCTTAAAGGTGTAGGGGATACCCTTCCATGATAGTGTGTCAATAACTTCAAAGCGTGTCAACAGCAATGATGCATTTGTCCAGCAGTACAAGAGGTCCCTCTGTTGCAGACTGTGCCTGACTATTCCTCATCTGTTCCCGTTCTGCCTCAGTAAGTGAGCTCATCCACTGAGTGCCAATGCTTGCTGTGATTCTCATTCAGCACTCAAGCTGATAAGTGTTCCGTTCTATAGTTGGCTTCAGCATCCTGGTTCGGGATGTGGAAAATCGACCAGAGTTCCTGCTGCTGAGAAGCGTCTGTGGAGATGCAACCACTTCGACAAGTCAAGATGTGTTCAGTTAACTGATTGGTACTGGGCAGTTCACAGATGAAATGAGATTGGAACAATGGCACACACTACTGTGTCAATCCCAGAAAGACCCCTCCTACCCCAGTTATAATCTCTTCCAACACACATAACAACAGGTTCAAGAACATCGTCTTCCTTGCTGTTATTTGACTTCTGAATGGACCTCTCAAATTTCAGATCTAACGCTGATCTTGATTTTTTTGCACACCAACTGTGCAGCTGTCACCTTGAACACCTCACTCTATTCAATCACCGTATGATCTGCCTGTACTGCTCACAAAGTAAAACTTTTCACTTTTACTTAGGTACATGTGACAACAATAAATCAAATCAAATCAATCAAAACATTGAAAGAGCTCCTGAACTTACCTATTGTGTTAAACACTAAAACTGATTGGAGTCTGACCATAGACTTTGTACTTTTTGAAAGATCACTAGCACAGACCTCTCTGGTTTCAAAGTCAACGGGAATACCCCCCACCCAATGAATCCAGGTATTCATAGATTCTTAAAACACAGAAAGTAGCCTCCATAGCTTTTTGCAGTTTATGAGGCTTCGAGATAGGTGTATTCATGAAAAGCACACGGTCTGTAACAATCTCACTCACTTGAGGCTGTATTAATAATCCTGCTGTTCATTGTAGTGTAGATCTCAAACCAGAGGGGACATCTTCACATTATCCACGCTTGGCTCGCTGGACACACCTTTGGAGCCATCCTAGTTTTACCTCCCTCTATCACCTGTAGTAACACAGAGCAGTATTCTGTAGCCTAACAGGTCTCTTCAGAATTCCATCCAGGAATCCATCTCAGGAGAGGTTTTTGAGCATCTTCCTCGTCCATAAATGTGTTTAAATCCTACGTGGGCACAGTGGTTAGCATTGATGTGTCACAGCGCCTGAGACCCGGGTTCAATTCCCGACTGTTGTGGAGTTTGCACGTTCTCCCCGTGTCTGCGTGGGTTTCCTCCCACAGTCCAAAGATGTGCGGGTCAGGTGAATTGGCCATGCTAAATTGCCCGTAGTGTTAGGTAAGGGGTAAATGTAGGGGTACGGGTGGGTTGCGCTTCAGCGGGTCGGTGTGGACTTGTTGGGCTGAAGGGCCTGTTTCCACACTGTAAGTAATCTAATCTAATGATCTGTATGAAAGAGGTGATATTTTCAATCCTTAAACCACATCAAGAAGGGACTACTTTACAGGTCTGTTAATCTATGAGGTGTGTCTGTTAATCTATGAGGTGTGTCAGCGCTTTGTTCATCAAAGGAAAATTTTTTAAACTGTCTTAAACTGGTTTAAAGCTTTCAGCATCTCTTAAAAGCTTATTAATTGGTCGGGAAAGTGCATCTTCACACAGCTGCCTCTGCTCCTGCTTCTATCATCTCTTAGTTAAAAGCTCTGTTTAATCTCAAAGAGCAATTTATAATGGTTTCAGACTGAAGGGAGTTATAATGACAGAACCTTAAGCCTGTACTCTCTTCAAACAGTGCCTTTCTTTTGATCTATCATTTTCCAAGTTTTATTTCTAAAAAGTATTCTCCATTATAGAATCTACTTAGAGAACCTGTAAGGGGCAGCATTTTATTTTCATTTCAGGGACAGTTTATTTCACTTTATCCAAAAGTTGATTTTGCTAATGGATGTTGTGGTGTTAATTCCTGTCGCTGAGTCACCTCTACCTGGTTAGCACCGGGACATCGCTCTGGAATTGGGCTCAGTACCTCTAGGACAGGGTGGAGCAACATCGGCCAAGGATTTGTACTCCTGATCGTCACCAACTCACTGATGCCGGAGACAATTACAAATTGGAGGGGGGTGGGGGGTCAGCAGACACCTGGGAGGTCACTAGCTTTGACACAACTATGGCCCCCCAGCAAGGGTCACATAGTCATAAAGATGTACAGCATGGACACAGACCCTTCGGTCTAACTTGTCCATGCTAACCACATATCCTGAATTAATCTAGTCCCATTTTCCAGCACTTGGCCCATATCCCTCTAAACCCATTCTATTCATATACCCATTTAGATGCTTTTTAAATGTTGTAATTACACTAGCCTCCACCACTTCCTCTGGCAGCTTATTCCACACACCCATCACCCTCTGAGAGAAAAAGTTGGCCCTTTTAAATCTTTCCCCTCTCGCTTTAAACCTATATCTAATCATGTTGGACTCGCCCACCCCAGGGAAAATACCTTATCTATTTATCCTATCCATGCCCCTCATGATTTTATAAACCTCTATAAGGTCACCCATCAGCCTCCAACACTCCAGTGAAAATAACCCCAGCCTAGTCAGTCTCTCCCTATAGTTCAAATCCTCCAATCCTGGCCAACAACCTCATAAATCTTTTTTGAACCCTTTCAAGTTTCACAATACCAGGGAGACCAGAATTGCACACACTATTCTAAAGTGGCTTAACCAATGTCCCATACAACTGCAACATGACCTCCCAACTCCCAAAAACAATGCACTGACCAACAAAGGAAAGCATACCAAATGCCTTCTTCACTCTCCTGTCTACCTGCGACTCTACTTTCAAGGAATTATGAATCTGCACTCCAAGGTCTCTTTGTACAGCAACACTTGCTAAGGCCCTGCCATTAAGTGTATAAGACCTACCCTGGTTTGCCTTTCCAAAATGCAGCACCTCAGATTTATCTAAATTAAACTCCATCTGCCACTCCTCAGCCCATTGATCCATCTGATCAAGGTGCCGTTTTACTCTGAGGTAACCTTCTTTGCTGTCCACTACACCTCCAATTTTCGATTAAGTTAAAAATCACACAACACCAGGTTATAGTCCAACAGGTTTAATTGGAAGCACACTAGCTTTCGGAGCGACGCTCCTCAATCAATTTTAGATTAGATTGTCTACAGTGTGGAAACAGGCCCTTCGGCCCAACCAGTCCACAATGACCCTCTGAAGAGTAACCACCCAGACCCATTTCCCTCTGACTAATGCAACTAACACTATGGTCAGTTTATCACGGCCAATTCACCTGACCTGTCCATCTTTAGATTGGCGGAGGAAACCCACACGGTCACAGGGAGAATGTGCAAACTCTACACAGATAGTCACCCGAGGGTAGAATCAAACCTGGGTCCCTCGTGCTAACCACTGTGCCACCCCACGGCGGTTCAGCGTCATTTTGGTGCCATCTGCAAACTTATTAACTATAACTCCTACGATCACGTTATTTAAATGACAAAAAGAGGGGGAAGTGGAGGGGGAAAAGAATGGGTTGCTGCAAAGAAGATTGAGCGCATGGTGATAAAGATTAGTGTTGGGAACAGGAGTATGCCATTCATCCCCTTGAGTCTGTTCTGTCCATTTAACATGGCTGATCTGTGGCTTTACTCCATATACCTGCCTTTGGCTCATGTCCCTTAATACCTCTGTTTAACCATACGCTATCTCAGAGTTAAACTGCCCAGAGGAGATTTAATTGAGGTGTATTAAATTCTGAGGGATGACGTTTTGTCTTCACAGAGAGGGAGGTCAGCAACTGAGGAGGGCATAGATTTAGAGTGACAAATTTTAGATTTTTATTGTCACGTATACTCAAGTACAGGAGTACAATGAAAAGTGTATAATTTTGCCACACATCGCCATTTCAGGTTCCAAAGTATCTAGACACAAAAAAAGCTTAGTTACAAAGTAGTAAGAGAAATGAGAGTTAACCAGTTATGTATTACTTCATTGAATAGTGAAAAAATAAAGAAAAATGTTACAGGTTATATTCAAGTCTTTCATTGTTTGTACTAGGAAAATGAAGGAATAAGCTAAAAGTTCAGTCCTCTGCTTATCTTGCTCTGCTGTCTGTTCTCGAAGCCGCTGCTGCAGATACCATTGCTGCTGCTGAAACTGCCAACTCTGTGAGCTCCCCCAGTGCCTCGGGAACAGGCCCAGGCAGGATCCACTCGCATGCCGACCTGAGATACGGTCTCAAGCTGCAAAGGAACTGACTGACATATCACCAAGAGACCAGGCCTGGGACCCACCACGTGACACTGAGCCACCGGGACCAGGACTCACCACGAGACGCCGAGAGACCAGGCCCAGGACCCACCACAAAATGCTAAGAGACCAGGCCCAGGACTCACCACGAGACGTCGAGAGACCAGGCCCAGGACTCACGAGACGTCGAGAGACCAGGCCCAGGACTCACCACGAGACGCTGAGAGACCAGGCCCGGGACTCACCACAAGACACCGAGAGACCAGGCCTAAAACTCACCACGAGACGCTGAGAGACCAGGCCCAGGACTCACGAGACGTCGAGAGACCAGGCCCAGGACTCACCACGAGACGTCGAGAGACCAGGCCCAGGACTCACCACAAGACGCCGAGAGACCAGTCCCAGGACCCACCACGAGACGCTGAGAGACCAGGCCCAGGACTCACCACGAGACGCTGAGAGACCAGGACTGGGACGCACCACGAGACGCTGAGAGACCAGGCCCGGGACTCACCACAAGACGCCGAGAGACCAGGCCTAAAACTCACCACGAGACGCCGAGAGACCAGGCCCAGGACTCACCACGAGACGCTGAGAGACCAGGCCCAGGACTCACCACGAGACGCTGAGAGACCAGGCCCAGGACTCACCACGAGACGCTGAGAGACCAGGCCCAGGACCCACCACAAGACGCTGAGAGACCAGGACTGGGACGCACCACGAGACGCTGAGAGACCAGGCCCAGGACTCACCACGAGACGCCGAGAGACCAGGCCCAGGACCCACCACAAAACACCGAAAGATCAGACCCGGGATTCACCATGAGACGTCAAGACACCAGGCCCAGGACTCACCATGAGAGACCAGGCCCAGGACTTACCACGAGACGCCGAGACACCAGGCCCGGGACTCACCATGAGATGCTGAGAGACCAGGCCCAGGATCCACCACAAAACGGTGAGAGACCAGGACTGGGACGCACCATGAGACACCGAAAGACCAGGCCCAGGACCCACCACAAGACGTTAACAGACCAGGCCAGGACCACCACGGGACCAGGCCCAGGACCCACCACGAGACGCTGAGAGACCAGGCCCAGGACTCACCACGAGACGCTGAGAGACCAGGGCTGGGACGCACCACGAGACGCTGAGAGACCAGGCCTGGGACTCACCACGAGACGCTGAGAGACAAGGCCTGGGACTCACCACAAGATGCCGAAAGACCAGGCCCAGGACCCACCATGAGCCTAGAACCTACCACGAGACGCCGAGAGACCAGGCTAGGACCTGCCACGAGCCAATGAGAGACTAGGCTGGGACCCACCAGGAGCCAATGAGAGACCAGGCCAGGACCTGCCACGAGCCAATGAGAGACCAGGCTGGGAGCTACCAGGAGCCCATGAGAGACCAGACTGGGAACCACCAGGAGCCAATGAGAGACCAGGCCAGGACCTGCTGGGAGCCAATGAGAGACCAGGGTGACAGCTGCTGTAGAAGGGAGTTGAGAACCTTTCCTATTCAGAAAGCAGGAGAGTTCTGAAGCTAATTTTCTGAAAAACGTTGCACTTACTCATTGTATTTTAATAAGTATTTGTGAGAAATAGAGATCAAGGGGAGATTTGACAGAGGTCTACAGGATTATGGGAACCATGGTTAGGTGGACAAAGAAATTCTGTTTCTGATGGACTTCAGTAAGGCGTTTGACAAGGTTCCCCATGGGAGACTGATGAGCAAGGTTAGATCTCATGGAATACAGGGAGAACTAGCCATTTGGATACAGAACAGGCTCAAAGAAGACAGAGGGTGGTGATGGAGGGTTGTTTTTCAGACTGGAGGCCTGTGACCAGTGGAGTGCCACAAGGATCGGTGCTGGGTCCTCTACTTTTTGTCATTTACATAAATGATTTGGATGTGAGCATAAGAGGTACAGTTAGTAAGTTTGCAGATGACACCAAAATTGGAGGTGTAGTGGACAGCGAAGAGGGTTACCTCAGATTACAACAGGATCTTGACCAGATGGGCCAATGGGCTGAGTAGTGGTAGATAGAGTTTAATTCAGATAAATGCGAGGTGCTGCATTTTGGGGAAGCAAATCTTAGCAGGACTTATACACTTAATATAAGGTCCTAGGGAGTGTTGCTGAACAAAGAGACCTTGGAGTGCAGATCCATAGCTCCTTGAATGTGGAGTCGCAGGTAGATAGGATAGTGAAGAAGGCGTTTGGTATGCTTTCTTTTATTGGTCAGAGTATTGAGTACAGGAGTTGGGAGGTCATGTTGCGGCTGTACAAGACATTGGTTAGGCTACTGTTGGAATATTG
This sequence comes from Hemiscyllium ocellatum, assembly GCF_020745735.1. Taxonomy (NCBI): domain Eukaryota; kingdom Metazoa; phylum Chordata; class Chondrichthyes; order Orectolobiformes; family Hemiscylliidae; genus Hemiscyllium; species Hemiscyllium ocellatum. Next base: position 7,050,239 of record NC_083446.1, read on the forward strand.
CGTGCAATTCTGGTCTCCTTCCTATCGGAAAGATGTTGTGAAACTTGAAAGGGTTCGGAAAAGATTGACAAGGATGTTGCCAGGGTTGGAGGGTTCGAGCTACAGGGAGAGGCTGAACAGGCTGGGGCTGTTTTCCCTGGAGCGTCGGAGGCTGAGGGGTGACCTTATAGAGGTTGATAAAATTATGAGGGGCATGGATAGGATAAATAGGCAAAGTCTTTTCCCTGGGATCAGGGAGTCTAGAACTAGAGGTTTAGGGTGAGAGGGGAAAGATATAAAAGAGACCTAAGGGGCAACTTTTTCACACAGAGGGTGGTACGTGTATGGAATGAGCTGCCAGAGGATGTGGTGGAGGCTAGTACAATTGCAACATTTAAGAAGTGTTTGGAAGGATATGGGCCAGGTGCTGGCAGGTGGGACTAGACTGGGTTGGGATATCTGGTCGGGTTGGACCGAAGGGTCTGTTTCCATGCTGTACATCTCTATAACTCTATGATAGCTGAAGGTACAAGGACAGAGGACACCAGTTTAAGGTTTTAAGCAAGAGATGTATGGATAGGTTCGAGAGCATCGCTCCGAAAGCTAGTGCTTCCAGTTAAACCAGTTGTACTATAACCTGGTGTTGTGTGATTTTTAACTAAGTTCTAGAGGGAATTGAAGTTTGCAGGGGTGATGGTATATGGAGGGAGGACGCAGGCAATTGACCTGACTGGACTGCTCTTTGCAGTACAACAGGGATTTAGTACACTATAATGATCCCACGATGTATCTTGAGACACAAGATGTTAGGTACAAGACTATGAGACCAACAGCTAGAATCTAGTTTTACGGGGATAATTTTCCCACAGGGTTTGAATACTGTGGACCAAATAGCCTCCTCTTTATGCTTAAATTTCTGATAAGCAAGCAACATGACAAATTTAATTAGATGGGCTCATTTGTTGAAGTTTGCTGGTGAGGAAAGTGAGTTTGGTGGGAAATTAATGAGCAGAAATGTTGCCAATGTTCACAAATATTTTAGAAGCATCATCTTACCAAACAGCACAGAGAAATATGGTTCCTCTTAGTTTACCAAGCCTGCAAGAATCACAGAATCCCTACAGTGTGGAAGCAGACCACTCAGCCCATCAAGTCTGCAAAGACCCTCTGAAGAGCATCCCACCCAGATCCACCCTATAGTTCTCATGCCAATCCACCCGAACCTACACATTCCCGGACACTATGGGGTAATTGAGCATGGCAGAGGTGGGTACTGCAGGTGCTGGAGATTAGAGTCAAGATTAGAGTGGTGCTGGAAAAGTACAGCAGGTCAGGCAGCATCTGAGGAGCAGGAAAATTGACGTTTCGAGCAAAAGTCCTTCATCATTCCTGATGAAGGGCTTTTGCAGAAACATCGATTTTCCTACTCCTCGGTAATTGAGCATGGCCAATCCATCCTAACCCACACATCCCTGGGCACTATGGGACAATTTAGCACGGCCAATCCATCCTAACCCACACATCCCTGGGCACTATGGGACAATTTAGCACGGCCAATCCATCCTAACCCACACATCCCTGGGCACTATGGGACAATTTAGCACGGCCAATCCATCCTAACCCACACATCCCTGGGCACTATGGGACAATTTAGCATGGCCAATCCATCCTAACCCACACATCCCTGGACACTATGGGACAATTTAGCACGGCCAATCCACCCTAACCTACACATCCCTAGACACTATGGGGCAATTTAGCACAGCCAATCCACCCTAACCTACACATCCCTAGACACTATGGGGCAATTTAGCACAGCCAATCCACCCTAACCTACACATCCCTGGGCACTATGGAGCAATTTAGCATGGCCAATCCATCCTAACCTACACATCCTTGGGTACTATGGGGCAATTTAGCACGGCCAATCCATCCTAACCTACACATCCTTGGGTACTATGGGGCAATTTAGCACGGCCAATCCACCCTAACCTGCACATCTTTAAACTGTGGGAGGAAACCCTATGTAGACACTGGGAGAATGTGCAAACTCCACACAGACAGTCGCCTGAGGGTAGAAATAGAAACTAGGTCACTAGTGCTGTGAGGCAGCAGTGCTAACCACTTAGTCACCATGTATAATAATTATTATTACTTTTAAAGAAATTACTATTCATTCGTGGTGAATGTATAAAGATCCAATCACTGACTGTGGATTTGTCGAGTGGATGATATCCTCAATTGTCAACCATTAGCAATCTTGGGAGCATCCAAAGGAAGGGATATATTTATCCTATCAGTAGGAGTTAGAGATGCACTTGGGTCTGGAGGTGAAAAGGCAGTGTTTTATTCCTGCATTACTCCCCCTTTTCCACTCATTACTCCTCCTTTCCAGTACGTTTCAGTCATAGAGTCATAGAGATGTACAGCATGGGAACAGACCCTTCGGTCCAACCTATCCATGCCGACCAGATATCCCAACCCAATCTAGTTCCACCTGCCAGCACCCAGACCTTATCCCTCCAAACCCTTCCTATTCATATACCCATCCAAATGCCTCTTAAATGTTACAATTGTACCAGCCTCGACTGCATCCTCTAACTGCTCATTCCATACACGTACCACCGTCTGCAAGAAAAAGTTGTCCCTTAGGTCTCTTTTATATCTTACCCCTCTCACCCTAAACCTATGCCCTCTAGTTCTGGACTCCCCAACCCCAGGGAAAACACCTTGTCTATTTATCCTATCCATGCCTCTCATAATTTCGTAAACCTCTATAAGGTCACCCCTCAGCCTCCGACGCTCCAGGGAAAACAGCCCCAGCCTGTTCAGCATCTCCCTGTAGCTCAGATCCTCCAACCCTGGCAACATCCTTGTCGATCTTTTCCGAACCCTTTCAAGTTTCACAACATCTTTCCGATAGGAAGGAGACCAGAATTGCATGCAATATTCCAACAGTAGCCTAACCAATGTCTTGTACAGCCACAACATGACCTCCCAACTCCTGTACTCAATACTCTGACCAATAAAGGAAAGCATACCAAACGCCTTCTTCACTATCCTATCTATCGGCGACTCCACTTTCAAGGAGCTATGAACCTGCACTCCAAAATCTCTTTGTTTAGCAACACTCCCTAGGACCTTACCATTAAGTGTATAAGTCCTGCTAAGATTTGCTTCCCCAAAATGCAGCACCTTGCATTTATTTGAATTCAACTCCATCTGCCACTTCTCAGTCTATTTCTGCCTTTGAGTTCTAAGTGTCATTCAACAGGTTTGCTAGTTTACATCTGATCTACATTCACATAAAAGCAATTGACATTCACACTGACATTCACACGAAATTGTCCCATATGTCCAGGGATGTATAGGTTAGGATAGATGAGAGATGCTTCTTTCTGACTGAAAATGGTGCATGTTTGTAGTGCAGAACTCTGTATCTAACTCTGTGCTGTCCCTGTCCTGAGAGTGTTTCATGGGAACCGTCTAGAGTTTGCTTTATTCTGTATCTAACCCCATGCTGTACCTGTCTGGGAGTGCTTGAGGGGATCAGTGTAGAGGGAGCTTTATTCTGTATCTAACCCTGTGCTGTACCTGTCCTGGGAGTGCTTGCGGGAATCAGTGTAGAGAGAACTTTACTCTGGATCTAACCCTGTGCTATCCCTGTTCTGGGAGTGTTTGAGGGGATCAGTGTAGAGTGAGCTTTACTCTGTATCTAACCCTGTGCTGTCCCTGTCCTGGGAGTGTTTCATGGGGACAGTGTAGAGAGAGCATTACTCTGTATCTAACCTCATGCTGTCCCCTATCCTGAGAGTGTTTGATGGGGGCAGTGTTGAGGGAACTTTACTTAGTACCTTACCTCAGAATGCCTGCTGCTGACTTTAGGTGTCAAGATGTAAACAGTTCCTTTTTCAGACACGTGATTTATTTCACCTTGAAGAGAGAACAAATAATGAAAGAAAAAGTGGTATTACACAGCGTGTTAATCAATGAGGATTATGTAGAGATTCAGATGATAATCTTGTCAATATTCTTTTGTACAGGCAACAATGAAAGCCAAGTTGGGGAAAAAAAATCAATGTTTGATATCTGATTAGACATTACAACAACAGTAATGAAGTGTTTAGAACAAACAGTCTTACTGCAAATTCAACCCAAACTCTGGGTCAGATATGTGGATGACACCTTTGTAATCATTAAAAACACAGAAATAGAGAACACACACCGGATCATCAACGCCACACTCACAGGAATCCGATTCACGAGAGAGGAAGAAAAGGACAACCAGCTCCCATTCCTAGACGTGATGGTACAGAGAACACCTAATGGAGAATTCACCACAAAGGTATACAGGAAAGCCACACACACAGACCAAGTCCTGAACTATGAAAGCAACCACCCCAACACACACAAAAGAAGTTGCATCAAGACACTGTTCAAAAGGGCCACAACACACTGCAGTACACCAGAACTGCAAAAAGAGGAAGAAGAACACCTCTACAATGTATTCGCCAAAAACGGATACCCGAACAATTTCATCAACAGGTGCCTAAGGGAAAGACAACGGAATGAGGACATGCCACAACCCAAAGGACTAGCCACACTACCATACATCAAGAGCATTTCCGAACTGACAGCCAGATTACTGCGATCACTAGGACTCATAACAGCATACAAACCAACAGCCACTCTCAGACAACAACTCACCAGAACGAAGGACCCGATACCCAGCATGAGCAAAACCAATGTAGTGTACAAAATCCCATGCAAGGACTGCACAAAACACTACATAGGACAAACAGGAAGACAGCTAACGATCCGCATCCATGAACACCAACCAGCCGCGAAACGACATGACCAACTATCCTTAGTAGCCACACACGCAGATGACAAGCAACATGAATTCAACTGGGACAACACTACTATTATACGACAAGCCAAACAGAGAACAGCCAGGGAATTCCTACAGGCATGGCACTCATCCACAGATTCAATCAATAAGCACATCGACCTGGACCCAATATACCGACCACTGCAACGGACAGCTGGAACTGACAACCGGAAGCGGCAGATTCAAACCACTACAAATACCGGAGGAAAGATCACAGAAGTGCTTCACAGGAGGCTCCCAAGCACTGAGGATGTCAGGGGGACGAAACGTCTGCAACACAAATTCCCAGCTCGGCGAACAGAACCACAACAACGAGCACCCGAGCTACAAATCTTCTCACAAACTTTGAAGTGTTTCAAAAAACAAACAAGGGGAAGTAATTTTTCTTAAAACCTCCAGGTTGTTTCGGAGTCTTTTCACAACAATATTGCTTCAATTAATTTTGACCTCTGCACAAAATACTCTGAGTGATGGCTCACTTCAAGTAGTTACAAAACTGGACAGCAGTCAGAAACATTATAGAAAGTGATCCCAGGCCATTGGGCTTGGGATCCCCTAATTCAAGATTCTTCCACAAAAGGTAATATCTTCTCCACAACCACCTGGTCAAACCTCCTCAGGAACTCTGACTCTTAAACTCTGCAAGATACAGGTCTTGCCTGTGGAGCCTTTCCTAATAAGTTAATCCTTCATTCCAGGTATTGTTGTGGTAAACCTTGTCTGAACTGCTTAACTGCTCTGAACTCACTCAAGCCCTGGCAATTTAGCTTAATATCAATTGTTAGTATTTTTTATTTATTTGTGGGATGTGGGTGTCACTGGCAGGGCCAACACTTATTGCCCGTTCTTGAGAAAGTTGGTGGTGAGCAGTCTTCTTGAACTGCTGCAGTCCACCTGCTGTGGGTTGAACCACAATGGCCTTAGGGAGAGAATTCCAGGACTTTGACCCAGCAACAGTGAGGGAACAGTGATATATTTCCAAGTCAGGATGGTGAGTGGCCTTGGGGGAGGGGGTGGGATCTTGAAAGTGACGGTCTTCCTGCATACCTGTTGCCCTTTATTCTTCAGATGTGGGCAGTATAGGTAAGGCCAGCGTTAATTACCCATCCCTGATAGTGTACCACCTTCTTAAACTGCCCTCTGCCCATGCTATGAGGGGTGCTTTCAAACTACTGTTAGGGATGGAGTTTAAGATTTTGGATCAGGAAGACAGATACATGTTCAAGTGAAGATTATTGGGTGAATTTGGAGGTGATAGCGTTCTCAAGTACCTGCTACACTTTTATGTATAAGCAGTAGAGTCTGTGGGTTTGGGAGATGTTTCTAAATTGAAAGTGAAGCCTAACTTTAATCAGAGAGCAGCTCCACAAGGTGCCAGAAGACAGTAATTGATGAAGGAGGTAAAGTTAGTGACACCTGGGACATTGTTCTGAGATACTCCTGCAGTGGTGGTTTGTGAGCCAAGATGATGAGTCGCCAACGAGATGAAGACTCACAATTTATTATTTGGAAATTTGGGTTCCAATATGGACAAAACCTGCACAGCTTTAAGTTTGATTTGCGTGTGTGTGTGTGTGTGTGTGTGTGAAGAAGAGGAGACATAGATTTAATTGCGTTTTTGGATTCTATGAATGGTAGAGTGTTGTCCAGAGAGTTGTATAAATGCATTTAGACAGGCTTCCTAAAAAAAACCCTTGAGGTGAATAGTTCAGTGAAAACAAATAATAGAAGAGAGAAATAAATTTGAGCTGTTGCCTAGTAACAAGGTGTCCTTTGCATTATGGACTTGACCAGTCCCTGTCAAAAATATTTAAGAAGGTAGAACACATCCTAATTTTTTCTGATTTTAAAGGTAAATGTGAAGTGCCTGTTCCAGATGCAATGTGGCTACTCGACATTAAACAAAACACAATTTATGTAAATACCGTAGTTGAAATACAACCAAAATAAAGTGGAATTTAGAATAACTTAAGAGAATTTAAATAGATAGAGAATATCATATACAGTAACTATTATTAATGAACTAATCCAATTTTCCCTAAATACACCCCTTGGCAAAAAGGAAAATTCAGACTCAGATTCTCACATGCAGTTTTCCAATCCATGAGCAAAAAATCATCAAGAAAAGATTCAGAGATAGTAGCAGCCAGGAGACATTCACTGAAACTTCCTACTCTGTTGAGACCCCAATATCTTCTGATGTTACTGAAAAAACTGAAAGCCAGAAGTCTGGATTTGAGAGAGCTGGCCATTCAGGCTGTTAAACAACACCAAAGGCTCCCAAGCATACAAGAGGTCTTCAGTAGCTAGTTCAGTGCCTCTGCCTTACAACCTCTAAAGCGTACTTTAGCAGTTTGAGCAGGAGTCATCCTGGGTAGATTAAAGCTCAGTAAGAGGATAGCTTCAGAAAGAAAAGGCTGGGCAAGTGGGATTTAAGGAGCCCATATTAAAACGATAAGTGAGCTGCGTTGGCAGTTTGCTTCAGGGTCTCAGGAACAAACATGAACTAAAGAAGGCAGTGCTGAGTAAATGAAGATGTTTGCCACGAAAGAAGCCAAGTACTGCAACAGGTCTCCCCATTTAATGTCCAGCAGGTAGCTCTAGTATTGCATCTAGTAGAAGACTGGCTGTCAAGATTGACAAGAGACTTCGCATTAGCTTCCCATAGCCTGACAGAGAATGATGAACATTGTGCCATCTCATCCAGGCAGCCACATGCAGCATATCCTTGGGGATCCCAATGCGAATGATGAAGCTGACATTAATTTCACGAACTTGACATTCATCAAAAGTTTCACTTGTCAAGGTAGATGCAAGAATACCTGCATTTCAGAGGGAACAACTGTTTAATATTGTCTGAGAAATAGGGTGCTGTCTAGTTGGAGAGTGCAGCGTGGTTGTTTCAAGGATTGCCAAGGGGAATGCACCAGGGAACAATGTCTCCCCAAGGTTTTGCTCAGCTATTCTGGGATCCTCTCCAGCAGCTGCTGCTCCCTCCAAGGCTGCCAGTCCTTGCAGCGAGAGGTGACCTGGCCCTTCCTGCTGCAGTTATACAGGACCTTAGTGAGGTCACACCTTGAGTACTGTGTGGAGTTTTGGTCTCCTAGTCTGAGGAGAGATTCTTGCTATTGAGAGAGTCAGCGAAGGTTCACCAGACTGATTCCTGGGACAGCATGACTGACATGAAAGAAGACTGGATCAACTGGGCTTGTATTCACTGGAATTTAGAAGAATGAGGGTTGATCTCATAGAAACTATATCCTGATGGAACTGGACAGGCTAGACGCAGAACTAGGAGTCACAGTCAGATAATAAAGGGTAAGCCGTTCAGGACTGAGATGAGGAGGAACTTCTTCACTCAGAGAGCTGTGAACCTGTGGAACTCTCTCCCACAGGAAGCTGTTGGGGCCAGTCTTTTGATTTATTGAAGAGGGAGCTTGACATGGCCCTTGTGGGTAAAGAGATCACCGGGTGCGGAGAGAAAGTGGGAGTGGGATACTGAAATTGCACGGTCAGCCGTGATCATCGCGGATGGTGCTGCAGACCTGAAGGGCTGAATGGATTGCACCTGTTTTCTAAGTTTTAGAGCCTGTGCCAGCCCTCTCCCCTCATATCAATGAGGGAAGTCAAACTGCAGCATTCTGATAGTAAGTGATAAATCCACTCTACCAGTGAGCGACCTCTAGAAGATGATCCAGGTTACTCACTATGGCAAGGCCAATCCTATCTCCTAAGTAAATGCACGACTGTTTAGTTTAGCTGATATAGACAGCTGAACCCAGTCTAACCAGAGAGTTCTGAGACCAAACTGAGCATGTCACTCATGTGGAATAAACTGCCAAAGAAAGTGGTGGATGCAGGCACAGCTACAACGTTTAAAAGACATTTGGATAAGGACATGAATAGGAACTGTTTGGAGGAATATGGGCCAAGCGCAGACAGGTGGGACTAGTTTAATTTGGGATTATGGTCGGCATAGACTGGTTAGACCAAAGGGTCTGTTTCAATGCTGTATGACTGTATAAGAGCTGAAAATGTGTTCAGGAATGAAGAAGGGCTTATGCCCGAAACGTCGAATCTCCTGTTCCTTGGATGCTGCCTGACCTGCTGCGCTTTTCCAGCAACACATTTTCAGCTCTGATCTCCAGCATCTGCAGACCTCACTTTCTCCTGTATGACTGTATAAACCAAGATCTCCTCAGTAAATGCCATATCCTGGGTGTGTTACAAAAATATTATGCCCCTGCAATGTCCTGTTAATTATCACTACACTGAGGCAGGCAGGGATACTACCTTTGGCTTCAGAAGTGTCCTGGCAAAGGAACATTTCTGTTCCCACTTCTATTTCACCCGAAAAGGTCCAGGTATGAACAGTGTGTGTTGAGAGCATCAAAGGCACCATGAAGACAGGACAAGACACAAAAGACCTGTGGTTATGTTCAGAAATTTCAGTGTTCTTGAGCTCATTCTCCTCATTTAGATGTTTTCATTTCTTTTGACCTGTCAGTGTTGTGCAATGTATATCCTGTTGGTTAGAATTCCGGTTCACCCCTCTGAGCTTCAGTTTACTTATATTGACGCACTGCACCTTGCAGTGACTGCTACTCTATTTGATATGTGCTCTGCAGTGTGCAGAGTCTGATACTGTTACACCGCCGGGTACAGGCTCCTGCATAATTCACACTTTTTAAAAAATGGTGTCTCCCTTTCAAATGTTTGTCTTGTTTTGCTTTGACAGCATCACTGGTTCTACATCAACCAGAGGCATCCCCAGTCATATCACTGCAACCCCCCCTAAATTCCATATCTCCCCAGCCCCTTCTGATTCCACACCTCAGTTCCCCTACTCCCTAACTGCAGATTTTTACTCTCTGGTTTTGATGCCTACAAGATGCATTCACCTGGATATCAGGTGAGGATGGATGTGATGACCTCCACTGGTGAGGAACCTACTTACATTCAGGACATACAGTCACAAATGAGGCACAAAAAGGTCACTTGGTGTCTTTGGAATCACAGATAAACGTGAGTGAGAACAGGAAAGAATCAGAGACTGCGCAGTAAGACAGAAGGGTACCTCTCTTCCAGTTTAACACATACCTCTCTCTGGCAAGTGCCCAGAGTTGAAAGGTTGTGGTTTCATCTTCCAAGCCAGAGAACACAACGTAATCTGGACTGACATTCCAGCAGAGTAGTGAGTGAGGGCTAAACTGGATTCATCAGACATTCAACTGAGGCACTATCGTCCTCTCAGGTCATCCCACATCACTACCGAGAAGATGTGGGGGAGTGACCCAGTTGATATTTATCCTTCAGTCAACATCACTTTGAACAGATTCATTATTTCCCTATTGTATAGAGAATGTTGCTGAGCACAAACTGGCTGCGGCATTGTCCACCTTAATGGCTTTTTACTTAATGGAATGGTTGCATTCCCCTCCCCCGCACCCCAGTTCCACGTCACACCCCTCCCTCCAATCCTCCTACAGTAAATGACAGAATCCTTAGCAGCATCTGTAAATCCTGAAAGTAGCAACACAAGTGGATAAGACAATCATGGAAACAGACCTTGTGGTCCACCTCGCCTATGCCAACCAGGCATCCCAACCTGACCCAGTCCCACTTGCCAGCATTTGGCCTATATCCCCCTATTGGACTCTCAGCTACCTGCCCCCAGCTACACCCCCCTCTCATTTATTTTCTCCACCCCCCTCAGCTCACAAGCCTCATTCCTGATGAAAGGCTCTTGACCGAAACGTTGATTCGCCTGTTCCTTGGATGCTGCCTGACCTGCTGTGCTTTTCCAGTACCACACTCTCGATTCTATATCCCTCCCATTCCTTCCGACTCATATATTCATCCAGATGCCTTTTAAATGTTGTAATTGTATCTGCCTTCTGTGCTATATGACTCTAAGAAGGTGTATGTTATGCTTGCCTTCATCAGACAGCGCACAGAGTATAAAAATTGACCAGTTATATTGCAGCTGTATAGAACTTTTGTGAGACTACATTTGGAATATTGTGTACAGTTCTGGTCATCACATTACCAGAAGGATGTGGGAGCTTTGGAGAGGTTAATGAAATGGTTTACCAGGATGTTGCCTGGTTTGCGGGGTGTTCACTATGAGGAGATTTTGGACAAACTTGGTTTGTTTTCACTTAAATAACAAATGATGAGAGGCGAATGGACAGAAGTTTACAAAATGATGAGAGGCATTGATAGCTGGTTTTCCCAGAGTAGAAGTGTTAATTATTAAGGGACATAGGTTTAAGAGAAAAGGGGATAAGTTTAAAGATGCGAGAGACAAGCTTTTTTGCACAGAGGATGGTAAGTGCCTGGATGAGTTGTCAGAGGAGATGATGGAGGCAGATACAATAGCAACATTTAAGAGGCATCTTGTCAGATAAATAAATAGGCAAAGAATAGAGGAATATGGACCATATAGATGCAACAGGCTTTTAATTTAAATGGCGTCATGTGTCAGCGCAGTCTTGGTGGGCCAAAGGGCCTGTTCCTGTGCTGAACTGTTCTTTGTTCTTTAATCAGAACAGTGTTTAACGTGTAAACTCAATTACAACACTCCTCCGCTGGTACATTGTTTTAAACTACTCAAATGGTTACCTAAAGTGGAAAAGTTGACTAATTTCCTCCCACGATTGAACTCAATTATAATAATTATACACTTTCACCCAACTAAACTGTCAGCCTAAATTAAGTGGCTTAAACGGAAACCGTGAGCATATTAAAACATGTACTACTCAGAACAGCCCTCAGAATACACACAGTACATGTACCATGGAGGGTCGAGGGATGTTATTGACCCAGAGTAGGACTCAACTCCTCAGATCAAGTCAAGGTCCTGGAATGCAGAAAATCTATCAATTTTATCAATATGATTAATTGATTGGCAGAGACAAGTTGGACTGAAAGGTCTGTTTCTGTGCTATATGACAATATTTGGACAGGTTTAGAGGGATATGGGCCAGACACAGGCAAATGAGACTAGTTTAGTTTGGGAAACGTGTTCAGTATGGATGAGTTGGATTGAAGGGTCTATTTCTGTGCTGAATGACTCTATAAACATTCTTGTGGAAAGTGAACCTGACAAAGCAGTATTGCTAGCAGGCAAGTTCAGAAAGTTTTTATCAGAACTCTGAACTTGATGAGACAAGTGCTGTTTATACAGAAATGGCAATAATGCTCTTGTGTTTAATGAGATACTTTACCCAGACAAATATATCCTGCATATTGTCAAACAAAACTATTTCCAAAATCTCTCAGCAGAATACTATCCACAACCAAAATCCATTGAAACAGTAAGACAGCTCGAGTTATAAAAACTAGTTCAATATCTGTTGAACTAAGGAGACTAAACTAATATTCTAAAGTGAAAAAGAACACCAATAACTGCAGATTTGGAAATCAAAAACACAGCTTGCTGGAAAGACTCAGCGGGATTGGGAGCAGGTGTGGAGAGAAGCAGCATTAACATTTTGGGTTCAGAACTGATTGTAGCGAGGGAAAGATTGATAAGTGTGCTGAAGGTGGGAGAGGGAACTAAAGGAACAGTAGAGATGGAACCCAGAGAGAGACAGAGAGAGACAGTTGAGTAGACAAAGGAATGGGTAAAGGTCAGCCTTGGAGAAGCAATAGCTGCTAATGGAGACCAACAATGGGTGGGTTGTGATGATAAGGCCTGGTGTGTCAGGGTTGGGTAAGGACGTAGGAGAAGGTGCTAAGGCCCTAACATGATTGAACTTGATGTTGAGTCCTGAAGGCTTCAGGGTCCCCAAAAGGAAAATGAGTTACAGTTCTTTCAGCTTACGCTGGAGCCAGAGATGTTGGCCGGAGTGCACAGTGGTGTGTTGAAGTAGCAGGCAATAGGAAACTCGGGGTCATTTTTGCTGACAGAATGTAAGTGCCCTGCAAAGTGGTCACCCAGTTTGCCCAGTGCAGAGCAGACTACATTGTGAGCAACGAATAAGTAGACCAGATTGAGTGAAGCACAGGAAAACCACTACATTATGTGGAAGCTGCATCAGGGGCCTTGAAGAGTTAGGATGGAGAAGGTAAATGAGTAGATGTTACACCTTCTGCGATTGCATGGGAAGGCGCTTTGGAAAAGTGGGGAGTTGTTGGGAATAGAGGAGGACTGGGCCAAGGTGTTCCAGACGAAACAGTCACTGTGGAAGGCTGACAAGGGAGGGGAGCGGAATATGTGTCTGGGTGATGGTATCCTGCTGGAAGTGACAACTAATGATCCCCCATGGATGTGGATGCTGGTGGGACAGGAGGTGAGGATCAGGGGGACCCTACCATTGTTGTGGGAGGGAAGAGAAGGGATGAGGGGCAAAGTGCATGAGATGGGTCAGACAGGCCCTGTCAACCATGGTGCTGGAGAATCTTCAGTTGAGGAAGAAAGTGGACATTGCAGAAGCCAGCGACATCGAATAGATACAATAGAGAAACTAGGAGACTGGAACAGAGTCTTTATAGGAAGCAGGGTGCGAGAATACATAATCCAAGTAATTTTGGAAGTCAGTGGGTTTGCAGTGGATATTGGTGGCTAGCCTATCCCCAGAAATGGCAAAAGAGATGTTGAGGAAGGGAAGGGAGGAGTCAGAGATGGATCAGGATAGAAATTGGAAGCGAAATTGATAAAATTTTTCAATTCTGGACGAGAGAGGGAAACAGCTCCGATTACATCACTGATGTACTGGAGAAAGAGTGTGGGTGGGGTCCCGGGTAGGATTGGAACACAGAATTCAATGTGCCCCACAAAGAGACATGAATAATTGGGGCCCATGGCCACACCTTGGACCTGAGAGGAGTTAAACAAGAAGGTGTTCAAAGTGAGGACCAGATAGAGGAGGGTGGTGGTGGATGGGACAGTTCAGGCCGAACTAGAGGACACAGCTTAAAAATACAGGGTAGACCATTTAGGACAGAGATAAGGAGAAACTTCTTCACCCAGAGAGTGGTGGGTATGTGGAATGCTCTGCCCCAGTGGGCAGTGGAGGCCCAGTCTCTGGATTCATTTAAGAAAGAGTTGGATAGAGCTTTCAAGGATAGTGGAATCAAGGGTTATGGAGATAAGGCAGGAACAGGATACTGATTAAGGATGATCAGCCATGATCATAGGGTGGTGCAGGCTCAAAGGACAGAATGGCCTACTCCTGCACCTATTGTCTTCAGGCCATTCTGATGAGGGACGGATATGTGAAGGGAATGCACATCCATAGTGACGTGGAGGTGGGTGGAGACCGCAAACTGGAAATTCTGAAACCGGCGTAAATTGAGAGAGGAATCACAGATGTAAATGGGAAGGGACTGGACAAGGGGAGGAAAAATCAAGTCAAGATAGGGAAGAGATTAGTTCTATGGGACAGAAGCAGTCAGAAACAATGTGTCTGCCCAGGCAGTCCTGTTTGTGGATTTTGAGAAGGAGATAGAAGCGAGCTGTGCGGGGTTGGGGGACAATGAGCCTGGAGGCTATTGGGGGATAGATGACCAGATGAAATGAGATAGTGACCACAGTGGACACAACAGCCTGGTGTTTCATGGCTGGGTCATGGTCCAGGGGGAGATAGGAGGAGATGACTGAAAGCTGGCATTCAGTTACCACAATGTAGATGTTAGTTAGCTCGACAACAGCACCATCCTTGTTGGCAGGCCTCATCACAAAGTTAGGGTTAGATCTAAGAGCAAGGAGTGCAGTCATTTCAGAGGGAGATAGGTTGAAATGAGTAAGGGGACAGAGAAATTGAGGTGACCAATATCACTTTGACAGTTTTTGATGAACAGGACAAGTGCAGTTAAAAAAACCAGAGGGAGGTGAGGGCTGTGTGGGACAGGGAGGTGAGGGTTCTTGTCCAAACAAATAGGCATTCAAGTGAAGGGGATGGAAAAACTGTTCAACGTCATGTCATGGCAAAACTCATTGAGCTGGGCCACAGAGATAAATCTCTTTAGTGAGTACAGAATGTTCAGCATCAGAAAGAGGAAGGTCAGAAGGACCAGGAGGCAGGGTTAGGAGAGGGGATGGAGTCAGATGGAAGGGATCAGGAGAAGGATTCCTTAATGCCTGAAAAGAAAAGAAAATGTTTCCTGTTAGAATGTAGAATGAGTCAGAGGATGAAGTGGGATTGGAAGCAGGGGGTGAGGGAGCAGGGCAATTCTGAGCCAGTGTGATGGAGAGTGAGCTCAAGAGTGCGCATGTGGGGTTGCAAGGCTGATCTCAGAATGCAGTGAGAGCAACTGTCTAAACAGCATTGTACATCATGGAGACACCTGGTCGATTCAAAGTATAAAGGATGAAACTTTTAATTGGAATCCTCATGGGGTGAGTCTGAGCTGGAGGGAGTCACTGAGGCATGTGATGTGGCTAAAGAGGGTACCGTCAATTCAAAGCCAAGAAATATACAACTCGTTCAAAAGAATCTTTTGTAAGGTGCTGAGGTTTACAAAGCAGGAGGGTCTTGTCTTTGGGCTAAAGATACAGGGAACCACAATGATGCTAACATGTTTCTGGAACAAACACAGAACGCTGGAGAAACTCAGCAGGTCTGACAGCGTCTGTGCATAAAGAAATAGAGTTAACAATTTGAGTCTGGTATGGCTCTTCTTCAGAACTGAAAGGTGTTAGACTTTTTTATTTGCTCGTGACAGAGGCAGCAAAGACAGAGGGGTTTTTAAAGGTAGAGATATAAAATGGGTGTAAATTAAGGTGAGAAAGGGAGAGAATGGATCCTCTCTACTAAATGACAAGCAAGCAAGTCAAGCCTCTGCGTGTATGTGTGAGGCAGGGGTGGGTGGAATGTAAGGAAAGTAGAGAACAAACAAAGTGGTCAGTTTCTGATGTTATTGAAGGCCTCAAGGTTGCAAAATGCCTACATGGAAACGAGATGAATTCCTTGAATTTGCATTGTGCTTCATTGAAACATGCTCGTGGGTTAAAGAAGGGTGGAACAAGACAGAGTTCCTCCTCCCCGATCACTCCTACCGGAAGCATATGTGAGCGGGAATGCCATCAAGCTCCATGTGGCTGACGTCCTGTCTGTGCTCAGAACTTGTGCAGAGGGGTCATTTGGAAGAATTGCTGGGGAACAGGCAGTAAACGTTTCCAGTCAATAACCTTTCAACAGCACTCCTAAGCTGAAGGCTAGCAAGCTAAGCCACCAACCACATCAGACATTTTCCCGGAACATCACATACGTCCCTTCCTTCCTGTGCCCATTGCCTTTTCCTCTTTTGCTGCCAATGTAACCAGATGCCGGACAGAGTGTACTGGATTGGTGCAATCAGAGGTGCTGCTGGGAGAGTATTCATTGTTTACCTGTAACAACCAGGGAGTTTTTGACTTCGATGCAAATAAGGATCATAAAAGGAATGTAAATTGGCTGCCAACATGCTGTCACCCATTCTACACTAATACTCAATTACAAACTCTACCCCCGGTATTTGGAATTTACCTAGTTATATTTTATTGGCTTAGAAAACAACTAATGTAGTAGCTGTCTTTAATTTTCTTTTGCTCATATCAAACTGCACGGTCCATGCTCAGTAATGAGAGTCTCACCACTGATTTATGTGCTCTGCTTTAATTCACATCTTTGTTTGGAGACCCGCTGATGATTAGTCATCTCCCGCATGTTGGCTTTGTCGTATTTAAAGCCTCAGAGATCCCTCTCGCTGATTAAGTGGGCTTTCTGAAACAGAGAGAACTGAGTCCTTTAAAATGGAACATACCCAGGGGAATGTTTGCGGGGTAATTTCTCTTGGTTTGCATTCTGTTGCTGTTTCAGAAATCAGAAACTCTAAAGCATTTAACTCTGCAGTCCATTTTAATTGATGTGCCAAAAAGAAGCAATTGCGGCTGCAAACAAGGTTCATCATTACATATGCAGCTATAAATACATAAAAATCACTATTTATACAGTGCTTTTCAGTCTGGGACTTGATGCAAATGTTTTATTCAGTGTGCTAATAAAACACCATGGAGGAACTACACCTTTATTGGGTAGTGCCTTCATTTCAGTCGCCCAAGTAATTACTGATGTAGAGAAAAGTAACTGCTTTGGAAAAGGTGCCTGAATGGAAGAGCTTCATGTTTTGATTGCTTTCATTCTGTTATCTTAAAATAAAGAAACAACACAATTATCGAGTAATAGTCAAAACACCTAACCCGATTCTATTTAGCAACAAAACTAATTATGTCCAAGTGACCAACACACATCTTCAAGCAGAATTATACAGCTTTAGAACATAGAACAGTACAGTACAATACAAGCCCTTCGGCCCTCGATGTTGTGCCGACATTTTATCCTACTCTAAGATCAAACTAACCTACATACCCTTCATTATACTATCATCCATGTACCCATGTAACCTTCATTTAAATGTCCGTTTGGACCCAACAATCTTATTTCGAAGCAGCTGTTTAAACAAGATCTCTCGCAGCAGTTAAATTAGCCACCAAACATTTATATTCTCACTAACAGCTGTTTCCCCACTTAGTAAATTTCTCTGGAGGGACAGGAGTAAGCAAGTCCCATGATGCAACCCTACAAGTGAGGTGGAAACGCCAGCAAAGGTACTGCAGCGTTGGTGATAGTCAGAATGGGGCAATCAATTATTTAGAATTCCACTGACTGCTCTGTCCACTGCAAACCAGCCACAACCTCACCACTCCTAAGCCTTCCCATGTCTACCTTCCACCTCCCCCCAGAGATTGTTACATATGCTTGGCCAAACCAGTTTCATTTGGAATCCACCCCCTTACCTCATGATGTAGTCTCTGCTGAGACACAGTTGCAACACTTTCCTTTCCCACCTTGGCAAATTCCCCCCTTGTCTGACCCCAGAGCTTTTCACCTGGCGCCTCCAGCCCTTTCTCAAGCAGCAACCCAATCTATCACCATCAGTTTGGAGAGACAACAAACTACATACATTCCCTTCAGTGGGACTCCGCTATCAACTGATCCAGTATTATCCCTCCATGATCTCGTGTCACTCCCTACCTCTGTAAACCCTTATAACCTTGACTCCCAATTCTGGACTTGTGCACATTCCCAATTTTAATTATGCTACCATTTAACTTGAAACGACCTCTCTTACTCTAGGCAAATCCAAGGAAGGTGACAATGAATGGACCTTTGCTCTTTCGCACTGATCATGGGAATCCACCTTAACTAGCATTTGACTTGACTGCTTGTAGAACCCGGGCCTTAATCAGATGGGCCAATGGACTGAGGAGTGGCAGA
This sequence comes from Hemiscyllium ocellatum, assembly GCF_020745735.1. Classification (NCBI taxonomy): domain Eukaryota; kingdom Metazoa; phylum Chordata; class Chondrichthyes; order Orectolobiformes; family Hemiscylliidae; genus Hemiscyllium; species Hemiscyllium ocellatum. Next base: position 7,068,374 of record NC_083446.1, read on the forward strand.
TGGAGCTCAACTTAGATAAATGTTAGATGCTGCATTTTGGTAAGGCAAATCAAGGCAGGACTTACACACTTAAAGCTAGGGTTCTGGAGAGAGTTGTTGGAGTGCCGGTTCACAGTTCCTTGAAAGCAGAGTCACAAGTAGACAGGGCGGTGAAGAAGGCATTTGGTACGCTTGCCTTTGTTGGTCAGTGCATTGAGTATAGGAATTGGAAGGTCATGTTGTGGCTGTATAGAACATTAGATTAGATTACTTATAGTGTGGAAACAGGCCCTTCGGCCCAACAAGTCCACACCGACCCGCCGAAGCGCAACCCACCATACCCCTACATTTACCCCTTTTACCTAACACTACGGGCAATTTAGCATGGCCAATTCACCTAACCTGCACATCTTTGTGACTGTGGGAGCAAACCGGATCCAGCACCTGGAGGAAACCCACGCAGACACGGGGAGAACATGCAAACTCCACACAGTCAATCGCCTGAGGCGGGAATTGAACCCGGGTCTCTAGCACTGTGAGGAAGCAGTGCTAACCACTGTGCCACCGTGCCACCCACTTGGTTAATCCTCTTTTGGAATACTGCATTCAAATCGGGTTTCCCTGCTGTAGGAAAGATGTTGTGAAACGTGAAAGGGTGCAGAAAAGATTTACAAGCATGTTGCCAGAATTGGAGGGTTTGAGCCATAGAGATAGTCTGGACTATTTTCCCTGGGAGTATCAGAGATTATGGGGTGACTTTATAGAGGCTTATAAAATCATGAGTGGCAATGGATAGGGTAAATAGCGAAGGTCTTTTTCCCAGGGTAGAGGAGTCCAAAACGAGAGGGCGCAGGTTTAAGGTGAGAGGGAAAAGATTTAAAAGGGACCGAAGGGCAACTTTTTGACACAGAGGGTGGTGCACATGTGGAATAAGAAGGTGATGAAGGCTGGTATAATTTCCAAAATTTAAAATGTGTCTGAATGGGTATATGAATAGGAAATGCTTAGTGGGATATAGGCCAAATGCTGGCAAAAATGGGACTAGACTAATTTAGAATACTGTATCTGGTTAGCATGGACAAGTTGGACTGAAGGGTCTGTTTCCGTGCTGCACACCTCTATGACTTTATGATGGATCTGTTAAGTATATTTGTGCTCACATGAGATCGACTGAGACTGAATTAATTCATATTTGAACACAGCAATGTAGCAATGAATTAACACTTTCTGGCACCAGTACAACATGTTAGCCACAGATATCATTGTGAACAACGCAGTTTATTAAGAGACACATCACGGCACTCTTCCCTCAAGCTGCACATTACTCAACACCGGCTCTGAATATAATGTAGTCTGCTTCAATCCACACCTGGTGAAGTCATGGTAAAGTTACAGACCTTGTATTCATTGGGGGTGGGGGGGGGGGAAGAAGGATAATAATCACGGTGGGAGATTTTAAAAACTCGAGGCCATTTTCACAGCAGCAGGGAATTTTTCAGAAATCTAAGGGAGGTGTTCAAAATTATGAAAGTATTGAGAGGTACTGAATTAATAATAGGGCCTGGGATTTATACTCAAAATATAATGAGTGGAGGAGGAAGATTTTCCATACAATGAAATATAAAACCCATTTGGGCATGGGCCTGTTAAAATCATGACAAATGCAATACTTCTGAGAAAAATGTTGAATATTAAGGGAAATGGGATTATTAATATAAAGATACCACAGGCATACATAATGGTATAAAAATCCCCTAAGATTCTGATTTAAGAAATGCCAATTGCATATTTTCCATTAGCCAATATGGCTCCTCTAGGCCATACCTGTTGGAATAGTTCCACAGAGGATGAGAAGGCTCTAACAATTCACAGCTCCACGGACAGAACAATGGCATATCCTGTGGAGAAAACAAAACTTATTCAGGTTTTTAAATGATCATAAAATCCCCAGTGTGGAAGCAGGCCATTTGGCCCATCAAGTTCACAATGACTCTCTGTACAGGATTCTGCCCAGGCCCAACCCACCTACCCCATCCATGTAGCCCTGCATTTCCCATGGCTAATCCATCCAGCCTGCACATCCCAGGACACTATGGTTTATTTAGTATGGTCAATCCACCCTAACGTACACATTTTTGGTCTGTGGGAGGAAACCCATACAGACATGGGGAGAATGGGCAAACTCCACACAGTCACCTGAGGGTGGAATCGAACCCCTGGCATTGTGAGGCAGCAGTGCTAGCCACTGTGCCAACAGTGTAGATGGATACAATGACACCGTTCCCAACCCTAAACTTGCTTTTAATATTAAACATTAAACTTTGTGAATGAGACAATACTTTGACCTGCCTCTCTGACAAACCTTAACTGGAGGGTTAGAAAAGCTTCGAGAAAGAAGAGCTTGCATCTTGATTGATACAAAATTGAGAACTCAGATTGGGCAATAAATACTGGCAAAGCCAGCAGTGCCCACATCCAGTGAACGAGTTGAAAGCATGAAGACCACCATCACCATAAAGAGCCCAGTAGCGTTCGTAACAGAGCAGCAGTGTGCATTTGTGGGCAGCATGGTGGCTCAGTGGTTATCACTGCTGCCCCACAGCACCAGGGTCCCAGGTTCGATTCCAGCCTCGGACGACTGTCTGTGTGGAGTTTGCATGTTCTCCCCGTGTCTGCATGGGTTTCCTCCAGGTGCTCCGGTTTGCTCCCACAGTCCAAAGATGTGCAGGTCAGGTGAATTGGCCATGCTAAATTGTCCCGTAGTGTTAGGTGCATTAGTCAGAGGGAAATGGGTCACTCTCCGGAGGGTTGGTGTGGACTTGTTGGGCCAAAGGGCCTGTTTCCACACTGTAGGGAATCTAATCTAATCATGTTGACTTCAGACCTCCTGGAGTCACAAATCACCAATCATTATCGACTGAGTCTAAAGGTTCAAGACCCACTCCAGGACTTGAATCACAATTTCAGTACAGCACTTGCAGGTGAGACACTGAATAAAGGTTCTATCTGCCTTTATGAGGGCAAAATAATCTCAGTCACACTCGCCTGAAAGTATGAATGGAAAGAGAACAGAGGTGACAAAATATACACAAGGCATGTTTTGAGGAGGAGTACTGAGTGTCCATTTGGTCCACTGTGTCTGCTCACCCTTCAATGAGCTTAAGCAGGTCTGATATTCAACCCACACTTTGCTGCCTTTTCTCCTTAACCCTTGAGTTCTTTACTGATTAAAAATGTTCCACTCAGCCTTGACGACATTCAATGACCCAGCCTCAACAGCCCTCTGTGGTAAAACCAAGTCGACAGATTCACTATCCCTGTCAAGAGAAGAAATTCCTCCTCATCTCTGTCTTAAATGAGGTACTCTGATATTTTGTCCTCTGGTCCTAGACTCTCCCACAAGAGGAAACAACATCTCTATGCCTATCCTGTCAAGTCTCTCAAGATTCCTATATGTTTCAATAATGTCCCCTGGATCACCTTAGGCAACAAAATCGATGATGCTGTGTACAGTGGAAACCAAGACAGGGCCACAGAAGGTGGAGAAAGACTAAGGTATGTTTTTTTTTTGTTTAAGGTGAAGACTGTGTTAAGATCATTCGGCTGAGGACAGGTGGATGATGGGCAGTTTGTAAAGTATTGAATAAGGTGGCCATGTCCTGGATGAGTGGATTCTGTAAATGTTCAGGTGTTTAACTAGAAGGAAATACTGAATATGAATCAGAGGTAGTAATGGAGGCCTAGCAGAGGGCAAAAATAGGCAGTGGGAACATCAGCCTCGGGTCAGATAGGCAACCAAGCATTTTTTAAAATTCATTTGTGGGATGTGGTCATTGCTGGCTGGCCAGCATTTATTGCCTGTCCTGAGTTATCCTTGAAGAGACTTTGTCACGATTGCTACAACGGAATGGTAATTTCAGAGGGCAAATGAAAAGTCAAACAGGTTGTGTGAGTCTGGAGTCACATGTAGGCCAGACCAGGCGAAGATGGCAGATTTCCTTCCCTGAAGAAAATTAGTGAACCAGATGGGTTTTTCCAACAACACAATGTTTTCATGATCATTAGTAGATTATTAATTTCAGATTTTCTTGATTGAATTCAAATTCCATCATCTGCTGTGGAGGGATTCGAACCCAGATCCCCTGAATATTAGCCGAGTTTCTGGATTAATAGTCTCACGATAATACCACAAGGCCATCGCCTACCCATCACCTTTGGCGTATTGATCAGGGAAAAAAAACACATCAGATAAAGCCAGAACATGCATGCTTTTCAAGCGAGTAAACAAGCTTAATGAGTCAGTGGCTAGAAATTACAGAATTCAGTTAGAATAATAGAATCAGTACAGTGTGGAAGCTGTCCATTCGAGTGTACACCAACCCTCCCACAGAGACCCAACACCCTACCCTATCCCTATAAACCTGTGTTTCCTATGGCTAATCCACCTAGCCTGCACATAACTGGACACTGTGGGAAATTTGGCACGCCAATTCACCTAACCTGCACATTTTTGGACTGTGGGAGGAAACTGGAGCATCCAGAGGAAACCCACAGACACGGGGATAATGTGCAAACTCCACACAGACAGTTGCCTGGGGGTGGAATCAAACCCAGGTCCCTGGCTCTGTGAGGCAACAGTATTAACCACTGAGCCCACGAGCATGTAACAATGAATTCTGGAGTCCCCGAATTGTCTTTAGGCAAACTGAAAGATGCAGGATATCTCCTTTTTGAGAGATTGTGAACAATCTATATCCTTAGGGTTTCTGTTTGGCTGATAACAGAACATAGAATAGCGCAGCAAAGGGAAAGATACCATATACAGACACACACCGAGAACTTGGGCACGTCTCACCAAAGGATTTGCAGCATGACAACCATCCTTATTGGAGCTCCGGAGAATTGAGTGCAAAAGCTCCCAGCACCCCATGGCAGTTCAGCAGCTCCATTAGGGTTTCGTCACTAAGGCTGGATGGTTGTTCCGATCATGGTAACGCCACCTTGAAACTGTCCATTTTTCTGGCCATCTGCTTCATTGGGTTATTTGCTTGATGTCACTACCATCAGTGTTTTCTGTGAAAAGGGTTTGTTCCTCTCATGATCCAGATGACCCTTCTTTGCAAAGTCTCTTTCCTTCCAACTTTCATTGAAATTGGCGCATTAATCTTCGCCCCCAGACATTCTACATTCCACAAGATTTCCCAACCTAAGCTTGGGATCACCTGACTGTCACTCCTTGGTTTGACTCATTCCCTCTATCTATTTCCAGCCTTGGTAAGGTCTCACACCATTTCAACTCAATTAGCCCTTTGCATGACGATAGAGGCCCTTTAAGATGTTGTGCCTAAGTGGAATGCTGTCAGGAATAAATGATGAGTTGTGCTTTTGTGACACACTGTTAAATTATATGAAGACCTTTGCGGTTCCTCAGGGAAAAGAAAAACCTTTTAGTTGCTAAGCATCCTAACCTTGGAAACCACCCCACCTCCTCCCATCCTAAGGGGCTGCCTCACCGTATTTATTACCCTCAGGATTCTTTAGTCACTTAACTATTGATGGTGGAAGGGGGGCTTGATAACTAGCTCCCCTTTGATTTTAGCTTGATTGAAAATGGGACTTCTCCTTTAAGACGACAGTCTGGATGGGAGATTCTGCTCCTCCTCGAGAACTAGTCAGGCAGACCCAGCTGCGTGTCGGTGAGCGAGTGAGCTGGCTACAAACCTAGCTGCAGAGACAAAATCTTCAGTACAGAGACGGCAGAGGACAGCATTCCACAGGCACAGCTCCTGAGAAACGTGCAGCTTCTTTGTCAGAAATTTAAAAATCCTGAAGCAGACAGGAGAGGACCGTCAGCACAAGTGGGAAATTTCTTCAGATATTTCCCCCCCCTGCTCCAGCACCATCAGAAATATTTTGAGACAGAAGAACAGTGTCAATGAATCCACTCCGCATCTAGTCTCTTGAAGAAAGACGCATGTCACACTTCTGGGCAGATCAGAAGCAATGGACCACTAAACCCTGCTCGTTATGAGAAACTGTCGGAGGGTGAGACAAAACTGCTCCATTTTCTGCTGCTGATTTACAGAGACTTGATACACAGAGTCAGTTTTAGTCAACCAGAGTGAATATAAACAAAGCTAATCGGGGGACTGAAAATAATTTGAGTTACCTTCTGATAAATGAATTCAGTTCTATAGTTTTTTAGGGATGTGCGAACTACTGACTTCCAAGTCCAGCTTATTCTAACATCTGGAACAGATTTTGTTCTTTTAGCTTCAAGGAGCTGAAAATATTAAGCATCATCCAGGTAAGATTTGAAAAACTTCAGTCCCTTGTCTCTAGAGACACTTTAAAATGGATTACGTTAAAAGAAAATGTTTCCATGATACGTTGCAAATGTCCTACTCTGTTTACAGGTGGTGGAGGCTTCAGAAAGCTTTGAATGTTTCACTGCAGCCGGTGGGTTTCGGTCTGGTGAGATCAACTGAGTTTAAGTAACTGCTGTCACCAGGGTCCAGACTTACATTTAGGTTGGGACCTGGTCTGATCTGGATTCTGACCTTCCACCGACACACCCTCCCCTCCCCCAGTCTCCTACATCGACAGTAACAGCCCTGCTCAGATCCACTAGCTAACTCTAACCGGGGTTAAATCATGAACGTCTTGTTCTGTGCAATGGAGTGTTGCACTGATCGGATTCAAGCAAAAAAAAATTTGCTTTTTATTTAACAGCGCTCACATCTGAGCCTTTGGTGGGACATATTAACAGTATATTTACTGTAACTATCCTAAAATAATAACTGGCAGAGTCTACAGAGTCAAGCAGCATCCACCAACAGGAACATCAGAGGACACAGGTTTAAGATAATTTGAATTACTTTAAGTAAAATGCCAAAGGGAAGGTGATCAGAAAAAAAAAACGACATGCAGCGAGTTGTTCTGGAGTGAGCTGGAACCTGCCATGGATGGCAGATGCAAAGTTGGTAGCAGCTTTACAAAGGGAATGTGGTATTATCATCAGGAAGAAATGTCAGGACCGTGGGGTAAATGTAGAGGAAAGCGGGCAACTAATTAAATCACACTTTGAGAAAAAGCATTGACATGATGAGTTGAATGACCTCCTTTCATGTCCTTTAATTTGATAAATTCAAAATCAGGTCATAAATATACTGAACATTTCCCAAGCAAAAAGATGGAGTTTGCCTTACACAAGGGACAACTGGTTTAGCCGACAGTCTGATTAGACCTGTCTAAATAGAGTCACGTTAAATCATTTGGGACAGGTTGCTGGTGGGCCACCTGCAACAAACTCCAGTAAAGTTCCTCTCACGTTTTTATGCTAACACAGTCTGTTCAGAAACATCATCCTACCTACAGCAGCATTTCTAGTAGCAGCACTGTGTACCAAGTACGAAATGCACTGCAGGAATTCGCCGAAGATCCTCAGATCAGCACCTTCCAGACCCACAAACACTAACGTGTAGATGGACAAGGGCAGCAGGTACATGGGAACTCCATTCTTTGCAACCTCCCCTCTGAGCCACTCGCCATCCTGACTTGGAAATATATCAGCCGTTCCTTCAGTGTCACTGGGTCAAAATCCTGGATTCCCTCCCAAAGGGCATTGTGGGTCTACCTATAGCAGGCGACACAAGAAAGCAGCCCACCACCATCTTCTCAAGGGGCAACTAGGTACAGGCAATGAATGCTGGGGCCAGTCAGCAATGCCCCATGTCCCATAACTGACTATTTCTGTTGGCCAGTTACTGAACAGGTCTTAAAATTGTGTGCTGAAAATGTGTTGCTGGAAAAACGCAGCAGGTCAGGCAGCATCCAAGGAGCAGGAGAGTCGACATTCCGGGTATGAGCCTTTCCGAAACGTTGATTCTCCTGCTCCTTGGATGCTGCCTGACCTGCTGCGCTTTTCCAGCAACACATGTTCAGCTCTGATCTCCAACATCTGCAGTCGTCACTTTCTCCTTAAAATTGTGCGGGCAGTGTCAGAGTGGGAAGATGACTGAAGTATCACCCGGAGGAGCATTAATACAATGAGGTGGCTCCAGATCTCATTAGGCAGTGATCATACATCATACTGATGCCACATAGACAGGCTTCAGGTACAGGTTCTGGCTTATTCCCCAAAGGCCAGACAGAAATTTTGTAAGGGAAAGCAATATCCATCTGTCCCTAATCATTCTGGGACCAGTTAGTGTGTGAATTTGCAGGGAACCCGCTATATGCCCACATTCTGGGCTGACTGGTAGAGTGTGAGAGACAGTGAGCGCGCGCATGTCTGTGTGGGGGCACGCATGCTCTTGTCAGTATGTGTGCGTGAGATGAGAGAGAAAACAACACAGAGAAAAATAGGAACCTCTCTGCCAATAAATACTACTTCCCCTCTATAAAGGGCCTGGAGGGCCACAAAACATTTCTCATAAAGAATCCTCTGCTGGGTAATGCAAGCTCAGTTTACTGCCCATTTTCTCAACTCACTTGCTCATTCATCGAATCCCTACAGTGTGAAAACAGGCCACTCAGCCAATCTAATCCACACTGACCCTCTAAACAGAATCTTACCCCAGACCCACACCCCTAGACTATCCCTGTAACCCTGAATTTACCGTGGCTAACCTGTACGTCTTTGGATTCTGAGAGGAAACCTACTCAGGCACGGGGAGAATGTATAAACTCCACACAGTCACCCAAGCCTGGAATCAAACCCGGGTCCCTGACACTGTGAGGCAGCAGTACTAACCACTGTGCCATTGTTTGAGGTGTTGCCATGTAAAATGCCCACCAATCGAGACAATGGGAGAGTTTAAGTTATTGGATTGTGTGCAACCTCACACTCCCCACCTCGCACTAACAGTTGTATCTATCCCCGTGGGAATCAAAGAGTGACTCTTCTGAACCAGCACAATGGTGAAGCACTTTTGTCCCTGTCCTCACTGCAAATCACTCACTCACATTGCACAGTTCAAACCAAGTCTGAACTTGTGTGACTGAGAAAATATTCTAGTTTTAGCATGGGTCACGGGATAACGATCAGAACTAGTTGGTGACAACAGTGGTTTTCTTTAATGGTGGTTGTGGTGGGTTGGGGGGAGACGCGGAATACAAAAGCAACTGAACCACACAGAATTACAATATGGCACAGCACGGAAAGAGGCTAATCGGTCCATTAGGTTTGAGATGGCTCTCTGAAGGAGCAATTTATCTCACCCATGCCTTCTCCATGCGGTCCCACACGTCCTTACTTTTCAGATATTAAACTAGTTGATATCTTTCTTTCCCTCTGCAGCCTTTCCCAGCGGAAGCTGAGAAAATGACCCTCTCTTACTACTGCCTTTGACAGAGAGGAGTAAGCGTAACGTGGATCAGAACTGAACTGAATTTGTTCCTTCACCTGACTCAAAACCCAGAGTCACAGGAGCAGTTTCGGTGTCATATTCCAACCGTCTATCAGAACGATGCAGACAATGTTCTGATTCTCAGTGCCTAGCAAGCCGCGGAAGTTAAAATAAACTCGATCCAGGTAGACCATCTGCAGAAGAAACTTTGCAATCAGACCTTTTATCCTGCAGGAATTTATGTGCAAGAAACACTAATGAACTCTTGACAGAAGAGGAGCTCAAACAAAGATTGGAGGATTTTGGTGAAAACTGTAAAACTTCAGCCATGGTAGATCACTGTGCCAATGTGTCACAATGCAGTGACTTGAGTTTAACTGACCTTGGCTTGTCTTGGAATCAGAGTTATGAGTATGAACAATACATGTCATTGCCAGATATAAGAGGGCAGGAGGCTGCCGATAATACTTTCTACCAGGCCAGGGTTGTGATAGGTGTGGCCTTTGTCTGCATCATGCTGGTCTGTGGTGTTGGCAATTTCTTCTTCATTGTGACCCTGGCCAGATACAAGAATCTGAGGAACATCACCAACCTCCTGATAGTCAACCTGGCCATCTCTGATTTCATTGTGGCCATTGTGTGTTGTCCCTTCGAAATGGATTACTACGTGATCAGAGGGCTGTCCTGGAGCTTTGGTCATGTTCTGTGTTCCTCTGTGAACTACCTCAGAATGGTGTCCCTCTATGTCTCCACCAACGCGCTGCTGGTCATTGCCGTCGACAGGTGAGAAGCTCTCGTGTGTTACATTCGGGGTTCTTCTGCAAGTGCACAGAATCATAGTATCCCTACAGTGTGGAAACAGGCCATTTGGCCCAAAAAGTCCACATTGACCCTCCGATGAGTAATCCACCCAGACCCATTTCCCTACCCTATTACTCTACATTTCCCCTGGCTAATTCACCTAACCTACACTTGCCTGAACACTATGTGCAATTTAACATGGCCAATCCACCTAACCTGCACATCTTTGGATCATGAGAGGAAACCGGAGCCCCACAGAGGAAATCCATGTAAAAACAGGTATGATGTGCAAGTTCCAGACAGACAGTCCCTGGCACTGTAAGGCAGCAGTGCTAAGTCACTACAAGTTGCCTTCAGCCATCAACCTGAACTCTGTTTCCTAGCCAGCAATTCCATCTCCTCTTTGGACATTAGTCTAGGTGACGCCAAGCCAGACAGAAGGCAACCCTGCATCTTAGTTGGTCCTGAGTAGAGTTTCCAAACACAATCTCTGCTCCAAGAGAATATATAAGGCAAAGTTGCCATAGTCCTACTGGACCATAGGTCTTCCATTTCATTAGAGATAGACAACTGATGGTGAATTATCCTGATGTCACCATGTCTCAGGTGAGGGGAGGGGTCGAGAAGGAGAATCCTTCATGGTGACCTCAGCCAGTACAGAAATTGAACCCACACTGTCAGCATCACCCTATCGCAAACTGGCTATCCAGCCAATTGAACTAACTGAGTCCCTATACACTTACATTAATATAGATATTGGACTGTTAATCCAGAACCCTAGGTTAGCATTCTGGGGATGCGGGTTCGAAACCCACTATGACAGAAGGTGAAATTTGAATTCAATAAAATCTGCAATCAAAATCCATTTGAATAATGATGACTTACCATTCTTGTTTTAAAAAAACCCTACTTGGTTCACTAATATTCTCAAAGGGTTGGAAATCTTCCGTCCTTACCTGGTCTGGCCTATAAGTAACCCCAGCACTGTGGTTGACTCTTAACTGCTGTCTGAAATGGCCAATCAGTCCTAACTGCCATTTGTTACCCATGCCCAGAAGAAAGTGAGAGCTGCATGTGCTGGAGATCAGAGTTGAGAGTGTGGTGCTGGAAAAGCACAGCAGGTCTGGCAGCATTCGAGGAGCAGGAGAATTGATGTTTCGTGCATAAGCCCCACATCAGGAATCCTGGTGCGGAGCTTATGCCTGAAACGTCGATTCTCCTGCTCCTTGGATGCTGCCTTACCTGCTGCGTTATTCCAGCGCCACACTCTCGACTCTGACCTCCAGCACATGCAGCTCTCACTTTCTTCTGGGCATGGGTAACAAATGGCGGTCTTGCCCACAATGTTGATATCCCATGAAAGACTATACTGTTTACTTTGACACCTGCAGTATGACCCTTCCTCACCCCGACTCAGCTATTTCCTGCTGAAATCACCATCCCATCTCATTCCCTCTCAAGTCTCAACTATTCCAATGCTCTTCCAGGATTCCCCATCTTCCACCCTCCTTAAAACGCCCAGATTATCCAAATCTCTGTTAGCCCTTATCCTAACCCACATCAAATCTTCTTCACCCATCATCAATTAACTACACCAACGTCCACACTAGCAAAGTGACAAATTTTAAGTTGTTGTCCTTGCATTCAAATCCATGGCAATGTTGCTCCGTACTCAGTAAATTCCTCCAGCCTCACAATCCTTAGCAAATTCTACATCAAATGTAACATCCTATGGATTCTTGATTTATTTTTGCCTAACTACAGGTGGCCATGCCTTTCAGTCCAGGCCTTAAACCTCATCCTGAAACCACCTTAGCTCTTTCTCTCCTACTTTTAAGAAATTGCTTAAAAACAATTTGACCAATCTCTTCACAAACAAATACAGAAATTGCCACAAAGGCTCAGAAACAAAACTGTTCTGAGAAAGGATCAGCCAATCCAAAACGCTCTTATCTTTTGATCATTTGCCCTCATATCTCCCCAGGTGTCTGATGGCCTTGAGCATTATCAATAAATTACTAACTACGTTAGGAACGAGACAAATGCAAACTACTATTGTTTTAAAATGACACTGCAAAGTCACAACTATTTTCTGAGAAGTAAGATTTTCAGCAGTCATCAGCAATTCCTGCCCTTATTTCATCTATCCTTTGAGGGTAACTTTATTCTGATTTTGCCCCATTATCTGCAATTTGCAGCAGAACAAAACAGGTATGGCCGCCTCAGCTTCCAACCTCAGTGTCATTGGTGCTAGCTACCTCCATCAGGCTGTGAGGTCAGGAGAGCTGAACAAATTGCTGGGTTAGGAAAGGGGCAAAACCTGGCTACTTACTCAGTGACCCTGCACACGTGGGTGATCATCGGGTGACGATTAGATCAAATCCACTGTGACGGCCACAGGTAACTTAGCGAGTTGACCAGTGCTGTCAAGGCAAACACATGCAGAGGGTTTGTTTGGACAAGGTCACTGCGGCCCTCGGTGTCCACAGATTTCATTCATCATTAGACGTTGCCTCGCTCAGGAAAACCATGACACCAAAATTAGAGAAGAATCCGACAGTAAAAGAATTGTGGCGTGATGTAAAATTATAGTCATTCCTCTTTATCGGTGAAACTCTGTCCTTGAGAATCTTCACAAATGATGAAGTTCAGAAGTAGGGAGCTCATTAAAAATAGGCTATCGATTTTTGTTGTGACTTATCTTTTGGCGTGGCTAGGCAAACTTGTGATTTCACGGATGCGGAGGATTTATTGGATTTTCTTTTCGGTAACAATCAAACTGGGTCTTCATAACCAGACGTTCAATGTCATAATGTCTTTTGGACTAACCCAAATTGATTAGATTACTTACAGTGTGGAAACAGGCCCTTCGGCCCAACAAGTCCACACCGACCCGCCGAAGTGCAACCCACCCATACCCCTACATTTACCCCTTACCTAACACTATAGGCAATTTAGCCTGGCCAATTCACCTAACCCGCACATCTTTGGACTGTGGGAGGAAACCGGAGCACCCGGAGGAAACCCACGCAGACACGAAATCTTCCAGTTACCTCAGACTCTCCTACTTATCCTTTCACCTTTGTTTCTCTCTTGTCCCTATTGCAGGTATCTGGTCATTGTGTACCCGCTGAAACCTCGTATGAAGTTTCAGACGGCCTACTGTGTTCTGATTGCCGTATGGTTAGTCTCCCTGTTCATCTCCATCCCCTCAGCATACTTTACAACTGAAACAACCTTCGACACTTTCCTGGGAAACAACGGGAAAATATTCTGTGGGCAGATCTGGCCGGCAGACAAGAAGCTCTTCTACAAGTCCTATTTCTTGTTCCTCTTCATCCTGGAGTTTGTTGTGCCTGTGCTGACTATGTCCCTGTGCTACATGCAGATCTGCAGGGAGCTGTGGTTCAAAAGCATGCCGGGTGTGCAAACCTACCAAATTAAGAAGCGGCTTCGGGCACGGAGGAAGACGGTCCTGGTCCTTATGGGTATATTGACCGCCTACATCCTCTGCTGGGCTCCATATTATGGATACACCATCGTCCGAGATTTCTTTCCAAATGTGCTCCTCAGAGTAAAGCATTCCATCACGGTGTACTACATTGTAGAGTGCATTGCAGTGAGCAACAGCATGATAAACACGCTGTTCTTCGTTACAGTAAAAAACAACACTTGCAAGTATGTGAAGAAGAGCTTCCTTCAGCGCTGGAGGGCTGCCTACGTACCTGACAAAAGCACTGCCATGCAAGAGTGCCAAACATCAGTGCTGCCGGTGTCCGACGAACTGCCTCAGCAGCAATAGCCAACATGCACCGCCTGCATCTAGGTGATACTATGCCAAGGCAATGTTAAACAAAGTGACTCTACTGGTGTAAACCAGCCTGGTTGATGCTGTGGGTGGTGGTGACTCAACTGTGAAACAAGGCAAAACATTGGTTTCCCAGAGACAATTGCTGTAGAATTATTTGGTGGCCATGTGGGATGGGAAGCTGATAGTTAAAGTACAGAAGGAGTTGCATTATGCATGCAAGGAGCCATGTTGGTTTTCAGGTCCCAATTCCAAAGGAGTTTCCAACACATCCTCAGGATTCCTTCCCTCCTCCATCCTACAGGCTAAAAGTCAACTCAGGCTCAGCAGATATCCCATTGCTAAGTCTTTGCTACTCTGCATTATTAATGGACTTCACCAGTGTTTTTCCCAAGACCAACTGTTGAGATCAGTGGCACAAAACTCCCTGCTGACTCAAAAGCAATTCATGTATTGAACTTCATCAATGCTTTGCCTATTTCAGATAGTGAGACTTGTGAAAAGCTTTGCTGAGGGCCAATCAGAAAAGCTCCCAAATTGATGGGTGGCTCCATGCTGCAAGTATTGCTGCAATTTTATCTCCAACAGGAGTTTCTGCGAAGACTCCAGCTATCTTGTGATCTACATTGCAAATCTGAGAGATTGTCTTATCGCCCTCAGCAGCAAAGGGTCAAAAATGGCAAGGTATGTGTAAGGTGGTGGGAACAAGAATGTTTTCAGAGATGCAAATTTTGTTGTTGATATGTGCCAAACTCCCAGGAATTAGCTATAATTTGCCCACAAGGAAATGATTAGCTGATCTGGTACTGGATTGATACCTTATGTTGAAAGGCTTCAGCACTCCACTCTTGGGTGCTGCTTTAGGTACAATTGCATACAAGACCACATCTAATGGAAATTAGATCTTCCTAAGCAGGATTACTGGTCTCAGAATCTGTCCAGGTGAACAGGATGCTTCTTCTGAAGACTGTCAAACTGGGCTGTTGTATTCCACAAATGACATTTCATTGCAGAGTTCCTTCTCTGAAACCAATGTAATGAATAATGCATCTCATACCACCTCCAGCTACATGTGTGCGTGTGTGTATGGGGTGAGGGGGCATTGGGTGATGTGCTACAATGAAAGAGAGACTACAATTCATGAAGTACCACTCCATGACTTTCAGAAACATCTCCAAAATATTTCACATTGGAGACATTATGCTGGACTCTGAACACAGAACATGGAAACAGACCCTTCAGTCCAACGTGTCCATGGCAGCCCAATTTGTCAAACTAAACTAGTCCAACTGAGCCACAACTGAAAAGGGGAAAAATGGAGAAAGCAGAAAACATTGATTGTAAATGTGAATGAATACTGTCGTTAAGAATTCCTTGTAAATAGCTTACAAAAGCATCACAGACCATTCCTGTTTCTGTTGTCACCCAAATTCAGATAGCACCCAATTGTTAAACCTTGAATCTCCGAAAGAGAGACAGCAAGGTTCTTACACTCTGGCTCTGTGTAAAGTGGGCTGATTCTTGTCTAGTCTTGCATTGTGTTACGTCAAAGGTTCTTCATTTAATCATAGATATCCTGTGTAATTGTTCATTGTCTCTGCAACGTCAACAGTGTTGAATAAAATTCATGGAAGGAAAAGGTTTTGTTTCGTTTTATGCAAAAGCTGCATTTATTCATAAGAGGCTAAATTTCACAAGAGGTCTTTTTTCTGTCCCATTATCTCTTTTTTTAAGTCACCTATAATCAAGAAGAGAGGGAGAGACTGGCCTTGTCGCTCAACAGTCCTACATGAGCAACCTTGCTAGGTTCCATTATGGGAGTCTCCAGAAACAACTTGCTTACTGTGCACTCATACATATGCACCAATAGAGAATGTTATCCATATTTACAGCCAGTGGTATTAATGAGATATCACAATGAGGTATGTTTAAGATGTGTGTTTTGTCCTTTCTTTTGTGAAGAGAGATTTTAAGTCAGAGGTACCAAGCTTGCTAGTGAAGGTCCATAAAGTTAACAGGTTGGGAGGCCTCGGGCTTTTAGGTTAGGACAATAAAAGCAGCCTCAGTGGCTGTGGCCACATCTTACAGACCAGGATGTGTAGTTTTTGTTTAAGCTTTTAGATTCGGCAATTGCTATGGGGTCTTGGAGAGGTGGAAATTATTTTGTGATCCCTCTTTCAATTACAACCAGAACTAGGGGCTGTCTTTCTAGGCTACTGGAATGAATGAGAGACAAAATATGTTTTTGAATTTGCCTTTTGCCAAAGGATGGCTTACGAGATGTTACTATATTGGAACAGTTAATTAGCAATAGTTACTGTAGCTATTATTCTGTTAAGTTTTCCAATGGAGTTGTTATTCTAAGTTCTTCTTTCTTTTGTTGTATTTTAACTATAGTGTTTGAATAAATTGTGTTTTGCTTAACATCCGATAGTCTGACCAGTCTAATTACACCTGGAACATAGCACCTCACTTTACCTTTAAAGTAAGAAAATGTTAAGGTCTAGGCTACCTTCTTAAAATATTCTGAGAAGGCCTTGTCTGGCCCAATACAGAAAAAGAGGAGAAAATTGGCATGAATAAATGCTAAAGAACTTAATGACAATGTGAAGCTTCTATTGTCTTAATTTGGGATAAAAGAAGTTGTGCAGGATGATAGACTCAGTGCAGTGAACACGTGAGAATGACTTAAGGAGAAAATGTACGAATAGACCAAATCCCACTGAAATGAAAACCCATAAAGATACAAATGTAAGGGAACAACATTTAAGTCCATCTGGTCTAACTTGATATATAGCCACACACTGCTGCTTCTCATACACACTGAATAGCGTCCAGAGTCTGTCTTGGCTGCAGATCAATCGGTTATGAAGAGATGGTTTCTTTTCCCTTTTAAGCTTTTCACGGAACAAACAGCACTTGCAACATCTTTTGGGCATCCCCTGCGGATTATATGTTCCCTTTATATTCTTGAGGATCTTGTCATCTGTGTGGTAGTCACGTTCCTGAGAATAAGTGTACTGGGCTTCACTGGCTTCAAGCTAATCCTGACTTGTCAATACCGCCACCAATTTAATTAAACCCTATTTATTTTGTAAACATCGACCAGCAACTGGCTAAAAGAGATAGGAGGAAATAAAGCTGGATGGAGCAAAGAAAAGAATGAAAAATATAAAGGATGAATTAATTGTTAAAACGATGGAAATAAATGGTTTCATAGAGATATATAGCACAGGAACAGACCCTTCGATCCAACTAGTCCATGCCGACCAGCCATCATAAATTAATCTAGTCCCATTTGCCCATATCTCTCTAAACTCTTCCTCTATTCATATCCCCATCCAGATGCCTTTTAAATGTTGTGATTATACCAGCCTTCACCACTTCCTCTGGCAGCTCATTCCATCCATGCAATACCCTCTGCATGAAAGGTCCCTTTTAAACCTTTCCATTCTCACCTTAAATCTATGTCATCTAGTTTTGGACTCCCCGACCCTGGGGTAAAATACCTTGGCTATTCATCCTCTCCATGCCCATCATGATTTTATAAACCTCTCTAAGATCACCCATCGGTCTCCAACGCTCCAGGGAAAATAGCTGCAGCCGATGCAGCCTCTCCCTCTAGCTCAAATCCTCCAACCCCAGCAGCGTCCTTGTATATGTTTCCTCACCGCTCTCAAGTTTCACAATATCTTTCCTATAACATGGAGAACGGAATTGACAATAGTATTCCAAAAGTGGCCCAATCAATGTCCTGTACAGCTGCGACATGGCATCCCAATTCTTATACTCAATGCACTGTCCAATAAAGGCAAGCATACCAAACATCATCATCTCTACCCTGTCTACCTGTGACTCCATTTCTAAGGAACTGTGAACCTGCACCCCAAGGTTTCTTTGTTAGGTAACACTCCCCAGGTCCCTACCATTAAGTGTGTAAGCCCTGCCCTGATTTGCCTTTCCAAAATACATCTCACATTTATCCAAATTAAACTCCATTTGCCATTCCTTAACACATCTGTCCCTTTGTACTCTGAGATAACCTTCTTCACTGCCCACTAACTACCAATTTTAGTTCCAACTGTAAACTTACTAATTCAAACCTATTTATTTTTTAAACATCAACCAGCAACTGGCTAAAAGAGACAAGAGAAAATTACATTGCTCCGAACAAAATGAAAAATATAAAGGAGCAATTAAAGATAATTGTCAAAATGAAAGAATGGAAATAAATGGCTGCAAGTATGGTTTTGCCTGGTTATAACTAATTGTCTAACCTTTCTGATACCTGATCACCATACAGCTGTACTCAATTCTTCCTAATAACACACCAAATAGTCTCTCAACCCTAATTACATCAAAGTCTTGATGTGGAGGATCTGGTGCTGGACTGTGGTGGATGAAGTTAAAACTCACACAGCACCCAGGTTACAGTTCAATAGGTTTATTTGGAAGAACTAGCTTTCAGAGCCACCTAATGAAGGAGCAGCGGTCCAAACACGAGTGCTTCCAAATAAACCTGTCGTGTTGTATTCCTGCCTATTCCCAGTAACCTTTCACCGCCTTGGTTATCAACAATCTACCTATCGTTGCCTTAGAAATATTCAAAGCCTCCACTTCAGAAAAAATGCTTCAAAAATTCATCTTTCCTCTGTATTAAAACCTCTTTAGTCTAAAACCATTTGTACTCTCCCAATTATTCAGTTTACTGGAACACTGGTGCCAATACGGTACAGTTCTAAATCATCCTAATGATACAGGCACCACTTTTGCCAGTACTGGTGTCAGTGCCCATAAGATTGGCTCAGTAGAAATGAATTTCAGTTTAAGTTACATGTTAATTTCACTAAGCTTAGTTGCCCTAAATCAATCGGAGTGTGGCTCATGTAATAACCTGAAGAATGCCATCTTTAGGTTCTGCTTTTTAATTTGGTGCCTGGTTCCTCATTCTGACTATTCAGAACTTCTTACTATGTCACTGGAACCTGCATGGACCATGATGACTGAATCCAATCTTCCCATTGGGCCAGTGGGCGGCACGGTGGCACAGTGCTAACCACTGCTGCCTCACAGCGCCAGAGACCCGGGTTCAATTCCCGCCTCAGGCGACTGACTGTGTGGAGTGTGCACGTTCTCCCCGTGTCTGCGTGGGTTTCCCCCGGGTGCTCCGGTTTCCTCCCACAGTCCAAAGATGTGCGGGTCAGGTGAATTGGCCATGCTAAATTGCCCGTAGTGTTAGGTAAGGGGTAAATGTAGGGGTATGGGTGGGTTGCGCTTCGGCGGGTCGGTGTGGACTTGTTGGGCCGAAGGGCCTGTTTCCACACTGTAAGTAATCTAATCTAATCATTGTTAAGTCCTTTTCCAGCTATGAGAATATGCCCAGAATCCCAGCATTGGATAGGTAACAATGCTGCAGAGTACAATGGCAATGCCCATCACTACACCCAGACCAATCCCATCTGCTCTGCAGTTGTGTCACAATACATCTGAAGACTGTGATTAAACAAGAAATCTATTTTCTGATATCAGATTAAGACTGCTGAGTCAAGTTTCCATACGCTATTCTAGTAGGATGCTCCTGTGGTGCAGCAGCAGTGTCCCTACCTCTGGACCAGAAGGCCCAGATTCAAGTCCCACCTGTTCTAGGGGTATATCATAACATGCCTGAATGGGTAGAGGTAAAAATATTTACTTTGCTCCTTTCGCCACCACAATCCTTTCATTACCCCCATTTGATAGCTTCCTGTACTGAAGTGCAATTAGATCCTCTATCCTGTATCTTTCACTCTCATCAACCAGTGGAAGTACCTCAAATCTATCTGATAATTACAGTTTTTAAAAATGTATTCATTATTTTTGTGGGATGGATCCCTAGTTATCTTCGAGAAGGTGATGGTGGTTATCTGCTTTCTTGAACTGCTGCAGTCCACCTGCTGTGGGTTGACCCACAATGTCATTAAAGAGGGAATTCCAGGATTTTGACCGAGCGACAGTGAAGGAACAGCTGATATATTTACAAGTCTGGATGGTGAGTGACCTGGAGGAGAACTTGAAGGTGGTGGTGTTCCCATGTATCTGCTGCCCTTGTCCTTCTAGATGGAAGTGGTCATGGATTTGGAAGGTGCTGTCTGAGGATCTTTGGTGAATTTCTGCGGTGCATCTTGGAGATAGTACACACTGTTACTCTCCATTTACTGCTGTATACCGCTATTTAATATTCTTTGGTTGACAGAATTCCAACTGGCTCTCCCTAACCACATAGTTTTTAATTTGCTACCGCAAATGTGCACAATGACAAATCATCCCAAATCAATCAACTTGCAAAGACATGCCAAACTTGACTGCTGCTCAAAGATTTGGGGAAATTGGGCATACGTGACTTTGGATCAAGTTCTGGAAAATAGGCTGAGAATAGTTAGGTGGTAGTTTTTGACCAGCAAAGACTCAATCTGCCTCTTCTTGTGCTGTAGACCTTTCCCAAGACATGGGTCCCAAGCCAACACTTACTGCCCATCCCTAATTTCTTCTTGGGGTGGGAGAAGTGGGGTAGATACCCCATAGCACAACTGATACGTTTCATCCTCACAAGATGTTTGAAACACTAATTTTCTTCAGTGTTGTACGCAACACTGATTACGCAGGGAGATGTGAAAGGAAGAAACAGAGTGCAAGGGGAAGCAGAGAGTTTCATCAGGATTAATGTTGCTCAGTTTTGCATTGAATGATAATCTCAAAGATCAAAGCAGAATAGAAAATGTCTTTTCAGCAATTTAATGAGATAAGAAAATGATGATCCATTTGGCACGATCTCTAACAGCTGAAGGCTCTCTGAATAATGTCAACTGAAGAGCTGGAATATTTTACAGTACAAAGACTTTCATCCTTATTGTAGATGAAAAGATATCTTAATTACAATACAAATTGAAGCTGATGCTGAACATTGATGCACTATAAGATATTAGGAGGGGAGTAAGGAATGCTTCCATTTCCCCAATTTCCTCTCCACTGCATCCAAAATCTTGCACCATCACCAGGTAAGTTAGCAGGCACACTGTGGCTGAGTGCAGTTGTCCAGACAAGGAGCAGATCCTCATGGCACTCCACGTGTCAGATGACTTAGTGCCATTCTCCTGTCTTTCCCCCATATTCTTGCACATTCTTTCTATTCAAATAATTATCTAATGCCTCCCTGAATGCCTCAATTGAATTTTGCCTCAAAACACTTGAGCAATTCGTTCCAGACCTGAACAACTCAGGTGAAACAGTCTTTTTCTCTTGCTACTTTTGCAAATTATTTTAAATTCATGCCCTCTTGATCCTGATCTTTTTTACAAGCGGGAAGAGTTTCAATCTACACCATCCAGGCATGATTTTGACAACTTTAACAGATCTCCGCTTAGCCTTCTCTCCAAGGAGAAAAACCCCAAACTCTCCAACAGACCTTCACAACTGAAGTTTCTGATCTCTGGAACCACTGCTGTAAATCTCTTCTGCACTTTCACCATTGCGTTCACAACTGAACTGCACTCAATACTCCAACTGAGGTCTAATGAATGTCTTTTCTGCTACTCAATGCCCTTTACACTGTATGTTTGGTTAAGTGCTCTACCCAACTGTCCTGCCACATTCTACTACCTATGCACATCTTCACCCAACTCTGTCTGCTGAGGTGGAGGTGGGTGTTACAGATGCTGGAGATTACAGTCAGGATTAGAGTGGTGCTGGAAAAGCACAGCAGGTCAGGCAGCATCCGAGGAGCAGGAGGCTGGATGTTTCGGGCTAAAGTATTCATCAGGAATGATGAAGGGCTTTAGCCCAAAACATCAATTTTCCTGCTTCTCAGATGCTGCCTAACCTGCTGTGCTTTTCCAGCAACACTCTAATCTCTCTGCTATTGTCCTTCCTAAATGATTGCATGCCTATTTTATGATGTCTGTCCATGCTCTCTCTAGCTATATACATCACCTTACACTTCTGTACGTTGAATTCCACCTGCCATCTATCTGCCCACTCCACCAACTTGTCCACATGCTTTTAAAATTCTACACCGCTCTCCTTACTACTTATATGTCTATATTATATCGAAGAGTGTGGTGCTGGAAAAGCACAGCCGGTCAGGCAGCATCTGAGGAGCAGGGGAGTGGACGTTTCAAGCATAAGCCCTTTATCAGGAATGCCTGAAACATCAACTCTCCTGCTCCTTGGATGCTGCCTGACCGGCTCTGCTTTTCCACACTCTTCAACCCTGATCTCCAGCATCTGCAGTCCTCACCTTCTCCTCATCCATATTATATCATCCACCAATTTTCAAACTGCACACTAAGATCTACAACATTCATGAAAAGCAAGGGCCCCAACACTGACCCTTGAGAAACACCGCTGCAAATCTTCTCTCCATCCTGAAAAGTATCCACTGACCACCATACCTGGCAGAAGAATAACAAAACATTTTGTTACTTTGTTGTGTCCCTATTATTCCATGGGCTATAAGTTTTCACAAAATAGTTTTGTGGCACTGAACTGGATGCCCTTCAAATGTCCATGCATACCACATTTGACTATTAACTAATTTGACTAATCCCAAATAATTGTTTCTAGAAGCTACCCCATCACTGAAGATAAACTGACAGGATTACAATTGCCCTTAAAGTCTTTTCAGGACAAAGGTGTAGTGTCTACAATTCTCCAGTCCTTTGGCCCCGCCTGAGTCTAGGAAAGATAAAGATGACCACCAGTGTCCCTGCAACTGCTACTCTCACTTCCTTTAACATCCTGAGCTGCATCTCAGTTTATCTGCCTCTTTACTGATTTTGAATCCTTCCAGTGACAGAACTTCCTCCTCTCTCACCATGACCTGGGTAGCATCTACCACCTTGGTAAAGACAGATGCAAAGTACTCATTTAGTACCTCATCCATATCTCTTGCCGCTATGTGCAAATCCCAGTTTTTGGTCCTTAATTGGCCCTACTCCCCCTTTACCACCCTTTTATGCATGATGTACCTGTCAGGGATTTTGGACTTCACCTTTATGTTAGCTGCCAAACTTTTTTCACAAACCCTCTTCAATTCTCTAACATGCTTTTTTTAAACCTTCCTCTGAACTTCTGTATTCCTCATATTGATCAAATGTATTTCTACCCAACACCTTCATAGAAGAGAACTATGACCCACACACACTGACAAAGGAAAGCAGACAATTTCTCTGTGCGTAATTTAACCAAGCTAATGCTCTTTATCCCTCTCAGGTATCACAAGGCACTTGCATCATGCATTGAGAAAACTCCTTGAAGTGTCCCAGGTCACAGGACTTAGGGGAGCAGGCAGGTGACTGGAGAAGTCAGACTAATTTGACAGGTCTTTTCAAAACAAGAGCTAGCAGGAGAACAATGGGCCAAATGACTTTCCTTCTGTGTTCCATTAAAGAATCTAATTTCACCAACAGATGTATGGAATGAGCTGCCAGAGGAAGTGGTGGAGGCTGGTACAATTGCTACATTTAAAAGGCATTTGGATGGGTATATGAACAGGAAGGGTTTGGAGGGATATAGGCCAGGTGTTGGCAGGTGGGACTAGATTGGGTTGGGATATCTGGTCAGCATGGGTGAGTTGGACCGAAGGGTCTGTTTCCGTGCTGTGCATCTCTATGACTCTAGGTTTGTTCTTCTCTGCAAAGATCTTCTTAATATCAATTCTCAGCTTGATGCTCCTCGGCTATGGAACCAGGCAACAAAATTCACTGTTCTTTTTGAATGTGGCCAAGCTGATCCTTGCCTCATGTCCACTGGTTCAAGGCTCTATGAATAAGCCAGCAGCACAGATTAGGAGCCACAACCCAGACCAAGGATCGATGGAGATTGATTCAATTCACTGGCTTGGCAATGAGAACGTACAAATTATCTTTTTATTTGCAGAAATGCTGTCTGCATTTGGCTTTCAACACCCAGAACGCACTGAGTGATGCATATGGCAGGATCAGATACATCAAGGTGATTTAATAGACTATAAGAGACCTTAAGGCATAGAACATAAAGGCTCCAGCAGTAAATGATCAGCTTTTCACAAAGACGCAGACATACTGCGAATCTTAAAAATCCAATAAAACTCCATCAGCAAATTAGATTGAGACACAAAAGCTAGGAGAGGTTTCAAATTGGATCAAAGACATGGCATGCTTTCACTGC
This sequence comes from Hemiscyllium ocellatum, assembly GCF_020745735.1. Taxonomy (NCBI): domain Eukaryota; kingdom Metazoa; phylum Chordata; class Chondrichthyes; order Orectolobiformes; family Hemiscylliidae; genus Hemiscyllium; species Hemiscyllium ocellatum. The sequence continues at coordinate 7,092,494 of NC_083446.1, forward strand.
AATTTATACCAATATATCTTTATGCAAAAGCCCCAAAAGTGTTTGGTGGATGTGTGATTGAGTTGGGAAAGGGGGGTGGGGGGGCAGCTGAATTTTGTTTTCAGTGTATATATTTGTTAATGGAATATGGGAGCGGGTGGTCACTGGTCAGTTCCAGCACAGCCTAATCCCCAGAAGTGGTGGGAAGCTGCTATCTTGAACTGCTGCATTTCTTGGGAACTGCTGAATTACTTGGGGCTTCAGTTTGGAACCCCAGGGAGTGAGTAGATGAGCAGTTAGTATGTTAGCCCTTTCTCTGTGTTTCAACTTGGAGACGCAAGACAGATTGTACCCTCACCATTCTGCAGCCCTGGTTGGACTCAGCTAAGTCGGCACACAGAACAAGGAGGTCTGTGTGGATGATACTGTGCAGCATTACACTGTTCATTCAGAAGAACATAAGAAATAGGAGCAGGAGTAGGCCATCTCACCCATCAAGCATGCTCCACCGTTAAGATCGTAGCTTATCGTTTTGAGCACTCAGCTCTACTTACACCCCCCGCTCACCATAACTCTGAATTCCCTTACTGTTCAACAATCTATCTCTACCTTACAAACATTCAACAAGGTAGCCTCAACTTCTTCACTGAGCTGGGAATTCCAGATTCACAGCTCCTTGGGTGAAGAAGTTCCTCCTCAGCTCAGCCCTAAAGCTGCTCCCCATTATTTTGAGGCTATGCCTCCTAATTTTAATTTCATCCACCAGCGGAAACAACCTCCCTGCCTCTATCTTACTTATTCTTGCCCATCAGAGCTCACGTCTTGTGGGATCTTGCTGATTCTGAGCTGCGACAGGAGTAGGATCTCTGAAGCTCAAGGTAAGGTATGAAGAGTTCTGAAAATACTCCATCATGGTGACTGCACCTCACTGCCAGTCGGGACTTATGCTTCAAAATACATTTAAGATGCACCCAGCAGATACGAACAGACCTGTCGGTGGTGACTTCCACAGTTGGAATAGGGTACTAACAGCCCAAATTACTGCTAACCCTAACCCTAACCCTAACCCTAACCCTCTCTTATTCCTGATGAAGGGCTTATGCTCGAAACGTTGAATTCTCTATTCCTGAGATGCTGCCTAACCTGCTGTGCTTTGACCAGCAACACATTTGCAGCTGTGATCTCCAGCATCTGCAGACCTCATTTTTTACTGTCAATATTGCAAACTGTCCTGCAGGCTAATTACATCAACTTAATTAAAAAACCCCGCCAAGAAAACAGTGGCTAAATAACACAAAATAGTTAATTAGCTGTAAAACACCGAGACAGGTGATCGTGAAATGCCCGTATATAAAAAGATAAATATCACCGCCCATACGAAGATAATGAAAGTGAGGGGATAGAAGTCTTCCATCATTTGTATTCAAGACTGCACAGTGGGAACTGGAGCAGATTCTTTTTGAGCAGATTTGAGGTATTGTCATGAACATGTGAAAATGAATCCTCAAACAAATTGTAGAGTTGCTGGGCTGCTTACAACACGCTTCTATCTGGATCAATGACCATTACAGGATCCGACTGCACGCTCCAATTTCAGAACTCATTTATTTCCGTTGAGACAGCAAATGAAGGAGCAAAGTGGCAGACTGATTGAAGTAACGAATGCAGAAAGATTTGCATTTTTAAAAGAAATGAAAATGCTGTCAATGTTCAACAGGTCATAGAATCTCTACAGATGATGCAGAAAGAAGCCATTTGGCCCAGTGAGTCTGCACCAATCTCCCAAAGAGCATCCTACCCAGACCCACCCCTCCCCTTATCCTATCCCTGTGACCCTGCATTTCCCATGGCCAATCCACCTAACCTGCACATCTTTGGACTGTGGGAGGAAAGTACAGCAACCGGAGGAAACCCACACAAACACGGGGAGAACATGCAATCTCCAAACAGTCACCCAAGGCTTGAATCAAACCCAGGTCCTCCGCACCAAGAGACAGCAGTGATAACCATTACACCACGGCACCGCCCTGGTCAGGTGTGGAATGAAAGAGGCGGCAGCGACTGGAACATCTCAGGTTCAGCTTACAAGGATCCACAGAGCTAGGAAACAGCAGGCTTGAAGGCAAATAAAAGTCTGTGATTAGGAGAATTCAAGATGATTAAGTTTCAGTGGCGATGCTGGCTACAGAGGTGACTTCGCGCAATAAAAGATGGAACAGAGATCTAGGACATGTGTAATCGGCAAAATGCAGAAATCATTCACCAACTCTTAAAGGTTACCTCCATCTTACTCTCCCAACAAATGCTCCTCAAACTATCGAACTCATCCCGTTGGTTCCAATCTTTCTAAAACAGTTACATTTACGTGGTAAGGCTCTTGTGGTAGCAACTCTACCTTTAGGCTAGGACACCTCAGTAAAGTTCCACCCAAAATTACTAACATTTTATTTTTTTAAACTACTAACCACCAGCAGTAACCATACCAATTAAATATTTAAAATTTAATATTTAAATTTTTAACACGGATCCCATTATGGACAATGCGAACCATTAGAAGTGAGGAGGAGGTAGGGAGAGAGGGCAGGGACTAAATCAATGTAGAATTGGAAGGGGGGAATAAAGCACTGTTGCCCCCGCAGTGACCACATATTTCTCGAGGCATCAAAAGCATTGATGGACACTGCATGCTCCCTGGAAATTCTTTTTTTTAAAAACCCGGAAGTACTATTTCACACAACTGAGGGTAGTGGTGGAAGGCTGCTTTTCGGACTGGAGGCCTGTGACCAGCTGCATTCTGCAGGACTGGCACTGGGCCCACTGTTGTTTGTCATTTATCTGAACGATTTGGATGAGAATATAGGAAGCATGGTTTGTAAATTTGCAGATGACACAGAAAGTGGTGGTGTAGTGGATAGTGAGGAAGTTTATCCAAGAGGAGGAAATAGAGCACTGTGTCCCTACATTGCCACCTCTCACTAAGGGCCTCAACAGCATTGATGGACATTGCATACTCCCTGGACATGTCGCATTTGTAACAGCAGCCAGCTGTCTTTTCAGAAGGTAACAGATCACAAAAACAGGAGCAGATAATTCTGTCCCTTAAGCTTGTGTTGGTCCATTTAATTACATCCTAACTCTTTTTGTTCAAATAGTTAACACGGTTGTACATAAAATAAAAATACTTCTGTTGCAGTTTCATATCTTTCATGCAATGTACAAGTTACTGATCCCTTCTAGACACTTCAGGTATTCTGTTCTGTTCCGATCAGTGCAAGACGAGAAGCCATCGAAATTGTGTATATTTTTCAAAAATCATTCTGTCTGCTTTGAATACACTCTTGGCTGGATATATTTTTAAAATTCAGTCATGGGAGGGCGGCACCACTGACTAGGCCAGCACTTTATTGTTGATCTCCAATTGACCAGAGGGCAGTTACAAATCAAACCACGATGCTGTAGTTCTGCAGTCATGTATAGGCCAAGACCGGGTAAGGATGGCAGTTTCCTTCCTTAAAGTGAACCAGCTGGTTTTTCCTGACAATTGACAATGGTTTCCTAGTCATTGCTAGACTCTTAATTCCAGATTTATTTTTACTGAATTCAAATTCCACCATCTGTGATGGCAGGATTCAAAACCCAGGGCCCCAGAATGTTCCTTGGGTCTCTGGATTAATAGTTCAGTAATAATGTCACTCAGCCATTGCCTCCCCAAATAGGTTTGACCCAGGCGGAGAGAGAAGAAACAATGAGGCTTGGGAATGAGACGTCTGACTTGGGACCACAGATGATTAGTACTTTGTACACCAGCAGCACAGTTAAATATTCTGCAATTAACCCTCGACGCTGCTTCAATAACATACTCTTGACTTCAGCCTCATATTTCACAACATCTTCCATGTTCAAAACACTTTTTAAAATTTTTATTTAATATAATGATCTTCAGAATCTTTTAAAATGACTAACAGCTACCCCACACTTTCTTATTGACACAACCCAGGCACTGGTGGTCAACTGCTCAACCATGATAGGCATCACATCCAATCTTCAGTCCTGCTCTCTGAAGCACTGGCTCTCAAAGCCAACGCCAGGTACACACCACTGGAGATATGCAGGAATGATAAACTTGGGACCTTATTGATCCATGCAGTGCAGCTACAGACTGGATAAAATTTAAGTGCTTAGTGATTTGCCTGCCTCACCATCGATTCTGGGGCAGTAAGTCTACCTCTATTTGGCTGTCTGCATCTTGCCCAAACTCGGCTTCCTTCATGTTTAAACCTGAACAGCAAGCACCATCAAGTTGTTCAAGTGTGGCAGAGCATTGAAGAGTTGGGTCTAACTCTGGTCCCCCCCCCCAAAATCAACACTTCCAAGGTACAGGCAGTATTCAGACGTGATGAACTTGCATCTGAAAAGATGCGAGAGATCAGACAGCTCTTAGTCTGTGACAGTATCACAGATGCTAGGAGCACCTAGTTCATTGTGACAGCTTAGAATGCAATGTAACTCCAAGATGTCTACGCAACATCAGACAACACAAAACTCTCAGCAAATGACACATGCAAATGGTTATGAAAGCTTTTAAGATATCAGATTCTCTCTTCCAGCGTCAATGCCTACAAACCGTCAGTCACCATCCCCATGACTCAGCTGTATAGGGGAGAGACTGTACCAAGAGGTTTGCTGGTATTGATCTTGTCTAAACCAGGATACCTGATCTCTGTTCCAAGGTATCTTTAGAAATAAAAGAAACAAACAGTCTCCCTGCCAAGGAACCCTCTCATTATCCACTGACCCCTGCTAGAAAGTGACTTGTGGATATAGAGTTTGGACTGGATTGCACTCAGCACTTTTGCCCTTCACTCCAAGACCGAACAACCTCACAGAATAGTTACAGTGCAAAAGGCGGCCATTCGGCCCACGGTGCTTGCACTCGCTCTTCAAATGAGCATCATCACCAGGTGTCAATCTCCTGCCTTTTTCCCACAACTCTGCACGCATCCAGTGCCTTCCTGAATGCCTCAATTGAACCTTCCTCTACCACACTTGCAGGCAGGAGATTGTGTTTTTACGTTTACAAGAATAGAAGGTGGTTGCACAGTCACCACCTGGCTTGCTTTTCATTCTAGAATTAAAAAGCTCACCGCCTATCAAAAACGGTATGCGACGCAAATAACCAGAACATTCACGAGAAGTTTCTGGATTACTAGTCCAGGGGTAATACCACTACATCACCACCTCCCCAAACTGGTGAAGCCACAACCGATGTCTACTTACATACCAAGCAACATGCCAATACAACAGAGTGTGCTGGGTGATCCCACAACCAGTAGATCAGATCTATTCTCTGCAGTTCTCCCACACCCAGTTGTGAAAAGTGCTCAAAAGTTAAGTAACAGGAGAGAGGCAGCAGCATGTACCACAACAATAGACACTGCAACAACTCACACAGGCTCTTTACAACACCACCTTCCCACCAGCAACATCTACTGAGGGTATTCCCCAAATACCCCCCTCCTCAATGACGGCAGACCCCAGCAGATCAGTGTAAAAGATGAGGTTGAAGCATTTGCAACAATCTGCAGCCAGAAGTGCTCAGTGGACAAACCTTCTCAGTCTTAGGCAGAAACCTAGCACAGTTACAACCCTGGCACCTACCCAGCATTATTGATAATTAGGCAGGTTTACTCTGTCGACAGAAAAGCTGGACAAATGCAATCCAGAAAATTATGGTGGCACCAGCCTCCTCCCAATCAAAGTAATTGAAGTTGTCAACTGTCAGTACTTACTCAGCAATAAATTGCTCAATAACACTCATTGTGGGTTCCACCTGGCCCACACAGTTCCTGACCTCATAACAACCTTTGTCCAAATATGGATAAGACAGCTGAATTCCTGAAGTGTGATCACAGCTTCTGCCCTTGACAACAATGTGACATTTTACCAAGTGTGGCTCCAAACAGCCCAAATCAAACTGGAGTCACTGAATCAAGGAGGGAACTCTCCCATGGAGTTACACCCAGCACAAAGGAAGAGAGCTGTGATTGTCGCAGGTCAATCATCTCAGCCACAGGATACCATCGTAGTAGTTCTTTAGGGAAATGCCTTTGGTCCAACCATCTCCAGCTGCTTTGTCAATGATTGTCACTCCATGATAAGGTCAAAGGCAGCGATGTTTGCTGATGAGTAGACGATATTCACGAGCATTCATGACAATTCAAGCAATGCATATCCAAACACAGCTAGGCCCTGACAGCATCCAGGGTAGACTGACAAGTGGCAAATAATATACATGCGCTACATGTGTGTGGGACAATGACCATTTCCAACAAGGGAGAGTCTAACCATTTTCCTTGGACATTCCATAGTAATAGCGTTTCAGAATTCCCCCATTATCAGCATCATTGAACAGAAACTGAACAGGAAAATCGATGTAAAAATGATGGCTTCAAGTGCAGGTGACATGCTGGGAATTTTACAGTGAGTAATTCCATCCTGGGCCTTCATAGTCTGTTCACCATCTATATGCCATGAGAGGTATGCTATACACTTCACTTGCTTGGATGAAGACAGTCCTAACGACGCTCATGGAACTCAACATCATTCAGGAAAAAGCAGTGTGCTTGACTGGCATCTCATCTAACATTACTGACATTCACTTCATCCACTATCGGTGCAGAGAGGCAGCAGCATGTACCACAACAAGAGACACTGCAACAACTCACATAGGCTCTTTACAGCACCACCTTCCCACCAGCAACATCTACTACCTAGGAGGCCGAAGGCAACAAATCCATGGGATCAAAGTTACCTGTAAATTCCCCTCAAAGCCACACACCATCCCAACTTTGAACTATACTGCTGTTCCTTCATTTTTGCTGGGTCAAATTACTGAAACCCCCTTCCTAACTGCATTGTACTTTCCCCTAAAACTCAAGTGCTGCAACAGTTCAAGACGCAGCTAACCACCACCCTGTCAAAGGACAATAAGTTCCTTTTTATTCCTTCACAGGACGTGGGTGTCACTGGCTAGGCCAGCATTTAATGCCAACCCTAATTGGCTAGAGGTCAGTTAAGAATCAACCATATTGCTGAGAGTCTGGAGCCACACGTAAGCCAATCCAGGTAAACATGGCAGTTTCCTTCCCTAACGGGACACTGGTGAATCAGATTGGTTTTTCCAACGATCTACAGTGATTTCATGGCCATCGTTAGACTCTTAACTCTAGATTTTTATTGAATTCAAGTTCCACCATCTGCTAGATCCCTTATATATTATCTGGATCTGTAGATTAATAGTCCAGCGATACCACTAAGCCATTGCCTCCCTAAACTGGCGATATGCAATAAATGCTGGTGTAGCTTGTGAGTCCCACTCGCCATGGCGAATAAATGTAACTTGGATGCAGAGTTAAATTTGGTATTTTGGGTGTGTATGACCTGGAGACCCCTTCAAAAAATGGGAGGGAGCGTTTGGGTGGGCGGGGAGGATCGAAATTCAGCCCAGGAAGCTTTGTTCAAACCTTGGCTGTCCTGGTAAACATGCCTCCTGCGACCAACATCTTACTGCGCCCACACATTTACCTAATGATAGTTACCTCATGATATTCAATACAGTTCAGATTACTCTACTGGTTGTTGAAGTCTTTGGGATTGCAACTGACGTTATAACTTAGTAAGTCACTGGGAGCTCCTTTTGTCCTCTACACTCTGAAATACAACACAAAGAATCACAGTAAAACAAAGCTGTTCTCATAAAAACCTCTAACTCTTGGCCCAGTTAGCAACAAGTTTGTCAAAACATCCTACTGACAACCAGAGAAAGTGCCTGTCTACAATCAGGAAACTTAAGGTGGGGTCTACTGACTGTTCAAATATCATGCAAGTATACAATCCATGTGTAGCATCAAAGCCTAAAGCCATGTACCAGAGAGCAATATATTAGTAGTTGAATTTCAATTTAAAATTGCTACAATGACACCTACTTCATCACTATATTTCTCTTGATCACTTTCATGATTGCAGATGTCACTGACAATGTATGTTTCCCATCCCTAATTGCCCCTTGAGATAATTAGCTTGCTCAGCCACTAAAAGTAAACCACTTTGCTGTAGGTCTGGAGTCACATTTAGGCAAATTGCAAAAAGCAGGCTACACTGTCACAACACAGCAGACAAAAGGATGTCCAACAACTTCAAACCAAACATGTCGAACTCACGCTGGGTGACAAACTCCCTTATTCAATCCTACTTTGCCAGTAAGTGGCTAAAATGTATTACCTGTGGATTATTGTGTTGATTTATGCAACATTTCTCCTCTATATCCAGTTTTCAGCATGTTTTGATTACGTGTAGGTGACTGCACAGGGAATACCAAACAGAGGGATAATTCTATCAGTGAAAGAAGCTATGCAAAGATATCTATCAATTACTCATTGGCTTATACACTATACGAACACCACATATGAATGCCCTATTTCGGTAACTCTTCACTGCTTAATTGCCCTGCTGTGACCAGTTTAGGCCCACTCACGGAAACCTTCTTGGCAAGTGTGATCAGCAAGTATGGGGAGGAAATAAACATGCATCGGAACTTGTCCGATAGCATTCAGAGAGGCTACAACAATTCTTGCAAATGAGGCAAATCAGCCTGGGAATGTGGTGACCAGCAAACAGAATCCTGGATACAATGACAGCAACATCAAGCACTTTCAGATCGGACAAGAGATAAAGCTTCCTCCACACTGTCCTATTAACACAGCAAAATGTAATGCTTTAATATTTATTGCAGCCCAAACCATGTCAGATGTGTCCTTGAATGATATTTACTACAGATGTCTGATGGATTTCCAGCAAGGATCCATAACCCAAGTATCACTGGCTAGGTTCAAAGCCAGATTCCCACTGTTGGTCAATTCACAGTCTTGATACAATGCCAAGTCTTTAATCCCAAATATCATATATCTCAGCTCAAGCGACCACTGACCATGCACAATCAGAAAAGGCAGCAGACAAAGCCAAGAGGAGTCAGTGAGTGGCAGGCGTCAACTAACTTAACTCAGAGGAATTGTCAGGGTCTGTCTGAGCAAAGTAGCTAGCCTTGATAATATGGCCTCAAGCTACCTCTTGTTAGGCAGAAAGACTGTACCCCAACTCTCACACCAACTTAAGAAGAAAGGGACCAAACGCAAAGCAGCAACTCAGAGCCAGGAACTGAATGTAAAACACCGGGTATTTATTGTATTAGTTTTCAATACAAGAAAATGCATAAACTAAAAAAAAGAGAAAAGAGTCAGTTTTCTACTGCTGACAGTGGTGCAATGTTCTCCTGACCAGCACAAAGAATTGTTACGACTTAAAAGCAGAACACACAGAACAAGCCCGGTTTTCAGAGAAAGCAAGAGAGGGGTTTGGCCATTGCTCACTGCTAATACTGTGAGCATGTGTCTAGAACTGAGTTATACTTTTAACTATTGCTAAAAATAAAAGATTAGGGGTGGGGTATCGCACCAAATGTCCTTTGCGCTACATCCCGCACAACCCGAAGACTCGCACGTATACTGGGGGGGAAACCCGGCTCTCACCCGGAGATACTTAATAATTCCTGCAAGAAACAAAAAGAAGTACACACAAGGACGTCAATTTTGATTTTTCTAAATATATATGTTAAAATAAAGAGGCACACATCTCACCTCAAGTTTGCAGCCTGAAATCGACCACTCTGAAAACGCAGCCATTTCACCCTGTCCTACATGAGCCATGTCGATAACAGACTCAGAGACATTCAGTGGCTAATGCACAAAGAACTGAGATCCTCGGCAGCACAGAAAGAAAAAAAAACTGTTCAATATAAAAGATAAAGATCACGAGGTTCTGTTACCACTAAGCACTTATCAACTTCAGTAACGGTGCAGTCTGCTGTTCGGTTCAATGTTCACCCAATCACTTGCTGTCATCACCTCTACGTAGAAGAGCTCTGGCTCCACAAGTTTCCTTCCATTAAATGTGTGATTGGTCCCAAACCACACATAAATCTTAGTGGAAGCACATCAGAAGCCTACTAAATAACACTGGGAATCCCAGCCCACCCTGAACCAATGTCACCCTGGGAGGAAGGGGGCAGAGGAAGAGGAGCCTTGAAGCTCCTTGTGCAATAGCCACCTGAAGTAGCACCTGCAATGTCAGACACACACCTGCAGTTGGAAGGAGGATAGTGCCTCACCTTTGGATCAGAACATAGAGTATCGCGAACGGTCCACGTAGGCATTTCCCATTGTGCTCGGTATGTCATATGGAGATCTATTGGACAGTGCTGCCGCATTGACTTGTGTGTAATCAAACCCATATCCGGTGCTCGAGGGGGCCACAGGCATCCGTCGCAGAGGGCTCCTATCCCGGTTGTAATAGGGAGGGGGCAAGGGCAGCACTGGTTGCCTCCCAAAGGGATCTAACCCACCAGGGACGCAATTGGCCATCGCGGTGCCTATAGGTGCAAGCTGAGTTGGCCGCCGATCAAAGTAGGGGTTTCCCGTCGCCGCGTATGGCTGTGCCGGGTAGCTCTCATAGTGGTGAGCCATCCCGTTCCGCTCATCGTACACAGGACGCTCTCCGTATGCTGACATGGGCCGCGTTGGGTAAAGTTGGGGGTAGTTGCAAGAGAATCCACCGTCAAAACCGCCGCGATCTTTGGGGCATTCTTTAGACCAGTGGCCCTCTTTACCGCACCGGTAACAGCCATTTTTCTCGCCCATCCCAGGTTGTGTCCGAAGCCGGCTCCTCGACAGCTGGACATGGATCCGTTTGCCTTTGAAAACAAGACGCAAGAGAGTTTGCTCAATGACACTTTTCTATGGAAAAAAATATGCGGTCTCTTGCCGTGGTTCAGTTTGACAAGGTTTGGGATGGGATTTAGAGTTCTGGTTACAACTGTTATCAAAGGAGGCAGGTAGAGTGGCAGGGGAATCGACTAACCATCATTTGGTTAGGAGGGAGTGAAATGGGGAACAAGAGATTTCAATTTTCTAAATGTTTTTGTGCATGAGGCTGAACAGAGATTGCACTCGCACACAATTAGTACTGGGGGAAAATTGTCAACTAGTTCTGTACACTGCACACTTGAAAGAGAGGGGGGGGGTAGTCTCTCAATTAAGATATTCCCCCTATTCCCTAAAGGAGTGGAAATTCCTCACAAATATACAGCTGCAATTTCCTGAGTGCTACAGGTCTGACAGACCCTAAAATCTTGTACAGGAAAGACAGCACCCAGTTGATTGAATACTGCATTACCAGTGATGGTACCCAGAGTTTTGCCTCCCTTCCCTCCATCAGTTGAGAAACTGTGGCTGGGTGGCATTACGCACTGGTTCTGACAAAGAAGGAAACTCTAGCTCATGGTAACCATCAGGCAGAAAACAACATTTTTGTTTTAAAATGGCAATCTTTTTGTTCATTCTTATGAATGGAGAAGCTTTTATCAATTGAGATGCGCAATTTCCTAGTTACTGCTCACCCTTTAAGACAAATGCCTTTTGGTACTTTTGACTCAACCAAGCCTGGAGAATGAAGAAAAACCAAACAGGTTATCAGCCAGACAGCAAGGAAAGCAAAATATATGCCAAAGGATGTGACATTCGGCTAGCTCACATTACTCACCACTCATCAAATCAATGAGGTCCATGTGGAGTATCAATATTCCTCAAAGTAAGGAGGAAATTTACAAAAGGAGCAAAATGATAAGGTTTCCTCTAAGGAGGCAGCAGACCAGTCAGACTGCGTTACTGAATGGTATCCTTCCAAAGAATGCCAGAATAGTGGGAAAGAATCCCACTAGATGACGCAGAGCAGCATGCGTTTGACCGGGCATGAGAAAAGTCTCCACATACCCATCTCCATGGTGGACTGATGGAGAGGAACATGTGCTGACAAGGAAGGGAAAACGCAGCTGCAGAGAACACCAGATTTTCGTGAAGCTTCAACAGCAAGTGAACAAGAATTCTACACCATGTCTACTTAGAGGAACAGCAGGCACCAGGTACCATTAGGGAATTCCTTCTGCAACAGCACCTTGAGCTCAACACACAAGTGACGGACTGATCTCACTATGGAACCAGTTCAGATGATGGCCAAGGAGCGTTACACAGGCATTTTGAAAGAATAAGCTTTTCTACTCTTTATTGTTATCAATACATCAATTCAGAAATGACTTAACTTCCAAACATTTGGCTTCGGAACATTGGAATAACCTTTAACCTCTGTGGCCACACGCATTTACAGAAATTCAAGCTGTTAGTACCAATTTATATTGATAGTCGGATTCAGATTTTATCCACCGGTGAGGCAAAAAGTAGAGAACACTCCCAGGTCCAGGAATTTCATACAGTACAAACTTGAGCACAGAAAGGAGAGTTATTTTTGTTCTGAGGACTACCTGGTGATCAGCTCCTAGTTGCAGATGGATATGAATTAACATCAATGACAACACTAAGAACATGAAACAAAGGAAGGACAAGACAAGAGGTGGGCTTGACATTGGAACCAGCCATTCTCTCGATAAACCTTCTGAACCGTGCAGGGAGCTCGCGTTTTCACATTGGATAAAGTCTTTTCTGGGCAATGACCAAGTTCTAACTTGTTTCATTAGGAGACAGGCAGCATTACAGATTCAGACACTGCTCTGAAACAGAGTGAAGCCACGATGCTGCATTCTGTTGAGTTTGGCCCAAGAATCAGTGACACATTTCCAGAGTTCCAACTCCAGTCTGTGTGCTCTCCTTGTGTGTGGCATTAGTGGGAGTGCAGTATTGCTGAATTACCCCCTTAATGCACATGTTACATCATCATAAAGAACACACTTGCAAACTCCAATAGGCAACTGCTGAAAACGTCCTTGTTCAGCCCGTGTGGGGGCAGCTTTTGGGAATGTTACCCCATGTAGATAGAGAGCATGCGGCGAATGAACAGCTGTCTGCCCACAAACTACTACAGTGACAGCAACATCAACACATCCTCAAAACTAATAATTTCAATCCAGAACAGTTATCTCAACGACTGATACTGAAAATGCTGAACTTTCATTTAAAATGTAGGGTCTGTCCAGCTCAACTACTGTAATTTACCTACCAGTGAATGGGTAGCTGATGTCTAGCTGCTGCAACCCAGACTGGAGTCTATGCAAGTTATTCAAACATTTGCTAGAACTTGCAAACATTGAGTACTTTTTCTGAAAAGCTGAAAATTCTGTTATTATCAGTTTTCTCCTGATTGCAACAGTTCCAACTGGAGTACAACATTTCATCATGTCCAAGTCTGGAAGATGGGCTAATTGGCTGGGATAAAGTGCAGAACCCAGTCCTGCCCTTACTACTTCCTCTACTCTGCAGCTGTCAGTTTCCATTACCCCTCCAGCATGCAAAGACGATGAAACTTCCACTAGATAGCCAAGGAATCAACCAAAGCCCTTCAGAAACGTAAAGCTCGGTGACAGACCACATCCTTATCAGAGTAATACAGATGTTTATCATTTCCAATACTGTTATCTGAGCCAGGTATTTTCTGCCCAGCTCCTGTTAGCTCTACAGCATCACTTTATATGCTGTCACACATTGCACTCAGGATCACATGTCACAATGCAGCCTTCAAGCAAAGCCCAAAATGCGGTTAATAGACTTGAGATGAATACCACTTGACAACTGTGAGAACAGAACTAAAAACTGACAGACATGGAAGAAAGTACAGTGAATGATCCCAATATCACTTACTTAGGGAAATTATGAGACCTTCAAGTTTTACTGATCCATTTGGGAACTCTAAGCCTACCAGCAGCATTCAAACAGGCAAAGTCTTCATCCATCTGTCAGTCCCTTACAGGTGACCGATACAACTGTGGGAAGCATCAAATCTGTTTTCAATGAACATCCAGCAAGTGCCACTCCCTATGGTTGGGGGAGGGGAGAGGGGAAGTTATTCAATAGAGATCAACAACTTAGGTAGAGTTAAATCCCTCGCCCCGCCAGTTCAGATGTATTGTCAGATCGTCTGTCCAGTCAGTATATACTTGGAATGTGAACGAGGATTTTTGTGATGCAAGGGTCAGAGCCTCACTATCGTTCACATGGAAACCAGTTTGGAACAACAACTGCACATAATTTCTAGAAATCAGTAAGTGTGGATGTAGACAATAGAATATAATCAGGATTTGCGAAGATCAGGTAAGTTTTGAAAATGCTAGTATTTTACCATTTGGGTATTTGGGGAGGGAGAGGATAACAGACATTTATTTTTAATATGTCAATTATTGCCTCTGTTCTTCCACTTCCCATTCGGAAAAGCTAACAGGGAACATTATGGGATTGTAAACAATGACAGCCAGTATTGCAGTGCTATCCATGCTTGGTGTGGCCAGTGCCCAAGCCGGTACCATGTCCCTGCCCAATACCTTCCAGCAATTTCACCTTTAAACTCAGTGCCATCAAAGCCTCTGATGGCTTCCATGGCATCTTCCTCCCGCTCCATGTGCACAAAGGCATAGTCCTTGACAATGTCACACTCGATGACAGGTCCGTACTCTTCGAACCGAGCTCGCAGCTCTTGGTTCGTGCACTCAGCTCCGATGTTACTGACATGCAGCTTAGTGGAGGTCTTCACCTTGCTCTTGCTGGCTTCGACGTTGATGGGAAGCCCGTGCAGCTTGTGGTGATGAAGGTTCTTGATCGCCTCATCTGCTGCCTCTTTATCCTCCATGTGCACAAAGCCATAATTCTATCAAGCAAAACAAAAAGTGGTGACATTTTATTTTTAAACCTGCCATCCAGTCCCGTGTACCTTGCGTATGAAAACAGCTGCACTATTATCTGATCACTGCCCATGATCTTTTGAACCAGATGTCTAACAGAGTCCTCCTCACACTTTGTTTCTGAGCTGAGTCTCTACAAACTGGCAGTTCTTTACTTCCGTCTTCCCTCAAATTAGACATTATTTCTTGTTCAAGGGGATATATCAGAATACTCAGAACAGGTCCACTCCAATTAGAAAGAAAGATGCCCTGGAGAAAGGACTTCCCAGCCGTGGCTAACTAAAGTTAAAAGATAGTACCAATTGAAATGAAAAGCATATCAATTCACATAGGTTAGTAGCAAATCATAAGATTGGGAAAAATATAAAGAACAGTAAAGAATGACTAAAACATTAATTAGGAAGAAATTAAGAGTGAGAGAAAAATCTAGCAAAAAGATTAAGAAAAGAACAACTAAAGTGAGCACAGATCCTCGAGAAAGCAAGTCTGAGGAATTAGTAATGGGAAATAAGGAAACAGCAGATCAAACAAACTTATATCTATCCTTACTGGATAGGACATGAGGAAAGAACTTAAAACAGTTAGGTACATCTGGAAAAAAGTGCTGAGAAATTTATTAGAACGAATAAGGTCCCAATGGACTTCATCCTAGGATCTTAACAGCTGCTGCTACTGAAAAATGAAATACAATTGTTTTAAGTTTCCGAAGTTCTCTAGATCCTGGCTAGGGCACATTAGACTGGAAAAGAGCCAATGTGACTCCTTTATTTAAAGGGTGGAGCAGAACGCAGGAAAGAACAGACCAACCATCTTAACATCTGTCATACAGAAAACGCTGGAATATTTAAGGGAGATACAGCAGCTCATGAGACAATCTCAATGCAATTAGTTAAAAAATCACACAACACCACATTATAGTCCAACAACTTTAACCGGAAGCACTAGCTTTCTGAGCGTAGCTCCTTCATCAGGTGGATGATGAAGGAGCAGCACTCCAAAAGCTAGTGTGCTTCAAATTAAACCTGTTGGACTATAACCTGGTATTGTGCGATTTATATTGTATAACTTTATACACCCCAGTCCAACACTGACATCTCCAAATCATCAATGCAATTAGGCAGAGTCAATGTGGTTTTGAGAGAGGTAAATCATATTTAATTAATTTATTGGACGCTTTTTGAGAAACTAACTGGGAATGCGGAATGGGAGAACCTGTGGATATGCTGCATTTACTCCAAAAGGCATATGACAAGATGCCATGTCCTAGGATTATTGCATGAAACAAGACTTTATGGTATTGCAGCAACACAACAGTGTAGTTAGAAATTTGGTTCGTCAACAGGAAGGACAGAACAGACATATACATATCATTTTCATGGTGCAAGATATGATAGCCGAGTGTATTATCGCCAGAGTACTAATCGAAAGACTCTGGTAATATTCGGTTGACGGTGGTTCAAATTCTGGGTCTGTCAGGATTCTGCTTTGTGCAGAGTGGGGGAGGGAAGTCGTAGGAGTGATATCCAGAGTTGGTCACACTAATAACAGGCTGGCCTCTGTCTGCTGTGATTTCTTTATGGGACCAAAAGGTGGCTGTGGTTACCACTGCTGCCTCACAGCACCAAGGACCCAGGTTCAATTTCACCCTCAGGCGACTGTCTGTGTGAAGTTTGTACATTCTTCCCGTATCTGCATAGGTTTCCTCTGGATGCTCCGGCTTCCTCCCACAGTCCAAAAACGTGCAGATTAGATGCACTAGTTGTGGGAAATGCAGGATTACAGGGATAGGCCTCGGTACGATGCTCTTTATAGGATTGTTGCGGACTTAATGGCCCGAATAGCCTGCTTCCACACTGTAGATATTCTATGATTTCTAATACTGACTGGAGAGATTGGCCCTGAGGTCCCAACTAGTCACTACCTATTTTATTAACTAGGATAAGGAAACCAAATGTAGGATTATAAAATTAGCTGATCATAGTGACTGGAATGAACTTGTGAAGAGGACAGGTCAGCAAGATGTTAAGTGAGTAGACAGAAAATCCACAGATTATGTATAATTCAAACTTGTACACGATCACAGGAACAGAAAAACAGCATATTATTTAAATAGAGAGATTACAGAATATTGAGGTATAAAGGGAACAGGATGATCTGTTACATGAATCACAGTTAGGTGAGCAGGTAGGTGTAAAAACTGATCAGGAAGGCAAACAGAACAAAGATATTCCATTCTCCTTTCAAAAGATGAAAAGTTGGGGTTTTACTTTACAGTTGTATAGAACATCAGTGAGGCCACAACTGGAGTCATGTCCTAGCCTCCTTATTTAAGATTTTTAAAAATGTATGGGTGTGGATGTCATTAACTAAGCCAGCCTTTATCGTCACTGCCTAATTACCCTTGAGAGGGAAGCGGTAAACTGCCTTTTTGAACCTCTAACAGCCCACGGGGAAAATATACATTCAATGCTGTTCCACGGATGGCAACTGGAGTGCTTATGTAGATCGCAGTAATGGCTTCCAGTTCCAGGTGTCATTGCCTTGCACAGGCCTGAGGGGCCCACACAGAGGATAAAAAAATTTATAGGGAATTCGGATTCCCCAGCTCCGATGATACAAGGTGGGAAGGTCATCATGAAGAAGCTGAAGATGGTTTGGCCAAGGACATTTTCCCCAAGGGACACTCAGATGTCTTCTAACAGAAACGACTGATCTCCAACAACCAAAACCCATCTTCCTGTAGTGGTTCTGTTCGCCGAGCTGGAAGAACCACTACAACAAGCACCCGAGCTACAAATCTTCGCACAAACTTTGAAACCATCTTCCTCTTTAATAGGTAATGATGCCAACCAGTGATGAGATTTCCCCATGATTGCCATTGACTTCAGCTCTCCTGGAACCCTTTTATCCCATTCTCAGTCAAACACTACTTTGATGTCAAGGGCACTCTCTCTCGCTGTCCCTCTGGAATTCAGTTTTTTTTAAATCCATATTTGGACCAATGAGGTCAGGAGCTGAACAGCCATAGCAGAACCCAAATTCTACATGAGTGAGCAAGTTCACTTTGCTGATGGTTAAGAATCAACTGACAGCACAGTAACTGGTCAGTCTGGGTTTGCACAACTTCTTGAGGACAGGCACACCTGAGCAATTTCCAAATTACTGAGGTGACACTAATGCTGTAGCTATGATGGAATGGGTGGGTGGGCATGCACTGCTGTCTCACAGTGCCAGGGACCCAGGTTTGTTACCAGCCTCTGGCAACTGTGTGGAGTTTGCACATTCTCCCCGTGTCTGCATGGGTTTCCTCCAGGTGCTCCGGTTTCCTCCCACAGTCCAAAGATGTGCAGGTCAGGTGAATTGGTCATGCTAAATTGTCCGTAGAGTTAGGTGCATTAGTTTGGGGGAACGGGTCTGGGTGGGTTATTCTTCGGAGGGTTGGTGTGGACTTGTTGGGCCGAAGGGCCTGTTTCCACACTGTAGGGAATGAAATGAAATCTAGCTTGGCTAAAGGCATGGGCGAAAGTGAGTATTGCAGATGCTGGAGATTAGAGTCAAGACTGTGGTGCTACAAAAGCACAGCAGATCAGGCAGCATCCGAGGAGCAGGAAAATCGACGTTTCGGGCAAAAGCTAGTTCTAGAGCACAGGTCTTTAGTACTATTGTCAAAATCCTTTTACTGCCACTTATTCACAATATTTCAGGTGCGATCAAACTAGAGCCTTGGATGCTAAAAGTATACAAAAGCACCAGGTAGACCATTGCTCAAAGACTTGGAACAATTTTGGTCCCTTTCTCCAACGAAAGACATCCTGGCATTAGAGGTCTGAGTCCAGAGATGTTTCACTAGGTTGATCCCAGATATGTAGGGATTTTAAAGAAGAGGTTGAATAGTTTGGGCTTGTACTCACTGGAGTTTAGAAGAATGAGAGGTGACCTCATTGAAACATACAAGATTCTTAAGGGAGAGGATAGATGCAGACATTTTTCTCCATGTTGATAAGTCTAAAGAATAAGTAGTTGCCTAGTTAAGACATGGATAAGGAACAAAATTCTTCTCTCAGGGTAGTGTATGTGGAACTCTTTACCACACAGGGTTATTATATATAATCAATACTGAGATTGTATTTTTAATCAGCAAGGGAATCAAGGATAATTGGGAAAGGCAATTTAAAAATTGAGTTTAAAGTAAAAACATGACAACCAATTTTACAATGAGGTAAAGACCAAATAATGTTTTCCACTTCCTAATTGAGGGGTAGACATTGTTCGGATCATTATGGAATAACTCCCCAATCACCTTTGAAATAGTGGTCATGTACTGAGAACGTGGCACAGTGCCCCTCAGTGGTGAGCACGACTGCCTCACACAATGCTCGGGACCCAGGTTCGATTCCAGCCTCGGAAAACTTTGCACGTTCTTCCCATTTTTGCGTGGGTTTCCCCTCACAATCCAAAGATGTGCAGGTGAGGTTGATAGGCTATGTTAATTTGTCCACAGTGTGCAGGCTAGGTGAATTAGCTATGGGAAATGCAGGATTACAGAGTCTGGGGGTGGGTGTGGGGGTGGGGTGAAGAGGAGGATACAATTCAGAGAGTCAGTGTGGACTCAATGGACCGAATGTAGGGATTCTATGATTGTATGAACATAGGTGAGATCCTGGTCTACCCTCTGAAAGAGCGGTACAGCATGACCTTTAGTATTGGTGCTGGAGAACCAGTCTAGATTCTTATGCTCAAGTCTCGAAGATAGCTTCTCCACCCTGGAGGCTCCCTGCCTCTATTCCTGATGAAGAGCTTTTGCCCGAAACGTCGATTTTCCTGCTCCTCAGATGCTGCCTGACCTACTGTGCTTTTCCAGCACCACTCTAATCTAAATTCTAGGCCAAATGTGAAATGAATTGTATTCTTTGGCGCATAATAACAGACTTTACATCACTGGTCACCGAATTAGAGTCAGTGAGATGTACAGCAAGGAAACAGACCCTTCGGTCCACGCCGAACTAGATATCCTAAATCAAGTCCCATTTGCCGGTTCTTTCATCCAATTTTCTCCTGGGCTGTGTTGGAGGCAGATTGGGAGAAAATGACACTGGGACTTTGGTAATATTGGTGAACAAACCCTCCCCAAGAATGGGAACCCAATGGTCCTCTCTCACTCTCCAATCAAAAGCTTCCCCACACTGGCCGCAGGTGACCCATAGGGTTGACTCAAGGATCATGGACACCCAACCAGCGTGGGTCTGGACGAAGGAGTTCAGTGTAACACCATTTCCATTACACTGGTCCATCACCTCATATCTTCCCCCGCACTTGACATGAAAACAAATTTAAAAAATGCGTTTTCGCTGATATTTTTAAAAGTGAGACGCCGACTTCAACCCGATTTTTAAAAATAAAATCGTTTAATTTATCCGATTAATTCCCCCTCACCTTGATGATGTCGCATTCTGTCAGTTTACCGTACTTCTCGAATAACTCCTTAATTTCTTCTTTCGTTGCTATGCGCGGCAGATTCCCGATAAATATTTTTACCATTTTTAAAATATCCCTCAGTCGTGGGGGCGGGGGGGGGCTAAATAACTCTAATGAAATGCCGAAAAAGTTTTAAATTTGAAATTAAAGCCCCCCCGCCCCCAACGGGTCCTCACAAGATGGCGGCTCCGTCGCACTTCGAATAATGCAAGTGTCCCGCCCACCGGCGCACCCTGATTGGCCACATCCTCGGGTTATTCCAGCTCCGACAGGTCCATCACACTGTCGCTCATCCGCCATCTCCAGCCTGATTGGACCATCTTGGCCTAGTAACCATCCCCATTGGTTGTACATCCATGGATGAAGAGCCTTTTAGATTTTGCAACTTACATTGAGTTAGCACCTTGCCCAACTTAGCACCAACCACCACCGAAACACTTAAGCACAATTGATATGGCTTTTAAAATAAAATACAAATCTAGTTACTATTGTGAAATACGGGATCCAATTTGCACACAGCGGATCCTAGCCAGCGGTTCCCTGAGCAGACTGTCAAAGCCATTTGGCAGAATGCCTCATCGCCAGAACTTTCCAACAAGCACCAAGACTTGGCTTGGCTGGTGGCGAGAACGGCTCTGCCTGTGAGATCCGTTATGCACGCCCGGATTCTCAGCCGCACCGCATGCTGCCCTTGAAGCGGCTGCGGAGGGGAAGGAGACTGTCACACTCGGCCTTCTGGAATGTACCTACGGAGAAGAAGTCTGGAGAGGAATGCAGCGGTGTTTGTCAAGGTTCGTCCCAAGCAGCGCCGTGACGCGGGACTCCGTGCTCTATGGCCTGTTCCTCAGGACACACACCGAGACGAACATCAACTGCGCCTGGAGGATCATCAACTTGGTGAAGGACGCTCTCTGGGCGGTCTGAAACCTGTTGATCTTCCAGCTGAAGGAGTTGATCCCGACTGAGTGTTGTAGACTGGCACATTCAAAGGTCCAGGATGTTTTGAGGGACGTGGTGAAGCTTAGGGCAGCTGCCACCAAGACATGGTGGGAAAAGACCACCGTGTAACGGCTACCTGCCTAAAGAAGAACAGGGGTCCCACGCAGTCATTTGGGCTCTGCTGACGCCTCAGCTAAAAATGTAATCGGGATTAGTGGTGCTGGAAGAGCACAGCAGTTCAGGCAGCATCCAAAGTGCAGCAAAATCAACGTTTCGGGCAAAAGCCCTTCATCAGGAATAAAGGCAGAGAGTCTGAAGAGTGGAGAGATAAGCTAGAGGAGGGTGGGGGTGGGGAGAAAGTAGTATAGAGTACAATGGGTGAGTGCGGGAGGGGATGAAGGTGATAGGTCAGGGAGGAGAGGGTGGAGTGGATAGGTGGAAAAGGAGATAGGCAGGTAGGACAAGTCATGGGGACAGTGCTGAACTGCAAGTTTGGAACTAGGGTGATGTGGGGGAAGGGGAAATGAGGAAACTGTTGAAGTCCACATTGATGCCCTGGGGTTGAAGTGTTTCGAGGCAGAAGATGAGGCGTTTTTTCGAGGCATCAATGTGGACTTCAACAGTTTCCTCATTTCCCCTTCCCCCACCTCACCCTAGTTCCAAACTTCCAGCTCAGCACTATCCCCATGACTTGTCCGGACTTGTCCTACCTGCCTAGCTCCTTTTCCACCTATCCACTCCACCCTCTCCTCCCTGACCCATCACCATCATCCCCTCCCCCACTCACCCATTGTACTCTATGCTACTTTCTCCCCACCCCCACCCTCCTCTAGCTTATCTCTCCACGTTTCAGGCTCACTGCCTTTATTCCTGATGAAGGGCTTTTGCCCGAAACGTCGATTTCGCTGCATTTTGGATGCTGCCTGAACTGCTGTGCTCTTCCAGCAACACCAATCCAGAATCTGGTTTCCAGCATCTGCAGTCATTGTTTTTACCTCTAAAAATGTAATTATACAGACCTGTAAAAAGGAATGATTACTCTGTTTCGGTATGCAAACAAATGGAATGTTTACATATGTATGGCATGTCCAGTTGTATAGATCAAAGTATTTATGAATAAAGTATTTTTTTAATTTCAAAAATATAAGTCCCTTAAACAGCCACACCCTGCTCATAGAGTCATAAAGCACAGAAACAGGGTTTCGGCCTGAAACGTTGATTTTCCTGTTCCTCAGATATTGTCTGGCCTACAGTGCTCTACAAATTGCAAACTACAAATTGCTGGAAAAATCTCAGCAGGTCTGGCAGCATCAAGTGGACAGAAAGCAGAGTTAATATTTTGGGTCTATGTGACCCTTCTTCAGAACAGTTCAGCAATTTCTGTTTGTTTCTGAATTCCACCATCTCCAGTTCTTAGAGTTCTGTGGAAAACAACAAAACCATGCATAGTGACACTGAATTTCCTAGATGGATGGTCATAGTCATCAGCGAATGATTACCAATGACAACTGACTCCAGGAGGCTAGCGAGAACTCCACTTCTCACCATGGTTGTTCAAAATATTGGCAGTGTCTAAAATATGGAACCTCTTTTGACTGAAGTGGTTCCGCAGTGGCTGGTATCCTATTGGCAAACCACCCTTTATTTACACACGGGAGAGTCCTTGACACTAATCCAGCTTGCAGAGTGAACAGGATGTCAGACACCCCTGTACGTCTCTGTTAGCTATGGCTCCCTGATTGGACCAGATCAATAGCCCCAACCACAGAAATCCTATTCTATAAAAAAAGGTCCTACAGGCTGACATTGTTACAATTGCTCCATCCCTCTTTCTAAGAGTCCTGGTTCGTTTAGTTTTAGATTAGATTAGATTACTTAGTGTGGAAACAGGCCCTTTGGCCCAACAAGTCCACACCGACCCGCCGAAGCGCAACCCACCCATACCCCTACATTTACCCCTTACCTAACACTATGGGCAATTTAGCATGGCCAATTCAGCTGACCCACACATCTTTGGACTGTGGGAGGAAACTGGAGCACCCGGTTGCATTTCCTCCTGGGGCATTTTAGCACTGAGTTGGGTACATCCAACTTTTGACTCTGATATAGGTACGTGTAATGCACAATAGCTCAACTCTTGGACCCGGAGAGCCTTGGAAGAAATTCATTCCCTTCAAGTGGCAAAGGCATCAAGACAGCGACATCTGCCGTGCTCATTTCAGATTCCTAAGCATCTTCAACAGTTGGAGAGGAGAATTCACGGGTTCCAGAATAGTTGGAAGATCTGTTGAGGAGCAGAGTACATTTTGCTCCCACACCATTTGCAAATCTGTAGCTTTCATATGGTCTATATGCTTATTCAGGACTGTCGCACCTATCTGAACTTTAACTAACTGGACAGGATCTCACGTCAACCATGTCTCTTATTCATGCAGTAACATTCCCGTGGTTCCTAAACCAAACATCATCTCCTGAAGTAAATCATCTCTCTCACTTAGTGGAGTCTTGGCACATTAGCATTGCTGAAGCCGTTTCACCCTCCCTCTCCCCGGTCAGGGAAGATTAGATTTAACCTGGTGCAGTCTTCTCCCCTTCAGCAATTTTGCTGGAGCTATCCTTGTATCTGCATGAGGGTGTTTCTATAATCAAATAGGAACCTGGGCAGTCTGGTACCAAGTAAAGCTGCAGGCTATTTATTTAAGCCTGCCTTCAAAGTTTGGAGTGCTCTTTCTACCAGACCATTGGATGATGGATGGTATGGAGTTGTCCTTATATGTCAAACACATTCGTCTTTAGGAAATATTTGAATTCCCTGCTGGCATGTGATGGCCCATGTATTCTAAAGGATGTGCACAATTTTTCTATTGTCGTCCCCGTTTTTGACAAATGAACTCTGTGCACGTCCAGCCACTTTGAGTAGGCATCCAAAATGACTTAAAACAGTCAGCCCATGAATGGGTCTGCATAGTCGACATGTAACCAAGTTCAGGGTTGGAGTGGCTGTTTCCATGAATGTGTGGGCAACCTTTTGTGGGAATATATGCCCTTGTTGGCACTCTGAACACTACCTCACCAAAGCAGCTATGTCCATATGCAATGCTGGCCACAAGATATATCTTACATTTTGTAAATCCCTGGATGATCCTGGTGGAGTTCAGCCAGTATCTAGTGTGATCTTTGCTCGGGACAATCACTCTTGCTCCCATAATAATTTGCCATCCTCTACTGTGATAGCATCAAGAACGTCAATGCCAGACACAAGACGCCTCTGAGCGAGAGGCAGACAGTTTAGTTCAGGGGACAAAGTTTGGTGTCAAAACCGCAGGAATGTCCCTGCATGCGTAAAAAGGTATGGTCGACCCGAGGGGTGATTCTGCGATGCACGAAGTTTGAATAGGTGAGGTGGTCCTCAACAACACGTGTACCACAGGAAAGCTGCAACCCTGCAAATGGGGCAAGAGCAAAACATACTTGGCTCCTCAGAACATCCAGAGTTGAAAAGTGTGGTGCTGGAAAAACACAGCAGGCCAGGCAGCATCCAAGGAGCAGGTGAATCGACATTTCGGGCATAAGCCCGTCTTCAGGAATGAGGCTGGTGTGCTAAGCGGGCTGAGAATAAAAGGGGGGGGGGGGGGGGGGGGGGGGGGGGGGGGGAAGAGACTGGGAATACGATAGGTGGAAGGTGAGGGTAAGGGTGATAGTCCGGAGAGGTCGGGAAGAAAATTGCAGGTCAAGAGGGCGGTGCTGAATCCGGGGATTGGGATAAGGTGGGGGGGAGCGCCTCATCTTCCCTTTAGGAACCCTCCAACAACATGGGATGAATGTAGATTTCTCCAGCTTCCTCCTTTCCCCTCCCCCCACCTTATCTCAGTCCCAACCCCCGGATTCAGCACCGTCCTCTTGACCCCGCAATCTTCTTCCCGACCTCTCCACCCCCACCCCCTCACCTCCTTCCACCTATCGTATTCCCAGCACCCCTCCCCCAAATTCCCTCCCTCCTACCTTTTACCTCAGCCCGCTTGGCCCACCAGCCTCATTCCTGAAGAAGGGCTTATGCCCGAAACGTCGATTCTCCCGCTCCTCGGATGCTGCCTGACCTGCTGAGCTTTTCCAGCACCACACTTTTCAACTCTGGTCTCCAGCATCTGCAGTCCTGACTTTCTCCCTCAGAACATCCAGCAAGGCTGTCAGAACCCATGGGTTCTCTCCTTCCACTTACTGTTGAAGCAACCTCGGAGGACGAGATGGAAAGGGCAGATATTGCAGCCTAATGCTGTTACCACCTGAAGATGAAATTCATCCAAGAAGCTCCGGTCACAACGGGCGGGCTATGGTCCAGTATACACAAAGTTCCAGGAATTGGACCGGATGCAAAAATGCCCCAAGGAGAAACTAAAGGAAAAAGGATGGGCCTATATCCTGGGACTTAAGAGGGGGAGGGCTTTAGTGATTGGAATGAGTCAGCCAACAGGTTCTCTTAGAATATGAATTCCCTGATTGGACCAGATTAACAGCCCCAATCAGGGAAACCTGGCCGACAGATGGCTCCGAAGGTGAAGAAGGAAGCTGTCCCTGCCAAAACGGAGGCTAAATCCAAGGCCTTGAAAGCAAAGAAGGCCATTTTGAAGGGAGTTCATAGTCACAGGCAGAAGAAAATTAGGACAACACCTACCTTCAGGAGACCAAAGACACTCAGACTGAGAAGGCAACCCAAGTATCCCAGGAGGAGCAAATTGGACCATTATGCTATTGTTAAGTTCCCTCTGACAACTGAGTCCACTATGAAGAAAACAGAGGACAACAATACTTTGGTTTTCATTGTTGACATCAAGGCCAACAAACACCAGATCAAACAGGCTGTCAAGAAATTATATGATATTGATGTAGCTAAAGTCAACACTCTTATCAGGCCTGATGGTGAAAAGAAAGCATATGTGCGACTGGCCCCGGATTACGATGCATTGGATGTTGCTAATAAGATTGGCATCATCTAAACTGGCTTCACAAAGAACTGTAAAATATTTCAATAAAATTTTTAAAATTTCAATAAAATAAAAAAAAAACGGAAGTGTCCGCAGTTATGCGGTAGTATGGGGGGTTAAAAAGGAAAAAAAACCAGAAGTGTCAGGGTTCTGCTCACTCTCAAAGTTAGCTGGGTCAGTATCATGTACTATGCACATGTGCATAAAGAGTCACTTGGTGACAGGATACCAGCCTTTGTAGAGTTATTTCAGTAATATTTTAAAATAGAGGAGTTAATATGCAGACAAAAGATCTTGCAATTTGAAACCATCAAAAATGGTTTGCTAACTCATCACATATTCTGCGGAAACAAGAAAGGTCACTTTTCAAAGCATAAACCCTCTGTCACATATCTAGTGCGGCTTTAATTCTGAAAAATATCACACGCCATTTCATATTTTCCAATGTACCATTATGCGGTTTTATTTCTTTCAATGGCATCAATCATTTTATTGTCCACATGAAAATACTCTTAGCAGCTAAAAGCAGTGTGAAACCCTCAAGGATTACAGTTTATATAGCTCATATTCAATCTCTCACATGGGGACACCTTTATGCTGTTTGAAGAACTCTGAGCAGCTGGACACGATAAAGATTTCTACTCAGATAATCAAACATGAATCTAAAGCAAATACATTTTACAAACTGCAACAGAAACCACAGCTGAGAGTCAACAAGATGATTGCCACTGTTTTAATTGACACTGGAGGCACTGAAGCTGGAATCAAATCCACTGGCAAGGTAAAACTGGGAAGATATAATGGGCAAACCTCTGTCCTAAAACGCTTCGTTTTCTCCAACAGAGACTACCATGGATTTCCAGATATTTCTACAAGGCTACCTTGGGCGAGAATCCAGGTGGTTTAACTGGCTGAGCTCAAGAAGCACATCGATATCCTGATTCACAATGGCTCCTTTGCAGTCAACAGACCAGAGGGAGACTCCAACTATGTACACTGGCTCGAACCCTCCACAATGAGTAGTTTCAGTGCAGAGGCAAGTACAACAGAGCTTGAGGTTTTCCAGCTGCTCAATGGATATCAGCACTAAGAAGTAAAAGCTGACATTGCCAACATATCAGACTTTCAGGAATACACAGTCCCATCCCCAATGTTGAAATAAAATGGATGCTTTCATGCTAGTCATCCCTTGATTAAGGCAGAGTGCCAGGGCAGTCACAAAGCATAATCATTGTCATAGACTTAGACTGTACTGGAAAAAGATGATAATGGTAGAAAGCTTGAATATCAGAAAAGAACCTATATAGTGTTAAAACATGTGGAATTTCCCATTTGAAACAAGAACCATTTGCCTCAATGTTATGGAGAATGCAGAATAACCTAGTTCCTGTGCAGGTGAAGCTATTTAGTCTAATTCAACTTGAATTTACCATACCAAGTTCCAGCTGACTAGTAGTCATCCATCACCATGATGGAGATTTATCTCCAAAAATGTTTTAGTGTTGGAGGCATTTCTTTCCAGTTTATCTGCCATCTTTCACTCAATTTATTATCTGAGCTGTTGTAAATTCCTAACTATTGTTCGCTGGGGTTATGTAGGAATTGCAAGACAGCAAAACTGCTCAATAATTTACTGACTCATCAAGTCTGGATATTAAAACCTGTTACATCTCTGATAAACTAGCTGTAACAATAAGATCCAACTCAGCACTGTGTGTGGAATCATAACATTGTCACATCTTTTGGTGGCTACAAGGCAACAAATAAAGTCTTATGAAAGTGTTGCGCATGTAAACAGGAACACAGACGGAAAGAAGAAACAAATTTTTAAAAAATCAACATCTTCATCGGGAAGTATAAAGCGTAACAAGATGTTTGCAACCACAGTAATGAATGATTTGTTTGCGCACTTTACAACTGTAATACAAGATGTGCTTTCATGTTCTTACAAAACTGAAGTTTTGAGAGTAACATCCTTTAGTGCATCGTCAGCATTGTGTAACAGAACCAAAATGGAAGCAATAATATATTACAGAAGAAAATAACCTTAGAAGATAATACTTTCAACCATGTAAAGAATAGTCTGAAAATGACAACATTGAAATAGAGATATAGTCTTCATTAAAAACATGAATTAAAACATTGTCCATCACATTTATCAAAATCCTGAATAAAATATGAATAAATAAAACCATTCATTTGGATCCCTACACCAATTGCATAAACTAGGTACACAATGCAGAAAGTTGGGAAGCTTTTCTTCTTTCTGAAAACTTACATGCTCAATATTCATTTTTGTGGCTATTTCACACTGTAAAGATTAATCCTTATTGTGTACATGATCAAAAGGATGAATCTGTAATTTAAATGAACAGACAAGCATGGTCATAAAAAGAGGATTTTTATCTTGTAATCAGAGACAGAATTGCAAGAACACCAAACCTTTACAGGAACAATAATTTCCACATCATGAGACAAAAAGGTGCAGTTTGGCTGGCAAGTGGGCATTAATTGGTGTAAGTGTTGCTATAGAGAGTGCACCAGATATGCCCAAGCCTTTGTTTAAATTCAAACCAGGCAAGTCAAATGACATGTCAACCAATCAGCAACTTTCTCTCGTGTACTACAAATAATTGCTACCTTTGAAATCTGGTATGTACTCACATGATTCTTTCCTGATGAGTGCAAGACAAAAGCTTCAACAGCATGTCTCTTTTTGCAGCAATGCTCAAGTTCTGTGTTACCAAGCGACACTTTGAACTGATGATATATGCTAACATCAAACCTTTTCTCCTGTCACTGTCAGGTATTGTACTGTGCAGTGGACTAATCCCCCTTCTGACCTGTAAGGAACACTGTATTCTTCAGGATGCTTCATACAATACCCTGACGAGGACTTAGAGATAATCAATGATTTAGAGTATGTTGCAAATGCAAAGGTGTGCGTTAATGTACATGTAACAAAAGGCCCAACACTTCAATGAATTGTGCCACACCCACAAAACCTTCCTTTAAAAACAAAGCCTCAATAAATTAAATCAAGATCAAGTGAAGTAGCTTCAACATTTACAAACCCACCATTAACCCCAGCAGAGTTAAATATTGTGCAACTTTAAATTCTGATCCAGTTCTCTCACAGGTAGACACACTGGAGATCTGCATTCACCATTTAAACATTCTAAATATGTACATTGTTTTTAAAAAAAACCTTGATCAAGAACTATAAGTGGATTCCATTTTGTCTAGGACCATGAAGCATTCATCTGGAAACTTTCAACCGCTGCCAGTTCGGATTCAATGTTCTGTACCTACTGCTCATTGCTACCACCTAGTGCCTTGAAGGCGGCAAGTACAGACTGCCCTTCTTTTTGTTGCTGGGGCCAAAGTGTAGTGTTTATAGTTGCTCGTCGCAAGACATGTGGGCAGGAAGGTCCAGAAGGGATATCTGCAAAACCTGGAAATAGAAGAACTAACATCAGAACTCAGGCAAAGTGCAGGTTTAAAACAAAATCACTGCCAACTCAGAGTCATAGTCACGCACCACGGAAATAGACGGGTCCAACCAATCCATGCCGACCAAGTTTCCCAAACACTGTACAGATTCTATGAAATTAGTCTCACTTGGTCCGTTTTTATTCTATTTCTTTTCTATTCACCCAAATGTCTTTTGAATGGTTTAACTGTACATGCAGCCAGCACTTCCTCTAGTGGTTCAGTCCACACACGAACTACCGCATGTAAAAAAGATCCTCATGTCTTTTTAAAATTTTCTCCCCTCTCCTTAAAAATACGTCCCCTAGTTATGAACCATATGAACCACTCTAGGAAAAAAGACTCTTATACACGCCCCTCACCTGCGACAGGGTTAGGGCGAGAGTCTTACTGGAGTCAAATATTAATTCTAACCCTCTCCAACAGATGCTGCTAGATTCATAGAGTATCTTTAGCATTTTCAATGACTATTTTTTGTGTCTGGCAATACCAAGTGTCAAAAGCACAAACATAATCACAGGACCAACAGAAGCCATTTCACATGTTACACCTGCTGCAGTTTTTTCAAGTTAGTCCCATTCAGTCTTTGTTATCCCCATGGTCAAGCAACTTTATTATCTTTTTGAAGTCTCCAATTCTATTTTAAAAAGTCAGGGGTGCCTTGCTAGATTTACAAGGTGGTTCCATCAAATTGCAAGTTGCAACTGTGATTGCAATTCAAACTCTTGAGCTTGGTTCCCATCTCTGAATTACAACAAATCAACTGGGTTTATTTTTCACAGAAACTACATCCAACGAATAACTATAGCAAACTTTGTTTTAACTGGCACTCTTCATAAACCTGCAAAAATAATACACCTCAAATATCAGAGGTTTACTGCATTATCATGATCTCAGAGTAATCAGCTAAGGATGCGGGTGAGAAAGCTCTCTGACAGCAAGTTTTAGTTAAGGCAACGTTGCCTTATTATTTAAGTGATTTATATTGTAAATAAAACATAACAGTGATGCATATACCCCTTATATTACGTTTCTATTACTTTGTGTGCATTTTTAATTATTACGTGGACTTTTTGCTCAAGTGGAATATCTGATCAACTGATATACTCCTGGTCCCATAAGTGCCAGTTAATAAAAAGTTTGCTGTATTTCTGTTATCTACTTTAGCAGCACTTGTGCAATTAGAGCTGAAGGGGTTTGGGCAGTTGTTGGGTTGTGTAGGGGTAGTTTTACTCTGTATCTACCCCCATGCTGAAGCTATCCTGGGAGAGTTCAAGAGATCATAAATCAAGAACCCTAAAGAGTTAACTGCATATTTATTTGAACAGAAGAGTACAGAAATAAGGTCATCAACCTACCCTTTTGCACCACATCAGGTAATCCATACGGTTCATATTCTGTTTCGTCAAACGCTACAGACACATGATGCCTGAATAGCCAATTCCTCTGCAGTCTGGCAGCAAGCTCAGCAGTATTGATTTGCATCGCGAGCTCTGCAGGATTTAGTCTCACCAAGTATTCTTCAGGATTGGAGTGCCCCTTTGACCTGTGGTTGCTCTTTTTCTGGTCCTGCGCAGCTGCCTGAGTGGGGTCTCCACCAATCTGTCGTCCAGCATCTGGCTTCCTCTCTTCAGTTGAAGATTGTGCCTTCAAACGTGCAGCAGGCCACTGACCACTGGCCACAGTTTCAGATCTGCGATCATGGAAGTGGTCCAGAGCTTTAGACAAGATCTTGTTGGCCACTTTCACCTCTTGGTCTTTGTTTTGCAAATCAGAGTAGCTGAGCAGATTGTTATCAATCTCTTCACGTTTCCCTTGAACGGTTTGTCTCAAAGCCTCCAGATTAGCACCAAGTTTGCATGCTATGACCTGCGCAGTATCTTACAGAAAAAGCAAGAAAAATAACGTTAAAAAAATGCTTCTGAGTGTGTTAAATCAGATATCTTTTTGCAGCTAAATCCCCAGTGTGACACAAAATTGGTTTTGATTTCTGTTCTGCTGTTGTTGGGCGCTTTATCATTCTCATCACAAATGATATAAATTCCTGCATGAAAGTAAGTCCACATGAGCATTTATCAATTCACAAATTTTACAAAGAAAGTTAGCGAGCTTTGAGAAGATTTATAGCTCAGGTTGAGGTTCTGGATGTAGATTTGCTCGCTGAGCTGGAAGGTTCATTTTCAAATGTTTCGCCACCCTCTTAGGTAATATCTTCAGTGGGCCTCAGGCACAGCACTGTTCATGATTCCTGCTTTCTATTTATATGTTTGGGTCTCTTTAGGTTGTTGTTGTCATATCCTGTGTTTCCAAACGGAACTCTATCAACATACACATCGAGTTAGACCCCATCTACCACCCCTTGTCATTTCCTGTTCTTTTTCTCAAGGGGTGGTAGATGGGGTCTAACTCGATGTGTATGTTGATAGAGTTCCGTTTGGAAACACAGGATATGACAACAACAACCTAAAGAGACCCAAACATATAAATAGAAAGCAGGAATCATGAACAGTGCTGTGCCTGAGGCACAGGAAATGACATCACCAACCCAAAGGAACCCAAACATATAAATAGAAAGCAGGAATCCTGTACAGTGCTTCGCCTGAGGCCCACTGAAAATTTTACCTACTAGGGTGACAAAACGTCTGGAAATGAACCTTCCAGCTCAGCGAGCAAACCTACATTCGCAAAGAAAGTTATTGCCCTCTTTTACTGAAATTTCTCAAATGATTTCACATTCAAATCAGTTTTGGACCACTCCAAAAGTAAAACAGGAACAGAATGGGACAAACTGCAAGGCAAGAATCCCTTGCTGAAACTTTTCACATAAAAAATAACCCCAGTCTATTCAGCCTCTCACTCTAGGGTTTGAGCTGTGGAGAGAAGCTGCATAGGCTGGGGCTATTTTCCCTGAAGCGTTGGAGGATATGGGGTGACATCTTTGAAGTTTATGAGGGGCACAAATAAGGTGAAGAGTCCAGGTCTTCCTCGTAGCGGGAGGGGAGTCCAAAGGACATGGGTATAAGATTTAAAAAAGGACAGGGAGGGCAACTTTTTCACACAGAAGGTGGTGCGTGTATAGAATGAGCTGCCAGAGGAAGGGGTGGGGGCTGGTACAATTACAACATTCAAAAGGCATCTGGAGGGGTACAAGAAATGGAGGGTTTGGAGGGATCTGGGCCAAGCACTGGCAAATGGGACTAAATTAATGTGGAACATCTAGTTGGTGCAAACAAGGATTTCTTTCAATGCTGTAAATCTCTATGACATTGACTTTATGATTGACAGCTAATTACTTTACAAAGCACAGAGTTAATGTAGGCAACTGCTGCAGCTATGTTCAGCACTAGCAACAGTCACATGGTGGCACGGTGGCTCAGTGGTTAGCACAGTTGCCTCACAGCGCCAGGGACCTGGGTTCCATCCACCCTCAGGCGACTGCGTGGAGTTTGCACGTGCTCCCTGTGTCTGTGTGGGTTTCCTGCCACAGTCCAAAATTGTGCAGTTAGGTGGATTGGCCATACTAGATTAGATTAGATTACTTACATTGTGGAAACAGGCCCTTCGGCCCAACAAGTCCACACCGACCCGCCGAAGCGACAACCCACCCATACCCCTACATATACCCCTTACCTGACACTACGGACAATTTAGCATGGCCAATTCACCTGATCCGCACATCTTTGGACTGTGGAGGAAACCGGAGCACCCGGAGGAAACCCACGCAGACACGGGGAGAACGTGCAAACTCCACACAGTCAGTCAGCTGAGGCGGGAATTGAACCCGGGTCTCTGGCGCTGTGAGGCAGCAGTGCTAACCACTGTGCCACCGTGCCGCCCTGCTAAATTACCTGCTGTGTTTATGGATGTGTAGGTTAGGGGCATTAACCATGGGGATGTACGGTTACAGGGATGGGTCTGGGTGGGATGCTTTTTGAAGGGTCAGTAGCAGCTTGTTGGACCAAATGGCCTTTTTCCAGACTGTAGGGATTCTATGGAAATAGTAGCTTCACTGTTTTTCAGCGACGTTAGATGAGAATGAAACTTGTCCAGCCACTGGGACAGTTACCATTCCAAATCTGCATAGTGTCATTGTCCCAGACCACCCTCCAATCCCTGAACAGACAGGGCTTTGGTTTAATGTTGGAAAAACTGCACCTTTTACGATGATACACACTTGATACTGCGTCAAAGGTATTAAATTAGATTACATACTCAAGTTCTTGAGCAAAATCGATACAGCTGAAGCAAAACTGAACATTAGTATCCAGAAAGCATCCAAGTTATCAAGATGTACAACTGCATAACCGCTATAAATATAAACCTATCATAAATATAAACATTTTGACTTTATATGCCATTAGAGAGAGAGGAAAAAAAAAGAGAAAAAAAATAACATTTACAGAAACTTAAGCTAAATCAATCAGAATGTAATTCAATACCTACTTACCCATGTCAAATCTGACAATATTTGCCTCAGGATCTCAAAAATGAAAAGAGGCTGCACTCCAGAAAATGGGAGATTTAAAAAGTTTTGGTCAAGTAGCCTTAGCCTCAGTTAAGAGATTGTTCTTAATTCATGAATCTGGTGAGTGGGAAGCTCTTTTGCAATGCGATGACACAGGCAACAACAACATTCACCTGTTTCAACCAAATGATTCTTCTCCCTCTGCTGACTCCAAATAGGAGGGTAACTGTAGTGGCCTAACCACAGCCATCAGCTAAAGTGAGTGAATGGGCCCCAGAACTAAAAGTAGGGTCTGAATACCTTCACAACACTATACCGAAATCACACAGTAAGCCAGAGTTTAGATCAGAGTGGTGCTGGAAAAGCACATCAGGCAGGACCCTGATGAAGGGCTTTTGCCCGAAACGTCGATTTTCCTTGCTCTTCGGATGCTGCCTGACCTGCTGTGCTTTTCCAGCACCATTCTGATCTAAACTCTGGTTTCCAGCATCTGCAGTCCTCACTTTTGCCACACAGTAATCCACTCGACCAGAGTCATAGAGTTGTACAGCACAAAAACAGACGCATCAGTCCAACTCGTCCGTGCTGACCAGATATCCTAAATTAATCTAGTCCCATATCCCTCTAAACCCTTTCTATTCATGCTCCTATCTAGATGCTTTTTAAATGTTGTAATTGTACCAGCCTCCACCACTTCCTCTGGCAGCTCAATCCATACACACACCACCCTCTGCTCGAAAAAGTTGCCCTTAGGTCCTTTTTATATCTGTCACCTCTCACCTTAAACCAATGCCGTCTCCGTTTGCCCCAACCCAGGGAAAAGACCTTGTTTATTCACCCAATCCATGCCCTTCATGATTTTATAAACTTCTATAAAGGTCACCCCTCAAACTCCAGAGAAAATAGCCCAGCCTATTCAGCCTCTCCCTATACCTCAAACCCTCCAACTCTGGAAACATCTTTGTAAATCTTTTCTGAAGCCTTTCAAATCTGACAACATCCTTCCTATAGTAGTGACACCAGAATTGCATGCAGTATCCAAAGACAAAAAAAAAATCCATCCATGTTTGAAACCTATAGAAGAGTGCTGCACTTCCAAAACTACGATCACTAACAGACAGAACAAAGAACAAAGAAAATTTACAGCCCAGGAACAGGCCCTTCAGCCCTCCAAGTCTGTGCCGATCCAAATCCACTGTCTAAACTTATCGCCCAATTTCTAAGCACCTGTATCCTCTGCTCCCCATCTACTTGTACATCTGTCCAGATGCACCTTAAATTAAATCCACCGCACTTGCCTCTACCACCTCTGCTGGCATCGCGTTCCAGATACCTACCATCCTCTGTGTAAACTACTTTCTGTGTGCATCGTCCTTGTACTTTTCTCCACTCACCTTGAACGTGTGACCTCTCACCCTGAGAAAAAGCATATCTCTGTCTACCCTTCATAATTTTGTAAACCTCAATCAGGTTCCCCCTCAATCTCTTTTTTTTCTAATGAAAACAATCCTAACCTACTCAACCTCTCTTCATAACTAGTATCTTCCATACCTCTTAAACCTTCTCTGCACCCTCTCCAAAGCGTTCACATCCTTTTGGTAATGTGGTGACCAGAACTGTACACAGTATTCTAAATGCGGCTGAACCAAAGTCTTGCACAATTTTAATGTAACTTGCCAGCTCTTATACTCAATAACCCGTCGATGAAGGCAAGCATAACATGTGACTTCTTGACCATTCAATCCACCCGTGCAGCAACCTTCAGGGTACAATGGACCTGAACTCCCAGACCTCTCTGCTCATCAACTTTTCCCAAGTCTCTTCCATTTACAGTACAGTTTGCTCTAGAATTAGACCTTCCAAACTGCATCACCTCACATTTCCCTGGATTGAACTCCATTTGCCATTTCTCCGCCCAATTCTCCAGTCTATCTATATTCTCCTATATTCTTTGACAGTTCCCTAGGCTTTCTGCTACTCCACCAATCGTCATGTCATCTGCAAACTTACTGATCAGACCACCAATGCCCTCTTCCAGATCATTTATGTATATCACAAACAACAGTGGCCCTAGCACTGATCCCTGTGGAACACCACTGGTCACCCTTCTCCATTTCGAGAAACTCCTTTCAACTACTAGTCTGTCTCCTGTTGCTCAACCAGTTTTTTTTAATCCACCTAGCTAGAACACCCTGCACACCATGTGACTTCACTTTCTCCATTAGTTTACCATGGGAAAACTTATCAAACGCCTTACCAAAGTCCACATATATGACTTCCACGGCCCTTCTTTCATGTATCAACTTGGTCACTTCCTCAAAGAACTCTTATGATGGTAAGGCACGATTTCCCTCACACAAAACCATGTTGCCTATCACTGATAAGCCCATTCTCTTTCAAAGATAAATAGATCTTATCCCTCAGTATCTTCTTCAGCAATTTTCCCACCATTGACGTCAGGTTCACTGGTCTGTAGTTACCTGAAATATCCCTACTACCCTTCTTGAACAGGGAGAACAACATTAGCAGCTCTCCAGTCCTCCGGCACTTCACCTGTATTTAAGGATGCTACAAAGAAATCTGTCAGGGCCCCAGCTATTTCCTCTCACCTCCCCCAGCAACCTGGAATAGATCCCATCCGGTCCTGGGGATTTGTCCACCTTAATATCCTTTAGTCTACCCAACACATCCTCCCTCCTTATGTCAACATGATCCAGAGTAAACAATTTCTCTAATCTCAACATTCATCATGTCCCTCTCCTCAGTGAACACTGATGCAAAGTAATCCTTGAGAATCTCACCCATTTTCTCAGGTTCGACACACAACCTTGCTTCCCTACACTTTAGTGGACCAACCCTTTCTCCAGTTACCGTCTAGCTTCTTCTATATGAGCAAAAGGCCTTGAGATCCTCCTTAATTCTGCTCACTAAAGTTATTTTAGCCTGCTTGATTCCTCATTTAAGATAGGTCTTACTCTCTCGATATCTCAAAAAAGCTATTTAAATGGTACCTTGCTGCTGACTGCCTTCTGGCATGATGGTCTTGTGAAGACCATTTACCCGCAGAACTTCCTTGGGCACATCCTCTTTGACAGCAGAGTTTCTTTCCCACAGTTTCAACCTGGCACGCAGTTCCATATTCTCTCTGTTCAGCTCAACAACCCTTTTCTGCAGATGGTCAACCTGCAAATAACATTCAAAACAGGTGATGAAGACATGCATATTTCAGGAGATTCGAGACTGGCCTGAGCACTAATTGCACTTGAACGGCTGCAACTTAAAGTGCCTTCGCACACTGGGCCAAGTGCTAGCTTAGCGATTAATCGCTCGACTAAAATTCTGGACATCAGAAACATTTTTGATTGACAATGATGTCGGGGGGTACGGGCACATGCAGGGAAATAGAGTTCAAGCCGTTTCAGATCCAAGGTGACCTGTCTAGAGGCTTGCAGGACAGACCGAGTGGTTTATTCCTGCTTTGGTTTTCTATTAGCATTTTTGCTTGGATTTGAAACATGACTTTGAGAAGCCCAGACCGTGAAAAAAAAAATGTCTCCAGGTGTTGGGGCAAAGAATCTGATTGCACACAAGTGGCACAACTGCTCGAGGTGCCAGTATGGAAGTGAGACAGACAAGAGTGCCATCAAACGCAGACCTTTGTCAAGTTCACAATGTTCAACAGTGGAGTTGAGCTGCTGAACTATCTTCCTCTCCCTCACGTAGACAGGATGTGGAGGTCTCAGTGTTGGGGTGGACAAGGTCAGAAGTCACGCAACACCAGGTTACAGTCCAAGAGGTTCACCTGTAATCACAAGCCTTCGGAGCACTGTGCTCCTCCTCGCTTCGCCTGGCGAGAGAACAGAGGCACAGAATCCACAGGCAGAGTGACCAAAAGGTCACACAAATGGTGTGAGTGGAGTGTTGACAGGCCGGACAACAAAGTCTTTGCAAAAGATCAAAAGCATAAGACCGCGTGAGCAAACTGCCAACAGCTGAACAGCAAGTGAAGGGATGACTTGTTAATGTCCGCCACCTTGAGCAGGGGATATACCTGTCTCTGTCTCTCTTGGAGTCTCTCGGATGTTGCAAATGAACCAAAGATGGCAGACATAAACAAGTCGTCCCCTCACTTGCTGTTCAGCTGTTGGCACTTTGCTCACATAGTCGGACACTTTTGATCGCTGTTCAGCCTGTCAACACCCCACTCACACTACAAGTGCAACCTTTTGGTGTGTCTCTGCCTCTGGATTCTGTGCTTATATGCTTCTCCTCGCTTCAGCTGGCGAGGGACTGGCGATCACAGAATCCCAACAGTGTGGAATCAAACCCTTTGCCAACCCGCTGAAGAGTATCCCACCCAAACCCATTACCCTACCCTAATACTCTACATTTACCCCAACGAACACATCACTGAACACTACGGGCAATTGAGCATGGTCAATCCACCCTCACCAGCTCATCTTTGGATTGTGGGAGGAAACCGGAGCACCCGGAGGAAACCTATGCAGACACGGGGAGAATGTCGCCCAGTCGCCCGAGGCTGGAATTGAACCCGGGTCCCTGGCGCTGTGAGGCAACAGTGCTAACCACTGACCCACCATGCTGATCTGAGGGCCTTTGATTTCAGATGAACCTGTTGGACTGTAACCTGGTGTTGTGTGACTTCTGACCTTGTCCCTAATGTAGAGGCACTGATATCAGCCAGAATCTTGCCTCCACATTGCCACATGGCTGAAATGTACAGCCTTTGGCACACTTTTCCTGAAAAGCTGGTGGATAAAAATATTCTAAGATTCTGTAAAGTCAAAAGGTAAATGGGTTCTTGATGAGCAAGGAAGGGGTGGGAAAGCTGGAAAGGTTACTGTAGACAGATGGGAAGATGGAGCAATCAGATTAGCCAAAATCTGATAGACACCAGAGCAGGTTCAAGGGACCAGCACAAGCAACACAAGATTAGATTAGATTACTTACAGTGTGGAAACTTCGGCCCAACAAGTCCACACCGACCCGCCGAAGGGCAACCCACCCATACCCCTACACTTACTCCTTACCTAACACTATGGGACAATTTAGCATGGTCAATTCACCTGACCCGCACATCTTTGGACTGTGGGAGGAAACCGGAGCACCCGGAGGAAACCCACGCAGACACGGGGAGAATGTGCAAACTCCACACAGTCAGTCGCCTGAGGCGGAAATTGAACCCGGGTCTCTGGCGCTGTGAGGCAGCAGTGCTAACCACTGTGCCACCGTGCCGCCCACAGTCACGGTCCTGCAGCATTTCGCACCTTCAGGTAAAGGTAGGGGGAAAAGTGGAAAACACAGGGGAACCTCGATTATCCGAAGGTGATGTCGAGGTCCCAAAAGAAACATTACATCAAAGATGTATTTGCAACAGTGATCGCATCTTTTGTTTACAGTGATTAAACAGACATCTCCAAATGACTGTATGCCCACCCTCTCTCTCCCCACACTTTCCCTGGAGTTCTACAGAAGGGTGTACCCTTAAAACCCCCTTCCCCACATAATCTCTCCAACATTGTCCTGTACAGGGCAAAGATAGAACCTGTCAAAACTTTGCAGTAAAAGGTTGTTTGTGTGGCTGTGCGCACACAGACTTACCGCACAGCAGCAGTCTTGTTGTTGGTATCCAGTCCAGCTGGCCCAGAGAGGGGATGGGGCAGGAGGGGAGGGGAGTGGGGTTTGATGGGGTTGGGGGACAGGGGCAGGGGTAGGGTTGCAGGGCGGAGGTGGGGTTGAGGGCGGAGCAGGCGGGGGCAAGGTTAGACTGGGTTCTGGAGGCGGTGTTGGGGATGGAGCTCACGCGCTTTGTGGCATGGCAGGTGGTGTTGGATGGGGTTTGGGGACGAAGGGCTAGGTCTCACGCACCGTGTGCTGTTGCAGTCTCCTGAACAGGGAGCAGACTTCTAAAAACTCCGAGCCCCCGAGGAAAGGCATTTAAATCGATTAACCGAATAATCAATTATCTGAACAAAATAGTGCCCGCCCACCTCATTCGGATAATCGAGGCTCCCCTGAATACAAAAGCATACAGCACCTGATTCTGGAGTGCAGACTTTTTAGATTGGATTGTCTCCAATTCTTCCTGAAGCTGTTTCTGGGAGTGCTTTGCAGTTTCAGCTATGTTTTTTAGGGTCTCATGTTCTTCTTCCAGTCGCTGGATCTGGTTGCTCACCTTGAGCACAGACTCCTGCAATGCACATGGTTCTCCCTGGCCACTTTCCTTCCGAGATTCCGAACCAACACCATCTTCTAGAACCTTCTGCTTCCAATCTCGCAGCGCCTTTAACTCTTGCTTCAGGTGGCTCTTCTCTTCGGTACTTGCTCTAAGCCGGGCCTCACTGGATTGGATTGCGTTCATCAAGTCTTCTTTCTCAGACAGCTTGTCACTAGCTGTTTCCTGGGCTTTCTGAACTTCCAAATGAAGCTGCTCCTTTTCTTGTTCCAGTCTGGCACATTTTGAACGCAAGAGATTTAATTCCTTGTTCAAGCCGCTGACCACTTGCTGGTTCAATTCCTTTGTCTCTTTGAGCTCCTCCTCTGAAACATGCAAGGCGTCAGTCAACTTGCCTATTACCCTTTCCACTTCTTCAACCAGCTCTTCCTCCGTTCTCAATTCATCAACTGGCTTCTTTTCTTTAAGAGCAAGAGCAAGCTTAGAGTCAGCAATTTCTGTTGTTCCCTCTTCAATTAGTGTTTCAGTTTCATCACAAAACTTCTTGATACAATAGGCCAACAACTCCTTCTGCATTGAACCACTTGTCCCCTGAAGGCTGATGGAATGCCGGGCAACACTGCCATCATTTCTCTGCTCAGAATTCAGTTTCATGGGTTGCCCTTGGTTTTCAATATCCTGTGGCAGCTCATTCATATCCTGATTTGCAGAATTAACTGTGGATGGCATCTCAGGTGTGCCAGAGGTCGGCTTTGCAGCTGGAACAGATCTTACCCCCTGTTCCTTCGGTACAGCCAACATAGCATTAAACAAGTTTTGATAGCAAAGTGTGTGCTGCTGCGCCTGTATTTCAGGGTCCTCTTTCAGTTTCAATACATCAGAGGGCATCTTTGTTTCTTCACACTGGTCGCCCAGAGCCGGAGAAACAGCTTGCTCTTTGGGCAGCAGCAGAGTATCAAATACATTTTTACTGTGGCCGGGCTCAGAGTTTTGAACCATTCCATCAGCAGGCACCATGGCGGCTCGTTCACCCAACCCCAAGTTTTGCACGGACAGCACATTGCCACTTTCATTCTCACTTGGATCGCCCTGAGGAAGCGACCCCTCACTGGTTTGCTCCAGTATGGCATCCCTTGATAAAGCTGCACTGTCAGCATACTTCTGTTTGGACTGCAAGACCACCTTCAAGTTGGTTTTCAGCTCAAAGTTCTCCTTTTGAAGGCACGACAGAACATTGAAAGTATCTTGCA
The DNA here is from genome assembly GCF_020745735.1 of Hemiscyllium ocellatum. Taxonomy (NCBI): domain Eukaryota; kingdom Metazoa; phylum Chordata; class Chondrichthyes; order Orectolobiformes; family Hemiscylliidae; genus Hemiscyllium; species Hemiscyllium ocellatum. Next base: position 7,134,063 of record NC_083446.1, read on the forward strand.
GGCGCCCATTCAAAACCTGAATGGTCTGGTCCTTCTCCTCCATGCTCAGGAGAAGACCCTCGATGTTCTTACTTTGGGTTTCCAATGCTACTGTCAACTGCTGCGTTTCCCTGTGAATTCTCGACTGTAGACTGTCAAAATTTTCTTGAGCTTGCCTTTTGGCTTTTTCTTCTTGCTCCTTCTCAGTGGTCAGTTCTTGACATTTTTTCTTAAGTTCACCTACTTGTTTCAAATGTTCTAGTGACTGCTTGTCAAACTCAAGTTGCTCAGCAACTTTGTGCTTCAGTTGTTCCAGGAAGAGCTCTCGACCATCCTCCTCATAGCTCCTCTCGTTGCCCGCCTTGACGACTTCTACACAATGATCTCTCTCCTCATTTAGTTTCTGTTCTAGCATTTCTCCTGAGTCACAACCCAGATGGTTTGGTGATATCTTGTTAACCTCAAGGTTTTCAGCATCTTGGCTTTGTAGATTTTCCAGGGGAAGATCACTGCTCTCAGCAACAAACGTCCAACTACTTGCTTTTATGATCTCCTCAATGCAAGTCTTTTCACTGTTAAGATCCACTATCTGTTGTTCAAGCCTTTCTATCTTCTTAGAAGCGACGTTTTGCAGGATCTGAATTTCATCTTCATTTGGTCTCACATGGCCATCAATGGATCTTGTTAGATCAGAGATTCTACTACACTCAAGCTCCAGCAACCTATTGGTCTCTTGTAGCCTTGCCACCTTGACTCTTTCGTGCTCCAGATCTTTTTCCAGAGCACTGATCTGTCCCGCCTGCAAAGTAACCAGTGGAGTGGAGTGTTCAGTCTCTGCAGTGCGTTTTTGCGTTGCCTTCTTTAGCTTCCGTCTCAGCTCCACAATAGTCTGTTGATTTTTCCGGCCTTCGAGCACTTTGCTATCAAGTGTTTGCTTCATATCATCCAGCTCCTGCTGTAACATCTGCTTTTCAGACTTTACTGCATCCAGTTCCACCTCACATTCTCTTAGACGTACAGAAACTGTAATCGGTTTATCAAGCAAGTCGATCATCCCCTCACCTTTCTCTACTGGCTCTCTGAGCACAGCTGCATTTTCCAACCCATCCATTTCAAGTTCCTTAATGGTCTCTTTGCTGACTTCCTGGAATTGTGTTCCCATTTTCTCCTCAGGATCTGGGAGGACATTCCTTGTTTCTTTCAAGCTTTGGGATTCGGTCGAAGTTCCTCTTTGCACAACTTCAGCTTTTATTTCAATGTTGAAATTTGGATCTTTTTCCAGATTGGTGCCGCTATCTTGGTCCAAGCTAACAGACTTCGTTGGTAATTCTCCAAGTTGACTTCCTTCCTTCGAGCCCAACATTTCCTCTCCAGCTTTCAGCGACAATCCCACAACCGCACCTGCGTTATCAGACTGCTCATCGTTTGACTGACTGTTCTCTTGCTCCTCACCTATGTCACACTCATTGACCTCATTCCCATCACTTCTGTTCAACTTGCACATCTCTGGCGACAGATGCATGCTCCTACAGTCCGGTTGAAATGCATAATCCAGTTTCTTTTGAAGATCATTAAGTTTGGATGCAAGAGCCATGTTCTCAACTAAAATTAAAACAAGATTCAACTTTGATAAGTTGTAATGGTGATGTTAACTATGTACGGTGTCAGAAAAGCAAAAAAACAGTGATCATCATGCTCTGGACCAGACCAAAACCCATCAATACATAGTTTTGAGATAACCATGCACGCTAACATTTAACTTATTTAAAAGGCACATGTAAGGCAGTGCACTCCAGATGTGATCTGATTACGAGGCTTTAAGCGAAGTGTACCTTATTCTTATGCCACAGTTAAAATACAAACAAAAAAACTGGCATAGCTTTAATCTATTGAAATACTTAAAATATTATTTAACTACTACTCATCAAATGTTCCAATATCCCATAAGCAGCAGCCCACAAACACACCCTTGGCAAAAGCAAATTGAGCTAAACAAATTTCCCTCACTTGCTATTTCCCTTAGTCCGGAAGAAGAAACACCGACAGAATGAATCTAGCAGCCAAGAGAAAACTCAACCTTTTGCAACAGCAGAGAAAGACATGTACTTAGCAGCTTCAATTCCACAAAAACCTGACTTCAACAACCGAAAGCAAAACCCAAAACCCTGGGTCGGTGTGAGCCTGACTCCACCCACGCGTGTTCTGTTAAAAAAAAATACCCAAGCTGTTTATTCTGCTTATTGGAGCAGACACCTTGGCACCAGACATACAATGCCAACCTTCAGGAGAACCAGGATAGACAAATCCCTGTTAAATGCACATATCGTCAGTCGCCAGCCCTTACCCTGCTGAGGCTAAAACACAAATGTTTTCAAGAAGGAGACAGGTATCGTCTTTAGAGCTAAAGCCATCAAAGGGAAAGAGGCAAAAGCTGGAACAGGGTACTTAGTTCAATGGAGGAGAAAGTGAGGTCTGCAGATGCTGGAGATCAGAGCTGAAATTGTGTTGCTAGAAAAGCGCAGCAGGTCAGGCAGCATCCAAGGAACAGGAGATTCGACATTTCGGACATAAGCCCTTCTTCAGGAAAACTTAGTTCAATGATCAACTAAGATCACTCTGAATGGCACTGCAGACACGAATGGGCAAATAGCCTACTACTGTTCCTATTTTGTATGTTTCTCACTTCCATGGCACCATATACTGAAATCTGGGCCAAAAGCCCAAATGGTACAACAACTGAGCAGTGTCTCCGCAGATTGACATTTCACAAGTGCATTGTTCATTGGTAAATATACAACTCATGATTCAGTCTACTACAATTGAAAGGCTGCTCACGTGCCATTTCCCAGTTTCTCCCTCTGACAAAAGGCTCACTCACACTGTGGACTCCGCTCCAGTCGCACAAAGCCAAATACAGTCAGCATGTTAATGAACAAGTGGATGCAAAACACAGACTGCTCAGCTCATACTCGTTCACAAAATCCACCCTCATCTATCTCCAAATGATGGCAGTGGTCAAAACCTACAGTGCCAGCACCCAGTGAGTAAGCTCCAATCAGAAGGCCCACCTATTAAGCTAAATGGCTGTTATTTTACCAGCCAGTCATGTCGATTTGAAGGGTCAGGAGTTAACACTCTTGAGTCGCTGATAAGACTTATTTAATTTTACTGGGTACCAGATGACAATGAAAAACTACAACCATTAAAGGCATTTTTTGAGTAACAGACTTACATTTATCTCCTTCTCTCAATTTCTGACTCCGAGCCAGCTCTTTCTCCAACTTTTTCAGCTGTGCTTCCAGGTGCATGATTCTCTGAGTGCTTTGGTCGTGCCAGTCAGCAAAGCGGCCTTTTGCCTCCAGCGCTTCCTGAAAGATGGGCAAGAAAGTCACAAACAGAAAAGTGAATAAGATTACGGTGTTACTTTAGAAAGTGATGATAAACCTATAATAATCTTTATCCAGACATCCTGAATGTTATAGAAACATTAGAGAAATTATGCGGCAGCACACAGAAATATGGAGATGTACAGCGCGGTAACAAATCCTTCAGCCCAACTCATCCATATCCAACCAGATACCCTAAAATAATCGAGTCCTGTTTCCCAGCATTTGGTCCATATCCCTCTGAACCCTTCCTATTCATATACCCATCCAGATGCCTTTGAAATATTGTACCAGCCTCCACTGCTCATTCACACACGCACCACCTTCTGTGTGAAAAGGCTGCATCTTTTAAATCTTTCCCCTTAAACCTATACCCTCTAGTTTTGTCCCCTACCCTGGGGAAAAGACATTGGCTATTCATCCCACCTATGCCCCCTTATGATTTTATAAACTTCTATAAAAAGGTCACCGCTAACCTCCAAAGCTCCAGGAAAAATAGCCCCAGCCTATTCAACCTCTCCCTAAAGCTCAAACCCTCCAACTCTGGCAATATCATTGTAAATCCTTTCTGCACTCTTTCAGTTTCAAATCTTCCCTACAGTGGGGAGACCAGAATTGCACAATATTCCAAAAACAACCTAACCAAATGTCTTGCACAGCCGCAACATGACCTCCCAACTCCTACACTCAGCAGAATAGCTAACAAAAGCAAACATACGAAACACTTTCCTCGCTATGCCGTCCACCTGTGATACTACTTTCAACGAACTGTAAACCTACAATACGTCCTTGGATCAAGTCCTGAAGGCTGCTGGCTTGCCAGATCATTTCTGTATCACCTTCCCACCTCACTTTCATCTGATCCCTTGAACCATTGGTTGGAAACATAGGACAATTACACAAACGAGGACTTGAATTTAGGAGGTGGTGATTGGATTAATGTTTCATAACACCAAAGAGGAACCGATAGAAGGGAAAGTATTTACACTGCCTGGAAAGTCTAGGAAAACAGTACATAGTTTAAAAATCAAAGCCAGCCCTTTCAGGAGTGACCTTAAACAACATTCCTACTGCAAAGGGAGCAGGACTTTGGAACTCTCTACAATGATGTTTGGTGAACTTTTAATTTTCAACCGGAGATTGTCACATATATGCAATGATTACAGTGAAAAGTTTATACATCACCACTTACAGCACAATCTTCAGTACAAAGGTACCCAGGTACAGCTTCTTTAGTTACAAGATCTTACAAAATGGAGACATAAAATGACCAGCATTGCAGAAATAAAAGTCTAGAACAGCGGCCTTCTAGCCCATACCATGCTGGCACCTAGCCTCCAGTCCACGATGGATCCCTGGCTCCTGACTGTGCCAAGCATCACCTTGAGGATCATGAGGTTGGAAGATTGCTTCAGACCGCCACGCTGGGCCAAGGATGCCACAGCAGGAGGCTGTTACACTAGACAGGGAGGCCACAAAGGGTGGCAGAGACCTATGTAAGTGAACACGGGATAAAAGGACAAGCTACTTAAGACTGAGAGGAGGAGAGGTCTCTTCACACAGAAGATGGTGAATCTTTGCAATTCTTTACCTCTGAGGGCTGTGGAACTCAAATCAATCATGAAACATGCTCAAGACAGAAATTGACAGATTTCCAGAGACCAGCTACAAGGGATATCGGGATAGTGGCATTGAAACAGGTGAACAGCTACAATTTAAAAAGTGAATGGTGAAGCAGGTTTGACAGGCTGCATAGCCTACTCTTCCTCCCATGTTACTATGAATAGTGTAATTGGTCCCAGGGCTTAATTGGCATATCCAGATCCCACATTCCAATAGCAGGAAACATGAGAAATTAGATAAGGTGCAATTACCATTGAAAAGGCAGGTTTCTTAAACTATAGTAAGATCCACAGTAAACATCACCTGGAGACTTTTCTGCAGAGTGTCCCCTTTTCTTTGGTAAGTCGCTAGTTCCTTTTCTGCACAGTGAAAATTAGTTTTGACCTCCTCCAACTCTCTGTCCACCTGCTGTCTCTGTGCTGCCATCTGTCAGAAAAGAAGCAACATTCGCTCACATGCTGACAAACGTAGAACCACCTAGCCCAGATGATATTTAACCAAGATCAGGACATCTACAAGAGTTGAGAAGCCCCAAGCACTTTCACCCAGATGACTTATCAACAAATTAAAATGAAACCAGCAAACATTTATCTCGGAGATCTTGCTTTCTCTTAAATGAACAGAACTCAGGTGATACAAGGCGGACAAAAACAGGTGGCTGGCAGATTTCATAAAAATGAAGCCGAGGTTGGGATGGAGAGGCTGATCCAGTTCCAGACAAAGCTGTGCTCTCCATTAAACGCCATTGAAGGATCACAGAAACCGTACAACAAAGAAACAGGTGACGTGAGTAATCTGGCCCACACTGATTCTTATAGTGTACAACAGCCTCCTCTTGATGTCACCTCTTAACTATTCGTTGCGTTCTCTTGCCAACAAGCCCCTGTCTCAGCGGCTGCTATTCAACATTCCACTTGCTTGGAGGAGTCCAGATCGAATTACCCAAGAAACATGACACCACCCAGGACAAAGTGGCCCACTTGATTAGAACCCAAGCCACCACCTTCAACACTCACTTCCTCCATCCCAAATGCACTGTCACCAGTGTGTACTAGCGACAAGGTGCACTGCATCAACTCACCCTTCAATAGCATCTCCTGAACCCGTGACCTTGACCACCTAGAAGGACAAGGGCAGCAGATCCATGGGAACACAAACATTTGCACATTTCCCTCCATCCCAACTCAAATATATTGGCAGCTCACTCAGGGCCATTGGATCAAATCCTTGGACATCCTTCCGAGCAGCACAGTCGGTGGGGGACCAACATTCCAAAGACAACTCTGGTTCCTTCCGAAAGGAAAGTGACCACCATCTTCTCAAGGGTAATTAGATTTGGACAATAAATGTTGGCCTAGCATGTGAAATCTACACCCCACAAATTAATTTTAAAAACATTCCCTCACATCCATCTATGCTGTCTGTCTCAACTACTGTTTGGCACGTTCCACAAACTTAGCAAAGTTTTCTCTGATGGACGTAACAGAATTTCTTGCCCACCCTCTTTTCAAACCTAGCAAAAGATACAATCACAAGTAAACTAACCACCTTGATGGAAGTTCCTTCTGTTGATGAAGCTTCCACTTCAAAAGACTGGTTGATTATGATTATAAAAAAAAGTGACCCCAATAGTCAATGAAATTCCTTCTTTAACCCATTCAAGAATCAAGCTGGTCTGGAATGGAGGTGACGACCATATACAGGGGAACCTCGAATATCAATTATTCAAATATCAGATTAGCCAAAGGAGATCTCAAGGTACCGATAGAAACATTACAGCAAAGAGCTGTTTCAATCCTGATCGTGTCTTTTGTTTACGGTGATTAAAAACAATCTCGGCTCACTGAAATGCTACAGAGAACAGTCCTGGATATCGATGGGGGCACAGGCACCGTCTCCAGATGACTGACCTCCCATCCACTCTCCCTCTCCCCACACTTTCCCTAGAGTTCTACATAGGGGTGAACTCTAAACCGCCCTTCCCCAGATAATCTCTTTAACATTGCCCTGTACAGGGCAGAGGTAAAACTTGTCAAAAAATTGTAATAAAAAGTTGTGTCTCTCTGTGCGTGTGCATGTGCTATTTGGAGACTTACCCCACAAAGACAGCAGCAGTCTTACTATTGGTGCCCACTCCGTCTGCCCCAGAGGAGGAGGGGACTGACAGTGACAGGGGCGCACAAGGGTTGGACAGTGGTTTGTGGGGGTGGGGGGTGGCGAACTCGTGCACGGTATGTTACAGTCCTCTCCTGAACGGGAAACAGATTTAACAGAAAACTGAGTCTCAGAGGAGAGACATTGGATAATTGATTATTCGGTTAATTGATTCAAATAGTGCCCGCCCATCTTGTTTGGATAATCGAGGTTCCCCTACAGAGGTTTACAAAATCACGAAGGGTATAGATAGGGTCAATTGTAGCTGCCTTTTCCCTGTGATAGAAGTGAGTAATGCAGATGCTGGAGATCAGAGTCAAGGTTAGAGTGGTGCTGGAAAAACACAGCAGGTCGGGCAGCATCCGACGAGTAGGAAAGAAATCGACATTTCGGGCAAAAGCCCTTCATTATTCCACCTTTTCCCTGTGATGAGGTATTTTGAGGCTGGAAGCATATCATTAGGGTGAGAGGAGAGATTTTAAAAAAGACTTGGGGGCAATTTTTTTTTAAAAACACAGAGTAGTTTGTGCATGGAATGAACTTCCTGAGGAAGTGGAGGATGAAGCATAGTTACAACGTTTAAAATACACATGGATAAGTACATGAATATGGCCAGAAGCAGGCAGGTGGGACTAGTTCAGTTTGCGATTCTGTTCAGCACGGTCTGGCTGGAAAAAAGGATCTGTTTCCGTGCTGTATGACCCTATGGTCTATGTGCGCTTTCAATTACATTTGGCTTCTCTTACTTTATCCATTGTAGATTGTAAAGCCAGATGCTCATTCTTGAGTTTCTGGATCTCCTGGTTTAGTTGGTTTTTCTCTTGCTTGCACTGATGTTCCAGATTACGATATGCACGTTGCTGATCAGACAGCTCCTAACAAGTGGAGAGGAGAAAATTGCACAGTCATTCATCAGTTAACATTTCCACAATTAGTGCTGACTAATAGGATAGGTATCGTGTATTAGGCACATTAATCATCTGATAAAGCAATGTGCTAAGTTGCCAATAGCAAATAGACTTCTACACTGGATTACTTATGAAGGTCGAGAACCCTCCTCATTGGCCTTACGCTACTGAGTCCATTCTGCCACAAGAAACCTAAACTCAGGCTGGATAGCAGGTGGGGCTCCAGAACTGTACTCTTCCCATTCTAATCTAGAGATGTAACGAGCCCAGTTACCTGCTTCCAACCACCACACAGGACATAAAGTGTTGTTTAAGGTCACCAGGCTTGGCTGTCTTGCACACAATTGAACAGCCCACTTTCCACATGAGAACCGCCGGTGCCTGCGGTACTGGGCCTCGTCCCCAGACCAACCCTATTTAAATCGATTCTCACATCTCATGTGAATTCATAAAGAATGAGGATGTCCAGATATTGGTTCACAAATTTAAAACTGATATAAATGGATGAAAGAGAGCAAGAGAGAGTGAGGTAATCGGCAATGGAAGGATGAAAGGAAGCATTTGAGAAGAAAACTCTCCACTAATCTATTTATTCTAACCTGCTGATGTTCTTTCTCTTTGTCCTTTAACTTCTGCTCCATCAGGCGTCGAGCACTTTCTGCATTCTGCCTCTGACAGCTCAGCTCCTCAGCAACCTGCTTCAGTTTCTGCTCTAGAATTGCACACTAGCAAGATAAAATAAAAAATAAATCACCAACTTCATTCTCCAATATGTCAGCCATTTGAGATAGTAAAAAAAAACATTTTCTGTAGTCAGTGCAAGAGAAATGTTTGTAATGGATAAGGAATACCCTTTCAATAAGACGCCCTGTTAAAAAAAAAGGTGCCTTGACACCATCCTCATCAAACACTCCCAGGGCAGGTACAGCACGAGGTTAGAAACAGTCAAGCTCCTTCTACTCTTTAAAACTGAAAGTAAAGCCCCATCCACACTGTTCCCATGAAACACTCCCAGAACATATACAGGACCGGAGCTGACAGAGTAAAGTTCCTTTTGTATTGTCCTATGAAACATTCCAACTGAATAAGCTATGTGCAGACGAGGACTCTCTACTTTTCAAAAAAAAGCAACACAAGGTGTGTCCACTAATGTGGAGAAAATGCTCATCCCATTGAGCGTAAACTAGTGGTGAATCTAGGCAACGGAGACGGAAGCCCAGAATTTAACCCTCTCCATCAGCCATTCAGTCTAACCCACTGCCTTTTATACCAAGGGCTCTGTGCTGTAGCCTCCAATTATACAGCATCTCGGTTAAGTGTAGCTCAACTCCCAAAGGAGAGGTCAAACCTTGTTGTTGTTCTGCTCCTGCTGTATGGTTGCTCTCATTAGGTCATCTCTGCTCTTCGCCAAAGCTTGTTCTTTCATCGCCAGCTCGGTTCTGGATTTCTCCAGGTGCGACTGCACTTCCTGCAACTTGTTCAGGTGATTTTTAATCTCTTTCTCCTGGGAGTGAACCCACACCTCCAGCTCAGACATCATACTCTGCAGCACTGCAACAAACAAGAGCAACCAAATAAAGCATCACTCTAAGATTTTGCACACCACAAAACAGCAGTCACAACCGACTGAAACTTGCTTTTTATTTACATATTAATATAAAAAAGTTACAAGAACACAAGAGATAGGAGCAGAAATAAATTATTCCGCCCACCGAGCCTGCTCCGCCATTAACACTACGAGGGTTGATCTTGGACTCCACTTTCCTGCCCATTCCTAATATCTCTAGATTCTGGAGGTTCTAAAAACTCATTTATCTCAGTCCTAAACATACTGGAAATTTTTATTCCAAAAGGGGATTCTGGAAGCTTTGTTTTTCAGAGACACATAACCGTTCGAACAAAAAAGTTCCCACCTCAATCCTAAGTGAGCGGCCCCTTATCCTGAGACTGTACCCACACGTACTAGCTTCACCAACCAGTACGAACAACCTCTCGGTGTCTATCCTATCAACCCCCTTCAGAATCGCCAATATTTCAATGAGATCACTTCTCATTCTCTAATCCTCAATTTAGTCAAACTCTTATCATAAGACCAGCTTTTAATTTCAGGGGCACTATGTTGTGGTTCTGTTTGCCGAGCTGGGTGTTTGTGTTGCAAACGTTTCGTCCCCTTGCTAGGTGACATCCTCAGTGCTTGAATGTCACCTAGCAAGGGGACGAAACGTTTGCAACACAAGCTCCCAGCTCGGCAAACAGAACCACAACAACGAGCACCCGAGCTACAAGTCTTCTCCCAAACTTTGACCAGGGGCACTAATCTAGTCAACCTTCATAGATTGCTCCATTGGAGAAAATTCAATCACCAGAGCCCCATGGCAATTTAAGCAAGACCTTTACTCTTGCACTCCAATCCTCTTGGAATCAACACATTTACTTCCTTGATCACAACTCACTTAGCCGGTCTATTTCTCTATGCAGCCACTCATAGCTGACATTCCAAGCAGCTTTTGCATTATCAGCGAGCTGAAACACAGTAGCCACAATCTCTTTGGCCAAGGCATTAGTATCGATTATATAAGGCTGAGGTCCCCAGCAATCATTCCTGAGACACTCCAATGGGCATCTACAAGCTGCCAACTTAAAAGGTTGGCCAATTTACGCCTACAGTTTTCCGTACCTGAATCAATCCTCTATTCAGGGTAATAGAACACCCTTAACTCCCTGAGCCTATATTTTACCAACGGACTTTTTGTGTGATGTCTCATCAAATGCCTGTGGGTATTAATCGCCTCTGTATCACCAGCACTCCTTCACTATCACCTTAACATCTTGTTCACACACCCAACTGTACTATTTAACCAGTCTCACTCTTACTTGAATTCACAGTCATAGAGCTGTGAAGCACGGAAACAGACCCTTCAGTCCAACCCATCCAGATATCCGAAATTAATCTAGCCTTAGTTGCTAGCATATCCCTCTAAATACTTCCTGTTCACGTACGCATCCAGATGCTTTTTAAATGTTATCATTGTACCAGCCTCCACCACTTCTTCTGGCAGCTTATTCCACATACGATCCGCCCTCTATGTAAAAAAGTTGCCCCTTCAGTCCCTTCTTTCCCCTCTCTCCTTAAACCTATACCCTCCAGTTTTGGACTCCCCTACCCTGGGATGATGATCTTGGCTATTTACCCTATCTATGCCCCTCATGATTTCATAAATCTCTAAAAGGTCAACCCTTGGCCTCCAATGCTCCAGGGAAAACAGCCGCAGCCTATTCAGCTTCTCCCTCAAATTCAAACTCTCCAACATCCATGTAAATCTTTTCTGCACCCTTACAAGTTTAACAACACCTTTCCTATAGCAGGGAGACCAGAATTGAACGCAGTGTTCCAAAAGCTGCCTAACTAAGTCCTGTAGAACTGCAACATGACATCCCAATTCCTATACTCAACTCATTGACTAATAAGGGGAGTGTACCAAACACCTTCTTCACTATCCTGCCCACTTGTGACTCCATCTCTGCAAAATATCATCTTGGAATTCTCACAAAATTCCACCTTCCAAACCAAGCAATTAGGAATACACAGTTTAAAAAAAAAGGCTATGCTGAAAAAAAAATCTAGAGAAATGAAGGGCAGCCCTGACACTGCTTTACCCTTTAATGACTAACATCCCCCCCTGCCTTTTGCTCAACACTCCCCCACACAAGTTAAGAAATCCAACGTCTGCCCCATCACCTCAGCCTCCTTTCTTGCCCTCAAGAGTCCCAGCTGCTCCTACCAGGAGGAGCAAAGTTTTCACACGTACAACATGCCTTTCTCAGCTGCTCATGATGCGGTCTCCTTGACTTTGGCCACTCAGTGCTGGTTCACCCCACTACCTTACTGAACACCTCCACTCAGTTTGGAAGTAGTTTGAATCCGACCTTCCACCTGCCTGGCATTTCCATTCTCCTCTCCCAGGTCTCTGTCCCTCAGCCACCCATCATTGTTCCAGTGATGTTTAAAGAAGTGCATCTCTATGACTAAGTGAACTCAAGAGGCACAACACCACATCTTTTGGTTAGGCAACTGACAAACCTCTGGATACAGCAATTTCTGATCAAAACCAATGAATCCCATCTGCTCAGACAGCAGGCAGTAATGGCTTTCTGTTACCATTAACACCTTTTAGGATGCATCTTTCGCTTCTTTATTTTGTTCTCTTATTATACCCTTTTGCCTTGCACCGTCATTCCATTACCTGTGCCCACTACACTATTACAGACTTCCCTCTTAAGTTTCCTCTTCTAACCCACCTTGACTCTACACTTGCTTAATGACCTTTTAAAATAAGTTAGCCTTTTCATACTAATTTTTTCTCCCCTCTCTCTCAAACAATATAACACGATTTCGTGAGTGGGTATTTTCCAGCATTTCCTGCTGTCATCTCTGAAGCTTTCCCAGAAGACTAATTTCCACAAGTATCAACACGAGAGATGAGATAACTACGCCTTTTTTCCTGTAAATGTCAGGTTGCCAGACTGGCTGAGCAGGAATGTGGCAGAATCTGCAAGATAAAAAAGGAGGACGGCAGGAATCTAAACAATATTGCAAAAAAAAAACACCACAGTATCACGGCACCTTGGTTTTCTTTCCTCAATTCCTGCACTTCAGCATTTGCAGACACCTCGAGAGGACTGAGTTGGTCACTCCCAGGCTTCGATCCAAGGGTACCGGATTTGTTGCCATTCTGTTTCTGGCTGCTGGAATTGTAGTACGGAGGGGATCTCGGCTGCTCCCATGGAAATACAGAGGAGGGTGATCCTCGCCCAACAGGACTCTCGGGCACCCGAGTTGGTGTTCCCTCTTGCTGCCACGAAAACGTAGAGGCTCTAATCTGCTGTGGAGCACTTTCCCGGTGACTCTTGTTGCTGCTGAACTGCAACTGTTGAACCTTGGTCAAAGAACATTCAGTGAATGAGCTTGGAAGGCGAGCCCGAGAGTATCTCCTCCATCCCCAAGCTGAAGGCACTGACTCGGAAAAATACGCTAGGCAACAGGAGCTCTGTAATAAATGGTCCCATCACCCATTTTTCACAGAATGAAGGAAAGTGGGAATGTAATCTGTTAGCCTCTCTCCACAACCATCACTCAGCAACGACGTCAAGTTAATCATTTGTGTAGTGCAATCTGGCAGGGGTAAAATAAGAAAATCCTGACCAAACAAAATAAAACTTAATTGTCTTTGATAAGATGTGAGGCCTTGACAGACACATTTGTGCCTCTTTAGACACAGGTGTGGCCACAGAAGACTAGAAACTAGCCAATGCTATTCCTTTGTTCAACAAGGGCAACAGGGATAATCCAGGAAATTGTAGGCCAGCAAGCATTCGGTGATAGGGAAATAATTGGAGAAGATTCTTAGGGACATGATTTACTTGTATCTGGAGAAGTGAATTATTAGGGGTAGCCCACATGGTTTACTGCAGAGGAAGTCTTGTCTCACAAACATGACTGAGTTTTTTGAGGAAATAAAGTGAGAGTAAGGCAGCAGATATTGTCCATATGGACTTTACTAAGGCATTTGATAAGGTTCCGCATCTTCAGGGTGACAGGGATAGGGTAAGGGAGCTGGGATGCTCTTTACAGGGTTGGTGTGGACTCAATGAGCCGAATGGCCTGCTTCCAAACTATTCAGATTCTATGTTAAGACAAAAACGAGTTCCTGTAATTAAAGACGACACTGTAGAAACAATACAATTTCCAATCCAAGTTATCCCACTCCATTGTATCTCAATTCAGCAGCCCACTTACATAGTCACAAACAAGTGATTCTAATTACATTACTGGATGAGGGAAGAGACCAAAGAGGGGAAGACAGCCAGAGAATCCCAGTGGAATTTTTTTTTCTTCAATTTGCACTGCAGACAAATGAACCACTCTCCTCCAAAGATAAGAAAACCTTAAATTTATTTAAAGCCTCCAGTGCAATATCAGATCCAAGATGCTTCACAGAGGGAAGGGGGAATTAGAAGAGGACTTTCAGTTTTGCAGTTGTTCATGCAAGTGGACATCATTGGATTGGCTAACATTTACAGGCTCAGTGGTTAGCACTGCTGCCTCACAGCACCAGAGACCCGGTTTCAATTCAAGCATCAGGCAACTATCTGCATGGGGTTTGCACATTCTCCCCGTGTCTGCGTGGGGTTTCTTCCGGGTGCTCCGGTTGCCTTCCACAGTCCAAAGATATGCAGGTTAGGGTGAATTGGTCATGGGAAATTGTCCTATAGTGTCTAGGGATGTGCAAGTTAGGGTGGATTGGCCATGCTAAATTGTCCACAGTGTTTAGGCACACATAGGCGAGGTGCATTAGTCAGGGAAAATGTAGGGTAATGGGTCTGGGTGGGATACTCTTCAGAGGGGCAGTGTGAACTTGTTGGGCAAAGAGCCTATTTCCACACTGTAGGAATTCTAACGCGTATTTCATTAACGCAAATTCACTGTAACGTGCCTGACAAACTGGGGACACTGTTTCTAAAGTGAACTTTTAATATGTATATTGGGTGTAACATGATTACATCGCCAACACTTTTAAGCGCAGTTTCTAAAACATGATTGTTCTGTAATGCAGGGTTGCACAAGAACGCACCCGTCGCGTTATACAAGAGCTACCTGTATTGCTCATATCCAACTTTTTTGATAAGCAACTTGACGATGTCAAGAGAACTCTTCAAGGTAAAGAAATGCTGCTTAGGACAACAGAAGTGAGGAAGGTAGTTCCAGAGGGGAGGACCAGAAGACTGGAAAATATTTAAGGAAGGTTGCTCACTGCTGCCAAGTGACATGCTTTTTAAATTCTCCAGTCTCTCCCATTCTTACACTGATATCTTTGTGAATTCTCCAATATCTTGTTAGAGAACTGTTAGCATGCCCCAAGATCTGCCCACCAATCACCAAGAAGGGCCCCTATGTCCTCATCAGCCCCCACCATCTCCAAAGCTTCAAACTGAAAACAAATCCAAATCCGTGTCCACGTGTACTGCAACCTCTGATCTGCCTTTTCAGTACAGGGGAAATAAAATACAGCCTGATGCAAACAGGGGATGAACAAACAACATCTGCTACTTAACACCATGATCTTATTTGTCAAACTACTCTACATCTGACTGTGCAATGACGATTCAGTGTCAACCATCCACCAATTCACACCAACCTGCAGTTTCAGAGCTTTCACCTCTGAAACTAGTCGCTTCTTCTCCTCTATCTCCTGGTTATACTTTTCTTGCAGCTCATCCAGTCTTGAACCTAGAAATCAAGGTGCCATAGTAAACATTACTGTTGGTTTTAGCGTTGTGGGAAGCATTTCACGAAGCCCTCAAAAACTGCCACATGGAAGGAGGGGACAACTGATGCATTGGGAACATAATCAAATTCACACCAGTCCATTATTAGTGGGGCAAACATTCCTCAGATTTTCTACTCTTACAGCACTGAGAGAGCACCCTTGCCACACAGGCTTCAGCGCTACAATAGAATTGGCCACCACTTTCACAAGGATCTGCAAGACTCCACATCTCAAGAGCAAGTAAATAAAATGAATATAAAAGGAAACTACTCCTATACTGGTTGATGGTGGTATCAGTTAGAATGTGCCTTTTTAATTCCCAGGATACAAATTTTGACAAGGCACAATAGATTAAGTGCTCCTCCCTCTTGCTTAATCATGAAGGTTACATATTTGGCAGACTAAATCGTTGCAAAACATGTTCCCTGCAATTAAAATAAAACCTCATTTTTAAACAGATCCTCAAAGACCAGAGACTGCAAGTCACATTTACACTAAACAGTTTCCAACAATAGATGCAAACAGTTTTTTCAGGGGTCAGAGAGCCTGCCATTGCACCTAGGGGGAAGTAGAATAGATTAGATTTGATTTGATTAGATTCCCCAGAGTGTGGACAGGCCCTTCGGCCCAACAAGTCCACACCAACCCTCCAAAGAGTAACCCACCCAGACCCATTCCCCTACATTTACCCCTGACTAATCCACCTAACACTACAGACAAGTTAGCATGGTCAATTCAACCTTCACATCTTTGGACTGTGGGAGGAACCGGAGCACCCGGAGGAAACCCACGCAGACATGGGGAGAATATTGCGTTGTGAGGCAGCAGTGCTAGCCATTGAGCCACCGTGCCGCCCTAATGCAAGTCTTATTATTGTAAAGAAAGCATCTGATTCACCAGTAACTGCCAACCTTACCTAATCTGACCTACATGTGACTCCAGACCCATAGCGATGAGTTGGACTCTGAACAGTCAGCCCACTTGATTATGCCCACACCCCTTAATCTAACGTAGCAGCAAATTACTGCAGGTGCTGGAATCTGTAAATATGGGTCCCTCCCAGAAGCCAAATTCAAATCACATCAACATTTAAAAGAAAACTCAAACACATCCAGGGTGGAAGCATCCTCATCATTTGGAATTGTTGCTCTCTCCACAGCTACCAACCAACCTTCTGGCCCCACTACATTTTCAGTTTTTATCACTATGATATGTTTTTCCTGGTCAGATTAACACAATATGCTCCATGATTTTAGAAGGTGTGCAGAAATCAAGCAACTTGTAAACCTACAATAGTGAGTAGGGCAAAGTTTTCTCTATAATGTTTTACTGAGATCTGCCTAGATTAATTTTTTTAAAAATATAAAGCATCGATATTAAATTATCCTAGGGTATCCTATAGCATCAAGACTGCACTATTTTCTAGGTCCATAGATTAAGGGATAAAGGTGGCCTTTAATAGAACAGTGTGCTCTTCCTGTCAGATGTAGGAGATTAGGGAGAGTTTCCATTTTACTGATGATTATGTCTGCTGGAAGTGTGTTTGGTTATGAATCCTATCCAATCGCATGGATCAGGTAGAGCAGTAGTTGAAGGCAATGAGGAATTTACAGGAGCCAGGAGTGGGATGGATGGCAGTTTCAGGAAGGGAGGTAAACCAGTCATGTAAATGGGTTACCTCTAGGAAAAGTAGGAGAGGTAAGCAGGAGTGTCCTCCATTATCCCCATCTCAAACAAGTATACTATTTTGGAAAATGTAGGGGGTAATGAACCCTCAAGGGAATGTAGCACTGATAGCCATGTTTCTGGTAACAAGACAGGCTCTATTGTAATGAGGGCGTGTCGTGTTCCAAGCAATTGATTGTATAGGGGATTGTGATAGGGCACAGACAGATGTTTTTGCAGCCAACAGCAAGACATCAGAATGGCACATTGATCCCTGGTGCTAGGGTCCAGGAAATCTTTGGGAGGGTGCAGAATATTCTCAAAAGGGGCGAGTGACCAGCAAGAGGTTGTTGTACGTGTTGGCACCAATGACACAAGAAGGGGAAGGGACAAGGTTCTGAGGAGAAATTAGGCAGATTAAAAAGTAGGTCCTTGAGGGTAGGAATATCTGAAATACTCCTGGTGTCATGTGCTAGTCAGACTAGCAAAAGTATCATAGAGCAGATGAATGGCTGAGATGCTGGTGTACAGGGACAAGGGCAGGGGGAACACCCAAAGTGACAACAAGAAAAGAGATTAGTCCGAGGTTAGTACAGTTGAAAAGATGAGCAAGTCAAAGCAGGCAAGAGAAAGGCAGAGAACGAGGTAAGATTGATATATTAAACTGCATTTATTTCAATGCAACAGGCCTGACAGGTACAGCAGATGAACTCAGGGCATAGTTGGGAACACGGGACTGGGATATCACAGTTATTACAAAACAGTGGCTCAGGGCAGGGCAGGACTGACAACTTAAATGTTCCAGGGTATCGATGCTATTGGAAGGATAGAAAGGGGGAGGCAAGAGGGGTCCATTGGAAGGTGTCTAACATGGTGCCATTATTTAAGAAAGGAAGCAAAGAAAAGTCAGGGAGCGAGAGACCAGTGAGCCTGACATCAGTGGTAGATAGATTGTGGGAGGGGATTCGGAGGGAAAAAGATGTCCATGTATTTGCAAAGGCAAGGGCTGATTAGGGATAGTCGACATGGCTTTGTGTGGGAGAAATCATGGCTCACTAACTTGATTTGAGTTTTTTGAAGAAGTGACAAGGACGATCGAAGAAGGCACAGTGGTCACCTTAAAGACAAACCCAGTAGTGGTTCACCCGTCTTTGCTGAACTCCCAATCAAATGAAAGAGAACCGGATATAGGAGAAAGTTAAGTGAGAATTTTCATAAATGAGCTACACCACTTCTCCAAAAAGGAACAAGTAAAATCAGAACGTTTACAGTACAGGAGATGGCCATTCAGCCCACTGTGTCTGTATCGGCTCTTGCAAGAACTACTCAGCCAGTCCCCACTCTCCTGCCTTTTCACTGCCGTCTTGAACACTTCTCTTCAGATAAATTGTCCAATTCCTTTCTGAAAGTTGACGCCCCCATCTCTTACCTATGCCTGGCATGTCAAGATCAACGCAGAAATGTTTAAAGTACTCCCAGTCAGGTTTGCTGGTCTGCAGCTAAGTAACTCACCCTCATTAGGCCTGCTGAGCGTGGAACACCCAGGATAGATCTTAGCTGGAGTTAGGTGGAGCTGGCATTCTGTTGGTGTTGAGGCCCTTTGACTTCGCTCAAGCTCTGCTTCTAGCCTGAAAGCATTCCATGGTTTTACTTTGTATTAAAAAGT
Source organism: Hemiscyllium ocellatum (assembly GCF_020745735.1). Taxonomy (NCBI): domain Eukaryota; kingdom Metazoa; phylum Chordata; class Chondrichthyes; order Orectolobiformes; family Hemiscylliidae; genus Hemiscyllium; species Hemiscyllium ocellatum. Next base: position 7,152,772 of record NC_083446.1, read on the forward strand.
TCTTTTTAAACCCTTAAAATCATTATTGCCAAGAGATGAAGACGCAAAGGCCCTTGGTGCAAGGATGCACCATCAAGCTTGGAAAGAGTAGTGAAGGGAAGTTAGGAAGGTGATTAGGTTAACACCTAACTTTGGTTTCAGAAACCTGTAAAGCGTAGCAGTCAGAAGCAGCTGAGAGGAGTGAGCAATCTAACAGTTCCTGCAGTCTTGGCAGTGAAGGAGTTAAGAGTAAGTGACAACACAGACATCCCACAAATGTTTGCGCATGAGAAGGAAAAAAAAAGTAGCAGCACAGTCTGAGAGTGAGAGAGAGAGAGAGAAAGAAATCGCAGATTGGAAAGAGAAAAGAAAAACAGAAGCTTTCATCCATGACAAGACATTTTCATATAAATCAACAGCACAATTACAAATGAACATTATAACAGCTGAGACCCAGATAATGAATCACAAAACATCAGCACATTCCATACCCGCTCACATTAGACTTTGATTCATAGCTCTGTACAAAGGCTGCAGATGTTTACACACCATTTAAAGGCCTAGCAACATTCACATCACCTGGACTGAAATGTTTCAGCTGTCCTCAATTTCCACTTTTACCCAACTGATCCAAAGGAATAACATAGGCTGCGGTGAAAGTAAAGGTAATTGAGACAGTGATAGGGTTTGAGATTGATAAGCACGAGATACTGGACTGACTGTCTGTACTTAAATGCGGAAATATGCAGGCACTGGCTGTAAGGTTATAATCTTCCTTAGATTTGGGGTGGACCCCTGTGGTGCAGCGTTAGTGCCACTACCTCAGAGCCAGCAGGCTGAGGTTCAAGCTCTACCTGCTCCAGACGTGTGCAATAACATAAAAGCAAATCTAGTGCGGATGCTGGAAATCAGAAACAAAAGCAGAAGTTGCTGGAAAAACTCAGCAGGACTGGCAACATTTGTGGAGAGAAATTAAGAGTTAAAATTTCGGGTCCAGTGACCTTTTGTCAGACCAACACGAAGAACAGCAACTACAAGCCAATCAATTTAACACAGATGGTAAGAAACAACAGCTAGAGATGAAAGTCAGACAAATGAAGGTTAATTTAGCATGGAATTGTGTTTTATCAAACAAAATAGAAAATTGTGCTCAGTTTCTTTGCTGGTTTTTGGAAGAAGCAGTGCTAAAGGCAATGTTATTATTGTGATGTACACAATATTATTATTATGATGGACTTCCAAATGGCAGTTGATAATGTCATACAACAGACTTGTGGGCAAAAAGGTACAAATCATGAAATAGGGACAATAGCAACATGGATACAAATTAGCTGACTAATACAAACCAAAGAGCAATGGTCAAGTTAATTTTTTTCCAGGCTTAGGAAAGGTTTGAAGAGGATTTCCATAGGGGTCAGTACTGGAGGTCATTTTTTTTCTGATCTATAATAAATGTCCAAGACCTTAGCGTATAAAGGAATATGTCAATATTTGCGAATGAAACAAAACTTGGAAGCATTTGCAAACTGTGAGAAGCAAAATGACAGACAAATGGAGGAATGGGCAGACAAACAGCAGATGAAGTTTAGTGGTGAGAAATGTGAAAGGTTTCACTGTCTAAGGAAGAACATGGAGGCAAAGCACAAAACGAATTATACAACTCTAAAAGGTAAGGCAAGAGAAGGACCAATGGTGGATAAGTGTGAGAGTAACTGAAGGTGTCTGGACAGGTTCAGAGCACGGTTAATCAAGTATGGAGAACTCAAGGCTTTGTAATTTAAGGCATAAAGTACAAAAGCAAGGAGGTCACGATGAACTTGTACCAGGCACTTGCTTGACCTCAGCTGGAGGATTGTGTCAAGATCTGGGCACCTCATTTTAGAAAGCATGTGAAGGCATAGGAGGGAGTGCAAAATAGACACGCAAGAGTGGTTCCCAGCATCAGAGATTTAGAGTAATAGAGAAATAAAGCACAGATTCTTTGGTCCAAATCATCCATTCCAACCAGATATTCTACATTAATCTAGTTCTATTTGCCAGCATCTCACCAATATTCCTGCAAACCTTTTTTGTTCATATACCCATCCGGATGCCTTTTACATGTTGTAATTGTACTAGTCTCCTCCACCAGTTCATTCCATACATGCACCACATGAAAAAATTGCACCTCAGATCCCTTTAAAATCTTTCCACACTCACCTTAAACCTATGCCCTATAGTTTTGGACTCCCTTATCCTGGGAAAAAGACCTTGGACATTCACTCTATCCATGACCCTCATGATTCTGTAAACCTCTATAAAGTCGCCACTCAGCTTCCAATACTCTAGGGTAAACAGCTCCAGCCTCTACCCATAGCTCAAACCCTCAAACCCTGGCAACGTCCTTGTAAATTATTTTGGAATCCTTTCGAGTTTTACAACATCTTTCCTATAGCAGGGAGACAAGAATTGCATGCAGTATTCCAAAAGTGGCCTAACCAATGTCTTATACCATGTCAATGCACAGTGTGCCTTAGTTTTGGTGGAAGTGAATGTTTGTGGATGTGGTGCCAACATCAAGCAAGCTGCTCTGCCCTTTAGAGTCAAGCTTCGAGCACTGTTTGAGCTGCACGCATCCAGGCAAGTGGGGAGCATTCCAGCACACACCTGATCTATGCCTTATAGATGGCTTTGTAGAGTCAGCAGGAGTGCTTCACTGAAAAATTCCTGGCCTCTGGCCTAGTCTTGTAGACACAGTATTTGTATGGCTAGTCCAGTTCAGTTGCTGGTCAACGTTAACATCTACGATATGGACAGCGGAGGTTTCAGAGAATTGGTAATGTCATTAAAAGCTATACAGGTATTGAAAAGGAGTCTGAACAGAGTAGACAGGGAGATACTGTTCTATTCGCAAAAGCATACAGAAAGGGGTCAAGGTTTTAAAAGTAACTGGACAAAGAAACATTTTCACAGAGCAGTTAAGGTCCTAATGCAGAGCCCAAGAGTAGAGTGGAGGCAGGTTCAATCAAGCCATTCGAAGAGAATGTGTTTGTTATTTCAAAAGTAATGATGTGCAAGGTTATGGGGAGAGGTGGGAGAATTGCTGATTTGTACAGATAAGATTATGAACTATTGCGGAGTTATAGCTCTCCGATAAACAATACAGCAAACAAAGCTGGCACAAGCCTGGACAATACCTTTTTAGTTCTTGCTCCAGGTTGTCTATCTGTTTCTTTGCTGCCAGCAGCTGCCCCTCCAGACTGCATACCAGGGCCTCCTTTACCTGAATCTCGTGGCATAGTCTCTGCTGTGCCTTCTCTAGACTGTTGCGTGCCTCTGTCAGACCCTGTGTGTCTCTCTTCAATGCCACATTCTCATTCCGTTCATCTTCAAGCTTAAAAACAATAAAGATTCGCATCAAAATTAGCATACAGGTAATGTACCTGGAATGGTGAGGTACATGTAAGAAGATTTCCACTCTGAAATGCTCAGTCTCTATCTCTCCTCTGTACAACTGCTACTTAAAACCAATTGCTGAGAAAACATTCGGTCACCCCCCTGAAGAATTTGTTCTTTTGCTCAGTTAAAAAATCACAACACCAGGTTATAGTCCAACAGGTTTACTTGGAAGCACTAGCTTTCAGAGTACTGCTCCTTCATTAGGTGGTTGTGGAGTATAAAATCGTAGGACACAGAACTTTAAACATTTGCTATGAGTGTGATGTAACTGAAATTACATATTGAAAAAGACCTCAATTGCTTGCCAAGTCTCTCATCTTTTAGAATGAGCATGCTGGTTTCAGTTCTTTCATATGTTAATTCCAGAACTTTCTTAAAGTTACATTCTCAAGTGAACTTTAACGATATGTGCCATGTTGGCCCAGATAATGCACTGAAGGTGTGAGGTGCCCTGTGTGAGGTTGTCTGTGCCCCAAAGTTCAGACAGATTCTAATCTAAGAAAAAGGACTTACATGGATTCATGCAGTTTTTGAGCAAACTAAAATGTAATTCTGCAAGTACAAATTCACTCCACAACCTGCGTGTGTGTGTGTGTGTGTGTGCGTGTGTGTGTTTTGATGAGGTGTTAACTTTTGCCTTTTCTTACTGTTTAGAGATGCTATACAAACTCAAGCTTCTGCTGCACTTTCCAATGAGAATCCACATAAACACCATTTGAGTGTTGAGTTGAGGGGTGACCTTACAGAGGTTTGTAAAATCATGAGGGGCATGGATAGGGCAAAGGTTTTTTTTTCCCAGGGTAGTGGAGCCCAAAACTAGAGGGCATAGGTTTAACACGAGAGGGGAAAGATATAAAAGGGATCTTAGGGGCAACTTTTTCACACAGAGGGTGGTATGTGTACAGAACAAGCTGCCAGAGGAAGCGGTGGAAGATGGTACAATGATAACCTTTAAAAAGGCATCTGGATGGGTAAATGAATAGGAAGGGTTTGCAGGGTCATGGGCCAAATGGGACTAGATTAATTTAGAATATCTGGTCGGCATGAGTTGGACCAAACGCCTGTTTCCGTGCTGTACAATTCTAAGTTCAGGTTCTTGAAAACAATTCTTCAAGCATTGTAATGTACACAGAAGAGGCTTTATTTGTGAGAGATCATTGAAGAGACCGGCTTTCAAAGCTTTTCACTTTGTACTCATGAAGATAACTGCAAGAATGCCAAAGTTCAAACAATCGCAACAGTTTATACTCAAAAACGGCATGACTGAATCAGTCAACTTGCCAACTATCCGTTTGAAATTTTGGCATTCTTGTGTTAGTCCTGATGATTGCATATGAAAGCATCAGCCAAGTGTCTCACTCTTCAGCAGAATTCAGTTAAGAGATATGGGAGCCTTGTGTATTTAGGAGGAATAGGTGACCTTGGACCCAAGATTCCCAAACAGACGTATTAATTGTTGGAAACTAATCAACATGATTGGTCACCATTTATGTCATTGCTGTACATGGATCCTGAATGGTGGAAGGTGATGAAAAGGTTGGTAGCCTTACATCTGCTAAGGAGATACATGAAAGCAGTCGACCACAGTGGGGGCCCATCTGTTCAGAAGAACTGGGGACATCTGTTCTTAGGGCTGGTGTAAATAAGGTGATAATGTTTGTTCACTTACAGAATGTATGGCAGTACTTCCTTCTGATGCCAGAGGCTGGAAGCGGGCATATTTCACTGTGGGATGACTGATAACGGAGTCTCTGGTTTATATCAAAGACTCTTAACAAAACTCATTCTCAATAGGAAAAGAACTTGTAATTTAATAAGCTGAGTGGAATATGCATGTAATAGAACAATCCTGACACATTTTCTTGTATACCACACTGAGTAGGTTTGAATTTATGAAGCTCAGCTCCCTAATCTTGATTGTTCTAGAATGTGAATGTCTCATTACCCTTACAGAGGCTGAAAGTTGGAAGATGTTTATAGGTGAGTGAGAGAGAAGGAAAAAATTCTTCTGTAAATTACATTCACTGATCGAAGGGTTCGGTTCAAGAGACACAGAGCTAGAGCGCGAGTCAGCAAGACAGAGAGACAGACAGGACAGAAGCTGGTGGAAAGATTAAAGCTTTATGGTCTGATTTGAGTGAACGCTGGCTTGTCATGGATTGAAAGTGTGTATTGTTCCTTGGAGCTCAAGATCCAGGAATGTTTTGAATTTAAGTTGAATTTTGGGAATCTACGATAATTTTAAAAGAAACAGTCATTTTGTTGGTCAATGATACTGGACATGTTAGCTGAGCAGGGCGACCCCATGACCTTTTTCACATACTTTCGACTAGTCTCTCATTATGATGTACGAGCCAAACCAATTGATCATTTGGCCTGGCTGGATCAAGGTTTCCCACTTTGATGTGCATGGAACTTAACTAGTCAAGCGTACACAGACCTGTCGATGAGTTTCTCTTCCACTGCATACTTTTGCCATTTTATTGCTGCTTATCTGATTAAGGACATGTGGTGTTTTTGTAATTTTAATACCAAATTCTGTGTAAAGACAGCAGCAATAAGGGAGCTGCCTGAGAGAGCTCTGAGGGGGTAACAGCTGGCACTGCTCCTCTGCTAAAGGTTTTAGAACCTTAGCTCAAGCCTGACTTGTAGGAATCTATGTTATCGTGTAACGTCGATGCCATTGGTGAATAAAGGTAATAATTTAAACTAAACTGTCTGCAAAAGTTTTATATTCCAGACCACCACAGAGTACGATCTTCAGGATGAACCAAGAGAGGTTACAGGTAGAGAGTCCATCAAGGATTAGATTACTTAAAGTGTGGAAACAGGCCCTTTAAACCAACAAGTCCACACCAACCCTCTGAACAGCAACCCACCCAGACCCATTCCCGTACATTTACCCCGTGACCCAACACCACGGGCAATTTAACATGGCCAATTCACCTAACCTGCACATCTTTGGACTGTGGGAAAAAAACCAGAGCACCCGGAGGAAACCCACAGAGACACGGGGAGAACGTGCAAACTCCATACAAACAGTTGCCCGAGGCGGGAATTGAACCTGGGTCTCTGGCGCCGTGAGGCAGCAGTGCTAACCACTGTGTCACTGTGCCGTCCCTGAGCCAACTCGAATAGGTACTTTATTAATGAACCATATGAACATGGACCACACCTCAATTTTTATTTGCTCTCATATCTAGCAGAGGTGCAGTGCTTTTCACAGCTCACCAAAATTTAGAAGTAAGACCATTTAAGAGGGAATCCACCTTTTGGTTGTGTTTCCGGAATGCATCTTCTAAACTGTCCAATTGAAGCTGCTTTTGTTGTCGCTCCTTCTTCAGTTTCTCCAGCTGGGTCTCGTATTCGGATATTTTCTGCAGAGCTTTGCTGGAGAGTTCGGATTTCCATTCCTCCACTGCCCAGCTCATGATAACTACAATGCAACATTGGTCGATGATCAGGCCATGAAGAAAGCAAAGTTGATACGTCAGAAAACAAATATACACTAGCAGCCCAAGAGGAGATGACAGCTGTTTCAGAAAGAATAAGAGCATGCTGAGAGCGTAACGCTTGCTCTCAAGCACTTTCACATATTGCTCACCTTTCCTTCCACTTTCATCGTCTCTCCCAAGCTCAATGCTGGACAAGTTGTAATACTGGCAGCTCTAATCACCATGGCCATTCTCCACACTTCGTACTTACAATTATTATATCTGATCACAAATGGCTTCACCCACAGGGCTCAATCGCTTCTTGTTGGAGCGGCTATAACGTTTTACGAACACAAAGAGTTTTCATTTCACCTCACCACCCTCTTATCCCAACTGGTGGAGATAATGGACAAGTCAGATCCTAGAATGGAACCTGGCTTGGTAAAATTATGACAAATTCAGAGAATGCTGGAGAAACTCAACAGGTCTGGCACCACAGAGAGAAACAGAGTTAGCATTTCAAGTATCCGGTATGACTCTTCTTCGGCACTAGGTTTTTCAGAGCCAGTAGCAGGTTTCCAAGGTTCAAATAGTTTACAGACCATTCAGAATTCACAAACCACGAAACCTTAAATAAATAGGCAGGAATAGGGAGGCTTAGGACGAAAGCAAACAGCCTTCTTGGCAATGTTTTTAAAATAAAAAGAAAGTTTGCGTGCATACAGGAAACACTGCATGATTCACTTGAACTTTGATACATTTCTGTTAAAAATATTCTCGCATCACAAGGTTTTGTCCGGGCCAACTTCTTTTGGGTTTGGAATGAATATATCTAGTATCAGTTTTGTTCCACCAAATATTTATTATTTTTATAAATTGCGTTGCACATGGTAACAGTCCGGTCTCCAAGCCAGAAAACTTCTGGTTCAAGTCCCAGTCCAGAGATTCAACCACAAAAAAAACTAGGCTGACACTCCCTTTGCGTAATAAGGGAACATTGCACTTTTAGAATGCATTGTTTTGAAGAAGATCTTGATGTGAAATCTGGCCTTTCAAGTGGCTGGAAAAGATCCTGCCGCACTATTTCAGAGATGGATAGGAACTTTCTCCACAAATGTGCAACTCGATTTTTAGTCATCAACGAACTTCACGACAAAATCTAGCCACTGTTACAGTATTGCTTTGTGAGACCTTGTTGTTATTTGCCAACTGGCTACCATATTTCTCCCATCGAAATAGCATCAAACTAACACTTATCACAAATCGCTTTGGGATGTTTTACAGGAAGGATCTTTGGATAGCCACCAGAGGAATGACTTTCAAACAGAATACAAACAAAAGCTCAGGATCTTCCAACAGATTAGTAACACCCGAACCTGAAAGGACTGTGCCGACACTCGAAAAACAAGGGAAATTAAGGGGTTAACTAAAATGAATGATCAAAACCAAAATAAACATTTACTGATATTCTTCCCAGATTCATTTTTTTTTAAAACAAGTCTCACTCATAGACACAAGGTAGATGCCGACAATGTTACAAAATTTAAAAGACATTTGAATTTTACATGGGGTCAGCAGTGTTTTCCTTTTTTTTAAATCTTTCTGCGCAGTCTGTGCATGCAGCTCAGTGGGAATATTGGCCATTAAATACATTGAAGGCTGAGACAGATTTTTTAAGTGTGGTTGAGGATTATCAGATCAGGCATGTTCCCATTGAATGATGGGTTAAACACAAGCAGATGAACGGCCTACTTCAGCAAGAAGATGGGGTACTGGGCTAATGATCGGATACTTGGTCGTGAGGATGAGCAGAGGGATCTTGGTGTTCATGTACACAGATCTCAAGAAGGCATATGGTGCACTGGCTTTTATTGGTAGAGGAATTGAGTTCCGGAGTCCTGAGACTCTGGTGCGGCCGCATCTGGAGTATTGTGTGCAGTTTTGGTCGCCATACTATAGGAAGGATATGGAGGCACTGGAACGTGTGCAGAGGAGGTTTACCAGGATGTTGCCTGGCATGGTAGGAAGATCGTATGAGGAAAGGCTGAGGCCATTGGGGCTGTTTTCATTGGAGAAAAGAAGGTTTAGGGCTGACTTGATAGAGGTGTACAAGATGATTAGGGGTTTAGATAGGGTTGACCATGAGAACCTTTTTCCATGTATGGAGTCAGCTATTACGAGGGGGCATAGCTTTAAATTAAGGGGTGGTAGGTATAGAACAGATGTTAGGGGTAGATTCTTTACTCAGCGAGTCGTGAGTTCATGGAATGCCCTGCCAGTAACAGTGGTGGACTCTCCCTCTTTATGGACATTTAAACGGGCATTGGATAGGCATATGGAGAATAGTGGGCTAGTGAAGGTTCGGTGGGCTTGAGTCAGCGCAACATCGAGGGCCAAAGGGCCTGTACTGCGCTGTATTTTTCTATCTTCGATGTTCTATTAACTCGCAGATGGAGTTTCTCAATCAAGTGGAAGACAGGAAAACAAAATTGATGATTATCAGTTCAGGCACAAACCCAATGAATTTGCGGCAAAAAGAAATGGGCTGTAGGGGCTGCATGGTGGCTCAGTGGTTCGCACTGCTGCCTCAACAATGCCAGGGACCCAGGTTTGAATGGAGTTTGCACATTCTCCCCGTATCAGCATGGGTTTCCTCCGGGTACTCCGGTTTGTGAATTGGCTATGCTAAATTGCATAGTGTTCAGGGACGTGCTATTCAGGCATAAATGTAGAGTAATAGGGTAGGGGAATGGGTCTGGGAGTCATAGTGATGGACAGCACAGAAACAAACCCTTTGGTCCAACTCATCCATGCCAAAAATGCCTCCGAGCAGAGCGCTTTAGGGAACATCTCCAGGAGTTGCTCCCGATGCGGTCTCCTCTACATTGGGGAGACTGGACGCCTCCTAGCAGAGCGCTTTAGGGAACATCTCTGGGACACCCGCACCAATCAACCACACTGCCCCGTGGCCCAACATTTCAACTCCCCCTCCCACTCTGCCGAGGACATGGAGGTCCTGGGTCTCCTTCACCAGCAGACGCCTGGAGGAAGAACGCCTCATCTTCCGCCTCGGAACACTTCAACCCCAGGGCATCAATGTGGACTTCAACAGTTTCCTCATTTCTCCTTCCCCCACCTCACCCTAGTTCCAGCTCAGCACTATCCCCATGACTTGTCCGGACTTGTCCTACCTGCCTATTTCCTTTTCCACCTATCCACTCCACCCTCTCCTCCCTGACCTATCACCTTCATCCCCTCCCCCACTCATCTATTGTACTCTGTGCTACTTTCTCCCCACCCCCACCCTCCTCTAGCTTATCTCTCCACTCTTCAGGCTCTCTGCCTTTATTCCTGATGAAGGGCTTTTGCCCGAAACGTCAATTTCACTGCTCCTTGGATGCTGCCTGAACTGCTGTGCTCTTCTAGCACCACTAATCCAGAACCAGATATCCTAACCTAATGTAGTTGCATTTGCCAGCACTTGGCTCATATCGCTCTAAACCCTTCCTATTTATATACCCAGAATTGCTCTTTGCAAGGTCAGTACAGACTTGTTGAGTCAAATTGTGCAGGTCAGGTGAATTGGCTATTCTAAATTGCCCATAGTGTTAAGTGGGCAAAAGTGAGGACTACAGATGCTGGAAACCAGAGTTTAGAGTAGAGTGGTGCTGGAAAAGCACAGCAGGTCAGGCAGCATCCGAGGAGCAGGAAAATCGATGTTTCAGGCTAAAGCCCTTCATAAGGAATGGAGGCAGGGCCATGGGTTGAGGAGGTTGATTGGTGCAGGGGTCCTGGAGATGTTCCCTAAAGCGCTCTGCGAGGAGGAATCCAGTCGCCCCAATGTAGAGGAGACCACATCGGGAACAACGAATACAATAAGTGACATTGGTGGATGTGCAGGTGAAACTTTGATGGATGTGGAAGGCTCCTTTGGGGCCTTAGATGGAGGTAAGGATGCAAGATTTGCAATTCCTGCGGTGGCAGAGGAGGGTACCTGGACAGGTGGGTGGGTTGTTGGGGAGCGTGGACCTGAACAGGTTGTCACGGAGGGAACGGTCTTTACGGAAGGTGGAGGGGAGGGAAGTATATCCCTGGTGGTGGGGTCCATTTGGAGATGGTGGAAATATCAGCAGGTATGTGGTTTATGTGAAATTTGGTAGGGTGAAAAGTGAGGACCAGGGGAGTGTTGTCCTTGTTACGGTTGGAGGGGTGAGGTCTGAGGATGAAGGTGCAGGATGTGAATGAGATGCATTGGAGGGCATCGTTAACCATGTGAGAAGGGAAATTGCCGTCTCTAAAGAAGGAGGCCATCTGGTGTGTTCTGTGGTGGAGATGGTCCTCCTGGGAGCAGATACAGCAGAGGCGGATGAATTGGGAATACGGGATAGCATTTTTGCAGGAGGTAGGGTGGGAAGAAGTGCAATTCAGGCAGCTGTGGGAGTCAGTGGGTTTGTAAGTGCCTTAGTCAGGGGTAAATACAGAGTATGGGGAATGGGTCTGGGTGGGTTACTCTTCAAAGGGTCAGTGTGGACTTGTCAGGCCAATGGGCCTGTTTTGACACTGTAGGATCTCTAAACTTAAAAAAAATGGCCTGTTTCCACACTGCCAGGATTCTATGATTCAATGAAAACAGAAAATGCTAGATAAACTCAGCAGATCTGGCAATGTCTGATGAAGGGCTTTTACCCGAAACGTCGATTTTCCTGCTCCTTGGATGCTGCCTGAACTGCTGTGCTTTTCCAGCACCACTCTAATCCAGAATCTGGTTTCCAGCATCTGCATTGTTTTTACCCAGTGTCTCTGGAGAGAAAGCAAGAGGTCAGGGCTTTTTCCCCTGGAGGACCACCAGACCGAAGCATTAAGCCTGCTTTCTTCTCCACGGGTGCTGCCAAACCTGCTGAGTTTCGCCAGCAACTTCTGCCTCTCTTTCGGATTTCCAGCAGCGCAGTGCTTTATGCTGGGCTTAGCATCCCCTTGAACTGTGCAGCAAATGTGAGGGCTGCAGATGCTGGAAACCAGAGTTTGGATCAGAGTGGTGCTGGAAAAGCACAGCAGGTCAGGCAGCAGCAGTCTCAATGGGCTGAACGGCCGTAGGTCTGATCACATTCTGGTGGGGTGGAGTGGAATCAGGGCCGTGCTCTGTTTATTTTTTTTCTTCCCTTTGCATACACTCCTGCAGCTTTTGCTCAAGTAGATTCAACACCAGGATCCCTGTGGAGCAGAACCAACACTCCCAACCACGTTAGGGTTTGCACAACTCAACCAAACCTGCCCCTCCCGGGGGAGGAATGGGGACCCACGTGGCGTTGTCAACCGGTTTGATTGACAGCCAGGAAGCCAGCAACCAATCGAACGGCGCCTCCTCCGCCCCGGCGACCAATCACAGGCGCAGCCCAAACCATCACGTTAGGTCGACACCCATGCCCGAAGTGCGCGTGACAATAAAAAACACGTTGGCCCTTCCCCCCCTCCCCCAACCACGTCTATTTATTGTTTATTAAACACATTCTGAGAATTCTTAACTTGATTTGTTGCAGATATTCATTTACGGAAGAGAGAAAGAAAAATCAAACGTTTAAACTTCGCAGAGGGACGCTTTAAACGGAGATATTTTTATTTACACGTCAACACAAACAAAAATAGAAAAATGAAATTTCCAGGCTTACCGAAGAAATGTGTGTCTTTCCAGTCTGGTTGTTTTTTGACAGAATTGGGGATTCAAACGTTTATTTTTATCTCAACGAACACCGTCTCCCCTCCGGCAGCAACTCGGACCCGTTTTGATTTTTCTCGCTCGCGCCCCCTCCTGCCGCCGCGCGCTGATTGGATGACGTCACGCACACCTCGCCCCGCCCCCCCACCGAACCGTGACAGCCGCCCCGCCCCGCCCATCGCACGGGCGGTCCTCAGGCTCTAGGTCGGTGATTGGTCAGGGGCTACCCACACACCACACACCCCCCCGCCCTCTCAGGGCACGAAGCCATGAGAGCCCCGCCCCCTCCCCGAAATGTCGGGCGCGGGATTGGACAGCGTCACCTCCCAGCCCCGCCTTCCATGAATTCCCTGACGTTGATTGGATAACGGCGTCGCTTAAAAGGGGCATCGTGTGACAGGACGTCGTTGATTGGATGATGGTGTCTCCAAGCCCTGTATCTCTTGCCAGAGCGCCGTTGAGTGGACAACCATACAGCAAACCACGCCCCCCATGAACTTGAAAGCTTATTGGACGAAGTCTGCCGTTAAGCCACACCCCTTCTTGGTGATTGGTTAAGATTGCTACACTGACCTTTTTCCACACATCCCTATAATAAGTGGCTCCAAATGGCAACAGCCTCTTCCAGGAAATCATTAAGAGTTAACCCCTTGAGTAATGAATACACCATCTGTTTGATGTGTTGTTTTTGGCTCGTCCAAACGGCACAAATAAATATGTTTCGAGAGCAAAGCAAAAGGACGGGTATATGAATAGGAAGGGTTTGGAGGGATATGGGCTGGGTGCTGGCAGGTGGGAACCAGATTGGATTAGGCTGGACGAGTTGGACTGAAGGGTCTGTTTCACTATGACTCTATGGTTTCGTTTTTTATTGGAGTGGCAAACACTTCCCTCACCTCCCTGCCAACTCCCACACCAGCCTCTTCTCCCTGGCCCCCAGGCGACTGCCCAGGGTCAGGCAATTCCACTGGGTGGGGCATCACCCACAGCCTTTGCAGCTTGAGGGGAGAAAATGGGTAGGACCAGGCTACTTTATCGCACGTCAAACCCCAACCACTTAAACTGCACTGAAAACAACAAGCGCTGGAGATCACTGCAGGTTAAGCGGCATCCAAGGAGAAAGAACAAGCAAGTCTGAGAAGTGTCATCGAGAAAATTGCTCTCTCTCTGCCTGACCCGCTGTGATGTCTGGCATTTACTGCTTCCAGCATCTGCAGTAATTTGCTCCTGCAAAGTTCCCTTTATAATGCCCTCTGCAAACATCCTCAGCTAAATAGCTGCACCCATCCATCTCCCCTAGAGTCATAGAATTACACATCGAAGCTAGTCATCAAGCACGTATTGAATGTCATATCCCAGAATTGGACTCGTAGCCTTGCATGCTAGGACATTTTCCTCAGTTTTGTAGAAAACAGAGTTCTTAAATGTCTCTTCAATCAATGTCTACAGTGACCATCAAGCACCTCTCCATTCTAAACTCATTTTCCAGCACGGTGTTATACAGCATGGAAACAGACCCTTCAGTCCAACCATAATTCCAAACAAAACTAGCCCCATCTACCTGCACTTAGACCATAGCCCTTCAAACAATTCTTAATCATGTACTTATCTATTTCTGTACCTGCATCGACCACTTCCTCAGGAAGTCCATTTTCCACACACACCATTCTCTGTGTAAAAAAGTTGCCTGTGTCCTTTTTAAAACATTCTCCTCTCATCTTAAAAATATTCCCCCATGTCTTGACATCCCCAACCCTAGGGAAAAGACACCTGCCATTGACCTTATCCATACCCCTCATGATTTTATAAACCTCTATCAAGGTCACCCCTCAACCCACTACACTCGAATAGGGGGAAAAAATGTCCCAGCCTGTGCAGCCTCTCCTTATAACTGAAGCCCAACATCCTGGTAAATGTTTTTTAAACCATCTCTACTTCTAGGAGGCCACTCGGCCCATTGAATTAGCACCAACCCTCTGAAGAGCATCCCACCTTGACCCAAACCCCGAAACTACCCCTGTACCCCTGCATTTTCCAAGGCTAATCCACCAAGTCTGCACATCCCTGGACACTATGGGGCAAATTAGCACAGTTGATCCATCCTAACCTGCACATTTTTGGACTGTGGGAGGAAACTGGAGCACTGGGAGGAATCCCTACACAGGAAGAATGTGCAAACTCCACACACAGTTGCCCAGGAGTGGAATCGTATGCAGGTGCCTGATGCTGTAAGGCAGCGGTGATAACCACTGTGCCACCCATATGGAGGTCCCAGGTTAATAGCTCAAATGTACCCACTCAAAAGTGGCTGAAACAAATCAAATGAGCATGAACTGAAGTCTCAAGAGAGCAAAGAGAGTTGAGATTAAGGACAAGAAAGCTGCTAAAGCAGATGGAAACAATTGCTTGGATTTCTGGAGAAGGGAGGAATTCAGAAATGTGTTGTAGGATTAGTACGGCACTTCTCTTACTGGCACTAAATCAACTGGAGTTATTCAATTTAATACCATCCTCCTTATCCTTTCCTTTTCGGAGGTGATAACCAGTACCCTTTCAATTGATTTGTAGTCCCTGTTTCAATAAGCAGTTGTGGCAAAGCACTCCCCATTATCTCAAGGATCAGAAAGCAATTGATGGCCTGTAAACAGCTTTAGAACATCGTGTTGTTTTCACATCTGAGATACAGCACAACTGCCTCAACCTGGCTCCAACTTGCTCCCCTCTACTGTACCTGCCATCCTACAAACTTTATGCCTCCCTATTCAGATTACCCACGGAGTTAATCAGCCTGGTAAGATTATAATCACTGGATAGTGCCCGTTAAGAACTGAATTGGTAGATTAAGGCATTTCTTATTCCCTGCAAATTGAGGCTCCTTTTGTTCCAGAAGCTGTGGTGACTCATTGTCATGGGATATATGAACAGTGCCTGGCTTCACTTCATCCCAGTACCTGACGGAGTGAGATTTAAGTGTAAACATGGCAAGTGGTGTGGGCCAGTGTAACACCAAAACCGAAAATAAAATTCAAAATTCCAAGTACCACAAAAGTTTCATATCCTCAACATAACTCTGCCTTTGAACCTAACTTCTTGCTAGAAAAGGACCATGATCTGATCCCATGACTTTCCACAAATATTTTCCAACCATACAAACAGCATTTAAACAACAGAGTCAGAGATGTACAGAACGGAAACACCTTTCGGTCCAACTCATTCATGCTGACCAGATATCCCAAAATTCATCTAGTGCCATTTGCCAGCATTTGACTCAATACCCTTCCTATTCATGTACCCATCCAGATGCCTTTTAAACATTGTAATTGTACTTGCCTCTGCCAATTCCTCTGGCAGCTCATTCCATACATGCACCACCCCCTGCGGGAAAAGGTTACCCCTTGGGTTCCTTTAAAACCTTTCCCTTAAACCAATGCTCTCTAGTTTTGGACTCCCCTACCCTGGGGAAAAGACCTTGTCTGTTCACTCTATCCGTGCTCCTCATGATTTTATAAACTTCTGTATGGTCAAACCTCAGCCTCCGACGTTCCAGGGAAAATAGAGAGGTTAAAAACAGCCAAACAAATTCTGAGACAGACATCAGAAAGTACACATCAAGAAAAAGCTGCCCTGCCCATCACACTCTCACCTACCTCAGAGAGAAAGACAATGAGAACTGCTTCCAGAGCGTGTAATCCGCATCGGCGTGGATTCTGCCATCTCATCCCCGAAGAAAGTCAAGTAAAATTTTACTTATCTGCGGCTACTTGCTCTGATTTCTCATGTTATTTGTCAAGGGATTATCAGCAAACCAGGACAGACATGAGGGTGGTGGCGCTTCCAATAATGGAATATTCTGCCAAAACATGGGTGTGTTAGGAAAGCAGAAAACTGGTGTCATTTTGTTTTTTAAAAATACCCTGAACCGGTTTAGCTAGTTATTAAAGGCTATCAAATATATTTTTAAAAATCTCAGATTAAAGATCCAGTATTCTTTGCCACTGAAGGTGGCATTTATAAGTGATTTTTATGTGAGCATAAGAGGTACAGTTAGTAAGTTTGCAGATGACACTAAAATTGGAGGTGTGGTGGACAGTGAAGAAGGTTACCTCAGTTTACAACAGGATCTTGATCAGATGGGCCAATGGGCTGAGAAGTGGCAGATGCCGAGTTTAATTTAGAAAAATGAGAGGTGCTGCATTTTGGGAAAGCAAATCTTAGCAGGACTTATACACTTAATGGTAAGGTCCTAGGGAGTGTTGCTGAACAAAGAGACCTTGGAGTGCACGTTCATAGTGCCTTGAAAGTAGAGTCGCAGGTAGATAGGATACTGAAGGCAGCGTTTGGTATGCTTTCCTTTATTGGTCAGAGTACTGAGCACAGGAGTTAGGAGGTCATGTTGCAGCTGTATGGGATGTTGGTTAGGCCACTGTTGGAATATTGCATGCAGTTCTGGTCTCCTCCCTAGCTGAAAGATGTTGTGAAACTTACAAAGGGTTCAGAAAAGATTTACAAGGATGTTGCCAGGGTTGGAGGATGAGAGCAATAGGGAGAGGTTGAATAGGCTGGGGCTGTTTTCCCTGGAGTGTCCGAGGCTGAGGGGTGACCTTATAGAGGTTTACAAAATCATGAGGGGCATGGATAGGATAAATAGACAAAGTCTCTTCCCTGGGGTCAGAGAGCCCAGAACAAAATGGAATAGGTTTAGCGTGAGAGGGGAAAGATATGAGAGACCTAAGGGGCAACCTTTTCACACAGAGGGTGGTACGTGTATGGAATGAGCCGCTGGTGAACGTGGTGGAGGCTGGTACAATTGCAACATTTAAAAGGCATCTGGATGGGTATATGAATAGGAGGGATATGGGCCGGGTGCTGGCAGGTGGGACTAGATTGGGTTGGGATATCCGGTCGGCATGGACAGGTTGGACCCAAGGGTCTGTTTCCGTGCTGTACATCTCACTGACTCTATGAAGGAATTGACTCCTTAGTGTATGGGCCACAGTTTCAAAAGTAGCTCTCCAAAAATCACTCTCACTCTTGCAGACTCAGCCTCAACCCTTGAATAGTGGTTTAAAAGACCTACAATCTCTCACTGCAATATTCACTAGCTCATAGCGTCAAAGTTGGCTTTAGCTTTTTTGGGGAGAAAAAAAAAGCTGATACAAGTACCTGCTCTGTGCTTGTTTGGACTGGATCTAATTGGTTAGCTATTTGAACAAATCTTTTTCCGTTGACACACTTCCCAGGAAAGCATGGGACTTGAGGCTAGACACGGTGCCAACAAGATCATTCTTTTATATTTCACCTGCTGCCCTGGGTAGGATTTGAACCCCGGACCCCACGGCATCAGACTAGGTTTCTGGATTACTAGCCCAGTGACATTACCACTGCGCTATCCTTCAAGGCTGGCTTTATGCAAACAAAGGAAAAACCTCTCACCCATAGCTCATTAAACAAAATTAGAAGCACTCGCAGTGCTAAAAGTATTCATCTATCAAAGGCTCTGCGTCGATCCCTTTGCTATATGATGCGGACAGGTTCATGTCCTGTAGCACAGGCTTTGAAGGGATTTGGTCTAGAGAAGGATACTACACAAAACTCTTCTTCTCAACCTCTCCACTCGTCTGAGACGTGGTGATCTTCAGGTTAAATCAGCATCAGGTGTCTCTCTCTAACAAGAGAGCAGTCCTATGGCCTGGTAGGACAATGGCGACTTGACCATATATTCTTGAACTCTTACACTGATTCTGCTGTCAAATGGCATTTGTTTTTAGTCTCCTCAGCAATTCACTTACTTTTGCTTTGGTCTGCAGCAGTTCTTTTACACTGAGTGTCTCCCTTGTAGGGATTCCTCTGTCCCTCAGTTAGAACATACAACTGTACAGCACAGGAACAGGCCCTTTGGCCCATAATGTTGTGCCAAACATGATGCCAAATTAAACTAATCCCTTCTGCCCATCATGGTCCATATCCCTCCATTCCTTGTGCATTCATGTGCTTATTTAAAAGTCCCTTAAGTGCCCCAACCATGTCTGTCTCCACCACCACCCCTGGCAGCGTGTCCCAGGCTCCTACCACTCTGTGTCACCATCCTCTCAGCACGGGTGAGATGGACTGAAGGGTCTGCTTCCGTACTGTACATCTCTATTGCATGCAGTTTTGGCCTCCTTACTTGAGGAAGGATGTAGTTATATTGCAGGCAGTTCAAAGGAGATTCACTCTCTTGAGTGCTTTAAGGCCTGTGGGTCAGGAGCAGGCAAAGTGGGACTACTTCAGTTCGGGATTATGGTTAGCATGGACCGGTTGGACCGAAGGGTCTGTTTCAATGCTGTATGATTCTACAACTCCATACTCTCTAGAAGAATGAGAGGTGGTCTAATTAAGGAATATAAGATGCTGGATTGACAAAGTAAAGGTAGAGAGGATGTTCCCTCAAGTGGGGGAACCTAGAATGAAAATTATAGCTTTAGGATCAAGGATAACAGATTTAAAACAGAAATGAGAAGGAATTGTTTCTCTCAAAGTGTTGTGAATCTGTGGAATTCACTCCCCCAGAGTGTCATGGACACTGAATAAATTTGAGGAGGATACGGACCGTTCTTTATGGGTTGAAGGATTCTGGAGACTGGACAGGAAAGTGGGGTCGAGGCCGAGGTGAGATCAGCCATGATTGTAATGAATGAAGGAGCTGGCTTGAGGGGATAAATGGCCTACTCCTAATTCTTATATTCAGAGGACCACAGAGAGTGATGACTGGTGGTGAGTTTAACCAGAGGGTCACCACACCTGACCAAGCCGGCCATCAATGACGGGTAACAGTGTTGGTGTCACTCTGTTTCACGAACCAGCCATCCAGCCAACTTAGCTGACCAATCTCCTCTTGAAGGCAGCAGTTCGGCTCCTCAAGTCAATATATATTTGGCCCCTTATGAGATATTTTTTGGGAGGGGGCTAGCTGAAACATGGCAACTCTGTGACAACAAAGTGCTAAGACAGAAGGGGTTGTGTTACATGTTCACATATTTGAATATTACACATGTAAAAGCTGACTCTTTACATTGCGATTGAAAATGTTTGCCTGAGAATTTGCAATATATACATTTCCTTCCTTCTGAAGGACGGCATGTTTCACATATCAGTATTTATGAACTAAACAAAACTGCAGGGATACAGGTTGTTCCGCTATAACACGCATTTCATCAACACAAACTCGCTGTAACGTAATTGACGAATAGGGAATGCTGCTTCTAAAGGTGCAAACTTTTAAAACGTGTGTTGACTATAGCATGATTGTATCGCCAACACTAAGTGCTGTTTGTATTGCGAGATTCTCGTATAGCACTGGGTCGCACAGGAACATGACTATCACATTATAGAAGAAAAGACTGTAGGCCATTTGAAGCTACTGTGCTATTTAATATGATCACGCCAGATCATCCAACTTGGTTCTTGCTATGTTCCCATATCGTTTGATTCCTTTTGCCCCAAGAGCAATATCTAACTTCTTCTTGAAAACAGTCATTGCTTTGACCTCAAGTTTCCTGAGGCAGAGAATTCCACAGGCATTGAAAGGAAACTTGAACTTGTATTGCGGCCTTGCACCTTTCCAGCAGTTTCCATAAATGGATGGCAATTCAGGCTTCTCTTGCTGGATAACGTGGACAGACGATCAGAAATATATTTTTTAAATCTGAAGAATTAGAGGCAGATCAGGGACTTTGCATGATTTCTGGGGAAGGACAGTGAGCCAGCAGAATCTTCCTTCCCATTTCTCTGTCACTGGGAGCACTGTGTGTCATTTTGGTGGCCCTCACTGCTAGAGGGCTGGAGTTTAACAACAGGGAGATTCTGCTGCGGCTGAATGAGGTGCTGGTGAGGCCACACCTGGAGTACTGTGCACAGTCTTGGTCTCCTTGCTTGAGAAAGGATGCACTGGCACTGCAGGGTGTGCAGGGAAAATTCACCAGGTTGGTTCTGGAATGGAGAGGGTTGGGTTATGAGGAGAAATTGAATAGACTGGGACTATACTCATTGGAATTTAGAAAAATGGAGTGGGGGGGGAAATCTTATAGAAATATATAAAATTATGAAGAGAATAGATCAGATAGAAGCAGAGAGGTTGTTTCCACTGGTGGGTGAAACTCGAACTAGGGGGCATAGCCTCAGAATAAGGGGGAGATGATTTAGGGCTGAGTTGAGGAGGAACTTCTTCACCCAAAGGGTTGTGAATCTGTGGAATTCCCAGTAAGCAGTTGAGGCTACTTCGTTGAACGTTTTTAAGGCAAGGATAGATCTTTGAACAGTAAAGGAATTAATGGTTATGGTGAGCGGGCGGGTAAGTGGTACAGAGTCCACTTAAAGATCAACTGTAATCTGATTGAATGACAGAGCAGGCTCTACGGGGCCATATGGCTTACTCCTGCTCCTATTTCTTAATCCTCATGTTATAGGAAGGATATTATTCAAGTAGAGACAGTTCAGAAAAGATTTACCAGGTATGGAGGATTTGATGTTGCCAGGTATGGCAGGTTTGAGATATAAAAATAGACTGGATAGGTTGGGACCTTTTTGATTGAGGGGTGACCTTGAGATTTACAAAATCATGAGGGGCTTAGATAAGATGAAGGCAGGTGTCTTTTACCTAGGGTGGGGGAGTCCAAAACTAGGGGGCATATTTTTAAGGTGAGAGAAGAAATATTTAAAAGAGCATAAGGAACAACTTTTTTTTTAATACATAGAGTGGTTCGCATGTGGCATGAATGTCTAGAGGAAGTGGCGGATACGTGTGGAGTTACAACATTTAAAAGACATTTGGATAAGGACATGAATGGGAAAGGGTTTGGAGGGACATGGGCCAGGAGCAGGCAGGTGGGACTAGTTTAGTTTGGGGGATTATGGTCGGGCACGGACTGGTTGGACTGAAGGTCTGATCCTGTGCTGTATGACTCTATGACTCTCCACAGGGAGGATTCGACAGAGTAGATTTAAAGACTGTGCTACATTTGGCCAGGTTTTTAAAAATGGAGGCTTCACTTTGAGTCATAGAGAAGTACAGAAACAGACCCTTCAGTCCAACTCATCCAGGCCAACCAGATATCCTAACCTAATCTAGTCACTTTGCCCACATCCTTCTGTTGTTTTATCCTCTTGCACCTTTTTCTGCAAACAAACTGCACTGACCTTTCAGAGACAACCCTTCAATCAAGAATGGGGAGAGAAATCAATGCCACATTTGATACAAAGCCAATGGGCTGGATTCGAGCAACTCCATCCATGGACTGAGGGCTGATCCTCCTTCAGATAAACCCTCATTCCTGAGCTTTAAAACAAACATTACTATTTACAATTTAAATGTCAGAAATCCAATGCCAGAAGTGGATGTGAATCACTAAGCTCTTCAGGATGAAGATTACAGACAGCTTTGTAATTCAAGCAAAAACTATCCTCAAATAGGATCCTTTCAACTAATTAAAATTCTTCCGTCTGCTGCATCATGCCCTTTAAAGATATTAATTTTCAGGTATTTTGTAGTTAAATTAAGACTTCCCTATCAATTAACCGATCACATGGCTGACTGATTAAATGCAAAATGAGTCACTGTCAGTGAGCACCAATCGCCTCCAGTGTCAGCGAACACCAGAGAAAATAGGACAAAGTGGAAAACATTATTCTCTCCCTTCTCAGAGATAAGTTTAATTCCAAACTGGCATGGAACTGGAAGCAAATGGGTCCAATAATCTTGAGAGTTAAGAAGAATGAGAGGTTATCTTAATGAAACATAAAATCTCAAGGGGACTTGATAGAATGGATGTGGAGGTGGAATTCCCACAGAGGAATGGAGGAATGGTTGATCATCGATTGTATTTGAGGTCGAGTTACAAAGATTTTCCATTACTAAGCATCATGGTGGCAGTCAGGAAAGTGGATTTGAAGCCACAAATCAGATCGACAATGATCTTACCGAACAGCACAAGAAATGAAGGGGCATACTCCTGCTATCGCAGAGTCACACAGCTCGGAAACAGACCCTTCAGCCCCAACCAGTCCACGCCGAATATTATCTCAAACTCAACTGGTTCCACCTACCTGGCGCATATTCCTCCAAATATTTCTTAATCATTTACTTATCTAAGTATCTTTTAAATGTTGTAACTGTGCCTACATCCACCACTTTCTCAAGAAATTCATTCCACACACAAACCACTCTGTAAAAGATTTGTTTCTCATGTCTTTTTTTTAAATCTCTCTCTTCTCAGCTTAGAAATATGCTCCTAATCTTGAAATCCCCCACCCTAGGAAGACGACATTAACCTTATCTACACCCCTCATCATTTTATAAACCACCATAAGGTCACCCCTCAGCCTCCTACGCTCCAGTGAAAGAAGTCCTAGCCTATCCAGCCCTTCTTTATTCTCATCTGCTTCATTAACATCCTTTAGGGAAGGAAACCACCATCCCTACCTGGTCTGGTCTACAATGTGTCTCCTGACCCACAGCAATGTAGCTGACCCTTTACTGTCCACTGGGGAATTAGAGAGAGGGGTAATAAATGCTGGCCTAGCCAGTGACGCCCTCAATCCGTGAATGCACAAGAAGAATTCTCATGACTTAGGTTTCAGCAACCATAGTTTTCTGGCAGTGGAACACTCCAGTAACGTGCAACAAAAAGGGACAGAAGGAAAAGAGTGCCAGAACACCTAATTCAGTGGATATTTGCACATGGTAACCCAAGAATTAAAAGGCAAGCTGGAGTATTTTAAAAATGCTACATTCAGTGCTCTCACTTACTATCGACAGGAAGTAATCTTTATTAAAATACCTTCCAGGAGTTAGATTACAGTAATCAGTACAAATTAAAAAATAAACCGCACTCGGATAGGTCACTAAGGCGCTTATTGAGAAAGGTTGCATTACGCGTCGTCAGATATAAAATATCGAAACACAGTATAATCAGTGCCTCACTCCCAACTCACTGCACCATAGTGGAGTAGTCACAAGTGCCTAGCCACATCTTCCATGGATCCCACCAAGATAAAGCTTCCCATTTCAGCTGTGCCAATATAGGACTACAGATATAAAAAACTATGGGGTGACTGGGAACG